>NC_060120.1:543484662-544882996 GCF_021461395.2 Schistocerca americana | reverse complement strand
TCACTATTAAGGACATCTTTTTTCTTGTACAAATTTACTGTGCTCTCGGAAATGACTAAATGCACTAGCTTCTTTTTAATAGAAGGCACCCTGTTACACTGTTTAAAATTTACGTACGCCTTCACATAATCAGGGATAATATCTTTCTCTAGGCACTGGTGATTAAAGTCAATAGCCATACCTGCTTTCACAATTTTTAATTTGATGTCCATATACCTGGATGCAGGTTTTGATACACAAATGTTCCGGTTGATGAAACCATAGACCTTGTAAAAGAGAATCTTCTTAAACACAAAAAATTAAGTGAAACTCAGATTGCCGAACTCATTGGTTTGCTCAAGGTCATTTTAAAATACAATTACTTCACATTTAACGGGAAAATGTATGTACAACCAGATGGTCTAGCAATGGGTAGCCCCCTCGCCGGTATTCTAGCAGAGGTTTTCATTAACGCCCTAGAAACAACGTTCTTCAATTCAAGTTCAGAATTACGCCACAAAATCCGCTATTATGCACGATATGTTGATGACATTTTCATTGCTTTTGATGGCACTGATCATGAGTTAGAGCATCTCTTTAACACTTTCAACGGTTTACATGAAAAAATTTCCTTCACAAAAGAACTTCAAAATGATAAACGTGAACTTAATTTTCTCGATTTAACAATTTCTATAGAAGATAATTCCTTCCATTTTAATATCTTCCGCAAGGAAACATATTCTGATAATGTCATTCCTGCTGACTCAACCCATCCAAAAGCTCATAAATTGGCATTTTTTCATTCCGCCATTCACCGAATGGTAACCACTCCTTTATCACCTGCGGATCAAAAAAAGGAATTGAATGTCATCAAAGCGATTGCGGTTAATAATGGGTATAACCAGAATATGATTGATTACCTGCTCAATAAGAAAATCTCCCAAAAATGTTCGACTTTGAGAAATATTCTCCCCACGGATACCACAGAAACTAAAAAATTTATTTCCATCCCTTTCCTGGGTAACTTATCGTATAGGATTAAACGTCTTCTGAATAAAAAATATAACTGTAACGTCTCCTTTTCTACAGATAACAGTTTAAAAAGAAATCTTGTACAGTCAGTAGAGATTGCCAGCGATTGGTTTTCTAATTCAGGTATTTACAAGCTAACCTGTAATAACTGCCCCTCTTATTATATTGGTCAAACCGGCAGAGCTGTGAAAACACGATATAAAGAACATCTGTTAGGTAAAAAAGGAACGAATATTCGCAACTCTACCTTTGCTGAACACCTCTTGATAACCGGCCATACGCCTAAACAGTTAGAAGACACGGTTATCCTACATAGACAGGTCAAAGGACGGAGACTAGATCTGTGGGAAGAGCTATTTATTTTTAAACATCTTGAGCTCAAAGACGGCAATATTCTGAATGATCAGTTGAACCTTGCTTGTAAACAATCTTTTGAAGGCTTTAAACCCGTACTGTGTAATGTATAACATTAATGTTAGTAACCTCAGTAGTCTATTTCCTCAGGAAGCTATAATGCACTTTCAAATCCTCCAGTTTACTATCGTTTATATAATGTGTTCTTTTCACGATATATGGCTGCTACTACAGCGGCCCCCATGTAATTTTCTCTTATTCTATATTACGTAGTAACTGGATTGTAGACCAGGTCTCGTAATTTTCTTAAAAGCCATTACTGATTGTTCTTGATGGTTTGACTTATATACGTTCTATGGGCTTCACTAATATGGTAATATAACTTTATATTTTGGCTATATAGACCACTGCATGTAACTCACGGCGGAAGCGCCACCTGTCTTTTTGATGTATGTATCTACGTTATTGTTCCTATACCTCCCACAATGTCATAACGGGAGTGTCAAATGCTTGCCAATTTATTTATTATCACTCTATTTAAGAACGCATTTAAAATTGATGTTTCAAATGTTACTTCAGTACGCCTATCGGCACATAGTTCGCGACATGAGCGCCACCTGCCCTGGCCGCTGTGCTACTACGCTGGCCGACTTTACTCAGTCGCTTAGGCGCTCTGCAACTTCTATGTACCTATTTTATTTGTTTGACAAACCCTGTTGTCAGGGCTATATTTTATATGATTAATGTAACTATGCAGATGTTTGCCTAAACGATAAGGACATATCACTTCATGTTGTTATAATACTGTAAGTACCAAGAATCTTTCTCACATCTTGTAATACAATATTTTCCTAATATATGTTAAACTTTATTCTTGACTCATGTTTCATACCTTAATATATATTACGATGTTCATTGTCCTCAGGCATCTTCTGAAGAAGATAGATTTATATCTATTGAAACCTAGGTAAAGATTGCTTTATCCTTTGCAACTGGTCGGCTGTTCTTAGTTTGATTTACAACAAAAGAAGTCAATCAAATCGATTGAGCTGTTATCAGATGATGATTTTTCACACTTAATTTTAATTTTTGACTTTCAATGTGGATTTTCCAAAAATTTTCTTTCATATAAACTGTGCCCTGACAGTTACAAACAGAACAGGGGAAAAATCAACCAAATTTGTCGAGCCATTCTTAATTGATGATGTATCATACTTTGGGGCAATTGATGTTATTTTCTGACTTTTCTGTTGGAAACATTTACAAATTTACAAGTATTGGTCACCATTTTGATATCTTTTGTGTGTGTTGCATCTTTGGATTTGGTATGACATCACTGGTCAAAGCTGTTTGGTGGTGCTGTATGCTAGAATTGATCCTGTCTTCTCCCTTTAGGTTTATATGATTTTCAGAGGTAATCTGTGGCTACTCATTCTTTTAATGTGTTAATACTATTTCTTTTCCATTTTCATATATTATTTATTGCCTCATTTTTAGATGATTAGTTCATTTATAATGTCATTCTGTTTCATCTCTGCATTCTTATACTGCTCTGAGAACTCTCATATCTGCTGCCTGATTTCTATTCTCATATCCTTTATATGTGACACATGACTCACTTACTTACAGTTAAGTGGAAAAGTAGTAGTCTTACAAAATTTCGAACATTTTTCTTCCTCATTGTGTTTTTCAGGCACATATGGTTTGTTCCACATACACTAGACTATTTTGCTAGTTTCTTCTCTGTGTCTATCATATTCATATATAATTACACATCCCAGATAGTTGTAATGTATGAGTTGGTCTAATATTTCAATATCATCAACAGTTTTTTATCTTCTTGGGTCCATTTTTTTAATTTTATTTTATTATTTTTATTTTCGTGTTGATATCTTTGGGTTGTCTACCTCTAGCTAAGTGATCAGCGTGTCTCTAAGGGCAGGCTGCCCTGACACGAGATCGAACTGTGGGCCCTGTACAGCATTCTGGACAGCCTCTAAGAGTCACAGCCATGTGGTGATAGTCCTTCAATACTGATACAAGAATATTTCAGTTAAAAACTGGCTTGCTTGGGTTTTGCTATGCCTTGCGGTGTGTGCACTAAATGCTTTCACTTTTGCAAGTGTAGGAAGCCGTCTGTCTTCTTCTGCTTAGGGCTGCCATGTCAGCTATTTTCACATCTTTCCTGGTTGGCTCACTTTGCATCATGCTATGGCTGTGTTGTGTTTCATAAGGCATAACATCCACACCCGCCTGCAACTGGCTCAGCTGTTATCTATTTCCTACTTTGTGCGTTTCTGACCTAACACAGTTGGTACTCCACAGTACCCTCCTTCTTAACAAGACCTGATCCCTCTGGTCTCCTTAACTAGACTAGCCTTACACTAGAATGATAGGAGCTGGCAGCTGGTCCAATTGGCCCCAGTCCATTCTTTTGAGATTACTTTTATCAATATATTCCTTTAACAGGGTTCCCAAAGGTTCTGGAAGTCAGGGAATTTCAAACATATCAGGGAAATTTGGAAAAAAAGAAAACACTGGAAAAAATCTCAGTTTTGTCAAGTAGATGAAATGGTTGGTTCACCGAGGTGTCGTGCATCATTGCTGGCTGGGAGCAGCTGAGTATGTACACCACTTCCGTACTCCCTCATTCCTACTGCTTCTCATCTTTCTACCATTCCCCTCAGCTTGCAGTCAGTGCAGCTACCACTTCTTGCCACTAGGCTAGCAGCTACCGATGAGAGGTAGGGAGGCATGAGGAGTGGTTTCATTGGATCTGATTCTCAGAGACTGTAGACGCAGTGGCCCAGTCATGTGTGCATGAGTTGTGTCGAGTGATTGTGTGAATGTGTGTGTGCTCTTATTTTCTGGTAAAAACTGTGGCTGAAAATTTAATTGTGAGAATGTGATTGTCTTTTCTATGTGCCAGTCTGTGACTCAGCAATCACCTTTATGGTGAGTTGCTACCTATCCTCATTATTATTGATTCTCAGAGTATTTGAACGAGTTATCTATTGTATGGATTGATCACCATGGCTCATGGATAGCTGGCCACACAAGTGGACTACCACCGTTTCTGCGGATATCTGTAATGGATCGAGCCTACTGTCCTGAAGCCATTCAGTTCCCACTAATGTGCAGCCCCTGCCCATCGGATTTAGTCTCGCTGATCTGCCTGCAGGCCACGTCTGTTTGTGTGTGGCGTAATGCAGCGGATTTTCATGGTTTATCCATGAACCCAGGACAGTGGGGCTCATCAGCAAGCAGTGGTGCTCATCAGCAAGCCAGAGGCCGTGGGCGATGGATTTCAGAAATTGCGACTGTCTCACCGCAAGTATATTTTACAGTGTGGCATTTTAGAGACATTTTATATGTTCTAGTACATGTTGGCACTTCTGAAGTGTGAACGATAAGAAGAAGAAAATTGTGTGTGTCATTGGTGGTTTGTATGCTATGTACTCATATATTTCTCGGAAGAAAAATCACGCAATACCTGTAAAATAATAGGTATAACAGAGTGAGTAATAACCGACAATAATGAAAATAGCAGAACGAACATTTTATTGGCGGTCAGCTACAGTGTTGGTTTATACAATTGGTCCCCGCTTTATACACTTCTTTCAAGAGGCCTACATTTTTCTGAGGTTATTTCTGAAATCAGTGAAGGTATTTTAAATCTGTCTTGTAACTCCAAGGAAATGCGTATTTTTGTCACCAGATGTATTTTGTTTTATTGAAATAAAGTAACATCAGTGATCTTAATGAAACACATATACCATGTGGCTTGCTTTCTCCATTGATAAACAGTACCTTAAAAAAGATGTTGATGTTAGTACTTAAGATTTTTTCTCACATCAGGAAACGCCATCTGCTTGCAACTCGCCCCCCCCCCCCCTCCCTGTTATTTGCACTATTGTTTCTTGTATTGTAGTTGCAAAGACAGATTGTCAACATATATCTTAACTTATCCTTGAGATCTCAAAATTTTTCAGGGAATAATGCTGAAACTTGTCTGGAAATCAGGGAAGTGTCAATGAATTTCATTTGGGGAAACTTGTGGCAACCCTGCTTAAACACTACTTATCCTGGGTCCTTTAGTTTTCTGCCCAATTCAGTTTATTGCTACAATTCTCCCTTTGCAGCTGCCTCCTACACTCTGGTAATCCATTCCACCAGAATATGAACAATGGCTGGGTCCAGACTTTGTCTTGTGTTCCACTTCTATCTGTGTAAACAAGGAATATGCTTAGCAGAGTGAGTATCATTGTGATAGTTGATGTACTAATTATCTACATTGTTTCCCACTGGTACTAACTCTCCTTGTACTGATTCACATGCTGCATCAATATCTCTATGGAGATTCACCCCTCCTGCTCACTAATGACTTTTACATGGACTGGATTAGGGTGGGTCCAAAAGTGTGGTTTAACATAGTCCAAATCACAGCTGGTAGCACTTCCATGGGGTACGCTGGCTAATGTAGTCAAGACTGCGAAATGTTTAAGTGGGCTACTCTCAAAATTTTGTTAGGTTGATGAAAAGGAGATCCCATTATTTCACAAGATGTCCTGTTTATTAATAATCCACTCCCATATAACTCTAACCTTTTTGCCAACGTGACTTCCCCCTGCTCGAAACAACTTGCTGCTGCTACTACTACTACTAACCTCCAAGCCAGACACCCTGTATTGTGCATTCCACTGACCCCAAGCCACCGCCGTTTGTGACTTCAGTGGTGTCAAGAACGAGCTCATTGAAAGGTGGAGTGGAGGTCTGTTGTATTTCTGATGAAAACCAGTTCTGCCTCATTGCCAATGATGGTTGTGTGTTAGTTAGGAGGCCATTTGAGGGCCTGCAACCAACCTATCTGTGTGCTGTACACACTGGACCTACACCTGGAGTTATGTTCTGGGGTGCAATTTCCTATAACAGCAGGGGCACTCATGTGGTTATTCCATGCACCCTGACTGCAAATTTCTATGTCAATCTGGTGATTCAACCTGTTTTGCTGCCTTTCATGAACAGCATCCCACAAGCCACTGCTGTAACCCAGCATGCTCTTTCAGAGTGTCATCATGTTGCCTTGTCCTGCTCAATCACCAGATAAGTCTCCAGTCAAGCACATATGTGACATCATCAGACGACAACTCCAGCATCATCCACAACCAG
Organism: Schistocerca americana; assembly: GCF_021461395.2. Lineage (NCBI taxonomy): Eukaryota > Metazoa > Arthropoda > Insecta > Orthoptera > Acrididae > Schistocerca > Schistocerca americana. Next base: position 544,876,462 of record NC_060120.1, on the reverse strand, counting down.
CATTAACCATTCCTGTATTGACCGAAAAAGTGCAACAGACATGTCACAAACTGACATCCAGCACCTACACAACATAGTGCATCCATATTTACTTGCTTGCATTCAACATTTGACATTTACACCAGTTATTAATGTACCAGCATTTCACATTTGCAATGGCTTTTCTCGTGCTTACACCAACCTGTGATCTTGGAACGTTAATCATTTAAATGTGTTACATAGAAAAATGTTTCCTGAAATTTCATTGCTCTACATAACTTGTTTCTTGGTGTTCCAAATTTGTTTTCCATCAATGTATTACTACAACCTGTAGAAGATAATGTAGATCAGTATGAGAAAATGCATTACAACACTGTGAGCTTCGGAAATTTGACAGTCAACTAACATTACACACTACTTCCAAATCATTATGGAAACTTATTTTCAAGTACAAAGCAGGCTTTTGTCATTTGCTTTACTGGAAAGGCAAATGTCAAATATATGTACATTTGTGAATGTCATAATGTCACTAGACACTACATTTATTTTCATCGAAAATGATTGTAAACAGGGAACAAAACAACTTGTTATGTCAAAAACACTTCTGTGCTGAAAGTTCTTGAACCTCAATCAAATAAATGAGTGTGGAAGCTTTCTTCAGGGCTATCACTTGCAAAATAGTTTGTGATTCACTTAAATAACACAGAAAAATAAAAAAAACATTCATTCAAACTTTAATAGCAGTGAAACCAAAATTTAATCTATGACTTAGCAGAACCACAGAAACAATTTCAATAGATGCAAAATGTAATACAGAGAACTGAAAGAATGGCAACAGTGAAGCAGTTATTATCTTTTTAGATAAAGACAAGATACAGACAACACCACAAAGCCTATAAAGAAAATACCCACTACAAAAGATAAATAGTAACATCTTACAGCTTAAATGGAGAAACTTTGACCAACACAATTTTATTAAATATAATAAATATTTCTCTCTCTCTCTCTCTCTCTCTCTCGCTCTCTCTCTCTCTCTCTCTCTCTCTCTCTCTCTCTCTCTCTCTCATCTGTCTTCTGGTCTGGTGCCCTCCCCCCCCCCCCCCCTCTTTCTCTCATGTATAGTTGTAAGAAATCTCATTTCGTTGACATCCGAAGTTCCTCCTCACCCCCATAGATCGATCAAAATACATGAAGAGCACAAATAAGCCCATAGTTGTTTGCAGGATCAACCCAGTACAGGCTAACTTCCTCACAAAATGTACTAATAAGCAACATCAGGACCGTTAGTGTTGGACTATAAAATTTAAGTATAGCAGTATATGCTTTGCTGAGAACTGTAATGAATTACATACGTAATTGGCTGGTACACATCACTCAGAAAAATATTTGTTGTTCTCTTACAGCCACAAGTTTCAGTTTTCTTGTGAAAGAAAAAGGGGGGGGGGGGCAGTGCTATTATGAATGTAACAGCTCCTCTGTCCATAGAACACTCAAGATGCATAAAGAAGAGCACTAACCCATACTCTGTTGAAGAAGCAACCCAGTACAAACTAATTTCCACATAAAATGCACTAATTACATGTAAAAAGCACCACGACCTTGTGGTGTTGGACTATTTAAGTATGACATTACATGCTTTGTCAAGAGATGTAATGAATTACATACTGTAATGGTTGCATAAATCACTTGTAATAGCATGTGTTTAACACTGACAACCACAAATTTCATTTTCATTTTCTTGTCCAAGCAGACAAGTATTATGAGTGTGAAGCAGCAAAAATTCATATGTTCTAATACTTCAAATTAGTTGCCAATTTTTACTTACAACTCTTCACTGATAATGACTATAAGATATGAAACACACTGTCCATGTAATACATTCTCACTGCCCGAAGTGGTAGGAGTTAAGAATATATGCATACTGAACAACAAACTACCGATTTACTAATCATGTAAAATACAGTAATTTGTTTTACTGTATACAGTGTCAGACATTGTTCCACCACACAGATCCAAAGCAGACATTTTCATTATTAAAGAGGATGTTCAGAATTCATTATCTGTGGGAAACATTTTCTAAAAACACACACACACACACACACACACACACACTTCTTTCTCATATTTCTGTCAATATAGGACTTCAGGAGAGGAGAAAATGTAGGTTCTCACATTTAAATAAATGACGTAGATGATAATTTTTTTGATTTAAAACAGTAAGTTTCCATTTGTATTGATAATAATGACATTACAATTACATTTACAGTATTTCTTCACTCAAACTCTGTAGTTTCCTCTTTTTTTTTTTTTTTTTTTTACATTAACACCGTTATCGTACATTTACTTCACATATCATTAAGAAATGTATTTGTTGAAACAAGTAACAGCTCACTTAGTATTTTCTTTTTAAAATGTCCATTTTCACAAGTGAAGTGCAGTAGGAAGTAACCTAACCTGTTCACTCTGACTGTTGTCAAATTAATTAAAAGTTTTCTCTGATTGTTATGTCTCAAGAATTCAGCTTCACTGTGACTTTCAATTAACTTCTGTACTGTTAAGTAGTTCTCCTGACAGCATTCACCATATCCAAGTGAGGATACAACAGACCTCCGATATCCATTCCTGCTGTTAAAGTATCATTATCAGTACTATCTTCATGACTGAAGCACAAAATTCAGATTTCGGTCTCTTCAGAGCAGTCAGAGTACAGTAGCCATATAAATAAGTAAGAAGTAGTTTCTCCACCTCCTCCACACCTGTAGGAGAACATTTAATATGAATTGTATCACCAATAGTTGATGTAGCTTTCATATCAACTGGAAATTTAGGGAGCCTGCTTTCATCAGTACTTGTCAGAGAAACTGTCACATTCTGAAACTGGATTGCAATGGAAGAAGGTTTTGATGTCTTATCGTAATTCAGTGTCGAAGACTTTTAAGGATACTAAGTACTGTAAACATGCATATGCTCTGTAATTACCAAATCTTGCCTAGAAGCACTCATTTGTATTTTACTCAACAGAAAGTACTTGAAGCCAAGTTCATTTGTACAGTACTTGCCCATTTCATGTATCCTATGAGTGGTGTTTGATAGTGCCCAACTGGATGTCTTGTGTAAGACAGTTATTATTTTAACCCCATCTCATCCCAAACATCTAACCAATTCAGAAACTTATTCAGAAATAAGAAATTATCCTTGTTTCCTTTCACTATCAGTGGATGCTTAAGTGACTCTTTCAGACATTCATCTTTGCATTTTTTGTTTGATCACCATTTTTCAACTAATGTAATAAAATCAGTAGTACTCTGATATTCATACAGATTTTGTTCCTCGCCTAAAGGCAGAAGCCCCTGTTCAACCCATGGATCGAAAACATTTAGAGTGTATGTTACATTCTGCATTTCAAAATTTGGTAGGCAGAGAGATTTCATACTCAAGCCATAGGAGTACTTTGACTGATTTACTTTCCAAGGCTTGGAGATTCTTAAGGGTAGAAAATTAAGCTAATTTAGTGGCAAATTTTTGTCCATGTTTTCAAAATTAGGGTATGTGTGAACCTACAGGGAATTTTTCTGGGTGACCCTGTTGTTCCTAATGCTTTTCAACCCATGGGCACTGTAATAATAAAAAATAAGGATGAGCAAGGGTGTGAAATATGAGGATAAACAGTACTCTTAACATTACTTTTTCTTCACTATGGTCCAACTTTCACTAAATTTTTCCCTTTCCAAGTAGTCAAATTTGCTAAATTCCATGAACCTTCTTCTTCCTCTAAACTGTCTATATGTGCGTAGAGATTAAGATATTACAGCAGATAAATTGCTATTTACAACCTTACTTCTTGCCTCAGGGATCTCTAATTTATTCTTGATAACTGTGAGGTACTGAGGGCAGTTGGAAAAAACTGATGGCATAGATTTAGCTGTATAGAGTGGAGCCAGATTTTTTATCAGAGCACTCTGTATGTTTCAAAATATCCTCTTTTTGGAAAATGTAGTTCACATACCTGAAAATCATTTCACAAACAATGATTGAAGTTAAAGACTCATTCAAAAGTACGGAGTGTATCAAAATGAATCCTCTGATTTTAAAAAAATTATAACTATTGTGTTATCTGAGATATGTGCATGAAAAACTGCTGGAAAGAGCAAACTCTAAAGTTTTACATGTTCCCACTAGATAACAGCTGTGTGCCCCCACTTCAGTTCTTCTAAAATGGTGTTGGGACAACACAAAGTGTTTTGTGTTTACATTTTATGCAGTGTGCGTCAGTAATCACTGTTCACCGTGACTTCCGTACTAGGTATGGCGTGGATCCTCCTACAGCACAGAGCATTAGACACCATGAACAATTCTGAGAAACATGTTGTTTGTGTAAAGGCAATTCGCTGGGCCATCCTTGAGTGTTTGACACAGACATTGAACGCATCCGCCATAAGTCACAAGGAGTCTGCAGAAATCCGTTCACCATGCAGCTCAACATGTCCCCAATGTTCGTTTGGTGTGTGTTGCGTCAACGTTTACACATGAAACCATAGAAAATTCAGCTACTGCAAGCTCTTCATGAAGGCGACAAACAACAACGTGTGGATTTCTTTAGTTTCGTTCTTGGCAAAATGGAGGATGACATTTCTTCCATGCTTAGTGTTCAGTGACGAGGCAACATTCCATTTAAATGGAAAGGTGAACTGTCATAATGTGAGAATATGAGGTACGGAACAACCACATTAAGTTGTACAACGTGAGAGAGACTCTCCAAAATTTGATGTGTTTTGTGCAGTTTCATGGGAAAAGGTACATGGTCAATTTTTCTTTGGCGAGAACATTGTTACAGGAAGCACAGATCTCGATGTGCTTGAGAACTTTCTTTTCCCATAGTTGGAGACTGATTGCAATGACTTCATTTACCAACAGGATAGGGCACCTCCACACTGGCATCTGGAAGTGTGGGAATTTCTAAATTGATGGTTTACTAAATTGATGGTTTACTGAACGATGGAGTGGTCACTCTGGACCAAATGATTCTGGGCCTTCAAGGTCACCGGACCTGACTGTATGTAATTACTTCTTGTGAGGGTTTATAAAAGACTCTGTTTATGTTTCTCCATTACCAACAACATTGAATGTGCTAAGACATTGCACAACAGCAGCTGTTGAAGGTGAAACTTGTGACATGCTCGCTGCAGTGTGGGAATAATTTGAATACTGCATTGACATAAGCCATGCATCTCAAGGTGGACATACTGAACACCTATGAAAAGGTATTAAAAAAATAAATAAATAAAAAGATTTCCCTGTTCATCAAAAATCAAAATTTATTGTATATGTTTATCGATTTCAGAAATATAGACGTGCCAAATTGGATGATTTTTTTAATACGCTCTTATTATGTCTCACAAGTTAGAAACCAAACCACATACTGTTGCTTTTAAGGGAAATCTCTTGCTAAAGGCTAACATAATGTTTCATTAAACACCTAATTACTCTATGATGATCATTCTGCAAAGCATTCAATGCCAATATACAGGTCAAATAAATAGTGCCTTCAAAAGTAACATAGAAAACATTGTTGCATCTATGCATCTGTGAAATACAACAAGCTGAACTTAGCAGTCAAAATTCATTTACCAAGTAAGACTTCTGACACAAGATCAATACTGGTACCTGGTTACTGTATCGTACAGGACTCCTGAAGGTATAAAGGAATCCAAAGATCTATAAGAACTCATTAAACATTCACTTACCTTGGAATATTTGTTTGGTGAAAAGCATCCCTATGAATGACAGCAATCCACTTACAATGAAGGTTTCCGTTTTTTGGGAAGGAAAACACATGGACCTTAGTTCCACTTGGATAATTTCCATTACAGTGAGGATCACAACACTTGTACACCATTGTGAAATCACTCACTAAAATTGACAGTCGCAAAACGACAGTAAGTAACACGCAACAAGCAGTACTACAAAATCCACACTTTCAACAACACATGGCAGTGTGTACCTGTCGTGATGTCATTAAAGACGCTGGTGATCACTACATCTTGTTGCTTCACAAACAATACTTCCCCTTCCAGCTGCTGGTTTCACAACGCTTCTACAGTGATGACGACCAGTAGTCCAATTATGACCCACATCATCTTGTTTCCTAGCACATTTCATATGAGGACGGGGATACCTATTATCCTTTCCTCGCAAACTCCACTGCTGCCCTGCAACAACTCATTTCGCCTGTACTAAATACTATGCGACACCTATATCTAACGTACAAAGACATTTATTTATTCTTATCTCCTAGGTCTTGACTCATATGGGCTTCCTATCATGGCTTCACCTACAACCTCTCAATTGCTTCTCTGCACCTTCTTTCTCAGTTTCCCATTCTGGTCCACCCCTCCAATTCCTGGGATAACCTGCAGGCTCCGTCAATAAGGTATCAAATGTCCCACATGCCCAGTTGTTGTTCTTGTCAAAAACTGAATCTTACAATTCACTGGTGACGTAGTTTCCACAACTTGATATGGCCCTTGATACTCCCTTAAAAAATTCTTCATCTTTCCCTTCAGAGTATATGAAGTTGATAGCATCACCCATTGACCAACCTTGTACTGCAGCACTCTTGCTGTTTGGCTCACTCCTTCCTCTTGTATTTCCAGTGCCCATGTATTCACCCTGTTCCAAGTTTGCCCATGTATTCACCCTGTTCCAAGTTTGCCCATGTGTTCACCCTGTTCCAAGTTATTTTTATCACCCTTGCAAATTCATTAACTTATTCTCCCATCTTGCCATTCTTGGTTTTCAGCATCTTGAACGATGATGACATTTTATGACCATATACCACCTCATATGGTGGCAGTCCTTTATTTATATACTGTTTTGAGTTGTACACGGAGGCCACAGACTTTAAACAGACATCCCAATTGGTATGGTGTGTGTCCACATAGCACACTAGCATTTTCCCTATAGTTCTGTACACCCTTTCTGTTCTCCCATTAGCTTGAGGATATAAAGCACTCGTCCTCAATTTCTTCACACATAACAGCTTACATGGTTCCTTGAACAAATCCAATGTAAAGTTGGTTTCCTGATCTGTTATTGTTTCAGGTACCCCAACTAAAATATACAAAGAGTTCACTAATTCTGTGTCATTGTCATTGTGATCTTTTCCACACATCTCAAAAAATGATCTATAATTCTCAGTACGTATTTATTCCCTGTGGGTGTTTTGTTGAAAGGACCTGAAATATCAGTCCTGAGAAATTCAGATGTTGCTGATGCTTTAGACAATTTCTGCAATGGTAGTCTCATTTGACACAAACTTGCCTTCTGTGCACACTGTATGCAATTCTGCGCATAGTGGTTCATGTCCATCTTCCTGTCCTTCCACAAATACCTCTCCGCTACTCTCCTGTTAGTTGTCCAACATCCTTCATGACCTGCTAACAAATGATTATGTCTCTCTTGTGACACTCTATGATTCAACTTCGGTAACACTACTGTTCATAGTCCCAGCTTCGATTCTCTGCACAGTAGCCCATCTTGCATAGAAAACTGTGATTGTTTACTAAACTGCCAACACTCTTCATCCGTCTTCTGCATTTTCTGCCATTCCTTAAGCTCATTACCACCAATTTGCAATACTACTACTTTTCTGTGAAAGCCAGCTGTATTCCCATGTTTCTTTTGCGGGCTTGTGTATGACCTCAAAATCAAACTTACTTAGTCTTACCACCAATCATGTCAACCTACCAAATGGGTCCTTCCGTCTCAGTAACAATTCCAATGCTGTATGATCTGTTATAACTCGAAACATTTTCCCAGAGAGAGAACAATTGAAGTAGGTGATTTCGTTAATAATGCTCAACATTTCTTTTTCCATCTTGGAATAATTCCTCTCTGTTGAGTTCAGTTGCCTTAATGCATAGGTTACCAGGTCCTCTGCACCCTCTATTTCTGGAAACAGCACACAGCCAAGTGCGTGGTTTTATGCATTGCATGACAGAGTGAATTCCTTATTGAAATCTGGAAACACTAAGGTTGGACTTGATGTTAAAGCTACTTTCAGTCTCTCAGAAGCATGTTGAAAACCCTCTGGCGAAACAAATTTTGAACCCTTCTTTAGTAATTGTGTCAACAGTATAGCGACATTTGCAAATGTCTTTGTAAATCTTTGGTAATAGTTTGTGACTCCGAGGAATGATTGTAGCTCCTTCACTTCTTCAGGTACAGAAAATTGATACATAGCTTTAATCGATCATGGGTCTGTCTTAACCCCATCCTTATTTATTATGTAACGAAGGTACACCACCACTTCCAACACAAAATTACACTTTTCCATAGTCAACATTAAATTCGCTGCCCTCAGTCTCAGGAATACTTCCCTTAAATGTTGTATGTGCTGATCCGTATCACTCGCATAGACAATTATATCGTCAAGATACACCAAGCATTGCTGTGGTTTCAGTTCTCTGAGAACTCCATCTAACAATCTCTGAAATTTCACAGGTATGTTCTTTAATAAGAAAGGCATCCTGCTGAAATGATGATGACAGTACAGTCGAGAAAATGCTGTTTTTGGCTGATCTTATGAAGCACTATTTAGCTGATAGTAGCCACTCCTTAAGTCCGCCATTAAAAAATACTTGCACCAGTCCAAATACTCTATGGTTTCCATAATGTTTGGCAAAGTGTAGGCATCCATTATAGTCTTAGGATTCAGACATCAATAATCGCAACAAAAGCTATACATCAGTGTTTCATCCGCTGATTTTTTGGGTTCGACAATAATTCCTGACCCCCTCCCCATGGGCTATTAGTCTCCTCAGAGATCCCATCACTTGTCACTTCAGTAATCCTGTTGATAAATTCTTCCAGAATCAGCTGCAAGTACCTCAGAAATCTGTATAGTGTATGGCAGAACTGTGATTTATTTCTTGTTGGTATCTGGTACTGCGTAATATGTATAGCTGGCAACCACCAATTAGGAAAAAACAAATCCCTAACCTTCAAAAGTAACTCTTACATTCATCCCTATCACATCCCTTTAGGTGCTTTGCCTTTCATTGTAATGCTATTTCAGTAGTGACTGACGACTGACTTTGTCGACAACCTTGTGTCCCACTCTTCTTCCTCCTCAGTACTAAAATAATTCACAAATATAGGCACAATTTTCTCATCATTTACCTCTCTTATGCGTACGTCACTTTTCTTTACTAAGCATTCTGCCTGATACAATACTTCATTTACGTTGATCAACCAGAACATTACAACTGCTTACGTAATAGCTGGTATGCCAGCTTTGTTATAGATAACAGTGGTGGGACGTTGTGGCACAGAACCAGTGAGGCCTTGGTAGGTCACTGGAGGGAATTGGCACTGCATCTGCACACACAAGTCACCTGATTCCCATAAATTCCAGGAGGGGGGAAGGGGTGATGAGCTCTGACATCATGTTCAATAACATCGCAGATGTGCTCAGTCGGGTTCAGATCTATAGAGTTGGGGAGCTAGCACATCAATTGGAACCACCACTGTGTATCTCAAACCACTCCATCACACTCCTGACCTTGTGACAGGGCGCGGGCGTGTGTATTCTGCGACCAGCATACAATACTCCTTGACTGACCACCATGGTGCCTTGCAGGAGCTCCACTGGACGCATGGAGTCAAGGAGCAGATCCCCTGGCAGACAACGAATTCACACCCTCCCATCAACATGGTGAAGAAGGTATCAGGATTCATCAGATCATGCAATGCTCTGCCACTGCACCAACATCCAGCATTGGTGGCACATGCTCATTTCAGTCATAGTTGCTGATGTTGTGGTGTTAACATTGGCACATGCATCAGTTGTAGGCTGTGGAGGCCCATTGTTGGGAATGTTCAGTGCACTGTGTATTCAGACACACTTTTACTCTGCTTAGCATTGAAGTCTCATGTCAATTCTGCCACAGTCCGCCACCTGCCCTGTTTTACCACTCTGCCCCCAGCCTATGACACTTGCCATCTGTAATGAGGGGTAGCTGCCCAACCCCCACCCCCCCACCCCCCCACCCCCCCCCCCCCCCACCCCTGATGCCAGGACGTGGTTTCAGCTTGGTTTTGCCACATGTTGAAGACACTCACCACAGCACTCTTCGAACACCTGACAAGTCGCGCGCTTTCCTCATTCTACACACAGACCGCATTATCACTTATAATAATGGATATAAACCAGAAATTGTGAGACAGCTCTTTAACAAGAAAACAGGTAAAAAAACTGTGACCTCATCTACACTAGGTGTCACACCAGAGGATAACTCCACTAGCTTCATTTCTATTCCCATCATTGGCAAAGAATCTTATAAAATAAGACGACTCTTAAAGAGCCATGGCTTTATGACTGCATATTCTATGAATAACAGCCTCAACAAGAACTTGGTCCACTCGTTAAAGAATACCAATGACAAATTATCTCATTCTAGGGTGTACAAAATTACCTGTAGTGATTGCCCGAGTTATTACATCGGCCAGACAGGGAGAGCCTTCTCAGCTAGATAAAAAGAACATATACCCATGAAAAGTGGTGATGGCACGTTTGGCTCGACTTTTGCCAAGCACCTTGTTCAATTGGCCCATGCTCCCAATCCACCAAGTAACACAGAGCTATTAAATTGCGTGGTTAAAGGCACTAGGCTTGATATCCTTGAGTAGTTGCAAATCTTTAAACACTTGTTGCTTGATAAAGAAAACATTCTTAATGACCAGCCACAACTGAGAAATAAGAACTTTTTCGAAGGTTTTCAACATGTGCTTCACCAGTCCTGATGTTATGTTGCCTTTGCAGTAGCTGATGCCTGACTCCACTTTCTTTAATCGAATAGTAATGTATTCAAAATTGAGGAATAATTTTGCCGCATAATAGGTAGTCTTTCTTACGGGCTCCAAATCTGTTTATAGGGTTCTGGTTCTCCTCAGAAGTAAGTTCGGTTATATATTATGTCATTAACAGTTTTAATGGTTATATAAATCCAATCCTAACGTAAAGGTAGCTACTGTTATGCATCTATATTTCCAAGCGCACATGCACATGGCCATCAGCACTGCTGTTTCTCTTCAGCTAAGTAATGTAGATTTATGACTGGGTACTACGGTGCTATAGTTTTGTATTTGATGTGGCCAAAATTTGGCATGCAGTAGTTTAGCCCAAATTATTTTGGCTGAAACCTAGGTAAATATTTGTTTCTATTTGCAACTGAGGCTGACGTGTTATATGTTTAATTATCACAGTTGCTGACAGGGCTGCACGATGTTAAAAATTCTTAGGCAAAAATCTGTGTCCACTGACATCCTTATGTCCTACTCATGTAATTTACACCATGAGGGGCTCCATTGTTCATGTCTCACTAGATCAGCACAGGCAAGCGACAAGTGCACCCATGTTCAACAGTATCTTGCAGTTCTCCTCTCCTGGTACTCCTATGACTGCACTGTCCACCTCTACATATGGCTTTTTGGTATCTCATCTTACCGGAAATGATTATAGGTGGACATCAGGTTCCCTTTGATTTTTAAAATAGGGTTTATCCCCAGTTCTCTACCTCTGAAACTACTTAGACCTCTGCCTCTACCCTCATTGTCCCAAGGCTGGTGACAGTGCCTCCTCACATGTCTCGTTTTCTCAGACCTATAACACCTTATTTTGGTTGAGAATGCTGTTTGTCTAACTTGCACTCTGGTTGACATGTCAATTCCTTCACCTTCTATTGCCAATCAGAAAGCTTTGCAGAAATATGTCGGACCTCATGTCTGTACTCATCTTGACATTTCTGCTCAGCCTATCATATAGTCACCTCATTTACTACAGTATTCTGTCCCAACTCATAAGTACACCCATTGATCTGTATGCAGATTCTTCCACCGAATTCACGTGCTTTTTTTGTTACCACGCCCAATTATTCTCTAAAATTTCTGACACCATTCTGCTTCATATACCTGTGGAATAAGACCTTCTTAAATTCCTCATATGTTGTGGCTCCCTTTAGTGCCACCATATATCCCAGGTAAGTGTTTGCTTCTCCTGCTAATCTCAGTTTCGCTACCCTTAAAAGGTCCATGTCACACCATCCTTCCACCTGTGCCAAATTCTATCTTCCACAAATTCTTTGCACATCTTTAGTTGATTTTTCAGAAAAAATAAGGAACTAAACTCTTGAGTGACAAATCTATACCTCGCTGTGGCAATTGCGATTTCAGTATTCCTCGTAAGTCCATGTTACTTGCTGTCAACTGCACTAACCTTTCTGATAATATGCAAACTGCCTCTGGTTCTGACGTACCTAGTGTCTCTGACTCTGCAGAAGCTTTGTCCTCTCCGACTGACTCTGCAGAAGCTTTGTCCTTTCCGACACTCACTTTGAAACACCAGTACTCACAGGGCAAACAAAATAAAATATATTACCCTAGTTCTTATGTCAAATCAGTAACCATTTGGACTCTCAGCAGAGCCTAGCCATATGATTGTAGTGTTTACATGTGAAACATACCACTGGTCTGATTCTGTACATGGTGCTGTATGACCTTCTAAGCTATACTGTTTACATCTAACAACTACCAGCCAATCATGACCACATTACCTCTGAAGTGCGACAGATTAGTTGACTTTTTACATGTAACAAAATTCACCTTACAAAAAGTGAGGCAGTCAAGCTCTTCCCATGACTAAGTATTCAACAACAATTAAATTTTCCGGACTCACCGTACCATAGGCTGTAGGTACAGATGTTGCTCTAGAAAGGCAGTGTCAGTGAACTGACACCAGTAACTGGAGTCAGTAGATTTGTTTTATGCTTTCAAATACCTTTATTGGAGTTCAAACAGCCAGCATGTCTGGCTGAGCCTGTTGCCTCCCTCATATGTGTGCATGATGTCCCACAATGCTGACAGAAGAGCAGCATGGCTGAGCAGTGGTGTAATGCCACTACTTCCGTCAGTGATGTCCTCCAGCTTCAGCACCAATGAAGCAGTGGCTGAGGCACGGCTGTTGTCTCCAACACTGCAGCAGCGTGACCCACAGGAGAAGCCCTGTGGCCGGCAGGCTATGTCCCATGGCTCAGCTTTGTGTCTTGTCTCTCAGGGCAGGCTGTCCTAATGTGAGGTCAAACTGCAGATCCTGCAGTGTTATGGATGGCACCCCAAATGTCGTAGCTCTGCAGTGGTAATGTTGCGATTCTGACACTTGAATGTTTCAGTACAAAAGTGTGTAGGTATTTATACACACATGGACAGTACTTGCTTCGACTTTGCTGTGCACTTATATACTAAACACTACTACGATTGCTGGTGTGGAAAGGCTTCAGCCTTCTTCTGCTTAGATGCTGCTGTGTCAACTATTTCCACACCTCACCTCGTGGCTTGCCTCACAACACGCAACAACTGTGTTGTGTTTTGTAAGGCATAACATCCACGCTGACCTTTGTGGGCCCTGCGTGGACAATGCCTGTTTCTTCACTGTCTTGCAGGCCACACAGTGCCACAGTAGCAACTGCCCGTGACTCAGGGCAACGAAAATCATGGGTGTTGCTGGGGCATCAACACATTCAGCAACCATCTGCACTGGTACGCACACAGGGCTACTTCGAGGATGGCCATTGCACTGTACATTGCTGTTGGAAATAAACACTTAATGCTGTCACTGTTTCACTGTGCACAGACCACCTGTCTCCCCCACCATTTATCTCACCCACCCTCATGTGTAGTAATCCAGAATAGGCTGGGTCACTACAGTACTATGTAAGGTAGAAAAGAACAGTTGATATCAAGGGGAGCTACAGCCATAATTTTTCTCCAAGGCATGCAGCTTGGCTGTATCGTTAAATGATGATGGCACCCTCTTGGGTAAAATATTCTGGTGATAAAATAGTCCTCCATTTAGATCTCCAGGCAGGGGCTACTCAGGAGGATGTCATCATTTGAAGAAGCAAAACTTGCGTTCTACAGGTCAGAGCATGCAAGTTTACATCCCTTAACATTGCAGGTAGTTTAGGAAATTTTAAAATAGAAATGGATAGTAGTACTTTAAACATAGCTGCGCTACAGCAACGGTTCCACGTAAATCAGACTAAGAGCAGCCGACCAGTTGCAAAGGATAAAGTAATCTTTACCTAGGTTTCAATAGATATAAATCTATCTTCTTCAGAAGACGGCAGTATTATAACAACATGAAGTGATATGTCCTTATCGTTTAGGCAAACATCTGCATAGTTACATTAATCATATAAAATATAGCCCTGAAAACAGGGTTTGTCAGACAAATAAAATAGGTACATAGAAGTTGCAGAGCGCCTAAGCAAGCCTGACAAACCCTGTTTTCAGGGCTATATTTTATATGATTAATGTAACTATGCAGATGTTTGCCTAAACGATAAGGACATATCACTTCATGTTGTTATAATACTGCCGTCTTCTGAAGAAGATAGATTTATATCTATTGAAACCTAGGTAAAGATTACTTTATCCTTTGCAACTGGTCGGCTGCTCTTAGTCTGATTTAGAAATGGATAGGTTGAAGTTAAAACATTGTGGGGGGATTCGTGAGTTTGGGGTAGGAGGAACAGGGCTTCTGATCAGGTGAGTACAGGGTTATAAATACAAAATCAAATAGGGGTAATACAGGAGTAGATCCTGAATAAGAAAACAGGAATGCTGGTAAACTATTATGAACAGCATAGTGAATGCATTATCATAGCCAATATAGACACAAAGCCACTAGAGTAGTACAAGTTTATATTCCAGCTATCTCCGCAGATGATGAAGAGATTAAAGAAATGCATTATTAGGTATAAGAAATTATTCAGATAATTAAAGAAGACAAAAATTTAATTCTGTTAGGGGACTGGAATTAGATTGTAGGAAAAGGAAGATAAGGAAAAATAATAGATGAAAATAGAGCAGAAAAGGAATAAAAGAGGAAGCCTCCTGGTAGCATTTTGCACAGAGCATAGTTTAACCATTGCTAATACTTGATTAAAAAATCATGAAATAAGGCTGAAGATGTGGAAGAAACCTGGAGATACCAGAAGGTTTGAGATTCATTATAAAATGGTAGGACAGAGATTTCGGAACCAGATTTCAAACTGTAAGGCATTTTCAGGTGCAGATATGGTCTCAGACTACAATTTATTTGTTATTAATTGTTGAGTAAAACTTAAAAAATTGCAAAAAGGTAAGAAATTAAGAAGACGGGACCTGGATAAGTTGAAAGATCAGAGGTCGTTGAGAGTTTCGTAGTAGGCAACGATTGACTACAACAACAGAAAGGAATACAATGGAAGATGAATGGGTAGCTTTGAGATATCAAACAGGGAAGGCAGCAAAGGATGAAGTAAATAAAAAGGCAAGATCTAGTAGATGACCTTGAACTTCACAGAAGATATTGAATTTAATTGGCGAAAGCAGAAAATATTAAAATGTCTCAAATGAAGAATATGTAAGAGAACACAAATGTCTAGAAAATGAGATTAACAGGAAGTGCAAAAGGACTAAGCAGGAAGGGTTAGAGAACAAATATGGAGACATATAAGCGTATATAATTAGGGGAAAGATAGAATTGCCATTGGAGAAGAGAGTAGCAGCCGTATGATTATCAAGAGCTCAGATGGAAAACCAGTACAAAGCAAATGAGGGAAAGCTGATAGGTGGATGGAGTATACAGGTATAGGGGGTCTATGTGAGGGAGATGAACTTGAAGGTAGTATTATAGAAATGGAAGAGGGCATAGATGAAGATGGGAGATACAATACTGCAAGATGAACGTGACAGAGCACTGAAAGATCTAAGTTGAAACTGGGCCTCTGGAGTAGATGACATTCCATCAGAACTACTGATATCCTTGGGAGGGCCAGCCACGACAAATCTATTCCACGTGTTGTGCAACATGTATGAGACAGGTGAAATACCCTCAGACTTCAAGAAGAGTGTAATAATTCCAGTTGTGTGGAAAGCAGGTTTGGCACATGTGAGTATTACTGAACGACCAGATTAATAAACCATGGTTGCAAAATATTAACTACAATTATTTACAGAAAAAGGTAAAAACTGGAATAAGCCAATCTCAGGGAAGATCAGTTTGGATTCCAGGGAAATGTAGAAACGTGGGGCAATACCGACCCTATGACTTCTCTTAGAAGTAGGTTAAGGAAAGGCAAACTTCCATTTATAGTATTTGTAGGCTTAGTGAAAGCTTTTGACAGCATTGACTGGAATAATCTCTTCGAAACTCTGAAGATAGCAGTTGTGGAATATAGCGAGTGAAAGCCTATTTTCAATTTGTGCAGATAGCAATTAGAAGAGTCAAGGGTCCTGAAAGCTAAGCAGTGGTTGAGGAGGAGTGAGAGAGGATTGTAGCCTAACCTTGACGTTATTCATTGTGCACATTGAGTAAGCAGTAGAAGAAACCAAAGCAATATTTAGAGAGGGAATTGAAGTTCTGGGAGAAAAAATAAAAACTTTAAAGCTTGCCAATTACATTGTAATTGTGTCAGAAACTACAAAGAACATTGAAGGACAGTTGAACAGAATGGGAATGGACAGTGTCTTCTAAGAAGAATAGAAGATAAACATCAACAAAAATAAAAGAAAGTTATTGGAATGTAGCAGAATTAAATCTGGCAGTGCTGAGGAGATTAGATTAGAAAATGAGGTTCTTGAAGTAGTTTATGAGCTTTTCCATTTAGCCAGCAAAATAACTGATGATGGCCCAAGTAAAGGAGATGTAAAACACCGACTGGCAATGGCAAGAAAAGTGTTTCTGAAGAAGAGAGATTTATTCAAATCAAATAGCATTAGGAAGTCTATTCTGAAGGTATTTGTTTGGAGTGTAGTCATGTATGGAAGTGAAGTGCGGATGGTAAAAAGTTTAAACAAGAAGAGAATAGAAGCCTTCAAAATGTAGTGCTGCGGAAGAATGCTGAATATTAGATGGGTAGATTGCATAACTAATGGACATACTTAACAGAATCACGGAGTACAGAAATTTGTGGCACAAGTTGCCTAAATGAACGGGTAGGTTGACAGGACACATTCTGGGACATCAAGGGATCACTAGTTCAGTATTGAAGGGAAGTGTGTGTGTGGGGGGGGGGGGGGGGGGTTAAAAATATAGAGGGAGTGTACGAGATGAAGTTCAAGGGAATATTTATGTTGGAGCACTAGAAGTAGGAAAGAATATTAGTGTTAATGGCAGATAGATAGGTGAAAGAGACTGAGTAGCCATGAGTGCCAGAGTACAGAGCAGCTGAGAGTGGCAAAATAGATAAAGAGACAAAATACAGAGAATAGTGTGGCATTCAGTAGCTAGAAATATGTCAACACAAAATGTGATCGTAAAGAGTCAAGCAGGTTGAAAATTATGTTTCAGTGTCAGGCAAAAACTTTGTAAAGCAATAATTTGAAGCTTCTAAAGTTTTCATGATAGTCATAAAAAGAAGGTTAATGATATACTGGTACTGAAAACAGTTAAACTAAACTGTTTCTAGGCCAAAACAAACTATTTATAATGTGGGAGGAAGTTAGTGGCTTTCAGCCACCATTGCAAGGCCATCTTCTGAAGTGTGTGAATGTAGCCCACAGTCGAGAAAAAGATAAGTTATTGGATGTAACAGACAGTGTTGATTTAAGACAGGAGGTGACATCACAAAAGGCAGTAAACAGTAGGTCCCTCCTCTGCCCCACACTGTTATTTACTGAAGGAGGAGGAGTTGATGGAGAACCCAAGAGTCTCTCACATACATCTCCAAATGACAAACATGCAAACGAGTGTTCTAAAATAGTGTTCTGCGTGTGAAAAGAAGTCAAAGAGTGTAACCAAAAAGGAGAAAATAGAGACGAAAATGCGGTCATAGAATAGGTTGCATTTGGCAGATGATGTTGAGGACTAACACCACAGAGGCCATCCCTGTACAGTAGGAGCCCCATGAGCTGAGAGCTCCAGAACTGAATTCAGTATACAAAAAGATCATAGGACCTGAGAAGATGTATTACATCAAACTGTTAGGAGATGACTGCATGATGCAAATCTCCATTCACAACAACCATGGTGAGGAATACCCCAGAATTGGCATCAGGTGTCGTTAATGGATAAACTTGGATCTGTGTGTTCCCTGATAACTGCACGTGTTTCAAAACAACCCAGTAGTATCAAATGCCTCCAACACTGTGTTCCAAATGGGCAACAATGTGTGCTGGAGTGATGTTCTGGGTGACTTTACATGGGGCCATTGTAACCTCTCTTGGTTGTTGGATGTAATCTCACTCCTATGTAGTACAGGGATGGAATTTGCAACCCAAAGTCTGACTGTGTAGCCAACATTTTGGTGTTTATCCTGATGGATGATAAACTGCATGCTCATTATGCTCTTGTCATGAACATGTTCTTATAACATAGTAGGATAACGAGAATGGAGTGGCTTGCCTGTTCCCTGGCATGAGCCACATAGAACTTGTGTGGGATTGATTTAAAAGAGTTGTTCTTGGATGTCAGCAGTGACAAAATATTTTGCAAAATGAGTGTGTATGCATGCCTCAGATAAAATTTTTGATTTCTGTATCACAAATTTTGAAATAACAGGGTGATGCAAAACTTTTGGTGGTGTGTATATAAGAGTGTAAAATATTGTTTTTCTGTGTATGTTTATATTTTTCTTTATCCGAGTAAAATCTGTTGTCATTCTGCAAAAACTAAAAGCCCATATAAAGAATTAATACAAAACAGTAAATTAAGCAGTAGTTAAATGAGCAATACAGTAATTTTCAAGAATTTTTAGTGAAGTATAATGGTATAGAATTTTATGAAAAAAATGAAGAGTGATCAGGAAATGTACTTACTGTTTAAAATTCCTGGTGTTTCAAAACCGATTGGGGCAGTATGAGACATTGCTCGTGTACTTGTTTTGGTAAGCAGTGCTTAGAGCATGTCGACAGAAAGTTTTCGGGAAGAATACAAAGGGCACAAACTAAAACTTAAATGAATTTCAAAGAGCACAAGAGTAAGAATTAAGGGAGAATTATTTCAGATAGTGTTCTGGAGGCGTTTCCACTGGAGGAAGCCATATAGCACAGTAAAATTTTGATGGAAAAATTATTGGCAAACTGGCTTGTCTGATGTCAGGAAAATTATAAGTAGGAGCAACAGACCATTATGTACGAGAAAACACATTGGGAGCTTGGCTGAGGTTACACCTATACCAGATGACAGTCCATCTTAGTTACATCATAAGCTGGTTTTTGAACATTTGACCTTGATTAAGCGTGAAAACGTACAGTCACATAGGCAGTGCCTTTAATTAGTGTACCAAAGTATATTTTAGCTGGTGACAATATTTACAGAATTAGGCAGAAACGCGTTAACTGAACCTGGCTTACAGCTCTCAATACATCATCACACACCCAAATGTCTGTAGTTGAATGATGCTAATTATTTAGTTGTATACTGGTTCACTGTTACCATTGACTGTCACTGGTGGCCATCTAGCTATGACTGTGAGGTCAGCATATTTTGTGTCATAGAAAAATCATGTGAGTAATTGCAGGCAGTTCCAAAATGATCCTGGCGGTTTGTGTCTAAATCCCATGTGCCAGAGCAGCAAAATTGATTATAATGGTATGTCCGAGCAGCTAATTCAGTAGCATGAAACTGTCTTGTCAGTTGGAATTAGTTTCAACCTCACAAGCTCCTTGAATTCTAATGAGTGCTATCGTCGATCTTACATAAATCTTGTGAGTTATGTACACCAATTTAATTGAATGGCAAACATCCTAATAATAATTTGATTTTACCAAACTAGTTTGTTCTTTCTTTAATGTGTACCTGCCCTTTATTGTGGTATTCGTGCAAAGCTCCATCGGGTTCACATATGGGAGCACAGTGTGAGAACAACTGCATAACAGGTAAGGACAGGTAGGCCAACAGGCAGCTGGACTCAAGTGCACAGCATCCGAAGGTAGGATTGTGTTGTAATTAAACCACACACCTTGGTAAGACTACTACTTATCACCTCAGGCAGGTTGTTTGAGATGACATTGCAAATGTGAATCTCTGGCTGAAACTTCCTCTTGATGTAAATTGATTTGTTCAAAAAATTCCAGAACATTCATAATTTTTTGCCATTGTTGTGTTTGACCGAATTGCGGTTGGCATTCCTGAACACACCAGCATTTTTAATTTGTAATTGTCGGAAGCTTCATTGTTGTATGTCTGTTAGTTATTGTTCAGTGCTGTGTTGAGTAACATGTTGTGTTGCACAGTTCCTGAATTTCAAGATGGCAAAGTTAGAGAAACAACATGTCCGTAGTAAACTTTGCGTGAAACTCAAGAAAACCTTTACAGAGACACATCAAATGAGGTAGGAAGTCTACGATGATGAGCACTTAAACCATACTGAATGTTATGAATGGTCCACATGGTTTAAAAATGGCTGGCCAGAAGTTAAAAGATGACCCTCAATCAGGATGCCCTTCGACATCACTCATGTCAGGAATATCAACAAAATTGTGCTTGCAAGTTGAAGACAGATTGACTGAGAGATTGGAGCAGAATGTAACATTTCAGTTGGATCATGTCATAAAATCCTGACATAGCATCTTGGAATGCATTGTTTTGCTGCCAAGTTCGTCCCACGGCTTATGAGTCAAGACCAGAAGAATCTTCGTCTCGCAATCTGTGAAGAGCTTTTGGATCGCGCAACTGAGAATGAGATGGTTCTTAAGACAATCATAACTGGTAATGAGCTGTGGGGCTACAGTTATGGTGTTGAGACTAAGGTTCAGTGTTCACAATTGGTTGGGAAAGGTTCTCCAAGACCAGCAAAAGCTCCTCATGTTAGGTCAAATGTCAAAGCCATGCTGATAGTTTTATTTGATGTTGAAGGATTAATTCATCGTGAATTTGTGCCACAGGGACAAACTGTTAATTGATAGTTCTATCGGGGCATGTTACATCGCCTGCAAGAAAATGTGAGAAGGAAATGTGGTGAGACAATTCATGGCTCCTGCATCATGATAGCGCACCCACACATTCATCCCTGTTGGTGCATGACTACTGCACAGAAAAAGAAATCACTGTGCTGCCTCATACTCCATATTCTCCAGACCTGGGTCCTGCAGACTTTTTTTTGTTTCCAGAGTTGAAAAGCCCCATTGAAAGGAAGAAGATTTGCAACAATAGACAAGATAAAAGAAAATTCACGGACAGCACTTCATGCGATCCAGAAAAAGGCATACCGAGATGCTTCCAGTAGAGAAAACGGAGTTGGGAGCAGTGTATCAATTGTGTCAGAGAATATTTCGAAAGAGACTTTGCCAAAGGTCAAGTTCACTTTTTGCCTTGATGAATCATTAAATCTGGCGAAGATTTTACATGTTACATTAAATGGTCTTTTGATGTGGTCATCATTTGCACAAGATGTAATTGAGATAAAGTAAATGCTGGGGTATTTTCATCAGCAAAATGCAGTTCAGGAGAGTTAATAATGGGGTCTAAATAGGGTATTACTAAAGACCACCTCCAGAATTCTGATGATCTTTCTGCTGAGGGACTGCCTCGATATTGCTGTCTCCCAGCTACATGTGGCATAGTTTTTATATCCTCCAAACCAAGTTTTTCAGCAATGACAGTAGCATCCTTCATAATTTTGTCTGCAACTTATTCAGGACTATCATGATAAGTTTTCAACAGTTGTAAAATTAATTTAATATGCTGCAGTTCCTTGGCTGCATCCAAAGCAAAGGATTGGAGAATATCGATGACTGGTTCCATCAAAGCTGAATATTTGGATATTAAAATTAAGCTAAGAATAAATGAAAAGCCCGAAGCAGCCACATGGAGATGGAAAGCAGTTTTTATAGTCAAACTGTTCATTTGATAACGATTCTAAGGATATCATTAAACAGAAAAATTCTCCTTAAGAACTATGACATTTTTGTGTTTCCGATTCCACCTTGTTTCACATACTTTGGAAATGTAAGGTACCTTAATAACATCTTTCACAAGGTCAAGATTTTCTTTTGCCAAAAAGCCATTGATGGTCTGTGGAATTCATTTAGTGTCTAGAGCTTTCAGCTCAATAAATCCAACAAACGTTTCTTCAGCTTTGTAGGATTATGCATCAAAGTCCAATCAATAATTGTTCATTTCCAGAGGTATAAAATGTTCCATCCACTGTACTTGGAGTCACAAATGGCAGCAGTTGAGTTTTTGGGCAGTTCTGCACACCAACATCACACATCCCCTGACAGCCAGTCAGTGTTCAGTAGTATTCGGAGCACTCTCCTATGAATATCGTAGGCAATGTGAGTATTAAATGTGATTGTAGTGAGTTATTTAGTGAATTTTAATTTCATCTGTTGTAAGTTGTCATGCCCAATGGTAATGGTAAGCAAGAAATTCTACACAGGCAAGTGAGAGACATAATTTGCAGGATCCACACTTTCATTAAGAGGAGAGCACAAGTATGCGCATATTGTAACTCGTATGCAACCGACAATAATGCAGTCTCCGTCCATGCCTCAACCTGCAAGGACTGCCATCATTCATGAATCAGCACATAGTACAATATACATTTCTGCCTTTTTCACTTTCTTTGTAATATCTGCCTCAGGCAACCCCATGTCATTTGTTATATTGACCGGTCGCTAGCTTTCCTTCTTTTTCCTGTGCACGATGTGTTTCTTCAGTGCCACATATACTGATTCAATTCATTCCTTGTATAACTCTTCCACAATTCCTTCTCCACAATGCTCATCTCACAGAGCTAAGTCATAAGCTCTCAAAATATAAGACAAGAAATAATTGATTTAATTATTTTCCTGTTTTCTTCTACATTTTTCTGGGAATACTTATTAATTTGTGCAACCATTGAAACACTTGAAAGAAAAGCTCCATCTGCTTCCAGTGCCGCTCTATGAAAGTGGGTTTCTATGTGCTTCTTGCACTGGTTGTGAATGTCTTTGAACTTGCAGAATGGCCTTATGAGGTCCCAATATGCCTCTAACAGAGTTCAGATTTGGCAGAAACAACTTACAATATTTACAAAAGTGCATTTTTTTGTACCAGCAGTGTGCCAACTGTGGCGAGTAAGTTTCCAACCAGCAATAAGTGAATTTTTACTTTAAATGTGTGGCATCTTTCACAAATTTATTAGACACAGGAAGTGTCTAATGACCTTCCAGTAAGTCTTTCTTTCATTAGGTCGATAAAACTGATGCTCAATCAACATATCAACAAATATCAATTCCATAGCAGTCATCCAGTGCAGAATCTGTATCAGGGTCCAGTTTCAAATTTGCAAAAGGCTAATTCTATCATGAACTTTTGAAATGCTATTGCACACTAACCCACTATCAGATTATGAGAAAATTGGCAGTCAGTGACTGTCAATGTTTTCCCCCTACCCCTATCACAAACATATCTTTGGAAGTTTTGATGGGCCACTCATGCAGTCATTAGAAGATAGAACACCAGCACAAGGGTTCTAAGTTAGTTTTTGAGACTGAGAGTCGTTATTGTGAAATAAAAGTTTCTCTCATTCTCTACATCTTCATCCTCCATATCACTATAAAGCTTCTGTCTTCAGTTTCTTCTTTACACACACACACACACACACACACACACACACACACACACACTGCAAAATACAAAATGGAAAATATTAAAGAACTGATGTTTTATTATATTGATTTTCAGTTGAGCGCTTTATCCAACACACCACCAGCCCTGCTTCCTACCATTCTAACACAAGATTTGTTCAAAAATATTTCTTCCTTTTTTCGTAGCACTTGATAAAATAATGTTAAATTTGCTAAGGTAAGGCTAAAAACAAATAATTTTGAATTTTACTTTGTACTATTCTTACCAAAATGAAAAAGAATCTGATTAGACTTTTCGATAATTTCCTATCAGCAATTTGAAAACATGGTGACAGATCAGTGTGAATAGGGTATGGGTATGGGTTGAAAAGTTTTTCAGGTTTAAACAGGGGTAGGGCCTGGCCTTCTCAGATCTGGCATTCTGCTGATGGATTACAATGCGGGGCCACACATGGCGACGGCAATGCAAAACCATATTGCAACTCTTGGTTGGGAGTACCTACACCATCCACCTCACAGTCCGGATCTTGCACAAAGTGACTTCTATCTGTTTCCTGCTTTGAAGAAGACTCTCGGTGGAAGGCACTTTGGCACCAATACTGATGTCAAACAAGCCATTCAATGCTTCTACCAGTTTTTCCATTCTTCTCCTAAGAATCTGCATTAGTATTTTGCAACCATGACTTATTAAATCCATAGTTCAGTCATTTTCACACCTGTCAGCAGCTGCTTTCTTTGTAATACCTTCAAACCTGAGGGTATTTTACCTGTCTCAACATCTTGCGTACCAGATGGAAGAGTTTTGTCAATTTCTGACAAAATATCACCTACTCCCGGTGCCTTGTTTTGATGTAGATTTTTCAAAGTTTTGTCAAATTCTTCTGGCAGTATTGTGTCTCTTATCTTATCTTCATGTTTCTAATAATATTGCTTTGAAGTTCATGTCCCTTGTATAGACCCTCTACATACTCCCACCCTTCAGCTTTCCCTTCTTTGCTTTGGACTGGTTTATCACCCGAGCTCTTGATATTCAAATAGCTGCTTCTCTTTTTACCAAATATCTCTTTAATTTTCCTGTAGCAGTATCTGTCCTTCCCCTAGTGAAATATTCTTCTAAATCTTTACATTTGTCCTCTAGCCATTTCTGCTTAGCAATTTTGCACCTCCTGTCTGGCTCATTTTTTAAACATTTGTATTCCCTTTCACCTGCTTCATTTGCTGATTTTTTTTTTTTTTTTAATTTTCTCCTTTCATCAATTAAATTCAATATCTCTTGTGTTATCAAAGGATTTCTACTAGGCCTTGTCTTTTTACCTATTTGATCCTCTGCTGCCTTCACTATTTCATCTGTTAAATCTACCCATTTGTCTTCTACTGTATTCCTTTCCCCCATTGCAGTCAGTCATTGCCCAATACTCACTATGAAGCACTCAACAAACTCTGGTTCTTCTACTTATCCAGGTCCCATCTCTTTAATTTCCTACCTTTTTCTAATTTCTTCAGTTTTAATCTACAGTACACATCTGCCCCCATAAACGCCTTACAATTTAAAAACTGGTTCCTAAATATCTGTCTAGCAATTATATGATCAGTCTGAATGAAACCTTATTTTGTCTCCAGGTGTCTTCCACATATGACTCTTAAATCAAGTTTAGCAATGATTAAATTATGTTCTGTACAAAATTCTACCAGGTGGCATCCTCTTTCATTTCTTTCCCCCAGTCCATATCCACTTACTATTTGTCCTTCTTTTCCTTTTCCTACTATCGAATTCCAGTCCCTCATCACAATTAAATTTTCATCTCATTTAACTCTTTGAATAATTTCTTTTACTTTTATCTCATCATACATTTCTTCAATCTCTTCATCATCTGCGGAGCTAGTTGGCATGTACTTAAGAGTGTACTGTGATAGGTGTGGGCTTCGTGTCTGTCTTGGCTGTGATAATCCATTCTTCATACTGTTCATAATAGCTTACTCACATTCCTATTCTCTTCTTCATGATTAATCCTACTACTGCATTACTCCTATTTGACTTTGTATTTATAATCCTGTATTCACCTGACCAGAAGTACTGTTCCTCCTGCCACAGAACTTCACTAACATCCACTATATCTAGCTTCAACCTATCCATGTCCCATTTTAAATTTTCTAACCTACCTGCCCGGATAAGAGAGCTAACATTCCACACTCCGATACGTAGAATGTCAGATTTGTTCCTCCTGATGACGACATCCTTCTGAGTAGTCCCCACCCAGGGAACCGGATGGGTGACTATTTTACCTCTGGAATATTTTATCCAATAGTAAGCCGTCATCATTTAATCATACAACCAGCACACCAAGGCCTTTTTGGTTGATGTTACAAGGCCAGATTAGTCAATCATGCAGACTGTTGCCCCTCAGGAATCGCACATTTATCTGGCCTCTCAACAAATACCCCTCCACTGTGGTTGTACCTGTGGTACGGCTATCTGTATCACTGAGGCACACAAGCCATCCCATCTACAGCAAGGTTCATGGTTCATTGGGGGGGGAGGGGGGGGGGGGGAGTGATATGACATGTATTCAGGCATCAAGGAATAACTTCCATGTTCCATGATACTTGAGAGAGCTGTGGATGGTTAAAAACCTAGGGGAAGACAGAGATTGGAATAAGGCCAACAAATAATGGAGGATGTTGCAAACCAGTCAGGAGACTGATTAGGTCTCCCCTCATCCCCACCCCATAAAAAAAAGAAAAAAACCACCTACATCACAAAGATAAAAGAAAGCTTCTTTCACCGAAAGATGTAATTGTGATTGTTGTGCCACAATAGTCTTTATTCTATTATTTTATCTGCTCTTTCTATTTGCTTTCAAAAGTTATTTTAGTCTTTTCTTCTGTTATCTTTGTAAAGGCTCACATCACAAAAACGTTGTACATCTGTTGATTTTACCTGAGAACTATTAGGCAAGAAATAGCAATTTGTTTCTTTGCAGTCTTAATACTTTTCAACTCACTGAAAAGTGCTTTGGTTATGTAGCTTGTTATGTACGTTATTTTATAAATTATGAGAATGCTGTTATAGCCTTGCCTTTGGGAGGGAGGGGGGGGGGGGGGGGGGGGGGTGGCAGATGGTGTATTTCAAAACGTCTTCTTGTGCAGTATACCCAGTGTGTTTTTGTTCACCTGTCGTCTTGTAATTTTTTTTATAAAAATTGTAAAAGATTATACTTAGCACCTTTCAAAAGTACCATTTGCAGCCAGGGCACCACCATTAGCCACATCATTCATTTGTTTTTGTAGCATATTAAACCTAAATATTTCTCAATGTCACCAAAATAGAATTGTTGGTAAATATGTAAATTTGGTTCACATTGCAGGCTTCCATTTTATACTCTTGGATTAAAGCATCATTTATCTTCCATGAAGAGAACAAGAGAGAAAACATCAAAAGGAAAAAAGAGAATTGAAACAGAAGCTACAAGTTGTTACTTTCCAGCAGCTACTGAGAAGGAAATTGGTGCTGTAAACTCCAATCTGGTGATCTCAGAAACATGTGGAAGCATCAGATTAAAGGAAGAATTCTTTGACACATACTGTGAAGACTTAGCCAGGAACCTCATAGGGAAAGTACTTGTTAGAAAATTTGATAATAGAACCTTGAAAGCTAGAATTGTTGAAACAGAATCTTACCTTGGTGGTGTTGACAAGGCTTCACAGTCTTACAATGGGAAAATTACTGAGAGAAACAAACCAATGTTCATGAAACCTGGAACAACTTATGTATATCTCACATATGGAATGTACCATTGCTTCAACATTTCTAGTCAAGGTAGGCATGACATAAAATTAGTTTTTGTATCTTTACAAATAGGGTACCAAATTATATAAAAAGATTATTCAGCTTGAATTTATTGATAAGTTGGAAGAATTACATAATTATAACTTTGAAAGCTCAGCCACTGCCATTTGCTGAAACAAAACCTTTGTCCTAATTGCTAAATTAATAGACAGCAAGAGACAAGGAGGTGGTGGTGATGGGGGGGAGAGGGGAGGCAACATATCTCAAGTTATGTACCTATCCGTATCCACATAATGCTAAAAAGGAAGGTAGCAAGAAATCTAATGTAGAAATGAGGAAGACAATAACCCAGAAAATATTGAGTTGGTACTTAGCTGTACTTTTAGGGAAGAAACAAAGCTACATAGTGCATACATTCATAACAGTATATAAGGCAACAGAATTAATATTTTTGTCACACGCAGTTTTTATAGTATGCAGACTGTTGTTATTGATTGGCAATGGAAAGTCTTTATTGGAATATAAGTAATTTAAGATGTAAAGATAACAAGTCATTAAATAGTTGAGATGCTAAGCTGCCAATAGCCATATAAACTAGACTGAAAAAGTTGGTAGCATTCAGATGAATGTTTCTTCAGAGTTATATAGCGTACATATGCCTGTATGGCTACATTGTCTCAGCTGATTACAGTGTGCTGGCACAACAGCTCGACTGAGGTGAGAGGTTGTGTCAGGTTGAGTGGTCAATAGGGAGATAGCAAATGCTTGGGGTAGGAATGTGGCACTGCTGAGCTCATTCTGGCTGCATGTTCTACATCTACATCTACATCCATACTCCGCATGCCACCTGACGGTGTGTGGCGGAGGGTACCTTGAGTACATCTATCGGTTCTCCCTTCTATTCCAGTCTCATATTGTTTGTGGAAAGAAGGATTGTCGGTATGCCTTTGTGTGGGCTCTAATCTCTCTGATTTTATCGTCATGGTCTCTTCACGAGATATACGTAGGAAGGAGCAAGATACTGCTTGACTCCTCGGTGAAGGTATGTTCTCGAAAGTTCAACAAAAGCCCGTACCAAGCTACTGAGCATCTGTCCTGCAGAGTCTTCCGCTGTAGTTTATCTATCATCTCCGTAACGCTTTCGCGATTACTAAATGATCCTGTAATGAAGCGCGCTGCTCTCCGTTGGATCTTCTCTATCTCTTCTATCAACCCTATCTGGTACGGATCCCACACTGCTGAGCAGTATTCAAGCAGTGGGCGAACAAGTGTACTGTAACCCACTTCCTTTGTTTTTGGATTGCATTTCCTTAGGATTCTTCCAATGAATCTCAGTCTGGCATCTGCTTTACCAACGATCAACTTTATATGATCATTCCATTTTAAATCACTCCTAATGCATTCTCCCAGATAATTTATGGAATTAACTGCTTCCATTTGCTGACCTGCTATATTGTAGCTAAATGATAAGGGATCATTCTTTTTATGTATTAGCAGCACATTACACTTGTCTAAATTGAGATTCAATTGCCATTCCCTGCACCATGTGTCAATTCGCTGCAGATCCTCCTGCATTTCAGTACAATTTTCCATTGTTACAACCTCTCGATATACCACAGCATCATCCGCAAAAACACTCAGTGAACATCCGATGTTATCCCCAAGGTCATTTATGTATATTGTGAATAGCAACGGTCCTACAACACTCCCCTGCGTCACACCTGGAATCACTCTTACTTCGGAAGACTTCTCTCCATTAAGAATGACATGCTGCATTCTGTTATCTAGGAACTCTTCAATGCAATCACACAATTGGTCTGATAGTCCATATGCTCTTACTTTGTTCATTAAACGACTGTGAGGAACTGTATTGAACGCCTTGCGGAAGTCAAGAAACACGGCATCTACCTGTGAACCCGTGTCTACGGCCCTCTGAGTCTCGTGGACGAATAGTGCGAGCTGGGTTTCACACGATTGTCTTTTTCGAAACCCATGCTGATTCCTACAGAGTAGATTTCAAATAGTTCGGGTCTGTTTGTCACCAGAAGGTCTAATATGTTATCGCCATGAGTCGGTTCTCTGTTTAACTGCTCAAGGTAGTTTTCAGATACAGCACTTAAAAAAATTTCACTGGATTCTTTGTCCCTGCCACCCGTTATGAACGTTAGAGTCTTCTAGTCTATATCCAGAAAATTAAAATATCCACCCAGAACTATAACATGGTGGGGAAATCTACTCGAAATATTTTCCAAATTATTCTTCAGGTGCTCAGCCACAACAGCTGCTGAGCCAGAGGGCCTAAAGAGACATCCAATTACCATGTCTGAGCCTGCTTTAACCTTGACCTTCACCCAAATTATTTCACATTTAGGATCTCCATCAATTTCCTTCGATATTGAGGGCGTTGTCTACTGTGCACAATACATGGAGGAGTGGATTGGGCTTTGGGAGGGGAAAATAGGACAGAAGAAGATGGAGAGTGTGGAGAAGAGGGTGTGATTTCAGCAAGAGTTAAAGTCAGGATCATACAATGAGGGTATGGTGCCAGTATAACCTAGAGGATTACGGGATCAGAGTCACACAAATTATTTAGGAATAAAGGAGATGAGTTCTCATTTTTTTGTAATGACAATTCCCATATGCATAATTCAGAGAACCTGGTGTGGGGGAGAGGGAGTAGGGTGCAGAGAATCCAGTGTTTCGGGTCATGAAACAGCCATTGAAATCTTGTGCTCGGCATCACAGCTACTTATTGTGCCTAGAATCCTTACTACTCCTACCAGTAATGTCTTCCACCACCTACCCATGTCAGCATAACGTAGTCCACCCTTCTACCACAGCTATTCCCACCCCCTTGTCACATGTGTCATTCTCTAGTGAAAGACCTTGATGCAATAACTGTGAAACACATACCCAGTACATACTACTACAGCCCTATTACAGGCTTATTCTAACCTACCAGAAGCAGGGCCACATGTGAAAGCAGTCATGTCATATACCAGCTGTGTTGTAATTTCTGCACAGTATTTTATGTAGGTGTGCTCACAAACCCACTGTCCACACGAATGAATGGCCACCACCAAACTGTGCCCAAAGAGCATAATTGACCACACAGTGGCAGAACTTGCTGATTTGCACAGCATGCACGATTTCAGTGGCAGCCTTACAACCTGTGTCGTCTGAATCCATCCCTTCAACACCATCTTCTTTGAGCTGCATGGATGGAAGTTGTCATTACAAAACATCCTTCAATCTCATAATTCTCATGGCCTCAATCTCTGCTAGTCTTGCCCCACATCCAGCACTGCACCTGTCCCATGATCATGACTTCACTCATCCTGTGTCCTCTTATGTCCAGCTGCCCTCATCCTCTGTTCTATCTCCCTCCACTCCTCCATGATATCGTATGCTATGAACAGCTCACCCTGTCTGCAGGCTCAACAAGTTCGTCAATGACATCTTCCTATCATGAGCAACAGCTGCAACTCCCTCCCAGCCATCAGCCACCATTTCCCACTCTTCCTTCCCACTCCCCAACTGCTTCTCCCCCCACCCACATCACGTGACACAACCTGTCAACCTCAGTTGAACTGCAGTCTTGGCACATGTACCCAGTGTGGAAAATGTAGTCATACGGGTTTATGTACGAGGTCCATTCAAAAAATTCCACAACATTCATCATTTCACACCAATGGTGTGTTGGAGTGAAATGCAGTTGGCATCCCTGCACACGCCTGTGTTTAATGTGTAACTGCCAGAAGTTTCATTATTGTATGTCTGTTTGCTAGTGTTCAGTGCTGTATTGATTAAAACGTTGTGTCACACAATTTTTGAATTTTGTGATGGCAGAGTTAGAGTACTAACGCATCTGAATTAAATTTTACGTGAAACTCAAGAAAACCTTTACAGAAACACACCAAATGATGCTGGAAGCCTATGATGATGAATGCTTAAGCCGTATTCAGTGGTACGAATGGTTCACATGGTTTAAAAATGACTGGAAAAAAGTTAATGATGACCCTTGTTCAGGGCATCTTTGACATATACTGACGGCACTCATGTCAGGAAGACCAAGAAATTGCAGGATAATGTAACATTTCATTTGGCTCATGTCATTGAAATCCTGACACAACCTCTCAGAATACATCGTATTGCTGCCAAGTTCATCCTATGGCTCATGAATCAAGACCAGAAAGACATTTGCCTCACAATATTTTGGATCGCGCAGATGAGAATGAGATGTTCTTTGAGAGAATCATAGTGGTGATGAGATGTGGAGTTACAGCTATGGTGTGAGACCAAAGTTCAGTCTTCGAAGTGGGTCAGCGAATGTTCTTGAAGACCAAAAAAATTCAGCAGGTCAGGTCAAATGTCAGAGCTATGCTGATAATTTTGTTTGACATTGTAAGATTAGTTCATCATGAATTCATGCCACAGCGACAAACTGTTAATTGCTGGTACTATCAGGACATATTGCGATGCATGTGAGAAAATGTGAGAAGGAGATGGCCTGAATTGTGGTGAGACAATTCATGATTCTCACATCACCATAACGCACCTGCACATTCATCCCTGTTGGTGTGTGACTTATTGCACAAAAAACGAAATTACTGTGCTACCTCATCCTCCGTACTCTCCAAATCTGGCCCCTGTGCATTTTTTTTTATTTTTATTTATTTATTTATTTATTTTTTTTTTTTTTTCTCCCCCAAAGTTGAAAAACCCATTGAAAGGACAAAAGGGGAGGTGAGAAAATTCACAGACGGCACTCTTTGTACTATCCAGTTAGAGACATACCAAGACAACTCCCAGAAATGGAAGTGACATTGGGAGCAGTGTATCAATTGTGGAGGAGAGTATTTCGAAGGAGACCATGCACAATAAGTAAAAGATAGCATAGAAAAATTTTGTGGACGAAGTTCTGGAACTTTTTAAACAGACCTCAATTATGTGTGTACGTGTACTCTGTAGTTCTGAATAAGGATTTGTCCTAAAGCTAGCAATCCTTTCAGTCTTGTTGATACATTTATTAACAGCTTATTGCCTCAACTATTCACTAAGTTTTTATCTGTACTCAAACTTCTGTTATTTTTAGTTGTGCCATACTCTGTCACACTGCCAGGAGATGAGCGCACGACTGCATGTAAGATGTAGACAAAGAGGTGTGATGAGGCTATCCCTGCCATTCCATACTATGCTAGTAGAATCAGTGTGAGTGGTACTTGGAATATATAGGGATGTAGAATAAGACAGTGTCTAAAGAGAATAAACTGTATCTGTGCATAGTATAACATAATTTGTATTTACTATGAGTGTTATTACTTTTATGCATGCATCTGTTGTATTGCATATTACCATAAGTTTAAACAATGGAAAGTCCAGATTGGAATATCAACATTATTATGAAAACTGTGGATTGGTACTCACCATAAAGATGACACACTGAATTGCAGACAGGCACATTGAAAAGTGTTACATGTAAGCTTTTGGCCAAAGCTTCTTCAGAAGAGAAAAACACACACACATTCACACAAGCAAACATACCTCACACACACATGACTGTTATCTCTGGCCAGAATGCAAGTGAGACGTGTTGAACAGGAGCAACATTCCAGAACGGGGCAGGGAAGGGGAAGGGATAGCAAGATTTGGGTGGGGAAAGAGGAATCAGCACTACCTGATGGAGTATGCAGGGACTAGAGATGATGGGACAGGAGTGCCAGGTGTAGTGCCGGGAGGCTGTGTGGGAGGGAAAGAGAGAGAGGGCAAGGAGCTTGAAGGAGAGAAACGGAGAAGGAGAAAAGAGTGGTGGGTGCACCGGCAAAGAGAAACATGCAATGAGGGTGAGACAAGGCAAGTTGTGAGGAGGTGACAGAATGAAGGGAGTGGAAACAGTTGAGTGGAGGGTGCTGGACAGCAGCTTACTGTAGGCTTGAGGTCAGGATGATTTCAGGAGTGAAGAATGTGTTGTAAGCGTAAATCTCATCTGCACAGTGAATAGGTTTGTGGCAATGAAGATGTATTAATAATTGCTTGAACAATTGGAAAAAATTGATTGAAAGAATAATTGAAAAGAAATTTTGAAGGTAATTTATGAATCTGTGCACAATCTTGGGTGAACTTTAACTGATAGCAATATCAACAGACCTTTAACATCATTACATTCAAGGTCAATAAACACAATTTGCATTACATACTGCTCCTTCCAGTAGTGTGCGGTACCAAATAACCACCGCAACCATTGTAAACCTTAATCTTCACATTAATTCGATTGTGTTTAGTCTTGATTCTGACAATGTCGATGCTGCAATGCTCCTCCGGATACTGAATAAATTATTCTCGTCTGCACCAAACCTATTGATGCAGGATCTAGGTGGCAAAATGATGAACAGATAGGAGTTGACCTTGAATAAATATTCCTTTGCTAATAAGTACTTATAACACTTTTAATGAATGTTTAAAATACACATTTCTAACAACACTGATACGACGGATCCAAGCATATGTCTGCACACTCCACTTCCCAAAACAAAAGGGTGAAGATACATGAATTAATAAATTGAAGAGTGTGCTTCTTACTTTGTTTCACACAGGTATTTAACGACATATTAAAACATTGTCCTTGCTACAAAAAAACTCGTTAATTTACCCTTGGTGGTGTCTATAACTCATTCAGTTTACATATAGCTTATATATAAGAAAAGAAAAGAATGAAAAAATAATAAGATTCAATACAATTCCCCTCCCACTGTGCACTAATGTCATACAGAGGTGCACAGTGCCTGAGCTTATTTTCCTTTCTGAGGTTTGATGATTCTGGTCATTATGGGCATAGCCTATATTTTCGGCCATTGGAGTTATCCTGAATGGTTATCAATTTATGTGGTCATGTCAGTTTCTTTTAACATGTACATATATATTTTCTCTCCTAATGAAGTGCATGCTGTAACATAGTCCCATTGTTGTCAGTCAGCGTCTGCACAATGTTTAGCTTGCGAAGTAGATCGTGCGGCCCAACATCCGTTATCGTCACAGTTCCCGCTCACGTGTCCCATATGAGGCCAGAGTATCCATGTCGTGCATTTACAGTGGATTTCACTGCACAAATTCGTGAAGCTTGTGTTCAGCAGTATGATTCTTTGTGAAATTTTCAATGTGGTGACAACTGGTTTCCATATCAGCGGCTCGAGGAATTCATTTCAACTTGTTGCTCTCACTTATTCTGTGGGGAGACCAGCCATACATCCGACATCCATTGACAAGGTATGTTCCTTTCTGCTTATACGATGTTGTCGAGCACAGAAAATTCATGTTACACAAAGTATTGCCACTTTTAGTTTACCGCGCATACACCCACATATTGTTTTACCACATGTACACTGAACACTTTGCAGCCAGGTTTCATATGTTTTTGCACTTTGTTTTTGAGATTCTTTCATACAGTTGCATTGCATAAAGTTTTTGTAGTGTCTTTTTCGCGTACCCTACACATAACATTATAAAATACAAATACATTTACAAAATACACGTATCCTAGTCATTTGCTGACATGCCATTATCGTTGCTCATATACATCATGGTCTGTAACATATTCTCTCCCCTCTTTATATTTATAGGGTCATTACTTGTCATTTGGTTTTAGTACTTTTTGTCAGATTTCATTTTCGTTACAGTATTCGATTCCAATTATATGAGTACACATTTTACTCTCGTTTGGTTATGCATGCTTCATATAACATTCATACAATAATTTCATTTCAGTTTATGATGACTTCTTGTCAGAGCATATTTATCAATTCAAAAAGAATCAAAGAAGTAAATAATAGCCTCTCAGATAACTACGCATGGCCTCACCTCTCTAGCATTCTCCAGGAAGGATCTACACACTGCAGAGTTGTGGGAATTCCACTGAAAAGCATTTATGTGCTCAGTTACATCTCGTTAATAGACTTAATTGTGATTCCAAGAACAAAATAGTTTGTTGTTTCTAAGCACAACTCAAATCTGACGATACCAACCATATCAAATACTTATTCAGTGCAGCTCAATATTTAGTTGTTATGTTCATTGTATAAAAGATAACCATTTCATGTGCTAAGGTTTACAGAGTTGTATCATCAATACAATGTGCTATGTATAATGAACGCAAAACAATGTTTACATAAGTAACAAACGTGCATAAAACTTTCAATGCAATTCAGTTGTTTGGCGCTTTCATTGGTAGTCGACACTCACAATGGGTAGGTTTCAGCCCCTTGATTATTTGGTAGTACTCAACCTTAGTTCAGCATCATTCTACATGATGTGCTGCAACTGTTTTCTTCTTCACTTACTTTCACACTATCACATGCATATGTATCATAAACTTACAACTATATTTACTTGTGGTGCAATCCTTTCTTATGTTTACATGGTACCTAACACTCTACAAGCATTTACCTTTCTTCACTGTCAGGCATTTCAATGCATCGTTCCCTGGAAGAAAAACCTTAATACTAACTTAAAACAAAATTTTCATAGATAAGTGTATACAGGCTCACTGGCTACCAATACATTTTTCATTTATACCAATACGTTCTTCATTTATTCAACCATGTTTTCATTCACCTCAGTGTGCAGTCGTGCTATCACAAAATTTATTTCATGTCATGTGTGCGTCTCTACTTACCTTATAAATCTGAAAGATGAAGTGTATTAGAGGCACGGTGCAACCTCTTATTCAATTTGTCACTAATACTGTACTTGCTTATTTACCTTCAGCAAGCTTTTTCTTCTCTATCAAGTATGATTATGCGTGCACCTTCAATATTCAAATTTGTAAATATTGTACAGATATGGATATAATGTATATAATTGCATAGCTTAAGTATATATCTCATAATTTAGCATCCTTTTCGTGTTTATATAATCACATAGGTTATCCTTGCACGCACGCACGCGCACAGGTGTGTGTGTGTGTGTGTGTGTGTGTGTGTGTGTGTGTGTGTAAGATAGTCATAGTTATTGTGTAGACTCTCCCTTAATGTTCTATGTTTCTGTTTGTTCAATAGACTTTACAAATGCTAGTGTGGGTTGTAGTTCATCAGGTTTGTTTGTTTTGAGCACTACAAAACTTCCAGCTGTGCCTGTATGGCGCGCACGCACTTGCGGTTTGTTGACAAGCTTGGTTCCCAATGTGCATGTGCTGTGTTGCTCTGATAGTACTTCGTCGTGACGGGTTTTGTATTGAATTGTGTGCTACTGTGCATTTCACAACTTCATTTATTTGTTTAAAACTGGGCTATGCGCAGGGCAAAACATTGTATTTAGAGTCTAGTTGTTTCTAGACACATAAAAGCAAAATTATTCTTTGTTGCAACCACTCATCGTATCCTTTACGCATTTAACATATAGGAAAAAACACAAACAAAAATTTTACTTAATTCAGATCAATTCAATTCCTTTTATTTGTCGGAAGACAATGCTGCTGTTGCATAAGACATCGTCAAGTACAAGTTATTTCTTTGTGGACAACACAATATAATGTTTCATATAACTTACATAAATTTTAATTTATACTTGTATGAGTTATTTCTTTGCGGGCAACAGAATACAATGTTATATATTAAACTTACATAAATTTCAATTTACACTTTTATATTACCCACTTTATAATATACATAATTTAGTTCACATTACAGTTAAATGATTTATAGTATTACATAAAAATTCCTGAACATTACAGAAAGCCTTTCTTTTTAGCCATGATTCCATCAACATTTTAAATTTATTGTGTGGCAGTTCCTTAATACTGTGTTGTATTTTGTTCAGAGACAACTTGCCAATGTGAGTAAAATTGTTTTTCGTCTTGGATAGTCTAGTCCAGGGGACATTTATCAAGTTTCTGTTCCTGGTTTCATAAGGATGGACATTAGCCCTAGTTTCATATATAAGAGTATCACAACGGCCTTGCCGCAGTGGATGCACCGGTTCCCGTGAGATCACCGAAGTTAAGTGCTGTAGGGTGTGATAGGCACTTGGATGGGTGACCATCCAGGCCGCCATGTGCTGTTGCCATTTTCCGGGTGAACTCAGCCTCGTGATGCCAATTAAGGAGCTACTTGACCAAATAGTAGCGACCTCGTTCAAGAATACCATCATAACGACCGGGAGAGCAGTGTGCTGACCCCATGCCCCTCCTATCCGCATCCTCCTCGGAGGATGACACGGCAGTTGTATGGTCCCGATGGGCCACTTGTGGCCTGTAGACGGAGTGGTTTTCATATATAAGAGCATTCTTTTTGGCGTAGACAAGAACTCGCAGTATGTACAAGCTGGGAACAATAAGTATTCTATATTTGGTGAAGTATTCTGTGCAGGAAGTTGTGTTTTGTAGACCAAAAATGCATCTTACTACTTTCTTCTGCCACAAGAATACATTATTAGCCCCAGCAGAGTTCCCCCAGAGTATTATCCCATAGTTCAAATGTGCGTGGAAAAAATGCATAATAGGCCATAAGGAGGAGGTCTTGATTGACACAGCTTTGTAATTTTCTTATCAGGTAGACTACTCTTGATAATTTATTAAAAACTTTTTCTGTCTGGTATTCCAACATAACTTACTGTCAAGATGAATGCCTAACAATTTCACTGACTTTTCCATGAGTTTGTGCAGGTCAGTATCAAGGTTCCTGTGGGAGAAAAGCCTGTGTTCTGTTTTATCATCATTTGGCTTTAATCTGTTATCCCTGAACCACTCACTAGCCTCTTCCATCATTAGTTCATTCATTTGTATCACAACCTTTTCATGTGTATGAGATGTGATGAAAGTGGTGTCATCTGCATACATCACTACTTTACATGGCACGATACGTGGCAAGTCATTTGCATATATAACAAACAGGAAGGGTCCCAGCACAAAACCTTGTGGGATCCCATACATAACATTCTGAAAATCAGATTTTTTGTTTGGATTTATGATCACCATATGTTTTCTGTTAGAATGCCAGTTCATTGCCTTTTATTCCATAATGTTCTACTTTTTTTATTAAAATATTATGTGAAATAGTATCAAAGGCCTTGCTAACATCCAACAGAGTGGCATAGGTATGTTGTCTATCTTCAAAGCCATGTAGAGCAGATAACACAACATTTTGAATGGCCTTAATTGTAGACAGTCAATTTTGAAACCCTTACTGAGCCTTGTTTAAGAGGTTATTACTTTCAAAAAATCATTCAGTTGGTTTTTTACTATAGTTTTAATAATTTTTGTTATTATTGGGGCTACTGCAATAGGCCTATAGTTTTTAGGTGTGTTTCTGTCTCCACTTTTATGCACGGGCAATATGGTGGTTAACTTCAAGCTGTCTCGAAATACTCCTTTTGTGAACATAAGATTTATAAGGAAACTCATACGGTGACAGATTGTATTTTCAATTTTTTAAGGATAAAATTGGACAGACCATAGACATTCTCTGCTCTAGAGTTGCTCTTCTTGGAGACAACTATTATATCCTTAGGTCAACAGTTTTCCACCGAAAAGTTTCTAAACCAGCATTAGATCCATCTTTCCATAAAAAGGGCAGTCTATCTGCATTTCTGTGATTATTTCTTGCCTTGACTTCATCTGTCAGAAAATTTTCCAACAGTTATGAAGTAATTATTAAGCTCTTCTGCACTTAAGGGTATGGGTAATTTTTCTGTGGTAGTCCTAGTGTCTGTTTTAATTACATTCCATGCTGCTTTGTATTTGTTGCCGGAATTAAGAATGCAATCGCTATGGCCTTTTCTTAACTTCAACAATCTCCTTCCTGTATATCTTTTTTAGTTTATCATAAGTGTGTTCACAGTGATTGTCTCTGTGAAATTTTTCATAATACACTCTTAGTAAGATCCTTAATTTATGGAGATGAGGTGTATACCAGTTGCTGGAACTTCTGTTCTGCTTCTTGGTATGTGACCAATTTGATTTTGTTTTGAGTGGGCAGCACTCATTAAAGATATTTACAACTGTACATAGGAAGCAATCAAATGCTCCAGTACCTGAGTTAGTGTGAATCACAGTGTAATTCCAGTCAACACTCATAATTCTATGTGTCATATTTATTATGTTTGTATGATTTAGCTGTCTCACTGTCCTAGGTTCTTTTGTTTGCTCTTGACCTTTGCCACGCCCAGTTAATTTTAGAAATATGCCATCATGGTCAAACAGCATGTGTTTCACAACATCCAAGACAACATTATTTCTGCAGATATTGGCCTGAGCTCCCAGTTGGTGCACATTGACAGCACAGAAAGATACGTATATAGCTTCTTTTCTATGTTTACTTCATAGATTCTTACTTAAATTGCGTGTGAGTTTCATATAGGAGGTGTAATTTCGAGTTTTAGTTACTGTAATCGTAAATTCAGGCAGATTGTAGCGCAGTCGTTAGGCATTTGTACAGGTTAGTTCATACATTCTTTGCGTGTTTCCCTTGTGTTATCTAGGCACAGACTCGTGTTTCAGTAACTGTTGTTCAACATCGATTAAAATGGACAGGGACTGTGATTGCTGTGTTCGGATGAGGGCTGAGTTGGCATCCCCTCGCTCACAGCTGCAGGCGGCGCTGACTTCGGTCGCGCAGCTTGAGGCTGTTGCCAGTGGGCACCACTGTGGGGAGCTGGACTTGGGTATCACAGGGATGTCAACCTCGTCCCGTCTGTCCCCAGATCGGTCTGCCACTGTGGTTGCCCCGGTTGCTGCCCGCAGTGGAGCTGAGCCCTCGCCTGTGGTTGATCAGGAGGTCGTTTCATGGCGTGCCAGGCAGCGAAAGACGTCCCTGGAGGCTGATCAGAAAGCCTCCCCGGTGCGTCTGACAAACAGGTTTCAGGTACTGTCTCTGGCTGAGCCAGATGCAGCTACCTGCCCTGTTTCAGAGGATGATTCTCAGCCTTCAAGGTCCGGGCAATCGCAGAGGGTGGGCTTATTGGTCGTTGGGAGCTCCAATGTTTGGTGCGTAATGGTGCCCCTTAGGGATATGGCGGCTAAGGAGGGGAAGAAATCCGGTGTGCACTCCGTGTGCATTCCGGGTGGAGTCATTCCTGATGTGGAAAGGGTCCTTCCGGATGCCATGAAGAGCACAGGGTGCAGCCAGCTGCAGGTGGTGGCACATATCGGCACTAATGAGGAAATTCTCTCTGGATTACAGTGGCTATCTGAAGGCTGCCAGTCTTGCTTACGAGATGAAGGCAGAGCTCACTATCTGCAGCATCGTTGACAGAACCGACTGGGGATCTTTGGTGCAGAGCCAGGTGGAGGGTCTGAATCAGAGGCTCAGACGGTTTTGCGACCGTGTTGGCTGCAGATTCCTTGACTTGCGCCATAGGGTGGTGGGGTTTCGGGTTCCGCTGAATAGGTCAGGAGTTCACTACACTCAGCTGGCGGCTACATTGGTAGCGGAGGCTGTGTGGCATGGACTGGGCGGTTTTTTGGATTAGAAGGCCTCGGGAAAGTACGGGGTGGGCTGCAATCTCAAAGGGTGCATGGCAAATACAGGACGTGCTTGGATCAAGGAACAGTTGGAATTGTAGTTGTAAATTGTTGTAGTCGTGCTGGGAAAGTCCCTGAGCTTCAAGCGCTAATAGAAAGCACAGAAGCTGAAATAGTTATAGCTACAGCCTGAAATAAGTTCTGCAGAAATTTTTACGAAGTCTCAGATGGTGTTCAGGAAAGATAGATTAGGCAGAATTGGTGGTGGAGTGTTTGTGTCTGTCAGTAGTGGTTTATCTTGTAGTGAAGTCGAAGTAGATACTCCTTGCGAATTGGTATGGGTGGACGTTATACTTAACAGCCGAACTAAGTTAATAATTGGCTCCTTCTACCAACCCCCAGACTCCGAAGATATAGTTGCTGAACAGTTCAGAGAAAATTTGAGTCTCGTAACAAATAAATACCCCACTCATACGGTTATAGTTGGTGGGTACTTCAACCTTCCCTTGATATGTTGCCAAAAGTACTTGTTCAAAACCGGTGGTAGGCAGAAAACATCTTCCAAGATTGTCCTAAATGCTTTCTCTGAAAATTATTTCGAGCAGTTAGTCCACGAACCCACACGAATTGTAAATGGTTGTGAAAACACACTTGACCTCTTAGCCGCAAACAATCCAGAGCTAATAGAGAGCATCATGACTGATACATGGATTAGTGATCACAAGGTCGTTGTAGCTAGGCTCAATACCGTTTCTTCCAAATCCACCAGAAACAAACGCAAAATAATTTTATTTAAAAAAGCGGATAAAGTGTCACTAGAAGCCTTCCTAAGAGACAATCTCCATTCCTTCCGAACTGACTATGCAAATGTAGACGAGATGTGGCTTAGATTCAAAGATGTAGTAGCAACAGAAATTGAGAGATTCATACCTCATAAATTGGTAAAAGATGGAACTGATCCCCCATGGTACACAAAACAGGTCTGAACGCTGTTGCAGAGGCAACGGAAAAAGCATGTGAAGTTCAGAAGAACGCGAAATCCCGAAGATTGGCTAAAATTTACAGACGCGTGAAATTTGGCACGTACTTCAATGTGAGATGCCTTTAATAGGTTCCACAACGAAACATTGTCTCGAAATTTGGTAGAAAATCCGAAGAAATTCTGGTCGTATGTAAAGTACACAAGCGGCAAGACGCAGTCGATACCTTCGCTGCGCAGTGCCGATGGTACTGTTACCGACGACTGTGCCGCTAAAGCAGAGTTATTGAATGCAGTTTTCCAAAATTCCTTTACCAGGGAAGACGTATGGAATATTCCAGAATTTGAAACACGAACAGCTGCTAGCATGAGTTTCTTAGAAGTAGATACCTTAGGGGTTGCGAAGCAACTCAAATCGCTTGATACGGGCAAGTCTTCAGGTCCTGATTGTATAGTGATTAGGTTCCTTTCAGATTACGCAGATACAATAGCTCCCTACTTAGCAATCATATACAACCGCTCGCTCACCGATAGATCTGTACCTACAGATTGGAAAATTGCGCAGGTCGCACCAGTGTTTAAGAAGGGTAGTAGGAGTGATCCATCGAACTACAGACCTGTATCATTGATGTCGGTTTGCAGTAGGGTTTTGGATCATATATTGTATTCAAACATTATGAATCACCTCGAAGGGAACGATCTATTGATACATAATCAGTGCGGTTTCAGAAAACATCACTCTTGTGCAACACAGCTAGCTCTTTATTCGCACGAAGTAATGGCCGCTATCGACAGGGGATCTCAAGTTGATTCCGTATTTCTAGATTTCCGGAAAGCTTTTGACACCGTTCCTCACAAGCAACTTCTAATCAAGCTGCGGGCCTATGGGGTATCGTCTCAGTTCTGCAACTGGATTCGTGATTTCCTGTCAGGAAGGTCGCAGTTTGTAGTAATAGACGGCAAATAATCAAGTAAAATTGAAGTGATATCAGGTGTTCCCCAGGGAAGCGTCCTGGGGCCTCTGCTGTTCCTGATCTGTATGAATGACCTGGGTGACAATCTGAGCAGTTCTCTTAGGTTGTTCGCAGATGATGCTGTAATTTACTGTCTAGTAAGGTCATCCGAAGACCAGTATCAGTTGCAAAGCGATTTAGAAAAGATTGCTGTATGGTGTGGCAGGTGGCAGTTGACGCTAAATAACGAAAAGTGTGAGGTGATCCACGTGAGTTCCAAATGAAATCTGTTGGAATTTGATTACTCGATAAATAGTACAATTCTCAAGGCTGTCAATTCAACTAATTACCTGGGTGTTAAAATTACGAACAACTTCAGTTGGAAAGACCACAAAGATAATATTGTGGGGAAGGCGAGCCAAAGGTTGCGTTTCATTGGCAGGACACTTAGAAGATGCAACAAGTCCACTAAAGAGACAGCTTACACTACACTCGTTCATCCTCTTTTAGAATATTGCTGCACGGTGTGGGATCCTTAACAGGTGGGATTGACGGAGGACATTGAAAGGGAGCAAAAAAGGGCAGCTCGTTTTGTATCATCGCGTAAGATGGAAGAGAGTGTGGCAGATATAATACACGAGTTGGGATGTAAGTCATTAAAGCAAAGACATTTTTGTCACGGCGAGATCTATTTACAAAATTTCAGTCACCAACTTTCTCTTCCGAATGCGAAAATATTTTGTTGAGCCCAACCTACATAGGTAAGAATGATCATCAAAATAAAATAAGAGAAATCAGAGCTCGAACAGAAAGGTTTAGGTGTTCGTTTTTCCCACGCGCTGTTCGGGAGTGGAATGATAGAGAGAAAGTATGATTGTGGTTTGATGAACCCTCTGCCAAGCACTTAAATGTGAATTGCAGAGTAATCATGTAGATGTAGATGTAGATCTAGGCATGCATTTTGTCTTGTGGGCTTACTGTTGAGACAGAAGAAATTAATTGATCTCAATGTATCTAACAGGAG
This sequence comes from Schistocerca americana, assembly GCF_021461395.2. NCBI lineage: Eukaryota > Metazoa > Arthropoda > Insecta > Orthoptera > Acrididae > Schistocerca > Schistocerca americana. Next base: position 544,832,674 of record NC_060120.1, on the reverse strand, counting down.
GCTAGTTTGAGAGTTATGCACATTCACATCTATATTAATAACTCCAAAGATAAGAATTTTATATGTCTTATATCTGAGTAGAAACAATAACAATTTTTCTGTGGGGTCCACTGTAACTTTTGAGTCAGTATATGGAAATCACAATAACCAGGCATTCTGGGAACTTAACAGCAGCAGCTTCAAATTCTTCTTCTTGAGTTAAATGCTTAATATCTATTACACTGAATTTAAGTCTTACACAATCTCTTACAAGTATACCTACACTTCCTTTCCTCATAATAGATTTAAAGTAAACAGGTGCTATTTTGTAGCCATCAGGAATGTACAACTGGCTTTCATTTTTTGTGAGCCAGTGGTCATTAAGACACAGAACATCACAACTAACAACATAAATTCTAGAATGTGACTTTCCCCTTTCTTTCAGTATACAAACATTTCCAAGTCTTTGTGTGATTAAAGGCCCTTGTCTTTGCCCGCGTTCGTGTGTACTATTCTATATGCTCCCAGGTAGATGATTTTAGTAATTATGTGAGGTCCAGTGCATATTAATTGCCACTTATGGTTCTGGTTTCCAATTTTTCTGGATTTTGGATGTGTTCTAAGTAATACATCTTGGCGTATATAAAATTGTGTTGTACATTTCAGCTTCCCTTTCCAGTATTTAGCCCATGCTTTAAGGTTCATTACTGCATATCATATTTTATCCTCCAGTGATAATTCATGTATCGGTATCTTCGACAAAGATTTCTCCTACTCGTCTACTTGTTTGCAACTGAATTTCATCTCACTTGGTGTAAATCCAATTGATGTATGGGAAAGGTTGTTAACAACTTGTAAGAAGGGAGTGACATATTCAATTCACTTGGTATGTTTACGAGGCATATAGGGCCTGAGAAACCTGTTGAATTCCTTAAATACCCTTTCTATGGGGGATGCTTCAGGATGAAATTTGAATATTATAATGTGTTCAATTTGGTTGGAGCCAACAAAATATGAGGCATTATCTGTTAACATGACTTCTGATTTTCCTACTCCTGTAAAATAATGTCCTTTGATTCGTCTTATAGTTGAACTGGCTTTAGCATTCTGTACAGCATACAGTTTTACATATTTGGTGAAAATATCATACATACCTACTATATACTTTACACCGACCTTACCTCTGGGATAGGGTCTATCCACATCCACAGACACCTTTTCTAGAGGTTTTCAGACACCTTTTCTAGAGGTTTTCTACCACAATGGTATGTAGTTCAATCTGTTGGGAGATATTAGAATATTTTGTTTTCTGGCAGACAACACACTTCCTTACCATCTGTAGAATCTTCATGTAAGGTTGGGGAAACAACAATATTGACCTATTTTGTCATTGCACTTAGCAGTGTCATAATGGCCCCTGTTTGCGTGTGTGTGTGTGTGTGTGTGTGTGTGTGTGTGTGTGTGTGTGTGTGTAAAAGATAAAATCATCCACATATTCCTCCGGCAAACACACATGCCATTGTTATTGTTCATGATGGTTCCTATGTAACAGAACACCTTTGTGAATAGTGAAAAACCTTTTTAACTCTTCAACACCGATTTGCATAAGTTTCACTCTTAACTTACTCCATCGTGTGTCTACTTGCTGTAATGGCTCCATGTGTTTACACATTTGGGCATAGTATGATCAGAGTGTTTAGTCTTCATCAACATACCTCTTATTTCAATCTTCCTGCTCTAAAAGACCGTTAAATTCCTCTAAGCCTTGTGGTAGTCGAGAAAGAGCATCAGCTATTATGTTCTGGTTTCCCTTTATGTGCACTATTTCAAAAGCAAATCCTTGAAGATCATACACCACCTGGCCATCACTTGGTGTAGCAATTTACAAGTTAACAAAAGTGATAGGGACTGACGGTCACAGTATACTTTTGTGTGTTTACCTCAGAGGAGATATTCAAACTTTTGAAAGGACCATATTACAACCAAACCCTTCAACTCCATAACTGAATATGAACGTTCGGCGTAGGATAAGATGTGGCTGGCAAAGCTAATTACTTTAGGGGTGAGTTTTACCTCTTCTTCTGCCATTTGAAAAAGACACGCACCCAGACCCTGAGAACATGCATCAGTGCATAAGCAAACATCCTTCTTCATGTCTGGTTGAGATAGAATATTATCATTTAATAAGGCTTGCTTGATGTTCTTGAAACTGGGTTGACATTGCTTGTCCCATAAACAAGGTCTGCTTTTCCAGAGAAGATTGAGAAAAGCATCACTGTTCATAAATTGGTTAGGGATGAATTTCCTGAAAAATGAGACTACGCCTAAGTATGCCTTTAATTGTCTCTTGTTTTGAGGTACAGGACAGTTCCTAATGGCGTCAAGTATTTTTGGATCGAGCAGTATGCCTTCTGAAGAGATTGTGTGTCCCAAAAACTTTATCTTTTCTTTTCCGAAACTAGATTTCTTGGAATTTTTCTGTTATTCCATGTTCGGAAAAGCAATTCAATGCTTGCTCAATTAATCATAAGTGTTCTACCCATGAGGGTGTGCCAACTAAAAGGTTGTCCACATATACTGTTACCTTACTCAAAAGTTTGTGTCGTAGCACCTTGTCCAGGGCAGAGATAAATGCACCTGAACTTACATTCAATCCAAACAGTAACATTTGAAATTCGAAGCTCCTACCTCCACATACGAAGGTTAATCTCTTTTCTTACTGCTTCCCTCTTTGTCCATGGTATAGCGTATGAAGTAGAACAAAAAGTTTTGTGAGGATATACTTCCATTGTGTACACAAAATTCTTAATGATACTTGGTCTTTTTTCAAACACATGGATATAAGCAAATATCAGTTTCCTAAATTCTGCTTGCTGTCCTTGAGACAAGCACTTTCATCCACTTACCACTCTGTTTATTGTGTCAATGTTTACCTCTTCTGCTGCGGACTGTTAGTTATTGTATGTGTTGACAAACGTGACTACAGGATTTACCAATTGAACCTCAAAGTCATGAGTAACTTCAGGTTTACGTCTATCAGTACTTTCCCTGATTAGGTCTATTGCAAATAATTGGTTATTTACAGTGAAATGATATTGGCCTTTTCCTTTATCAGTTTGTACTTGGTATGCCCTAACTGTATCCATACCAATTAAACAGTCAACAAGTAATTTCTCCACTATCAAAACAATGCACTGTACAGAAAACTGACCTAATTGGATGAGAATTAAAGCTTGTACGAGGTGCATTCAAGTTCTAAGGCCTCCGATTTTTTTTCTCCGGACTGGAAAGAGATAGAAACATGCGCATTGTTTTAAAATGAGGCCGCATTCATTGTCAATACGTCCCAGAGATGGCAGCACCGTACGGCAGATGGAACTTTACCGCCACCGGCGAGAATGAGAACTGTTTTAAATACTTAAAATGGCGACGTTTTCCTTCCTTGAACAGCATGCAATCATTCGTTTTCTGAATTTGTGTGGTGTGAAACCAATTGAAATTCATCGACAGTTGAAGGAGACATGTGGTGATGGAGTTATGGATGTGTCGAAAGTGCGTTCGTGGGTGCGACAGTTTAATGAAGGCAGAATATCGTGTGACAACAAACCGAAACAACCTCGGGCTCACACAAGCCGGTCTGATGACATGATCGAGAAAATGGAGAGAATTGTTTTGGGGGATCGCCGAATGACTGTTGAACAGATCGCCTCCAGAGTTGGCATTTCTGTGGGTTCTGTGCACACAATCCTGCATGACGACCTGAAAATGCGAAAAGTGTCATCCAGGTGGGTGCCACGAATGCTGACGGACGACCACATGGCTGTCCGTGTGGCATGTTGCCAAGCAATGTTGACGCACAACGACAGCATGAATGGGACTTTCTTTTCGTCAGTTGTGACAATGAATGAGACGTGGATGCCATTTTTCAATCCAGAAACAAAGCGCCTGTCAGCTCAATGGAAGCACACAGATTCACCGCCACCAAAAAAATTTCGGGTAACCGCCAGTGCTGAAAAAATGATGGTGTCCATGATCTGGGACAGCGAGGGCGTAATCCTTTCCCATTGTGTTCCAAAGGGCACTACGGTAACAGGTGCATCCTACGAAAATGTTTTGAAGAATAAATTCCGTCCTGCACTGCAACAAAAACGTCCGGGAAGAGCTGCGCGTGTGCTGTTTCACCAAGATAATGCACCCGCACATCGAGCTAACGTTACGCAACAGTTTCTTCGTGATAACAACTTTGAAGTGATTCCTCATGCTCCCTACTCACCTGACCTGGCTCCTATTGATTTTTGGCTTTTTCCAACAATGAAAGACACTCTCCGTGGCCGCACATTCACCAGCCGTGCTGCTATTGCCTCATCAATTTTCCAGTGGTCAAAACAGACTCCTAAAGAAACCTTCACCGCTGCCATGGAATCATGGCGTCAGCGTTGTGAAAAATGTGGACGTCTGCAGGGCGATTACATCGAGAAGTAACGCCAGTTTCATCGATTTCGGGTGAGTAGTTCATTAGAAAAAAAAATCGGAGGCCTTAGAACTTGAATGCACCTCGTCTTTTGACTCCTTTCGATTTCTGACCAGTCGCAGTTTGTACTTCGCAATTTTGTACTGGTAGTGTGGGTATACACCCACATTTCCTCAGTTCTTCAAAGATTCCCTTTGACGTCAGATTAGTAGTAGCACCTGTGTCAAGCACAATGGGTACATCAAGGTCAAATAGTTTGGCTTTTGTACTTTCCCCTTTGTCAAATTTTGCTGTGTGTCCTCATTACTTTGATACAGATCATTTTTCACATCACTACCTTCATCGTATCTGATGAAGCAAGTGTCATTCAAGCTTGTACTCCCACTCTCCTTCCAGGTCACAGAATGGGGGCCTACCATGACCATTTCAAGTTTTCTGGAGTCCCGGTGGCGTAGGTCTCTGGGTTAGGCGTAACTTCTACTAATGGACTGTTGGTGTTTGATTACGCCAGTTAGTATCCTGCAAGGCTCTCAACTGAAATTATCTTTGCCTTTGCGCGTTATTCGACATATGTGCTTTCTTTGCTGCCAGAATTATGCTGTCTATGTGTTATTCAGCTGTTTGGTATTGTTGCATGTTTGCCAAGTGATCGGCTGATTATTGCTGCTAGGTTGTGTCTGTACATATTGTACATGCTGGCCATACAATACTTGCCCATTATAGTTGTTTTTGTTAAATATTTGCCCATTTCTTTTATACCCGCCCTAGGATTTACGGATTTTGCCATTGTCATTGTGATTATCGTTACCATTACCATAGGTCTTTGTGGGATAAGGTTGCCATCCATGTTGTACTACGAATCTGTTGTTCACTTGTTGATCCATTAATCTCTGTGGCACTATCTGCATATTAACAGGCTTGGGTTGTACTGATCTCTCTTCTTATATCAAATCTGTTGAGTCCAGTACAGATAGAAAGTATTTGGTGTTGTGTTCCGGAATGGTAATGAGTTTTTCCTTAATGTGGGCAGGTGGATGGTCCTAAAATTTTCAGCACATCTACTTGAGATACCGGATTCGTCTAGTATCTGGTTTTATTCAAATATTTTTCAAAGTAGCCCCTTAAACTTCCATGTTTGCTATTGAATGGAGAGGGGTTGAATACTTAATGTGTGAGGCTCTCTTGCATGGCCTCAGACCAATCTTTATCCAGAAAGGCTCTCTCAAACTGTTCATAGTAGTGGCTACGCTCCGCCATGTCCGTAGCCCATAGTAGAACGTCACCCTGTGTGTATCGAACAACAAATCTAATTTTCTAGGCTTCCGCCCAGGTACGAGGTAAAACATTTCGAAATGCTCTGATAAAGACCACAGGATTTGTTCCTCTCACTTCTAAGGTAAATAAGAACCTTCAACATCGCAGCGTGTCAGCAATCGTTGGTTAATATATTAAAAAACTAAAAACCCGCCTCGATTGTGAAAAAAGCACCTAGTGTTAACCTAGGTTTCGGCGTTGATAACTACACCTTCTTCAGAACAACAATAAAACCCACAAGCGCCTAAGAAGACCTTTGTCAATGATTAAAAGAACACCATAGCTATGCATTTATAAAGGGAAAAAAAAGTAAAACACAAACAGTACATATGTACAAAGTCAAAACCACTACTTAACTTGATGGTGTACGCTCCACCTCACACCGGCCTATGTTCGATGGGCCATGACCCATGCAGCTACAAATGGTCACTCACTTACAAGCTTGTATCGCACTGGTAGATGAGACAATCAATTCCTGGTTCATAGAACGATGGTGGCCACTGACAGATCCACAACTGCAACCACTCTTGCACATCACTGACCTACTGAAACCAACATCCATGCAAGTCCTTCATCAGGTCACTAAAGATGTGAAAATCACACAGTGAGAGATCCGGGCTGTGCGGCGGATGCAGCAGAGTTTCTCAACAAAATTGATAGAACATACCCTTTGTCCGATTGGCAGTGTGGGGATGGGCATTATTGTACAACAGGGTGATTCCACCCAACAGTGTGAGAGCAAACAGCAAAGCCAATAATGGAAATATTCCATATCTAGCCCACCAAAGTAGTCCAAAGCTGCTCACAAAATTTCCAGTACATCTGCAGCTACAGTTACACAATTACTCTGCAGTTCACAATTAAGTGCCTTGTACAGGGCTCATCAAATGACCTTCGAGATACTTCTGTATCATTCCACTCTCAAACAGCATGTGGGGAAAAATGAATACTTTAATCTTTCTCTGCAAACTCTAATTTCTCTTATTTTATTATGATGATAATTTCTCTCTGTGTAGATGGGCACTGACAAAGTATTTTCACACTCTGAGGAGGATGTTGGTGGTTGAAATTTCATGAGAAGATCCTGCCACAGTGAAAAACACCTTTATTATAGTGACTGCCACCCCAATTCATGTATCATATCTGTGGCAGTATCTCCCTATTTTGTGATAATACAAAACAAGCTGCCCTTCTTTGAACTTTTTCAATGTCCTCCATCTGTCCTATATGAAGTGGATCCCACACTGCACAGGAGGACTCCAGAAGCAGTCTCTTTAGTAGATCTGTTACATTTGCTAAGTGTTCTGCCAATAAATCACATTCTTTGGTTTGCTTTCCACACAACATTAACTATCTCATAGTTCCAGTTTAAGTTATTCGTAATTGTAATTCCTAAGTATTTAGTTGATTTTACAGCCTTTAGATTTGTGTAATTTATTATGTAAGTGAAATTTAGTGGATTCCTTTTCTTGCTCATGTGAATGACTTCACACTTTTCATGATTTAGAGTCAGTTGCCACTTTTTGCACCATACACATATCTGGTCTAAATCATTTTGCAGTTCATTTTGGTCATCTGATGACTTTATATTATGGTAAATGACAGCTTATACATTTATGAAATTATAATCTTTCTACACAGCAGACAAAAATTATTTGAGGAGAACCATTTTAACCACCCATATAACATTGGAAATAAAAATAATTTTATGCTACCCACACACCAATTGAAGATTATATGCATAGACTCCATAGTATATGAGGGATGACAATATATGTTAAGTTAATGAGCAAAAACATATTAAATATGAAGCTAGAAATTTGAAAAACAAGGTTACAGAAATGGGAGAAATGCTACTATTCAGTAGAAGAATTCATAGAGGATGAAAACATAATTTGAACAAGGGGTATTAAATTTTAGTGTGTGTATCTATATCAAAATTGTATTATTATTCTTATTATTCCATTTGTTAACATCAGCTGTTCTATGTTTATGGGGAAATTTTACCACAATTTCGATGTGTCTCCTGTAACTGAATCAGATGATTTAGATTATGTACACTATGAGACAAGTAAACCACAATTCACATCATCTACAAGCACTGTAAGAGAACAGCTCAGATTTTCTCCTATTTCATTTGTGTAGAAACGGAATAACAGAAAGCCTATAACAGTTCCTTGGGGAATTCCAGATATTACTTTTATTTTACTCAATGACATTCCATCAGTTACTATGAACTGTGACATTTCTAACAGGAAATATCAAATACATTTACACAACTGAGACAATACTCCATAGGTATTCAATTTAATTAGAAGTCGCTTGTGAGGAATGGTGTCAAAAGCCTTCTATAAATTTAAGAATATGCCATCAATTTGACATCCCCTGTCAATAGCACTCATTACTTCATGAGAATAAAGTGTTGGTTGTGTTTCACAAGAATGATATTTTCTGAATCTGTGTTGACTATTTGTCAATAAGTTATTTTCTTTGAGGTGATTCATAATGTTCAAGTACAGCATACATCCAAAATCCTATTGCATATCAATGTTAGTCATATAGGTCTATAATTCAGCAGATTGCTCGTATTTCCTTTCTTGGGTATTGATGTGACTAGTGCAACTTGCGTGTGAATCTTTCTATAAGTGAGCATTTGTATATGATTGCCAAGTATAGTGCTATTGTATCAGCATTCTCTGAATGGAACCTGACTGGTACACAATAAGGCCTGGAAGCCTTGCTTTTTGTGAGTATTTTAAGCTACTTCACTACAATGAGAATATCTACTCCTAAATTACTCATGTTGACAGTTGTTCTTGATTTGAATTCTGGAGTATTTACTTCATCATCTTTTGTGAAGGAATTTCAGAAAACTGTGTTTAGTAGCTTTGTTTTAGTGGTGCTTTCATCAATAACATCACCATTGTTATTATACAGTGAAGATATTGGTTGCTTCTTACCACTGGTGTACTTTATGTGTGACCAGAATCTCTTTGGGTTTTCTACCTGATTTCGAGAGAGAGTTTTTGTTGTGGAAACTATTAAAAGAATCTCACATGGAAGTTTGTGCTAAATTTTGAGCTTGTGTAAAACGTTGTCATGTCTAGGAGATTTTGCATTCTTTTAAATTTGTTATGCTTTTTTTTATTGCTTCTGCAGTAGTGTTCTGAACTGTTTTGTGTACCATGGGGGATGAGTAGCGTCTCATATTAATTTATCTGGTATATAGCTCTCAGTTTCCTTCAATAGTATTTATTTGAATTTAAACCTTATCTGATCTATGCTTACATAGTCAGACTGGATGGTGTGGAGACTGTCTCTTAACAAGGTGTCCAACGAATGTTTATCTGCTGTTTAAAACAGATATATTTTGCTTTTATTTTTGGTACGTTTGGATATTGTGGTATTCAGTCTAGCTACACCAACTTTATGGTCAGTAAGTCCTGTATCTTTCATGATGCTCCTTTCTTGGTCAGGATTATTTCTTGCAAAGAGGTCAAATATGTTTTCACAACCATTTAGTCCTTGAGTGGGCTTCTGAGCTGGTTGTTTGAAATAATTTTCCAAGAAGGTATTCAGCACAATTTCAGATGCCATTTTATGCCTATCGCTGGCTTTAAACACGTATTTTTGCCAACATATCCGTGGCACAAGTCAAGGAATCGGCAGTTATGATAACACTCTTCTTCGACTCAGGGGCCTTCTGCTCGTCCAGTTCCTCAAGCGTGGAACAAAATCAATGTCCAATTCTATGAAGACACTTTGCAGAAACTGTGATGTTCCATAAAGTCAAAGTGCCCAGGAATTCTTTTGGATGGAATCATCGTGTTGCAAGATAATGCCCGCCCCCACATTGCCAACCAAGTAAAGTCTATGCTTCAACGATTTGGTTGGAAAACACTGCCCCAGTCTCCATACAGCCCAGATGTTTCATCATGTGATTTTTCACATAGTCGGCAACCTCAAGAAAGACTCTAGATGCATCAGCAGTCAACTATATTACATGAAACGAGAATTGATCATCTCATGTCCCAGTGGGATAAATGTGTTAGCTCTTGCAGTGATTACCATTGATTGGAACCATTCCATTGTCCTGTTGTGGTGGGTATTCAGTTTCCATTTGACTACCCCTCATATTATTACCAAAAGTTTAGGTACATCATAATGTATAAGACTAGGGTAACTAGCATATGGTATTGTGCCTGCAATGTTGATTCTAACTCTGTCATGTATTTGGAGTTACATCGTAGTGTGCAGGGCCAAATTGCAGTGAGTAAATAAGTTTGATGAGAGATGAAAGACTCAGTGTTTATTCTGAGTCAGAAACTGAAAACTGGTGGAGGCAGAAAGCCTTGCTTGTGCGGTGGAATCTGAGCTAACTATTTGTAGTATCGTTCCCAGAACCGATCGCAGTCCCCTGGTTTGGAGCCGAGTGGAAGGCTTAAACCAGAGGCTCAGACGATTCTGCGGAGATCTGGGGTGCAAATTTCTCGACTTCCACTATCGGGTGGAGAGATGTAGGGTCCCCCTGAATAGGTCAGGCGTGCACTACATGCAGGAAGTGGCTACAAGGGTAGCGGAGTACGTGTGGAGTGCGCATGTGGGTTTTTTAGGTTAGAGAATTCCCTCCCTAGGCCCAACAAGACACCTCCTGAGACGCGGCAAGGTAGGAGTAGGCAAAATGCTACAGGAAATAACAATATTAATCTGCTAATAGTAAACTGCAGGAGCATCTATAGAAAGGTCCCAGAACTGCTCTCATTAATAAATGGTCACAATGCCCACATAGTACTAGGGACAGAAAGTTGGCTGAAGCCAGATGTAAACAGTAATGAAATCCTAAACTCAGATTGGAATGTATACTGCAGAGACAGGCTGGACAGTGAAGAGGGAGGCGTATTCATAGCGATAAGAAGTGCAATAGTATCTAAGGAAATTGACGGAGATCCGAAATGTGAAATAATTTGGGTGAAGGTCACGGTTAAAGCAGCCTCAGACATGGTAATTGGATGTCTCTATAGGCCCCCTAGCTCAGCAGCTGTTGTGGCTGAGCACTTGAAGGTTAATTTGGAAAATATTTCGAGTAGAATTCCCCACCATGTTATGGTTCTGGGTGGAGATTTTAATTTTCCGGATATAGACTGGGAGACTCAAACGTTCATAACGGGTGGCAGGGACAAAGAATCCAGTGAAATTTTTTTAAGTGCTTTATCTGAAAACTACATTGAGCAGTTAAACAGAGAACCGACTCATGGCGAAAACATATTAGACCTTCTGGTGACAAACAGACCCGAACTATTTGAAACATTTAACGCAGAACAGGGAATCAGCGATCATAAAGCGGTTACTGCATCGATGATTTCAGCCGTAAATAGAAATATTAAAAAAGGTAGGAAGATTTTTATGTTTAGCAAAAGTGACAAAAAGCAGATTGCGGAGTACTTGACAGCTCAACACAAAAGTTTTGTCTCAAGTACAGACAGTGTTGAGGATCAGTAGAGAAAGTTCAAAACCATCATACAATATGCATTAGATGAGTATGTGCCAAGCAAGATCATAAGAGATGGAAAAGAGCCACCATGGTACAACAACCGAGTTAGAAAACTGCTGCAGAAGCAAAGGGAACTTCACAACAAACATAAACATAGCCAAAGCCTTGCAGACAAACAAAAATTACGCGAAGCAAAATGTAGTGTGAGGAGGGCTATGCGAGAGGCATTCAATGAATTTGAAAGTAAAGTTCTATGTACTGACTTGGCAGAAAATCCTAAGAAATTTTGGTCTTATGTCAAAGCAGTAGGTGGATCAAAACAAAATGTCCAGACATTCTGTGACCAAAATGGTACTGAAACACAGGATGACAGACTAAAGGCCAAAAAACTAAATGTCTTTCTCCAAAGCTGTTTCACAGAGGAAGACTGCACTGTAGTTCCTTCTCTAGATTGTCACACAGATGACAAAATGGTAGATATCGAAATAGACGACAGAGTGATAGAGAAACTATTAAAATCGCTCAAAAGAGGAAAGGCCTCTGGACCTGATGGGATACCAGTTCGATTTTACACAGAGTACGCGAAGGAACCTGCCCCCCTTCTTGCAACGGTGTACCGTAGGTCTCTAGAAGAGCATAGCGTTCCAAAGGATTGGAAAAGGGCACAGGTCATCCCCGTTTTCAAGAAGGGACGTTGAACAGATGTGCAGAACTATAGACCTATATCTCTAACGTCAATCAGTTGTAGAATTTTGGAACACGTATTATGTTCGAGTATAATGACTTTTCTGGAGACTAGAAATCTACTCTGTAGGAATCAGCATGGGTTTTGAAAAAGATTATCATGTGAAACCCAGCTCACGCTATTAGTCCATGAGACTCAGAGGGCCGTAGACACAGGTTCCCAGGTAGATGCCGTGTTTCTTGACTTCCGCAAGGCGTTTGATACAGTTCCCCACAGTTGTTTAATGAACAAAGTAAGAGCATATGGACTATCAGACCAATTGTGTGATTGGATTGAGGAGTTCCTAGATAACAGAACGCAGCATGTCATTCTCAATGGATAGAAGTCTTCTGAAGTAAGAGTGATTTCAGGTGTGCCACAGGGGAGTGTCGTAAGACCGTTGCTATTCACAATATACATAAATGACCTTGTGGATGACATCGGAAGTTCACTGAGGCTTTTTGCGGATGATGCTGTGGTACATCGAGAGGTTGTAACAATGGAAAATTGTACTGAAATGCAGGAGGATCTGCAGCGAATTGACGCATGGTGCAGGGAATGGCAATTTAATCTCAATTTAGACAAGTGTAATGTGCTGCGAATACATAAAAAGAATGATCCCTTATCATTTAGCTACAATATAGCAGGTCAGCAAATGGAAGCAGTTAATTCCATAAATTATCTAGGAGTATGCATTAGGAGTGATTTAAAATGGAATGATCATATAAAGTTGATCGTTGGTAAAGCAGATGCCAGACTGAGATTCATTGGAAGAATCCTAAGGAAATGCAATCCAAAAACAAAGGAAGTAGGTTACAGTACACTTGTTCGCCCACTGCTTGAATACTGCTCAGCAGTGTGGGATCTGTACCAGATAGGGTTGATAGAAGAGATAGAGAAGATCCAGCGGAGAGCAGCGCGCTTCGTTACAGGATCATTTAGTAATCGTGAAAGCGTTACGGAGATGATAGATAAACTACAGTGGAAGACTCTGCAGGATAGACGCTCAGTAGCTCAGTATGGGCTTTTGTTGAAGTTTCGAGAACATACCTTCACCGAGGAGTCAAGCAGTATATTGCTCCCTCCTACGTATATCTCGTGAAGAGACCATGAGGATAAAATCAGAGAGATTAGAGCCCACACAGAGGCATACCGACAATCCTTCTTTCCACAAACAATATGAGACTGGAATAGAAGGGAGAACCGATAGAGGTACTCAAGGTGCCCTCCGCCACACACTGTGAGGTGGCTTGCGGAGTATGGATGTAGAAGTAGATGTAGGTGTAGATGTAGATGTAGATGTAGATGTAGATGACCAGCAGCTTGGCAGAGAGTTAAACCAAAATTTATTTGTTACTGTTTTGTGATAACAATTCAGCACCTGAATTCAGTGTTCTTACAGTGAAGCATTTCTTTAAATAAAAAGACCAAACAGAAATTATGTGGAACATCAATGAAGGATAGCGTGTTCTCACAGTTAGGACAGTTCTGTTTCCCAAAATTGAGTTTCTGGGTGCATTTTTCCCATTTAGGGTATGTGCAATGTACAAACATGGTTTCACCATTTTATATAAATCCAAAATTTGTGAATTAAGAAGAAAACAGAATGTGTCCCTGTATTTCAAATCCCGGCTTCTTTTATCAGGATGCAGAGGTAATATGTTGACTGTGTGAACAAATCTGTGAATTGTCTTGCAGTTAGTGATGTCTTTTGTGAGGAGTACAGTTGTGGACAAGTGTGATAGGAAGGATGTGAATATTAATGAAAATAAAGTTACAATAATTAAAACAACTACTCAGTTACAGCATCTCTCTGTGCAGTCATTCAGAAGAAAAAAATATTATACTGTCTCGCATTCGTAAAATGTATTACAGTTTATCACATGACTCCCTAATGCATCATTCAGAAGCTCCAGATTGTGGCCAGTTTGACATTATTAGAACAGTGTGCCATATTTTCACTGCAAGTGGTTTTTATGCTGAAGAGAGGGCACTAAATTGCTTCCCCTGTTTCTGATGAGGGCATAAATGAGATGTAGCTTTCAAAATTTTGAATAGGTATGTGTTTTGCTAGCTCTTCCGATTTGTTTTTGTTTTATTCCATGCTTTCAAAGCAGAAAGGATGTGTGTGTGTGTGTGTGTGTGTGTGTGTGTGTGTGTGTGTGTGTGTGTGTGTGTGGATGGGTGGGTGGGTGGGTGGGTGGGTGGGTGCGTCTTCATCATTATCTTTTGTACAATTCGAGGTGCTATCAAAAATTTTTGGGACTGGTGCTGCCGTCTGTTGAAAAACTTACCTTTGGACTAATAGTCACCATCGCCTTCAAAGTAGTTCCCATCCACCCATCCTGTTTGAGGATCCATCATAAAATCACCGCACACCAAACACAGAGTATGACCACTGTTGACACGCAACACGTCTTCCCGGCTGAATGCCACTCTGCACACTGACTCATCAGATATGCAGCTCTCACCACCTAGCAGTGCAAAGATCTACTACTCCTACTTTATTCTACATCAAATAATCAGTAACAATAAAGTTTCAGGACATCGTACAGCTTTTTCTTCTGAATACACCAGGTAAGGATACCAAAGTTTAGGATATACGAACTGCAGTTTACCAAAGTAGGGCTGTGATACATATGCAGGTGGAATATTACAATTTTGAGTTAATTACAAATTTTACATTTTTAATATTGCTGAATATTTCACTTTTGTTAATTTATAAGAACAGTGATAACAGTTTTTTCCAATTATCTCAGGTGTGTTATGACTTACTTAATATTATGAAGCTGAAGTATCTGCAAGAAATAACATTTTTATTTATTTTGTATGAAGACAAAGAACTCATTTGGAGAATAAAATATATTTTAAGTCAGAATTTGTTCAAGGTGATCTTTCAATTTGGTAGTGGGGCAGTCTGTGAGATTTCTAAGTAGGACATTGACTTGCTACAGCTTAGCCTGGAGTACATATTCTTTTTTTTTTTTTTTTTTTTTAATTTTGTGTAAGGTTGCTCTGTGCCTATTTGTGTGATGTTTTGACTTTATTTTAGTATGATATTATTGCTGGTTACATGTTAAGTTTGTTATCACTGTTTTTTGTAAGCCTTATTACTTTTAAATGACAAACACACTCAGTTTTGGAAATGTGTCCCTCTTCAGATTGTCCTGGATCATGATTCCCAAGGTTTTTGTCCAGTTTTACTTTCTTACAATTTTGTTTCCTGTAAATAATTTCTCTGTTTCTTTATTTTGAATTCCATTATTGCAGTCTTTGTAAAATATTAGATGGCTTTCATTGAGATACTAAATTAATTCATTGATAACACTGTTGCAAAATGTGTTTAGGCTGTCTACACAAATATTGTTTCTTACTGCTCATGTATGATTTTTATAAATTTGTAGCTAGTTTCTCTAACCCCCACATTCAAAGTAGTTCCCATCCACCCATCCTGTTTGAGGATCCATCATAAAATCACCGCACACCAAACACAGAGTATGACCACTGTTGACACGCAACACGTCTTCCCGGCTGAATGCCACTCTGCACACTGACTCATCAGATATGCAGCTCTCACCACCTAGCAGTGCAAAGATCTACTACTCCTACTTTATTCTACATCAAATAATCAGTAACAATAAAGTTTCAGGACATCGTACAGCTTTTTCTTCTGAATACACCAGGTAAGGATACCAAAGTTTAGGATATACGAACTGCAGTTTACCAAAGTAGGGCTGTGATACATATGCAGGTGGAATATTACAATTTTGAGTTAATTACAAATTTTACATTTTTAATATTGCTGAATATTTCACTTTTGTTAATTTATAAGAACATACTGCTCATGTATGATTTTTATAAATTTGTAGCTAGTTTCTCTAACCCCCACATTCCATAGCTTATCAAGTAACACATTGATGTTAACAGTGATTTTTTTCTAAAATCAAGGAATATTTCAATAAGATACTTCCTTTTCACCCTGGCAGTTATTATTTTTCCAATTAATTATGCTGCAGCCACTGAAGTTGACTTATTTTTCTCGAAGCCATTCTAGATCTGAAACATTAGATTGTGTTCACATTCCATAGCTTGTCAAGTAATACAGTGATGTTAACACAATCAGATGTTTTTTTCTGAAATCAAGGAATACTTCAATAAGATATTCCCTTTTCACTCTGGCAGTTATTATTTTGCCAAGTAATTGTGCTGCAGTTACTGAAGTTGACTTATTTTTCATAAAACCATTCTGATTCTGAAACAGATTGTGTTGACTAAGAAATTTCTCTAGTCTAATGTAGATAACTTTCACAATCACCATAAAAAATGCAGGTGAGATTGAGGTTGGTCAGTAGTTTTCAATTCTCGACTTGTCAGCTTAATTATAAATTGGAATTGTTTTTGTTATTTTTACATTGTATGAGAAACTGTCTGATAATTATGTCATTTACCTCTGTACCTGTGACATTGTTGAATTGCCTACTTATTTTTGTTGCTTTATTTTAGGGGATGGGGCTGCTGTTCTTATAAGAGCATTGGAACCAATTGAAGGATTGAATTACATGTGTCTCCAGCGACAGCAAAGTAGGAAAAGAAAAAACGATGGAAGTGTAAAAATGTCATTGCAAAAAAATAATCTGAAACCACATGAACTATGTAATGGTCCAGGGAAGTTGTGTATTAGCATGAATATTGATCGTCATACTTGCAACATGAAAGATTTAAGTCTGTGGGAAGGGATGTGGATTGAGGAAGATAATGAAAGTCGTAAAATATCAGAAAGTGAGCTTTTTGTTAAAACACACAGAATTGGTATTGATTCTGTTGGTGCGGAGTGGGCTAAGAAACCACTTCGTTATTATCTAATGGGAAACAAATCTGTTAGTCGGTTGGATAAGCAGAAGGAGTTAGAACTTAGAAATATGGTTGTATCATCTTCATGAGACACCCACTTTTGTGCAATATGTCCCTTGTGTTTTGTTACCATGTTACTAGAACAGTAACTAAACTTAGTGTAAGATTTTTGTATGGTGGTGGACCAGTGGTTGGAAAAACTAGAATACCTTCATATGAAGAGGCATTATTGTTCACACATACAAAGTTGACACTTGGCACGGTGGCTGATGGGAGGGACGCAAATGGGAAATGCCTTTGCGATCGCTCACATCAGGCACCGTGCTGAGTGTCAACTTTGTTCGCATGTGTAGCACAGTAGACTTTAATCTGTGATCCTCTGTTTGGAATGGTCTTACTATTAGAAGCAATAACAGAATAAAAACCTATGCCAAACATATTCTGGCATCTTCCAGATTTAACATTTCCATTTTTGATTATATGTAATGTTTTCTTTAAAAAAAATGTACTGATTCTTTTAACTTGTACATCAAATGAAAGTGTGTATTATTATTATTATTATTATTATTATTATTATTATAATTATTATTTGTTTGGCCTACTAAGGACATCAAATAAAATATGTCTTCTTTCTTTCAAGTAGTTTTTCACGCTTTCCACATGTTTTTCTCTTTTTTTTCTTCTGTCTCTATTATGCCGGTCATTTTTCTTTGTTCTCTCCTGGAAGCCTTTGAAACTTTTTACTTTGTTCTGTACTTTTGTCTTTTACTTATTTCTTCCTGCTTTATTTACATTTCCCTCAGGTCTGTTTTAACGCCTTTGATCTCGATCATTGATGTTTTTGGCTTTCTGTCAAAAAAAGTTAAAAATTCTTTTTGTTGTTTTGCTTTCATCTAGTCTTTCTAGGTGTCCATAGAACACAACTCTTTTCTTCCTCACTGTGTTTAATGTTCATTCTACTTTTTCATAAATTTCTTTATTACTACTTAATTTGCATTTCCCAGTTTCATATGTTGGTCCCAAGATTTTCCTGATTATTTTCCCTTCCTTCTATTTCCCTAATTGTTTGGCTGTATTTAATGAAAGGTGTTCTGAAGCATAAAAGCATTCTGATCTAATGACAATGTTGTAACATCACAGTTGTGCGTTTATGGAAATAAATTCCTTGCTATACAGACTTTTTGTTACGTTAATAGCCACCTCCAATTTCTTTGTGCTTGCTAAGTTAGTTTCTTTGTCCAAAGCATTTTTTTTTTTTTTTTGTATTATTTCACCTAAATATTTAAATTTTGTAGTCTTTTTTTTTATTTCATCCATAATCAGTTTCCATGTATTTTGGTGCCTCCAACACATTTGTCATATACTCTGCTTTTTCAAAAGATGTGGATATCAAAAGATATTGAAGCTGTGTCATGTAGGAGATTTATATGCATTGTAGCCAGGAATGCAAGACTGTCTGCAAAGGCCAAACAAGCAGTACTCAGATTATCCCCTTTTCTTCCAGTTGTGCTTTTTAAAGTCCTTCTTCTTCTTCTTCTTCTTCTGTTCTTTTCCTCCATTCCTTGGTTACCTTTGCTAGTACGCAATTGAACAGCAGTAGGGACAATCCATTTCCTTCTCTTACACCAGTTTTCAAAAGCCTTAGAGATTTCACCCAAAAATTTAATTTTGTATTTGTTAGTGTGTTTTTTTATGGCTAACACTGATTAGTTGTCAACTCCAGGGCCAGCTCGGGGGGGCGACAGATCGAGCCATCACGCAGGGCAGCAGATTTTTGAGGAAGGCAAAATGCTATATTTTAATATGGCTCCGAAAGGATGAATTAAACAAGACAGTGAAAGAAACTTCCTGGCAGATTAAAACTGTGTGCCGGATTGGCAGATTAAAACTATGTGCCAGACCGAGACTCAAAGTCCTTAGTTTGAGGCTTGGTCCGGCACACACTTTTAATCTGCCAGGAAGTTTCAAATCAGCGCACACTCCGCTGCAGAGTGAAAATATCATTCTGAAGACAGTGAAAGTGTGAGAATAAATTGGAAATACAAACTATTCATAAAATCTAGTGTCTTACTGTAAATTATATGCAGTATTGTGAAACAGGTGACAAGTGAATAAATGTTGGCATGTAACAGCATAACATTTCCTATATAGAAACCTTAAACACCTGTATCAGTATTGCCGAGAAAAAACTTTGTAACAAATAAGTAAGGAATAAGTAAAATACGAGCTGCCCACCATATGCCATAGTCTTTTGAACCCAGACATTGTGATCAAGCAGTGTTTATAAGTGAAAAAATGCATGCCATCCTTACCCCCACCGCTCCCCACTCCCCTCCCTCCCCAATCCCTCTCCTTTGGACCTGCAAGTTATTACCATTTACATTGCTCTTCGTACTTCTTCTCTAAATTCTTTTTTTCTATTTCATCTGTAACTGCGTTTGACGTTCCCTCATTTTCTTTTCTTTCTCAGTTTTGAAAGATATAATCAGCAGATATTGATATTCAGATCATTTAAAAAATAAATAAATAACTAAATGAAAAAATCCTGTCAAACCGTATTTCGGAGCTAAAGCAACTAATGTGCACTTCATGAACTGCTTATTCAGTTTTGTCGTATTTCAAACTGTTTGCATTCCAACAACCTTATTAGTATTTGACTGTTACTTTTTGTTACAATAGATGAAAGTGCTTTCAAAACTGCCTGTTTCAAGCCATAAATTGTGCTCGGGGCATGTCGGACTGAGGACCT
The DNA here is from genome assembly GCF_021461395.2 of Schistocerca americana. NCBI lineage: Eukaryota > Metazoa > Arthropoda > Insecta > Orthoptera > Acrididae > Schistocerca > Schistocerca americana. The sequence goes on along the minus strand of NC_060120.1, from coordinate 544,813,095 downwards.
TCTCAATATTTGACCATAACTGTTTTTCCTTTGTATACTTTGGGCACACTAAATATGTCCTGGCAATTTATACACTGGTTTTCCAACAAATAAAGCCATTATGTGTAAGTCATTCCACTTTCTACAGCAGAAGCTCTGATAATACTGCCAACAATGCAGTTCTCAGCTATGCTGATTGCTATTGCGCTGGTCACGGTACTGCCACTCCATCTCCATGACCATGTTGCAAACTCTGCCCTCTTGGTTGTTTATTAATGGACTACAACTAATACAAGCACTGATCAAAAAGTTTCCATTTGAAGGTGTTATTGCAGTGTATATGCAATGTAGTGCAACTCCAATGCAGCTATATAAGCACCAAGATGTAGTCACCGGATTAGCATAGCATTCATGTCTTTCCGATGTGTGTGGTAAATGTGGAAACATGAACTATGGCAAATTTATTATCAAATACAACCAAACAGGAACAACGTGCTGTTATTCAGTTTTTGGCTGCTGAATGATAAACATTGGTAGACATCCATCAGAGGGTGAAGAATGTATATGAGACAGCATGTTTGTCAAAAACCACCATTGTGGAGTGTCATGATGCAGAAGTTATACCATCTCAAAGTGGAGACACTCAATCACCTGCCCTATGTCCTAAAGTTCAACGATTTCTGTCAAATGAGACTGTGCAGCTGACAGTGACAGGCTTCTGCATGCAACAGGACACAGTGTTTTGTGAAATGAGTATCTTCAACCTGGTGCACCAATGGTATGATTGCCTCTATGCTCATGGTGATATTGCCTGATTACCAGACCAATTTTTGACTATACAGCCTTCAAATGGAAACTTTTTTATCATCCATTATGGTTGTGAGTGAGGTGGGGCATAGTGGTTGAGCTGTGGTTTATGTCACTGATAGAGATTTGTATGTGCTGTGCTTGTTAGAAACATATTTCATTTGCCACACACTGTTTATTTTTATTATTAACTTTGTGCAGTGACCATGTAGGTGAAGAAAGTTTGTATCCTGTTGTAGCATTCCTGTTGTGGCTGTCCAGTAAACACAACAGCAATGATTTCATTAAAAGTTAGTATTTGTTGACTCAACTTACAGAGTCCGGCGATTAGTGGGTAGTGTGAAAAGGCTGTCTTACTGTGACACACCATGTTTTCATTAGTCTATATTGCTAATAGTGTAAGCCCTTACAGTGTCTGATGGCAGAAAGTGCCTCTCAGGCAAACAGTATAGGAAAAAATGAACTGAAAGAAAAATGTAGATAAAATTTTCTTCAAATAAAGTTTTTTCAAACTAAAGATAGTGTTGATCAGAATTATCTAGGCATGAATGCAGAAGCACACATAAACCAGTGTAAGCATTCGGTAAGTGAAGATGTGGCTTCAGTATTAGAGGGTAAATTGGACATTGAGTGCAAGCCCTCTAATGAATGCAAAACTGTTCCAACTCAGTCTAGCAACTGCATATCTCAAACTCAGATTAAAAGTTATGTTGTTGATTCAAATCTCAGAAAATGGTCCCCCTGCGGGTTCGGGGGTAAGAATAGGCCCGCAGTATTCCTGCCTGTCGTAAGAGGCGACTAAAAGGAGTCTCACATGTTTTGGCCTTATATGATGGTCCCCTCTCGGGTTTGACCTCCATCTTTCTAAATTATTCCGAAGAGCGAGCCAATTGGGGAAGGGCGCCTTACATGGTGCACTGTATCCGTTGTGCATTGAGACCTTTAGCCGGCTTTTTTGTCATTGCAATGGTGTCCCGCTCGTTTTCCATCTCTTGGGCGAGGATACGTCCCTGGGTGCGATTACCACGCTGCACTCTGCAGTGTTGCTTTTAACTGCGATGACGACCTTGGACATTTTTGCACCAAAGATCCAGCACGGTAGCCAGTCCGTTGTGGTGGGGCCGCCATATACCCTCTTGGTTGTAGCCCCCTGACAACACAGGGATCGCTCTACTGATGCCTGTGCCATTCACTCCCCATGTATGCCGAGGAGTAGATGCCCATCTCCCTGGGGCATCGGGACTCCCGGCAATGGCCATCCTGCCAGGTGGCTATTGCTGCGGCTGGGTGGCGCCCGTGGGGAGGGCCCTTGGTCGGAGTAGGTGGCATCAGGGCGGATGACCCGCAATGAAGCGTGGTACATCATCTCTCGCTGGTGGGCCTCCACCAGCAGTCTCTAAGCGATCGAGGTCTAACCTCAATGGCAGGAAATACGAACCACGATCATTTCCCTCCCTGGCCACTCCATGGGAGGAACGTATGGCAAAAGAAGGCGGTGGAGAATATTCCCTCCGGTTCCTTGTGTGTACGCGAGTTGATGGGGAATCGTTTATGTCAACCAAGCCCCAGTTTTTTGTGGAGCATTTAGAGGACAAGTTCGGGGAGGTGGAGGGCTTGTCCAAGATGCGCTCTGGTTCTGTGCTCATCAAAACGGCATCCTCTGCCCAGTCATGGAGGTTGCTCAATTGTGACAAGTTGGGGGATGTTTCAGTTACCATCACGCCGCATACGAGTCTCAACATGGTCCAGGGTATTATATTCCACAGGGATCTTCTTCTGCAGTCCGACGATGAATTACACGCCAACCTCGAACGACGAGGTGTTCACTTCGTCCGGCGCATCCATCGGGGTCCGAGGGATAATCAGGTAGCCACTGGTGCCTTCATCTTGGCCTTTGAGGGTGATGTCTTACCCAAAAAGGTTAAGGTGATGGTTTACCGTTGTGATGTGAAACCATGTATCCCTCCTCCGATGCGGTGTTTTAAATGCTGGAAGTTCGGGCACATGTCATCTCGCTGTACTTCCAGCATCACGTGTCGGGATTGTGGACGTCCTTCGCATCCTGATACTCCATGTGCTCCGCCTCCCATCTGTGTTAACTGTGGAGAACACCATTCCCCCTGCTCACCGGACTGTCGGATCTTCCAGAAGGAAAGGAAGATAATGGAATATAAGACCCTGGACCGCCTGACCTACACCGAGGCAAGGCGGAAATATACATCCAGTGCCCATGACGTCTACCTATGCCACTGCTGCAACACCAGTTCGCTCTCAGCTCTGCCAGAATTCACCAGCCCCCTTGGTTGCGGGGGGCACTTCACTCCCTGTTGCTCCTGCTCCATCTACTTCAGGAGCAACACCACCCCAACCACCTGGGACATCTGTTCCCCCTTCACAGCCGGAGAAGCGTGTGCCTTCTTCGGCTCCTTTCGCCCGGAAGGGGTCCCTTGGGGCCCTCCCATCCCAGGCTTTGCCCAGTGCCAAAGCGGACACCCGCACGTTTGTCAAACAACCACCGGTCGCTGGTCGTAGGGCGTCACGGTCGTCTTCAGTCCCTGAGACTGACCCAGTGAGGCCCTCCCAGCCAGACCCACCTAAGGCACAGCGCGCAAAGCAGTCGAAGAAAACGGCTCCCAAGAATCCGGAAATTGCGGTGGCACCTGTCCCACCGCAACCTTCTCCCTCTGCGTCCGAAGATGAGGTGGAGATTCTGGCATCCGCTGAGGACCTGGATCTCGCCAGTCCCTCGGACGCGATGGATGGCTGTTGTACAGGTGGTGATTCAGTAGCAGCAGGGGCCCCGGAGGCGTAATCTGCCTCCCCAGTCCCTTCACGCTTTTCCCATCCATGGCCAATACTATCCTCCAGTGGAACTGCAGCGGTTTCTTCCACCATCTAGCTGAGCTCCGCCAACTTATCAGCCTTCATCCTTTCCTTTGCATTGCTCTGCAGGAAACTTGGTTTCCAGCAATGCGAACCCCCGCCCTCCGTGGCTATCGGGGTTATTTTAAGAACCGGGCAGCTTATGAAAGGGTGTCTGGTGGCGTCTGCATATATGTCCTTAACTCTCTTCACAGCGAGTTTGTTCCTCTACAAACAGCTTTAGAGGCTGTCGCTGTTCGGTTGTGGACGCCACAGGCTATTACCGTCTGCAGTATTTACCTTCCACCGGATGGTGCTGTCGCGCAGCATGTCCTGGCTGCTCTGATAGCCCAACTGCCGCCACCTTTCTTGTTGCTGGGCGATTTCAATGCCCACAACCCTCTATGGGGTGGGACTGTCTCCGATGACCACAGTCGTGCCGTGGAGCATTTGTTGGCTCAGCTCGACCTTAGCCTCTTGAACATTGGTGGTCCCACGCATTTCAGTGTGGCCCATGGGTCATTCTCGGCCATTGATCTCTCTCTTTGCAGCCCCGGATTTGTCCCATCCCTCCACTGGAGAGTGCATCCTGACCTGTGTGGTAGTGACCATTTTCTCATCTATTTGTCACTGCCCCAGTGTCATTCTTCTGGGCGCCTGCCCCTCTGGGCTCTCCACAGGGCTGACTGGCCGGGTTTTACTTCCGCGGCAACCATTGAGTCTCCCCCACAGGGTGACATTGACGAGGTGGTGCGTGTGTTAACCACGTCAATCATTTCAGTGGCCGAGGCTGCCATCCCCCACTCTTCTGGACTCCCTCGGAGGAAGGCTGTACCCTGGTGGTTGCCGGAGATTGCTGAGGCTATTTGCGACCGTAGGCGGGCCCTCCAGCGTCATAGGCGGCACCCGTCTCTCGCGATCCTCATCGCCTTTAAGAGGCTCCGTGCCTTCGCCCGTCGTCTTATTACACGGCGTAAGCAGGAGTGCTGGGAGAGGTATGTCTCCTCCTTGGGCTCCCGTGTCTCCCCCTCACTCGTGTGGTCCCAGATCCGGTGGATTTATGGACACCAGACCCCTATGGGTGTCCCTGGGATCTCCTTGGACGGCGCTGTCTGCACGGACGCTGCCGCCACTGCTGAACACCTTGCTGCGCACTTTGCTAAGAGCTCTGCGACTGCAACTTATCCCCCCGCCTTTCGCTCTCTCAAGGAGCGAGGCGAGCAGACGCCGTTATCATTCCGCACGCGTCGTTCTGAAAAATACAATGCTCCTTTCAGCGAGAGGGAATTCCTCGCTGCCCTCGCCGATTGCCCTGATACAGCACCAGGACCGGACTGCATCCACGCACAGATGCTGAAGCATCTCTCCAGGGACTGCCAGAGACACATCCTCACCATCTTTAACCGCATTTGGAGCGAGGGCGTGTTCCCGTCGCAATGGCGAGAGGGTCTTATTGTCCCCATCTTGAAGCCCGGTGCGGACCCACTGGCGGTGGACAGCTATCGTCCCATTACCCTCACCAATGTTTTGTGCAAATTGCTCGAACGTATGGTGGGTCGCCGTTTGTGTTGGGTCCTTGAGTCGCGCGGTCTCCTCGCTCCATCCCAGGGTGGCTTCCGTCGGGGCCGGTCTGCCACGGACAATTTGGTGCGGCTGGAATCTGCTATTCGTACGGCCTTTGCCCGACGTCAGCATCTCGTTGCTGTATTTTTCGATCTGCGGAAGGAGTATGACACCACATGGAGGCATCACATCCTCGCCACGTTGCATGAGTGGGGTCTTCGTGGTCGGCTCCCGGCTTTTCTTCAAACCTTTTTATTGCGCCGCTCTTTCCGGGTGCAAGTCGGTGCCACCTCTAGTTCATCTTATATACAGGAAAATGGGGTCCCGCGGGGCTCTGTGTTGAGCGTCTCCTTATTTCTAGTGGCCATTAATGGTCTGGCTGCAGCAGTGGGGTCGTCGGTGTCTCCTTCTTTGTATGCCGACGACTTCTGCATCTCATTTAGCTCGACGACTATGGGAGTCGCCGAACGCAGGCTGCAAGTCGCCGTTCGCAAGGCAGCATCATGGGCTCTGACTCATGGTTTTCAGTTCTTTGCTACCAAGACTCGAGTTATGCACTTCTGCAGGCGTCGAACGGTCCACCCTCATCCTGAACTTTACCTCGACGGCCACCTGCTTGAAGTGGTGGACACTTGCCGCTTCTTGGGACTCGTGTTTGATGCCCGGCTCACATGGGTTCCTCATATTACTCAGCTGAAGCAAAAGTGCTGGCGGCACCTCAACGCCCTCCGCTGCCTTAGCCACACGTCTTGGGGTGCAGATCGCTGCACGCTGCTGCGATTGTACAGAGCCCTTGTGCAGTCCCGGCTTGATTATGGGAGCCTGGCCTATGGGTCTGCATCACCCTCAGTGTTGAAGTTGTTAGACCCCATACACCACTGTGGGGTTCGGCTTGCAACTGGCACTTTCCGTACGAGCCCTGTGGATAGTCTACTGGTGGAGGCCGGGGTTCCCCCGCTGCGGATTCGCTGCCATCGACTGCTCGCTGACTATGCTGTCCACGTGCATTGCTCGTCTGGCCATCCCAATCATCACTTGCTTTTCCCTGCCGTGGTCCTCCATCTGCCCAAACGGCGACCTAGGTCTGGGCTTTCCATAGCTGTCCGCGTCCAGTCCCTGCTGTCGGAACTGGGCTCATTCCCTCTTCTGCCTCCCTTCCGGGTCCGTGCACCTACGCCTCCCTGGTGTTTGCCCCAGCCGTCCGTCCGTCTGGACTTGGCACAGGGACCCAAGGACTCGGTTCCGCCTGTGGCCCTCCGTCGCCGTTTTCTTGCGCTCCTCGCCTCATTTCCGGGCTGTGAGCCTGTCTACACTGATGGTTCCCTGGTTGATGGTCGCACTGCCTACGCTTTTGCTCACGCTGCCCATGTTGAACAGCGCTCCTTGCTGGCTGGCTGCAGTATTTTTACTGCAGAGCTGGTGGCCATATTGCGCGCTCTTGAGCATATGCGTTCCTGCTCAGGTACGTCCATCGTCATCTGCAGTGACTCCCTGAGCAGCCTCCAGGCCATCGACCGCTGCTATCCCTCTTCTCCCCTGGTGTCCTCTATTCGGGAGTCTGTTTCCACCATTACCCGCTCTGGTCGTTCGGTGGTCTTTGTTTGGACGCCAGGTCACGTTGGCATCCCAGGGAACGAACGTGTTCACAGGCTGGCCAAAGGGGCGATCGACGCCCCAGCTTTGGAGATCGGCCTTACGGCTCGCGATTAGCAGCTGGTGTTGCGCAGTAAGGTGCTTGGGATGTGGTCTGTTGAGTGGCGTGGCATGACAGCCCCGAATAAACTGCGGGCTGTCAAGGAGACGACCAATGTGTGGCGCTCCTCCCTGCGGCCTTCTCGCAGGGACTCTGTAATCTTGTGTCGGCTGCGTGTCGGCCATACCTACCTGACGCATGGCCATCTCTTGCGTCAGGAGGATCCCCCCCTGTGTCGGTGTGGGTCCCGGCTGACGGTCGCCCACATTTTATTGGAGTGTCCTCGACTGCGCACACTCCGGCAGTCTTTTAATCTCCCGGGCACTTTGCCTTTGATTTTATGCGACGATGCCTCCATGGCTGACAATGTTTTACATTTTATCCGTGGTAGTCCTTTTTATGGTTCCATTTAGGGAGGTCCTGCTCCTTTCCCTTTGTGTGTCTCTTGTCCTCGAGTCTCTTATGTTTGGTTGCAGATTTTAGTGTGTAGTCGGTTGGTTGACTCTTTCCCTTTTTTGTTGTCGTGGTCAGTCAACCAGTCTCTGGCCATCTTGTTTTCTTCTGTTTCCTTTTGTCTGGTGTTCATCTGTACTCTTCGTGTCTGTAGTGTTCGTTACCGCATTTGTGTTCTTTTAGGGCCTGGGAGGGAGTCTCCTTCCCCTTGGGGTTTTACCTGCTTCGTGCATTTATGTCTCGCCTGTTTTTGGAATGGGGGACTGATGACCTTAGCTGTTTAGTCCCCCTTAAACATCCCAACAACCACCACCACCATCAGAAAATGGCCCAACAAAATAGGCAATTTTGTTAGGACAACCTTAGCCAAAAGAGGCCCTACAAAACAAGCAACCGGACATGAGAGCTATACTAGGAATGATTCTAATCATTGCTTTACTTCTAAAACTTACAACTGTACATTGTGCAATGTTGAAGTTGTTCAGAAAAAATGAGCAGTTTATTCTGAAAGTGCAGATGTGGTTTTTTGTTTCTGCAACCCTAACGTTAAAATATTACTCACTTCAGCTGGTTACTGTAATTGGCAACACATTCCTGAGACATTAGCTAGCCTTGATAGGTCCCAAGTGCACTTAGAATAGCACCAAAATTAGGAGGAGCTCTCCAGAAGATTAAAATCTGGCACAAATTCTGTAGATATTAAATGTGGGATCCCAGAAATGGGAAGGTGTAACCGAATGTCTCATAACAGTTATTCATTTTTTGGCTTGACAGTGTCTTCCTGTAAGACAAACTTCAAACTCTTTATTTACAACAATGGGAATTTCTTAAAGTTGGTTGAATTATTAGGATAATTTGGATCAGTTTTGGAAGAACATGTAAGGAGGACAACTTGTGGTGAAAATAAGTCTCATCATTATTTGGAGAAAAATACACAAAATGAAACAATTCACATTCTCCATCAAAAATAAAAACAAACCTGACAGCCCTATTCCCTCAGTCCAGTAAACACTAAGATAATTAAATGAACAGAAAATTAGTTTCTTGACTAGAAGTGTGTAGTATTACACTCTGGGAAGCAAGGTTGCAGACAGGCAGCACCTATGTTGTTTGTTGCAATAAACTGAAGTCACAAAATATACTCTTCTTGAATTGTTGTTGTTGTTGTTGTTGATGATGATGATGATGATGATGATGATGATGATGATGTTGATTATATTATTAATATAATAGAAGGAAACATTCCACGTGGGAAAAATTATATTTAAAAAAAACAAAGATGAGGTGACTTACCGAACGAAAGCGCTGGCAGGTCGATAGACACACAAACAAACACAAACATACACACAAAATTCAAGCTTTCGCAACAAACTGTTGCCTCATCAGGAAAGAGGGAAGGAGAGGGGAAGACGAAAGGATGTGGGTTTTAAGGGAGAGGGTAAGGAGTCATTCCAATCCCGGGAGCGGAAAGACTTACCTTAGGGGGAAAAAAGGACAGGTATACACTCGCACACACGCACATATCCATCCACACATACAGACACAAGCACTGGCGGAAGTAAAGCTGTGAGGACGAGGCGTGAGTCATGCGTGGGTAGCTCAGTTGGTAGAGCACTTGCCCATGAAAGGCAAAGGTCCCGAGTTCGAAACTCGGTCCAGCACACAGTTTTAATCTGCCAGAAAGTTTCATATCAGCGCACACTCCACTGCAGAGTGAAAAATCTCATTCTGGAATGTGACTTTGTTCAATTATGTGAAAAGTAACGGGATAAACTTGTAAACTTTTGAAATAAATGCTTTTGGGAACCACTTCTCATACATTTGACTAACAACATATACAAAACAATTCTTGAATATAAATATCTTTACACATCATAGAATTTCAGTAAGTATGTTTTACATAGTTATAATTGAGAAAAGCCCCTTACTTACTCCTCATGTCTGATCCCTTTCATCACTTCACTTACACTCTCTTCAACTCGCCCCAATAATCATAAGGTAAACAAGGATGTTACATTTCAATGGTAAAAAGAGGTGTTAGAGGACACTGCAATAAGATTGTGATATCCTTAACGTACAAAATATTATTCAGAATACAAACGTATTTTCTAAAGAGTACATGATTAGATAATATTAAATACAATTATTATAATTTGTAGTTAGTTTATCTCAGGCGAAGGAAGCAAATTTGTCTTCATTGGATAATTAATGTTTTCAGAGACAAAGTGAAAATGTAAAGAATCAGATTGTCCAAATATAATGGTAGAAACATAATATGATAAATGAAATTTCAAATATACATCATTGTAATATGAATGGTATTGAACAATTCATTGGATTTAGGTGTATCATCACCTATTACTGGATAGACATTACAAAGGTACAGATTTGTTTCACACTAGTGTATGAAGAGAAGTCGCAACACTTAAAAATTGTAGCAAAATGCAGGAAGACTTACATAGAATTGGCAACTAGTGCAGGGATTGGCCATTGATCCTCAACATAAACAGATATAATGTACTGCAGATAAAGAGGCAGAAAATCATGTAAAGCATAACTGCACAATTGTGCAAAACAATCACTAGAACCAGTCACATCCATAAATACCAAGAGTATGCATACTGAGTAATTTAAAGATGAATGACCACATAAAACTGATCACAGGTAAGGCAGAAGTGTGGCTGAGACTAACTGAAAGAATCCTCAGAAAGTGTAGTCTATGCACAAATGATACAATTACAAAACGCTCATTCAAACGAAATTTCAATATTTCTCATCAGTCTGTGATCTGTACCAAATAGGACTGACAGAGTAAAGAGAGAAGATCCAAAGAAGATCATTGTGTTTCGCCACAGGTTCATTTGTTAGATGCAAAAGTGTCCCAGATATGCTCACCCAGCTTTGGTGGCAGATGCTACAAGAGAGGCATTCTGCAACATGGTGTGGTTTACTGTTAAAATTCCAAGTGTGTGTGCATTCCTAGAAGAATCAGCCAATGTATTGCTTCCTACAGTGTAATTCTCACAAAAGGATAGTGAACGTAAATTAGAGAGTTTATGGCTCACATGGAGGCTTATCAACAATTATTCTTCCCATGAACCATTCGCAACCGGAACAGAAAAGGGGGACACAGTATATCCTCTGCCACATGCCGTAAAGTGTCTTGGGGAGTACGGATCGAAACAAGATAATGATATTTAATTTCCCTGCCCATTCTCATTACCAAATGTAATATTACTTAGTAATGGATGTTAAGAGAAAGAATAAATTACCATTTACTATATTAATGTAGAGATACTGTTCCTACAAAAGGAAACATAAGACACAGTTTGAGCAGAGGGATGCCCCTGGTCCCAGACGAATGGGCTCATCTGTGTCCCTGAATTGGGAAGACACAAAATAGTGTATTTGAAAACGAACTGTTTTGATAGTAAATATACATTGTGAAATTCTAGTAATAATTGATTCGAGTGGGTATAAGCCTTATGACTATTTCGAATGACAAGGTGTTAACTAACACTTGATTCATTTCATATAAATTGATTTCAAAGTTTCATTAGCTCATTATTCATTTGTCTCTCCACCTATATTCATGATTTTTGGGGTTCCATACCACAACCAGTTCAAACGGGTTCCATATAGGACCACTTTATTGTATGTCTGTCTATCCTTTCAGCTGTTAAAATTCCATTTTCTCAGGATCAGGTAGACAAATCAAGTTGAAATTTGTATCAAAAATTAAGATCTATGGCCTCTTGGCTGTGTAAAAAATAAGCTTCTAAGTCAGTGCAATCAAAAGATATGACCTTTTATGTCATGTGTTTTGGCACTCACAAACTCACTCATGACATGCATATAGGGTACTTCCCATTGACTTAGAATCATGACGTTTGGCAAGAGGTGAAGGTACACACTAAAACTGAAGAAAAAATTCAAAAATTGTTAATTTTAATTTCTAAAACATGAAAAAAAATTTTTTTTCATCATTTGTTATCTCACACACTGTCTGTGCATCTACATCTATATCTATACTCTGCAAACCACATTGAGGTGCATGGCAGAGGGTACAGCCCAATGTACCAGTTAATAATGTTTCTTCAGGTTCCATGCACATTTGTAGTGTGAGGATATTGATTGATTGAATGCCTCTGTGTGTGCAGTGATTATTCTAAACTTATCCTCATGATCCCCCCATGAGCCACGAACCTTGTCGTTGGTGGGGAGGCTTGCATGCCTCTGCAATACAGATAGCTGTACCATAGGTGCAACCACAACAGAGGAGTATCTGTTGAGAGGCCAGACAAACTTATGGTTCCTGAAGAGCAGCAGCCTTTTCAGTAGTTGCAGGTGCAACAGTCTGGATGATTGACTGATCTAGCCTTGTAACATTAACCAAAACAGCCTTGCTGTGCAGGTACTGTGAACAGTTGAAAGCAAGGGGAAACTACAATTGCAATTTGTCCTGTGGGCATGCAGCTCTGTTGTATGTTTAAATGATTATGGCATCCTCCTGGTCCCGCATTCGGATCTCCGAGCAGGGACTATTCAGGAGGACATTGTTATCAGGAGAAAAAAAAAACGGGCATTGTATGAATCGAAGTGTGGAATGTCAGATCCCTTAATCAGGCAGGTAGGTTAGAAAATTTAAAAACGGAGATGGTTAGGTTAAAGCTAAATATAGTGGGAACTGGTGAAGTTTGGTGGCAGGAGGAACAAGACTTCTGGTCATGTGAATGTAGGGTTATAAATATAAAATCAAATAGGGGTAATGTAGGAATAGGTTTAATAATGAATAAAAAAATATAAGCACAGTTAAGCTGCTATGAACGGCATAGTGAACATGTTATTGTAGCAAAGATAGACATGAAGCCCACGCCTACCACAGTAGTACAAGTTTATCTGCTAACTAGCTTCCCAGATGACAAAGAGATTGAAGAAATGTATGATGAGATAAAAGAAGTTATTCAGATAGTGAAGGGAGACAAAAATTTAATAGCCATGTGGAACCGGAATTCGACAGTAGGAAAAGAAAGAGAAGGAAAAGTAGTAGGTGAATATGGAATGGGAGTAAGGAATGAAAGAGGAAGCCGCCTGGTAGAATTTTACACAGAGCATAACTTAATCATAGCTAACACTTAGCTTAAGAATCATGAAAGAAGACTGTATATGTGGAAGAGGCCTGGAGATGCTGGAAGGTTTCACATAGATTACAAAATGGTAAGACATAGATTTAGGAACCAGGTTTTTATTGTGGACCCTGACCACAATTTATTGGTTATGAACTGTAGATCAAAACTGAAGAAACTGCAAGAAGGTGGTATTTTAAGGAGATGGGACATAGATAATCTGAAAGAATGAGAGGTTGTAGAGAGTTTCAAAGAGAGCATTAGGGAACAATTGACAAGTACAGGGGAAAGAAATACAGTAGAAGAAGAATGGATAGCTTTGAGAGATGAAATAGTGAAGGCAGCAATGGGTCAAGTACGTAAAAAGATGAGGGCTAGTAGAAACCCTTAGGTAACAGAAGAGATATTGAATTTAATTGATGAAATGAGAAAATATAAAAATGCAGTAAGTGAAGCAGGTGAAAAGAAATACAAACATCTCAAAAATGAGATCAGAAGGAAGTGCAAAATGGTTAAGCAACGATGGCTAGAGGACAAATGTAAGCTTGTAGAGGCATATATCAGTAGGGGTAAGATAGATACTGCCTGCAAGAAAATTAAAGAAACCTTTGGAGAAAAGAGAACCAGCTGTATGAATATCAAGAGCACAGATGGAAAACCAGTCGTAAGCAAAGAAGGGAAAGCAGAATGGTGGAAGGAGAATGTAGTGCGTCTATACAAGGGAGATGAACTCAAGGGCAATATTATGGAAATGGAAGAGGATGTAGATGAAGATGAGAAGAGAGATATAGAATTTGACAAAGCACTGAAAGACCTATGTCAAAACGAGGTGCCAGGAGTAGACAATATTCAATAGCCTTGGGAGAGCCAGCCATGACAAAACTCTTCCAGCTGGTGAGTATGATGTGTGAGACAGGTGAAAAGAAGGACATAATAATACCAATTCCAAAGAAAGCAGGTGCTGACAGGTGTGAAAATTACTGAACTATCAGTTTAACAAGTCACATTTGCAAAATACTAACATGAATCCTGTACAGAAGAATGTAAAAACAGATAGAAGCTGATCTTGGGGAAGATCAGTTTGGATTCTGGGGATATGTAGGAAGATGCAAGGCAATACTGACCCTACGACTGACCTTAGAAAATAGATTAAGGAAAGGCAAACCTACATTCTAGCATTGGTAGACTTAGAGAAAGCTTTTGGCAATGTTGAATAAGCTTTTGGCAATGTTGAATGGAATATTCTCTTTCAAATTCTGAAGGTGACAGGGGTAAAGTACAGGGAGCAAAAGGCAATTTACAATTTGTACAGAAACGGGATGGCAGTTGTAAGAGTCGAGGGGCACAAAAAGGAAACTGATTGAAAAGGGAGTGAGGCAGGGTTGTAGCCTATCCCTGATGTTATTCAGTCTGTACATTGAGCAAGCAGTAAAGGAAACAAAAGAAAAGTTTGGAGTCGGAATTAAAATCCATGGAGAAGAAATAAAAACTTTGAGATTTGCCGATGACATTGCAATTCTGTCAGAGATAGCAAAGGACCTGGAGGAGCAGTTGAACTGAATGGACAGTGTCTTGAAAGGAGGATATAAGATGAACATCAACAAAAGCAAAATGAGGATAATGGAATGTAGTCTAATTAAATCAGGTGATACTGAGGGAAATTAGACACTTAAGGTAGTAGATGAATTTTACTATCTGGGGAGCAAAAAACTGATGATGGTCGAAGTAGAGAGGATATAAAATGTACACTGGCTCTGGCAAGGAAAGTGTTTCTGAAAAAGAGAAATTTGTTAACATCAAGTACATATTTAAGTGTCAGGAAGTCTTTTCTGAAAGTGTTTGAATGGAGTGTGGCCATATATGGAAGCGAAACATGGATGATAAAAAGATTAGACAAGAAGAGAATAGAAGCTTTTCAAATGTGGTGTTACTGAAGAATGCTGAAGATTAGATGGGTAGGTCTCAACTAATGAGGAGGTACGGAATAGAATTGGGGAGAAGAGGAATTTGTGGCACAACCTGACTAAAAGAAGGGATCGTTTGCTAGCACATGTTCTGAGGCATAAAGGGATTACAAATTTAGTATTGGAGGGCAGTGTGAAGGGTAAAAATTGTAGATGGAAACCAAGAGATGAATACACTAAGCATAATCAGAAGGATGTTGGTTGCACTACTTTCTCGGAGATGAAGAAGCTTGCTCAGGATAGAGTAGCATGGAGAGCTGCATCAAACCAGTCTCTGGACTGAAGACCACAACAACAACATCCTCATGCTTCATATGTGAGCAGTAATCACTTAAAGCCAGTTCTTGAAACTTTGTTAATAGACTTTCTTGGGATAGTTTTCGTCTGTCTTCCAGTTCAGTTCGTTCAATATCTCTGTGACAGTCTCCCACAGATCAAAAAAACCTGTGGTCATTCATGCTGCCCTTCTCTGTATATGTTCAGTATCTCCTGGTAGTTGTGTCTGGTACATGTCCAACGCACTTGAGCAATATTCTAGAACCAGTTGCACGAGTGATTTGTAAGCAATCTCCTCTGTAGACTGATTGCACTTCCCCAGTATTCTACTAATAAATCGAAGTCTACCACCTGCTTTACCCATGACTGTACCTATGTGATCATTCCATTTCATATCCCCACAAAGTTTTACACCCAGGTATTCATATGAATTGGCCGATTCCAACAGTGACTAATTGATGTTATAGGATACAACATTATTCTGCATTTTGTGAAGTGCAAAATTTTTTATTTCCGAACATTTAGAGCAAGTTGCCAATCTCTGCACCACTTTGAAATCTTAACAAAATCTGACTGGATATTTATGCAGCTTCATTATAGATAACTGCATCATCTGCAAAAAGCCTGATTTTACTATTAATATTGTCTGCAAGATACAATATGAACAAGGGTACTAACTCCTGTCCCTGGGACACACCTGAAGTTACTTCAACATCTGACAATAACATGCTGAATTCTCCCTGCCAAAATAGTCCTCAGTCCAGTCACAAAATTCTCTTGATGCCCCACATGACCTTACTTTTGACAAGAACCATAGCTGTGGTACTGAGTCAAATGCTTTTCAGAAATCAAGAAATACTGCATCTACCTGGTTGCGTCAATCCAAAGCTTTCAGTATGTTGTGTAAAAAGTGTGAGTTGGGTTTCACATGATCAATGTTTCTAAAGTCCTTGCTGTTTGGCACTGTGGAGGTCATTCTCTTCAAATACCTCTTTATGTTTGAGCTCAGAATATGTTCTAAGCTTCTACCAGAAATCAGTGTCAGGGATATTGGATAGTATTTTGTGAATCACTTCTATTACCCTTCTTGTAGATGGGTATGACCAGTGCCTTTTTCCAAGAACTGGGCATGGTTTTTTGTTCGAGGGATCTACGATAGGTTATAGTTAAAAGAGGGGCTAACTCAGCCACAAATACAGTATCGAGTCTGACAGGAATTCCATCAGGCCTATAGCTTTGCTCAGTTTTAACGATTTCAGATATCCTCAATGCCACTGTAAGTAATGCTTGCTTCATCCATCTTTTCAGTGGTATGAGGATTAAATTGGGGTAGCTCTCCTGGGTTTTCCTTTGTAAAGAAACATTTGAAAATGAAGTTTAGCATTTCAGCCTTTGCTTTGCTACTCTCTGTTTCAGTTCATGTCTGACTCACTAGGGACTGGACACTGGCTTTGGTGCCATTTGTAACCTTTACATATAACCAGGATTTCCTCGGGTTCTGTGAAAGATCACTGGACAATATTCCACTATGGTAGTCACTGAAGGCATCATGCATTGAGAGTTCCTCTACATGCTCGTGCCCCATGCTGAAAGTTTCGAGGTCCTCACTGAGATATGACACTACCAATTTTTTATGTAATTTACTGAACATATATATCCTTCTGCTTGGTTTACTTGTCTGTTACACTTTGGTAATCATTGTTGCCACAGCCGCATTTTAGTTACTGACACTGGGTTTGATGTGGACATCTTCAAAGAGGTCAGGTCTATTTTTTGCCATTAGATCAAATATATTTCCACCATAAGTTAAATTTCTAACTATTTGTTCTAGGTAGCTTTCAGAGAAGGCATTTTGTAAAATTTCACATGATATCTTGTCACACCCACTACTAACAAAACTGTGATTTTCCCAGTTAACTATTGGATGATTAAAGTCCCCACTGATGATTAGAATATGATTGGGGAATTTACATAAAAGTGAATGGAGATTTTCTCTGAAGTTTTCAGATACGTCAGGATATGAGTCTGGTGGACAGGGTGGGTGTGTAGCATCTGTTAACAAGACCCTTTTTTCTCAGGGACAAGTACATGAATCAAGTTGAAATTTATTCCACATACGTCCTTGCAAGTGTAAAAGCTTTAGGCTTCTAAGTAAGGCAATGTAATCAGAAGATACCACCATTTAATTCATATATTTTACGCTTGCAAATTCACTCGCTGAAACCCATAGGGTACTTCTCCTTGACCTAGAATCATGATGTTTGGAAAGAAACGAGGTTTTGCAGAACAAGCAAAGGGAAAAAATCGGAAAATTGTTAATTTGTAATTATATCACAAAAAAATAGATTTTTTCTTTTTGTCATTTGTTTTCTGATTATCTGTCTGTCCTTCTGGTAAGACCCCTTTGTCTCAGGAAAAGATAGGTGTGTATCTCAACAGTAATAACAGGCAAAAATTGTTGAGATTCTCATTCTGGGATCAATTAAACTAAATAACTATCTCTCTCTCTCTCTCTCTCTCTCTCTCTCTCTCTCTCTCTCTCTCTGTTTGCACTTGGTGTTTGAGTTCTACTCACACTTATCTGGACTTTTTGATGTGGTACTAGGGCATTCTGGGCTCAATGAACTGTAAAGGGCATTTGCAAAACCATTGTAATAAAAGTGCAACATAACTGTGTTTACATTCCCCTACCTCATTCTTTGTAAACCAGCTGCAGCAAACAACTCTAAAAGCTACAGGAAATTGATATCTGATCATGCTATTCATGCATCTCATGCATTTTTATCTGTCACTTACCTCTAGGAATGTTTCTTCAGTCAATTTATAAGAGCAAATTTCTGTTTCTTTCCCAAAAATGAACAATTTTTATGATAGATATTTTCCCCATTTAAATCCTAATGTTTGTTTGGATAATAATATTTCATTAATGAAATTACTTGTACAAATATTCAACTTTATTTGTTGTTACTTACAAGAAAGATAATTCAATTATAAAAAAGTAACTCTATTTAAATTCACAACAGTGAAGTCAGCGTATATATCATGTGTGTTCATAGGGAAATTCAATGCATGATAGTTTTATGATATGCTTGATACACAAGAGGCATGCCATTGACATCTTTCTTCTGATCTTCTGATGGTAAGTGGTTTAACAATATTCAGTTTCTTTGGTTTAATTAGGTGTCCATTCAGTTGAGTACATTCATTATCTTCAGGTTTGAAAGTTTGATCATGTCCCTCCTTGGCAAAATTTCGAGTTGACCTTTTCCACAGTGTTATGAGTGAGTTAAGTTTTTGTTAAGGAAATTCAAAACAGCACAGGAAATTAAAGAATTCCAGTTCTCTGGAATGCAGAAATCGCTTCGTGTGATGTGGTCAGTAAAATAATGTTCACCATTTACCTTTTGTAGAATGGATTTTAAGGCACTAGTAAGGTTATTTCCAAATCTGCCAGATTATGCCTCTGTCCACAAAACACCTTATCCAGTTTTACTGCTGGAATAATGAGCTATTAAATTACAGACATTTAATTTTCTTCCATAAAAAAATGTACTGACTTCTGCTCTTGGACATGAGATTACATTCTGCAGATAAAAGCAAAGCACAGGAAATTATTTCTGTTTCGTGTTCTTACCTCCAAGTTTACTGATCACTTCTTTTTCTTTATCATGTTTACAGTTTTTTTCCAAATTTTCATGGAGTCAGTTGTATATTTTTGACATTTTATATTCTTTACATAGGTTGCAGCGATCAGATTTTCTCTCATTGAATTCTAAATTAATTCCATTACAAAAATATGCCTGTACATACTATACTTGGTTAGTGTTTTAACTTCTTTGAGCACTTATTTTGATAAAGATAATACATTTTAAAAAGAAAGAAACTTGAATCAGTTGAGGATCATTATTTTTTATGAACATGTACAAAGTGTGCCTAGAAAATATTTTTTGCGTACTCAGATTTTTTCTCCTCGAACATTGAAAAAAAAATGTTTGAAACTAAGTGACTTGTAGGCGATTAGATTATTATTCATTTTTGGATGCACAATTGTGCTTCTTTCAGTTTTTACACTGCACTTGAATGTGCACGTATTTATACAGTGTTTCAGTATTATGGTGCTTTTGGCTGGAACACTTTTACCTCTCCAACTTTACGTACATTTACATATGGAACTGAACCTAAAAACAAATGGATGTAATTAGTTACCTTTTAGTGCAGCAGTCAGAACTACTTTCAACATCTGAATTTTCTGAATAGTAGTGAACTGGAATCTGCTAACCGTTCAGTTATCCAATCATTATTTACATCCTGTTATTATTTATTGTGATGACTACATAAACAGTAAATCATAACAGCAATGCCTTTATGATTCACGAATAATAGAAACAATGCTGGATATCTGAAACAATGGTTGTAGAATCACACACTAGGGTGCATTTGAATGACAAAGTTTCAACTGAGCACTTGGAACTTTGTCGTTCATAACTGAAATTCATCTGTAGAAACACACAGCTCCATTTGTCAAATAGAACCTTGTCATCCCAATGAATCAAAGTGATATCAGTTGGAACTTTGGTGTTCTTGTAACTTGACTTGCAGCATGAGTTCATTCTACTTATAACAGATGTCAGATAGAACCTTGTCAAACTAACACTCCATTTTCTTCGGGTTTTTCAGTTGGAACCTTGTCATTCGAAAGGGACACTTTGTCAAAGTTGCTGCTAAGAAACGTATTTTGATTATGTTTGCTATGAAAGTTGACATATCTGATGTCACTGCCTGGGAATAGTTTACAAATAGGGGTAGTGCTCCATTGGTTTGAAAGATACCAAGATGAGTGTTAGCCAAGAGCAGATCATGTGAATGGAGGCAATCAAACCTGGTGCAATACTGCAATAAGCTGAATTAGTAACGTATTTGAGGTTGCCATTTGAAAGGTGTACAGTCTTCTGAGAATTGACTTTGACTAGTGAACAAAAACTCATTTTCAAATATTACAGTAATTACGGATGTAGACACGGGTACATCATATGAACAAAGTTTATGCTTCTCCATTGTGTATTCTGAAAAGAATAGATTGCTTCTCATCATTTAGTGGAGTTGCAGACAACACAGCACAACAAAAGGACTGCTTAACAAGTAAGCTTTCAGCCAAAAGACCTTCTTCTAAATTAAACTACACAAACACTTTCACACAAACACAACTCGCGCACATGTGACCACTGTCTCAGGTTGAAAAGGCCAAATAGCAAACAACAGAGCATGATAGGGGAAGCAGTCTGGGTTGTGGGGGTGAGGAGGAGGCTGGGGTGGGGAGGGGGAGGGTTAACAGGGTAGGGGTGGGGGACTGTATTGTGCTACTTGTGGGAGAAAACAGGGACATGGGGGGAGAGAGAGGATAGGGCAGCTAAGTCCAATTGAGAGGTTAGACTGAGTGCATGGGGGTGGGGGAGTGGAAATGAAGAGAAGTAAAAAAGACTGTGGATGTGTAATGCTGGAGTGGGTCACAGTTCAGAAAAGCTGGTGTTGTTAGAAAGGATCCAGATGACACAGATAGTGAAGCATTCATTGGTATGAAGAATGTTGTGTTGGGCAGTGTCCTCAGCAGCTGGGTGGTTCCGCTGTTTGTTGGCCACAGTATCATGGTGGGCAGACAGACAGCTTGTTGGTTGTCATGGCCACATAGAATGCAGCACAGTGGGTTGCAGCTTAGCTTGTAGATCACATGACCGGTTTCACAGGTAGCCCTGCCTTTGATGGGATATGTGATGCTTGTGACTGGATTAGAGTAGATAGTGGTAATAGGATGTATAGAACAGGTCTCGCATCTACATCTATTATATGGATATGAGTCATGAGGCAAAGGGGTGTGAGCAGGAGTTGTGTAGGGATGAATGAGGATATTGTGTAGGTTTGGTGGGTGGCAGAATACCAATGTGGGAGGGTGGGACAGATAGTGTGTAGGACATCCCTCATTTCAGGGCATGGTGAGAGGTAGTCAAAACCCTGACAGAGAATATGATTCAGCTGCTCTAGTCCTGAGAGGTACTGAATCATGAGAGTAATGCTCCTTTGTGGCTGGACAATGGGACCTTGGGAGCTGGTGGGTAACTGGAGAGATACGGCACTGGAGACCTGTTTCTGTACAGGGTTGAGAGCGTAATTATGGCATGTTAAGGCATCAGTAAGACCATTGGCATATTTTGAGAGGAACTACTCATCACTACAGATGTGATGGCCAAGGACTCCTTGGGACTACCCCTACCACCCAGATTGCTTCTCCCATCATACTCTGTTGCTCACAGTGTAGCCTCAACAGCCCAAGACAGTGATCATGTGTGTATGAGTGCATTTGCATGAATGTGTGTGTGTGTGTGTTTTTTTTGTCTAATTTAGAGGAAGGCCTTTTGTTTGAAAGCTTTCTTGTTTAGTAGTCTTTTTGTTGTGCCTGTCTGTGACTCAGAGTCTCTCCTATGGTGAGTAGCAATCTATCCTTTTCACAATATTGTCATTATTCTACTGTGTATCTGTTCTCCATCGTAATGGTAATTAGGGCTATGCTAACTATCCTGCTGCAGATCTTCTCAGTGTTGTTTTAGATAATTGCGATGACCTTATGATTGTAAGTGAACGAGTACATGTGATAGAAGTGGAGAAACTCTTTGGTGTAACAGTGCTGGGCAGTATTTCAACATCCTTGCATTTAGTGTATAAACTTCAGTATGACAGAATATTTTATACATATATCACAGAATGGGTGTGAAAAATCCTTGTTTGGGTGTTTCATCTCCCACTTGTGTCGCAAGTTTCTAGAGTACATTGGGAAAATACTTACTCTGAATTAATGGTTCCTGTGAAGGGTTCTTGAATTCTGGTGTCACACGCATATAGCTTCAACTATGAATATAATGCTTATGTGTACCAACTTAATTGGAGGGCACAGGCCTCTGTGATATGGTCTAATTTTACCAGATGAGTTTGGTATTTATTTGCTGGCCAGCCAATCTCTTCCCTAGCCTGTTATTTCATTAAAAGTATATGGATGTGTCATGTGAAGTAGTGAAATGTAAGAGGAGCTTGTGTAGTGAAAGCAAAGCAGATGAGTTTATAGGCTGCAGTGTCACTGAACTCACTGACTCATCAAACCAAAAAGGGGTGTGCAATCAGAGAGTGATTGTGCATGCTGGTAGCTAGGTTAGCCACAACAACAGAGTACCCTTCCTCAGAGAGATGATGTATTTGTACTTTTCATATGACTGGTAGAAATCATTGCAAAATTAGGAAACATGTGAATAAGTTACAAAATGTAGATACAGGTGTAGATCAGTGGCACAGAACATCGTATAATGAGAGTAAGATTTGTTATGAATAGGAATGTAGGGAAAAGAGTGACTTCCTGCAGACAGTTAGGGGAAAGAATGACTTCCTGTAAACAGTTAAGTGAGATGATTATTCTCATCAGAATATAAACCAAACCAATGCCTACAACTATGAGTATAGTTCAGGTATATTTGCCAACAGCACAAGCTGAAGAATAAAGATGGACAGCATTGCTATGTTAGACCTTATCAAAAATTGTAAAAAAGAAGAAAAAAGTCATCTGTGGAAACCAGCATGTGAAATTTTGTATTGTTTCACAATGCTATTTGTTTTGATGCTCATTGTAAACAAAATGCTCAGTCAGTTTCTGAGATTTCATTGTTATAACAACAGCAGCATGGCAAATTTTAAAATAACAGTGACCTCACATCCCAATAGTGCCACCCAGTGTGTATTTGTAAAAACTTAGGTGACCCTCATTTATAGAAGTGAATCTTAGACTACGAGAAAACCAGAAAAGAAGAGAAATAAAGTTTCTGAGATATGATACTACAGACAGACAGCATAGGGGAGTTATGTAGGAATTTTACAAAGGAGGATCAAGTAATGATAGTGGATGGAGCAGGGAACAGTCTTGATAGGGACGGGGAATGTGATGTAGGTGGTGACCTGGTAAAGGTAGCTACTCCAACTGGTGGCACTAATGTGCACTTCGTGCAACTGTTTCAACATCATGATCAGCCTCATCTGAATACACCTGTTAGGCGCGTTAACATGTGGCTGGGGAGGGCGCTGATGGCAGAGGCCATGGGTCTCATCTCAGTGGTGCCAGTTGGGTCTATCAGTAGATCGTGTTTCATTAGGCATGGCCTGCACCTGAATAGGTATGGGAAGGGGAGGCTGGCAAAGCTTATAGGTGACAGTGTAGTGGGTGGTGGTGGTGGTGGTGGTGATAGGATCACACATGGAAAAATTCCTGTAGTAGTTGGTGTTAGAGCTGCACCTTTTTTAGATTGAAGTCATCTGATAGGTATATTTGCATAAAGGAAGTTCATCTAACTAATGGCTCACCTTCAGAGGATGTAATGTTTCCAAGTAGAGAAGGAATTAGCGTATTTCATCAAAATATAAGAGGTATTAGAAATAAAGTTAGTGAACTGCTTATAGATGTTGAATCTATTATTATTGGTATATCAGAGCACCACTTAAATAATTTGACAGTTCAGAGGTTTCCTTTACCAGGATACAGATTAGCTGTCTGTTTTTCAAGGAGTTCCTTGTGGGGTGGGGGAATGGCTATGTACGTAACAAAACAGTATTCCTTTTGAGTCCATAGACGTATCGCGGCACTGCACTGAACAGATATTTGAATGTTGTGCAGGGGCAGTTGAATTTTGTGAAACTAAACTTCTAATTGTTGTTTTTTATAGGTCCCCTAACTCTGACTTCAGATCATTTCTGTTCAAGCTAGAGAGGGTTCTTGATTCACTTTGTAGGAAGTACCAGAAACTAGTTAGTTATATGTGGTGACTTCAATATAAATTTTGTATATGATGGTGCAAGAAAAAGGATGTTTGTAGATCTCATAAATTCATATGATCTGATGCAGACTGTGTTTTTTCCATCTAGGGTGTAGGGGAACAGTAGCACAGCCATAGACAATAGCACAGCCATAGACAATATTTTTATTCATTCTTCATTACTAGATGGGCATTCTGTTAGTAAAAGCATGAATGGCCTTTCAGACCATGATGCACAAATTTTAACACTGAAAGGCTTTAGTACTCAAACAAATGTCACACTTATTTACAAACTATTTAGGAAAGTTAATGCAACACCAATAGACAGTTTTTTAAACCTTGTCAGGATGTTTATAGGGCTGATAACATAGATGATAAATATACTGCTTTCCTTAACACGTTTCTCATGCTCTTTGAGAGTTGCTTTCCATTAGAACATTCTAAACATGGTACTAGCAGTAATAGGCATCCCAGGCGGCTGACTAGTGGGATAAGCATATCACGTAGAACAAAGCGGGAATTATATCAAAATGTCAGAAGTAGTCACAATCAAGCTACAGTAGCCCATTACAAACAGTATTGTAAGGTGCTTAAAAATGTTATTAGGAAGGCAAGGAGTATGTGGTATGCAAATAGAATAGCTAATTCACAGGATAAAATTGAAACCATATGGTCAGTTGTGAAGGAAGTGTCTGGTCAGCAGCACATGGTCGATGATATAAAGTCAGTCCTCAGTAAAAATATTTCTGTTACTGATAAATTATATATATGTACAGTATTTAACAATCATTTTCTGTACATTGCTGGTGAATTAAATAAATATTTAATTTCTACAGGGAGTCATATAACTTTCTCGGCAAATGCCTTTCCGAGATTAATGTCTGAAATATTCCTGTGTGATACAGACAAGAGGGAGATTGAGTCAATAATTAAATCACTAAAGACTCTCATGGTTATGCTGGACTGCCTAGCAGAATATTAAAGTACTGTGCTGCACATGTTAGCCCTGTATTTAGCCATATTTGTAATTTTTCCTTTAGGAATGGTCAGTTTCCTGAGCGATTAAAGTACTCGGTAGTAAAACCACTTTATAAAAAGGGAGAAAGGGATAATGTAGATGATTTTAGACCTGTTTCTATGCCATCAGTGTTTGCTTAAGTTATTGAAAAGGCTGTGTATGTAAGGCTAATTGATCATTTTATATCACACGATTTGCTATCAAATGTACAGTTCGGCATTAGAAGTCGTTTAACAACTGAAAATCCTATACTCTCTTTTCTATGTGAGGTCTGGATGGGTTAAACAAAAGGTTTCCAAAGCTAGGCATATTTTTTGGATTAACAAAGGCATTTGATTGTGTTGATCACAAAATATTGCTCCAGAAGTTGGACCATTATGGAATACGGTGTAACGATTCATGTTGAATGTTACTTAAATTTCTTCTGCCTGGTCCATTGATGAATGAATGTGAAACTGTCAGGCTTAACAAAATTTATTCACATTAATTGACATCGGAACTGCACACTCGTCACATAAACAAAACACGGACAGACTTCACTGATCTCTTTCACTTCAAAAAGTAACTTCAAAACTGACTGACAAAACAACTCAACAACTAACTTGCAGCCTCATTGCATTGCTTTATATATAATTTTAACAATAGCTTCCAAAATAAAGCGTTATTAATTTTGTGCAATTTTGATCTTACAATTAAAATTTACAAAACATAAAGAAACTGATGCTACAGCCAAATGAGGTATAAAATACAATATTCAATGACAATCTTTTATAGTAATATCTTTAGTTTTCCATAAGAAAATCAATCCAAACTATAATTACAATAATGTCTCTTGTATTATTTTAGTTATGTGATTAATTACAGTTTGGATTTGGTTACTAATATTCTATGATATTACAAATCTTGTGCTTTATCCGACTGCATATGAGAGAATGACAAATAAGGCCTCAAATTCTGAAATTGGAAAACTGTGAGATGTAAACAATTGGAGAATTAATTAGAAGTTTAATTACAAAGACTATTAATTGCATAAATAACAAATGAAAATACATTGCTTGGTAATAACTTTGAAGCTGATTCTCAAGATAAAGATGTTTTCTATTACTGGATTTTTAGGTTATCAATTTGTTAATTAGACTCATTGATTTTTCATGCTAACATCTCTGTAGTCTCTAGTTATTTATTGGTAAGGACTTACTATTTCAATTTCTTGTTTACTTTCTTAATTTAGTATATGTACATAATTTTATCAATGACAACAATCCACCGATAATTATGACAATGCACGATCTTCTAGAACATTCCATATGCCTTCGCAATGAATATCAAGTTTTTTTATCAAATAGGACAGAATGATATATATAAAGGCACACATACAAGGCCTTAGGAAGCACTGAATGATGTGGGGTCTGAGTGGGCTACAGTCAAGTGGGGGGTGCCCCGGGGATCAGTGTTGGGCCCACTCCTGTTCCTTATTTATATAAATGATATGCCCTCTAGTATTATGGGTAACTCTAAAATATTTGTTAGCTGATAACAGTAGCTTGGTAGTAAAGGATGTTTATACAACAATGACTTGGTTTCAAATAATGCAGTTCATGACCTAAGTTAATGGCTTGTAGAAAATAAACTAACACTAAATCACAGTTTTTACAGTTTCCAACACACAATTCAACAAAACCTGATGTTTTAATTTCACAGGATGGGCATATGATTAGTGAAACTGAACAGTTCATATTTATAGGTGTTCAGATAGATAGTAAGCTGTCGTGGAAAGCCCACTTTCAGGAGCTTGTTCAGAGACTTAATGCTGCCATTTTTACTATTTGAACAGTATCTGAAGTGAGTGATTGTTCAACATGAAAGTTAGTTTACTTTGCTTATTTTCATTCGCTTATGTCGCATGGTATTATATTTTGGGGTAACTCTTCCCATTCTAAAAGGATATTTTGGCTCAGAAAGGGCAGCTCGAGCAATAAGTGGTGTAAGTTCATGAACCTCTTGTCACTCCCTGTTCATTAGTCTGGGTATTTTGACATTTACATCTCAATATATATATTCCTTACTGTAATAATAATGTCGTGTGACTAGGGCCTCGCGTCGGGTAGACCATTCGCCTGGTGCAAGTCTTTCGATTTGACGCCTCTTCGGCGACTTGCGCATTGATGTGGATGAGACGATGATGATTAGGACAACACAACACCCAGTCTCTGAGCGGAGAAAATCTCCGACCCAGCTGGGAATCGAACTCAGGCCCTTAGGATTGACATTCTGTCACGCTGACCACTCAGCTACCGGGGCGGACGTTCCTTACTGTCATTTCTTGTTAATAATATTAGCTTATTTCCAAGAATAAGCAGCTTTCACTCAGTTAATACTCGACAGAAATCAAACCTGCATTTGAATCAGATTTCCTTAACTCTTGCTCAGAAAGGTGTGCAGTATACTGATGCATCCATTTTCAATAAGCTACCACTCAAATTTAAACATCTTATCAGTAATCACACACTTTCAAATCCAAACTGAAGAGTTTCCTCATGGTTCACTCCTTCTATTCTGTCGAGGAGTTTCTTGAAAAATTGATCTGATTCTTGTTGTATTGTTGATTGCGTTTACTGATACTTATGGATTGAATTTTTTTGGATTCATAAACATTTATTTTTATCTGTTATTCCTTTTAAGTCTTAATTTCATGTACTGACCCATTCCATGACCCTGGAGATTTGCTCCTCAATTTGGTCCTATGGAACTTGACATGTAAATAAATAAATAAATAAACAGATCCTGGAAATTTTTTAAATGGACTGGTAGAAAACAAAATGAGGAGGTTCTCCATAAAATTCAACACTGGGGTTGGAGGTCAGGCAGTGAGTACACATAACAGCAAGACTTGCAACACCTAAAGAAGACAGCAGGGCTTTATAGTCCAAATGTTGTGCATAAAACGAGAGTAACAACTCAGCAGAATGCCCAGAGTCACTCCATTAATCAGTAGTGGTGAGAGAACCTGAGAAATTACATAAAAAAGTCACACAGGTGAGGTCCTTGAGTACTGATCTTATCATATACATTTCACTGTTTAATTGCAGTGGCAAAGATTGCTACATCTATTACCCTTGATAGGTGCAATTCCCATGCCCAGCCAGTAGCAATTTTGTACCCAGAAAAGCTAAGGTAACGAGAACCATGAGAAAGCAGGAAGGCAACTGTTGAAACTCAGTTGATGAACATTTCCAAGAATATTGTGCCTCTTCCTAGTACAATTCGTTACTCTCATACAGGAAAGTGCTAGTGAGATTATGCCATCATAGAAAGGCTTGTTTTACAACTGTACCTCATGAACCTACGCCTAATGCAGTGAAGGTGCTTCTTGTTATCTATGACACAGACAAAGCTGCTGTTTACAATTTACTCCAATGTTTTTCTGACATTGTTATAGGTGATGTACACTAACTTCTTGGCTTGGTACGATCCTCCATGAGTTGTGAAAAGCTATGAAAATTAATTTTCCCCATTACTAATGAATTTACAATGAGCTGTATCAAAGCCATAGATTGTGTGAAAGTTGAGGACTTGTACAACCTCAGTTTTGTTAGGACTTTGATCCTTGAAACGCCATCTGGCACTGCTTGCAGAGCAATACTTCCCTCAAAGGTAAGGCTGCCTCCTCATATAACCAGTAGCTAAACCATACCCATTATCTGAGCTAGGAAGCAGCAGCTCATATTAGTTTCACAGTGAATTACAAAATGCTTTTGAGATTTAACGATAAATGGCTCTAGCCGCACTTGCTACTAGTCATACACAATACAACTTCTGGCATTCTTCAAAATGAAACTGACCGTGGACCTACACACACATAGATGTATATAAAGACCACCCTAAATAACTGTTTGTCCAGATTCAAATTACAAA
The DNA here is from genome assembly GCF_021461395.2 of Schistocerca americana. Classification (NCBI taxonomy): domain Eukaryota; kingdom Metazoa; phylum Arthropoda; class Insecta; order Orthoptera; family Acrididae; genus Schistocerca; species Schistocerca americana. Next base: position 544,784,599 of record NC_060120.1, on the reverse strand, counting down.
ATATTTCAAGCAATTGTTCTTTAGCTGTCAGGGGGACATCTATCAGCATGATTGCCTTTGTTGTAGCATTGTTTTTTTACAAAGATATGAACAGTGGTATGACTGTTTTAAATGGCACCCTGTATTTTTTTTTTTTCTTCGATAATTCATTTCCTCTCCTAAGGACCTATCCAAAAATGTATCACAGTGTACCATTCACTGAAACACAATGCTATTAATTACCTAACACAACATTGACGTTGACACTCCCAGTACTTGGTGCAGGTACTCGGGGTAATGGAACACATCTGTGTGCTGATGCTGACAGAGGACAAATGTAAACTTAAGTAGAATGCACAACCATCATTCCATCAACCATCGTCAGTTGACGAGTTGTGTGAGTAGAATGTACACCAACAAAGAGAAGATAGAAATGCTGCTCGTCTATGGGGAATGTAAGCAGAACAGTAATTGCAATACTGTTTTCTTATGTAGGGGTACATTTAGGACAGCAGCTCAGTCCTCTTAAATACTGTTGGGTAGAGCAGGTGTACAGTAAAGGCTGTCCTTCCTCCAAACAGCATTCTTTTATTGTTGTTGTTGTTGTTGAATGTAGACGAAATGCTACACAGGCAGAGGAACTGTATAGAGAGTGATATCCTGACAAGAACCCACCTTCCTGATGGATGTTTTCTCATCTTGTTGCAACACTTCAGGAAGTGGGAAGCTTCAACCCATGACAACACAATAGTCACAGTACTTGCACAGACGAAGCTGCCGAAGTTACAGTTCTCGCTTCTGTTGCTATGAATCCACAAGTGAGCACACGACAGCTTGAACATGAGATTAGCATTCCTAAAACCAGTGTACATCATACTCTTACACATCACCAGTTCCATCCTTACCATGTACACCTACATCAAGAATTGCATGGGAATGATTTCCAGAATCGTGTACAGTTCTGTCAGTGGGCACAGCAGCAAATCCTCGTTAACCTGAGCTGCTTCTCCAGTGTTCTATTTACCAATGAATGTTCCTTCTCAAACAAAGGACAGGTAAACACAAGGAACATGCTTTATTGGTCCAGCAACAACCAACAATGGCTTCGACAGGTGGAACATCAGCGTCAATGGAGCCTTAACGTCTGGTGTGGGATGCTTGGTACTACAATTATTGGCCCTTATTTCATCAATGGTAGTCTAAACAGCACAGCATATGCCAACTTCCTCAAACAAATACTTGCTCCTCTTCTGGATGAAGTGCTGCAAAGAGCCAGAACAATTATGTGGTATCAACACGATGGATGTCCAGCACATAATGCCTTACGTGCACGTCATGTTCTGAACCGAAGGTATCCAGCCAAATGAATTGGTCAAGAAGGAACAGTTACTTGACCTGCTAGGTCTCCTAATTTAAATCCTCTGGTCTTTTTTCTTTGGATATGCATTAAAGACATCTATCACAATATTCCAACAACTCCAGAGGACATGCAGGAACGTTTCATTCTTGCTTGTAATTCTCTTCAGCAGGCAACACTGGAAGCAGTAAATGATTCTCTCATTCAACGAGTGCACCAGTGTATCGCTGTCCAGGGTCACCACTTTGAGCATCTTTGAATATTCTACTCCTGGGCAATGGTACAGGAGAGTCAAACTCAATTTGTGTTATGTTTTTACTTGGTTTTCATTTGTTTTCTGACAACTCCGGCAAGTGGATGAGTTTGTGATCCCGGTCGCAAAGTCAGTGTTCTGTTATGTAATTAATAATGTTGTGTTTCAGTGAATGATACTCTGTGATATATTTTTGAATAGGTCTTTAGGAGTGGAAATGAATTACCGAATAAAAAATACAATTTTAAAAAGTCATACCACTGTGCATATCTTTGTAAAAAAACAAAGCTACAATGAAGGCAATCATGCTGATTGATGTCCCCCTGACATCTAAAGAAAATTTGCTTGAAACACTTTGTAATTTGCATCTGGACAAACAGTTATTTAGAGTGGTCAAGATAAATGGGACACCCTGCATGTAAATTTTTTTTTTCTTTCATGCAGACACAGCTCACACACACATCGGTGGCCAGAGACAGTTTTTTTTGTGTGTGTGTGTGTGTGTGTGTGTGTGTGTGTGTGTGTGTGTGTGTTGCCTATTTCAGAAGAAGGCCTTTTGGCTAGTTACAGTCTGAATTTAAAAATTTAAAATGCTGTCATAACCTACTCATTAACAAATATAATCTTATGTCAAAGGTTTAAAACAGCAAGACAAGTATTACACTCAGAAACTGCGATATGTCTTGAGACAGTGTAACTCATGGTTTGTAAATACCCAGAACATATATATCCTACATTTGAGAATGAGGTAACTTAGTGACCTCCCAACAAAATTTACACATAATTACAAATCTTTCCAAAAACTTTTCCTCATTGTCACCCTCACACAAAATAATGAAAGGAGAAAGTTTATCTCTTACTGTAGTTTTGCTGTTCACATTGTAAAACTTCAGCATCAGGCAAGGCATTTTAATTTATTACTACTATCTCTATTCGCATCATTTTGCAGGCAGTATTTACAAATACCACTGAAAGGACCTGCAAAATTGTATTACTGTAGGACACACAGTTCAGGAGATGTGATGCAATAAACATTGAGAAGCTGCCAAAACTTGCTTTTCCTTAAAATGGAGAACAAATTACAGGGACTATACTCATCCAGTGTTTGATTGTGACAGCACTTACTGACTTCCAACAAACCCTAAACATAAATTCAAACCTTTACAATTTTTTTTCTCACTGACATGCCTGACATCAAATGTTTAACACATTAAGTAATCAGACATCTGCAGTAGTTTTGTACATGGGAGTTTGATTCTTTAAAAAATCAGTTGGGGGGGGGGTGGGGGGTTGATAGTAAGACCCTAAATGATTTGATACAGGTCCACACAGTAGATTGGCGAACAAAATACATGCATACATATAGAATATCAGAACGGATACACAATTAGACAGAAAACTTCTGTGGGAACAGAACAGTTTCTCATTCCTAATGAGGAGGTAGCACCAGAAGGAAAGAGGGTATCTAGTGTTCCTGAAGCCAGTTTCCTAGGCCTGATGCTGTTCACAATATACAGGGTGAGTCACATTATACATAACTACTGTTCAGATTATAGGATTGATATTTTCAGTAATTGATAGTATACAAAAGAGAAAGTAGCGTAATTTTATTCTGTGATAAGAGGGTCATGCAGGCTCTTATATTGTGCATTTTTAATCAAGTAAAGATTGCACAAAGGCCCTGTAAAACAGGAGTGGACAATTCAGTCAGCTCCCCAAAAACGGGGGCTAAGACATTTTAAAGTACTGAGTGCTTTAGGGACTGTCTTTTCAGGTTGCTAATGTGTAGTAACCATATAAGGTTAGAATCAAATATGAGACTCAGAAATCTCACCATGTCTTCAAAATTAAGGACAGTGTCCACTACCTGCAACTCAGGAAAGTTTAAAGGAAAATGTGATTGGTTAAAAAGAACACCCACAGACTCCTCAGTCGAGAAATTAAAACTGATCCTCCCTGCCCATTCCTCCATAAAATAGTCTGTTGTAACTGACAAGTTGGTGCAAGGTTCAAGGATGAAAAAAAAAAAAGGACAAAGAAGTCGTCAACAAACAAATAACACTGGACAGAACTCTTAACTATGAACATAATATGATTAATAGCTATGGCAAAGTAATTAAAACTTAAAACAGTATTTTGAGAGATATCATTCTCCTGCTCAAAGTGAGCATGGAGGTCATCAATAACTTAATATCTAAAATAGTATGGTGACAGGAAGGACAATATAAAGATGGGAAGACATCCTCAAAATCATCATTCATGAAGCTGCCAGAAAACATGCCTGTAAGTAGAATTGTAGGCCACCTTCATTTCAAAAACATATCCCTGAAGTTATAGCAGTGTGGGAAAGCCTATTGTGTAACTGCTTGCAGGAGGTTATCAAAAGTTGGGTGATATCATCTGTGCCCATACTGGTAGTGACAAAGAAGCTGCCTAAATTCTAAGATTTAGGCAAGGTGATAGTTGACCATCTGCTCCAAGGTTTTTCCCCACACAACTAGTGAGGGCAACTCTATGATAACTACTTGTGTACGTGTAGTGCTACCTTGGTTTTAAAAGTGGAATCAAAACTGCCTCTTGCCAGAAGTCAGGGAAGACTCCTGACACCCAAATACACTACTGGCCATTAAAATTGCTACACCACGAAGATGACTTGCTACAGACGTGAAATTTAACTGACAGCAAGAAGATGCTGTGATATGCAAATGATTAGCTTTTCAGAGCATTCACACAAGGTTGGCACCGGTGGTGACACCTACAACATGCTGACATGAGAAAAGTTTCCAACCGATTTCCCATACACAAACAACAGTTGACCTGTGTTGCCTGGTGAAATGTTGTTGTGATGACTTGTGTAAGGAGGAGAAATGTGTACCATCACGTTTCTGACTTTGATAAAGGTCGGATTGAGCCTATCGCAATTGCAGTTTATCGTATTGCGACATTGCTGCTCGCATTGGTCAAGATCCAATGACTGTTAGCAGAATATGGAATCGGTGGTTTCAGGAGGGTAATATGGAATGCCGTGCTGGATCCCAACAGTCTCATATCACTAGCAGTCGAGATGACAGGCATCTTATCTGCATGGCTGTAATGGATCGTGCAGCCATGTCTCGGTCCCTGAGTCAACAGATGGGGACGTTTGCTAGACAACAACAGTCTGCATGAACAGTTCAGCAGCTTGGACTATCAGCTCGGAGACCATGGCTGCGGTTACTCTTGATGCTGCATCACAGACAGGAGTGCCTGCGATGGTGTACTCAATGACAAACCCAGATGCACGAATGGCAAAATGTCATTTTTTCTGATGAATCCAGGTTCTGTTTACAGCATCATGATGGTCGCATCCGTGTTTGGCGACATCGCAGTGAATGTACACTGGAAGCATGTATTCATCATCACCATACTGGCGTATCACCCGGCATGATGGTATGGGGTGCCATTGGTTACCCGTCTCGGTCACTTCTTGTTCCCGTCTCGGTCACCTCTTGTTCCCATTGACGGCACTTTGAACAGTGGATGTTACATTTCAGATATGTTACGACCCGTGGCTCTACCCTTCATTCAATCCCCACAAAACCCTACATTTCAGCAGGATAATGCACGACCGCATGTTGCAGGTCCTGTACGGGCCTTTCTGGGCACAGAAAATGTTAAGACTGCTGCCCAGGACAGCACATTTTCCAGATCTCTCACCAATTGAAAATGTCTGGTCAATGGTGGCTGAGCAACTGGCTTGTCACAATACACCAGTCACTACTCTTGATGAACTGTGGTATCGTGTTGAAGCTGCATGGGTGGCTGTACCTGTACACGCCATCCAAGCTCTGTTTGACTCAATGCCCAGGCGAATCAAGGCCGTTATTACGGCCAGAGGTGGTTGTTCTAGGTACTGATTTCTCAGGATCTATGCACCCAAATTGCGTGAAAATGTTATCACATGTCAGTTCTAGTATAATATATTTGTCCAATGAATACCCGTTTATCATCTGCATTTCTTCTTGGTGTAGCAATTTTAATGGCCAGTAGTGTAAGATTAAAAATGTTGAGTAGCATTTCCTTACTCTGCCCTGTGAGGTGTATAACATCTTGTAATGGGCAAGTCATTGACATGTCAAACTGCAAAAAGCACAGAACGTAGCTCCCACATAGGAAGGTGCAGTTGTATTCTTCATCAGAGGTGAAACTGAAGTCATAATTGATCCTCTTGGCAGCCATCCTGTAGTACTGAAAGGCTGAATTCTGACTGACAGTAGCAATAAATGTGGCAAAATGAGGTGTTATTATTCTGGGCTCACTACAGTAGCAACTATGAGGTGTGGTAGTGATGTGTACAATCACTGACCTCGTTCAGTGGATGTATTTTTTTCAGTAAGCATGAGAATTGAGTACCAGCAGAAAGAGGCTGTAGCAGTAGGTGTATGGATGTGGTTGTTTCTTTTTAAGCATTCGATGAAAACCACTACATGATCAGGGTTATGGATCACAGGCTGTTTAAAGTTTAATCCAATCTGGTGCTGAAATCAGAATTTGTGGTAGTAGATGGAGACAGGAGGCATCCATTGCTGTGAATTGGGGAGACAGAGCATGCAAGGATACTATATCATCATGGCGTTGTATACAACATGTTGACAAAGTTTTTGGGAAGCCAGCTGAAGAATATGACTGGCACAAACTAAAAGTTAGATGCTACTTCTGAGGGTGGATACCTTTTTGGCGACATGCAGGTGGGCAAGTCCTTTATAGAAGTAAGAGTTAAGGATGATTATTTCAGGTACTTTTAATGTAACATGGTGAAAATGTTTTTGTGGATGAAGTTTGGGATGTGTATCATTGCTTAACACAAGAAAAATAATGATTAATCTACCATGTCATGTTATGGATGTCCTCCACCAATAAAATGATTCATATCTTGTGTAATCCGGGGGGCTGCTTCTTGATGCTGCCATAGGTTCATCTTGATGGTTCATCTTGCATTGCCACACATGAATCATGTAATGGTAGAAATAAGTTTCAGTTTGTTTCGCATGCTAGATCTTTGACAGTGAATGTACAGAGTCTGACTACATGCTGTTGAAACAAAATTTGGTCTAAGACTGACTTAAGACTGATGTAAGACTGACCTAAGACTGACTTATGGTGGCATACAAATCACATTTATTTATATGATTTTAAACAATTACTGTTATTGTTACATATTAAATTTGTATTTAACAATTAAAGTTTTTACTCGCCATCATCCCAAATTACATAGAAAGTTACATGGAATAACATTGAATAATTTCATACAAAGACAGGAAAGGATCTGTTTCAATTAACACTATAAATTACATGTTTTATCATTCCAAAATGTATTTCATTAATTTTCACATATTATTTCACTAACTAAAAGGAGAATTATCCTATAATTTACAGGTGGACGGAGTGATTAGTTTTATTGAATAAAAGGCCTAGATTCAATTAATTAAATTTTGTACAAGTAAAATTTTACATTTTTCATATGGTTGTAATTATACTTCTATTAACTAACACCAATTAGAACATGACAGTGGTTGACCCTGACTGAAAAATTCACCATGTCATATTTCTAATAGGGATACAAATAATTTCTGATTTAGCAAAACATAAAAATAGCTCTCTCTCGATGACTAAAAATATTGGAACTTTAATTGTTAATTACTCCATACTTACAATAGCAATTTTATTCCTACCATGTGCATGTAGTTTGTATTGTGTGCAAATTGTGATGGTACATTAGTCTTTTATCCAACATGTTTCCTTCATTTTATATACTGGTGAGGCCCAAAGTAAAAAATGTCAAAACAATAGCTTAAATTAGCATAAATTGCTGCATGAAAAATCTTTGGTGTATTTGAATCCAGATAACCAGAAAAGACAAAGTCAAAGCAGCAGTTTAAATTGGTGTAAATTACTAATATTACATAGATGCCCTCTTTGGGAGAGTGCAAATGAGACTGGAATAGGTTACAGAATCCCAAAAGGGGTTGTGGTATTACATAGTGTTCTGGAAGAGTTTTCACTGGAGGAAACTGTGTAGGCACTACAATGTTGATAGGAAAGTTATTGGTAAAGTGCCTTGTCTGATGTCACAAAAATAAATCACAAAAGTTATAGGTAGGTGTGGCAGACCACTGTGTGAGAGAGAAAGCATCAGGCCTTGGCTGAACTCGAACCTTACTTACATTATAAACTTGATATTTGTTCATTTGATGTTGAGTAAGCCTGAATGTGTACAGTTGCATAGGCAGTGCTTTTAATTGGTGTTTCAAAGTATATTTTTACTGATGTATATCTGCAGACTCCCACAGAGACCAGTTTACAGGACCAAGCTTATGGCATGTCATAGGTCATTATGCAACCAAATGTTGGTAAATTGAACACTGCTAATTGTCTAGTTGTGTATGGTTCAGTGTTGCAACAGGTGACCATCTGGTCACGATTGTTGGGTTGGCATATTTTGTGTCTTGGAGAAATTGCCACTTGTTGAGGCACTTCTAAAACTATCCTGCATGCAAGAGCAGCAAATTGATTGTAATGGTATGTGTGAGTTGCTAATCTGGTAGCATGGAATTCTCTTGTCATTTGGAATTAGTGTCACTCTCACAAGTTCCTTGAATTACGGTTAGTCTCATGCTCAACTATGAATAAAAGTTGTAACTTATGTACACCAACTTGACTGGACAATACAGAGCCTCAGTAAATGATTTACCAGAGTAATTTGGTCTTTTTTTAATATCCTACCAATCCTTTCCAGAGTATTGTGATATTCGTGCAAAACTGCATCAAGATCACATATGGAAACATAACGTGAGAACAATTGCATCACAGATAAGGGTGGGTAGGTTGATAGGTCAAGAATGTGCAGCTGTATTTAAGTATGCAGCATCCAAACATAGGTTTGCATTGTAACTAAGTCACACACCCTGGTCAGGCTACTGCTTATCATCTCAGACAGGTTGTTCAATATTATGTTCCAAATGCGAGTTTCTGGTTGCTTCTTCCTCTTGGTGTAGACTGGTGCACGTATAATGCTGGTTAATTGATCTGCTAAGTTATGTATGAAAGCATTTTATTCTAATTAGCATCAAGAAGCTATAAATAATATTAATTAAATAAATGAGGAGAAGTAAATCACGTTTCAAATTGGTGCATTGGCCAGAAATTGAAGACTTCAAAACAAACAGGACACTTGTCAAAAGTTTACATTTTTTGGAAGAGTGTAAAACATTATAAGTAGCTGTATAATGTCTTCCCATCAATTATGTTTTTTATGTTCCTTCTTGGGAATGTCTAAAATATTTTTACAACTCTGTACTAACTTCATTTCAGTGTAGGTACAAAGTAATAAGATTTTATTGTAAATTACGGTCCTTGCTGACATAAGCTGTTTTTGTCAGAAAATGTAGCTGGGAGTATGAAGGCATTGGCCCCTTACCTAGCTTGCATTTATCATGAATCTCTCACCCTGCACAAAGTCCCAAGTGACTGGAAAAAAGCACAGGTGACTGCAGAATATTAGAAAGGTAAAAGAACAGACCCACAAAATTACAGACCAATATCCCTCACTTCTGTTTGCTGCAGGATCCTTGAAAATATTCTAAGTTCAAATATAATAAACTTTCTGTAGGCTAAGCAGCATATGTCCATGAATCAGCATGGTTTTAAAAAGCATCACTCATGCAAAACTCATTGTGCCATTTCCTCATATGATGCATTGAGAACTATGGATGAAGGGCAACAAGAAGATTCCATATTTCTAGATTTTCGGAAAGCATTTGACATGGTATCCCATTGCAGGCTGTTAGAGAAGATAAGAGCATATAGATTAAGTTCACAGATATGTGATTGGCTCGAAGACTTCTTAAATAATAGAGCCCAGTATATTGTCCTCAACAGTGAGTGTTCATCAGAGGCAAGGGCATCATCTGGAATGCTTCAGGGAAGTGTGATAGCACTGCTGGTGTTCTCTATAAACATAAATGATTTGGAAGACAGGGTGGGAAGCAGTCTGCAGTTGTTTGCTGATGATGCATGGTGTACAGTAAGGTGTCAAAGCTGAGTGACTGTAGGAGAACGTAAGGTGACCTAGGCAAAATTTCCAATTGTTGTGATGAATGGCAGGTAGCCCTAAATGTGGAGAAATGTAATTTAATGCGAAGAGTAGGAAGAACAAATCTGTAACGTTTGGATATAGTATTACTGGTGTCCAGCTTGACACAGTCAAGTCATTTAAATATCTGGACATAACATTGCAAAGCAGTATGAGGCAGAAAGAGCATGTGAAAACTGTGGTACAGTAGGCAGATGGTTTACTTTGGTTTTTTGGGAGAATTTTAGGAAAGAGTGGTTCACCTGTAAAGGAGACTGCGTATAGGACATTGGTACAATCTATTCTTGAGTACTGCTCGAGTGTTTGGGATCTGTACCAGGTCAGATTGCAGGAAGACATCAAAGCAATACAGAAGAGGGCTGCTAGATTTGTTATCGGTAGGTTTGAACAAAACATAAGTGTTGTGGAGATGCTTCAGGAACTCAAATGGGAATTCCTCGAGGGAAGGCAGTGCTCTTTTCTGGGAACACTATTAGCAAATTTTAGAGGACCGGCACTTGAACCTGACTGCCGAACATTTCTACTGCCACCAACATATGCCACGCATATTGTCTTCAAAGAAGGTGAGAATAAAGATATGAATAACTACAGGCCTATCTCAATCTCATCCTGCTTTTCTAAAGTTTTTGAAAAAATAATGTACAAAAAACTGATGGACTTCATTGAAAAAAAAAAAAGATTTACTAAGTTTAGCTCAACATGGGTTCAGAAGCGACAAATCTACTGTAACTGCAGTATATGATTGCATAAATATGTTATTAGATCTGTTAGATAAAAAACAACCCATAACAGGCATATTTCTGGATCTGTCAAAGGCTTTTGACATTGTTGACTACAAAATATTGCTGGATAAAATAGAACACTATGGTATCAGGGAAATTTCAAACAAAAGCTAGGTGTACCACAGGGCTCAGTATTGGGACCTCTACTTTTCCTTCTTTATATTAATGACTTGAGCCTGAATGTAGATGCACACAAAACAATAATATTTGCTGATGACGCAACTATACTCCTCAAAGGGGAGAATACAGAGGCTGTGCAAAAAGCTGTGAACTTGGCCACTGAACAACTCAGCAACTGGTCTAAAATCAACACATTAACTATCAACACCAAAAAGACAGCTTCCATGAACTTTCACACAACACAAAATGCAAATTCCTCTCAGCCACTTGTCACTGTAAATAACCAGCAAATAGCTACTGACACTGTTTTCAAATTCCTGGGTCTGTGGGCTTAAGATAACCTGAAATGGAATACACATACAGGAAAGATAAATGCCAGAATGAGTACTGGCTGTTATGCATTGGGTGTACTGAAATCATGTGCTAGGGTGAAAACAGTTATCATTACGCTTATATACAAGCCCACCTAAAATATGGTGTGATGTTCTGGGGAAATTCTCCAACTGCACTGAGCACATTCAAAATTTTCCCACTAGTATTAAGTCCATCGAAGACAACATAAAATTTAGCAAAGCCTTGAAGTTGTAGTTGTCATGTCACTGTTTTTACTCTGTAAATGAATACCTAGAACAGTAATCTTGCTATGTATGTTAAATTGAAAACATTGAGCAATGGAGTGAAGTAAACTTAACCAATCTTTGCAATATAATACATTAGGATACTATATGTTAATATATGTTAACAATGTTAACTGATATTTTCCGACATCTGTAACACATTGTGTGCCATCATATCACATGGAATAAATAAATGAAAGGGCCATGAAGATAAGATATGAGAAATTAGGGCTCATACAGAGGTGTACAGACAGTCATTTTTTCTGTCGCCTCTATTTGCGAGTGGGACAGGAGGGAGGGCAAATGACAAGTAGTGATACAGGGTAACCTCCACCATACACCTTATGGTGGCTTGCAGAGTATCTATGTAGATGTAGATATAAAGGTATCAGAGATTTCCCAGTAGACTTTGTAGGGCACATTATTGTTTATTTTCTTCACTGTTAGAGTTTCAGGCAGATACCTTTTGGACAAATTCTTATCGAATGAGTAGTGACAAATCCTTGGTTTAAATGCAGATATATGATGTGCAACAAGGTCTTTGAGTGGCTGATGAACTGCGTGACATCTGTTATTGTGCTTGCCTCTCATATCTTTTGGAGAATGTTGTTTGAGATCAGATGCTGTTAGACAGTGCATAGTCAACCTCAAGAGATTGCACGGAAACCCATGAATGCCTCTCTATAAATAGATAATTCTGCTATAGTAGCATCATCGGTCACTCAGACTGTATAATAAAAAGAAATATTGTATGCAAAAGGGGTGACAGACAGTGAAACTGTCATTTTTCCCCTTTATGCACTACTTTGTGTGACCTGTTTTGGTTTCACATTATGAACTGTAATAAGGCCAGACAAATAGGTGTCTTGCGTAGTTTTTGACTGCATTCTATTGAATGCTGAGAAAAGCTGCTGCCTTTGTTCAGCTGTTGTTATTTGAAAGCTCCACAGTCTTTTGCATCTGCAACCAAATTGAATGGAGGTCAGGTCACCTACATACCTAACCATCAAGAAAAGCAGGTGTAAAAATTTAGTGATGGAAATAAAGAATGTAAACAGTACTTACCTGCAGTCATCTCTCACACGTTTCGCAGGAATGCTTTTACTGAAATAATTTCGTGTTCTTCACCCACAACTTCTTCTCCTTTATTGAATTTTCCTTTCTATCTTGACATTTCTGCCCTGTCTTTGGAATTCATTACAGAAATACAGACAGTGATCCGTCACTTGCCGAAGTTTATACTTAAGAAAATCAACAACATTGTTGTTGCATTGTCACCCGCTTTCACACAAAAATATCTCTTGTCAAATGACAAAGACTGTTTTTGTCAGAAATTGCTTTGACAAAGGATGTTTTTGTAGAACTGTAACATTTTTGAACTGCAGTAACTCAGAACAAGGTACATTTCTGCCCTATCTGATTAGAACAAATCGTGAGTCCTGGAGATGGCTGGAAGATCCTGCTGAAATCTCAAAAACAAAACAAAAAAAAATTGACAAAGATTGTGTTTGTTGTAAAGTCTTCAATTGATATGGAATATTGCTGTAGAAGAAGTAAGAGAGTAATGATTTTGACCTGAATTCTCCAAGTGTATTTTAGTTGTGGGTGAGACAGCAACACTCAGCAGCACAGTTGGCAAGTTTGGTGCATCCATTTATAACAGCATAAAACGGATAGAGGAAATTGACTCAACTACTTTAGCCAAGCACAGATAAGATTGGCTTTTCAGTCATAAAAAGTGTGTGTGTGTGTGTGTGTGTGTGTGTGTGTGTGTGTGTGTGTGTGAGGTTTGGACACCACTGATGGGTGAGGAGCTAACGACAGGATCAACCAACTTTAGACAGCTGAACGGTGAAACCACCATTCCAGAGAAAGTAGCTGATCCAATTGCAAGTAGCTCATTGCAGCAGGTTGCGTGTTTTTCAGTTGTCGGGCACGTTTGTAACACTTAAGAAAAGAATAGCCGATAGTGATAAAATCTTAGTAGATTCTGCTTCAAAGTGCAAAGTTGAAGGAACAATTGATATGGATAAAATTAAGAAGGAACTAAGTAGTAATTAAGTTTTCAATCCTGATATGTACTAAACTGGGTACAGTATGAAGATGAAGCATTGGTAGATTCTCCTAGCATTGTTTCACTAGAGCAAATCACTGTTGAATGACTTTTACTTAGTCTGAGTGAAGTGTGTCTAGATATCAAGCCTGGTGGGCTGAATGTTTAGCTTTTCTCATTAATTGAGACACTACATAACATCAAGTATGAACTGCAGAAGGACAATGAAAAATAGTAAAACAATGATAGCATAAAAATGGAGATTAGTAACGTTAAAAACAAAAGTAATGTGCGTATGACATTCTTGTCCAGAAGTCTCTTCAGGGAATTTGATTGCTTGGTGTAAGTCTTTTTATTTGATGCCACTTTGGCAACTTGCTGATTGATGACAAGGACAACATGTACCCAGTACTGAACAGGAAAAGAAAAACATGATTGACAACATAAGAACTCATGTTTAATGATGAAATCGAAATTGAAAGTAAAGAATGGCACTGAAAACCAGTTTCCCCCATAGAAAGTACACTGGGAAGAAGATGTTGGTTTGTAGTTAGAACTGTTGTTTCAAATGTAGACTCAGAACTTGCTATGGGGTGTCAAGACTGTGAAACAGGTTGAGGAGGCTGATTTACATGTCAACAAGAGATTGGAAGCAAATGAGGCTGCCTATTACACTTTTATGGTGAACATGGAATTACAGCAAGCAACACATGAGGAGGAAGTCAGTAAAGAATTGACTAATATAAGTTAAACTGTTATGCTCAATTAGCATGATAATTTTAGCAACCACATAATAGAAATAACTCTCACACTGGATGCTGAGTAAAAACTGCCCATGTCATTTCACAAAAACAGCTATTGCATAATCTTATTGTTGATGAGAAAATGGTGAAGGGATTTTAAAGTAGTAGAAAAGTGTAGCATAGCATTCATATATTTCTTCAGTGGAAGCAGGCTTTCATTTGGTATCATAAATTCAATTACTTCAATCCTTAGGTTAATGTACAACCATACTTATTCATATAGGGATCCATTGAGATGTTGCCACTGTCTCAGTCAGCACAAGAACATTTTTTCTTTTTTTTTTTTTTTTTTTTTTTTTGTGGTAGGGTGATGTCATTCATTGGGCTAATAACATAATAAACACTTGTAATGATTTGATTGAGTTCAAAGAAAAATTCCTGCAGGAATATTGGTCTTCCAGAATGTAGAGAGAATTATTGGTAGATTTCTGGAGTGGTAATACATAGCACCCAAGCCACATAACTATTGAGGTTTCCTGTGAGTGTTGGCAGGAGAGAATAAAACACAAGGTCCATTCAATAAATAAACAGAAAAGTTGTATAAAAATACAAAACTTTGACAAAGTTTGTGCTTCTTTGTTATTTTTTGATGGTATACTAGAAATATTAGATCGGCTTGGCAGTACAGCTGCCTCATGAAGGGATGCTGGGAATCAGTGAACCAAGATGGTGGCATCCTTGTAGGTTTGCACCAATGTGAAGCAGTGGAGTGTTATACTTATACATTGTGGATATTTTAGAACCCATGACTGTTAACTGAATGTAAATACATAAAACTGCAACCAGTCACTTTTCTGAATAGTTACTTATTATTCTGTGAACCAGTTTTTGAACCCCTTCAGGTTCATCTTCAGATGGTTTTCTGGAAATTATATCATTATTTCTAAGATAATGCTGGGTGCTGGTTTGCAACAATATGGGTGGTTTTTTTTCTCTTAGTTTCCATCTGTCTGGCTCTGTGGAGTACTGTTAGATTTCTATTACCTGACAGTTTGAAACCAATGTAAATTCATCATTTGATGGCAGTGCATTATAGTGATAGTTGTTTTGAGTCAAACACTAGTATAAGAGTGGGCAGATAAGTTCAAATGGAGGCATAACAAGTGTTGAACATTTGCCACACACAGGATGTTAAATGTGCAGTCACAGGGAACAACATTGCAAGAGTGGATGAGTTTATACGGAAAAATAAACATATTACAAAAGCAATATTGCAGCAGTAATGAACATTAGTATCAGATCAGCCCACTGTATTGTTTATCACATACTGATGTTCAAGAAAGTGTGTGCAACATGGGTTCCAAACATCTGATATCAGAAATGAAAGAAAGGTGCATAGATGTGCGCAGGGGGCTTTTTTGAAGGGGAAGGATTTCATCACTGCATTGCAATGGGGGATGAAATTCGGATGCATTTTTAACTCAATGAAGACGAAAAACCTCTTAGTGGCTTAAAGTTTACTGATGATGAGGAAGTCCAAGCAGCAGTGCATAACTGGTTATGAACACACTCCTGAAAATTCTTTGCACGTGGAAATGAGAAGCTTGCCCAGTGTTGAATAAGTGCATAGAATTTGAGGGGGATTTCATTGAAAAATAAATAAGTATTGTATTCCATTCTTGTAATACATTCTTTAAAAAAACCTGCTTTTTATTGAGTGGTCCCTGTATCTTGATGCAGGTATGATGACAGAATTGTTTGGTGTAGGTATAGGGTACATGTTAGTTACCACTCTGTATTCAGAGAGAGTTGGTTACAGTGCCACACGATAACTACGAGAATTATGTCCGGTTGCCCAAAGGGGTTGAGCAACTGCATGTACAGGAGGAAAAGCAATACGAATATACAACCATGGCAATGTGGTGGTAGGCTGGCACATGTTATGTGTAGTTAGGATAGCAGGCAGAACTTCCACGATGGGCAACCAAAGAGTCAGAATATGATAATCAACAAGACCTGTTAAACTAAACAGCGTCTTGGCATGGGATTTGCCCAAGACAAAGAAATATGTGGCCCAATATTACGAATATAATGGGCAAAGAATAATATAGATATGCAAAACAAGGAAATACCTTAGTGGCATGAGTCAGAAGGGGCTATGGACAGTACATCCACCGACTGTAGCACTATTGGCAAGGAGTTCTAGTGACCCTGCACCAAGAGGAGACATCATTGACCTTGAAGAGTGGGGTGGGGTATGACAGCCATGCTGGAGTTTGGCAGCATGTGATATGAACATTGCAGAAGTAATTAGACCCTCCCTGATAGTCCTGATGTGACTCAAGTGAATGTCATTTGCAGGATTGGTATGCTCTATACAGAACCAGAACCAAATGCAATAGGAACAACAGAGACTAATTTATTTGGTTGGTGGTTATGGGAACTGTGGGCTCCTAAATGAATCATGGAAGAGGCTAAGTTGAAAATACTTCTGAAGTTCAGAAGAACAAATTTGAACAAGCAAGGCAGTTGGAAAGTGCAGTTGTGCTTCTGGAGGAAAGAAACATTTTCTATACATTTGTATTTGATACGGATCCCAAATATGACCTGCCCTTAAGGCTAGGTAGTTGAGAATGAATTGCTTTTAGATTCACAGGCCAAGCAGTGTGATGCACAGAACTTGGGTGACATGTTACTTCATGACAGGATGCTTGAGGCTGTTCAGTGTGTGCCTGTAGGAAGGATGAAACCTGAAAATGCATGAGGTAAACCAGAATTTGGCGTAAAGGTTGAAATTAAATATCTGTTATCTGAAGCAGAGCTGGTGCAAACAGTATTTGATATTAATCCTGTTGCGAGCATGTTAGTAGGGCAATTGGAGAATGAATTACCCCTAGACAATGTGTTTTGTGATGTTGCAAGAATATTTTGATGTTGCAAGAATATTTTGATTTTCTTGTAAAACAAAAGAAACATAATCATGCTTCCAGTATCAAGAGTCAAAATCTTTGGAAAAACAGAAATGGTGTCAAAAGGTAAAAGGCATGAAGTCATGACATCTGAGGTCCGCCCCGGTAGCTGAGTGGTCAGCGTGACAGACTGTCAATCCTAAGGGCCTGGGTTCGAGTCCCGGCTGGGTCGGAAATTTTCTCCGCTCAGGGACTGGGTGTTGTGTTGTCCTAATCATCATCATTTCATCCCCATCGACGCGCAGGTCGCCGAAGTGGCGTCAAATCAAAAGACCTGCACCAGGCGAACGGTCTACCCGACGGGAGGCCCTAGCCACACGACATTTCCATTTATGACATCTGAGAAACTGTACAAAGTAACTGAAGAAACATTTTAAATTATTCCTAAGCTCGGTATAGACATTATTGTAGAGACAGATTTTTTGAATATGCACTGTTGTGACATGAATTTGAATGTGTGTTATGTAAAGCTGAATGTGAAGAAGAAAGCTGTAGTGATGCATTTTGCAAAGCAAAAGGATGAGAAAATGAATATCTTGGGGGAGAGTGAGCTGAAGCATATGGGCAAAAAAAAGTAATTTTTGTGTCAGGAATAGGAGAAGGGATTTCAGTGGAGGAAGAGTTTTCCTGATGGGGTAAGTTTATAGGGCTTCCTGACCATTAAGAGCCTTGATAGAAGAACAGATGAGTGCACTTGAGGTGTTTAGAACAATTCTTCCTTTCCTTGTTCTATTCTTTTCCATGCAGTATTTTCTTTCCGTCTGTCTGGAGTAAGCATAAGGGTATTCCACTCTCTGGGAAGTTCCACAGTAAGGCAACTGTAAACACCTCACCTGTTTGGAACAATAAATTTTTCCTTTCCTTTTTGTAATCTTTTTTATTTCCTTTCTTGAGATATTGTTTTGGGTTTAAATGGAGTCATAAGAGAAGCAGAAAGGCGCAGAGAAAAGGCGAAAGAGATTTAGAGAGTTAATTAAAAGGGAAACATAAAGCGCTGTGTACATAAATGAGGAAGGCTTAAAATGTACAAGTAATGAAGTGAGGTTAAGTGAGGAGAAAATAGGAGGAAAGCGCAAATTAAAGAGATAAAGAAGTGAGAAGGCTAGCAAATATGAGATGACTATAACAATGTCAGGAGGGCCTGTACTATGAATAAGTCTGGAATTGGGTAAAATAAAAGAGATATGAAAGATTTAGGTTTAAAGGAGCTGTTAAACTGAGAAATAAACTCATGTGGGATGTGAAATTGAATTTGAGGTTCAGGTAATTCAAAATGCATATGGTGTGTTAGTTATGAACATCTTCAGTTAGAAGATATTCGAATAATGTGCAATTAAAAAAGCAGTACTTAGTCTGCTGCAGCCTGTAATAGTTCAGAGTTGAATTGTGATTTTTTTTTTAAAGTTTTATTCCAGGCACTGGCGGGCAGTAGGGGCCAGATCGACCCAATGTGCTTACAAATAGGCCACTGGGCAATGCTGTTGACATTACATCAAACACTTCAACTAGACAGGTTTGTGATGCTGGCTCTGGGAAAAGCATGTAGAACTGCTAACACTTACTGTGTGACCAAGAGTGAAGTAGCATCTTGTAACTCAGAGCACTTGTGTGCTGCCAGAAACTTACACACTGCAAATATGACCATGGCTAGCAACCCTTGCTTGGTGTGGAGCGCTGAAGTGAGTCAGGAAAAGCAGACAGGATGAGTAATGTGGAACAAATCAACTTGTTTTCCTCCTCTCCCTCCCCTTCCCCAGTAAGACATCAGAAGCTTAGTGATAAGAGTATAAATAATCAAACCTAGAGGGTCAAGGTATTCAGTTGTGCCACTGTTCTGATTCATGAATAAGAGAGAATGACTTTGTTGAGTTTCAGAGAAACCTGGGTAATAAAGGTCTGCTGGCTGCCTGCCTGTTGACCAACTTTTTAACTTCCAGCTTGAGGTGCATCACACCTGTGATGCAGCTGGACTTGGGAAACTTCACTGATACAAGGAGCTGGTGTGCAGGCAGCCTCCATCCTCTGAGGGACTTCCGCCAACAAACTGCAAGCTGTCTACAGTAGAGCTTGTGGGAGGCACACCCTTGTGACCTGGCTGGCTAGATGTCATCGGTCATTGTCCTAGTCAACCCCTGGTGAATGACTGGGGCCTCTAGAGCATTGAACATACAGTGTCAGCCATTGCACCCAAGTGCATGACATGGGGGCCACGGGTAAATGGTTGGGTGCATAGTTGGCCAAACTCCAGAGGTCCTGAGTGGACAATGCCTCTTTCTTTGTGGGATTATGGGCCTCACAATGCCATGACCTGAGGCAACAAATGCCACTGGTGCTGCTGGAGCATCAACACATTCTGTAACCATCTGTGCTAGCATAGGCATGGGGCTGCCTTGAGGATGGCCATTGCACAGCACATTACTGCTGGAAATAAACATTTTTTAATGATACCACCATGTCACAGTGCACCCTAGCATAAATTGGCCCTCTCCCTCACTATTTCTCTCACCCATCCTGATGTGTAGAAGCTCTGAATAGGCTGGATCACTGCAGCTGGTGTCAGCAAGTAATCGTTACACCTCACAACATGATAGGTTGTGTCAAGAAGTTTCACTGAGTATTCAAACACTACCATCTGGTTAGAGAAGTGATTTTTTGGTAGCTCTTAGCACCCAAAAGCTGTAATCTGGTGTTGAGTAGTGAAGATTAGGCATTCTGGTAATTACAAATGGGCAGAGGTATTTATCATATCTCCAGTTGAGCAGTATCAGCTTAGCACTATGTGGTGCAGTGAGTTTCACTTTGTTTATGATTGAGTCTGTATCTGTTCTCAGTTGTTAGATTAATTTGTGTGAGTCTTGGACAGATTATGTTTAAAGTTACATTTGTGAAGCTGTGTGAACCTATGGACTTATCATTATTTAAAGGTAATGGCAGCTGATAGACCCTATAATCTAATACTAGTAAGGTATCAATTTTGCAGTCTTCTGAGGCACAAGTTGCCATGCACCAAGGCTTTGGGAGCCAATGTTTTACATGTAAATGTGTTGGTCAATTGGCTCACAATTATTCAGAGTGTAAATGGCTGATGATACACCAAAAAAATTAATTTGTAGTGTATTTTAAGTATTTCAATGCATTAGTTGGTTATCTGAGTTTCTAGGTATTAATTACAGTAGGAGTAAAGTACGCTACTACTATGGACTCTGTTGCTGCTATAACAGAGCAAGTATGGGTGTTAATGTATGAAAATACTCTACAAAAGCAGGAGGATGAGGTACTCATTCATAGATTTGAGGCTATGAATGCCATTCAGTTTCAATCACAGTCTGAGTCGGGAAAATATGGCACAGTTGGGGGTAGCTGCTTTTGATCCATATATCAAACAATGGAAAACATGTTGATATTCATTAGCAATTTTCCAGCTATTGCTGCAAACACCAGCTGGTCGCATGAAGTAACGCTTTGTGCAGATAACTTGTGTTTAAGAGGGGAAGTCAAAACATATGTGTTACATCATGAGAATCTCAGTAAAGCATCATTCTTTGAATGGTTGATTGCTGGACTCTGCTAGCATTACCAGAAACAAAACAGCACATGGTTTTTTGAAATATAATGAGTTGGTGGAAGTCAGGGCTATTCCAAGTGTAACAGTCAATAGAAAATACCCATCTTCTTTCTTTTGCAAACTCTGATACTGCAGTAGCTGTAAAAGAATAATGAGTATTTGCTGCAGCTTCCTGAGCTCTTCGCATTGTAGCTAATGATATGTTATGCCAAGAGAGAGTCCAAGTAATAATGTTGTCATGAAGTTTCACTTTCACAATCACATGTTTGTTCCTTGAAAACTGAAACAAAATTGGCACACAAAAACTTGAACAAAACTGATCTCTCCTCCCCCCCCCCTCCCCCCAGCTGTTTTGTCACTGCTTGTATACTATTTCAATATTTACAGCTGATGTCATGTTATTGCAGGCAGAAGATTTAGAGAATACAATAAAAAAACTTGTTGGCATTTACAAACAAAAACTAAAAATTTAAGTATTGATTCACTCCTCCTACAATGCAACATTAAGTTTTACTTGGTTCTTAGTTTTTTAGTACCAAAATTCACTAAATATGTTCACTAACAATGTGTTTTACAAAGTTGCTTAAATCATGAGAGTTATTTGTTGGAAAATGTTCTTTGTGTGCACATGAGTTCTTTACATAAATACAAATGGAAAGTTAGTTTCACAACATGTGAAAAGTATTCTGGAATTAAAAAATGAGGGTTGTTTATGACTTATGTTCAAGTATCAGATAAACTAGAGCAGAGATCTTTTTGCACTCAATAAAATTGAAATGAAATTAATGACAGTATAATAAAGCAGCATAATAAACTGATTTTAAAATAATCAGATAAATGAAGTAAGAAGTCTGTAAATGTGGCAGTGTGACATCTGTGGTTAACATTTCATGTCATGCATATCCTAACAATGATATATTGGTACATTTCAACACCTCCCTCTCCCCCAGAGTATTGACCTGTTGTTTCAGTTTGTAGTTCACTTGACGGATGATACTGTCCAAGGAAAGATGAGGAGCGGATATCTACAGGATGTTGTAGGAGAGAAGTCTGGTGGAGTGGAAATTGGCTGATGAGGCATATTGGTCACAGATTACTCGGGTAAGAGCAAGAGATTTCTGTATTTGGAACTGTAAAAGAGTCTAGTGCAGAGTAGGATTACATTGAGTAACAGGGACTTTTAGACTGCAACAAAATGCCAGACTTTACCTCAAAAATCTATCCCACCTTCTCCTAAACTACCTGAACAGTGGTGTTTCCCTTCCCGTCCCACTGCAGCTCCCTAAACAGCCACACCATCAACCACCACTCCTCTCCTACAAACGGAGCTTGGCCAACCTCCTTAACATTTCACAGCCTTCACCACTGCCTACAAGACCAAAAAAACTCATAACCACAAGAACCAGTCACAACAGTAGAGTATTCTCAACCTCTTCTCTAAAGCACTCTCCCCTCCTGAGTTAACTATGTTATCCAAGGGTCTTACTTTCAGCCCTAAGCATACTGATTTTATGTAGGACCTACTTTCCTTCAAACATAATGTCAGTTGGAAATATCACTTTTCAACCCAATCCCAAGACCTTTCCAACATGAAACCTGACACTGAACCATGCCTTAAACAGTTCCAACTGTGAACCCAACTTGATCCACCACCACTACCTAAAAATCAAAAATCATCCCTTACAAGCCTTCCAAGAATTGCTCACATCCAGCATTGCTTTACAACCTTTCCTCAGGTCCCTACAACATGACCCTAACATGTCTTCTACAGTACTCCAGACTCTACATTCCCTAAAAGCTGATGACTCCATCATTATCCTCCCAGCAGGCAAAGGATCCACCACTGTGGTACTTGACCAAAAGGTCTGACACCCCTACCTACAGTGTCTGCCATCAAGATCTTATCACTGTGATTCAAACTGACCTGCAGTCCCTCCTTAATACCTCAAGCCCCTAACTCCTCAATCCATAGAACATCTCACCCCCCTCAAATCATGCACCGCCACCTTTTACATTCTTCCTAAGATCCACAAACCCAATCATCCTGGCTGTCTTATAGTTGCTGGCTTCAAAACACCCATGAACATAAATCTGCCTTAGTTGATCAGTATCTGCAACCCATAGATCAAAGTCTTTTTCTCCTATATCAAACATACCAACCATTTCCTAAATTATCTGAAATTCCTGCCCATCCCACTACCATCACACACGTTGCTTTTCACCATTGATACCACCTCCCTCTATACCAACATCCCCCATGTACATGATCTGTCTGCTGCTGAACACTTACTCAGTTAGTGCCCACCTGATTTCAAGCCTATGACATCCTTCCTATTCACCTTAGTCAACTTTATACTTACCAACAATTACTTCACCTATGAGGGGCAGACATATAAACAGATCAGGGATACGACCATGGGAACCAGGATAGTTCCTTCCTATGCCAACCTTTTCATGGGTCCCTTTGAAGGGAACATTCCCTCCCATACAGCCTTGGCAATTGACGCAAACATATTTGTTCAGATGCTAACTCCTTACAACAACACCACCGTTCTCATTCCTGCCTTCATTGGATGTAATTATCCACCAGTCTAGTTCATAAGCAGATTTCCCAGGCCATCACATCCAATCCTAGGATTGCTCATCCCCCTCAAAAAATAACTTTGGAGCACACCACTGGTCACTCAGTATTATGCTGGTCTGGAATGTATTAATCAGCTACTTTGACAAGGGCACGACTTCCTAAAATCATGCCGTGAAATGAGATCCATTCTGTCTGAGATTTTGTCTGCCACACCTAGAATAGCTTTTCGTTGCCTTCTCAATCTCTGCAATATTCTTGTCAGACCGTATGCTCGTTCTGCACCCATCTCCCTACCCTGTGGTTCCTACCTGTGTGTCCGTCCCCGCTGCAAAACTTGCCCTATGCGTCCTCCTATCACCACCTATACCAACCCTGTAACTGGCAGACATATACTACCAAAGGGAAGCCACCTGTGAGACGACACGTCATATACCAGCTTTTACGTAAACACTGTTCGACCTTTTACATTGTCATGACTGCCACCAAATTATTGGGTAGGATGAATGGGCATAGCCAAAGGGTGTATACTGCCAGCATGCAACATCCTGTTAAAAAGCATGTTCTACAACATGACAGTCCTGGCCATAAGTGCCTGTTTCACCACATGCTCCATTTGGATTCTTCCCCATACACTAGATTCCCAGAACTCCGCAGGTGGTAACTAGCGCTACAACATATGCTTGGTTCTCGCCACCCGCCTGACCTTAATTTATGTTAATTTCTTCTTCCCAGCATTCTTTACAGTAACTACTCCTTTCTTCACTCTGTTTTAGTTTTCTACATCTTTCATTTTATTACCTGTCTATTTTTTGCTGCCCCCCCTACCTTCTGTTATATACAATGCATTAGCTTTTCACTCTTATTATCTCGTGCATGATGTTTAAGCAGTAATCTCTGTCTTGCATATTACCTTGTCTTCCACCTTTAAGCTCTCAGGTTTTCAAATATTATCCAGTGTAGCCCCGAACAGTCTTTCCTTCTCATTCTGTTTGTAAGTCTCCCCTGACTTGCGGCTCTGGGTGAACTTTCCGAAATCTGCCCCTTTTCCTAGACCTCTGCAGTCTTTTTCCTTCCACCCTCTTCCTTTACCTTCAACCCTTCTGCCTGAAGAAGAATCCACTGGTTCCAAAAGCTTGCCTAATTATGATCTTTTATGTGTGTATTCTGATGCCACTTGGTGAGTAGAATTTTTTTTATCTACACAATTACCTAATTTTGCCAGAAATTCATACAATTACAAATTGATAGGTTCAGTGTTCTAATTTTATGATTAATAATTGACACCTTTACCATAATAAAATGTGAAATACAAGTGTAGTAAAATACCATAATACACAACAAAACTCTGTATTCATCCTGTTCATTGGCCATTGATCTTACAATATCTAAACAGTGAATGACTCATAAATACATGAAAGTAAGAATGCATGTTTGTGACAAGAGTATTGACTAAATGGCTTCACAAACTGCTGTGACATAAATCACTGAGACAATCTTTTTCGTGTATTATTCAATAAGTCTTTGTATAGATTCTCTGTGTGTACCATAAAACATAGATAATTCATATGTTGTCACTAAGATACACTAAAGTGACAGAAGTCATGGTATAGTGATATGCACATGTGCAAGTGGCTGTAGTATTGTATACACAAAGTACATGAAAATTGGCAGAGCTGTCATTTGTACTCAGGTAATTCATGTGGAAAGGTTCCAACATGATTGTGGCCACACCATGGGAATTAACAGACTTTGAACATGCAATGGTAGTTGGAGCTAGATGCATGGAACATTCCACTTTGGAAATCATTAGGGAAGTCAATGTTCCAGAGACCCATGTGCTGAGAATATCAAATTCTAGACATTACTTCTTGTAATCTCCTCGTCCCACAATTTGTTGATGTCACTGCTATTGTTGATGGCAAAGTCTCTTTTTCCAAAAAATACGAGAGGAGTAAGATTTTCAATAAACATTTGACTTATCTTCTTTTCCCATAGTTGGTTCCAGTTCTTCATGTCTAGGGGTCTGATACTTGAAGCTGAAATTTTCATGTTTTAAGTTCTCATGGTTCCAATTGACATAATTAACTTTGGAGAATGCCTGTGCAAATTATTTGTTTTCACAATAGTTTATCCTCTCACATATTACTATAGTACACTGTATTTTGAATTTTCTCATTAACAAAGCCAAAATTACATTGTTCTTCCAAAATACAAAAACGCATTCAATCACATCAGAGGGATGCCAACTACTGCAAAATCAGGTACAAAAAAGTAAATGATGTTTTTCATTGATTTGTCTGTGCCTTACTGTGCATTCATAATTAATGTCTTTGCTGATGCGTATGTTTGGTCTTTGATTCTGTCATTATCATTTTTCATTTCTTAATAAATTTTAACTTTACCATATCTGGAGGGTCTTTCACCATGTACCTACACAATTGCCCCCACATTGTATGTTGATACAGTATGGAGATGTACAGTGTATTTGCATGTACATAACTTAAATTTACATTTTCCAAAAGGGGTCAATGCCCTTTATTTGTCGGCTTCTCTTTTATTTAATTGAATGGATATGTCAGCTTATCCTATGTATGTTAGACTTCTACAAGAAATTAAAAGATTATATACATAATATGATAGTTCATTACATATTTGAATTTAGTGCAGTGACAATAATGTGCAGTTTGCTTCAGCCTCGCTGCCAGGTTTTGCACTTGCGCACTAGTAGGTTTGGCAGCTAAGCAGGAGCCCCTAATGGTCAACATGCTAGTTGCTACCTTCGTACATGTGTGCACTCATTTCTTAGTGGTAATTTCACATTGAGAATCACACTTTCACCTGAATATTACATACAAAAGAATTGCCGTGGCGTTTGTCTTCATTCTGAGTGCAGTGTGTGTGCTTGTTGTTCAAAATCCGATGCTGTGGCAGAAGATCTCCATTCCTACAGCTCAGGTGTCTTTATTACCCATCGTACATGCGTTTTCAGCATAGAGAAACCTGGCCAACAGCATCCATCGATGGGGTAAGTACTGGCTCGAACAACTATAGTTCACTAATTAATGTATCAGGTGTGGTGAGACACAATACTCACAAATTACTTCTTTGCATATGTATGTTAGTGTCACCATACTTCATCATCCACTTTGTTGAAAGACTCATACTGCCATCCAAAACATTGAATAAACTGCTTGTCTTTTAAGTTCACTCCTTTACATGGAGTTTGGTTTCCAATGAAAATTCATACAAGTTTTGGATTACAACAATATATAACAGGATAGCTTATACCTATGTCTGACATTCCATTCATTGCTTATACCACCAACATAAATTTCTTAAGTTTTAAAGCGTTGTAAATTTTTAATTAACTGTTTTCTGTTACTACAGTTTGTTTGTTAGTTTTAACTTCTTTGTTCACATCACATATACAAACTAATTACATTATACACCATTATGGTAAAATACATGCATATGATATATTTACACTTCATTTTATAGATAAAGTGGCACTTGCAACTTACGTCCTCAACTATTTGCTGGATGTATTCCAATCTCTGTCTTCCTCTACAGTTTTTGCCCTCTACAGCTCCCTCTAGTACCATGGAAGTCATTCCCTCATGTCTTAACAGATGTCCTATCATACTGTCCCTTCTCATTATCAGTGTTTTCCACATATTCCTTTCCTCTCTGATTCTGCGCAGAACCTCCTCATTCATTACCTTATCAGTCCACCCAATTTTCAACATTTGTCTGTAGCACCACATCTCCAGTGCTTCGATTCTCTTCTGTTCCAGTTTTCCCACAGTCCATGTTTCATTACCATACAATGCTGTACTCCAGTCATACATTCGCAGAAATTTCTTCCTCAAATTATGACCGATCTTTGATATTGGTAGACTTCTATTGGCCAGGAATGGCCTTTATGCCATTGCTAGTCTGCTTTTGATGTCCTCCTTGCTCCATCTGTCATTGGTTATTTTACTGCCTAGGTAGCAGAATTCCTCAACTTCATATACTTCATGACCATCAATTCTGATGTTAATTTTCTCATTGTTCTCATTTCTACTACTTCTTATTACCTTCGTCTTTCTTACATACTCTGTACTCATTAGACTGTTCATTCCTTTCAGCAGATCATGTAATTCTTCTTCACTTTCACTCAGGATAGCAATGTCATCAGCAAATTGTGTCATTGATAACCTTTTACCTAGAATTTTAATTCCACTCCTGAACCTTTCTTTTATTTCCATCATTGCTTCCTCAGTGTACAGATTTAACAGTAGGGCCACATGCTACATCCTTGTCTTATAACCTTTTTAATGTGAGCACTTCATTCTTGGTCATCCACTCTTATTATTCCCTCTTGGCTGTTGTACATATTGTATATGACCTGTCTCTCCCTATAGTTTACCCCTACTTTTCTCAGAATTTTGAACTTGTTGCACTATTTTACATTGTCAAACGCTTTTTCCATGTCGACAAATCCTATGAACATGTCTTGATTTTTCTTTAGTCTTGCTTCCATTACTAACCGCAATGTCAGAATTGCCTCTCTCATGCCTTTACCTTTCCTAAATCCAAACTCCCCCCCCCCCTCCCTCCCCCCATGAACCATGGACCTTGCTGTTGGTGGGGAGGCTTGCATGCCTCAACGATACAGATAGCCGTACCGTAGGTGCAACCACAACGGAGGGGTATCTGTTGAGAGGCCAGACAAACGTGTGATTCCTTAAGAGGGGCAGCAGCCTTTTCAGTAGTTGCAGGGGCAACAGTCTGGATGATTGACTGATCTGGCCCTGTAACACTAACCAAAACGGCCTTGCTGTTGTGGTACTGCGAACGGCTGAAAGCAAGGGGAAACTACAGCCGTAATTTTTCCCGAGGGCATGCAGCTTTACTGTATGATTAAATGATGATGGCGTCCTCTTGGGTAAAATATTCCGGAGGTAAAATAGTCTCCCAGTCGGATCTCTGCGCGGGGACTACTCAAGAGGACATCGTTATCAGGAGAAAGAAAACTGGCATTCTACGGATCGGAGCGTGGAATGTCAGATCCCTAATCGGGCAGGTAGGTTAGAAAATTTAAAAAGGGAAATGGATAGGTTAAAGTTAGATATAGTGGGAATTAGTGAAGTTCACTGGCAGGAGGAACACGACTATTGGTCAGGTGAATACAGAGTTATAAATACAAAATCAAATGCAGGAGTAGGTTTAATAATGAATAAAAAAATAGGAGTGCGGGTAAGCTACTACAAACAACATAGTGAACCCATTATTGTGTCCAAGATAGACACGAAGCCCATGCCTACTACAGTAGTACAAGTTTATATGCCAACTAGCTCTGCAGATGATGAAGAAATTGATGAAATGTATGATGAGATAAAAGAAATTATTCAGATAGTGAAGGGAGACGAACATTTAATAGTCATCGGTGACTGGAATTCGAGAGTAGGAAAAGGGAGAGAAGGAAACGTAGTAGGTGAATATGGATTGGGGCTAAGAAATGAAAGAGGAAGCCGCCTGGTAGAATTTTGCACAGAGCACAACTTAATCATAGCTAACACTTGGTTCAAGAATCATGAAAGAAAGTTGTATACATGGAAGAACCCTGGAGATACTAAAAGGTTTCAGATAGATTATGTAATGGTAAGACAGAGATTTAGGAACCAGATTTTGAATTGTAAGGCATTTCCAGGAGCAGATGTGGACTCTGACCACAATCTATTAGTTATGAACTGTAGATTAAATCTGAAGAAACTGCAAAAAGGTGGGAATTTAAGGAGATGAGACCTGGATAAACTGAAAGAACCAGAGGTTGTACAGAGTTTCAGGGAGAGCATAAGGGAACAATTGACAGGAATGGGGGAAAGAAATACAGTAGAAGAATAATGGGTAGCTTTGAGGAATGAAATAGTGAAGGCAGCAGAGGATCAAGTAGGTAAAAAGACGAGGGCTAATAGAAATCCTTGGGTAACAGAAGAGATACTGAATTTAATTGATGAAAGGAGAAAATACACAAATGCAGTAAGTGAAACAGGCAAAAAGTAATACAAATGTCTCATAAATGAGATTGACAGGAAGTGCAAAATGGCTAAGCAGGGATGGCTAGATGACAAATGTAAGGATGTAGAGGCACATACCACTAGGGGTAAGATAGATACTGCCTACAGGAAAATTAAAGAGACCTTTGGAGAAAAGAGAGCCACTTGCATGAATATCAAGAGCTCAGATGGAAACCCAGTTCTAAGCAACGAAGGGAAAGCTCAAAGGTGGAATAAGGATATAGAGGGTCTATACAGGGGCGATGTTCTTGAGGACAATATTATGGAAATGGAAGAGGAGGTAGATGATGATGAAATGGGAGATATGACTCTGTGTGAAGAGTTTGACAGAGCACTGAAAGACCTAAGTCGAAACAAGGCCCTGGGAGTAGACAACATTCCATTAGAACTACTGACAGCCTTGGGAGAGCCAGGCCTACCAAAACTCTACCATCTGGTGAGCAAGATGTATGAGACAAGCAAAATTCCCTCCGACTTCAAGAAGAATATAATAATTCCAATCCCAAAGAAAGCAGGTGTTGACAGATGTGAAAATTACCAAACTATCAGTTTAATAAGTCACAGCTGCAAAATACTATCGCGAATTCTTTACAGACGAATGGAAAAACTGGTAGAAGCCAACCTCGGGGAACATCAGTTTGGATTCCGTAGAAATGTTGGAACACGTGAGGCAATACTGACCCTATAACTTATCTTAGAAGAAAGATTAAGGAAAGGCAAACCTACATTTCTAGCATTTGTAGACGTAGAGAAAGCTTTTGACAATGTTGACTGGAATACTCTCTTTCAAATTCTGAAGGTGGCAGGGGTAAAATACAGGGAGCGAAAAGCTATTTACAATTTGTACAGAAAGCAGATGGCAGTTATAAGAGTCGAGGGACATGAAAGGGAAGCAGTGGTTGGGAAGGGAGTGAGACAGGGTTGTAGCCTCTCCCCGATGCTATTCAATCTGTATATTGAGCAAGCAGTAAAGGAAACATAAGAAAAGTTTTGAGTAGGTATTAAAATCCATGGAGAAGAAATAAAAACTTTGAGGTTCGCCGATGACATTGTAATTCTGTCAGAGACAGCAAAGGACTTGGAAGAGCAGTTGAACGGAATGGATGGTGTCTTGAAGGGAGGATATAAGATGAACGTCAACAAAAGCAAAACGAGGATAATGGAATGTAGTCGAATTAAATCAGGTGATGCTGAGGGAATTAGATTAGGAAATGAGTCACTTAAAGTGGTAAAGGATTTTTGCTATTTGGGGAGCAAAGTAACTGATGATGGCCAAAGTAGAGAGGATATAAAATGTAGACTGGCAATGGGAAGGAAAGCGTTTCTGAAGAAGACAAATTTGTTAACATCAAGTATTGATTTAAGTGTCAGGAAGTCGTTTCTGAAAGTATTTGTATGGAGTGTAGCCATGTATGGAAGTGAAACATGGGTGATAAATAGATTAGACAAGAAGAGAATAGAAGCTTTCAAAGTGTGGTACTACAGAAGAATGCTGAAGATTAGATGGGTATATCACATAACTAATGAGGAGGCATTGAATAGAATTGGGGAAAAGAGGAGTTTGTGGCACAACTTGACTAGAAGAAGGGATCGGTTGGTAGGACATGTTCTGAGGCATCAAGAGATCACTAATATGGTACTGGAGGGCAGCGTGGAGGGTAAAAATCGTAGAGGGAGACCAAGAGATGAATACACGAAGCAGATTCAGAGGGATGTAGGCTGCAATAGGTACTGGGAGATGAAGAAGCTTGCACAGAATAGAGTAGCATGGAGAGCTGCATCAAACAAGTCTCAGGACTGAAGACCACAACAACAACAGCAACAACAACAAAGCCAAACTGATCGTCATCAAGCACACACTCAATTTTCTTTTCCATTTTTATGTATACTATTCTTGTAAGCAACTTGGGTGCATGAACTGTTAAGCTGATTGTGCATCAATTCTCGCACTTGTCGGCTCTTGCCGTCTTCAGAATTGTGTGGCTGATGCTTTTCTGAAAGTCAGATGGTATGTCACCAGACTCATACATACTAAACACAAACGTGAATAGTCATTTTGTTGCCACTTCTCCCAATAGTTTTAGAAATTCTGATGGAATGTTATCCATCCCTTCTGTCTTATTTGATCTTAAGTCCTCCAAAGATCTTCTAAATACTGATACTGGAACCCCTATCTCTTCGAAATTGACTCCTGTTTCTTCTTCTATCACACCAGACAAATCATCCCCCTCATAGGGGCTTTTAATATATTCTTTCCACCTATCCGCATTTAATAGTGGAATTCCTGTTGCACTCTTAATGTTATCACCCTTGCTTTTAATGTCACCAAAGGTTGTTTTAACTTTCCTGTATACTAAGTCTATCCTTCCAACAATCATTTGTTTTTCAATGTCTTCACACTTTTCCTGCAGCCATTTTGTCTTAGCTTCCTTGCACTTCCTATTTAT
Organism: Schistocerca americana; assembly: GCF_021461395.2. Classification (NCBI taxonomy): domain Eukaryota; kingdom Metazoa; phylum Arthropoda; class Insecta; order Orthoptera; family Acrididae; genus Schistocerca; species Schistocerca americana. The sequence continues at coordinate 544,752,937 of NC_060120.1, read as the reverse complement.
TTCATTCCTCAACGACTTGTATTTCTCTATTCCTGAGTTTCCCAGAATATTATATTTTTGTACTTCCTCCTTTTATCGATCAACTGAAGTATTTCTTCTGTTACCTGTGGTTTCTTCCCCGTTATCTTCTTTGTACCTATGTTTTCCTTCCCAACTTCTGTGATGGCCCTCTTTAGTGATGTCCATTCCTCTTCAACTGTACTGCCTACAGAGTTATTCCTTATGCTGTATCTATAGCCTTAGAGAACTTCAACCATATCTCATCATTCCTTAGTGCTTCCGTGCCCCACTTCTTTGTGTATTGATTCTTCTTGACTAATGTCTTAAATTTCAGCCAACTCTTCATCACTAGTGTATTGTGATCTGAGTCTATGTCTGCTCATGGGTACACCTTACAATCCAGTATCTTATTTCAGAATCTCTGTCTGACCATGATGTAATCTAACTGAAATCTTCCCATATCCACCAGCCTTTTCCAAGTGTACTTCCTCCTCTTATGATTCTTGAACAGAGTATTCACTATTACTAGCTGAAACTTGTTACAGAACTCAATTTGTCTTTCTTCTCTCTCATTCCTTGTCCCAAGCCCATATTCTCCTGTATAATTCATTTATTCTATTACCCTTTATGATCATTTACCCTACAAAGAAAATTATTTGACATTTTTACATTATTTTATTGTTTCTTCTTAGCTTACAAGCCTCGTATATTTCTTCATAATGGTTCCTTTTGCTTGTAAATATGATGTATATAGCTTAATATTTAATTAAATCTCTGTGTACATATATCAATATGTTCCTCAGTTCTTAGGCAGTAGATGTAATTGCTTAGTATTTCCATTTACTTTGTATTTAAGTTAGGTACTTGTACATATCGTATTCCTATTTGGTTGCACCTTCTGCCAATCTGTCGTGCATGCTCACAGGTCACTGCCTCCTCTCCTATTACTGATGTCAGCATGTATTGTTGAGCATGCACAGCTGAACCATAAGCTAATTCCGTTTATACTTTTGCTCCACGTGAAGCGGTGTACTACTTCTCATTCTTGTTGATTTTAAGCATATGTGCACAAATCAAAAGAATTACTTATGCCTATACACATTCCTTTATCCTAAAAGAATTGCACTTAAAGTTATGTACATTATGCACAATTATCTTGTGGTAGAAAGAAAAATGTTACCCTGCTTCATCATTCTATAAAAGCTTTTATATCTTTGTGAGGGTGGAGACCTTTCTCTCTCCCTGTTTTATTATAGACTAATCTGTATGTTCCAGGGTAAGATATTTTGGAAATTAAATATGGTCCTGAATAAAGTAATTGCCACTTCTTATTCAGTTTGCCAATTTTTGTTGATCTAGGGTGCATCCGTAAGAGGACTCATTCCCCTTCAAAAAATTGTGTTACATGTTTCAGTTTCTTATTATGAATTTTCTTTCTATACTCAGTCATGTTTTTGATGGGAATATGGCTTGTTTGATTTTGTCTTGTAGTCTCCACACTTCATGTGTGTGTCTTATAAATTCATAAATATAATCTACAGGAACACACAAACACCACTGATCAGATATTTCATGTTTCCTATGAAACAAAATGCCTTTGTTCTCCTGATACCATTTACTTACCTTTCCACCTTTATGTTGCTTCACGTTCTGCAGGACTTTATTTCATCTGCAATCTTGCTGTTGTATAATTTTCATTTACTTCTGAAACTTATGGTCATCAGACTCCTGTGTTGTATGTTGCATTGAGAATGTTTTGATTTCTGCATCTTACTCTGTTAATTCACTAAATTTCTGTAAACCTTGTGGTAACATAGACAAGGTGTCTGCAATAACATTTTGACTTCCTTTAGTACAAATGATCTCAAAACTGAATTATTGTAAACAGACACCACCTAGCTAATCTATGGTGCAGTAGTTTACATGTTAAAAGAAATGACAATGACTGATGGTCACAGTAGACTTTGGTATTCTCACCCCACACTTTTTAAATGCCCATATTACAGCTAAGCTTTCCAGTTCTGACACAGAGTAAGATCTTTCTGCTTCTGATAATGTTGGACTAGCAAAACTGATGCCCTTGGGTACTTCTTATCTTCTTCTTCTCACATCTGGAACAAGCATGCCCCCAGCCCCTGAGATGAGGCATCAGAGCGTAGACAAAAATCATTGGACATGTGAGGGTGGCTAAGAATGTTTGCATTGAGTAATGCTTGCTTAATGTTATTAAAGTCCTCCTGAGACTTATCATCCCCTAACAAAGGCCCATTTTTTCAAGTCGAGTAATGCATCACTGTTCTTCAGTGCTGTGGTACGAATTTATGAAAAATGGATGTTAGTCATGCATAAGCTTTTAGTTCTTTTTTATTCCTAGGAGCTGGACAGTTGCGTATAGCATCAAGTTTTTTCAGATCAGGTAATATACCTTGTTCTGACACAACATGTCCTAAAGATTTGACCTTTCCCTTACCGAAACTAGACTTTTTTTAAACTGGCCATTGTTCCGTATTCTGCAAATCGTTAAAGTACCTGTTCAATCAGCTTGATATGCACTAACTAAGTGGGTGTGCCTGTTAGCTTTTTGTCTACATAAACAGTGACTTTACTAAGCAATTTTGGTCCTAAGACCTTGTCCAGTGCAGATATAAACACGCCTGCGCTAATATTCAGTCGAAAAGGTACAACACAGAATTCGTAACTTCTGCCACAGTTAGAAATAAATATCAGTTTAAAAGGAGCCTGAAAGACTTACTACTGACCAACTCCTTCTACTCCATTGGCGAAATTTTTAATAAAAACAAATGATGTATTGTATTTATTCATACTATTAGTACTGTTATTTCAGCTTAAAAAAATCGACATGTTCCACATCCACGAGGATCTCCTCAGCACGGATCTATGGAACGAAAAAACTAATCTAATCTGGCTGAAGCCGTGGGTTTTACGACGACACGATAAAAGGATTCAACAAAACTTGTTACGTGAGCTTACAGTGGAAGACGTCAAGTCGTACATCAATTACTTAAGAATGGATGAGCATACATTTCTGTATGTGCTCAATGAAGTGTATCCTCATATCACAAAGCACAATATTCACTTAAGAACTGCTACATCTTTAGAAGACAGGCTCACTATAACACTCTGATTCCTTGCTGCAGGAGGGGGTTATGTTAGGTTAGGTTAGGTTAGGTCAGGTCAGGTTAGGTCTCCAATCTTCTTAATCTATTTTTGTATTCAGGGTGCCTCACGTTGTAAAGCGCCTCATCAGCTTCAGACATCTCTATTAATTTTGTAGTTGTCGGCACACACAAATTGTATTTACCGGCAATGGTTATAAAAACACTACAGACGACAGAACGCTGCAGCGCTCCATGTGGTAACATGTCACATTGCAGTGAACAGAAGACAAGCGGTTTCTTTGATCAAATATACAGCGAGGCCCTAGATTTGATCAAATATTGGACGACATTTGACAAAGTCCCTATTACACTATCAAATGTCTTTGACAAAGATATTGGACAAAGAAATTTGATAGTGTAATACCGGCCTAACAAATGTGACTGAAGAGGATGTACACTTGACCTTTTTGACATGATCAAGATACTGCGACTCAGGCAACACACGAAACAAAGCACGTAAATTTGCAATATGTTCAGGTGTACGACGTGCTACTACATTATCGTCCAAATAGTTCGAACAGTTTGGCACTTGTGCAGTCAGGTGTTCCAAATAACGGTGAAATATAGCGGGTGCGGAGGCACTGCCAAAAAGGCAAACGCAAATATTTAAACAAGCTCACATGAGTATTTACTACATACACATTTTGAGATTCTTCATCGAGCGGTATTTAAAGATACGCGTCGCGCAGAACAATTTTGAAAATTAGCGTCCAGCGCCTGATTTGTCAATGAGATCCTCTGGGCGTGGCAACGGATAAGTATCAATCACAGATTGTGGGTTGACTGTAGACTTAAAGGCAACACAGAGGCGAATGCGATCTGAAGGTCGGGGGCCAAAACCAGTGGACTTGTCCATTGACTAGCTGATATGGGCGCAATAAGTCCGTTATCTTGAAATTCTGTAAGTTCAGCTGCGACTTCGCTCGGTAATACAATGGGAACAGTTCTCGCCCAGCAAAATTTCGGCTGAGCATTGTCTTTCTGCGTAATATGTGCAACAAAATTGTTAGCTTTGTCTAAACCTTCAGAAAAGAGTTCTGGAAATTCTTTTAGCAAACTAGCTACACTGCCTTTTGCATTGAATGCCGACACTGACAACATATTGTCCTCAATTTTAGGCTCAAACAAATCAAATGAATCGGGACCAAATATGTTCTCACTCTCGCGTGATTTTAGCACTGTAAAAGCGAGCGATACTTGGCAGGCAAAGTACATGTTCCGAGAACGGGAATGTCTTGTCTATTATAAGCCATTAGTTGCATGCTAGTTTTAGACAGGCGTGGAGAGCCTAACAGTTCATGTGTGTGAAGACTGAGCAATGTGACAGAGGCACCCGTGTCCAACTGAAATTTCACACGTTTCCCACAAATAAGCAAATGAACAAAAAGTTTGTTTGACTGGCGAATCACGGTAGAAATTGCATGCTTGCTAGTTCTGCGAATGCCTGGTTCAGACTTTGGATATACTGCATTAATGACAAGGGCCTTGTAACTAGATTTTTGTTAGTGGGCCGAATTCGGATGTTTGTTCCTTTGGAAACATGTGGATTGTGCATGTACTTTCCTACCACAAGCGTAACACTGAGCTTGGGGGGAGGGGCAGTCTTGGCGTTTGTGCCATGAATAACACCTAGGACAAGACTTAATTCTGGTCGCCTGTGTAGCTGCCTGTTTAGCAAACTGCTTACACGGCGTGCAGCAATGTTTGTTCATCGTGGCTAGTGCAGGACAACGGAGCGGAATGGGGCGATTACAAGCAAGGGACTCAACCCGGCAAATACAGGGTGGCGCACGAAACGTGTTAACATTTTGTTTTTGAATATAAACTTTATTGTCAATACAATCTGAAAAGAACATATACTACAATGAAGAGCCGTCCATGGAGATTTGTTCTAAGTCAGCACATGCTCAATATGTCCACCATTTCGTTTCCTAACTTCCTTCAAACGAACACTGAAGTTAGTGATTACCCTACGGCACATGTCTTCCGTAATTTCACTGCAAGCTTGAAGAATAAGTCTTCTGAGCTCCATTAAATCACGTGGATGTTTCGGAAAATTTTTTTCCTTTAGGTACCCCCAAAGTAAAAAATCACATGGATTGAGGTCTGGACTATTGGGGGGCCAATTTTGTCCGTCATTGAAGAGACCTGGAAACCTGAGTGAAATGCTCCGCATGTCGAAATGCTCGTGTAAAAACTCCAACACAGTTTTTGCAGTATGTGGCCTTGCTCCACCTTGCATTAACCACTGCGTGTTGAAGGGCAAGGCAGTAGAAAGAAGCTGTGGTACGAAGCTATTGCGAGGCATGCTCAAATAACGCTCGCTGTTCACAGTTTCCTCAAACAAAAAGGGTCCAATAAGTCCCTGACTGGAAATTGCTGCCCACACTGTACTCCTCGGAGCATAATGTTGTCGTTCATGAAGCACTTGTGGGTTTTCAGTGGCCCAAAAGCGTACATTTTGTTTGTTAACCACACCGTTTAAATGAAAATGTGCCTCGTCTGAAAACCAAACGTTGTTGAGAGTTTCTTCCCTATCCTCCGCCCACTGAGCAAACAGTAGTCTCTGCTGCTTGTGTTCTTCAGTGAGCTTCTGTGCACAGGTCACCTTGTATGGGTACATTTGGAGGTCACTTTTAAGAATGCATTGAACGGAGCGTCTGGATATTCCCAGTTGCACTGCTGCCTTTCTACACGACTTCCCGGGACTTCTCTGTACAGCAACTCGTACCTTTTCAATATTCTCCGGCGAACAAACAGGCTTAGGCCGAGGTCGCTTCGCTTCCAATACTGTTCCTTCCTGTACAAAGTTATGGTACAACCTGTGGATGGTCTTCTTGCAAGGGACCCATCGAGTGTTAAACTGTTGTTGAAAACGCCTCTGAGTCACAACAAGGCTTTTCGTTTCATTAAAAAGTAACGCAATTGCCGATCGCTGCTGTGTCGTCAGTCTTCCATTGTCAGCCATTGCTGCTTACTAGTCTCCTAGCGGCAGTATCATGAAATACACGTCATTTGGTAACTCATTTGTTTTTCCAAGCTCTGCTGGTACTGCTGTGGAGATCCCAGCAGGATATCTAATGTGCGTTGTAAATTGTGAAAGAAACAATTGGTAACACATTTCGTGCTCCTCGAATGTATGAGCCAACAAGGCACCTGAATCGTACTGTTCTAGTATTTGCACTACCTGCTGAAATAATGGATCGGTCTGCTTCAAAATTTGCTCTCAGACAGTGAGTTTGCATCAAGTATATTGTACACGATCGCATCACGCAACATGACATACGAATGTAAAGCACCACAAGCACATCTGAATTTTCATTTCCTTGTCATACCCAGCAAATCCGTTACCCACATTCACTTGTTGGTCATAATAATTAGTTAGTGAAGCAATAACCTGGTCGTGACCAAGTTCACTCGGAGTGGCGTTAGGAAAAAGTTCTTGAATGAGGCGGAACACTGCACTTCCTAACGTTGATAACAGATAGGGAAGTTTCACAGTAGCTGGTACATTGTGGGCGAGGAGATGCGACTCGAACTGGGACAACCACTCGAGCCATTCCTCGTCTTGTCCATAAAACTGTCGAAAATCTGGTATAACAGCTGTAGTAGGCAGTGCCTGTTGCGTCGGGCGCGCAGCGTTGGGCAGTAGCTGCTGCACCGTGTTGAATAGTGCAGAAATCTGCGGCGTCTAGAATTGAAACATCTGCATTAGCTGTGTGGCGTCTAACGCTTTCAACTGTGGCGCCTGAGCAGGTGGCAGGACAGGTGGGGTGGGCATTTTGGAAGTGACAAATGCAAAAACAGATAAGAAACAGTTAAAGCAAAGTAAAGACAAGAGAAAATTAAGACGCCAGCACAATATAAACAAAAAGTTCGTGGCTGTCAGGCACTGGATTCGGCGGATACTCGTCGCCAAATGTGGGGTCTTGCCCACTCGTCTGGTATAGGGTACCTAAAGGATGCTGCGTTCTCAGAACGCTATACAACAATTCAAGCAAATAACATTAATAGTTTCATTTCAATTAAGCAGATTGATAATACTTATTTTTGAAATAACCATGGCGTCGCAAGCGATGGGCGACATGCTGTATAAATCAGAGACCTTTGTTCCAGACAATGTTCATGAAATGAAACTTCCTGGGAGATTAAAACTGTGTGCCAGACTGAGACTCGAACCCGGGACCTTTGCCTTTCACGGGCAAGTGCTTTACCACCTTCTGGCAGGAGGTACTGGCAGAAGTAAAGCTGTGAAGGCGGGACGTGAGTCGTGCTTGGGTAACCTAGTTGGTAGAGCACTTGCCTGCGAAAGGCAAAGGTCCCGAGTTCGAGTCTCGGCTCGGCACACAGTTTTAATTTGCCAGGAAGTTTCATATCAGCGCACACTCCACTGCAGAGTGAAAATCTCATTCTGGAATGTTCATGAAAGTTTGACACAAGTTTGTGGATCACTATTAACTGATACCGTAGCACTCCTTGCTAGGCCATGCTAATACTCTGCGAATACTGTCCGCTAATGTCTGACCAAGGCTGGCAGGAGTGGCGCTTATATTAACTTCGGCTGGATGGGGCTCCTGTCGTGGTGACATCCTGGTCAGCACGCTATTGGCTGATATATCACCGCCTACTCTGCTCTTGCATTCTTCATCTTCGTTCTGGCGCTTGCGGTTATGCCAAAACAATCTTTCAGCTGTGCTGGGTGTATTTCTGCCAACTAAGGTTTTAGACAAGAATGAAGATTTCATAATGAAAGCATGGTCGTGGAACGAGAGTAGTACTCTAACAAAAGGTCTAATTCAATGGTGAATGAGATGGTGGTATTTGGGAAATAAAGTTAAACAAAGATACATATTGTGATTTATTAAAGGTTTATATATGGTGAACAAATGTAAGTGTACATGGTGGTAACTTTAAATTTTGAACTGTGTCAGAGATGAAGTGAAGGTGGCGAGTTATGGCTGTAAGTGCATATGGACAATTATACAATAGCAACTAGATGGCTTCGTTTTATTTAGGTTTAATTTAAGATGAATCTATCAGAGTAAGTTGTAATGGACACTCGTCATGGTGCCAACTGTAGAACAATGATCCATCTTACAAACACTGTACACTGCGGAAGAATGGAAACATGGGCACTAACTGGTGCATGTAGCGACTGTACGCTATTAAATTCCATGGACTAATGAAAAATGAGAAAAACAGACGAAATAGATCAAATTTTCCCATAGATACCACTAATATACCATGTACTCGATTAAAAGGGGACAAAATGAAATACTCATGTGGCATTCTCGGCCGGCAAGCTCCAGCTGGTGAAGTTCGGCCGCTAGGTTGCAAATCTTTTTTCAGGTGACGCCACTTTGGGCGACTTGCGCGTCGTTGATGATGAAGTGGTGATGAAGACAACACAACACCCAGTCCACGACTGGAGAAAATCTCCAACACAGCCGGGAATCGAGCCTGAGCCCATTGCATGGTAGGCAAACAAGTTACCACTCAGGTACACAGGCAGATTAAGAGGGGACAATGAACACTGAAATGAGCTTCGATTACGAATTATACATTCTTATTGTCTAACCATACGTATTTTATTCACAGAAAGTTTTTAATATTATCGATAATTAATTATGTGTTGCCTGGAATTTTTCATGGTTTCGCCATCAGGTGTGGAGTGGCAAGCAAGAAGTAGCTTCAAATGCAGATACCTACAGTTACCTGCGCCTTTCCAGCAGCAGACCGTCCTTATCTAAACCACAGCCACCTGCTGCAGCCAGTCACCACTATGAATACCAAGAAGATGAATAAATGTCAGTGAACTACTCTAACACTTGTAACCAATCACTGGTACAGAAAGAGGAATAATGAAATTTCATATAATATGTCAATTCAGACTCTTGCATTCCAAATGAAATCACGAACTGTGTACATCACAAAGAATTATATCGAAATTTAGCTCTATTTGCCAAGGAATGTAAATTGAACAGTTACCCTTAAGTTACATTCTTAACTCTGAAATTTTCACATCAGACTGTACTTAAACACAAACCCATATATGTAGATCATGAGTAATAATGTTTTTTAATTAAGTAATCTATTGAGCATTTACTACCAATGTACTAGGCAGTCAATTCAATATGTTTCACTTAAATCGTAATCATGATAAAGAAAACCAAGTAAAATTAAAATACATAAACCTATTCTGTGAACAAATGTGTCATCAAGTTGGAGGTCCCTGCAGTGGTTTCTCACCAGTTGTCTATGAACCACACTTGAATGTGGAGATGTAGTATAAGAATATTCCAGCAACTTTAAAAGTATTCAACTTCATGACTGATAAATAGTCACTCAAAACACTGATCTTGTAACAACAACATAGGTGCAATGATAAATTATTACTTGAAAACTGATATGTTATTCCAAACTAAATGTGTTGAAAATCTTGCAATAACGTAATTCTAAATCATCATAATAAGAAAGATCAGAATGCACAAACAACTTTCGTATAATGTATAATTGCTGTTTGTCTAATGATTTCGAACAAATCTATAATGAGAATCAGTGAATGTAATGCACTCTTGCAATGGACAAACGACACTGATCTTAAAACCATTGAAAGGATCAATACATGCACAATCTAATAGCCCCAGCATTTTGCCGTTGAAGGGGGAATGTAATGCACCTTACTTGATTATGGAATTGCTATGTGCTTTATGCTACCTTAGTGAACTGTGTGCTGTCATGATAATCTTTGCCAAGTACATAGGGTACCAATGGAGTGTATAATTTAATCTTTGTGTTAACTATTTAATATCACTAGAATTGTAAGAGGTATATTTTCATGACTGATATGAAATGAATCACTTCTGTTTTGGTCTTGAATCTGGAAGGTACTATGTATTTGCCTTTTGTAATCAATCGCATGTTGCGACTTTCGACTGAATAGAAAATAGAAACCTCCTTCAACCTGAAGTTAATTAATTAGTTATTTTTGTAATAACTCTTACCCTGGTCATTGGCATAAAGAAAGCATCTGTGTAGTACGTAGTATTGACATAGCTGCTACCAATGCTCTTCTCTGTTGTGAACTCTTTAGTAATAAACTCTTATATGTGAATTAATTATTAGTGACATATTTGGAACCTGCACTTCATTTGTTTTCGTAACTTTAGTCCAATAGCAACGATTATTCCTATTGGAACATACAGATTCGCAATAAATTACTTTTCCATGCCAGATGAGGCAGATGGAGTAGTGCACTACGCATTCTGGTTGCAAACCAAGTCGTGGTTCGCTTTACCGAGCAGTTATATTGCAACATACATCAAGAAATTATTTAGATTCCATGAGAATTCCAATAAATTAGCGATCGATTCCTGTCTGTTGTAATTTGCCCACATGCATGCAGTCTCCAGACAACCTTAGAATCACAGGGGTGAAACTCGTAAATGGATTTCCAGTAAAACAACCTTGATTCACTGCCAGGCTACTTGAAGTGCCATAATCTTCATCATTTTCTTTTCTTGTTTAGTGATTTAAAGTCTTCCATATTTGTTTTGATTTCACACAAAGCAAAAGCTGGTTTCATATCATTCTGTTCCTGGTTATGGTTTCATGTGTGAGTTGTAGGCTACTTTATAATTGTGATGTAAGTATGTTGCTCATATTCCGCTTGATTTTTGCTCACTGCTGTAATATTGATCGAAGTTAATGATTACTCATTTGTTTTGGTTTCACACAAAATGCAGGCTGATTTTCTAGCATGTTCTTCCACGGACTCACATACATTTATTATTGCTACTGACTCCATGTGTGAACTGCTCGACTTATATGCATTTATGTATATTGTGCACATTCTGCTTCATATTTTCTCGCATTTAATGGAAAATTCTGTGTTAGCAGTTTTTGACAGAATTGGTATTCAAGTTCATTACATCTTGGCACAGGATAAGTAAGTAATTTTGCTTTGAATGATGTTCTGTCTTGCCACACTATTCAAAGCAGAATTACATACTCATTCTGTGAGAAAATGTAATAAAGTTGAATATTAATTATGTCAGAAGCTGCCAACGTGAAGTTCCCCATTAAATGGGAAAAAGTACGGAAAACGGAGATGAACAGAAATGATGTGGAATAGGAAGAATGTACATACAACACATTTAAATCATGCAGTTCACACACAGATTTGTCAGCATTAATATATATATATATATATATATATATATATATATATATATATATATATATATATATATATAGGTGAGTCCACAGAACACCATGCTAGAAAAGAACTTCTATTTTATATGAAACAAAAACAATTATTCAATCATTTTCTCCGTCCTATGTTTCGGATGTGAGCAAAAGTCAAGTAAACTGCAACAAACATACAATGCAAGAAGTCGTAATCAGTAACACAATGAGATGAACCCAGATTTTGTGTCATGTCAAATCGAATGATTTTTAGGCTTTGACGTGGGGTAAAGCGGAATTAATTGCACTCGATAATGGCCATATGGTCGAAATAGCAATATCGGGTTTTACAAATAAATAATTTTGCAGTCAAAAGGTGTCCACAGGGTAACTTAGTAAATTTTATATGTCTGTGAAACCTATCTATGAGATGTTAATCTTAGCTTTCATGTCATCTTATCGCGTATATCGAAATAAAAATATGGAGTTCCTCGTATAACTCATTGCCAGGCCACTTGGAGCATTGCCATCAATTTATGTTCTTATTTGTACATAGATAGGCGTCAGCTACGTTCAGTTACTTAAAACACAAACAATTTTTCGCTTTTATATATCTACCGTCTTTTGTGCATGAACACACAGTGTTAAAAAATACTCAATTAGTCAAGGTATATTTGGAATATTTCACGAAAACGAAAGAAAAAATAATGTAAAAACTGAGAAGAAACAAAAAGACGAAATCGATTACTAAAGCACTACTGAGCACGATGAAAATAGGTCAGCTTCCGCACTTAGATGGCGAAACAGTACATCGCTTCCCCCACCAACTGTAACATTAGTATTTTCTTCCCGAGATTTCTTGGCCTTGACATTCCGTTCTGTTTCTGTGACGGCCTGTTTGAACGCCATCCTCTGTTCCGTCAAGTGTGAATCGATCTTACATATCTGTCGCAATTTGAATGACTTATATCGACTGCTCGATTTTTGTGTGACGAATATCGATTGGTCTAGTTGTGTTTATTATTTAGAATAAGCAGGCGCGGTGTTCTTATTTTGTTTACACAAATTAGAGTGTGAGTAATGGTATAATTTTACCGAAGCGCATTACTGTTTCCCATTTGTTATTGAAAGTGAATTAAGAGAACATGTCCATAATGTAAAGACGATTGTGATTTATGTGCCTTGGAGATATGATCCTTTAAAACGGAAGTTTTTTATGTGTAATTGAAAACGATGCTTCATAGAGATAACCATTAACTATGGTCATTACTGGATAGTGTTTGTGCAACTGCTCAAAACTGTAACGGTGTACTGATTACTTCATAATTTTTTTATTTTCTTTTTTTAATCCTAATTACAGAGCAAGGCCGTTCTCCCACAGCAACATAGAACAACAATTATTTGCGTAAGGGCTTACAGTATTACAATAAATTGAGTGCGACGTATATTTTTCAGATTTCATGATCGGTTACAAAACTTTTTACCCCTGTGCAGTTGTTTTGGTTTGTACTTGTATAAGCTCGAACAAGTCAGAGATGGGATACGAAATTGGTTATAGTTCTCTTGAGGTAACTTTTTTTTTCACGCCGTTTTTCTTGAAGTATTTAGGGAATCCAAAAAGGGATTTTAACCTTGCTCGTTTCTGATGCATGTTCAGTTCCTTAAATACTTCTCTGCTGCACACAGCGAGTGTGTGTATCCTATTTATATCTTAAAACCATGAACAGCTTACATCATAAACAACTTATGTGCACAGTTGCAATGCAAAGCTATATTGCAATTTTGTTCCATTTGACATTCAGTTAACATCACATACACACTGCTTCCCTAACACTTCATCATTAACAAAATTTTGCAATTTTCCCCGCCAGTTATGCTTCACAGAATTGCTACATGTATACAGTAATCTAGAACAGCACTAGATAAGATACAAAATCAACAACAGAAGCTTTCTTTTGCAAACACACATAGTAAAACAGTCCTATTAGGATATAAATACACTCAGTATTTAATTAAGATTAGTATTATTGAGAACCAACATATCTACTTGAATTTCTCAAGTAGAAAATATGACGATAACTTAAATTGCACCTTCTGGTGGTACTCTCGACACTGTCAAGTTTGGTCCTACCACACTTGTGCTGTTTTCCACATTTCCTCAGTCTAACACAAATTAGTGTTGTGTTAGTCCTGTCTGTTTTAAAGCCATGCAAATTTCTAGTCAGTAAACTGTTGTCATTTAAGTGTTTACTGACTTTGTAGAAATAGTGCTGTGTTTTAATAGTTTCTGAGTGTATTCCTGATTCCATTTTCAGTTGCGGTATGTCTTTTGAAATTCGTAATCTGTGGAGAAACACTTCACAGTTTATATTACATGACACCGATGCTTTATTTACACCTGCTGACGTTCAGTTAAGCTTTTAACCATCATTAACACTTTTCATGCTACAGGCAGGTTTTGCACGCATTTTTTTCTGATTTTTGGAGTTCAAGATTATCATATGAAGTGTATTTATAAAATAATTCTTAGTGTCATACAAGAGTTTTCAGTGCCTGTTGTGACCCATGTAATGGATATAATAATTCCGCATATTAGAATTTTGACTAGTTTGTTTGGAAAGTTCATTTCAAAATAAGCCAAATATGCTGGAAAAAAATTGATTGTTATAGCACATCTTACTAGGATTCATTGATTAAACTCATTACATAGCCACCACAATTTTCAATAGAGAAATTTATTGGATGTATTAAGGTTCCTGATGCAGTCAATCTTCTTTGATGAGTGGTGTCACTGTTGGCAATTAAAAGGAAGTTGTGGCAACAGACATGTTAGGTTGTACGGTTGGCAACAGACATGTTAGGTTGTACGGTGATAATTCGGTTGTGTTTGTGAAGCCAGTAAATGTGTTACTACAAGTTACGGGTCTAGTGCAGCAGGGGATACAACCCGTCGGCTTTGGACAATGACGTCACAAGTTGCCAGATAGCAGTTTACCATTTTCGCATTTGCTGTTATGTTTCAATTTCGTTTTTTTACTGATTGCGTAGTAAAGTGGATCTGTTTATTCTATCTCGTGAGATTTTTTTTAAAAAAAGCCAAAAAACACTTATCAGCCACTGAAGGGAGCTACAACACTAAGAAGAATCGCTTCTCGATTGGTGACTTGTGACGTCAATGTCCAAAGCCGACGGGTTGTATCCCCTGCTACACTAGTCCCCAAGTTACGGTTTTCTATAGCTGTGTAAATGATGTAGTGGCTGCCACAACTGAGATGCTTGTCTTCATTATTTTGATGACATCCTACGTTAAAGCTGAAGCTGAGTATCATAGCCTTCACTTAAGGTAGCCTAACAATACTCCATTGATGCAGTAATTATCCTTGAGCGCTGTGAACTTGTTGTGTGTTGTATATCATTTATTCGATTGTGCTGTGATGCTCACTGCAGTTATTGGTGATGAGACCTCAGCTGCTATGCTGGTGATGTGGCTTCTACTTGTGCAATGATTATTCTGCTATTCACAATTAAGTGCCTGGTGGAGGGTTCAATGAACCACCTTCAAGCTGTCTCTCTACCGTTCCACTCTCGAATGGTGCCGCGGGAAAAACGAGCACTTAAACTTTTCTGTCTGAGCCCTGATTTCTTTTATTTTATCGTGATGATCATTTCTCCCTTTGTAGGTTTTTGCAATCCGAGGAGAAAACTGGTGATCGAAATTTCATGAGAAGATCCCGTCGCAACGAAAAACATCTTTGTTTTAATGATTGCCACTGCAATTCACGTATCATGTCTGTGGCACTATCTCCCCTAGTTCGCGATAATACAAAACAAGCTGCCCTTCTTTGAACTTTTTCGATGTCATCTGCCAGTCCCACCAGATGCGGATCCCACACCGCACAGCAGTACTCCAGAATAGGACGGAAAAGTGTAGTGTAAGCAGTCTCTTTAGTAGATCTGTTGCACCTTCTAAGTGTTCAGCCAATAAATTGCAATCTTTGATTTGCTCTACCCACAACGTAATCTATCTGATCGTTCCAATTTAGGTTATTTGTAATTGTAATTGCTAAGTATTTAGTTGAATTTATAGCCTTCAGATTTGCATGACTTATAGCGTGATCGAAAGTTAGCAGCTTTCTTTTAGTACTCATGTGAATAACTTCAAATTTTTCTTTATTCAGGGTCAATTGCCATTTTTCGCACCCCACAGATATCTTATCTAAATCATTTTGCAATTTGTTTTGGTCATCTGATGACTTTACAAGACAGTAAATGATAGCATCATATGCAAATAATCTAAGAGGGCTACTCAGTTTGCCTCCTATGTCATTAATATAGATCATGAACACTTCCTTGGAGAATGCCGGATATTATTTCTGTTTTACTCCATGACTTTCCGTCTATTACTACAAACTGTGACCTTTTTCTGACAGGAAATCACAATTCCAGTTGCACAACCGAGGCGATATTCCATAGGCACACAGTTTAGTTAGAAGATGCTTGTGAGGAACGGTGTCGAAAGCTTTCTGGAAATCTAAAAACATGGAATCAATTTGACATCCCTGTCAATAGCACTCATTACCTCATGACTATAAAGAGCTAGTTGTGTTTCACAAGAACGATGTTTCCTGTATTCATGCTGACTGTGAGTCAATAAATCGTTTTCTTCAAGGTAATTCATAATGTTCAAACACAGTATATGTTCCAAAACCTTACTGCAAATAGACATTAGTGATATGGGCCTGTAATTCAGCGGATTACTCCTGTTTCCCTTTTTGAGTATTGGTGTGACTTGAGAAATTTTCCAGTCTTTTGGTGCAGAACTTCCCGTGAACGAGCAGCTGTATATAATTGCTAAATATGGAGCTATTGCATCAGCATACTCTGAAAAGAACCTGACTGGTATAGAATCTGGACCGGAAGCCTTCCCTTTATTAAGTAATTTAAGCTGCTTTGCTACACTGATGATATGTACTTCTATGTTTCTTATCTTCGTAGTTGTTCGTGATTGGAATTCAGTAATATTTACTTTGTCGCCTTTGGTTAATGTGTTTTGGAAAACCGTGTTTAATAACTCTGCTTTAGTGGCGCTGTCATCAGTAACTTCACTGGTGTTATTGCGCAGTGAAGGTATTGATTGCGTCTTACGCTGTGAGAAAAGCAGACTCGACCTTTTAAAGGAGCTCTTAAGATTTGGTCACTGCCAGCCGCTTTGCCCGATCCCATTTCTCAGAGACACAACCAGGAGTACATATGATGCCATATCCCGGTTTCTAGCGAAAGAAGACATAAAAATCTAAAATGAATTGAACTTAACTAAAGAACTTTATCAACAAATAAATTTTTAGCAGTCAACTGTGCTTTGTAATCTGATTACTGTACATTTATTGTGATGGCTAAAAAATTTGTATGCTGGAAGCGAAGTTTAAAAAAAAAATTCATCTTGTCACTGGTGTGCTTTATATATGACCAGAAACTATGTGGGTTTTCTACCAGATTCCGAGACAGTTTCATTATGGAATTTATTAAAAGCATCTCACATTTAAGCATGTGCCATGTTTAAAACTTTGCCAATCTTGGGGATTTTGCATTCTTTTAAATTTGGCATGCTTTCATTGTTTCTGCAACAGCTATCTAACCTGTTTGGTGCACCATGTGGGATCAGTACCATTTCATTTGGGGAAACTTGTGGCAACCCTGCTTAAACACTACTTATCCTGGGTCCTTTAGTTTTCTGCCCAATTCAGTTTATTGCTACAATTCTCCCTTTGCAGCTGCCTCCTACACTCTGGTAATCCATTCCACCAGAATATGAACAATGGCTGGGTCCAGACTTTGTCTTGTGTTCCACTTCTATCTGTGTAAACAAGGAATATGCTTAGCAGAGTGAGTATCATTGTGATAGTTGATGTACTAATTATCTACATTGTTTCCCACTGGTACTAACTCTCCTTGTACTGATTCACATGCTGCATCAATATCTCTATGGAGATTCACCCCTCCTGCTCGCTAATGACTTTTTCTATGGACTGGATTAGGGTGGGTCCAAAAGTGTGGTTTAACATAGTCCAAATCACAGCTGGTAGCACTTCCATGGGCTACGCTGGCTAATGTAGTCAAGACTGCGAAATGTTTAAGTGGGTTACTCTCAAAATTTTGATATAACTCTAACCTTTTTGCCAACGTGACTTTCCCCTGCTCGAAACAACTTGCTGCTACTACTACTACTACCCTCCAAGCCAGACACCCTGTATTGTGCATTCCACTGACCCCAAGCCACCGCCGTTTGTGACTTCAGTGGTGTCAAGAACGAGCTCATTGAAGGGTTGAGTGGAGGTCTTTTGTATTTCTGATGAAAACCAGTTCTGCCTCATTGCCAATGATGGTTGTGTGTTAGTAAGGAGGCCATTTGAGGGCCTGCAACCAACCTATCTGTGTGCTGGACACACTGTTCTGGGGTGCAATTTCCTATAACAGCAGGGGCACTCATGTGGTTATTCCATGCACCCTGACTGCAAATTTCGATGTCAGTCTGGTGATTCAACCTGCTGCCTTTCATGAACAGCATCCCACAAGCCACTGCTGTAACCCAGCATGCTCTTTCAGAGTGTCATCATGTTGCCTTGTCCTGCTCAATCACCAGATAAGTCTCCTGTCAAGCACGTATGTGACATCATCAGACGACAACTCCAGAATCATCCACAACCAGCATTAACCATTCCTGTATTGACCGAAAAAGTGCAACAGACATGTCACAAACTGACATCCAGCACCTACACAACATAGTGCATCCATATTTACTTGCTTGCATTCAACATTTGACATTTACACCAGTTATTAATGTACCAGCATTTCACATTTGCAATGGCTTTTCTCGTGCTTACACCAACCTGTGATCTTGGAACGTTAATCATTTAAATGTGTTACATAGAAAAATGTTTCCTGAAATTTCATTACTCTACATAACTTGTTTCTTGGTGTTGCAAATTTGTTTTCCATCAATGTATTACTACAACCTGTAGAAGGTAATGTAGATCAGTATGAGAAAATGCATTACATCACTGCGAGCTTCGGAAATTTGACAGTCAACTAACATTACACACTACTTCCAAATCATTATGGAAACTTATTTCAAGTACAAAGCAGGCTTTTGTCATTTGCTTTACTGGAAAGGCAAATGTCAAATATATGTACATTTGTGAATGTCATAATGTCACTAGACACTACATTTATTTTCATCGAAAATGATTGTAAACAGGGAACAAAACAACTTGTTATGTCAAAAATACTTCTGTGCTGAAAGTTCTTGAACCTCAATCAAATAAATGAGTGTGGAAGCTTTCTTCAGGGCTATCACTTGCAAAATAGTT
This sequence comes from Schistocerca americana, assembly GCF_021461395.2. Taxonomy (NCBI): domain Eukaryota; kingdom Metazoa; phylum Arthropoda; class Insecta; order Orthoptera; family Acrididae; genus Schistocerca; species Schistocerca americana. The sequence goes on along the minus strand of NC_060120.1, from coordinate 544,734,204 downwards.
TGTGATTCACTTAAATAACACAGAAAAATAAAAAAAACATTAATTCAAACTTTAATAGCAGTGAAACCAAAATTTAATCTATGACTTAGCAGAACCACAGAAACAATTTCAATAGATGCAAAATGTAATACAGAGAACTGAAAGAATGGCAACAGTGAAGCAGTTATTATCTTTTTAGATAAAGACAAGATACAGACAACACCACAAAGCCTATAAAGAAAATGCCCACTACAAAAGATAAATAGTAACATCTTACAGCTTAAATGGAGAAACTTTGACCAACACAATTTTATTAAATATAATAAATATTTCTCTCTCTCTCTCTCTCTCTCTCTCTCTCTCTCTCTCATGTGTCTTCTGGTCTGGTGTCGTCCCCACCCCTCTTTCTCTCATGTATAGTTGTAAGAAATCTCATTTCGTTGACATCCGAAGTTCCTCCTCACCCCCATAGATCGATCAAAATACATGAAGAGCACAAATAAGCCCATAGTTGTTTGCAGGATCAACCCAGTACAGGCTAACTTCCTCACAAAATGTACTAATAAGCAACATCAGGACTGTTAGTGTTGGACTATGAAATTTAAGTATAGCAGTATATGCTTTGCTGAGAACTGTAATGAATTACATACTTAATTGGCTGGTACACATCACTCAGAAAAATATTTGTTGTTCTCTTACAGCCACAAGTTTCAGTTTTCTTGTGAAAGAAAAAGGGGGGGGCAGTGCTATTATGAATGTAACAGCTCCTCTGTCCATAGAACACTCAAGATGCATAAAGAAGAGCACTAACCCATACTCTGTTGAAGAAGCAACCCAGTACAAACTAATTTCCACATAAAATGCACTAATTACATGTAAAAAGCACCACGACCTTGTGGTGTTGGACTATTTAAGTATGACATTAAATGCTTTGTCAAGAGATGCAATGAATTACATACTGTATTGGTTGCATAAATCACTTGTAATAGCATGTGTTGAACACTGACAACCGCAAATTTCATTTTCATTTTCTTGTCCAAGCAGACAAGTATTATGAGTGTGAAGCAGCAAAAATTCATATGTTCTAATACTTCAAATTAGTTGCCAATTTTTACTTACAACTCTTCACTGATAATGACTATAAGATATGAAACACACTGTCCATGTAATACATTCTCACTGCCCGAAGTGGTAGGAGTTAAGAATATATGCATACTGAACAACAAACTACCGATTTACTAATCATGTAAAATACAGTAATTTGTTTTACTGTATACAGTGTCAGACATTGTTCCACCACACAGATCCAAAGCAGACATTTTCATTATTAAAGAGGATGTTCAGAATTCATTATCTGTGGGAAACATTTTCTAAAAACACACACACACACACACACACACTTCTTTCTCATATTTCTGTCAATATAGGACTTCAGGAGAGGAGAAAATATAGGTTCTCACATTTAAATAAATGACGTAGATGATAATATTTTTGATTTAAAACAGTAAGTTTCCATTTGTATTGATAATAATGACATTACAATTACATTTACAGTATTTCTTCACTCAAACTCTGTAGTTTCCTCTTTTTTTTTTTTTTTTTTTTACATTAACACCGTTATCGTACATTTACTTCACATATCATTAAGAAATGTATTTGTTGAAACAAGTAACAGCTCACTTAGTATTTTCTTTTTAAAATGTCCATTTTCACAAGTGAAGTGCAGTAGGAAGTAACCTAACCTGTTCACTCTGACTGTTGTCAAATTAATTAAAAGTTTTCTCTGATTGTTATGTCTCAAGAATTCAGCTTCACTGTGACTTTCAATTAACTTCTGTACTGTTAAGTAGTTCTCCTGACAGCATTCACCATATCCAAGTGGGGATACAACAGACCTCCGATATCCATTCCTGCTGTTAAAGTATCATTATCAGTACTATCTTCAGGCAATGCTTCCCTGTCCAAAATCATGACTGAAGCACAAAATTCAGATTTCGGTCTCTTCAGAGCAGTCAGAGTACAGTAGCCATATAAATAAGTAAGAAGTAGTTTCTCCACCTCCTCCACACCTGTAGGAGAACATTTAATATGAATTGTATCACCAATAGTTGATGTAGCTTTCATATCAACTGGAAATTTAGGGAGCCTGCTTTCATCAGTACTTGTCAGAGAAACTGTCACATTCTGAAACTGGATTGCAATGGAAGAAGGTTTTGATGTCTTATCGTAATTCAGTTTCAAAGACTTTTAAGGATACTAAGTACTGTAAACATGCATATGCTCTGTAATTACCAAATCTTGCCTAGAAGCACTCATCTGTATTTTACTCAACAGAAAGTACTTGAAGCCAAGTTCATTTGTACAGTACTTGCCCATTTCATTTATCCTATGAGTGGTGTTTGATAGTGCCCAACTGGATGTCTTGTGTAAGACAGTTATTATTTTAACCCCATCTCATCCCAAACATCTAACCAATTCAGAAACTTATTCAGAAATAAGAAATTATCCTTGTTTCCTTTCACTATCAGTGGATGCTTAAGTGACTCTTTCAGACATTCATCTTTGCATTTTTTGTTTGATCACCATTTTTCAACTAATGTAATAAAATCAGTAGTACTCTGATATTCATACAGATTTTGTTCCTCGCCTAAAGGCAGAAGCCCCTGTTCAACCCATGGATCGAAAACATTTAGAGCATATGTTACATTCTGCATTTCAAAATATGGTAGGCAGAGAGATTTCATACTCAAGCCATAGGAATACTTTGACTGATTTACTTTCCAAGGCATGGAGATTCTTAAGGGTAGAAAATTAAGCTAATTTAGTGGCAAATTTTTGTCCATGTTTTCAAAATTAGGGTATGTGTGAACCTACAGGGAATTTTTCTGGGTGACCCTATTGTTCCTAATGCTTTTCAACCCATGGGCACTGTAATAATAAAAAATAAGGATGAGCAAGGGTGTGAAGTACGAGGATAAACAGTACTCTTAACATTACTTTTTCTTCACTATGGTCCAACTTTCACTAAATTTTTCCCTTTCCAAGTAGTCAAATTTGCTAAATTCCATGAACCTTCTTCTTTCTCTAAACTGTCTATATGTGCGTAGAGATTAAGATATTACAGCAGATAAATTGCTATTTACAACCTTACTTTCTTGCCTCAGGGATCTCTAATTTATTCTTGATCACTGTGAGGTACTGAGGGCAGTTGGAAAAAACTGATGGCATAGATTTAGCTGTATAGAGTGGAGCCAGATTTTTTATCAGAGCACTCTGTATGTTTCAAAATATCCTCTTTTTGGAAAATGTAGTTCACATACCTGAAAATCATTTCACAAACAATTATTGAAGTTAAAGACTCATTCAAAAGTACGGAGTGTATCAAAATGAATCCTCTGATTTTAAAAAAAATATAACTATTGTGTTATCTGAGATATGTGCATGAAAAATGTACTGCTGGAAAGAGCAAACTCTCAAGTTTTACATGTTCCCACTAGATAACAGCTGTGTGCCCCCACTTCAGTTCTTCTAAAATGGTGTTGGGACAACACAAAGTGTTTTGTGTTTACGTTTTATGCAGTGTGCGCCAGTAATCACTGTTCACCGTGACTTCCGTACTAGGTATGGCGTGGATCCTCCTACAGCACAGAGCATTAGACACCATGAACAATTCTGAGAAACATGTTGTTTGTGTAAAGGCAAGTCGCTGGGCCATCCTCAAGTGTTTGACACAGACATTGAACGCATCCGCCATAAGTCACAAGGAGTCTGCAGAAATCCGTTCACCATGCAGCTCAACATGTCCCCAATGTTCGTTTGGTGTGTGTTGCGTCAACGTTTACACATGAAACCATAGAATATTCAGCTACTGCAAGCTCTTCATGAAGGCGACAAACAACAACGTGTGGATTTCATTAGTTTCGTTCTTGGCAAAATGGAGGATGACATTTCTTCCATGCTTAGTGTTCAGTGACGAGGCAACATTCCATTTAAATGGAAAGGTGAACTGTCATAATGTGAGAATATGAGGTACGGAACAACCACATTAAGTTGTACAACATGAGAGAGACTCTCCAAAATTTGATGTGTTTTGTGCAGTTTCATGGGAAAAGGTACATGGTCAATTTTTCTTTGCCGAGAACATTGTTACAGGAAGCACAGATCTCGATGTGCTTGAGAACTTTCTTTTCCCATAGTTGGAAACTGATTGCAATGACTTCATTTACCAACAAGATATGGCACCACCACACTGGCATCTGGAAGTGTGGGAATTTCTAAATTGATGGTTTACTGAACGATGGAGTGGTCACTCTGGACCAAATGATTCTGGGCTTCAAGGTCATCGGACCTGACTGTATGTAATTACTTCTTGTGAGGGTTTATAAAAGACTCTGTTTATGTTTCTCCATTATCAACAACATTGAATGTGCTAAGACATTGCACAACAGCAGCTGTTGAAGGTGGAACTTATGACATGCTCGCTGCAGTGTGGGAATAATTTGAATACTGCATTGACATAAGCCATGCAGCTCAAGGTGGACATACTGAACACCTATGAAAAGGTATTAAAAAATAAATAAATAAAAAGATTTCCCCGTTCATCAAAAATCAAAATTTATTGTATATGTTTATCGGTTTCAGAAATATAGATGTGCTAAATTGGATGATTTTTTTAATACGCTCTTATTATGTCTCACAAGTTAGAAACCAAACCACATACTGTTGCTTTTAAGGGAAATCTCTTGCTAAAGGCTAACATAATGTTTCATTAAACACCTAATTACTCTATGATGATCATTCTGCAAAGCATTCAATGCCAATATACAGGTCAAATAAATAGTGCCTTCAAAAGTAACATAGAAAACATTGTTGCATCTATGCAACTGTGAAATACAACAAGCTGAACTTAGCAGTCAAAATTCATTTACCATGTAAGACTTCTGACACAAGATCAATACTGGTACCTGGTTAATGTATCGTACAGGACTCCTGAAGGTATAAAGGAATTCAAAGATCTATAAGAACTCATTAAACATTCACTTACCTTAGAATATTTGTTTGGTGAAAAGCATCCCTATGAATGACAGCAATCCACTTACAATGAAGGTTTCCGTTTTTTGGGAAGGAAAACACATGGACCTTAGTTCCACTTGGATATTTTCCATTACAGTGAGGATCACAACACTTGTACACCGTTGTGAAATCACTCACTAAAATTGACAGTCGCAAAACAACAGTAAGTAACACGCAACAAGCAGCACTACAAAATCCACACTTTCAACAACACATGGCAGTGTGTACCTGTCGTGATGTCATTAAAGACGCTGGTGATCACTACATCTTGTTGCTTCACAAACAATACTTCCCCTTCCAGCTGCTGGTTTCACAACGCTTCTACAGTGATGACGACCAGTAGTCCAATTATGACCCACATCATCTTGTTTCCTAGCACATTTCATATGAGGACGGGGATACCTATTATCCTTTCCTCGCAAACTCCACTGCTGCCCTGCAACAACTCATTTCGCCTGTACTAAATACTATGCGACATCTATATCTAACGTACAAAGACATTTATTTATTCTTATCTCCTAGGTCTTGAATCATATGGGCTTCCTATCATGGCTTCACCTACAACCTCTCAATTGCTTCTCTGCACCTTCTTTCTCAGTTTCCCATTCTGGTCCACCCCTCCAATTCCTGGGATAACCTGCAGGCTCCGTCAATAAGGTTTCAAATGTCCCACATGCCCAATTGTTGTTCTTGTCAGAAACTGAATCTTACAATTCACTGGTGACGTAGTTTCCACAACTTGATATGGCCCTTGATACTCCCTTAAAAAAATCTTCATCTTTCCCTTCAGAGTATATGAAGTTGATAGCATCACCCATTGACCAACCTTGTATTGCAGCACTCTTGCTGTTTGGCTCACTCCTTCCTCTTGTATTTCCAGTGCCCATGTATTCACCCTGTTCCAAGTTTGCCCATGTATTCACCCTGTTCCAAGTTATTTTTATCACCCTTGCAAATTCATTAACTTATTCTCCCATCTTGCCATTCTTGGTTTTCAGCATGTTGAACGATGATGATATTTTATGACCATATACCACCTCATATGGTGGCAGTCCTTTATTTATGTACTGTTTTGAGTTGTACACGGAGGCCACAGACTTTAAACAGACATCCCAATTGGTATGGTGTGTGTCCACATAGCACACTAGCATTTTCCCTATAGTTCTGTACACCCTTTCTGTTCTCCCATTAGTTTGAGGATATAAAGCACTCGTCCTCAATTTCTTCACACGTAACAGCTTACATGGTTCCTTGAACAAATCCAATGTAAAGTTGGTTTCCTGATCTGTTATTGTTTCAGGTACCCCAACTAAAATATACAAAGAGTTCACTAATTCTGTGTCATTGTCATTGTGATCTTTTCCACACATCTCAAAAAATGATCTATAATTCTCAGTACGTATTTATTCCCTGTGGGTGTTTTGTTGAAAGGACCTGAAATATCAGTCCTGAGAAATTCAGATGTTGCTGATGCTTTAGACAATTTCTGCAATGGTAGTCTCATTTGACACAAATTTGCCTTCTGTGCACACTGTATGCAATTCTGCGCATAGTGGTTCATGTCCATTCTTCCTGTCTTTCCACAAATACCTCTCCTGTTAGTTGTCCAACATCCTTCATGACCTGCTAACAAATGATTATGTCTCTCTTGTGGCACTCTATGATTCAACTTCGGTAACACTACTGTTCATAGTCCCAGCTTCGATTCTCTGCACAGTAGCCCATCTTGCATAGAAAACTGTGATTGTTTACTAAACTGCCAACACTCTTCATCCGTCTTCTGCATTTTCTGCCATTCCTTAAGCTCATTACCACCAATTTGCAACACTGCTACTTTTCTGTGAAAGCCAGCTGTATTCCCATGTTTCTTTTGCGGGCTTGTGTATGACCTCAAAATCAAACTTACTTAGTCTTACCACCAATCATGTCAACCTACCAAATGGGTCCTTCTGTCTCAGTAACAATTCCAATGCTGTATGATCTGTTATAACTCGAAACATTTTCCCAGAGAGAGAACAATTGAAGTAGGTGATTTCGTTGATAATGCTCAACATTTCTTTTTCCATCTTGGAATAATTCCTCTCTGTTGAGTTCAGTTGCCTTAATGCATAGGTTACCAGGTCCTCTGCACCCTCTATTTCTGGAAACAGCACACAGCCAAGTGCGTGGTTTTATGCATTGCGTGACAGAGTGAATTCCTTATTGAAATCTGGAAACACTAAGGTTGGACTTGATGTTAAAGCTACTTTCAGTCTCTCAGAAGCATGTTGAAAAACCTCTGGCGAAACAAATTTTGAACCCTTCTTCAGTAATTGTGTCAACAGTATAGCGACATTTGCAAATGTCTTTGTAAATCTTTGGTAATAGTTTGTGACTCCGAGGAATGATTGTAGCTCCTTCACTTCCTCAGGTACAGAAAATTGATACATAGCTTTAATCGATCATGGGTCTGTCTTAACCCCATCCTTATTTATTATGTGACCAAGGTACACCACCACTTCCAACACAAAATTACACTTTTCCATAGTCAACATTAAATTCGCTGCCCTCAGTCTCAGGAATACTTCCCTTAAATGTTGTATGTGCTGATCCGTATCACTCGCATAGACAATTATATCGTCAAGATACACCAAGCATTGCTGTGGTTTCATTTCTCTGAGAACTCCATCTAACAATCTCTGAAATTTCACAGGTACTCTTACATTCATTCCCTATCACATCCCTTTAGGTGCTTTGCCTTTCATTGTAATGTAATTTCAGTAGTGACTGACGACTGACTTTGTCGACAACCTTGTGTCCCACTCTTCTTCCTCCTCACTACTAAAATAATTCACAAATATAGGTACAATTTTCTCACCATTTACCTCTCTTATGCGTACGTCACTTTTCTTTACTAAGCATTCTGCCTGATACAATACTTCATTTACGTTGATCAACCAGAACATTACAACTGCTTACGTAATAGCTGGTATGCCAGCTTTGTTACAGATAACAGTGGTGGGACGTTGTGGCACAGAACCAGTGAGGCCTTGGTAGGTCACTGGAGGGAATTGGCACTGCATCTGCACACACAAGTCACCTGATTCCCATAAATTCCAGGAGGGGGGAAGGGGTGATGAGCTCTGACATCATGTTCAATAACATCGCAGATGTGCTCAGTCGGGTTCAGATCTATAGAGTTGGGGAGCTAGCACATCAATTGGAACCACCACTGTGTATCTCAAACCACTCCATCACACTCCTGACCTTGTGACAGGGCGCGGGCGTGTGTATTCTGCGACCAGCATACAATACTCCTTGACCGACCACCATGGTGCCTTGCAGGAGCTCCACTGGACCCCTGGAGTCAAGGAGCAGATCCCCTGGCAGACAACGAATTCACACCCTCCCATCAACATGGTGAAGAAGGTATCAGGATTCATCAGATCATGCAATGCTCTGCCACTGCACCAACATTCAGCATTGGTGGCACATGCTCATTTCAGTCATAGTTGCTGATGTTGTGGTGTTAACATTGGCACATGCATCAGTTGTAGGCTGTGGAGGCCCATTGTTGGGAATGTTCAGTGCACCGTGTATTCAGACACACTTTTACTCTGCTTAGCATTGAAGTCTCATGTCAATTCTGCCACAGTCCGCCACCTGCCCTGTTTTACCACTCTGCCCCCAGCCTATGACACTTGCCATCTGTAATGAGGGGTAGCTGCCCCCCCCCCCCCCCCCACCCCCACCCCCGATGTCTGAACGTGGTTTCAGCTTGGTTTTGCCACATGTTGAAGACACTCACCACAGCACTCTTCGAACACCTGACAAGTCGCGCGCTTTCCTCATTCTACACACAGACCGCATTATCACTTATAATAATGGATATAAACCAGAAATTGTGAGACAGCTCTTTAACAAGAAAACAGGTAAAAAAACTGTGACCTCATCTACACTAGGTGTCACACCAGAGGATAACTCCACTAGCTTCATTTCTATTCCCATCATTGGCAAAGAATCTTATAAAATAAGACGACTCTTAAAGAGCCATGGCTTTATGACTGCATATTCTATGAATAACAGCCTCAACAAGAACTTGGTCCACTCGTTAAAGAATACCAATGACAAATTATCTCATTCTAGGGTGTACAAAATTACCTGTAGTGATTGCCCGAGTTATTACATCAGCCAGACAGGGAGAGCCCTCTCAGCTAGATAAAAAGAACATATACCCATGAAAAGTGGTGATGGCACGTTTGGCTCGACTTTTGCCAAGCACCTTGTTCAATTGGCCCATGCTCCCAATCCACCAAGTAACACACAGCTATTAAATTGCGAGGTTAAAGGCACTAGGCTTGATATCCTTGAGTAGTTGCAAATCTTTAAACACTTGTTGCTTGATAAAGAAAACATCCTTAATGACCAGCTACAACTGAGAAATAAGAACTTTTTCGAAGGTTTTCAACATGTGCTTCACCAGTCCTGATGTTATGTTGCCTTTGCAGTAGCTGATGCCTGACTCCACTTTCTTTAATCGAATAGTAATGTATTCAAAATTGAGGAATAATTTTGCCGAGTAATAGGTAGTCTTTCTTACGGGCTCCAAATCTGTTTATAGGATTCTGGTTCTCCTCAGAAGTAAGTTCGGTTATATATTATGTCATTAACAGTTTTAATGGTTATATAAATCCAATCCTAACATAAAGGTAGCTACTGTTATGCATCTATATTTCCAAGCGCACATGCACATGGCCATCAGCACTGCTATTTCTCTTCAGCTAAGTAATGTAGATTTATGACTGGGTACTACGGTGCTATAGTTTTGTATTTGATGTGGCCAAAATTTGTCATGCAGTAGTTTAGCCCAAATTATTTTGGCTGAAACCTAGGTAAATATTTGTTTCTATTTGCAACTGAGGCTGACGTGTTATATGTTTAATTATCACAGTTGCTGACAGGGCTGCACGATGTTAAAAATTCTTAGGCAAAAATCTGTGTCCACTGACATCCTTATGTCCCACTCATGTAATTTACACCATGAGGGGCTCCATTGTTCATGTCTCACTAGATCAGCACAGGCAAGCGACAAGCGCACCCATGTTCAACAGTATCTTGCAGTTCTCCTCTCCTGGTACTCCTATGACTGCACTGTCCACCTCTACATATGGCTTTTTGGTATCTCATCTTACCGGAAATGATTATAGGTGGACATCAGGTTCCCTTTGATTTTTAAAATAGGGTTTATCCCCAGTTCTCTACCTCTGAAACTACTTAGACCTCTGCCTCTACCCTCATTGTCCCAAGGCTGGTGACATTGCCTCCTCACATGTCTCGTTTTCTCAGACCTATAACACCTTATTTTGGTTGAGAATGCTGTTTGTCTAACTTGCACTCTGGTTGACATGTCAATTCCTTCACCTTCTATTGCCAATCAGAAAGCTTTGCAGAAATATGTCGGACCTCATGTCTGTACTCATCTTGACATTTCTGCTCAGCCTATCATATAGTCACCTCATTTACTACAGTATTCTGTCCCAACTCATAAGTACACCCATTGATCTGTATGCAGATTCTTCCACCGAATCCACGTGCTTTTTTTGTTACCACGCCCAATTGTTCTCTAAAATTTCTGACGCCATTCTGCTTCATATACCTGTCGAATAAGACCTTCTTAAATTCCTCATATGTTGTGGCTCCCTTTAGTGCCACCATATATCCCAGGTAAGTGTTTGCTTCTCCTGCTAATCTCAGTTTTGCTACCCTTAAAAGGTCCATGTCAGACCATCCTTCCATCTGTGCCAAATTCTATCTTCCACAAATGCTTTGCACATCTTTAGTTGATTTTTCAGAAAAAAATAAGGAACTAAACTCTTGAGTGATAAATCTATACCTCGCTGTGGCAATTGCGATTTCAGTATTCCTCATAAGTCCATGTTACTTGCTGTCAACTGCACTAACCTTTCTGATAATATGCAAACTGCCTCTGGTTCTAACGTACCTAGTGTCTCTGACTCTGCAGAAGCTTTGTCCTCTCCGACTGACTCTGCAGAAGCTTTGTCCTTTCCGACACTCACTTTGAAACACCAGTACTCACAGGGCAAACAAAATAAAATATATTACCCTAGTTCTTATGTCAAATCAGTAACCATTTGGACTCTCAGCAGAGCCTAACCATATGATTGTAGTGTTTACATGCGAAACATACCACTGGTCTGATTCTGTACATGGTGCTGTATGACCTTCTAAGCTATACTGTTTACATCTAACAACTACCAGCCAATCATGACCACATTACCTCTGAAGTGCGACAGATTAGTTGACTTTTTACATGTAACAAAATTCACCTTACAAAAAGTGAGGCAGTCAAGCTCTTCCCATGACTAAGTATTCAACAACAATTAAATTTTCCGGACTCACCGTACCGTAGGCTGTAGGTACAGATGTTGCTCTAGAAAGGCAGTGTCATGAACTGACACCAGTAACTGGAGTCAGTAGATTTGTTTTATGCTTTCAAATACCTTTATTGGAGTTCAAACAGCCAGCATGTCTGGCTGAGGCTGTTGCCTCCCTCATATGTGTGCATGATGTCCCACAATGCTGACAGAAGAGCAGCATGGCTGCTTCCGTCAGTGATGTCCTCCAGCTTCAGCACCAAGGAAGCAGTGGCTGAGGCACGGCTGTTGTCTCCAACACTGCAGCAGCGTGACCCACAGGAGAAGCCCTGTGGCCGGCAGGCTATGTCCCATGGCTCAGCTTTGTGTCTTGTCTCTCAGGGCAGGCTGTCCTAATGTGAGGTCAAACTGCAGATCCTGCAGTGCTATGGATGGCACCCCAAATGTCGTAGCTCTGCAGTGGTAATGTTGCGATTCTGATACTTGAATGTTTCAGTACAAAAGTGTGTAGGTATTTATACACACATGGACGGTACTTGCTTTGACTTTGCTGTGCACTTATATACTAAACACTACTACGATTGCTGGTGTGGAAAGGCTTCAGCCTTCTTCTGCTTAGATGCTGCTGTGTCAACTATTTCCACACCTCACCTCGTGGCTTGGCTCACAACACGCAACAACTGTGTTGTGTTTTGTAAGGCATAACATCCACGCTGACCTCTGTGGGCCCTGCGTTTATTTATTTATTTATTTATATACTTGTTCTATAGATCTGTACATGTGAGCAAGTCACTCAGATGTGGAACGTGTCAATGTACATAATAAAATACATAGAATAAAGACATTGTTATAGTATTAATAACAGTGCACAAAAGTCACTTATTAGCTTAAAAACTAGTCAACATAAATGTGAAGATGGAAGGGCATTATTGCATCTATTTTAACCTTGAACAGTAATCAAAACTCCCCACTTTGGGTTTAAAAGTGACCCAAAAATGGAAATGAGAAAAACAGGAATTTTTACATTAGGGCATTATTACATTAGTTTAACAGTAAACAGTGTCAAAAAATTTAAAAACATATTTCCAAACTGGGTTTTACTTATTTCTCTGAAAGAATTCCTCTAGTGAATAAAGTGAGGTCTCAAGTAAATAATTTCTCAAGCTACGTTTAAATACTGATGTACTACTCCTTATACTTTTGATGCTGTTGGGTAGGGATTTGAAAATTTTCGTTCCAGCGTACTTTACCCCTTTCTGAATAAGTGTCAAGTTCTTTAACTCACAGTGTAAATCCTCTTTTCTTCTGGTGTTATGTTCATGATGTAGGCAATTCGTTTCATACAGAGTGGGGTTATTTATTATGAAGCACATCAGTGAATATATGTACTGAGATGTTGCTGTCAGTATTTCAAGTCGTTTAAAAAGATTTCGACATGAGGTTCGTGGGGGTACACCACAAATGATTCTTATTGCTCTTTTTTGTGCTGTGAGGATTTTCTTTGTGGCAGGTGTATTGCCCCAGAAGATGATGCCATAACACATGACTGAATGAAAATAGCCAAAGTAAGCTGACTTTGAGATGGTAATGTCATTGAAGCGTGACAAAATTCGTAAAGCAAATGTTGCCGACGTCAGCCGTTTTAGTGTTTGTAGAACGTGATGTTCCCAGTTCAGCCTACTGTCCACGTATATGCCAAGGAATTTTGATAAGTACACTTGCTTTATCATCTGATCATTCTGTGTGATAACTATTTCTTTTGGGTTTTTGTGGGTTGTCTGGAACTGGATAAAATTGGTTTTTTTTCAGGTTTATTGAAAGGGAGTTAATACTAAACCAACCCAGAACTTCTTTAAGGATATCATTGACCTCGGATTCTAAGTCAGTAGCTGACACATTATCCACCACAATGCTCGTATCATCAGCGAACATTGTAAATTTACACTTCTTATTGATGGATAAAGGCAGGTCATTAACATATATGAGGAACAGCAAGGGCCCAAGCACTGATCCCTGTGGCACTCCATGCTGCACAATTCCCCACTCAGAGTCCACTGTATATTGTGATACACTATCTGAAACATCTAGAATAATCTTCTGCTTCCTATTTTCGAGGTACGATTTTAACCAGTTCCCTACAGGTCCTGTAATTCCATAATGACAGGCCTTCTTGAAGAGCATCTGGTGATCTACACAGTCGAACGCCTTTGATAGGTCGCATAAGACACCAATTGGCAGCCCCTTGCTGTTTATAGACTCTAGAACATCATTTGTGAATGAGGAAATTGCGTTATCTATTGAAACTCCCTTTTGAAAACCAAACCGCTGACTGTTAATGATGTTCAGGTCACCAAGGTGTGCCACAATCCTGTTGCACAGAGCTTTTTCTAGGACTTTGAAAATGTTGTTAATAGAGAGATAGGGCAATAGTTTGACACATTTGTAGCATCCCCTGCTTTGTACAGGGGCCTGACAACAGAGTATTTCATTCTATCTGGAAACACTCCTTGTTGCATGGATGTGTTGCAGATGTGAGACAAAACTTCGGTCACTTCACTACAGCAAGCCTTCAACAGCTTGCTTGAAATATCGTCGATACCAGCAGAATGTTTATTTTTCAAAGACTGTATGATTTTTTTGATTTCATTGGCAGTAATGGGAAGCACACTTATTTGACTGAAAGGTTCTGGAAAATTATTTTTCATTATACGGGCAGCTTTGTCTACAGAACCATGGCAACCTATCTGTGTTGGGACAGTTAAAAAATGTTGGTTAAAGATTTCAGCAATTTCCTCACTATTAGTTCTCTCTGAGTTGTCAACAGTTAAAACAATATTTTTGTCTTTGGTGTAGTTTACAGTCCCTGTTTCTCTCTTTATCACATTCCAGATTGTTTTAATTTTATTTTCAGAATTAGTAATTTCAGATGCTATACACATACTTTTAGAGTTTTTAATTACTTTGGCAAGAATTTTACAGTAGAGTTTATAATGTTTTAGCTGAGCAGGGTTGTTAGAAGTCTTTGATGCTGTGTAGAGTTGTCTTTTTCTCTGACAGGAAGCTATGATGCCCTTAGTGAGCCATGGTTTTTTTCCAGCCCTTGCAGGTTGGACTCTGTATGACTTTTTTGGAAATACACTTTCAAAGATACCTGCTATCTCATTTGTGAATAAATTGTATTTTGAATTAGCAGTTTCTGCTAGATAAACAGGTGTCCAGTCAGTATGCTGAAGACATGATCTGAACGTTTGAATAGCTTCCTCACTTATTTTCCTTACTGTTTTCCATCTAAGTGAGGTGTCACTCAGAGGAATTCCCAAGCTGTTGAAAGTAACTCGTTGTCCGTCATGGTCAGACAGACCATTTATAACCATTTCAATATTAATATGGTTGACTTTACTCTGATCAACAAAAACGTTATCAATGAGAGTACTGGAAGAGGTTGTGGTTCTGGTGGGCGAGCTAACCACGGGAACAAGGTTGTACGTGCACATGAGATTTTCAAACTCCACCTTGCAGGGAGAATTAACCAAGAAATCTATGTTAAAATCCCCAACAACTACCATGCCCCTATTTTTTCTATTTAAGTACAACAAAAGAGTATCTAATTGTTTAACAAACACTTTAAAATTTCCAGATGGTGCCCTGTAAACTGCCACAACTGTTAATCTGGAGACAGTGTCTGGCACCTCTATAGCACATACTTCAAAATGTAGCTCAAAGCAGAATCTTTGTACATCTATTGCCGTGAACAAGACATTGTTTTTTACATATACAGCTACTCCTCCTTTGTCCATATAGTTCCTGCAATAAGACGTTGCCAAGGGAATAGGGACCACTTCAATACCAGCAGTGATGTGGTGTTCTGTTAGACACAGAATGTGGGCACTGTTTATACCTTTTGTGTCTTCTATATTTGCTGTGAACTGATCCAGCTTGCAGTATAGGCCTCTTATGTTCTGATGAAACACTGTTAACTTTTGTTTGTCTTTAATTGTATTGCTGTTTGAGTGAACTTTCGTTTGTGTATTAATTACTTGTTGCAGATTTTTGTTACTGGACCAAATCCTGCTAGAGTTGGCCCAGCTCACTAGTTTCCCTCGTTAGTTAGGGCTATGACTGGTCTGCTTTCATGATCGTTATTGTTTAGGCCTATTATTTCATGAAAAGCTTTTGCAATGTCTGCTGCTAGTTTATTTTTGCCAAACTGATTTAGATGTAGTCCATGCTTTGTGAAGCAGTGTCTCTCATACCTGTCTGTACCCAGTAGTGTCACATTCGTAAACTTAGTGCAAAAGTGTTTCAGTTTACTATTCGTTAGGCGAATTTCTCTGTTCATACAAGACCAGTCTGCCAGGTCATATCTCGTGGGCACAGTTGTTAGTATTATGTTTGTATGCTGTAATAACTGCACCAATACGAGTAGCTTTTTAATGAAAGTGCTGGCCTCGTTGCAATAAACATCGTTTGCTCCTGCGATTATCGCAACACAGTCTTTTTCCGTAAATTTAGCACATTGTGTGTGTGTCTTCTACCACATTCACGAATTTTGCACCTGGTTTAACAATTGCTGATATACACGAACCATCTTGAGCAGAGTTCGACATGCATGTCGAAATATTGCGAGCATGACTGTCTCCAAATATTTTTACGTTATTTTTCCGATGTGTTTGTTTACGTACGCGATCGGAACTTTTTCTTACGCAACCACGCGTGTTTTGTGTACACGTGTTGCCGTCTACAACAATTTTAGATGCACTGTTTTTGTTATTTGAATTATCACTGTTTATCAAGCACTGAACTTTGTCCACTGTTGAGGCTTCTTTATTCACTTGTGGGTTTCCTTTCTTGTATATAAATGTGGCGTCGTCGACGGTTACGTTTTCACGACGTACACAACACTGATCTACACACACTGTCGAAGCACTACCGTTTTGTAGAGCTGTATATCGGTCTTGGAGGACAGCGTATTTCACTTCTAGCACTTCAATATCGGTTTGTAGCATTCTGATTATTTCGTCCTTATTTTAGATAATGTTTGAAAATTTACTTTCACACGCGGCTGCTATGCACGGCTCACAGGTCCACAAATAGTCATCAGTTACGAGTTTTAAGTTGATCTTGCAGCAATTTTCATGAAACCAGTACTTGCAGGTTCTACACTGAATTCCTTTACGAACTTTTCTGATACACAATTTACAATTACTATTACTTTTATCTTCATAACTGGGAGCTGAACCTACACGTACTTTCTCTATCGGCGCCATCTTGGTGCGTGGACAATGCCTGTTCCTTCACTGTCTTGCGGGCCACACAGTGCCACAGTAGCAACTGCCCGTGACTCAGGGCAATGAAAATCACGGGTGTTGTTGGGCATCAACACATTCAGCAACCATCTGCACTGGCACGCACACAGGGCTACTTCGAGGATGGCCATTGCACTGTACATTGCTGTTGGAAATAAACACTTAATGCTGTCACTGTTTCACTGTGCACAGACCACCTGTCTCCCCCACCATTTATCTCGCCCACCCTCATGTGTAGTAATCCAGAATAGGCTGGGTCGCTACAGTACTATGTAAGGTAGAAAAGAACAGTTGATATAAAGGGGAGCTACAGCCATAATTTTTCTCCAAGGCATGCAGCTTGGCTGTATCGTTAAATAATGATGGCACCCTCTTGGGTAAAATATTCTGGTGATAAAATAGTCCTCCATTTAGATCTCCAGGCAGGGGCTACTCAGGAGGATGTCATCATTTGAAGAAGCAAAACTTGCGTTCTACAGGTCAGAGCATGCAAGTTTACATCCCTTAACATTGCAGGTAGTTTAGGAAATTTAAAAATAGAAATAGATAGGTTGAAGTTAAGACATTGTGGGGGGATTCGTGAGTTTGGGGTAGGAGGAACAGGGCTTCTGATCAGGTGATTACAGGGTTATAAATACAAAATCAAATAGGGGTAATACAGGAGTAGATCCTGAATAAGAAAACAGGAATGCTGGTAAACTATTATGAACAGCATAGTGAATGCATTATCATAGCCAATATAGACACAAAGCCACCAGAGTAGTACAAGTTTATATTCCAGCTATCTCCGCAGATGATGAAGAGATTAAAGAAATGCATTATTAGGTATAAGAAATTATTCAGATAATTAAAGAAGACAAAAATTTAATTCTGTTAGGGGACTGGAATTAGATTGTAGGAAAAGGAAGATAAGGAAAAATAATAGATGAAAATAGAGCAGAAAAGGAATAAAAGAGGAAGCCTCCTGGTAGCATTTTGCACAGAGCATAGTTTAACCATTGCTAATACTTGATTTAAAAATCAGGAAATAGGGCTGAAGATGTGGAAGAAACCTGGAGATACCGGAAGGTTTGAGATTCATTATAAAATGGTAGGACGGAGATTTCGGAACCAGATTTCAAACTGTAAGGCATTTTCAGGTGCAGATGTGGTCTCAGACTACAATTTATTTGTTATTAATTGTTGAGTAAAACTTAAAAAATTGCAAAAAGGTAAGAAATTAAGAAGACCTGGATAAGTTGAAAAGATCAGAGGTCGTTGAGAGTTTTGTAGTAGGCAACGATTGACTACAACAACAGAAAGGAATACAATGGAAGATGAATGGGTAGCTTTGACATATCAAACAGGGAAGGCAGCAAAGGATGAAGTAAATAAAGAGCAAGATCTAGTAGATGACCTTGAACTTCACAGAAGATATTGAATTTAATTGGTGAAAGCAGAAAATATTAAAATGTATCAAATGAAGAATATGTAAGAGAACACAAATGTCTAGAAAATGAGATTAACAGGAAGTGCGAAAGGGCTAAGCAGGAAGGGTTAGAGGACAAATATGGAGACATATAAGCGTATATAATTAGGGGAAAGATAGAATTGCCATTGGAGAAGAGAGTAGCAGCCCTATGATTATCAAGAGCTCAGATGGAAAACCAGTACAAAGCAAATGAGGGAATGCTGAAAGATGGATGGAGTATACAGGTATAGGGGGTCTATGTGAGGGAGATGAACTTGAAGGTAGTATTATAGAAATGGAAGAGGACATAGATGAAGATGGGAGATACAATACTGCAAGATGAACGTGACAGAGCACTGAAAGATCTAAGTTGAAACTGGGCCTCTGGAGTAGATGACATTCCATCAGAACTACTGATATCCTTGGGAGGGCCAGCCATGACAAATCTATTCCACGTGTTGTGCAACATGTATGAGACAGGTGAAATACCCTCAGACTTCAAGAAGAGTGTAATAATTCCAGTTGTGTGGAAAGCAGGTTTGGCACATGTGAGTATTACTGAACGACCAGATTAATAAATCATGGTTGCAAAATATTAACTACAATTATTTACAGAAAAAGGTAAAAACTGGAATAAGCCAACCTCAGGGAAGATCAGTTTGGATTCCAGGGAAATGTAGAAACATGTGGGGCAATACCGACCCTATTACTTCTCTTAGAAGTAGGTTAAGGAAAGGCAAACTTCCATTTATAGTATTTGTAGGCTTAGTGAAAGCTTTTGACAGCATTGACTGGAATAATCTCTTCGAAACTCTGAAGATAACAGTTGTGGAATATAGCGAGTGAAAGCCTATTTTCAATTTGTGCAGATAGCAATTAGAAGAGTCAAGGGTCCTGAAAGCTAAGCAGTGGTTGAGGAGGAGTGAGAGAGGATTGTAGCCTAACCTTGACGTTATTCATTGTGCACATTGAGTAAGCAGTAGAAGAAACCAAAGCAATATTTAGAAAGGGAATTGAAGTTCTGGGAGAAAAAATAAAAACTTTAAAGCTTGCCAATTACATTGTAATTGTGTCAGAAACTACAAAGAACATGGAAGGACAGTTGAACAGAATGGGAATGGACAGTGTCTTCTAAGAAGAATAGAAGATGAACATCAACAAAAATAAAAGAAAGTTATTGGAATGTAGCAGAATTAAATCTGGCAGTGCTGAGGAGATTAGATTAGAAAATGAGGTTCTTGAAGTAGTTTATGAGCTTTTCCATTTAGCCAGCAAAATAACTGATGATGGCCCAAGTAAAGGAGATGTAAAACACCTACTGGCAATGGCAAGAAAAGTGTTTCTGTAGAAGAGAGATTTATTGAAATCAAATAGCATTAGGAAGTCTTTTCTGAAGGTATTTGTTTGGAGTGTAGTCATGTATGGAAGTGAAGTGCGGATGATAAAAAGTTTAAACAAGAAGAGAATAGAAGCTTTCAAAATGTAGTGCTACAGAAGAATGCTGAATATTAGATGGGTAGATTGCATAACTAATGGACATACTTAACAGAATCACGGAGTACAGAAATTTGTGGCACAAGTTGCCTAAATGAACGGGTAGGTTGACAGGACACATTCTGGGACATCAAAGGATCACTAGTTCAGTATTGAAGGGAAGTGTGTGTGTGTGTGGGGGGGGGGGGGGGGGGGGGTTAAAAATATAGAGGGAGTGTACGAGATGAAGTTCAAGGGAATATTTATGTTGGAGCATTAGAAGTAGGAAAGAATATTTGTGTTAATGGCAGATAGATAGGTGAAAGAGAATGAGTAGCCATGAGTGCCAGAGTACAGAGCAGCTGAGAGTGGCAAAATAGATATAGAGACAAAATACAGAGAAAAGTGTGGCATTCAGTAGCTAGAAATATGTCAACACAAAATGTGATTGTAAAGAGTCAAGCAGGTTGAAAATTATGTTTCAGTGTCAGGCAAAAACTTTGTAAAGCAATAATTTAAAGCTTCTAAAGTTTTCATGATAGTCATAAAAAGAAGGTTAATGATATACTGGTACTGAAAACAGTTAAACTAAACTGGTTCTAGGCCAAAACAAACTATTTATAATGTGGGAGGAAGTTAGTGGCTTTCAGCCACCATTGCAAGGCCATCTTCTGAAGTGTGTGAATGTAGCCCACAGTCGAGACAAAGATAAGTTATTGGATGTAACAGACAGTGTTGAATTAAGACAGGAGGTGACATCACAAAAGGCAGTAAACAGTAGGTCCCTCCTCTGCCCCACACTGTTATTTACTGAAGGAGGAGGAGTTGATGGAGAACCCAAGAGTCTCTCACATACATCTCTAAATGACAAACGTGCAAACGAGTGTTCTAAAATAGTGTTCTGCGTGTGAAAAGAAGTCAAAGAGTGTAACCAAAAAGGAGAAAATAGAGACGAAAATGCGGTCATAGAATAGGTTGCATTTGGCAGATGATGTTGAGGACTAACACCACAGAGGCCATCCCTGTACAGTAGGAGCCCCATGAGCTGAGAGCTCCAGAACTGAATTCAGTATACAAAGAGATCATAGGACCTGAGAAGATGTATTACATCAAACTGTTAGGAGATGACTGCATGATGCAAATCTCCATTCACAACAACCATGGTGAGGAATACCCCAGAATTGGCATCAGGTGTCGTTAATGGATAAACTTGGATCTGTGTGTTCCCTGATAACTGCACGTGTTTCAAAACAACCCAGTAGTATCAAATGCCTCCAACACTGTGTTCCAAATGGGCAACAATGTGTGCTGGAGTGATGTTCTGGGTGACTTTACATGGGGCCATTGTAACCTCTCTTGGTTGTTGGATGTAACCTCACTCCTATGTAATACAGGGATGGAATTTGCAACCCAAAGTCTGACTGTGTAGCCAACATTTTGGTGTTTATCCTGATGGATGATAAACTACATGCTCATTATGCTCTTGTCATGAACATGTTCTTATAACATAGTAGGATAACGAGAATGGAGTGGCTTGCCTGTTCCCTGGCAT
The DNA here is from genome assembly GCF_021461395.2 of Schistocerca americana. Lineage (NCBI taxonomy): Eukaryota > Metazoa > Arthropoda > Insecta > Orthoptera > Acrididae > Schistocerca > Schistocerca americana. The sequence continues at coordinate 544,712,997 of NC_060120.1, read as the reverse complement.
GAGCCACATAGAACTTGTGTGGGATTGATTTAAAAGAGTTGTTCTTGGATGTCAGCAGTGACAAAATATTTTGCAAAATGAGTACATATGCATGCCTCAGATAAAATTTTTGGTTTCTGTATCACAAATTTTGAAATAACAGGGTGATGCAAAACTTTTGGTGGTGTGTATATAAGAGTGTAAAATATTGTTTTTCTGTGTCTGTTTATATTTTTCTTTATCCGAGTAAAATCTGTTGTCATTCTGCAAAAACTAAAAGTCCATATAAAGAATTAATACAAAACAGTAAATTAAGCAGTAGTTAAATGAGCAATACAGTAATTTTCAAGAATTTTTAGTGAAGTATAATGGTATAGAATTTTATGAAAAAAATGAAGAGTGATCAGGAAATGTACTTACTGTTTAAAATTCCTGGTGTTTCAAAACCGATTGGGGCAGTATGAGACATTGCTTGTGTACTTGTTTTGGTAAGCAGTGCTTAGAGCATGTCGACAGAAAGTTTTCGGGAAGAATACAAAGGGCACAAACTAAAACTTAGATGAATTCTAAAGAGCACAAGAGTAAGAATTAAGGGAGAATTATTTCAGATAGTGTTCTGGAGGCGTTTCCACTGGAGGAAGCCATATAGCACAGTAAAATTTTGATGGAAAAATTATTGGCAAACTGGCTTGTCTGATGTCAGGAAAATTATAAGTAGGAGCAACAGACCATTATGTACGAGAAAACACATTGGGAGCTTGGCTGAGGTTACACCTATACCAGATGACAGTCCATCTTAGTTACATCATAAGCTGGTTTTTGAACATTTGACCTTGATTAAGCGTGAAAACGTACAGTCACATAGGCAGTGCCTTTAATTAGTGTACCAAAGTATATTTTAGCTGGTGACAATATTTACAGAATTAGGCAGAAACGCTTTAACTGAACCTGGCTTACAGCTCTCAATACATCATCACACACCCAAATGTCTGTAGTTGAATGATGCTAATTATTTAGTTGTATACTGGTTCACTGTTACCATTGACTGTCACTGGTGGCCATCTAGCTATGACTGTGAGGTCAGCATATTTTGTGTCATAGAAAAATCATGTGAGTAATTGCAGGCAGTTCCAAAATGATCCTGGCGGTTTGTGTCTAAATCCCATGTGCCAGAGCAGCAAAATTGATTATAATGGTATGTCCGAGCAGCTAATTCAGTAGCATGAAACTGTCTTGTCAGTTGGAATTAGTTTCAACCTCACAAGCTCCTTGAATTCTAATGAGTGCTATCGTCAATCTTACATAAATCTTGTGAGTTATGTACACCAATTTAATTGAATGGCAAACGTCCTAATAATAATTTGATTTTACCAAACTAGTTTGTTCTTTCTTTAATGTGTACCTGCCCTTTCTGGAGTATTGTGGTATTCGTGCAAAGCTCCATCGGGTTCACATATGGGAGCACAGTGTGAGAACAACTGCATAACAGGTAAGGACAGGTAGGCCAACAGGCAGCTGGACTCAAGTGCACAGCATCCGAAGGTAGGATTGTGTTGTAATTAAACCACACACCTTGGTAAGACTACTACTTATCATCTCAGGCAGGTTGTTTGAGATGACATTGCAAATGTGAATCTCTGGTTGAAACTTTCTCTTGATGTAAATTGATTTGTTCAAAAAATTCCAAAACATTCATAATTTTTTGCCATTGTTGTGTTTGACCGAATTGCGGTTGGCATTCCTGAACACACCAGCATTTTTAATTTGTAATTGTCGGAAGCTTCATTGTTGTATGTCTGTTAGTTATTGTTCAGTGCTGTGTTGAGTAACATGTTGTGTTGCACAGTTTCTGAATTTCAAGCTGGCAAAGTTAGAGAAACAACATGTCCGTAGTAAACTTTGCATGAAACTCAAGAAAACCTTTACAGAGACACATCAAATGAGGTAGGAAGTCTACGATGATGAGCACTTAAACCATACTGAATGTTATGAATGGTCCACATGGTTTAAAAATGGCTGACCAGAAGTTAAAAGATGACCCTCAATCAGGATGCCCTTCGACATCACTCATGTCAGGAATATCAACGAAATTGTGCTTGCAAGTTGAAGACAGATTGACTGAGAGATTGGAGCAGAATGTAACATTTCAGTTGGATCATGTCATAAAATCCTGACATAGCATCTTGGAATGCATTGTTTTGCTGCCAAGTTCGTCCCACGGCTTATGCGTCAAGACCAGAAGAATCTTCGTCTCACAATCTGTGAAGAGCTTTTGGATCGCTCAACTGAGAATGAGATGGTTCTTAAGAGAATCATAACTGGTAATGAGCTGTGGGGCTACAGTTATGGTGTTGAGACTAAGGTTCAGTGTTCACAATTGGTTGGGAAAGGTTCTCCAAGACCAGCAAAAGCTCCTCAGGTTAGGTCAAATGTCAAAGCCATGCTGATAGTTTTATTTGATGTTGAAGGATTAATTCATCGTGAATTTGTGCCACAGGGACAAACTGTTAATTGATAGTTCTATCGGGGCATGTTACATCGCCTGCGAGAAAATGTGAGAAGGAAATGTGGCGAGACAATTCATGGCTCCTGCATCATGATAACGCACCCACACATTCATCCCTGTGGGTGCATGACTACTGCACAGAAAAAGAAATCACTGTGCTGCCTCATACTCCATACTCTCCAGACCTGGGTCCTGTAGACTTTTTTTTGTTTCCAGAGTTGAAAAGCCCCATTGAAAGGAAGAAGATTTGCAACAATAGACAAGATAAAAGATAATTCATGGACAGAACTTCATGCGATCCAGAAAAAGGCATACCGAGATGCTTCCAGTAGGGAAAACGGAGTTGGGAGCAGTGTATCAATTGTGTCAGAGAATATTTCGAAAGAGACTTTGCCAAAGGTCAAGTTCACTTTTTGCCTTGATGAATCATTAAATCTGGCGAAGATTTTACATGTTACATTAAGTGGTCTTTTGATGTGGTCATCATTTGCACAAGATGTAATTGAGATTAAGTAAATGCTGGGGTATTTTTGTCAGCAAAATGCAGTTCAGGAGAGTTAATAATGGGGTCTAAATACGGTATTACTAAAGACCTCCTCCAGAATTCTGATGATCTTTCTGCTGAGGGACTGCCTCGATATTGCTGTCTCCCAGCTACATGTGGCATGGTTTTTATATCCTCTAAACCAAGTTTTTCAGCAATGACAGTAGCATCCTTCATAATTTTGTCTGCAACTTATTCAGGACTATCATGATAAGTTTTCAACAGTTGTAAAATTAATTTAATATGCTGCAGTTCCTTGGCTGCATCCAAAGCAAAGGATTGGAGAATATCGATGACTGGTTCCATCAAAGCTGAATATTTGGATATTAAAATTAAGCTAAGAATAAATGAAAAGCCCGAAGCAGCCACATGGAGATGGAAAGCAGTTTTTATAGTCAAACTGTTCATTTGATAACGATTCTAAGGATATCATTAAACAGAAAAATTCTCCTTAAGAACTATGACATTTTTGTGTTTCCGATTCCACCTTGTTTCACATACTTTGGAAATGTAAGGTACCTTAATAACATCTTTCACAAGGTCAAGATTTTCTTTTGCCAAAAAGCCATTGATGGTCTGTGGAATTCATTTAGTGTCTAGAGCTTTCAGCTCAATAAATCCAACAAACGTTTCTTCAGCTTTGTAGGATTATGCATCAAAGTCCAATCAATAATTGTTCATTTCCAGAGGTATAAAATGTTCCATCCACTGTACTTGGAGTCACAAATGGCAGCAGTTGAGTTTAGGGCTGTTCTGCACACCAACATCACACATCCCCTGACAGCCAGTCAGCGTTCAGTAGTATTCGGAGCACTCTCCTATGAATATCGTAGGCAATGTGAGTATTAAATGTGATTGTAGTGAGTTATTTAGTGAATTTTAATTCCATCTGTTGTAAGTTGTCATGCCCAATGGTAAAGGTAAGCAAGAAATTCTACACAGGCAAGTGAGAGATATAATTTGCAGGATCCATACTTTCATTAAGAGGAGAGCACAAGTATGCGCATATTGTAACTCGTTTGCAACCGACTATAATGCAGTCTCCGTCCATGCCTCAACCTGCAAGGACTGCCATCATTCGTGAATCAGCACATACACTCCTGGAAATGGAAAAAAGAACACATTGACACCGGTGTGTCAGACCCACCATACTTGCTCCGGACACTGCGAGAGGGCTGCACAAGCAATGATCACACGCACGGCACAGCGGACACACCAGGAACCGCGGTGTTGGCCTTCGAATGGCGCTAGCTGCGCAGCATTTGTGCACCGCCGCCGTCAGTGTCAGCCAGTTTGCCGTGGCATACGGAGCTCCATCGCAGTCTTTAACACTGGTAGCATGCCGTGACAGCGTGGACGTGAACCGTATGTGCAGTTGACGGACTTTGAGCGAGGGCGTATAGTGGGCATGCGGGAGGCCTGGTGGACGTACCGCTGAATTGCTCAACACGTGGGGCGTGAGGTCTCCACAGTACATCGATGTTGTCGCCACTGGTCGGCGGAAGGTGCACGTGCCCGTCGACCTGGGACCGGACCGCAGCGACACACGGATGCACGCCAAGACCGTAGGATCCTACGCAGTGCCGTAGGGGACCGCACCGCCACTTCCCAGCAAATTAGGGACACTGTTGCTCCTGGGGTATCGGCGAGGACCATTCGCAACCGTCTCCATGAAGCTGGGCTATGGTCCCGCACACCGTTAGGCCGTCTTCCGCTCACGCCCCAACATCGTGCAGCCCGCCTCCAGTAGTGTCGCGACAGGCGTGAATGGAGGGACGAATGGAGACGTGTCGTCTTCAGCGATGAGAGTCGCTTCTGCCTTGGTGCCAATGATGGTCGTATGCGTGTTTGGCGCCGTGCAGGTGAGCGCCACAATCAGGACTGCATACGACCGAGCCACACAGGGCCAACACCCGGCATCATGGTGTGGGGAGCGATCTCCTACACTGGCCGTACACCACTGGTGATCGTCGAGGGGACACTGAATAGTGCACGGTACATCCAAACCGTCATCGAACCCATCGTTCTACCATTCCTAGACCGGCAAGGGAACTTGCTGTTCCAACAGGACAATGCATGTCCGCATGTATCCCGTGCCACCCAACGTGCTCTAGAAGGTGTAAGTCAACTACGCTGGCCAGAAAGATCTCCGGATCTGTCCCCCATTGAGCATGTTTGGGACTGGATGAAGTGTCGTCTCACGCGGTCTGCACGTCCAGCACGAACGCTGGTCCAACTGAGGCGCCAGGTGGAAATGGCATGGCAAGTCGTTCCACAGGACTACATCCAGCAACTCTACGATCATCTCCATGGGAGAATAGCAGCCTGCATTGCTGCGAAAGGTGGATATACACTGTACTAGTGCCGACATTGTGCATGCTCTGTTGCCTGTGTCTATGTGCCTGTGGTTCTGTCAGTGTGATCATGTGATGTATCTGACCCCAGGGATGTGTCAATAAAGTTTCCCCTTCCTGGGACAATGAATTCACGGTGTTCTTATTTCAATTTCCAGGAGTGTAGTACAATATACATTTCTGACTTTTTCACTTTCTTTGTAATATCTGCCTCAGGCAACCCCATGTCATTTGTTATATTGACCGGTCGCTAGCTTTCCTTCTTTTTGCTGTGCACGATGTGTTTCTTCAGTGCCACATATACTGATTCAATTCATTCCTTGTATAACTCTTCCACAATTCCTTCTCCACAATGCTCATCTCACAGAGCTAAGTCATAAGCTCTCAAAATATAAGACAAGAAATAATTGATTTAATTATTTTCCTGTTTTCTTTTACATTTTTCTGGGAATACTTATGAATTTGTGCAACCATTGAAACACTTGAAAGAAAAGCTCCATCTGCTTCCAGTGCCGCTCTATGAAAGTGGGTTTCTATGTGCTTCTTGCACTGGTTGTGAATGTCTTTGAACTTGCAGAGTGGCCTTATGAGGTCCCAATATGCCTCTAACAGAGTTCAGATTTGGCAGAAACAACTTACAATATTTACAAAAGTGCATTTTTTGTACCAGCAGTGTGCCAGCTGTGGCGAGTAAGTTTCCAACCAGTAATAAGTGAATTTTTACTTTAAATGTGTGGCATCTTTCACAAATTTATTAGACACAGGAAGTGTCTAATGACCTTCCAGTAAGTCTTTCTTTCATTAGGTCGATAAAACTGATGCTCAATCAACATATCAACAAATATCAATTCCATAGCAGTCATCCAGTGCAGAATCTGTATCAGGGTCCAGTTTCAAATTTGCAAAAGGCTAATTCTATCATGAACTTTTGAAATGCTATTGCACACTAACCCACTATCAGATTATGAGAAAATTGGCAGTCAGTGACTGTCAATGTTTTCCCCCTACCCCTATCACAAACATATCTTTGGAAGTTTTGATGGGCCACTCATGCAGTCATTAGAAGATAGAACACCAGCACAAGGGTTCTAAGTTAGTTTTTGAGACTGAGAGTCGTTATTGTGAAATAAAAGTTTCTCTCATTCTCTACATCTTCATCCTCCATATCACTATAAAGCTTCTGTCTTCAGTTTCTTCTTTACACACACACACACACACACACACACACTGCAAAATACAAAATGGAAAATATTAAAGAACTGATGTTTTATTATATTGATTTTCAGTTGAGCGCTTTATCCAACACACCACCAGCCCTGCTTCCTACCATTCTAACACAAGATTTGTTCAAAAATATTTCTTCCTTTTTTTCGTAGCACTTGATAAAATAATGTTAAATTGCTAAGGTAAGGCTAAAAACAAATAATTTTGAATTTTACTTTGTACTATTCTTACCAAAATGAAAAAGAATCTGATTAGACTTTTCGATAATTTCCTATCAGCAATTTGAAAACATGGTGACAGATCAGTGTGAATAGGGTATGGGTATGGGTTGAAAAGTTTTTCAGGTTTAAACAGGGGTAGGGCCTGGCCTTCTCAGATCTGGCATTCTGCTGATGGATTACAATGCGGGGCCACACATGGCGACGGCAATGCAAAACCATATTGCAACTCTTGGTTGGGAGTACCTACACCATCCACCTCACAGTCCGGATCTTGCACAAAGTGACTTCTATCTGTTTCCTGCTTTGAAGAAGACTCTCGGTGGAAGGCACTTTGGCACCAATACTGATGTCAAACAAGCCATTCAATGCTTCTACCAGTTTTTCCATTCTTCTCCTAAGAATCTGCATTAGTATTTTGCAACCATGACTTATTAAATCCATAGTTCAGTCATTTTCACACCTGTCAGCAGCTGCTTTCTTTGTAATACCTTCAAACCTGAGGGTATTTTACCTGTCTCAACATCTTGCGTACCAGATGGAAGAGTTTTGTCAATTTCTGACAAAATATCACCTACTCCCGGTGCCTTGTTTTGATGTAGATTTTTCAAAGTTTTGTCAAATTCTTCTGGCAGTATCGTGTCTCTTATCTTATCTTCATGTTTCTAATAATATTGCTTTGAAGTTCATGTCCCTTGCATAGACCCTCTACATACTCCCACCTTTCAGCTTTCCCTTCTTTGCTTTGGACTGGTTTACCACCCGAGCTCTTGATATTCAAATAGCTGCTTCTCTTTTTACCAAATGTCTCTTTAATTTTCCTGTAGCAGTATCTGTCCTTCCCCTAGTGAAATATTCTTCTAAATCTTTACATTTTCCTCTAGCCATTTCTGCTTAGCAATTTTGCACCTCCTGTCTGGCTCATTTTTTAAACATTTGTATTCCCTTTCACCTGCTTCATTTGCTGATTTTTTTTTTTTTTTAATTTTCTCCTTTCATCAATTAAATTCAATATCTCTTGTGTTATCAAAGGATTTCTACTAGGCCTTGTCTTTTTACCTATTTGATCCTCTGCTGCCTTCACTATTTCATCTGTTAAATCTACCCATTTGTCTTCTACTGTATTCCTTTCCCCCATTGCAGTCAGTCATTGCCCAATACTCACTATGAAGCACTCAACAAACTCTGGTTCTTCTACTTATCCAGGTCCCATCTCTTTAATTTCCTACCTTTTTCTAATTTCTTCAGTTTTAATCTACAGTACACATCTGCCCCCATAAACGCCTTGCAATTTAAAAACTGGTTCCTAAATATCTGTCTAGCAATTATATGATCAGTCTGAATGAAACCTTATTTTGTCTCCAGGTGTCTTCCACATATGACTCTTAAATCAAGTTTAGCAATGATTAAATTATGTTCTGTACAAAATTCTACCAGGTGGCATCCTCTTTCATTTCTTTCCCCCAGTCCATATCCACTTACTATTTGTCCTTCTTTTCCTTTTCCTACTATCGAATTCCAGTCCCTCATCACAATTAAATTTTCATCTCATTTAACTCTTTGAATAATTTCTTTTACTTTTATCTCATCATACATTTCTTCAATCTCTTCATCATCTGCGGAGCTAGTTGGCATGTACTTAAGAGTGTACTGTGATAGGTGTGGGCTTCGTGTCTGTCTTGGCTGTGATAATCCATTCTTCATACTGTTCATAATAGCTTACTCACATTCCTATTCTCTTCTTCATGATTAATCCTACTCATGCATTACTCCTATTTGACTTTGTATTTATAATCCTGTATTCACCTGACCAGAAGTACTGTTCCTCCTGCCACAGAACTTCACTAACATCCACTATATCTAACTTCAACCTATCCATGTCCCATTTTAAATTTTCTAACCTACCTGCCCAGATAAGAGAGCTAACATTCCACACTTCAATACGTAGAATGTCAGATTTGTTCCTCCTGATGACGACATCCTCCTGAGTAGTCCCCACCCAGGGATCCGGATGGGTGACTATTTTACCTCTGGAATATTTTATCCAATAGTAAGCCGTCATCATTTAATCATACAACCAGCACACCAAGGCCTTTTTGGTTGATGTTACAAGGCCAGATTAGTCAATCATGCAGACTGTTGCCCCTCAGGAATCTCACATTTATCTGGCCTCTCAACAAATACCCCTCCACTGTGGTTGTACCTGTGGTACGGCTATTTGTATCACTGAGGCACACAAGCCATCCCATCTACAGCAAGGTTCATGGTTCATTGGGTGGGAGGGGGGGGGGGGGGGGGGAGTGATACGGCATGTATTCAGGCATCAAGGAATAACTTCCATGTTCCATGATACTTGAGAGAGCTGTGGATGGTTAAAAACCTAGGGGAAGACAGAGATTGGAATAAGCCCAAAAAATAATGGAGGATGTTGCAAACCAGTCAGGAGACTGATTAGGTCTCCCCTCATCCCCACCCCATAAAAAAAAAACACCTACATCACAAAGATAAAAGAAAGCTTCTTTCAGTGAAAGATGTAATTGTGATTGTTGTGCCACAATAGTCTTTATTCTATTATTTTATCTGCTCTTTCTATTTGCTTTCAAAAGTTATTTTAGTCTTTTCTTCTGTTATCTTTGTAAAGTCTCACATCACAAAAACGTTGTACATCTGTTGATTTTACCTGAGAACTATTAGGAAAGAAATAGCAATTTGTTTCTTTGCCGTCTTAATACTTTTCAACTCACTGAAAAGTGCTTTGGTTATGTAGCTTGTTATGTACATTATTTTATAAATTATGAGAATGCTGTTATAGCCTTGCCTTTGGGAGGGGGGGGGGGGGGCGGCAGATGGTGTATTTCAAAACGTCTTCTTGTGCAGTATACCCAGTGTGTTTTTGTTCACCTGTCGTCTTGTAATTTTTTTTATAAAAATTGTAAAAGATTATACTTAGCACCTTTCAAAAGTACCATTTGCAGCCAGGGCACCACTATTAGCCACACCATTCATTTGGTTGAGCTATAATCTTGTTTTTGTAGCATATTAAACATAAATATTTCTCAATGTCATCAAAATAGAATTGTTGGCAAATATGTAAATTTGGTTCACGTTGCAGGCTTCCATTTTATACTCTTGGATTAAAGCATCATGTATCTTCCATGAAGAGAACAAGAGAGAAAACATCAAAAGGAAAAAAGAGAATTGAAACAGAAGCTACAAGTTGTTACTTTCCAGCAGCTACTGAGAAGGAAATTGGTGCTGTAAACTCCAATCTGGTGATCTCAGAAACATGTGGAAGCATCAGATTAAAGGAAGAGTTCTTTGACACATACTGTGAAGACTTAGCCAGGAACCTCATAGGGAAAGTACTTGTGAGAAAATTTGATAATAGAACCTTGAAAGCTAGAATTGTTGAAACAGAATCTTACCTTGGTGGTGTTGACAAGGCTTCACATTCTTACAATGGGAAAATTACTGAGAGAAACAAACCAATGTTCATGAAACCTGGAACAACTTATGTATATCTCACATATGGAATGTACCATTGCTTCAACATTTCTAGTCAAGGTAGGCATGACATAAAATTAGTTTTTGTATCTTTACAAATAGGGTACCGAATTATATAAAAAAATTATTCAGCTTGAATTTATTGATAAGTTGGAAGAATTACATAATTATAACTTTGCAAGCTCAGCCACTGCCATTTGCTGAAACAAAACCTTTGTCCTAATTGCTAAATTAATAGACAGCAAGAGACAAGGAGGTGGTGGTGATGGGGGGAGAGGGGAGGCAACATATCTCAAGTTATGTACCTATCCGTATCCACATAATGCTAAAAAGGAAGGTAGCAAGAAATCTAATGTAGAAATGAGGAAGACAATAACCCAGAAAATATTGAGTTGGTACTTAGCTGTACTTTTAGGGAAGAAACAAAGCTACATAGTGCATACATTCATAACAGTATATAAGGCAACAGAATTAATATTTTTGTCACACGCAGTTTTTATAGTGTGCAGACTGTTGTTATTGATTGGCAATGGAAAGTCTTTATTGGAATATAAGTAATTTAAGATGTAAAGATAACAAGTCATTAAATAGTTGAGATGCTAAGCTGCCAATAGCCATATAAACTAGACTGAAAAAGTTGGTAGCATTCAGATGAATGTTTCTTCAGAGTTATATAGCGTACATATGCCTGTATGGCTACATTGTCTCAGCTGATTACAGTGTGCTGGCACAACAGCTCGACTGAGGTGAGAGGTTGTGTCAGGTTGAGTGGTCAATAGGGAGATAGCAAATGCTTGGGGTAGGAATGTGGCACTGCTGAGCTCATTCTGGCTGCATGTTCTACATCTACATCTACATCTACATCTACATCCATACTCCGCATGCCACCTGACGGTGTGTGGCGGAGGGTACCTTGAGTACATCTATCGGTTCTCCCTTCTATTCCAGTCTCATATTGTTTGTGGAAAGAAGGATTGTCGGTATGCCTTTGTGTGGGCTCTAATCTCTCTGATTTTATTGTCATGGTCTCTTCATGAGATATACGTAGGAGGGAGCAATATACTGCTTGACTCCTCAGTGAAGGTATGTTCTCGAAACTTCAACAAAAGTCCGTACCAAGCTACTGAGCATCTCTCCTGCAGAGTCTTCCACTGTAGTTTATCTATCATCTCCGTAATGCTTTCGCGATTACTAAATGATCCTGTAACGAAGCGCGCTGCTCTCCGTTGGATCTTCTCTATCTCTTCTATCAACCCTATCTGGTACGGATCCCACACTGCTGAGCAGTATTCAAGCAGTGGGCGAACAAGTGTACTGTAACCTACTTCCTTTGTTTTTGGATTGCATTTCCTTAGGATTCTTCCAATGAATCTCAGTCTGGCATCTGCTTTACCGACGATCAACTTTATATGATCATTCCATTTTAAATCACTCCTAATGCATACTCCCAGATAATTTCTGGAATTAACTGCTTCCATTTGCTGACCTGCTATATTGTAGCTAAATGATAAGGGATCATTCTTTTTTATGTATTAGCAGCACATTACACTTGTCTAAATTGAGATTCAATTGCCATTCCCTGCACCATGTGTCAATTCGCTGCAGATCCTCCTGCATTTCAGTACAATTTTCCATCGTTACAACCTCTCGACATATCACAGCATCATCCGCAAAAACCCTCAGTGAACATCCGATGTTATCCCCAAGGTCATTTATGTATATTGTGAATAGCAACGGTCCTACAACACTCCCCTGCGTCACACCTGGAATCACTCTTACTTCGGAAGACTTCTCTCCATTGAGAATGACATGCTGCATTCTGTTATCTAGGAACTCTTCAATGCAATCGCACAATTGGTCTGATAGTCCATATGCTCTTACTTTGTTCATTAAACGACTGTGAGGAACTGTATCGAACGCCTTGCGGAAGTCAAGAAACACGGCATCTACCTGTGAACCCGTGTCTACGGCCCTCTGAGTCTCGTGGATGAATAGTGCGAGCTGGGTTTCACATGATCGTCTTTTTCGAAACCCATGCTGATTCCTACAGAGTAGATTTCAAATAGTTCGGGTCTGTTTGTCACCAGAAGGTCTAATATGTTACCGCCATGAGTCGGTTCTCTGTTTAACTGCTCAAGGTAGTTTTCAGATACAGCACTTAAAACAATTTCACTGGATTCTTTGTCCCTGCCACCCGTTATGAACGTTAGAGTCTTCTAGTCTATATCCAGAAAATTAAAATATCCACCCAGAACTATAACATGGTGGGGAAATCTACTCGAAATATTTTCCAAATTATTCTTCAGGTGCTCAGCCACAACAGCTGCTGAGCCAGAGGGCCTAAAGAGACATCCAATTACCATGTCTGAGCCTGCTTTAACCGTGACCTTCACCCAAATTATTTCGCATTTAGGATCTCCATCAATTTCCTTCGATATTGAGGGCGTTGTCTACTGTGCACAATACATGGAGGAGTGGACTGGGCGTTGGGAGGGGGAAATAGGACAGAAGAAGATGGAGAGTGTGGAGAAGATGGTGTGATTTCAGCAAGAGTTAAAGTCAGGATCATACAATGAGGGTATGGTGCCAGTATAACCTAGAGGATTACAGGATCAGAGTCACACAAATTATTTAGGAATAAAGGAGATGAGTTCTCATTTTTTTGTAATGACAATTCCCATATGCATAATTCAGAGAACCTGGTGTGGGGGAGAGGGAGTAGGGTGCGGAGAATCCAGTGTTTCGGGTCATGAAACAGCCATTGAAATCTTGTGCTTGGCATCACAGCTACTTATTGTGCCTAGAATCCTTACTACTCCTACCAGTAATGTCTTCCACCACCTACCCATGCCAGCATAACGTAGTCCACCCTTCTACCACAGCTATTCCCACCCCCTTGTCACATGTGTCATTCTCTAGTGAAAGACCTCGATGCAATAACTGTGAAACACATACCCAGTACATACTACTACAGGCCTATTACAGGCTTATTCTAACCTACCAGAAGCAGGGCCACATGTGAAAGCAGTCATGTCATATACCAGCTGTGTTGTAATTTCTGCACAGTATTTTATGTAGATGTGCTCACGAACCCACTGTCCACACGAATGAATGGCCACCACCAAACTGTGCCCAAAGAGCATAATTGACCACACAGTGGCAGAACTTGCTGGTTTGTGCAGCATGCACGATTTCAGTGGCAGCCTTACAACCTGTGTCATCTGAATCCATCCCTTCAACACCATCTTCTTTGAGCTGCATAGATGGAAGTTGTCATTACAAAACATCCTTCAATCTCATAATTCTCATGGCCTCAATCTCTGCTAGTCTTGCCCCACATCCAGCACTGCACCTGTCCCATGATCATGACTTCACTCATCCTGTGTCCTCTTATGTCCAGCTGCCCTCATCCTCTGTTCTATCTCCCTCCACTCCTCCATGATATCGTATGCTATGGACAGCTCACCCTGTCTGCAGGCTCAACAAGTTCGTCAATGACATCTTCCTATCATGAGCAACAGCTGCAACTCCCTCCCAGCCATCAGCCACCATTTCCTACTCTTCCTTCCCACTCCCCAACTGCTTCTCCCCCCACCCACATCACGTGATACAAACTGTCAACCTCAGTTGAACTGCAGTCTTGGCACATGTACCCAGTGTGGAAAATGTAGTCATATGGGTTTATGTACGAGATCCATTCAAAAAATTCCACAACATTCATCATTTCACACCAATGGTGTGTTGGAGTGAAATGCAGTTGGCATCCCTGCACACGCCTGTGTTTAATGTGTAACTGCCAGAAGTTTCATTATTGTATGTCTGTTTGCTAGTGTTCAGTGCTGTATTGATTAGAACGTTGTGTCACACAATTTTTAAATTTTGTGATGGCAGAGTTAGAGGAGTAACGCATCTGAATTAAATTTTACGTGAAACTCAAGAAAACCTTTACAGAAACACACACCAAATGATGCTGGAAGCCTATGATGATGAATGCTTAAGCCGTATTCAGTGGTACGAATGGTTCACATGGTTTAAAAATGACTGGACAAAAGTTAATGATGACCCTTGTTCAGGGCATCTTTGACATATACTGACGGCACTCATGTCAGGAAGACCAAGAAATTGCAGAATAATGTAACATTTCATTTGGCTCATGTCATTGAAATCCTGACACAACCTCTCAGAATACATCGTATTGCTGCCAAGTTCACCCTACGGCTCATGAATCAAGACCAGAAAGACATTTGCCTCACAATATTTTGGATCGCGCAGATGAGAATGAGATGTTCTTTGAGAGAATCATAATGGTGATGAGATGTGGGGTTACAGCTATGGTGTGAGACCAAAGTTCAGTCTTCGAAGTGGGTCAGCGAATGTTCTTGAAGACCAAAAAAATTCAGCAGGTCAGGTCAAATGTCGGAGCTATGCTGATAATTTTGTTTGACATTGTAAGATTAGTTCATCATGAATTCATGCCACAGTGACAAACTGTTAATTGCTGGTACTATCAGGACATATTGCGATGCATGCGAGAAAATGTGAGAAGGAAATGGCCTGAATTGTGGTGAGACAATTCATGATTCTCACATCACCATAACGCACCTGCACATTCATCCCTGTTGGTGTGTGACTTATTGCACAAAAAACGAAATTACTGTGCTACCTCATCCTCCGTACTCTCCAGATCTGGCCCCTGTGCATTTTTTTTTATTATTTTTTTTTATTTATTTATTTTTTTTCTCCCCCAAAGTTGAAAAACCCATTGAAAGGACAAAAGGGGGGTGAGAAAATTCACAGACGGCACTCTTTGTGCTATCCAGTTAGAGACATACCAAGACTACTCCCAGAAATGGAAGCGACATTGGGAGCAGTGTATCAATTGTGGAGGAGAGTATTTCGAAGGAGACCATGCACAATAAGTAAAAGATAGCATAGAAAAATTTTGTGGATGAAGTTCTGGAACTTTTTAAACAGACCTCAATTATGTGTGTACGTGTACTCTGTAGTTCTGAATGAGGATTTGTCCTAAAGCTAGCAATCCTTTCAGTCTTGTTGATACACTTATTAACAGCTTATTGCCTCAACTATTCACTAAGTTTTTATCTGTACTCAAACTTCTGTTATTTTTAGTTGTGCCATACTCTGTCACACTGCCAGGAGCTGAGCGCATGACTGCATGTAAGATGTAGACAAAGAGGTGTGATGAGGCTATCCCTGCCATTCCATACTATGCTAGTAGAATCAGTGTGAGTAGTACTTGGAATATATAGGGATGTAGAATAAGACAGTGTCTAAAGAGAATAAACTGTATCTGTGCAAAGTATAACATAATTTGTATTTACTATGAGTATATTTACTATGAGTGTTATTACTTTTATGCATGCATCTATTGTATTGCATATTACCATAAGTTTAAACAATGGAAAGTCCAGATTGGAATATCAACATTATTATGAAAACTGTGGATTGGTACTCACCATAAAGATGACACACTGAATTGCAGACAGGCACATTGAAAAGTGTTACATGTAAGCTTTTGGTCAAAGCTTCTTCAGAAGAGAAAAACACACACACATTCACACAAGCAAACATACCTCACACACACATGACTGTTATCTCTGGCCAGAATGCAAGTGAGACATGTTGAACAGGAGCAACATTCCAGAATGGGGCAGGGAAGGGGAAGGGATAGCAAGATTTGGATGGGGAAAGAGGAATCAGCACTACCTGATGGAGTGTGCAGGGACTAGAGATGATGGGACAGGAGTGCCAGGTGTAGTGTCGGGAGGCTGTGTGGAAGGGAAAGAGAGAGAGGGCAAGGAGCTTGAAGGAGAGAAACGGAGAAGGAGAGAAGAGTGGTGGGTGCACCGGCAAAGAGAAACATGCAATGAGGGTGAGACAAGGCAAGTTGTGAGGAGGTGACAGAATGAAGGGAGTGGAAACAGTTGAGTGGAGGGTGCTGGACAGCAGCTTACTGTAGGCTTGAGGTCAGGATGATTTCAGGGGTGAAGAATGTGTTGTAAGCGTAAATCTCATCTGCACAGTGAATAGGTTTGTGGCAATGAAGATGGATTAATAATTGCTTGAACAATTGGAAAAAATTGATTGAAAGAATAATTGAAAAGAAATTTTGAAGGTAATTTATGAATCTGTGCACAATTTTGGGTGAACTTTAACTGATAGCAATATCAACAGACCTTTAACATCATTACATTCATGGTCAATAAACACAATTTGCATTACATACTGCTCCTTCCAGTAGTGTGTGGTACCAAATAACCACCGCAACCATTGTAAACCTTAATCTTCTCATTAATTCGATTGTGTTTAGTCTTGATTCTGACAATGTCGATGCTGCAACGCTCCTCCGGATACTGAATAAATTATTCTCGTCTGCACCAAACCTATTGATGCAGGATCTAGGTGGCAAAATGATGAACAGATAGGAGTTGACCTTGAATAAATATTCCTTTGCTAATAAGTACTTATAACACTTTTAATGAATGTTTAAAATACACATTTCTAACAACACTGATACGACGGATCCAAGCATATGTCTGCACACTCCACTTCCCGAAACAAAAGGGTGAAGATACATGAATTAATAAATTGAAGAGTGTGCTTCTTACTTTGTTTCATACAGATATTTAACGACATATTAAAACATTATCCTTGCCACAAAAAAACTCGTTAATTTACCCTTGGTTGTGTCTATAACTCATTCAGTTTACATATAGCTTATATATAAGAAAAGAAAAGAATGAAAAAATAATAAGATTCAATACAATTCCCCTCCCACTGTGCACTGACGTCATACAGAGGTGCACAGTGCCTGAGCTTATTTCCCTTTCTGAGGTTTGATGATTCTGGTCATTATGGGCATAGCCTATATTTTCGGCCATTGGAGTTATCCTGAATGGTTATCAATTTATGTGGTCATGTCAGTTTCTTTTAATGTGTACATATGTATTTTCTCTCCTAACGAAGTGCATGCTGTAACATAGTCCCATTGTTGTCAGTCAGCGTCTGCACAGTGTTTAGCTTGCGAAGTAGATGCATGCGGCCCAACATCCGTTATCGTCACAGTTCCCGCTCACGTGTCCCATATGAGGCCAGAGTATCCATGTCGTGCATTTACAGTGGATTTCACTGCACAAATTCGTGAAGCTTGTGTTCAGCAGTATGATTCTTTGTGAAATTTTCAATGTGGTGACAACTGGTTTCCAAATCAGCGGCTCGAGGAATTTATTTCAACTTGTTTCTCTCACTTATTCAGTGGGGAGACCAGCCATACATCCGACATCCATTGACAAGGTATGTTCCTTTCTGCTTATACAATGTTGTCGAGCACAGAAAATTCATGTTACACAAAGTATTGCCACTTTTAGTTTACCGCGCACACACCCACATATTGTTTTACCACATGTACACTGAACACTTTGCAGCCAGGTTTCATATGTTTTTGCACTTTGTTTTTGAGCTTCTTTCATACAGTTGCATTGCATAAAGTTTTTGTAGTGTCTTTTCCGCATACCCTACACATAACATTATAAAATACAAATACATTTACAAAATACACTTATCCTATTCATTTGCTGACATGTCATTATCGTCGCTCATATACATCATGGTCTGTAACATATTCTCTCCCCTTTTTATATTTATAGGGTCATTACTTGTCATTTGGTTTTAGTACTTATTGTCAGATTTCATTTTCGTTACAGTATTCGATTCCAATATTATGAGTACACATTTTACTCTCCTTTGGTTATGCATGCTTCATATAACATTCATACAATAATTTCATTTCAGTTTATGATTACTTCTTGTCAGAGCATATTTATCAATTCAAAAAGAATCAAAGAAGTAAATAATAGCCTCTCAGATAACTACGCATGGCCTCACCTCTCTAGCATTCTCCAGGAAGGATCTACACACTGCAGAGTTGTGGGAATTCCACTGAAAATCATTTATGTGCTCAGTTACATCTCGTTAATAGACTTAATTGTGATTCCAAGAACAAAATAGTTTGTTGTTTCTAAGCACAACTCAAATCTGACGGTACCAACCATATAAAAATACTTATTCAGTGCAGCTCAATATTTAGTTGTTATGTTCATTATATAAAAGATAACCATTTCATGTGCTAAGGTTTACAGAGTTGTATCATTAATACAATGTGCTATGTATAATGAACGCAAAACTATGTTTACATAAGTAACAAACGTGCATAAAACTTTCAATGTAATTCAGTTGTTTGGCGCTTTCATTGGTAGTCGACACTCACAGTGGGTAGGTTTCAGCCCCTTGATTATTTGGTAGTACTCAACCTTAGTTCAGCATCATTCTATATGATGTGCTGCAACTGTTTTCTTCTTCACTTACTTTCACACTATCACATGCATATGTATCATAAACTTACAACTATATTTACTTGTGGTGCAATCCTTTCTTATGTTTACATGGTACCTAACACTCTACAAGCATTTATCTTTCTTCACTGTCGGGCATTTCAATGCATCGTTCCCTGGAAGAAAAACCTTAATACTAACTTAAAACAAAATTTTCATAGATAAGTGTATACAGGCTCACTGGCTACCAATACATTTTTCATTTATACCAATACGTTCTTCATTTATTCAACCATGTTTTCATTCACCTCAGTGTGCAGTCGTGCTATCACAAAATTTATTTCATGTCATGTGTGCGTCTCTACTTACCTTATAAATCTGAAAGATGAAGTGTATTAGAGGCACGGTGCAACCTCTTATTCAATTTGTCACTAATACTGTACTTGCTTATTTACCTTCAGCAAGCTTTTTCTCCTCTATCAAGTATGATTATGCGTGCACCTTCAATATTCAAATTTATAAATATTGTACAGATATGGATATAATGTATATAATTGCATAGCTTAAGTATATATCTCGTAATTTAGCATCCCTTTCGTGTTTATATAATCCCATAGGTTATCCTTGCACGCACGCGCACGCGCACGGGTGTGTGTGTGTGTGTGTGTGTGTGTGTGTGTGTGTGTGTGTGTGTGTAAGATAGTCATAGTTATTGTGTAGACTCTCCCTTAATGTTCTATGTTTCTGTTTGTTCAATAGACTTTACAAATGCTAGTGTGGGTTGTAGTTCATCAGGTTTGTTTGTTTTGAGCACTACAAAACTTCCAGCTGTGCCTGTATGGCGCGCACGCACTTGCGGTTTGTTGACAAGCTTGCTTCCCAATGTGCATGCGCTGTGTTGCTCTGATAGTACTTGCGTTGTGACGGGTTTTGTATTGAATTGTGTGCTACTGTGCATTTCACAACTTCATTTATTTGTTTTAAACTGGGCTATGCGCAGGGCAAAACATTGTATTTAGAGTCTAGTTGTTTCTAGACACATAAAAGCAAAATTATTCTTTTTTGCAACCACTCATCGTATCCTTTACGCATTTAACATATAAGAAAAAACACAAACAAAAATTTTACTTAATTCAGATCAATTCAATTCCTTTTATTTGTCGGAAGACAACGCTGCTGTTGCATAAGACATCGTCAAGTACAAGTTATTTCTTTGTGGACAACACAATATAATGTTTCATATAACTTACATAAATTTTAATTTATACTTGTATGAGTTATTTCTTTGCGGGCAACAGAATACAATGTTACATATTAAACTTACATAAATTTCAATTTACACTTTTATATTACCCACTTTATAATATACATAATTTAGTTCACATTACAGTTAAATGATTTATAGTATTACATAAAAATTCCTGAACATTACAGAAAGCCTTTCTTTTTAGCCATGATTCCATCAACATTTTAAATTTATTGTGTGGCAGTTCCTTAATACTGTGTTGTATTTTGTTCAGAGACAACTTGCCAATGTGAGTAAAATTGTTTTTCGTCTTGGATAGTCTAGTCCAGGGGACATTTATCAAGTTTCTGTTCCTGGTTTCATAAGGATGGACATTAGCCCTAGTTTCATATATAAGAGTATCACAACGGCCTTGCCGCAGTGGATGCACCGGTTCCCGTGAGATCACCGAAGTTAAGTGCTGTAGGGTGTGATAGGCACTTGGATGGGTGACCATCCAGGCCGCCATGTGCTGTTGCCATTTTCCGGGTGAACTCAGCCTCGTGATGCCAATTAAGGAGCTACTTGACCAAATAGTAGCGACCTCGTTCAAGAATACCATCATAACGACCGGGAGAGCAGTGTGCTGACCCCATGCCCCTCCTATCCGCATCCTCCTCGGAGGATGACACGGCAGTTGTATGGTCCCGATGGGCCACTTGTGGCCTGTAGACGGAGTGGTTTTCATATATAAGAGCATTCTTTTTGGCGTAGACAAGAACTCGCAGTATGTACAAGCTGGGAACAATAAGTATTTTATATTTGGTGAAGTATTCTGTGCAGGAAGTTGTGTTTTGTAGACCAAAAATGCATCTTACTACTTTCTTCTGCCACAAGAATACATTATTAGCCCCAGCAGAGTTCCCCCAGAGTATTATCCCATAGTTCAAATGTGCGTGGAAAAAATGCATAATAGGCCATAAGGAGGAGGTCTTGATTGACACAGCTTTGTAATTTTCTTATCAGGTAGACTACTCTTGATAATTTATTAAAAACTTTTTCTGTCTGGTATTCCGACATAACTTACTGTCAAGATGAATGCCTAACAATTTCACTGACTTTTCCATGAGTTAGTGCAGGTCAGTATCAAGGTTCCTGTGGGAGAAAAGCCTGTGTTCTGTTTTATCATCATTTGGCTTTAATCTGTTATCCCTGAACCACTCACTAGCCTCTTCCATCATTAGTTCATTCATTTGTATCACAACCTTTTCATGTGTATGAGATGTGATGAAAGTGGTGTCATCTGCATACATCACTACTTTACATGGCACGATACGTGGCAAGTCATTTGCATATATAACAAACAGGAAGGGTCCCAGCACAAAACCTTGTGGGATCCCATACATAACATTCTGAAAATCAGATTTTTTGTTTGGATTTATGATCACCATATGTTTTCTGTTAGAATGCCAGTTCATTGCCTTTTATTCCATAATGTTCTACTTTTTTTATTAAAATATTATGTGAAATAGTATCAAAGGCCTTGCTAACATCCAACAGAGTGGCATAGGTATGTTGTCTATCTTCAAAGCCATGTAGAGCAGATAACACAACATTTTGAATGGCCTTAATTGTAGACAGTCAATTTTGAAACCCTTACTGAGCCTTGTTTAAGAGGTTATTACTTTCAAAAAATCATTCAGTTGGTTTTTTACTATAGTTTTAATAATTTTTGTTATTATTGGGGCTACTGCAATAGGCCTATAGTTTTTAGGTGTGTTTCTGTCTCCACTTTTATGCACGGGCAATATGGTGGTTAACTTCAAGCTGTCTCGAAATACTCCTTTTGTGAACATAAGATTTATAAGGAAACTCATACGGTGACAGATTGTATTTTCAATTTTTTAAGGATAAAATTGGACAGACCATAGACATTCTCTGCTCTAGAGTTGCTCTTCTTGGAGACAACTATTATATCCTTAGGTCAACAGTTTTCCACCGAAAAGTTTCTAAACCAGCATTAGATCCATCTTTCCATAAAAAGGGCAGTCTATCTGCATTTCTGTGATTATTTCTTGCCTTGACTTCATCTGTCAGAAAATTTTCCAACAGTTATGAAGTAATTATTAAGCTCTTCTGCACTTAAGGGTATGGGTAATTTTTCTGTGGTAGTCCTAGTGTCTGTTTTAATTACATTCCATGCTGCTTTGTATTTGTTGCCGGAATTAAGAATGCAATCGCTATGGCCTTTTCTTAACTTCAACAATCTCCTTCCTGTATATCTTTTTTAGTTTATCATAAGTGGGTTTACAGTGATTGTCTCTGTGAAATTTTTCATAATACACTCTTAGTAAGATCCTTAATTTATGGAGATGAGGTGTTTACCAGTTGCTGGAACTTCTGTTCTGCTTCTTGGTATGTAACCAATTTGATTTTGTTTTGAGTGGGCAGCACTCATTAAAGATATTTGCAACTGTACATAGGAAGCAATCAAATGCTCCAGTACCTGAGTTAGTTTGAATCACAGTGTAATTCCAGTCAACACTCATAATTCTATGTGTCATATTTATTATGTTTGTATGATTTAGCTGTCTCACTGTCCTAGGTTCTTTTGTTTGCTCTTGACCTTTGCCAAGCCCAGTTAATTTTAGAAATATGCCATCATGGTCAAACAGCATGTGTTTCACAACATCCAAGACAACATTATTTCTGCAGATATTGGCCTGAGCTCCCAGTTGGTGCACATTGACAGCACAGAAAGATACGTATATAGCTTCTTTTCTATGTTTACTTCATAGATTCTTACTTAAATTGCGTGTGAGTTTCATATAGGAGGTGTAATTTCAAGTTTTAGTTACTGTAATCGTAAATTCAGGCAGATTGTAGCGCAGTCGTTAGGCATTTGTACAGGTTAGTTCATACATTCTTTGCGTGTTTCCCTTGTGTTATCTAAGCACAGACTCGTGTTTCAGTAACTGTTGTTCAACATCGATTAAAATGGACAGGGACTGTGATTGCTGTGTTCGGATGAGGGCTGAGTTGGCATCCCCTCGCTCACAGCTGCAGGTGGCGCTGACTTCGGTCGCGCAGCTTGAGGCTGTTGCCAGTGGGCACCACTGTGGGGAGCTGGACTTGGGTATCACAGGGATGTCAACCTCGTCCCGTTTGTCCCCAGATCGGTCTGCCACCGTGGTTGCCCCGGTTGCTGCCCGCAGTGGAGCTGAGCCCTCGCCTGTGGTTGATCAGGAGGTCGTTCCATGGCGTGGCAGGCAGCGAAAGACGTCCCTGGAGGCTGATCAGAAAGCCTCCCCGGTGCGTCTGACAAACAGGTTTCAGGTACTGTCTCTGGCTGAGCCAGATGCAGCTACCTGCCCTGTTTCAGAGGATGATTCTCAGCCTTCAAGGTCCGTGCAATCGCAGAGGGTGGGCTTATTGGTCGTTGGGAGCTCCAATGTTTGGTGCGTAATGGTGCCCCTTAGGGATATGGCGGCTAAGGAGGGGAAGAAATCCGGTGTGCATTCCGTGTGCATTCCGGGTGGAGTCATTCCTGATGTGGAAAGGGTCCTTCCGGATGCCATGAAGAGCACAGGGTGCAGCCAGCTGCAGGTGGTGGCACATATCGGCACTAATGAGGAAATTCTCTCTGGATTACAGTGGCTATCTGAAGGCTGCCAGTCTTGCTTACAAGATGAAGGCAAAGCTCACTATCTGCAGCATCGTTGACAGAACCGACTGGGGATCTTTGGTGCAGAGCCGGGTGGAGGGTCTGAATCAGAGGCTCAGACGGTTTTGCGACCATGTTGGCTGCAGATTCCTTGACTTGCGCCATAGGGTGGTGGGGTTTCGGGTTCCGCTGAATAGGTCAGGAGTTCACTACACTCAGCTGGCGGCTACATTGGTAGCGGAGGCTGTGTGGCGTGGACTGGGCGGTTTTTTGGATTAGAAGGCCTCGGAAAAGTACGGGGTGGGCTGCAATCTCAAAGGGTGCATGGCAAATACAGGACGTGCTTGGATCAAGGAACAGTCGGAATTGTAGTTGTAAATTGTTGTATTCGTGCTGGGAAAGTCCCTGAGCTTCAAGCGCTAATAGAAAGCACAGAAGCTGAAATAGTTATAGCTACAGCCTGAAATAAGTTCTGCAGAAATTTTTACGAAGTCTCAGATGGTGTTCAGGAAAGATAGATTAGGCAGAATTGGTGGTGGAGTGTTTGTGTCTGTCAGTAGTGGTTTATCTTGTAGTGAAGTCGAAGTAGATACTCCTTGCGAATTGGTATGGGTGGACGTTATACTTAACAGCCGAACTAAGTTAATAATTGGCTTCTTCTACCAACCCCCAGACTCCGATGATATAGTTGCTGAACAGTTCAGAGAAAATTTGAGTCTCGTAACAAATAAATACCCCACTCATACGGTTATAGTTGGTGGGTACTTCAACCTTCCCTTGATATGTTGCCAAAAGTACTTGTTCAAAACCGGTGGTAGGCAGAAAACATCTTCCAAGATTGTCCTAAATGCTTTCTCTGAAAATTATTTCGAGCAGTTAGTCCACGAACCCACACGAATTGTAAATGGTTGTGAAAACACACTTGACCTCTTAGCCGCAAACAATCCAGAGCTAATAGAGAGCATCATGACTGATATATGGATTAGTGATCACAAGGTCGTTGTAGCTAGGCTCAATACCGTTTGTTCCAAATCCACCAGAAACAAACGCAAAATAATTTTATTTAAAAAAGCGGATAAAGTGTCACTAGAAGCCTTCCTAAGAGACAATCTCCATTCCTTCCGAACTGACTATGCAAATGTAGACGAGATGTGGCTTAGATTCAAAGGTGTAGTAGCAACAGAAATTGAGAGAATCATAACTCATAAATTGGTAAAAGATGGAACTGATCCCCCATGGTACACAAAACAGGTCCGAACGCTGTTGCAGAGGCAACGGAAAAAGCATGTGAAGTTCAGAGGAACGCGAAATCCCGAAGATTGGCTAAAATTTACAGACGCGTGAAATTTGGCACGTACTTCAATGTGAGATGCCTTTAATAGGTTCCACAACGAAACATTGTCTCGAAATTTGGTAGAAAATCCGAAGAAATTCTGGTCGTATGTAAAGAACACAAGCGGCAAGACGCAGTCGATACCTTCGCTGCGCAGTGCCGATGGTACTGTTACCGACGACTGTGCCGCTAAAGCAGAGTTATTGAATGCAGTTTTCCAAAATTCCTTCACCAGGGAAGACGAATGGAATATTCCAGAATTTGAAACACGAACAGCTGCTAGCATGAGTTCCTTAGAAGTAGATACCTTAGGGGTTGCGAAGCAACTCAAATCGCTTGATACGGGCAAGTCTTCAGGTCCTGATTGTATAGCGATTAGGTTCCTTTCAGATTACGCTGATACAATAGCTCCCTACTTAGCAATCATATACAACCGCTCGCACACCGATAGATCTGTACCTACAGATTGGAAAATTGCGCAGGTCGCACCAGTGTTTAAGAAGGGTAGTAGGAGTAATCCATCGAACTACAGACCTATATCATTGATGTCATTTGCAGTAGGGTTTTGGATCATATATTGTATTCAAACATTATGAATCACCTCGAAGGGAACGATCTATTGATACGTAATCAGCGCGGTTTCAGAAAACATCATTCTTGTGCAACACAGCTAGCTCTTTATTCGCACGAAGTAATGGCCGCTATCGACAGGGGATCTCAAGTTGATTCCGTATTTCTAGATTTCCGGAAAGCTTTTGACACCGTTCCTCACAAGCAACTTCTAATCAAGCTGCGGGCCTATGGGGTATCGTCTCAGTTCTGCAACTGGATTCGTGATTTCCTGTCAGGAAGGTCGCAGTTTGTAGTAATAGACGGCAAATAATCAAGTAAAATTGAAGTGATATCAGGTGTTCCCCAGGGAAGCGTCCTGGGACCTCTGCTGTTCCTGATCTGTATGAATGACCTGGGTGACAATCTGAGCAGTTCTCTTAGGTTGTTCGCAGATGATGCTGTAATTTACTGTCTAGTAAGGTCATCCGAAGACCAGTATCAGTTGCAAAGCGATTTAGAAAAGATTGCTGTATGGTGTGGCAGGTGGCAGTTGACGCTAAATAACGAAAAGTGTGAGGTGATCCACGTGAGTTCCAAATGAAATCCGTTGGAATTTGATTACTCAATAAATAGTACAATTCTCAAGGCTGTCAATTCAACTAATTACCTGGGTGTTAAAATTACGAACAACTTCAGTTGGAAAGACCACAAAGATAATATTGTGGGGAAGGCGAGCCAAAGGTTGCGTTTCATTGGCAGGACACTTAGAAGATGCAACAAGTCCACTAAAGAGACAGCTTACACTACACTCGTTCATCCTCTGTTAGAATATTGCTGCACGGTGTGGGATCCTTAACAGGTGGGATTGACGGAGGACATCGAAAGGGAGCAAAAAAGGGCAGCTCGTTTTGTATCATCGCGTAAGATGGAAGAGAGTGTGGCAGATATAATACACGAGTTGGGATGTAAGTCATTAAAGCAAAGACATTTTTGTCACGGCGAGATCTATTTACAAAATTTCAGTCACCAACTTTCTCTTCCGAATGCGAAAATATTTTGTTGAGCCCAACCTACATAGGTAAGAATGATCATCAAAATAAAATAAGAGAAATCAGAGCTCGAACAGAAAGGTTTAGGTGTTCGTTTTTCCCACGCGCTGTTCGGGAGTGGAATGATAGAGAGAAAGTATGATTGTGGTTTGATGAACCCTCTGCCAAGCACTTAAATGTAGAAGAGGGTATCAGTGATCATAAGTCAGTGGTTGCATCAATGACTACAAGTGTAATAAGAAATGCCAAGAAAGGAAGGAAAATATATTTGCTTAACAAGAGTGATAGGGCACAAATCGCAGAATATCTGAGTGACCACCATCAAACGTTTATTTCTGAGGAAGAGGATGTGGAACAAAAATGGAAAAAATTCAGAAACATCGTCCAGTACGCCTTAGATAAGTTCGTACCGACTAAGGTCCAAAGCGAGGGGAAAGATCCACCGTGGTATAACAATCATGTACGAAAGGTACTACGGAAACAAAGAAAGCTTCATCATAGGTTTAAGAGTAGTCGAATCATAGCTGATAAGGAAAGGCTGAACGAAGCGAAAAAGAGCGTAAAGAGAGCAATGAGAGAAGCATTCAACGAATTCGAACATAAAACATTGGCAAACAATCTAAACAAGAACCCTAAAAAGTTTTGGTCATATGTAAAATCGGTAAGCGGATCTAAATCCCCTATTCAGTCACTCGTTGACCACGATGGCACCGAAACAGAGGACGACCGAAGAAAGGCAGAAATACTGAATTCAGTGTTCCGAAACTGTTTCACTGCGGAAAATCATAACACGGTCCCTGACTTCAGCCGTCGCACGGACGCCAAAATGGAAAATATTGAAATAAACGATATCGGAATTGAAAAACAACTGCTATCACTTAGTAGCGGAAAAGCATCCGGACCAGACGAGATACCCTTAAGATTCTACAGTGATTATGCTAAACAACTTGCCCCCTTTCTATCAGCAATTTATCGTAGATCGCTGGAAGAACGTAAAGTACCTAGCGACTGGAAGAAAGCGCAGGTCGTTCCCATTTTCAAGAAGGGTCATAAATCAGATGCGAATAATTATAGGCCTATTTCGCTTACGTCAATCTGTTGTAGAATAATGGAACATGTTTTGTGTTCTCGTATTATGACGTTCTTAGATAATACAAATCTCCTTCATCATAACCAACATGGATTCCGCAAACAGAGATCATGTGAAACTCAGCTCGCCCTATTTGCCCAAGAAATTCACAGTGCCGTAGACACTGGCGAGCAGATTGATGCCGTATTCCTGGACTTCAGGAAGGCATTTGATACGGTTCCGCACTTACGTTTAGTGAAAAAAATACGAGCTTACGGAATATCGGACCAGGTTTGTGATTGGATTCAGGATTTCCTAGAAGAAAGAACACAACATGTCATTCTTAACGGTTCAAAATCTGCAGATGTAGAGGTAATTTCGGGAGTACCGCAGGGAAGCGTGATAGGACCTTTATTGTTTACAATATACATAAATGACTTAGTTGACAACATCGGTAGCTCCGTGAGGCTATTTGCAGATGACACGGTTGTCTACAAGAAAGTAGCAACATCAGAAGACTCGTACGTACTCCAGGAGGACCTGCAGAGGATTAATGCATGGTGCGACAGCTGGCAGCTTTCCCTAAACGTAGATAAATGTAATATAATGCGCATACATAGGGGCAGAAATCCATTCCAGTACGATTATGCCATAGGTGGTAAATCATTGGAAGCGGTAACGACCGTAAAATACTTAGGAGTTACTATCCGGAGCGATCTGAAGTGGAATGATCACATAAAACAAATAGTGGGAAAAGCAGGCGCCAGGTTGAGATTCATAGGAAGAATTCTAAGAAAATGTGACTCATCGACGAAAGAAGTAGCTTACAAAACGCTTGTTCGTCCGATTCTTGAGTATTGCTCATCAGTATGGGACCCTTACCAGGTTGGATTAATAGAAGAGATAGACATGATCCAGCGAAAAGCAGCGCGATTCGTCATGGGGACATTTAGTCAGCGCGAGAGCGTTACGGAGATGCTGAACAAGCTCCAGTGGCGGACACTTCAAGAAAGGCGTTACGCAATACGGAGAGGTTTATTATCGAAATTACGAGAGAGCACATTCCGGGAAGAGATGGGCAACATATTACTACCGCCCACATATATCTCGCGTAATGATCACAACGAAAAGATCCAAGAAATTAGAGCAAATACGGAGACTTACAAGCAGTCGTTCTTCCCACGCACAATTCGTGAATGGAACAGGGAAGGGGGGATCAGATAGTGGTACAATAAGTACCCTCCGCCACACACCGTAAGGTGGCTCGCGGAGTATAGATGTAGATGTAGATGTAGAGTAATCATGTAGATGTAGATCTAGGCATGCATTTTGTCTTGTGGGCTTACTGTTGAGACAGAAGAAATTAATTTATCTCAATGTATCTAACAGGAGGCTAGTTTGAGAGTTATGCACATTCACATCTATATTAATAACTCCAAAGATAAGAATTTTATATGTCTTATATCTGAGTAGAAACAATAACAATTTTTCTGTGGGGTCCACTGTAACTTTTGAGTCAGTATATGGAAATCACAATAACCAGGCATTCTGGGAACTTAACAGCAGCAGCTTCAAATTCTTCTTCTTGAGTTAAATGCTTAATATCTATTACACTGAATTTAAGTCTTACACAATCTCTTACAAGTATACCTACACTTCCTTTCCTCATAATAGATTTAAAGTAAACAGGTGCTATTTTGTAGCCATCAGGAATGTACAACTGGCTTTCATTTTTTGTGAGCCAGTGGTCATTAAGACACAGAACATCACAACTAACAACATAAATTCTAGAATGTGACTTTCCCCTTTCTTTCAGTATACAAACATTTCCAAGTCTTTGTGTGATTAAAGGCCCTTGTCTTTGCCCGCGTTCGTGTGTACTATTCTATATGCTCCCAGGTAGATGATTTTAGTAATTATGTGAGGTCCAGTGCATATTAATTGCCACTTATGGTTCTGGTTTCCAATTTTTCTGGATTTTGGATGTGTTCTAAGTAATACATCTTGGCGTATATAAAATTGTGTTGTACATTTCAGCTTCCCTTTCCAGTATTTAGCCCATGCTTTAAGGTTCATTACTGCATGTCATATTTTATCCTCCAGTGATAATTCATGTATCGGTATCTTCGACAGAGATTTCTCCTACTTGTCTACTTGTTTGCAACTGAATTTCATCTCACTTGGTGTAAATCCAGTTGATGTATGGGAAAGGTTGTTAACAAATTGTAAGAAGGGAGTGACATATTCAATTCACTTGGTATGTTTACGAGGCATATAGGGCCTGAGAAACCTGTTGAATTCCTTAAATACCTTTCTGTGGGGGATGCTTCAGGATGAAATTTGAATATTATAATGTGTTCAATTTGGTTGGAGCCAACAAAATATGAGGCATTACCTGTTAACATGACTTCTGATTTTCCTACTCCTGTAAAATAATGCCCTTTGATTCGTCTTATAGTTGAACTGGCTTTAGCATTCTGTACAGCATACAATTTTACATATTTGGTGAAAATATCATACATACCTACTATATACTTTACACCGACCTTACTTCTGGGATAGGGTCTATCCACATCCACAGACACCTTTTCTAGAGGTTTTCAGACACTTTTTCTAGAGGTTTTCTACCACAATGGTATGTAGTTCAATCTGTTGGGAGATATTAGAATATTTTGTTTTCTGGCAGACAACACACTTCCTTACCATCTGTAGAATCTTCATGTAAGGTTGGGGAAACAACAATATTGACCTATTTTGTCATTGCACTTAGCAGTGTCATAATGGCCCCTGTTTGTGTGTGTGTGTGTGTGTGTGTGTGTGTGTGTGTGTAAGATAAAATCATCCACATATTCCTCCGGCAAACACACATGCCATTTTTATTGTTCATGATGGTTCCTATGTAACAGAACACCTTTGTGAATAGTGAAAAACCTTTTTAACTCTTCAACACCGTTTTGCATAAGTTTCACTCTTACCTTACTCCATCGTGTGTCTACTTGCTGTAATGGCTCCATGTGTTTACACATTTGGGCATAGTATGATCAGAGTGTTTAGTCTTCATCAACATACCTCTTCTTTCAATCTTCCTGCTCTAAAAGACCGTTAAATTCCTCTAAGCCTTGTGGTAGTCGAGAAAGAGCATCAGCTATTATGTTCTGGTTTCCCTTTATGTGCACTATTTCAAAAGCAAATCCTTGAAGATCATACACCACCTGGCCATCACTTGGTGTAGCAATTTACAAGTTAACAAAAGTGATAGGGACTGACGGTCACAGTATACTTTTGTGTGTTTACCTCAGAGGAGATATTCAAACTTTTGAAAGGACCATATTACAACCAAACCCTTCAACTCCATAACTGAATATGAACGTTCGGCGTAGGATAAGATGTGGCTGGCAAAGCTAATTACTTTAGGGGTGAGTTTTACCTCTTCTTCTGCCATTTGAAAAAGACACGCACCCAGACCCTGAGAACATGCATCAGTGCATAAGCAAACATCCTTCTTCATGTCTGGTTGAGATAGAATATTATCATTTAATAAGGCTTGCTTGATGTTCTTGAAACTGGGTTGACGTTGCTTGTCCCATAAACAAGGTCTGCTTTTCCAGAGAAGATTGAGAAAAGCATCACTGTTCATAAGTTGGTTAGGGATGAATTTCCTGAAAAATGAGACTAGGCCTAATTATGCCTTTAATTGTCTCTTGTTTTGAGGTACAGGACAGTTCCTAATGGCGTCAAGTATTTTTGGATCGAGCAGTATGCCTTCTGAAGAGATTGTGTGTCCCAAAAACTTTATCTTTTCTTTTCCGAAACTAGATTTCTTGGAATTTTTCTGTTATTCCATGTTCGGAAAAGCAATTCAATGCTTGCTCAATTAATCATAAGTGTTCTACCCATGAGGGTGTGCCAACTAAAAGGTTGTCCACATATACTGTTACCTTACTCAAAAGTTTGTGTCGTAGCACCTTGTCCAGGGCAGAGATAAATGCACCTGAACTTACATTCAATCCAAACAGTAACATTTGAAATTCGAAGCTCCTACCTCCACATACGAAGGTTAATCTCTTTTCTTACTGCTTCCCTCTTTGTCCATGGTATAGCGTATGAAGTAGAACAAAAAGTTTTGTGAGGATATACTTCCATTGTGTACACAAAATTCTTAATGATACTTGGTCTTTTTTCAAACACATGGATATAAGCAAATATCAGTTTCCTAAATTCTGCTTGCTGTCCTTGAGACAAGCACTTTCATCCACTTACCACTCTGTTTATTGTGTCAATGTTTACCTCTTCTGCTGCGGACTGTTAGTTATTGTATGTGTTGACAAACGTGACTACAGGATTTACCAATTGAACCTCAAAGTCATGAGTAACTTCAGTTTTACGTCTATCAGTACTTTCCCTGATTAGGTCTGTTGCAAATAATTGGTTATTTACAGTGAAATGATATTGGCCTTTTCCTTTATCAGTTTGTACTTGGTATGTCCTAACTGTATCCATACCAATTAAACAGTCAACAAGTAATTTCTCCACTATCAAAACAATGCACTGTACAGAAAACTGACCTAATTGGATGAGAATTAAAGCTTGTACGAGGTGCATTCAAGTTCTAAGGCCTCCGATTTTTTTTCTCTGGACTGGAAAGAGATAGAAACATGCGCATTGTTTTAAAATGAGGCCGCATTCATTGTCAATACGTCCCAGAGATGGCAGCACCGTACGGCAGATGGAACTTTACCGCCACCGGCGAGAATAAGAACTGTTTTAAATACTTAAAATGGCGACATTTTCCTTCCTTGAACAGCGTGCAATCATTCATTTTCTGAATTTGTGTGGTGTGAAACCAATTGAAATTCATCGACAGTTGAAGGAGACATGTGGTGATGGAGTTATGGATGTGTCGAAAGTGTGTTCATGGGTGCGACAGTTTAATGAAGGCAGAATATCGTGTGACAACAAACCGAAACAACCTCGGGCTCACACAAGCCGGTCTGACGACATGATCGAGAAAATGGAGAGAATTGTTTTGGGGGATCGCCGAATGACTGTTGAACAGATCGCCTCCAGAGTTGGCATTTCTGTGGGTTCTGTGCACACAATCCTGCATGACGACCTGAAAATGCGAAAAGTGTCATCCAGGTGGGTGCCACGAATGCTGATGGACGACCACATGGCTGTCCGTGTGGCATGTTGCCAAGCAATATTGACGCACAACGACAGCATGAATGGGACTTTCTTTTCGTCAGTTGTGACAATGAATGAGACGTGGATGCCATTTTTCAATCCAGAAACAAAGCGCCTGTCAGCTCAATGGAAGCACACAGATTCACCGCCACCAAAAAAATTTCGGGTAGCCGCCAGTGCTGAAAAAATGATGGTGTCCATGATCTGGGACAGCGAGGGCGTAATCCTTTCCCATTGTGTTCCAAAGGGCACTACGGTAACAGGTGCATCCTACGAAAATGTTTTTAAGAATAAATTCCTTCCTGCACTGCAACAAAAACGTCCGGGAAGGGCTGCGCGTGTGCTGTTTCACCAAGATAATGCACCCGCACATCGAGCTAACGTTACGCAACAGTTTCTTCGTGATAACAACTTTGAAGTGATTCCTCATGCTCCCTACTCACCTGACCTGGCTCCTATTGACTTTTGGCTTTTTCCAACAATGAAAGACACTCTCCGTGGCCGCACATTCACCAGCCGTGCTGCTATTGCCTCAGCGATTTTCCAGTGGTCAAAACAGACTCCTAAAGAAGCCTTCGGCGCTGCCATGGAATCATGGACGTCTGCAGGGCGATTACATCGAGAAGTAACGCCAGTTTCATCGATTTCGGGTGAGTAGTTCATTAGAAAAAAAAAATCGGAGGCCTTAGAACTTGAATGCACCTCGTCTTTTGACTCCTTTCGATTTCTGACCAGTTGCAGTTTGTACTTCGCAATTTTGTACTGGTAGTGTGGGTATACACCCACATTTCCTCAGTTCTTCAAAGATTCCCTTTGACGTCAGATTAGTAGTAGCACCTGTGTCAAGCACAATGGGTACATCAAGGTCAAATAGTTTGGCTTTTGTACTTTCCCCTTTGTCAAATTTTGCTGTGTGTCCTCATTACTTTGATACAGATCATTTTTCACATCACTACCTTCATCGTATCTGATGAAGCAAGTGTCATTCAAGCTTGTACTCCCACTCTCCTTCCAGGTCACAGAATGGGGGCCTACCATGACCATTTCAAGTTTTCTGGAGTCCCGGTGGCGTAGGTCTCTGGGTTAGGCGTAACTTCTACTAATGGACTGTTGGTGTTTGATTACGCCAGTTAGTATCCTGCAAGGCTCTCAACTGAAATTATCTTTGCCTTTGCGCGTTATTTGACATATGTGCTTTCTTTGCTGCCAGAATTATGCTGTCTATGTGTTATTCAGCTGTTTGGTATTGTTGCATGTTTGCCAAGTGATCGGCTGATTATTGCTGCTAGGTTGTGTCTGTACATATTGTACATGCTGGCCATACAATACTTGCCCATTATAGTTGTTTTTGTTAAATATTTGCCCATTTCTTTTATACCCGCCCTAGGATTTACGGATTTTGCCATTGTCATTGTGATTATCGTTACCATTACCATAGGTCTTTGTGGGATAAGGTTGCCATCCATGTTGTACTACGAATCTGTTGTTCACTTGTTGATCCATTAATCTCTGTGGCACTATCTGCATATTAACAGGCTTGGGTTGTACTGATCTCTCTTCTTATATCAAATCAGTTGAGTCCAGTACAGATAGAAAGTATTTGGTGTTGTGTTCCGGAATGGTAATGAGTTTTTCCTTAATGTGGGCAGGTGGATGGTCCTAAAATTTTCAGCACATCTACTTGAGATACCGGATTCGTCTAGTATCTGGTTTTATTCAAATATTTTTCAAAGTAGCCCCTTAAACTTCCATGTTTGCTATTGAATGGAGAGGGGTTGAATACTTAATGTGTGAGGCTCTCTTGCATGGCCTCAGACCAATCTTTATCCAGAAAGGCTCTCTCAAACTGTTCATAGTAGTGGCTACGCTCCGCCATGTCCGTAGCCCATAGTAGAACGTCACCCTGTGTGTATCGAACAACAAATCTAATTTTCTAGGCTTCCGCCCAGGTACGAGGTAAAACATTTCGAAATGCTCTGATAAAGACCACAGGATTTGTTCCTCTCACTTGTAAGGTAAATAAGAACCTTCAACATCGCAGCGTGTCAGCAATCGTTGGTTAATATATTAAAAAACTAAAAACCCGCCTCGATTGTGAAAAAAGCACCTAGTGTTAACCTAGGTTTCGGCGTTGATAACTACACCTTCTTCAGAACAACAATAAAACCCACAAGCGCCTAAGAAGACCTTTGTCAATGATTAAAAGAACACCATAGCTATGCATTTATAAAGGGAAAAAAAAGTAAAACACAAACAGTACATATGTACAAAGTCAAAACCACTACTTAACTTGATGGTGTACGCTCCACCTCACACCGGCCTATGTTCGATGGGCCATGACCCATGCAGCTACAAATGGTCACTCACTTACAAGCTTGTATCGCACTGGTAGATGAGACAATCAATTCCTGGTTCATAGAACGATGGTGGCCACTGACAGATCCACAACTGCAACCACTCTTGCACATCACTGACCTACTGAAACCAACATCCATGCAAGTCCTTCATCAGGTCACTAAAGATGTGAAAATCACACAGTGAGAGATCCGGGCTGTGCGGCGGATGCAGCAGAGTTTCTCAACAAAATTGATAGAACATACCCTTTGTCCGATTGGCAGTGTGGGGATGGGCATTATTGTACAACAGGGTGATTCCACCCAACAGTGTGAGAGCAAACAGCAAAGCCAATAATGGAAATATTCCATATCTAGCCCACCAAAGTAGTCCAAAGCTGCTCACAAAATTTCCAGTACATCTGCAGCTACAGTTACACAATTACTCTGCAGTTCACAATTAAGTGCCTTGTACAGGGCTCATCAAATGACCTTCGAGATACTTCTGTATCATTCCACTCTCAAACAGCATGTGGGGAAAAATGAATACTTTAATCTTTCTCTGCAAACTCTAATTTCTCTTATTTTATTATGATGATAATTTCTCTCTGTGTAGATGGGCACTGACAAAGTATTTTCACACTCTGAGGAGGATGTTGGTGGTTGAAATTTCATGAGAAGATCCTGCCACAGTGAAAAACACCTTTATTATAGTGACTGCCACCCCAATTCATGTATCATATCTGTGGCAGTATCTCCCTATTTTGTGATAATACAAAACAAGCTGCCCTTCTTTGAACTTTTTCAATGTCCTCCATCTGTCCTATATGAAGTGGATCCCACACTGCACAGGAGGACTCCAGAAGCAGTCTCTTTAGTAGATCTGTTCCATTTGCTAAGTGTTCTGCCAATAAATCACATTCTTTGGTTTGCTTTCCACACAACATTAACTATCTCATAGTTCCAGTTTAAGTTATTCGTAATTGTAATTCCTAAGTATTTAGTTGATTTTACAGCCTTTAGATTTGTGTAATTTATTATGTAAGTGAAATTTAGTGGATTCCTTTTCTTGCTCATGTGAATGACTTCACACTTTTCATGATTTAGAGTCAGTTGCCACTTTTTGCACCATACACATATCTGGTCTAAATCATTTTGCAGTTCATTTTGGTCATCTGATGACTTTATATTATGGTAAATGACAGCATATACATTTATGAAATTATAATCTTTCTACACAGCAGACAAAAATTATTTGAGGAGAACCATTTTAACCACCCATATAACATTGGAAATAAAAATAATTTTATGCTACCCACACACCAATTGAAGATTATATGCATAGACTCCATAGTATATGAGGGATGACAATATATGTTAAGTTAATGAGCAAAAACATATTAAATATGAAGCTAGAAATTTGAAAAACAAGGTTACAGAAATGGGAGAAATGTTACTATTCAGTAGAAGAATTCATAGAGGATGAAAACATAATTTGAACAAGGGGTATTAAATTTTAGTGTGTGTATCTATATCAAAATTGTATTATTATTCTTATTATTCCATTTGTTAACATCAGCTGTTCTATGTTTATGGGGAAATTTTACCACAATTTCGATGTGTCTCCTGTAACTGAATCAGATGATTTAGATTATGTACACTATGAGACAAGTAAACCACAATTCACATCATCTACAAGCACTGTAAGAGAACAGCTCAGATTTTCTCCTATTTCATTTGTGTAGAAACGGAATAACAGAAAGCCTATAACAGTTCCTTGGGGAATTCCAGATATTACTTTTATTTTACTCAATGACATTCCATCAGTTACTATGAACTGTGACATTTCTAACAGGAAATATCAAATACATTTACACAACTGAGACAATACTCCATAGGTATTCAATTTAATTAGAAGTCGCTTGTGAGGAATGGTGTCAAAAGCCTTCTATAAATTTAAGAATATGCCATCAATTTGACATCCCCTGTCAATAGCACTCATTACTTCATGAGAATAAAGTGTTGGTTGTGTTTCACAAGAATGATATTTTCTGAATCTGTGTTGACTATTTGTCAATAAGTTATTTTCTTTGAGGTGATTCATAATGTTCAAGTACAGTATACATCCAAAATCCTATTGCATATCAATGTTAGTCATATAGGTCTATAATTCAGCAGATTGCTCGTATTTCCTTTCTTGGGTATTGATGTGACTAGTGCAACTTGCGTGTGAATCTTTCTATAAGTGAGCATTTGTATATGATTGCCAAGTATAGTGCTATTGTATCAGCATTCTCTGAATGGAACCTGACTGGTACACAATAAGGCCTGGAAGCCTTGCTTTTTGTGAGTATTTTAAGCTACTTCACTACAATGAGAATATCTACTCCTAAATTACTCATGTTGACAGTTGTTCTTGATTTGAATTCTGGAGTATTTACTTCATCATCTTTTGTGAAGGAATTTCAGAAAACTGTGTTTAGTAGCTTTGTTTTAGTGGTGCTTTCATCAATAACATCACCATTGTTATTACACAGTGAAGATATTGATTGCTTCTTACCACTGGTGTACTTTATGTGTGACCAGAATCTCTTTGGGTTTTCTACCTGATTTCGAGAGAGAGTTTTTGTTGTGGAAACTATTAAAAGAATCTCACATGGAAGTTTGTGCTAAATTTTGAGCTTGTGTAAAACGTTGTCATGTCTAGGAGATTTTGCATTCTTTTAAATTTGTTATGCTTTTTGTTATTGCTTCTGCAGTAGTGTTCTGAACTGTTTTGTGTACCATGGGGGATGAGTAGCGTCTCATATTAATTTATCTGGTATATAGCTCTCAGTTTCCTTCAATAGTATTTATTTGAATTTAAACCTTATCTGATCTATGCTTACATAGTCAGACTGGATGGTGTGGAGACTGTCTCTTAACAAGGTGTCCAACGAATGTTTATCTGCTGTTTAAAACAGATATATTTTGCTTTTATTTTTGGTACGTTTGGATATTGTGGTATTCAGTCTAGCTACACCAACTTTATGGTCAGTAAGTCCTGTATCTTTCATGATGCTCCTTTCTTGGTCAGGATTATTTCTTGCAAAGAGGTCAAATATGTTTTCACAACCATTTAGTCCTTGAGTGGGCTTCTGAGCTGGTTGTTTGAAATAATTTTCCAAGAAGGTATTCAGCACAATTTCAGATGCCATTTTATGCCTATCGCTGACTTTAAACACGTATTTTTGCCAACATATCCATGGCACAAGTCAAGGAATCGGCAGTTATGATAACACTCTTCTTCGACTCAGGGGCCTTCTGCTCGTCCAGTTCCTCAAGCGTGGAACAAAATCAATTTCCAATTCTATGAAGACACTTTGCAGAAACTGTGATGTTCCATAAAGTCAAAGTGCCCAGGAATTCTTTTGGATGGAATCATCGTGTTGCAAGATAATGCCCGCCCCCACATTGCCAACCAAGTAAAGTCTATGCTTCAACGATTTGGTTGGAAAACACTGCCCCAGTCTCCATACAGCCCAGATGTTTCATCATGTGATTTTTCACATAGTCGGCAACCTCAAGAAAGACTCTAGATGCATCAGCAGTCAACTATATTACATGAAACGAGAATTGATCATCTCATGTCCCAGTGGGATAAATGTGTTAGCTCTTGCAGTGATTACCATTGATTGGAACCATTCCATTGTCCTGTTGTGGTGGGTATTCAGTTTCCATTTGACTACCCCTCATATTATTACCAAAAGTTTAGGTACATCATAATGTATAAGACTAGGGTAACTAGCATATGGTATTGTGCCTGCAATGTTGATTCTAACTCTGTCATGTATTTGGAGTTACATCGTAGTGTGCAGGGCCAAATTGCAGTGAGTAAATAAGTTTGATGAGAGATGAAAGACTCAGTGTTTATTCTGAGTCAGAAACTGAAAACTGGTGAAGGCAGAAAGCCTTGCTTGTGCGGTGGAATCTGAGCTAACTATTTGTAGTATCGTTCCCAGAACCGATCGCAGTCCCCTGGTTTGGAGCCGAGTGGAAGGCTTAAACCAGAGGCTCAGACGATTCTGCGGAGATCTGGGGTGCAAATTTCTCGACTTCCGCTATCGGGTGGAGAGGTGTAGGGTCCCCCTGAATAGGTCAGGCGTGCACTACATGCAGGAAGTGGCTACAAGGGTAGCGGAGTACGTGTGGAGTGTGCATGTGGGTTTTTTAGGTTAGAGAATTCCCTCCCTAGGCCCAACAAGACACCTCCTGAGACGCGGCAAGGTAGGAGTAGGCAAAATGCTACAGGAAATAACAATATTAATCTGCTAATAGTAAACTGCAGGAGCATCTATAGAAAGGTCCCAGAACTGCTCTCATTAATAAATGGTCACAATGCCCACATAGTACTAGGGACAGAAAGTTGGCTGAAACCAGATGTAAACAGTAATGAAATCCTAAACTCAGATTAGAATGTATACTGCAGAGACAGGCTGGACAGTGAAGAGGGAGGCGTATTCATAGCGATAAGAAGTGCAATAGTATCTAAGGAAATTGACGGAGATCCGAAATGTGAAATAATTTGGGTGAAGGTCACGGTTAAAGCAGCCTCAGACATGGTAATTGGATGTCTCTATAGGCCCCCTAGCTCAGCAGCTGTTGTGGCTGAGCACTTGAAGGTTAATTTGGAAAATATTTCGAGTAGAATTCCCCACCATGTTATAGTTCTGGGTGGAGATTTTAATTTTCCGGATATAGACTGGGAGACTCAAACGTTCATAACGGGTGGCAGGGACAAAGAATCCAGTGAAATTTTTTTAAGTGCTTTATCTGAAAACTACATTGAGCAGTTAAACAGAGAACCGACTCATGGCGAAAACATATTAGACCTTCTGGTGACAAACAGACCCAAACTATTTGAAACATTTAACGCAGAACAGGGAATCAGCGATCATAAAGCGGTTACTGCATCGATGATTTCAGCCGTAAATAGAAATATTAAAAAAGGTAGGAAGATTTTTATGTTTAGCAAAAGTGACAAAAAGCAGATTGCGGAGTACTTGACAGCTCAACACAAAAGTTTTGTCTCAAGTACAGACAGTGTTGAGGATCAGTAGAGAAAGTTCAAAACCATCGTACAATATGCATTAGATGAGTATGTGCCAAGCAAGATCGTAAGAGATGGAAAAGAGCCACCGTGGTACAACAACCGAGTTAGAAAACTGCTGCAGAAGCAAAGGGAACTTCACAACAAACATAAACATAGCCAAAGCCTTGCAGACAAACAAAAATTACGCGAAGCAAAATGTAGTGTGAGGAGGGCTATGCGAGAGGCATTCAATGAATTTGAAAGTAAAGTTCTATGTACTGACTTGGCAGAAAATCCTAAGAAATTTTGGTCTTATGTCAAAGCAGTAGGTGGATCAAAACAAAATGTCCAGACATTCTGTGACCAAAATGGTACTGAAACACAGGATGACAGACTAAAGGCCAAAAAACTAAATGTCTTTCTCCAAAGTTCCTTCTCTAGATTGTCACACAGATGACAAAATGGTAGATATCGAAATAGACGACAGAGTGATAGAGAAACAATTAAAATCGCTCAAAAGAGGAAAGGCCTCTGGACCTGATGGGATACCAGTTCGATTTTACACAGAGTACGCGAAGGAACTTGCCCCCCTTCTTGCAACGGTGTACCGTAGGTCTCTAGAAGAGCGTAGCGTTCCAAAGGATTGGAATAGGGCACAGGTCATCCCCGTTTTCAAGAAGGGACGTTGAACAGATGTGCAGAACTATAGACCTATATCTCTAACGTCAATCGGTTGTAGAATTTTGGAACACGTATTATGTTCGAGTATAATGACTTTTCTGGAGACTAGAAATCTACTCTGTAGGAATCAGCATGGGTTTTGAAAAAGATTATCATGTGAAACCCAGCTCACGCTATTAGTCCATGAGACTCAGAGGGCCGTAGACACAGGTTCCCAGGTAGATGCCGTGTTTCTTGACTTCCGCAAGGCGTTTGATACAGTTCCCCACAGTTGTTTAATGAACAAAGTAAGAGCATATGGACTATCAGACCAATTGTGTGATTGGATTGAGGAGTTCCTAGATAACAGAACGCAGCATGTCATTCTCAATGGATAGAAGTCTTCTGAAGTAAGAGTGATTTCAGGTGTGCCACAGGGGAGTGTCGTAAGACCGTTGCTATTCACAATATACATAAATGACCTTGTGGATGACATCGG
The DNA here is from genome assembly GCF_021461395.2 of Schistocerca americana. Classification (NCBI taxonomy): domain Eukaryota; kingdom Metazoa; phylum Arthropoda; class Insecta; order Orthoptera; family Acrididae; genus Schistocerca; species Schistocerca americana. The sequence continues at coordinate 544,671,678 of NC_060120.1, read as the reverse complement.
AAGTTCACTGAGGCTTTTTGCGGATGATGCTGTGGTACATCGAGAGGTTGTAACAATGGAAAATTGTACTGAAATGCAGGAGGATCTGCAGCGAATTGACACATGGTGCAGGGAATGGCAATTGAATCTCAATTTAGACAAGTGTAATGTGCTGCGAATACATAAAAAGAATGATCCCTTATCATTTAGCTACAATATAGCAGGTCAGCAAATGGAAGCAGTTAATTCCATAAATTATCTAGGAGTATGCATTAGGAGTGATTTAAAATGGAATGATCATATAAAGTTGATCGTTGGTAAAGCAGATGCCAGACTGAGATTCATTGGAAGAATCCTAAGGAAATGCAATCCAAAAACAAAGGAAGTAGGTTACAGTACACTTGTTCGCCCACTGCTTGAATACTGCTCAGCAGTGTGGGATCTGTACCAGATAGGGTTGATAGAAGAGATAGAGAAGATCCAACGGAGAGCAGCGCGCTTCGTTACAGGATCATTTAGTAATCGTGAAAGCGTTACGGAGATGATAGATAAACTACAGTGGAAGACTCTGCAGGATAGACGCTCAGTAGCTCGGTATGAGCTTTTGTTGAAGTTTCGAGAACATACCTTCACCGAGGAGCCAAGCAGTATATTGCTCCCTCCTACGTATATCTCGTGAAGAGACCATGAGGATAAAATCAGAGAGATTAGAGCCCACACAGAGGCATACCGACAATCCTTCTTTCCACAAACAATATGAGACTGGAATAGAAGGGAGAACCGATAGAGGTACTCAAGGTGCCCTCCGCCACACGCTGTGAGGTGGCTTGCGGAGTATGGATGTAGAAGTAGATGTAGGTGTAGATGTAGATGTAGATGTAGATGACCAGCAGCTTGGCAGAGAGTTAAACCAAAATTTATTTGTTACTGTTTTGTGATAACAATTCAGCACCTGAATTCAGTGTTCTTACAGTGAAGCATTTCTTTAAATAAAAAGACCAAACAAATTATGTGGAACATCAATGAAGGATAGCGTGTTCTCACAGTTAGGACAGTTCTGTTTCCCAAAATTGAGTATCTGGGTGCATTTTTCCCATTTAGGGTATGTGCAATGTACAAACATGGTTTCACCATTTTATATAAATCCAAAATTTGTGAATTAAGAAGAAAACAGAATGTGTCCCTGTATTTCAAATCCCAGCTTCTTTTATCAGGATGCAGAGGTAATATGGTGACTGTGTGAACAAATCTGTGAATTGTCTTGCAGTTAGTGATGTCTTTTGTGAGGAGTACAGTTGTGGACAAGTGTGATAGGAAGGATGTGAATATTAATGAAAATAAAGTTACAATAATTAAAACAACTACTCAGTTACAGCATCTCTCTGTGCAGTCATTCAGAAGAAAAAAATATTATACTGTCTCGCATTCGTAAAATGTATTACAGTTTATCACATGACTCCCTAATGCATCATTCAGAAGCTCCAGATTGTGGCCAGTTTGACATTATTAGAACAGTGTGCCATATTTTCACTGCAAGTGGTTTTTATGCTGAAGAGAGGGCACTAAATTGCTTCCCCTGTTTCTGATGAGGGCATAAATGAGATGTAGCTTTCAAAATTTTGAATAGGTATGTGTTTTGCTAGCTCTTCCCATTTGTTTTTGTTTTATTCCATGCTTTCAAAGCAGAAAGGATGTGTGTGTGTGTGTGTGTGTGTGTGTGTGTGTGTGTGTGGGTGTGGGTGTGGGTGTGGGTGTGGGGGGGTGGATGGGTGGATGGGTGGGTGGGTGGGTGGGTGGGTGGGTGGATGGGTCTTCATCATTATCTTTTGTACAATTCGAGGTGCTATCAAAAATTTTTGGGACTGGTGCTGCCGTCTGTTGAAAAACTTACCTTTGGACTAATGGTCACCATCGCCTTCAAAGTAGTTCCCATCCACCCATCCTGTTTGAGGATCCATCATAAAATCACCGCACACCAAACACAGAGTATGACCACTGTTGACACGCAACACGTCTTCCCGGCTGAATGCCACTCTGCACACTGACTCATCAGATATGCAGCTCTCACCACCTAGCAGTGCAAAGATCTACTACTCCTACTTTATTCTACATCAAATAATCAGTAACAATAAAGTTTCAGGACATCGTACAGCTTTTTCTTCTGAATACACCAGGTAAGGATACCGAAGTTTAGGATATACGAACTGCAGTTTACCAAAGTAGGGCTGTGATATATATGCAGGTGGAATATTACAATTTTGAGTTAATTACAAATTTTACATTTTTAATATTGCTAAATATTTCACTTTTGTTAATTTATAAGAACAGTGATAACAGTTTTTTCCAATTATCTCAGGTGTGTTATGACTTACTTAATATTATGAAGCTGAAGTATCTGCAAGAAATAACATTTTTATTTATTTTGTATGAAGACAAAGAACTCATTTGGAGAATAAAATATATTTTAAGTCAGAATTTGTTCAAGGTGTTCTTTCAATTTGGTAGTGGGGCAGTCTGTGAGATTTCTAAGTAGGACATTGACTTGCTACAGCTTAGCCTGGAGTACATTTTTTTTTTTTTTTTTTTTTTTTTTTAATTTTATGTAAGGTTGCTCTGTGCCTATTTGTGTGATGTTTTGACTTTATTTTAGTATGATATTATTGCTGGTTACATGTTAAGTTTGTTATCACTGTTTTTTGTAAGCCTTATTACTTTTAAATGACAAACACACTCAGTTTTGGAAATGTGTCCCTCTTCAGATTGTCCTGGATCATGATTCCCAAGGTTTTTGTCCAGTTTTACTTTCTTACAATTTTGTTTCCTGTAAATAATTTCTCTGTTTCTTTATTTTGAATTCCATTATTGCAGTCTTTGTAAAATATTAGATGGCTTTCATTGAGATACTAAATTATTTCATTGATAACACTGTTGCAAAATGTGTTTAGGCTGTCTACACAAATATTGTTTCTTGCTGCTCATGTATGATTTTTATAAATTTGTAGCTAGTTTCTCTAACCCCCACATTCCATAGCTTATCAAGTAACACATTGATGTTAACAGTGATTTTTTTCTAAAATCAAGGAATATTTCAATAAGATACTTCCTTTTCACCCTGGCAGTTATTATTTTTCCAATTAATTATGCTGCAGCCACTGAAGTTGACTTATTTTTCTCGAAGCCATTCTAGTTCTGAAACATTAGATTGTGTTCACAATCCATAGCTTGTCAAGTAATACAGTGTTGTTAACACAATCAGATGTTTTTTTCTGAAATCAAATAAGATATTCCCTTTTCACTCTGGCAGTTATTATTTTGCCAAGTAATTGTGCTGCAGTTACTGAAGTTGACTTATTTTTCATAAAACCATTCTGATTCTGAAACAGATTGTGTTGACTAAGAAATTTCTCTAGTCTAATGTAGATAACTTTCACAATCACCATAAAAAATGCAGGTGAGATTGAGGTTGGTCAGTAGTTTTCAATTCTCGACTTGTCAGCTTAATTATAAATTGGAATTGTTTTTGTTATATTTACATTGTATGAGAAACTGTCTGATAATTATGTCATTTACCTCTGTACCTGTGACATTGTTGAATTGCCTACTTATTTTTGTTGCTTTATTTTAGGGGATGGGGCTGCTGTTCTTATAAGAGCATTGGAACCAATTGAAGGATTGAATTACATGTGTCTCCAGCGACAGCAAAGTAGGAAAAGAAAAAACGATGGAAGTGTAAAAATGTCATTGCAAAAAAATAATCTGAAACCACATGAACTATGTAATGGTCCAGGGAAGTTGTGTATTAGCATGAATATTGATCGTCATACTTGCAACATGAAAGATTTAAGTCTGTGGGAAGGGATGTGGATTGAGGAAGATAATGAAAGTCGTAAAATATCAGAAAGTGAGCTTTTTGTTAAAACACACAGAATTGGTATTGATTCTGTTGGTGCAGAGTGGGCTAAGAAACCACTTCGTTATTATCTGATGGGAAACAAATCTGTTAGTCGGTTGGATAAGCAGAAGGAGTTAGAACTTAGAAATATGGTTGTATCATCTTCATGAGACACCCACTTTTGTGCAATATGTCCCTTGTGTTTTGTTACCATGTTACTAGAACAGTAACTAAACTTAGTGTAAGATTTTTGTATGGTGGTGGACCAGTGGTTGGAAAAACTAGAATACCTTCATATGAAGAGGCATTATTGTTCACGCATACAAAGTTGACACTTGGCACGGTGGCTGATGGGAGGGACGCAAATGGGAAATGCCTTTGCGATCGCTCACATCAGGCACCGCGCTGAGTGTCAACTTTGTTCGCATGTGTAGCACAGTAGACTTTAATCTGTGATCCTCTGTTTGGAATGGTCTTACTATTAGAAGCAATAACAGAATAAAAACCTATGCCAAACATATTCTGGCATCTTCCAGATTTAACATTTCCATTTTTGATTATATGTAATGTTTTCTTTAAAAAAAATGTACTGATTCTTTTAACTTGTACATCAAATGAAAGTGTGTATTATTATTATTATTATTATTATTATTATTATTATTATTATTTGTTTGGCCTACTAAGGACGACATCAAATAAAATATGTCTTCTTTCTTTCAAGTAGTTTTTCATGCTTTCCACATGTTTTTCTCTTTTTTCTTCTGTCTCTATTATGCCGGTCATTTTTCTTTGTTCTCTCCTGGAAGCCTTTGAAACTTTTTACTTTGTTCTGTACTTTTGTCTTTTACTTATTTCTTCCTGCTTTATTTACATTTCCCTCAGGTCTGTTTTAACGCCTTTGATCTCGATCATTGATGTTTTTGGCTTTCTGTCAAAAAAAGTTAAAAATTCTTTTTGTTGTTTTGCTTTCATCTAGTCTTTCTAGGTGTCCATAGAACACAACTCTTTTCTTCCTCACTGTGTTTAATGTTCATTCTACTTTTTCATAAATTTCTTTATTACTACTTAATTTGCATTTCCCAGTTTCATATGTTGGTCCCAAGATTTTCCTGATTATTTTCCCTTCCTTCTATTTCCCTAATTGTTTGGCTGTATTTAATGAAAGGTGTTCTGAAGCATAAAAGCATTCTGATCTAATGACAATGTTGTAACATCACAGTTGTGCGTTTATGGAAATAAATTCCTTGCTATACAGACTTTTTGTTACGTTAATAGCCACCTCCAATTTCTTTGTGCTTGCTAAGTTAGTTTCTTTGTCCAAAGCATTTTTTTTGTATTATTTCACCTAAATATTTAAATTTTGTAGTCTTTTTTTTATTTCATCCATAATCAGTTTCCATGTATTTTGGTGCCTCCAACACATTTGTCATATACTCTGCTTTTTCAAAAGATGTGGATATCAAAAGATATTGAAGCTGTGTCATGTAGGAGATTTATCTGCATTGTAGCCAGGAATGCAAGACTGTCTGCAAAGGCCAAACAAGCAGTACTCAGATTATCCCCTTTTCTTCCAGTTGTGCTTTTTAAAGTCCTTCTTCTTCTTCTTCTTCTTCTTCTTCTTCTGTTCTTTTCCTCCATTCCTTGGTTACCTTTGCTAGTACGCAATTGAACAGCAGTAGGGACAATCCATTTCCTTCTCTTACACCAGTTTTCAAAAGCCTTAGAGATTTCACCCAAAAATTTAATTTTGTATTTGTTAGCGTGTTTTTTTATGGCTAACACTGATTAGTTGTCAACTCCAGGGCCAGCTCGGGGGGGCGACAGATCGAGCCATCACGCAGGGCAGCAGATTTTTGAGGAAGGCAAAATGCTATATTTTAATATGGCTCCGAAAGGATGAATTAAACAAGACAGTGAAAGAAACTTCCTGGCAGATTAAAACTGTGTGCCGGATTGGCAGATTAAAACTATGTGCCAGACCGAGACTCAAAGTCCTTAGTTTGAGGCTTGGTCCGGCACACACTTTTAATCTGCCAGGAAGTTTCAAATCAGCGCACACTCCGCTGCAGAGTGAAAATATCATTCTGAAGACAGTGAAAGTTTTCATAAAGTGTGAGAATAAATTGGAAATACAAACTATTCATAAAATCTAGTGTCTTACTGTAAATTATATGCAGTATTGTGAAACAGGTGACAAGTGAATAAATGTTGGCATGTAACAGCATAACATTTCCTATATAGAAACCTTAAACACCTGTATCAGTATTGCCGAGAAAAAACTTTGTAACAAATAAGTAAGGAATAAGTAAAATACGAGCTGCCCACCATATGCCATAGCCTTTTGAACCCAGACATTGTGATCAAGCAGTGTTTATAAGTGAAAAAATGCATGCCATCCTTACCCCCACCGCTCCCCACTCCCCTCCCTCCCCAATCCCTCTCCTTTGGACCTGCAAGTTATTACCATTTACATTGCTCTTCGTGCCACTCTTCTCTAAATTCTTTTTTTCTATTTCATCTGTAACTGCGTTTGACGTTCCCTCATTTTCTTTTCTTTCTCAGTTTTGAAAGACATAATCAGCAGATATTGATATTCAGATCATTTAAAAAATAAATAAATAACTAAATGAAAAAAATCCTGTCAAACTGTATTTCGGAGCTAAAGCAACTAATGTGCACTTCATGAACTGCTTATTCAGTTTTGTCGTATTTCAAACTGTTTGCATTCCAACAACCTTATTAGTATTTGACTGTTACTTTTTGTTACAATAGATGAAAGTGCTTTCAAAACTGCCTGTTTCAAGCCATAAATTGTGCTCGGGGCATGTCGGACTGAGGACCTTCTCAATATTTGACCATAACTGTTTTTCCTTTGTATACTTTGGGCACACTAAATATGTCCTGGCAATTTATACACTGGTTTTCCAACAAATAAAGCCATTATGTGTAAGTCATTCCACTTTCTACAGCAGAAGCTCTGATAATACTGTCAACAATGCAGTTCTCAGCTATGCTGATTGCTATTGTGCTGGTCACGGTACTGCCACTCCATCTCCATGACCATGTTGCAAACTCTGCCCTCTTGGTTGTTTATTAATGGACTACAACTAATACAAGCACTGATCAAAAAGTTTCCATTTGAAGGTGTTATTGCAGTGTATATGCAATGTAGTGCAACTCCAATGCAGCTATATAAGCACCAAGATGTAGTCACCGGATTAGCATAGCATTCATGTCTTTCCGATGTGTGTGGTAAATGTGGAAACATGAACTATGGCAAATTTATTATCAAATACAACCAAACAGGAACAACGTGCTGTTATTCAGTTTTTGGCTGCTGAATGATAAACATTGGTAGACATCCATCAGAGGGTGAAGAATGTATATGAGACAGCATGTTTATCAAAAACCACCATTGTGGAGTGTCATGATGCAGAAGTTATACCATCTCAAAGTGGAGACACTCAATCACCTGCCCTATGTCCTAAAGTTCAACGATTTCTGTCAAATGAGACTGTGCAGCTGACAGTGACAGGCTTCTGCATGCAACAGGACACAGTGTTTTGTGAAATGAGTATCTTCAACCTGGTGCACCAATGGTATGATTGCCTCTATGCTCATGGTGATATTGCCTGATTACCAGACCAATTTTTGACTATACAGCCTTCAAATGGAAACTTTTTTATCATCCATTATGGTTGTGAGTGAGGTGGGGCATAGTGGTTGAGCTGTGGTTTATGTCACTGATAGAGATTTGTATGTGCTGTGCTTGTTAGAAACATATTTCATTTGCCACACACTGTTTATTTTTATTATTAACTTTGTGCAGTGACCATGTAGGTGAAGAAAGTTTGTATCCTGTTGTAGCATTCCTATTGTGGCTGTCCAGTAAACACAACAGCAATGATTTCATTAAAAGTTAGTATTTGTTGACTCAACTTACAGAGTCCGGCGATTAGTGGGTAGTGTGAAAAGGCTGTCTTACTGTGACACACCATGTTTTCATTAGTCTATATTGCTAATAGTGTAAGCCCTTACAGTGTCTGATGGCAGAAAGTGCCTCTCAGGCAAACAGTATAGGAAAAAATGAACTGAAAGAAAAATGTAGATAAAATTTTCTTCAAATAAAGTTTTTTCAAACTAAAGATAGTGTTGATCAGAATTATCTAGGCATGAATGCAGAAGCACACATAAACCAGTGTTAGCATTCGGTAAGTGAAGATGTGGCTTCAGTATTAGAGGGTAAATTGGACATTGAGTGCAAGCCCTCTAATGAATGCAAAACTGTTCCAACTCAGTCTAGCAACTGCATATCTCAAACTCAGATTAAAAGTTATGTTGTTGATTCAAATCTCAGAAAATGGTCCCCCTGCGGGTTCGGGGGTAAGAATAGGCCCGCAGTATTCCTGCCTGTCGTAAGAGGCGACTAAAAGGAGTCTCACATGTTTTGGCCTTATATGATGGTCCCCTCTCGGGTTTGACCTCCATCTTTCTAAATTATTCCGAAGAGCGAGCCAATTGGGGAAGGGCGCCTTACATGGTGCACTGTATCCGTTGTGCATTGAGACCTTTAGCCGGCTTTTTTGTCATTGCAATGGTGTCCCGCTCGTTTTCCATCTCTTGGGCGAGGATACGTCCCTGGGTGCGATTACCACGCTGCACTCTGCAGTGTTGCTTTTAACTGCGATGACGACCTTGGACATTTTTGCACCTAAGATCCAGCACGGTAGCCAGTCCGTTGTGGTGGGGCCGCCATGTACCCTCTTGGTTGTAGCCCCCTGACAACACAGGGATCGCTCTACTGATGCCTGTGCCATTCACTCCCCATGTATGCCGAGGAGTAGATGCCCATCTCCCTGGGGCATCGGGACTCCCGGCAATGGCCATCCTGCCAGGTGGCTATTGCTGCGGCTGGGTGGCGCCCGTGGGGAGGGCCCTTGGTCGGAGTAGGTGGCATCAGGGCGGATGACCCGCAATGAAGCGTGGTACATCATCTCTCGCTGGTGGGCCTCCACCAGCAGTCTCTAAGCGATCGAGGTCTAACCTCAATGGCAGGAAATACGAACCATGATCATTTCCCTCCCTGGCCACTCCATGGGAGGAACGTATGGCAAAAGAAGGCGGTGGAGAATATTCCCTCCGGTTCCTTGTGTGTACGCGAGTTGATGGGGAATCGTTTATGTCAACCAAGCCCCAGTTTTTTGTGGAGCATTTAGAGGACAAGTTCGGGGAGGTGGAGGGCTTGTCCAAGATGCGCTCTGGTTCTGTGCTCATCAAAACGGCATCCTCTGCCCAGTCACGGAGGTTGCTCAATTGTGACAAGTTGGGGATTGTTTCAGTTACCATCACGCCGCATACGAGTCTCAACATGGTCCAGGGTATTATATTCCACAGGGATCTTCTTCTGCAGTCCGACGATGAATTACACGCCAACCTCGAACGACGAGGTGTTCACTTCGTCCGGCGCATCCATCGGGGTCCGAGGGATAATCAGGTAGCCACTGGTGCCTTCATCTTGGCCTTTGAGGGTGATGTCTTACCCAAAAAGGTTAAGGTGATGGTTTACCGTTGTGATGTGAAACCATATATCCCTCCTCCGATGCGGTGTTTTAAATGCTGGAAGTTTGGGCACATGTCATCTCGCTGTACTTCCAGCATCACGTGTCGGGATTGTGGACGTCCTTCGCATCCTGATACTCCATGTGCTCCGCCTCCCATCTGTGTTAACTGTGGAGAACACCATTCCCCCTGCTCACCGGACTGTCGGATCTTCCAGAAGGAAAGGAAGATAATGGAATATAAGACCCTGGACCGCCTGACCTACACCGAGGCAAGGCGGAAATATACATCCAGTGCCCATGACGTCTACCTATGCCACTGCTGCAACACCAGTTCGCTCTCAGCTCTGCCAGAATTCACCAGCCCCCTTGGTTGCGGGGGGCACTTCACTCCCTGTTGCTCCTGCTCCATCTACTTCAGGAGCAACACCACCCCAACCACCTGGGACATCTGTTCCCCCTTCACAGCCGGAGAAGCGTGAGCCTTCTTCGGCTCCTTTCGCCCGGAAGGGGTCCCTTGGGGCCCTCCCATCCCAGGCTTTGCCCAGTGCCAAAGCGGACACCCGCAAGTTTGTCAAACAACCACCGGTCGCTGGTCGTAGGGCGTCACGGTCGTCTTCAGTCCCTGAGACTGACCCAGTGAGGCCCTCCCAGCCAGACCCACCCAAGGCACAGCGCGCAAAGCAGTCGAAGAAAACGGCTCCCAAGAATCCGGAAATTGCGGTGGCACCTGTCCCACCGCAACCTTCTCCCTCTGCGTCCGAAGATGAGGTGGAGATTCTGGCATCCGCTGAGGACCTGGATCTCGCCAGTCCCTCGGACGCGATGGATGGCTGTTGTACAGGTGGTGATTCAGTAGCAGCAGGGGCCCCGGAGGCGTAATCTGCCTCCCCAGTCCCTTCACGCTTTTCCCATCCATGGCCAATACCATCCTCCAGTGGAACTGCAGCGGTTTCTTCCACCATCTAGCTGAGCTCCGCCAACTTATCAGCCTTCATCCTTTCCTTTGCATTGCTCTGCAGGAAACTTGGTTTCCAGCAATGCGAACCCCTGCCCTCCGTGGCTATCGGGGTTATTTTAAGAACCGGGCAGCTTATGAAAGGGTGTCTGGTGGCGTCTGCATATATGTCCTTAACTCTCTTCACAGCGAGTTTGTTCCTCTACAAACAGCTTTAGAGGCTGTCGCTGTTCGGGTGTGGACGCCACAGGCTATTACCGTCTGCAGTATTTACCTTCCACCGGATGGTGCTGTCGCGCAGCATGTCCTGGCTGCTCTGATAGCCCAACTGCCGCCACCTTTCTTGTTGCTGGGCGATTTCAATGCCCACAACCCTCTATGGGGTGGGACTGTCTCCGATGACCACAGTCGTGCCGTGGAGCATTTGTTGGCTCAGCTCGACCTTAGCCTCTTGAACATTGGTGGTCCCACGCATTTCAGTGTGGCCCATGGGTCATTCTCGGCCATTGATCTCTCTCTTTGCAGCCCCGGATTTGTCCCATCCCTCCACTGGAGAGTGCATCCTGACCTGTGTGGTAGTGACCATTTTCTCATCTATTTGTCACTGCCCCAGTGTCATTCTTCTGGGCGCCTGCCCCTCTGGGCTCTCCACAGGGCTGACTGGCCGGGTTTTACTTCCGCGGCAACCATTGAGTCTCCCCCACAGGGTGACATTGACGAGGTGGTGCGTGTGTTAACCACGTCAATCATTTCAGTGGCCGAGGCTGCCATCCCCCACTCTTCTGGACTCCCTCGGAGGAAGGCTGTACCCTGGTGGTTGCCGGAGATTGCTGAGGCTATTTGCGACCGTAGGCGGGCCCTCCAGCGTCATAGGCGGCACCCGTCTCTCGCGATCCTCATCGCCTTTAAGAGGCTCCGTGCCTTCGCCCGTCGTCTTATTACACGGCGTAAGCAGGAGTGCTGGGAGAGGTATGTCTCCTCCTTGGGCTCCCGTGTCTCCCCCTCACTCGTGTGGTCCCAGATCCGGTGGATTTATGGACACCAGACCCCTATGGGTGTCCCTGGGATCTCCTTGGACGGCGCTGTCTGCACGGACGCTGCCGCCACTGCTGAACACCTTGCTGCGCACTTTGCTAAGAGCTCTGCGACTGCAACTTATCCCCCCGCCTTTCGCTCTCTCAAGGAGCGAGGCGAGCAGACGCCGTTATCATTCCGCACGCGTCGTTCTGAAAAATACAATGCTCCTTTCAGCGAGAGGGAATTCCTCGCTGCCCTCGCCGATTGCCCTGATACAGCACCAGGACCGGACTGCATCCACGCACAGATGCTGAAGCATCTCTCCAGGGACTGCCAGAGACACATCCTCACCATCTTTAACCGCATTTGGAGCGAGGGCGTGTTCCCGTCGCAATGGCGAGAGGGTCTTATTGTCCCCATCTTGAAGCCCGGTGCGGACCCACTGGCGGTGGACAGCTATCGTCCCATTACCCTCACCAATGTTTTGTGCAAATTGCTCGAACGTATGGTGGGTCGCCGTTTGTGTTGGGTCCTTGAGTCGCGCGGTCTCCTCGCTCCATCCCAGGGTGGCTTCCGTCGGGGCCGGTCTGCCACGGACAATTTGGTGCGGCTGGAATCTGCTATTCGTACGGCCTTTGCCCGACGTCAGCATCTCGTTGCTGTATTTTTCGATCTGCGGAAGGAGTATGACACCACATGGAGGCATCACATCCTCGCCACGTTGCATGAGTGGGGTCTTCGTGGTCGGCTCCCGGCTTTTCTTCAAACCTTTTTATTGCGCCGCTCTTTCCGGGTGCAAGTCGGTGCCACCTCTAGTTCATCTTATATACAGGAAAATGGGGTCCCGCGGGGCTCTGTGTTGAGCGTCTCCTTATTTCTAGTGGCCATTAATGGTCTGGCTGCAGCAGTGGGGTCGTCGGTGTCTCCTTCTTTGTATGCCGACGACTTCTGCATCTCATTTAGCTCGACGACTATGGGAGTCGCCGAACGCAGGCTGCAAGTCGCCGTTCGCAAGGCAGCATCATGGGCTCTGACTCATGGTTTTCAGTTCTTTGCTACCAAGACTCGAGTTATGCACTTCTGCAGGCGTCGAACGGTCCACCCTCATCCTGAACTTTACCTCGACGGCCACCTGCTTGAAGTGGTGGACACTTGCCGCTTCTTGGGACTCGTGTTTGATGCCCGGCTCACATGGGTTCCTCATATTACTCAGCTGAAGCAAAAGTGCTGGCGGCACCTCAACGCCCTCCGCTGCCTTAGCCACACGTCTTGGGGTGCAGATCGCTGCACGCTGCTGCGATTGTACAGAGCCCTTGTGCAGTCCCGGCTTGATTATGGGAGCCTGGCCTATGGGTCTGCATCACCCTCAGTGTTGAAGTTGTTAGACCCCATACACCACTGTGGGGTTCGGCTTGCAACTGGCACTTTCCGTACGAGCCCTGTGGATAGTCTACTGGTGGAGGCCGGGGTTCCCCCGCTGCGGATTCGCTGCCATCGACTGCTCGCTGACTATGCTGTCCACGTGCATTGCTCGTCTGGCCATCCCAATCATCACTTGCTTTTCCCTGCCGTGGTCCTCCATCTGCCCAAACGGCGACCTAGGTCTGGGCTTTCCATAGCTGTCCGCGTCCAGTCCCTGCTGTCGGAACTGGGCTCATTCCCTCTTCTGCCTCCCTTCCGGGTCCGTGCACCTACGCCTCCCTGGTGTTTGCCCCAGCCGTCCGTCCGTCTGGACTTGGCACAGGGACCCAAGGACTCGGTTCCGCCTGTGGCCCTCCGTCGCCGTTTTCTTGCGCTCCTCGCCTCATTTCCGGGCTGTGAGCCTGTCTACACTGATGGTTCCCTGGTTGATGGTCGCACTGCCTACGCTTTTGCTCACGCTGCCCATGTTGAACAGCGCTCCTTGCTGGCTGGCTGCAGTATTTTTACTGCAGAGCTGGTGGCCATATTGCGCGCTCTTGAGCATATGCGTTCCTGCTCAGGTACGTCCATCGTCATCTGCAGTGACTCCCTGAGCAGCCTCCAGGCCATCGACCGCTGCTATCCCTCTTCTCCCCTGGTGTCCTCTATTCGGGAGTCTGTTTCCACCATTACCCGCTCTGGTCGTTCGGTGGTCTTTGTTTGGACGCCAGGTCACGTTGGCATCCCAGGGAACGAACGTGTTCACAGGCTGGCCAAAGGGGCGATCGACGCCCCAGCTTTGGAGATCGGCCTTACGGCTCGCGATTAGCAGCTGGTGTTGCGCAGTAAGGTGCTTGGGATGTGGTCTGTTGAGTGGCGTGGCATGACAGCCCCGAATAAACTGCGGGCTGTCAAGGAGACGACCAATGTGTGGCGCTCCTCCCTGCGGCCTTCTCGCAGGGACTCTGTAATCTTGTGTCGGCTGCGTGTCGGCCATACCTACCTGACGCATGGCCATCTCTTGCGTCAGGAGGATCCCCCCCTGTGTCGGTGTGGGTCCCGGCTGACGGTCGCCCACATTTTATTGGAGTGTCCTCGACTGCGCACACTCCGGCAGTCTTTTAATCTCCCGGGCACTTTGCCTTTGATTTTATGCGACGATGCCTCCATGGCTGACAATGTTTTACATTTTATCCGTGGTAGTCCTTTTTATGGTTCCATTTAGGGAGGTCCTGCTCCTTTCCCTTTGTGTGTCTCTTGTCCTCGAGTCTCTTATGTTTGGTTGCAGATTTTAGTGTGTAGTCGGTTGGTTGACTCTTTCCCTTTTTTGTTGTCGTGGTCAGTCAACCAGTCTCTGGCCATCTTGTTTTCTTCTGTTTCCTTTTGTCTGGTGTTCATCTGTACTCTTCGTGTCTGTAGTGTTCGTTACCGCATTTGTGTTCTTTTAGGGCCTGGGAGGGAGTCTCCTTCCCCTTGGGGTTTTACCTGCTTCGTGCATTTATGTCTCGCCTGTTTTTGGAATGGGGGACTGATGACCTTAGCTGTTTAGTCCCCCTTAAACATCCCAACAACCACCACCACCATCAGAAAATGGCCCAACAAAATAGGCAATTTTGTTAGGACAACCTTAGCCAAAAGAGGCCCTACAAAACAAGCAACCGGACATGAGAGCTATACTAGGAATGATTCTAATCATTGCTTTACTTCTAAAACTTACAACTGTACATTGTGCAATGTTGAAGTTGTTCAGAAAAAATGAGCAGTTTATTCTGAAAGTGCAGATGTGGTTTTTTGTTTCTGCAACCCTAACGTTAAAATATTACTCACTTCAGCTGGTTACTGTAATTGGCAACACATTCCTGAGACATTAGCTAGCCTTGATAGGTCCCAAGTGCACTTAGAATAGCACCAAAATTAGGAGGAGCTCTCCAGAAGATTAAAATCTGGCACAAATTCTGTAGATATTAAATGTGGGATCCCAGAAATGGGAAGGTGTAACCGAATGTCTCATAACAGTTATTCATTTTTTGGCTTGACAGTGTCTTCCTGTAAGACAAACTTCAAACTCTTTATTTACAACAATGGGAATTTCTTAAAGTTGGTTGAATTATTAGGATAATTTGGATCAGTTTTGGAAGAACATGTAAGGAGGACAACTTGTGGTGAAAATAAGTCTCATCATTATTTGGAGAAAAATACACAAAATGAAACAATTCACATTCTCCATCAAAAATAAAAACAAACCTGACAGCCCTATTCCCTCAGTCCAGTAAACACTAAGATAATTAAATGAACAGAAAATTAGTTTCTTGACTAGAAGTGTGTAGTATTACACTCTGGGAAGCAAGGTTGCAGACAGGCAGCACCTATGTTGTTTGTTGCAATAAACTGAAGTCACAAAATATACTCTTCTTGAATTGTTGTTGTTGTTGTTGTTGATGATGATGATGATGATGATGATGATGATGATGATGTTGATTATATTATTAATATAATAGAAGGAAACATTCCACGTGGGAAAAATTATATTTAAAAAAAACAAAGATGAGGTGACTTACCGAACGAAAGCGCTGGCAGGTCGATAGACACACAAACAAACACAAACATACACACAAAATTCAAGCTTTCGCAACAAACTGTTGCCTCATCAGGAAAGAGGGAAGGAGAGGGGAAGACGAAAGGATGTGGGTTTTAAGGGAGAGGGTAAGGAGTCATTCCAATCCCGGGAGCGGAAAGACTTACCTTAGGGGGAAAAAAGGACAGGTATACACTCGCACACACGCACATATCCATCCACACATACAGACACAAGCACTGGCGGAAGTAAAGCTGTGAGGACGAGGCGTGAGTCATGCGTGGGTAGCTCAGTTGGTAGAGCACTTGCCCATGAAAGGCAAAGGTCCCGAGTTCGAAACTCGGTCCAGCACACAGTTTTAATCTGCCAGAAAGTTTCATATCAGCGCACACTCCACTGCAGAGTGAAAAATCTCATTCTGGAATGTGACTTTGTTCAATTATGTGAAAAGTAACGGGATAAACTTGTAAACTTTTGAAATAAATGCTTTTGGGAACCACTTCTCATACATTTGACTAACAACATATACAAAACAATTCTTGAATATAAATATCTTTACACATCATAGAATTTCAGTAAGTATGTTTTACATAGTTATAATTGAGAAAAGCCCCTTACTTACTCCTCATGTCTGATCCCTTTCATCACTTCACTTACACTCTCTTCAACTCGCCCCAATAATCATAAGGTAAACAAGGATGTTACATTTCAATGGTAAAAAGAGGTGTTAGAGGACACTGCAATAAGATTGTGATATCCTTAACGTACAAAATATTATTCAGAATACAAACGTATTTTCTAAAGAGTACATGATTAGATAATATTAAATACAATTATTATAATTTGTAGTTAGTTTATCTCAGGCGAAGGAAGCAAATTTGTCTTCATTGGATAATTAATGTTTTCAGAGACAAAGTGAAAATGTAAAGAATCAGATTGTCCAAATATAATGGTAGAAACATAATATGATAAATGAAATTTCAAATATACATCATTGTAATATGAATGGTATTGAACAATTCATTGGATTTAGGTGTATCATCACCTATTACTGGATAGACATTACAAAGGTACAGATTTGTTTCACACTAGTGTATGAAGAGAAGTCGCAACACTTAAAAATTGTAGCAAAATGCAGGAAGACTTACATAGAATTGGCAACTAGTGCAGGGATTGGCCATTGATCCTCAACATAAACAGATATAATGTACTGCAGATAAAGAGGCAGAAAATCATGTAAAGCATAACTGCACAATTGTGCAAAACAATCACTAGAACCAGTCACATCCATAAATACCAAGAGTATGCATACTGAGTAATTTAAAGATGAATGACCACATAAAACTGATCACAGGTAAGGCAGAAGTGTGGCTGAGACTAACTGAAAGAATCCTCAGAAAGTGTAGTCTATGCACAAATGATACAATTACAAAACGCTCATTCAAACGAAATTTCAATATTTCTCATCAGTCTGTGATCTGTACCAAATAGGACTGACAGAGTAAAGAGAGAAGATCCAAAGAAGATCATTGTGTTTCGCCACAGGTTCATTTGTTAGATGCAAAAGTGTCCCAGATATGCTCACCCAGCTTTGGTGGCAGATGCTACAAGAGAGGCATTCTGCAACATGGTGTGGTTTACTGTTAAAATTCCAAGTGTGTGTGCATTCCTAGAAGAATCAGCCAATGTATTGCTTCCTACAGTGTAATTCTCACAAAAGGATAGTGAACGTAAATTAGAGAGTTTATGGCTCACATGGAGGCTTATCAACAATTATTCTTCCCATGAACCATTCGCAACCGGAACAGAAAAGGGGGACACAGTATATCCTCTGCCACATGCCGTAAAGTGTCTTGGGGAGTACGGATCGAAACAAGATAATGATATTTAATTTCCCTGCCCATTCTCATTACCAAATGTAATATTACTTAGTAATGGATGTTAAGAGAAAGAATAAATTACCATTTACTATATTAATGTAGAGATACTGTTCCTACAAAAGGAAACATAAGACACAGTTTGAGCAGAGGGATGCCCCTGGTCCCAGACGAATGGGCTCATCTGTGTCCCTGAATTGGGAAGACACAAAATAGTGTATTTGAAAACGAACTGTTTTGATAGTAAATATACATTGTGAAATTCTAGTAATAATTGATTCGAGTGGGTATAAGCCTTATGACTATTTCGAATGACAAGGTGTTAACTAACACTTGATTCATTTCATATAAATTGATTTCAAAGTTTCATTAGCTCATTATTCATTTGTCTCTCCACCTATATTCATGATTTTTGGGGTTCCATACCACAACCAGTTCAAACGGGTTCCATATAGGACCACTTTATTGTATGTCTGTCTATCCTTTCAGCTGTTAAAATTCCATTTTCTCAGGATCAGGTAGACAAATCAAGTTGAAATTTGTATCAAAAATTAAGATCTATGGCCTCTTGGCTGTGTAAAAAATAAGCTTCTAAGTCAGTGCAATCAAAAGATATGACCTTTTATGTCATGTGTTTTGGCACTCACAAACTCACTCATGACATGCATATAGGGTACTTCCCATTGACTTAGAATCATGACGTTTGGCAAGAGGTGAAGGTACACACTAAAACTGAAGAAAAAATTCAAAAATTGTTAATTTTAATTTCTAAAACATGAAAAAAAATTTTTTTTCATCATTTGTTATCTCACACACTGTCTGTGCATCTACATCTATATCTATACTCTGCAAACCACATTGAGGTGCATGGCAGAGGGTACAGCCCAATGTACCAGTTAATAATGTTTCTTCAGGTTCCATGCACATTTGTAGTGTGAGGATATTGATTGATTGAATGCCTCTGTGTGTGCAGTGATTATTCTAAACTTATCCTCATGATCCCCCCATGAGCCACGAACCTTGTCGTTGGTGGGGAGGCTTGCATGCCTCTGCAATACAGATAGCTGTACCATAGGTGCAACCACAACAGAGGAGTATCTGTTGAGAGGCCAGACAAACTTATGGTTCCTGAAGAGCAGCAGCCTTTTCAGTAGTTGCAGGTGCAACAGTCTGGATGATTGACTGATCTAGCCTTGTAACATTAACCAAAACAGCCTTGCTGTGCAGGTACTGTGAACAGTTGAAAGCAAGGGGAAACTACAATTGCAATTTGTCCTGTGGGCATGCAGCTCTGTTGTATGTTTAAATGATTATGGCATCCTCCTGGTCCCGCATTCGGATCTCCGAGCAGGGACTATTCAGGAGGACATTGTTATCAGGAGAAAAAAAAAACGGGCATTGTATGAATCGAAGTGTGGAATGTCAGATCCCTTAATCAGGCAGGTAGGTTAGAAAATTTAAAAACGGAGATGGTTAGGTTAAAGCTAAATATAGTGGGAACTGGTGAAGTTTGGTGGCAGGAGGAACAAGACTTCTGGTCATGTGAATGTAGGGTTATAAATATAAAATCAAATAGGGGTAATGTAGGAATAGGTTTAATAATGAATAAAAAAATATAAGCACAGTTAAGCTGCTATGAACGGCATAGTGAACATGTTATTGTAGCAAAGATAGACATGAAGCCCACGCCTACCACAGTAGTACAAGTTTATCTGCTAACTAGCTTCCCAGATGACAAAGAGATTGAAGAAATGTATGATGAGATAAAAGAAGTTATTCAGATAGTGAAGGGAGACAAAAATTTAATAGCCATGTGGAACCGGAATTCGACAGTAGGAAAAGAAAGAGAAGGAAAAGTAGTAGGTGAATATGGAATGGGAGTAAGGAATGAAAGAGGAAGCCGCCTGGTAGAATTTTACACAGAGCATAACTTAATCATAGCTAACACTTAGCTTAAGAATCATGAAAGAAGACTGTATATGTGGAAGAGGCCTGGAGATGCTGGAAGGTTTCACATAGATTACAAAATGGTAAGACATAGATTTAGGAACCAGGTTTTTATTGTGGACCCTGACCACAATTTATTGGTTATGAACTGTAGATCAAAACTGAAGAAACTGCAAGAAGGTGGTATTTTAAGGAGATGGGACATAGATAATCTGAAAGAATGAGAGGTTGTAGAGAGTTTCAAAGAGAGCATTAGGGAACAATTGACAAGTACAGGGGAAAGAAATACAGTAGAAGAAGAATGGATAGCTTTGAGAGATGAAATAGTGAAGGCAGCAATGGGTCAAGTACGTAAAAAGATGAGGGCTAGTAGAAACCCTTAGGTAACAGAAGAGATATTGAATTTAATTGATGAAGTGAGAAAATATAAAAATGCAAAAGTGAAGCAGGTGAAAAGAAATACAAACATCTCAAAAATGAGATCAGAAGGAAGTACAAAATGGTTAAGCAACGATGGCTAGAGGACAAATGTAAGCTTGTAGAGGCATATATCAGTAGGGGTAAGATAGATACTGCCTGCAAGAAAATTAAAGAAACCTTTGGAGAAAAGAGAACCAGCTGTATGAATATCAAGAGCACAGATGGAAAACCAGTCGTAAGCAAAGAAGGGAAAGCAGAATGGTGGAAGGAGAATGTAGTGCGTCTATACAAGGGAGATGAACTCAAGGGCAATATTATGGAAATGGAAGAGGATGTAGATGAAGATGAGAAGAGAGATATAGAATTTGACAAAGCACTGAAAGACCTATGTCAAAACGAGGTGCCAGGAGTAGACAATATTCAATAGCCTTGGGAGAGCCAGCCATGACAAAACTCTTCCAGCTGGTGAGTATGATGTGTGAGACAGGTGAAAAGAAGGACATAATACTAACATGAATCCTGTACAGAAGAATGTAAAAACAGATAGAAGCTGATCTTTGGGAAGATCAGTTTGGATTCTGGGGATATGTAGGAAGATGCAAGGCAATACTGACCCTACGACTTACCTTAGAAAATAGATTAAGGAAAGGCAAACCTACATTCTAGCATTGGTAGACTTAGAGAAAGCTTTTGGCAATGTTGAATAAGCTTTTGGCAATGTTGAAAGGAATATTCTCTTTCAAATTCTGAAGGTGACAGGGGTAAAGTACAGGGAGCAAAAGGCAATTTACAATTTGTACAGAAACGGGATGGCAGTTGTAAGAGTCGAGGGGCACAAAAAGGAAACTGATTGAAAAGGGAGTGAGGCAGGGTTGCGGCCTATCCCTGATGTTATTCAGTCTGTACATTGAGCAAGCAGTAAAGGAAACAAAAGAAAAATTTGGAGTCGGAATTAAAATCCATGGAGAAGAAATAAAAACTTTGAGATTTGCCGATGACATTGCAATTCTGTCAGAGATAGCAAAGGACCTGGAGGAGCAGTTGAACTGAATGGACAGTGTCTTGAAAGGAGGATATAAGATGAACATCAACAAAAGCAAAATGAGGATAATGGAATGTAGTCTAATTAAATCAGGTGATACTGAGGGAAATTAGACACTTAAGGTAGTAGATGAATTTTACTATCTGGGGAGCAAAAAACTGATGATGGTCGAAGTAGAGAGGATATAAAATGTACACTGCCTCTGGCAAGGAAAGTGTTTCTGAAAAAGAGAAATTTGTTAACACCAAGTACATATTTAAGTGTCAGGAAGTCTTTTCTGAAAGTGTTTGAATGGAGTGTGGCCATATATGGAAGCGAAACATGGATGATAAAAAGATTAGACAAGAAGAGAATAGAAGCTTTTCAAATGTGGTGTTACTGAAGAATGCTGAAGATTAGATGGGTAGGTCTCAACTAATGAGGAGGTACGGAATAGAATTGGGGAGAAGAGGAATTTGTGGCACAACCTGACTAAAAGAAGGGATCGTTTGCTAGCACATGTTCTGAGGCATAAAGGGATTACAAATTTAGTATTGGAGGGCAGTGTGGAGGGTAAAAATTGTAGATGGAAACCAAGAGATGAATACACTAAGCATAATCAGAAGGATGTTGGTTGCACTACTTTCTCGGAGATGAAGAAGCTTGCTCAGGATAGAGTAGCATGGAGAGCTGCATCAAACCAGTCTCTGGACTGAAGACCACAACAACAACATCCTCATGCTTCATATGTGAGCAGTAATCACTTAAAGCCAGTTCTTGAAACTTTGTTAATAGACTTTCTTGGGATAGTTTTCGTCTGTCTTCCAGTTCAGTTCGTTCAATATCTCTGTGACAGTCTCCCACAGATCAAAAAAACCTGTGGTCATTCATGCTGCCCTTCTCTGTATATGTTCAGTATCTCCTGGTAGTTGTGTCTGGTACATGTCCAACGCACTTGAGCAATATTCTAGAACCAGTTGCACGAGTGATTTGTAAGCAATCTCCTCTGTAGACTGATTGCACTTCCCCAGTATTCTACTAATAAATCGAAGTCTACCACCTGCTTTACCCATGACTGTACCTATGTGATCATTCCATTTCATATCCCCACAAAGTTTTACACCCAGGTATTCATATGAATTGGCCGATTCCAACAGTGACTAATTGATGTTATAGGATACAACATTATTCTGCATTTTGTGAAGTGCAAAATTTTTTATTTCCGAACATTTAGAGCAAGTTGCCAATCTCTGCACCACTTTGAAATCTTAACAAAATCTGACTGAATATTTATGCAGCTTCATTATAGATAACTGCATCATCTGCAAAAAGCCTGATTTTACTATTAATATTGTCTGCAAGATACAATATGAACAAGGGTACTAACTCATGTCCCTGGGACACACCTGAAGTTACTTCAACATCTGACAATAACATGCTGAATTCTCCCTGCCAAAATAGTCCTCAGTCCAGTCACAAAATTCTCTTGATGCCCCACATGACCTTACTTTTGACAAGAACCATAGCTGTGGTACTGAGTCAAATGCTTTTCAGAAATCAAGAAATACTGCATCTACCTGGTTGCGTCAATCCAAAGCTTTCAGTATGTTGTGTAAAAAGTGTGAGTTGGGTTTCACATGATCAATGTTTCTAAAGTCCTTGCTGTTTGGCACTGTGGAGGTCATTCTCTTCAAATACCTCTTTATGTTTGAGCTCAGAATATGTTCTAAGCTTCTACCAGAAATCAGTGTCAGGGATATTGGATAGTATTTTGTGAATCACTTCTATTACCCTTCTTGTAGATGGGTATGACCAGTGCCTTTTTCCAAGAACTGGGCATGGTTTTTTGTTCGCGGGATCTACGATAGGTTATAGTTAAAAGAGGGGCTAACTCAGCCACAAATACAGTATCGAGTCTGACAGGAATTCCATCAGGCCTATAGCTTTGCTCAGTTTTAACGATTTCAGATGTCCTCAATGCCACTGTAAGTAATGCTTGCTTCATCCATCTTTTCAGTGGTATGAGGATTAAATTGGGGTAACTCTCCTGGGTTTCCCTTTGTAAAGAAACATTTGAAAATGAAGTTTAGCATTTCAGCCTTTGCTTTGCTATTCTCTGTTTCAGTTCATGTCTGACTCACTAGGGACTGGACACTGGCTTTGGTGCCATTTGTAACCTTTACATATAACCAGGATTTCCTCGGGTTCTGTGAAAGATCACTGGACAATATTCCACTATGGTAGTCACTGAAGGCATCATGCATTGAGAGTTCCTCTACATGCTCGTGCCCCATGCTGAAAGTTTCGAGGTCCTCACTGAGATATGACACTACCAATTTTTTATGTAATTTACTGAACATATATATCCTTCTGCTTGGTTTACTTGTCTGTTACACTTTGGTAATCATTGTTGCCACAGCCGCATTTTAGTTACTGACACTGGGTTTGATGTGGACATCTTCAAAGAGGTCAGGTCTATTTTTTGCCATTAGATCAAATATATTTCCACCATAAGTTAAATTTCTAACTATTTGTTCTAGGTAGCTTTCAGAGAAGGCATTTTGTAAAATTTCACATGATATCTTGTCACACCCACTACTAACAAAACTGTGATTTTCCCAGTTAACTATTGGATGATTAAAGTCCCCACTGATGATTAGAATATGATTGGGGAATTTACATAAAAGTGAATGGAGATTTTCTCTGAAGTTTTCAGATACATCAGGATATGAGTCTGGTGGACAGGGTGGGGGTGTAGCATCTGTTAACAAGACCCTTTTTTCTCAGGGACAAGTACATGAATCAAGTTGAAATTTATTCCACATACGTCCTTGCCAGTGTAAAAGCTTTAGGCTTCTAAGTAAGGCAATGTAATCAGAAGATACCACCATTTAATTCATATATTTTACGCTTGCAAATTCACTCGCTGAAACCCATAGGGTACTTCTCCTTGACCTAGAATCATGATGTTTGGAAAGAAACGAGGTTTTGCAGAACAAGCAAAGGGAAAAAATCGGAAAATTGTTAATTTGTAATTATATCACAAAAAAATAGATTTTTTTCTTTTTGTCATTTGTTTTCTGATTATCTGTCTGTCCTTCTGTTAAGACCCCTTTGTCTCAAGAAAAGATAGGTGTGTATCTCAACAGTAATAACAGGCAAACATTGTTGAGATTCTCAATTTCTGGGATCAATTAAACTAAATAACTATCTCTCTCTCTCTCTCTCTCTCTCTCTCTCTCTCTCTCTCTCTCTCTCTGTTTGCACTTGGTGTTTGAGTTCTACTCACACTTATCTGGACTTTTTGATGTGGTACTAGGGCATTCTGGGCTCAATGAACTGTAAAGGGCATTTGCAAAACCATTGTAATAAAAGTGCAACATAACTGTGTTTACATTCCCCTACCTCATTCTTTGTAAACCAGCTGCAGCAAACAACTCTAAAAGCTACAGGAAATTGATATCTGATCATGCTATTCATGCATCTCATGCATTTTTATCTGTCACTTACCTCTAGGAATGTTTCTTCAGTCAATTTATAAGAGCAAATTTCTGTTTCTTTCCCAAAAATGAACAATTTTTATGATAGATATTTTCCCCATTTAAATCCTAATGTTTGTTTGGATAATAATATTTCATTAATGAAATTACTTGTACAAATATTCAACTTTATTTGTTGTTACTTACAAGAAAGATAATTCAATTATAAAAAAGTAACTCTATTTAAATTCACTACAGTGAAGTCAGCGTATATATCATGTGTGTTCATAGGGAAATTCAGTGCATGATAGTTTTATGATATGCTTGATACACAAGAGGCGTGCCATTGACATCTTTCTTCTGATCTTCTGATGGTAAGTGGTTTAACAATATTCAGTTTCTTTGGTTTAATTAGGTGTCCATTCAGTTGAGTACATTCATTATCTTCAGGTTTGAAAGTTTGATCATGTCCCTCCTTGGCAAAATTTCGAGTTGACCTTTTCCACAGTGTTATGAGTGAGTTAAGTTTTTGTTAAGGAAATTCAAAACAGCACAGGAAATTAAAGAATTCCAGTTCTCTGAAATGCAGTAATCGCTTCGTGTGATGTGGTCAGTAAAATCATGTTCACCATTTACCTTTTGTAGAATGGATTTTAAGGCACTAATAAGGTTATTTCCAAATCTGCCAGATTATGCCTCTGTCCACAAAACACCTTATCCAGTTTTACTGCTGGAATAATGAGCTATTAAATTACAGACATTTAATTTTCTTCCATAAAAAAATGTACTGACTTCTGCACTTGGACATGAGATTACGTTCTGCAGATAAAAGCAAAGCACAGGAAATTATTTCTGTTTCGTGTTCTTACCTCAAAGTTTACTGATCACTTCTTTTTCTTTATCATGTTTACAGTTTTTTTCCAAATTTTCATGGAGTCAGTTGTATATTTTTGACATTTTATATTCTTTACATAGGTTGCAGCGATCAGATTTTCTCTCATTGAATTCTAAATTAATTCCATTACAAAAATATGCCTGTACATACTATACTTGGTTAGTGTTTTAACTTCTTTGAGCACTTATTTTGATAAAGATAATACATTTTAAAAAGAAAGCAACTTGAATCAGTTGAGGATCATTATTTTTTATGAACATGTACAAAGTGTGCCCAGAAAATATTTTTTGCGTACTCAGATTTTTTCTCCTCGAACATTGAAAAAAAAATGTTTGAAACTAAGTGACTTGTAGGCGATTACATTATTATTCATTTTTGGATGCACAATTGTGCTTCTTTCAGTTTTTACACTGCACTTGAATGTGCACGTATTTATACAGTGTTTCAGTATTATGGTGCTTTTGGCTGGAACACTTTTACCTCTCCAACTTTACGTACATTTACATATGGAACTGAACCTAAAAACAAATGCATATAATTAGTTACCTTTTAGTGCAGCAGTCAGAACTACTTTCAACATCTGAATTTTCTGAATAGTAGTGAACTGGAATCTGCTAACCGTTCAGTTATCCAATCATTATTTACATCCTGTTATTATTTATTGTGATGACTACATAAACAGTAAATCATAACAGCAATGCCTTTATGATTCACGAATAATAGAAACAATCCAGAATGAGATTTTCACTCTGCAGCGGAGGTCCCGAGTTCGAGTCTCGGTCGGGCACACAGTTTTAATCTGCCAGGAAGTTTCAATAGAAACAATGCTGGATATCTGAAACAATGGTTGTAGAATCACACACTAGGGTGCATTTGAATGACAAAGTTTCAACTGAGCACTTGGAACTTTGTCGTTCATAACTGAAATTCATCTGTAGAAACACACAGCTCCATTTGTCAAATAGAACCTTGTCATCCCAATGAATCAAAGTGATATCAGTTGGAACTTTGGTGTTCTTGTAACTTGACTTGCAGCATGAGTTCATTCTACTTATAACAGATGTCAGATAGAACCTTGTCAAACTAACACTCCATTTTCTTCGGGTTTTTCAGTTGGAACCTTGTCATTCGAAAGGGACACTTTTGTCAAAGTTGCTGCTAAGAAACGTATTTTGATTATGTTTGCTATGAAAGTTGACATATCTGATGTCACTGCCTGGGAATAGTTTACAAATAGGGGTAGTGCTCCATTGGTTTGAAAGATACCAAGATGAGTGTTAGCCAAGAGCAGATCATGTGAATGGAGGCAATCAAACCTGGTGCAATACTGCAATAAGCTGAATTAGTAACGTATTTGAGTTTGCCATTTGAAAGGTGTACAGTCTTCTGAGAATTGACTTTGACTAGTGAACAAAAACTCATTTTCAAATATTACAGTAATTACGGATGTAGACACGGGTACATCATATGAACAAAGTTTATGCTTCTTCATTGTGTATTCTGAAAAGAATAGATTGCTTCTCATCATTTAGTGGCGTTGCAGACAACACAGCACAACAAAAGGACTGCTAAACAAGTAAGCTTTCAGCCAAAAGACCTTCTTCTAAATTAAACTACACAAACACTTTCACACAAACACAACTCGCGCACATGTGACCACTGTCTCAGGTTGAAAAGGCCAAATAGCAAACAACAGAGCATGATAGGGGAAGCAGTCTGGGTTGTGGGGGTGAGGAGGAGGCTGGGGTGGGGAGGGGGAGGGTTAACAGGGTAGGGGTGGGGGACTGTATTGTGCTACTTGTGGGAGAAAACAGGGACATGGGGGGAGAGAGAGGATAGGGCAGCTAAGTCCAATTGAGAGGTTAGACTGAGTGCATGGGGGTGGGGGAGTGGAAATGAAGAGACGTAAAAAAGACTGTGGATGTGTAATGCTGGAGTGGGTCACAGTTCAGAAAAGCTGGTGTTGTTAGAAAGGATCCAGATGACACAGATAGTGAAGCATTCATTGGTATGAAGAATGTTGTGTTGGGCAGTGTCCTCAGCAGCTGGGTGGTTCCGCTGTTTGTTGGCCACAGTATCGTGGTGAGCAGACAGACAGCTTGTTGGTTGTCATGGCCACATAGAATGCAGCACAGTGGGTTGCAGCTTAGCTTGTAGATCACATGACCAGTTTCACAGGTAGCCCTGCCTTTGATGGGATATGTGATGCTTGTGACTGGATTAGAGTAGATAGTGGTAAGAGGATGTATAGAACAGGTCTCGCATCTACATCTATTATATGGATATGAGTCATGAGGCAAAGGGGTGTGAGCAGGAGTTGTGTAGGGATGAATGAGGATATTGTGTAGGTTTGGTGGGTGGCAGAATACCAATGTGGGAGGGTGGGACAGATAGTGTGTAGGACATCCCTCATTTCAGGGCATGGTGAGAGGTAGTCAAAACCCTGACAGAGAATATGATTCAGCTGCTCTAGTCCTGAGAGGTACTGAATCATGAGAGTAATGCTCCTTTGTGGCTGGACAATGGGACCTTGGGAGCTGGTGGGTAACTGGAGAGATACGGCACTGGAGACCTGTTTCTGTACAGGGTTGAGAGCGTAATTATGGCATGTTAAGGCATCAGTAAGACCGTTGGCATATTTTGAGAGGAACTACTCATCACTACAGATGTGATGGCCAAGGACTCCTTGGGACTACCCCTACCACCCAGATTGCTTCTCCCATCATACTCTGTTGCTCACAGTGTAGCCTCAACAGCCCAAGACAGTGATCATGTGTGTATGAGTGCATTTGCATGAATGTGTGTGTGTGTGTGTGTGTGTTTTTTTTTGTCTAATTTAGAGGAAGGCCTTTTGTTTGAAAGCTTTCTTGTTTAGTAGTCTTTTTGTTGTGCCTGTCTGTGACTCAGAGTCTCCCCTATGGTGAGTAGCAATCTATCCTTTTCACAATATTGTCATTATTCTACTGTGTATCTGTTCTCCATCGTAATGGTAATTAGGGCTATGCTAACTATCTTGCTGCAGATCTTCTCAGTGTTGTTTTAGATAATTGCGATGACCTTATGATTGTAAGTGAACGAGTACATGTGATAGAAGTGGAGAAACTCTTTGGTGTAACAGTGCTGGGCAGTATTTCAACATCCTTGCATTTAGTGTATAAACTTCAGTATGACAGAATATTTTATACATATATCACAGAATGGGTGTGAAAATTCCTTGTTTGGGTGTTTCATCTCCCACTTGTGTCGCAAGTTTCTAGAGTACATTGGGAAAATACTTACTCTGAATTAATGGTTCCTGTGAAGGGTTCTTGAATTCTGGTGTCACACGCATATAGCTTCAACTTATGTGTACCAACTTAATTGGAGGGCACAGGCCTCTGTGATATGGTCTAATTTTACCAGATGAGTTTGGCATTTATTTGCTGGCCAGCCAATCTCTTCCCTAGCCTGTTATTTCATTAAAAGTATATGGATGTGTCATGTGAAGTAGTGAAATGTAAGAGGAGCTTGTGTAGTGAAAGCAAAGCAGATGAGTTTATAGGCTGCAGTGTCACTGAACTCACTGACTCATCAAACCAAAAAGGGGTGTGCAATCAGAGAGTGATTGTGCATGCTGGTAGCTAGGTTAGCCACAACAACAGAGTACCCTTCCTCAGAGAGATGATGTATTTGTAATTTTCATATGACTGGTAGAAATCATTGCAAAATTAGGAAACATGTGAATAAGTTACAAAATGTAGATACAGGTGTAGATCAGTGGCACAGAACATCGTATAATGAGAGTAAGATTTGTTATGAATAGGAATGTAGGGAAAAGAGTGACTTCCTGCAGACAGTTAGGGGAAAGAATGACTTCCTGTAAACAGTTAAGTGAGATGATTATTCTCATCAGAATATAAACCAAACCAATGCCTACAACTATGAGTATAGTTCAGGTATATTTGCCAACAGCACAAGCTGAAGAATAAAGATGGACAGCATTGCTATGTTAGACCTTATCAAAAATTGTAAAAAAGAAGAAAAAAGTCATCTGTGGAAACCAGCATGTGAAATTTTGTATTGTTTCACAATGCTATTTGTTTTGATGCTCATTGTAAACAAAATGCTCAGTCAGTTTCTGAGATTTCATTGTTTTAACAACAGCAGCATGGCAAATTTTAAAATAACAGTGACCTCACATCCCAATAGTGCCACCCAGTGTGTATTTGTAAAAACTTAGGTGACCCTCATTTATAGAAGTGAATCTTAGACTACGAGAAAACCAGAAAAGAAGAGAAATAAAGTTTCTGAGATATGTTACTACAGACAGACAGCATAGGGGAGTTATGTAGGAATTTTACAAAGGAGGATCAAGTAATGATAGTGGATGGAGCAGGGAACAGTCTTGATAGGGACGGGGAATGTGATGTAGGTGGTGACCTGGTAAAGGTAGCTACTCCAACTGGTGGCACTAATGTGCACTTCGTGCAACTGTTTCAACATCATGATCAGCCTCATCTGAATACACCTGTTAGGCGCGTTAACATGTGGCTGGGGAGGGCACTGATGGCAGAGGCCATGGGTCTCATCTCGGTGGTGCCAGTTGGGTCTATCAGTAGATCGTGTTTCATTAGGCATGGCCTGCACCTGAATAGGTATGGGAAGGGGAGGCTGGCAAAGCTTATAGGTGACAGTGTAGTGGGTGGTGGTGGTGGTGGTGGTGGTGATAGGATCACACATGGAAAAATTCCTGTAGTAGTTGGTGTTAGAGCTGCACCTTTTTTAGATTGAAGTCATCTGATAGGTATATTTGCATAAAGGAAGTTCATCTAACTAAGGGCTCACCTTCAGAGGATGTAATGTTTCCAAGTAGAGAAGGAATTAGCGTATTTCATCAAAATATAAGAGGTATTAGAGATAAAGTTAGTGAACTGCTTATAGATGTGGAATCTATTATTATTGGTATATCAGAGCACCACTTAAATAATTTGACAGTTCAGAGGTTTCCTTTACCAGGATACAGATTAGCTGTCTGTTTTTCAAGGAGTTCCTTGTGGGGTGGGGGAATGGCTATGTACGTAACAAAACAGTATTCCTTTTGAGTCCATAGACGTATCGCGGCACTGCACTGAACAGATATTTGAATGTTGTGCAGGGGCAGTTGAATTTTGTGAAACTAAACTTCTAATTGTTGTTTTTTATAGGTCCCCTAACTCTGACTTCAGATCATTTCTGTTCAAGCTAGAGACGGTTCTTGATTCACTTTGTAGGAAGTACCAGAAACTAGTTAGTTATATGTGGTGACTTCAATATAAATTTTGTATATGATGGTGCAAGAAAAAGGATGTTTGTAGATCTCATAAATTCATATGATCTGATGCAGACTGTGTTTTTTCCATCTAGGGTGTAGGGGAACAGTAGCACAGCCATAGACAATAGCACAGCCATAGACAATATTTTTATTCATTCTTCATTACTAGATGGGCATTCTGTTAGTAAAAGCATGAATGGCCTTTCAGACCATGATGCACAAATTTTAACACTGAAAGGCTTTAGTACTCAAACAAATGTCACATTTAATTACAAACTATTTAGGAAAGTTAATGCAACACCAATAGACAGTTTTTTAAACCTTGTCAGGATGTTTATAGGGCTGATAACATAGATGATAAATATACTGCTTTCCTTAACACGTTTCTCATGCTCTTTGAGAGTTGCTTTCCATTAGAACATTCTAAACATGGTACTAGCAGTAATAGGCATCCCAGGTGGCTGACTAGTGGGATAAGCATATCATGTAGAACAAAGCGGGAATTATATCAAAATGTCAGAAGTAGTCACAATCAAGCTACAGTAGCCCATTACAAACAGTATTGTAAGGTGCTTAAAAATGTTATTAGGAAGGCAAGGAGTATGTTGTATGCAAATAGAATAGCTAATTCACAGGATAAAATTGAAACCATATGGTCAGTTGTGAAGGAAGTGTCTGGTCAGCAGCACATGGTCGATGATATAAAGTCAGTCCTCAGTAAAAATATTTCTGTTACTGATAAATCATATATATGTACAGTATTTAACAATCATTTTCTGTACATTGCTGGTGAATTAAATAAATATTTAATTTCTACAGGGAGTCATATAACTTTCTCGGCAAATGCCTTTCCGAGATTAATGTCTGAAATATTCCTGTGTGATACAGACAAGAGGGAGATTGAGTCAATAATTAAATCACTAAAGACTCTCATGGTTATGCTGGACTGCCTAGCAGAATATTAAAGTACTGTGCTGCACATGTTAGCCCTGTATTTAGCCATATTTGTAATTTTTCCTTTAGGAATGGTCAGTTTCCTGAGCGATTAAAGTACTCGGTAGTAAAACCACTTTATAAAAAGGGAGAAAGGGATAATGTAGATGATTTTAGACCTGTTTCTATGCCATCAGTGTTTGCTTAAGTTATTGAAAAGGCTGTGTATGTAAGGCTAATTGATCATTTTATATCACACGATTTGCTATCAAATGTACAGTTCGGCATTAGAAGTCGTTTAACAACTGAAAATCCTATACTCTCTTTTCTATGTGAGGTCTGGATGGGTTAAACAAAAGGTTTCCAAAGCTAGGCATATTTTTTGGATTAACAAAGGCATTTGATTGTGTTGATCACAAAATATTGCTCCAGAAGTTGGACCATTACGGAATACGGTGTAACGATTCATGTTGAATGTTACTTAAATTTCTTCTGCCTGGTCCATTGATGAATGAATGTGAAACTATCAGGCTTAACAAAATTTATTCACATTAATTGACATCGGAACTGCACACTCGTCACATAAACAAAACACGGACAGACTTCACTGATCTCTTTCACTTCAAAAAGTAACTTCAAAACTGACTGACAAAACAACTCAACAACTAACTTGCAGCGTCATTGCATTGCTTTATATATAATTTAAACAATAGCTTCCAAAATAAAGCGTTATTAATTTTGTGCAATTTTGATCTTACAATTAAAATTTACAAAACATAAAGAAACTGATGCTACAGCCAAATAAGGTATAAAATACAATATTCAATGACAATCTTTTATAGTAATATCTTTAGTTTTCCATAAGAAAATCAATCCAAACTATAATTACAATAATGTCTCTTGTATTATTTTAGTTATGTGATTAATTACAGTTTGGATTTGGTTACTAATATTCTATGATATTACAAATCTTGTGCTTTATCTGACTGCATATGAGAGAATGACAAATAAGGCCTCAAATTCTGAAATTGGAAAACTGTGAGATGTAAACAATTGGAGAATTAATTAGAAGTTTAATTACAAAGACTATTAATTGCATAAATAACAAATGAAAATACATTGCTTGGTAATAACTTTGAAGCTGATTCTCAAGATAAAGATGTTTTCTATTACTGGATTTTTAGGTTATCAATTTGTTAATTAGACTCATTGATTTTTCATGCTAACATCTCTGTAGTCTCTAGTTATTTATTGGTAAGGACTTACTATTTCAATTTCTTGTTTACTTTCTTAATTTAGTATATGTACATAATTTTATCAATGACAACAATCCACCGATAATTATGACAATGCACGATCTTCTAGAACATTCCATATGCCTTCGCAATGAATATCAAGTTTTTTTATCAAATAGGACAGAATGATATATATAAAGGCACACATACAAGGCCTTAGGAAGCACTGAATGATGTGGGGTCTGAGTGGGCTACAGTCAAGTGGGGGGTGCCCCGGGGATCAGTGTTGGGCCCACTCCTGTTCCTTATTTATATAAATGATATGCCCTCTAGTATTATGGGTAACTCTAAAATATTTGTTAGCTGATAACAGTAGCTTGGTAGTAAAGGATGTTTATACAACAATGACTTGGTTTCAAATAATGCAGTTCATGACCTAAGTTAATGGCTTGTAGAAAATAAACTAACACTAAATCACAGTTTTTACAGTTTCCAACACACAATTCAACAAAACCTGATGTTTTAATTTCACAGGATGGGCATATGATTAGTGAAACTGAACAGTTCATATTTATAGGTGTTCAGATAGATAGTAAGCTGTCGTGGAAAGCCCACTTTCAGGAGCTTGTTCAGAGACTTAATGCTGCCATTTTTACTATTTGAACAGTATCTGAAGTGAGTGATTGTTCAACATGAAAGTTAGTTTACTTTGCTTATTTTCATTCGCTTATGTCGCATGGTATTATATTTTGGGGTAACTCTTCCCATTCTAAAAGGATATTTTGGCTCAGAAAGGGCAGCTCGAGCAATAAGTGGTGTAAGTTCATGAACCTCTTGTCACTCCCTGTTCATTAGTCTGGGTATTTTGACATTTACATCTCAATATATGTATTCCTTACTGTAATAATAATGTCGTGTGACTAGGGCCTCGCGTCGGGTAGACCATTCGCCTGGTGCAAGTCTTTCGATTTGACGCCTCTTCGGCGACTTGCGCATTGATGTGGATGAGACGATGATGATTAGGACAACACAACACCCAGTCTCTGAGCGGAGAAAATCTCCGACCCAGCTGGGAATCGAACTCAGGCCCTTAGGATTGACATTCTGTCACGCTGACCACTCAGCTACCGGGGCGGACGTTCCTTACTGTCATTTCTTGTTAATAATATTAGCTTATTTCCAAGAATAAGCAGCTTTCACTCAGTTAATACTCGACAGAAATCAAACCTGCATTTGAATCGGATTTCCTTAACTCTTGCTCAGAAAGGTGTGCAGTATACTGATGCATCCATTTTCAATAAGCTACCACTCAAATTTAAACATCTTATCAGTAATCACACGCTTTCAAATCCAAACTGAAGAGTTTCCTCATGGTTCACTCCTTCTATTCTGTCGAGGAGTTTCTTGAAAAATTGATCTGATTCTTGTTGTATTGTTGATTGCGTTTACTGATACTTATGGATTGATTTTTTTTGGATTCATAAACATTTATTTTTATCTGTTATTCCTTTTAAGTCTTAATTTCATGTACTGACCCATTCCATGACCCTGGAGATTTGCTCCTCAATTTGGTCCTATGGAACTTGACATGTAAATAAATAAATAAATAAACAGATCCTGGAAATTTTTTAAATGGACTGGTAGAAAACAAAATGAGGAGGTTCTCCATAAAATTCAACACTGGGGTTGGAGGTCAGGCAGTGAGTACACATAACAGCAAGACTTGCAACACCTAAAGAAGACAGCAGGGCTTTATAGTCCAAATGTTGTGCATAAAACGAGAGTAACAACTCAGCAGAATGCCCAGAGTCACTCCATTAATCAGTAGTGGTGAGAGAACCTGAGAAATTACATAAAAAAGTCACACAGGTGAGGTCCTTGAGTACTGATCTTATCATATACATTTCACTGTTTAATTGCAGTGGCAAAGATTGCTACATCTATTACCCTTGATAGGTGCAATTCCCATGCCCAGCCAGTAGCAATTTTGTACCCAGAAAAGCAAAGGTAACGAGAACCATGAGAAAGCAGGAAGGCAACTGTTGAAACTCAGTTGATGAACATTTCCAAGAATATTGTGCCTCTTCCTAGTACAATTCGTTACTCTCATACAGGAAAGTGCTAGTGAGATTATGCCATCATAGAAAGGCTTGTTTTACAACTGTACCTCATGAACCTACACCTAATGCAGTGAAGGTGCTTCTTGTTATCTATGACACAGACAAAGCTGCTGTTTACAATTTACTCCAATGTTTTTCTGACATTGTTATAGGTGATGTACACTAACTTCTTGGCTTGGTACGATCCTTTGCAAATTTGAAGAGTGAGTTGTCCTCCCTCCATGAGTTGTGAAAAGCTATGAAAATTAATTTTCCCCATTACCAATGAATTTACAATGAGCTGTATCAAAGCCATAGATTGTGTGAAAGTTGAGGACTTGTACAACCTCAGTTTTGTTAGGACTTTGATCCTTGAAACGCCATCTGGCACTGCTTGCAGAGCAATACTTCCCTCAAAGGTAAGGCTGCCTCCTCATATAACCAGTAGCTAAACCATACCCATTATCTGAGCTAGGAAGCAGCAGCTCATATTAGTTTCACAGTGAATTACAAAATGCTTTTGAGATTTAACGATAAATGGCTCTAGCCGCACTTGCTACTAGTCATACACAATACAACTTCTGGCATTCTTCAAAATGAAACTGACCGTGGACCTACACACACATAGATGTATATAAAGACCACCCTAAATAACTGTTTGTCCAGATTCAAATTACAAAATATTTCAAGCAATTGTTCTTTAGCTGTCAGGGGGACATCTATCAGCATGATTGCCTTTGTTGTAGCATTGTTTTTTTACAAAGATATGAACAGTGGTATGACTGTTTTAAATGGCACCCTGTTTTTTTTTTTTTTTTTTCGATAATTCATTTCCTCTCCTAAGGACCTATTCAAAAATGTATCACAGTGTACCATTCACTGAAACACAATGCTATTAATTACCTAACACAACATTGACGTTGACACTCCCAGTGCTTGGTGCAGGTACTCGGGGTAATGGAACACATCTGTGTGCTGATGCTGACAGAGGACAAATGTAAACTTAAGTAGAATGCACAACCATCATTCCATCAACCATCGTCAGTTGACGAGTTGTGTGAGTAGAATGTACACCAACAAAGAGAAGGTAGAAATGCTGCTCGTCTATGGGGAATGTAAGCATAACAGTAATTGCAATACTGTTTTCTTATGTAGGGGTACATTTAGGACAGCAGCTCAGTCCTCTTAAATACTGTTGGGTAGAGCAGGTGTACAGTAAAGGCTGTCCTTCCTCCAAACAGCATTGACATAATGTTTCTTTTATTGTTGTTGTTGAATGTAGACGAAATGCTACACAGGCAGAGGAACTGTATAGAGAGTGATATCCTGACAAGAACCCACCTTCCTGATGGATGTTTTCTCATCTTGTTGCAACACTTCAGGAAATGGGAAGCTTCAACCCATGACAACACAATAGTCACAGTACTTGCACAGACGAAGCTGTCGATGTTACAGTTCTCGCTTCTGTTGCTATGAATCCACAAGTGAGCACACGACAGCTTGAACACGAGATTAGTATTCCTAAAACCAGTGTACATCATACTCTTACACATCACCAGTTCCATCCTTACCAAGTACACCTACATCAAGAATTGCATGGGAATGATTTCCAGAATCGTGTACAGTTCTGTCAGTGGGCACAGCAGCAAATCCTCGTTAACCTGAGCTGCTTCTCCAGTGTTCTATTTACCAATGAATGTTCCTTCTCAAACAAAGGACAGGTAAACACAAGGAACATGCTTTATTGGTCCAGCAACAATCAACAATGGCTTCGACAGGTGGAACATCAGCGTCAATGGAGCCTTAACGTCTGGTGTGAGATGCTTGGTACTACAATTATTGGCCCTTATTTCATCAATGGTAGTCTAAACAGCACAGCATATGCCAACTTCCTCAAACAAGCACTTGCTCCTCTTCTGGATGAAGTGCTGCAAAGAGCCAGAACAATTATGTGGTATCAACACGATGGATGTCCAGCACATAATGCCTTACGTGCACGTCATGTTCCGAACCGAAGGTATCCAGCCAAATGAATTGGTCAAGAAGGAACAGTTACTTGACCTGCTAGGTCTCCTAATTTAAATCCTCTGGTCTTTTTTCTTTGGGTATGCATTAAAGACATCTATCACAATATTCCAACAACTCCAGAGGACATGCAGGAACGTTTCATTCTTGCTTGTAATTCTCTTCAGCAGGCAACACTGGAAGCAGTAAATGATTCTCTCATTCAACGAGTGCACCAGTGTATCGCTGTCCAGGGTCACCACTTTGAGCATCTTTGAATATTCTACTCCTGGGCAATGGTACAGGAGAGTCAAACTCAATTTGTGTTATGTTTTTACTTGGTTTTCATTTGTTTTCTGACAACTCCCGCAAGTGGATGAGTTTGTGATCCCGGTCGCAAAGTCAGTGTTCTGTTATGTAATTAATAATGTTGTGTTTCAGTGAATGATACTCTGTGATATATTTTTGAATAGGTCTTTAGGAGTGGAAATGAATTACCGAATAAAAAATACAATTTTAAAAAGTCATACCACTGTGCATATCTTTGTAAAAAAAACAAAGCTACAATGAAGGCAATCATGCTGATTGATGTCCCCCTGACGTCTAAAGAAAATTTGCTTGAAACACTTTGTAATTTGCATCTGGACAAACAGTTATTTAGAGTGGTCAAGATAAATGGGACACCCTGCATGTAAATTTTTTTTTTCTTTCATGCAGACACAGCTCACACACACATCGGTGGCCAGAGACAGTTTTTGTGTGTGTGTGTGTGTGTGTGTGTGTGTGTGTGTGTGTGTGTGTGTGTGTGTGTTGCCTATTTCAGAAGAAGGCCTTTTGGCTAGTTACAGTCTGAATTTAAAAATTTAAAATGCTGTCATAACCTACTCATTAACAAATATAATCTTATGTCAAAGGTTTAAAACAGCAAGACAAGTATTACACTCAGAAACTGTGATATGTCTTGAGACAGTGTAACTCATGGTTTGTAAATATCCAGAACATATATATCCCACATTTGAGAATGAGGTAACTTAGTGACCTCCCAACAAAATTTACACATGATTACAAATCTTTCCAAAAACTTTTCCTCATTGTCACCCTCACACAAAATAATGAAAGGAGAAAGTTTATCTCTTACTGTAGTTTTGCTGTTCACATTGTAAAACTTCAGCATCAGGCAAGGCATTTTAATTTATTACTACTATCTCTATTCGCATCATTTTGCAGGCAGTATTTACAAATACCACTGAAAGGACCTGCAAAATTGTATTACTGTAGGACACACAGTTCAGGAGATGTGATGCAATAAACATTGAGAAGCTGCCAAAACTTGCTTTTCCTTAAAATGGAGAACAAATTACAGGGACTATACTCATCCAGTGTTTGATTGTGACAGCACTTACTGACTTCCAACAAACCCTAAACATAAATTCAAACCTTTACAATTTTTTTTCTCACTGACATGCCTGACGTCAAATGTTTAACACATTAAGTAATCAGACATCTGCAGTAGTTTTGTACATGGGAGTTTGATTCTTTAAAAAATCAGTTGGGGGGGTGGGGGGTTGATAGTAAGACCCTAAATGATTTGATACAGGTCCACACAGTAGATTGGCGAACAAAATACATGCATACATATAGAATATCAGAACGGATACACAATTAGACAGAAAACTTCTGTGGGAACAGAACAGTTTCTCATTCCTAATGAGGAGGTAGCACCAGAAGGAAAGAGGGTATCTAGTGTTCCTGAAGCCAGTTTCCTAGGCCTGATGCTGTTCACAATATACAGGGTGAGTCACATTATACATAACTACTGTTCAGATTATAGGATTGATATTTTCAGTAATTGATAGTATACAAAAGAGAAAGTAGCGTAATTTTATTCTGTGATAAGAGGGTCATGCAGGCTCTTATATTGTGCATTTTTAATCAAGTAAAGATTGCACAAAGGCCCTGTAAAACAGGAGTGGACAATTCAGTCAGCTCCCCAAAAACGGGGGCTAAGACATTTTAAAGTACTGAGTGCTTTAGGGACTGTCTTTTCAGGTTGCTAATGTGTAGTAACCATATAAGGTTAGAATCAAATATGAGACTCAGAAATCTCACCATGTCTTCAAAATTAAGGACAGTGTCCACTACCTGCAACTCAGGAAAGTTTAAAGGAAAATGTGATTGGTTAAAAAGAACACCCACAGACTCCTCAGTCGAGAAATTAAAACTGATCCTCCCTGCCCATTCCTCCATAAAATAGTCTGTTGTAACTGACAAGTTGGTGCAAGGTTCAAGGATGAAAAAAAAAAAAGGACAAAGAAGTCGTCAACAAACAAATAACACTGGACAGAACTCTTAACTATGAACATAATATGATTAATAGCTATGGCAAAGTAATTAAAACTTAAAACAGTATTTTGAGAGATATCATTCTCCTGCTCAAAGTGAGCATGGAGGTCATCAATAACTTAATATCTAAAATAGTATGGTGACAGGAAGGACAATATAAAGATGGGAAGACATCCTCAAAATCATCATTCATGAAGCTGCCAGAAAACATGCCTGTAAGTAGAATTGTAGGCCACCTTCATTTCAAAAACATATCCCTGAAGTTATAGCAGTGTGGGAAAGCCTATTGTGTAACTGCTTGCAGGAGGTTATCAAAAGTTGGGTGATATCATCTGTGCCCATACTGGTAGTGACAAAGAAGCTGCCTAAATTCTAAGATTTAGGCAAGGTGATAGTTGACCATCTGCTCCAAGGTTTTTCCCCACACAACTAGTGAGGGCAACTCTATGATAACTACTTGTGTACGTGTAGTGCTACCTTGGTTTTAAAAGTGGAATCAAAACTGCCTCTTGCCAGAAGTCAGGGAAGACTCCTGACACCCAAATACACTACTGGCCATTAAAATTGCTACACCACGAAGATGACTTGCTACAGACGTGAAATTTAACTGACAGCAAGAAGATGCTGTGATATGCAAATGATTAGCTTTTCAGAGCATTCACACAAGGTTGGCACCGGTGGTGACACCTACAACATGCTGACATGAGAAAAGTTTCCAACCGATTTCCCATACACAAACAAGAGTTGACCTGTGTTGCCTGGTGAAATGTTGTTGTGATGACTTGTGTAAGGAGGAGAAATGTGTACCATCACGTTTCTGACTTTTATAAAGGTCGGATTGAGCCTATCGCAATTGCGGTTTATCGTATTGCGACATTGCTGCTCGCATTGGTCGAGATCCAATGACTGTTAGCAGAATATGGAATCGGTGGTTTCAGGAGGGTAATATGGAATGCCGTGCTGGATCCCAACAGTCTCATATCACTAGCAGTCGAGATGACAGGCATCTTATCTGCATGGCTGTAATGGATCGTGCAGCCACGTCTCGATCCCTGAGTCAACAGATGGGGACGTTTGCTAGACAACAACAGTCTGCATGAACAGTTCAGCAGCTTGGACTAACAGCTCGGAGACCATGGCTGCGGTTACTCTTGATGCTGCATCACAGACAGGAGTGCCTGCGATGGTGTACTCAATGACAAACCCGGATGCACGAATGGCAAAATGTCATTTTTTCCGATGAATCCAGGTTCTGTTTACAGCATCATGATGGTCGCATCCGTGTTTGGCGACATTGCAGTGAATGTACACTGGAAGCATGTATTCATCATCACCATACTGGCGTATCACCCGGCATGATGGTATGGGGTGCCATTGGTTACCCGTCTCGGTCACTTCTTGTTCCCGTCTCGGTCACCTCTTGTTCCCATTGACGGCACTTTGAACAGTGGATGTTACATTTCAGATATGTTACGACCCGTGGCTCTACCCTTCATTCAATCCCCACAAAACCCTACATTTCAGCAGGATAATGCACGACCGCATGTTGCAGGTCCTGTACGGGCCTTTCTGGGCACAGAAAATGTTAAGACTGCTGCCCAGGACAGCACATTCTCCAGATCTCTCACCAATTGAAAATGTCTGGTCAATGGTGGCTGAGCAACTGGCTTGTCACAATACACCAGTCACTACTCTTGATGAACTGTGGTATCGTGTTGAAGCTGCATGGGTGGCTGTACCTGTACACGCCATCCAAGCTCTGTTTGACTCAATGCCCAGGCGAATCAAGGCCGTTATTACGGCCAGAGGTGGTTGTTCTAGGTACTGATTTCTCGGGATCTATGCACCCAAATTGCGTGAAAATGTTATCACATGTCAGTTCTAGTATAATATATTTGTCCAATGAATACCCGTTTATCATCTGCATTTCTTCTTGGTGTAGCAATTTTAATGGCCAGTAGTGTAAGATTAAAAATGTTGAGTAGCATTTCCTTACTCTGCCCTGTGAGGTGTATAACATCTTGTAATGGGCAAGTCATTGACATGTCAAACTGCAAAAAGCACAGAACGTAGCTCCCACATAGGAAGGTGCAGTTGTATTCTTCATCAGAGGTGAAACTGAAGTCATAATTGATCCTCTTGGCAGCCATCCTGTAGTACTGAAAGGCTGAATTCTGACTGACAGTAGCAATAAATGTGGCAAAATGAGGTGTTATTATTCTGGGCTCACTACAGTAGCAACTATGAGGTGTGGTAGTGATGTGTACAATCACTGACCTCGTTCAGTGGATGTATTTTTTTCAGTAAGCATGAGAATTGAGTACCAGCAGAAAGAGGCTGTAGCAGTAGGTGTATGGATGTGGTTGTTTCTTTTTAAGCATTCGATGAAAACCACTACATGATCAGGGTTATGGATCACAGGCTGTTTAAAGTTTAATCCAATCTGGTGCTGAAATCAGAATTTGTGGTAGTAGATGGAGACAGGAGGCATCCATTGCTGTGAATTGGGGAGACAGAGCATGCAAGGATACTATATCATCATGGCGTTGTATACAACATGTTGACAAAGTTTTTGGGAAGCCAGCTGAAGAATATGACTGGCACAAACTAAAAGTTAGATGCTACTTCTGAGGGTGGATACCTTTTTGGCGACATGCAGGTGGGCAGGTCCTTTATAGAAGTAAGAGTTAAGGATGATTATTTCAGGTACTTTTAATATAACATGGTGAAAATGTTTTTGTGGATGAAGTTTGGGATGTGTATCATTGCTTAACACAAGAAAAATAATGATTAATATACCATGTCATGTTATGGATGTCCTCCACCAATAAAATGATTCATATCTTGTGTAATCCGGGGGGCTGCTTCTTGATGCTGCCATAGGTTCATCTTGCATT
The DNA here is from genome assembly GCF_021461395.2 of Schistocerca americana. NCBI lineage: Eukaryota > Metazoa > Arthropoda > Insecta > Orthoptera > Acrididae > Schistocerca > Schistocerca americana. Next base: position 544,629,858 of record NC_060120.1, on the reverse strand, counting down.
GCCACACATGAATCATGTAATGGTAGAAATAAGTTTCAGTTTGTTTCACATGCTAGATCTTTGACAGTGAATGTACAGAGTCTGACTACATGCTGTTGAAACAAAATTTGGTCTAAGACTGACTTAAGACTGATGTAAGACTGACCTAAGACTGACTTATGGTGGCATACAAATCACATTTATTTATATGATTTTAAACAATTACTGTTATTGTTACATATTAAATTTGTATTTAACAATTAAAGTTTTTACATACCATCTTCCCAAATTACATAGAAAGTTACATGGAATAACATTGAATAATTTCATACAAAGACAGGAAAGGATCTGTTTCAATTAACACTATAAATTACATGTTTTATCATTCCAAAATGTATTTCATTAATTTTCACATATTATTTCACTAACTAAAAGGAGAATTATCCTATAATTTACAGGTGGACGGAGTGATTAGTTTTATTGAATGAAAGGCCTAGATTCAATTAATTAAATTTTGTACAAGTAAAATTTTACATTTTTCATATGGTTGTAATTATACTTCTATTAACTAACACCAATTAGAACATGACAGTGGTTGACCCTGACTGAAAAATTCACCATGTCATATTTCTATTAGGGATACAAATAATTTCTGATTTAGCAAAACATAGAAATAGCTCTCTCTCGATGACTAAAAATATTGGAACTTTAATTGTTAATTACTCCATACTTACAATAGCAATTTTATTCCTACCATGTGCATGTAGTTTGTATTGTGTGCAAATTGTGATGGTACATTAGTCTTTTATCCAACATGTTTCCTTCATTTTATATACTGGTGAGGCCCAAAGTAAAAAATGTCAAAACAATAGCTTAAATTAGCATAAATTGCTGCATGAAAAATCTTTGGTGTATTTGAATCCAGATAACCAGAAAAGACAAAGTCAAAGCAGCAGTTTAAATTGGTGTAAATTACTAATATTACATAGATGCCCTCTTTGGGAGAGTGCAAATGAGACTGGAATAGGTTACAGAATCCCAAAAGGAGTTGTGGTATTACATAGTGTTCTGGAAGAGTTTTCACTGGAGGAAACTGTGTAGGCACTACAATGTTGATAGGAAAGTTATTGGTAAAGTGCCTTGTCTGATGTCACAAAAATAAATCACAAAAGTTATAGGTAGGTGTGGCAGACCACTGTGTGAGAGAGAAAGCATCAGGCCTTGGCTGAACTCGAACCTTACTTACATTATAAACTTGATATTTGTTCATTTGATGTTGAGTAAGCCTGAATGTGTACAGTTGCATAGGCAGTGCTTTTAATTGGTGTTTCAAAGTATATTTTTACTGATGTATATCTGCAGACTCCCACAGAGACCAGTTTACAGGACCAAGCTTATGGCATGTCATAGGTCATTATGCAACCAAATGTTGGTAAATTGAACACTGCTAATTGTCTAGTTGTGTACTGGTTCAGTGTTGCAACAGGTGACCATCTGGTCACGATTGTTGGGTTGGCATATTTTGTGTCTTGGAGAAATTGCCACTTGTTGAGGCACTTCTAAAACTATCCTGCATGCAAGAGCAGCAAATTGATTGTAATGGTATGTGTGAGTTGCTAATCTGGTAGCATGGAATTCTCTTGTCATTTGGAATTAGTGTCACTCTCACAAGTTCCTTGAATTACGGTTAGTCTCATGCTCAACTATGAATAAAAGTTGTAACTTATGTACACCAACTTGACTGGACAATACAGAGCCTCAGTAAATGATTTACCAGAGTAATTTGGTCTTTTTTTAATATCCTACCAATCCTTTCCAGAGTATTGTGATATTCGTGCAAAACTGCATCAAGATCACATATGGAAACATAACGTGAGAACAACTGCATCACAGATAAGGGTGGGTAGGTTGATAGGTCAAGAATGTGCAGCTGTATTTAAGTATGCAGCATCCAAACATAGGTTTGCATTGTAACTAAGTCACACACCCTGGTCAGGCTACTGCTTATCATCTCAGACAGGTTGTTCAATATTATGTTCCAAATGCGAGTTTCTGGTTGCTTCTTCCTCTTGGTGTAGACTGGTGCACGTATAATGCTGGTTAATTGATCTGCTAAGTTATGTATGAAAGCATTTTATTCTAATTAGCATCAAGAAGCTATAAATAATATTAATTAAATAAATGACGAGAAGTAAATCACGTTTCAAATTGGTGCATTGGCCAGAAATTGAAGACTTCAAAACAAACAGGACACTTGTCAAAAGTTTACATTTTTTGGAAGAGTGTAAAACATTATAAGTAGCTGTATAATGTCTTCCCATCAATTATGTTTTTTATGTTCCTTCTTGGGAATGTCTAAAATATTTTTACAACTCTGTACTAACTTCATTTCAGTGTAGGTACAAAGTAATAAGATTTTATTGTAAATTACGGTCCTTGCTGACATAAGCTGTTTTTGTCAGAAAATGTAGCTGGGAGTATGAAGGCATTGGCCCCTTACCTAGCTTGCATTTATCATGAATCTCTCACCCTGCACAAAGTCCCAAGTGACTGGAAAAAAGCACAGGTGACTGCAGAATATTAGAAAGGTAAAAGAACAGACCCACAAAATTACAGACCAATATCCCTCACTTCTGTTTGCTGCAGGATCCTTGAAAATATTCTAAGTTCAAATATAATAAACTTTCTGTAGGCTAAGCAGCATATGTCCATGAATCAGCATGGTTTTAAAAAGCATCACTCATGCAAAACTCATTGTGCCATTTCCTCATATGATGCATTGAGAACTATGGATGAAGGGCAACAAGAAGATTCCATATTTCTAGATTTTCGGAAAGCATTTGACATGGTATCCCATTGCAGGCTGTTAGAGAAGATAAGAGCATATAGATTAAGTTCACAGATATGTGATTGGCTCGAAGACTTCTTAAATAATAGAGCCCAGTATATTGTCCTCAACAGTGAGTGTTCATCAGAGGCAAAGGCATCATCTGGAATGCTTCAGGGAAGTGTGATAGCACTGCTGGTGTTCTCTATAAACATAAATGATTTGGAAGACAGGGTGGGAAGCAGTCTGCAGTTGTTTGCTGATGATGCATGGTGTACAGTAAGGTGTCAAAGCTGAGTGACTGTAGGAGAACGTAAGGTGACCTAGGCAAAATTTCCAGTTGTTGTGATGAATGGCAGGTAGCCCTAAATGTGGAGAAATGTAATTTAATGCGAAGAGTAGGAAGAACAAATCTGTAACGTTTGGATATAGTATTACTGGTGTCCAGCTTGACACAGTCAAGTCATTTAAATATCTGGACATAACATTGCAAAGCAGTATGAGGCAGAAAGAGCATGTGAAAACTGTGGTACAGTAGGCAGATGGTTTACTTTGGTTTTTTGGGAGAATTTTAGGAAAGAGTGGTTCACCTGTAAAGGAGACTGCGTATAGGACATTGGTACAATCTATTCTTGAGTACTGCTTGAGTGTTTGGGATCTGTACCAGGTCAGATTGCAGGAAGACATCAAAGCAATACAGAAGAGGGCTGCTAGATTTGTTATCGGTAGGTTTGAACAAAACATAAGTGTTGTGGAGATGCTTCAGGAACTCAAATGGGAATTCCTCGAAGGAAGGCAGTGCTCTTTTCTGGGAACACTATTAGCAAATTTTAGAGGACCGGCACTTGAACCTGACTGCCGAACATTTCTACTGCCACCAACATATGCCACGCATATTGTCTTCAAAGAAGGTGATAATAAAGATATGAATAACTACAGGCCTATCTCAATCTCATCCTGCTTTTCTAAAGTTTTTGAAAAAATAATGTACAAAAAACTGATGGACTTCATTGAAAAAAAAAAAGATTTACTAAGTTTAGCTCAACATGGGTTCAAAAGCGACAAATCTACTGTAACTGCAGTATATGATTGCATAAATATGTTATTAGATCTGTTAGATAAAAAACAACCCATAACAGGCATATTTCTGGATCTGTCAAAGGCTTTTGACATTGTTGACTACAAAATATTGCTGGATAAAATAGAACACTATGGTATCAGGGGAATTTCAAACAAAAGCAAGGTGTACCACAGGGCTCAGTATTGGGACCTCTACTTTTCCTTCTTTATATTAATGACTTGAGCCTGAATGTAGATGCACACAAAACAATAATATTTGCTGATGACGCAACTATACTCCTCAAAGGGGAGAATACAGAGGCTGTGCAAAAAGCTGTGAACTTGGCCACTGAACAACTCAGCAACTGGTCTAAAATCAACACATTAACTATCAACACCAAAAAGACAGCTTCCATGAACTTTCACACAACACAAAATGCAAATTCCTCTCAGCCACTTGTCACTGTAAATAACCAGCAAATAGCTACTGACACTGTTTTCAAATTCCTGGGTCTGTGGGCTTAAGATAACCTGAAATGGAATACACATACAGGAAAGATAAATGCCAGAATGAGTACTGGCTGTTATGCATTGGGTGTACTGAAATCATGTGCTAGCCTGAAAACAGTTATCATTACGCTTATATACAAGCCCACCTAAAATATGGTGTGATATTCTGGGGAAATTCTCCAACTGCACTGAGCACATTCAAAATTTTCCCACTAGTATTAAGTCCATCGAAGACAACATAAAATTTAGCAAAGCCTTGAAGTTGTAGTTGTCATGTCACTGTTTTTACTCTGTAAATGAATACCTAGAACAGTAATCTTGCTATGTATGTTAAACTGAAAACATTGAGCAATGGAGTGAAGTAAACTTAACCAATATTTGCAATATAATACATTAGGATACTATATGTTAATATATGTTAACAATGTTAACTGATATTTTCCGACATCTGTAACACATTGTGCGCCATCAGATCACATGGAATAAATAAATGAAAGGGCCATGAAGATAAGATATGAGAAATTAGGGCTCATACAGAGGTGTACAGACAGTCATTTTTTCTGTCGCCTCTATTTGCGAGTGGGACAGGAGGGAGGGGAAATGACAAGTAGTGATACAGGGTAACCTCCACCATACACCTTATGGTGGCTTGCAGAGTATCTATGTAGATGTAGATATAAAGGTATCAGAGATTTCCCAGTAGACTTTGTAGGGCACATTATTGTTTATTTTCTTCACTGTTATAGTTTCAGGCAGATACCTTTTGGACAAATTCTTATCGAATGAGTAGTGACAAATCCTTGGTTTAAATGCAGATATATGATGTGCAACAAGGTCTTTGAGTGGCTGATGAACTGCATGACATCTGTTATTGTGCTTGCCTCTCATATCTTTTGGAGAATGTTGTTTGAGATCAGATGCTGTTAGACAGTGCATAGTCAACCTCAAGAGATTGCACGGAAACCCATGAATGCCTCTCTATAAATAGATAATTCTGCTATAGTAGCATCATCGGTCACTCAGACTGTATAATAAAGAGAAATATTGTATGCAAAAGGGGTGACAGACAGTGAAACAGTGCTATAACTGTCATTTTTCCCCTTTATGCACTACTTTGTGAGACCTGTTTTGGTTTCACATTATGAACTGTAATAAGGCCAGACAAATAGGTGTCTTGCGTAGTTTTTGACTGCATTCTATTGAATGCTGAGAAAAGCTGCTGCCTTTGTTCAGCTGTTGTTATTTGAAAGCTCCACAGTCTTTTGCATCTGCAACCAAATTGAATGGAGGTCAGGTCACCTACATACCTAACCATCAAGAAAAGCAGGTGTAAAAATTTAGTGATGGAAATAAAGAATGTAAACAGTACTTACCTGCAGTCATCTCTCACACGTTTCGCAGGAATGCTTTTACTGAAATAATTTCGTGTTCTTCACCCACAACTTCTTCTCCTTTATTGAATTTTCCTTTCTATCTTGACATTTCTGCCCTGTCTTTGGAATTCATTACAGAAATACAGACAGTGATCCGTCACTTGCCGAAGTTTATACTTAAGAAAATCAACAACATTGTTGTTGCATTGTCACCTGCTTTCACACAAAAATATCTCTTGTCAAATGACAAAGACTGTTTTTGTCAGAAATTGCTTTGACAAAGGATGTTTTTGTAGAACTGTAACATTTTTGAACTGCAGTAACTCAGAACAAGGTACGTTTCTGCCATATCTGATTAGAACAAATCGTGAGTCCTGGAGATGGCTGGAAGATCCTGCTGAAATCTCAAAAACAAAACAAAAAAAAAATTGACAAAGATTGTGTTTGTTGTAAAGTCTTCAATTGATATGGAATATTGCTGTAGAAGAAGTAAGAGAGTAATGATTTTGACCTGAATTCTCCAAGTGTATTTTAGTTGTGGGTGAGACAGCAACACTCAGCAGCACAGTTGGCAAGTTTGGTGCATCCATTTATAACAGCATAAAACGGATAGAGGAAATTGACTCAACTACTTTAGCCAAGCACAGATAAGATTGGCTTTTCAGTCATAAAATGTGTGTGTGTGTGTGTGTGTGTGTGTGTGTGTGTGTGTGTGTGAGGTTTGGACACCACTGATGGGTGAGGAGCTAATGACAGGATCAACCAATTTTAGACAGCTGAACGGTGAAACCACCATTGCAGAGAAAGTAGCTGATCCAATTGCAAGTAGCTCATTGCAGCAGGTTGCGTGTTTTTCAGTTGTCGGGCACGTTTGTAACACTTAAGAAAAGAATAGCCGATAGTGATAAAATCTTAGTAGATTCTTCTTCAAAGTGCAAAGTTGAAGGAACAATTGACATGGATAAAATTAAGAAGGAACTAAGTAGTAATTAAGTTTTCAATCCTGATATGTACTAAACTGGGTAGTATGAAGATGAAGCATTGGTAGATTCTCCTAGCATTGTTTCACTAGAGCAAATCAATGTTGAATGACTTGTACTTAGTCTGAGTGAAGTGTGTCTAGATATCAAGCCTGGTGGGCTGAATGTTTAGCTTTTCTCATTAATTGAGACACTACATAACATCAAGTATGAACTGCAGAAGGACAATGAAAAATAGTAAAACAATGATAGCATAAAAATGGAGATTAGTAACGTTAAAAACAAAAGTAGTGTGCGTATGACATTCTTGTCCAGAAGTCTCTTCAGGGAATTTGATTGCTTGGTGTAAGTCTTTTTATTTGATGCCACTTTGGCAACTTGCTGATTGATGACAAGGACAACATGTACCCAGAACTAAACAGGAAAAGAAAAACATGATTGACAACATAAGAACTCATGTTTAATGATGAAATCGAAATTGAAAGTAAAGAATGGCACTGAAAACCAGTTTCCCCCATAGAAAGTACACTGGGAAGAAGATGTTGGTTTGCAGTTAGAACTGTTGTTTCAAATGTAGACTCAGAACTTGCTATGGGGTGTCAAGACTGTGAAACAGGTTGAGGAGGCTGATTTACAAGTCAACAAGAGATTGGAAGCAAATGAGGCTGCCTATTACACTTTTATGGTGAACATGGAATTACAGCAAGCAACACATGAGGAGGAAGTCAGTAAAGAATTGACTAATATAAGTTAAACTGTTATGCTCAATTAGCATGATAATTTTAGCAACCACATAATAGAAATAACTCTCACACTGGATGCTGAGTAAAAACTGCCCATGTTATTTCACAAAAACAGCTATTGCATAATCTTATTGTTGATGAGAAAATGGTGAAGGGATTTTAAAGTAGTAGAAAAGTGTAGCATACCATTCATATATTTCTTCAGTGGAAGCAGGCTTTCATTTGCTATCATAAATTCAATTACTTCGATCCTTAGGTTAATGTACAACCATACTTATTCATATAGGGATCCATTGAGATGTTGCCACTGTCTCAGTCAGCACAAGAACATTTTTTCTTTTTTTTTTTTTTTTTTTTTGTGGTAGGGTGATGTCATTCATTGGGCTAATAACATAATAAACACTTGTAATGATTTGATTGAGTTCAAAGAAAAATTCCTGCAGGAATATTGGTCTTCCAGAATGTAGAGAGAATTATTGGTAGATTTCTGGAGTGGTAATACATAGCACCCAAGCCACATAACTATTGAGGTTTCCTGTGAGTGTTGGCAGGAGAGAATAAAACACAAGGTCCATTCAATAAATAAACAGAAAAGTTGTATAAAAATACAAAACTTTGACAAAGTTTGTGCTTCTTTGTTATTTTTTGATGGTATACTAGAAAGATTAGATCGGCTTGGCAGTACAGCTGCCTCATGAAGGGATGCTGGGAATCAGTGAACCAAGATGGTGGCATCCTTGTAGGTTTGCACCAATGTGAAGCAGTGGAGTGTTATACTTATACATTGTGGATATTTTAGAACCCATGACTGTTAACTGAATGTAAATACATAAAACTGCAACCAGTCACTTTTCTGAATAGTTACTTATTATTCTGTGAACCAGTTTTTGAACCCTTTCAGGTTCATCTTCAGATGGTTTTCTGGAAATTATATCATTATTTCTAAGATAATGCTGGGTGCTGGTTTGCAACAATATGGGTGGTTTTTTTTCTCTTAGTTTCCATCTGTCTGGCTCTGTGGAGTACTGTTAGATTTCTATTACCTGACAGTTTGAAACCAATGTAAATTCATCATTTGATGGCAGTGCATTATGGTGATAGTTGTTTTGAGTCAAACACTAGTATAAGAGTGGGCAGATAAGTTCAAATGGAGGCATAACAAGTGTTGAACATTTGCCACACACAGGATGTTAAATGTGCAGTCACAGGGAACAACATTGCAAGAGTTGATGAGTTTATACGTAAAAATAAACATATTACAAAAGCAATATTGCAGCAGTAATGAACATTAGTATCAGATCAGCCCACTGTATTGTTTATCACATACTGATGTTCAAGAAAGTGTGTGCAACATGGGTTCCAAACATCTGATATCAGAAATGAAAGAAAGGTGCATAGATGTGCGCAGGGGGCTTTTTTGAAGGGGAAGGATTTCGTCACTGCATTGCAATGGGGGATGAAATTCGGATGCATTTTTAACTCAATGAAGACGAAAAACCTCTTAGTGGCTTAAAGTTTACTGATGATGAGGAAGTCCAAGCAGCAGTGCATAACTGTTTATGAACACACTCCTGAAAATTCTTTGTACGTGGAACTGAGAAGCTTGCCCAGTGTTGAATAAGTGCATAGAATTTGAGGGGGATTTCATTGAAAAATAAATAAGTATTGTATTCCATTCTTGTAATACATTCTTTAAAAAAACCTGCTTTTTATTGAGTGGTCCCTGTATCTTGATGCAGGTATGATGACAGAATTGTTTGGTGTAGGTATAGGGTACATGTTAGTTACCACTCTGTATTCAGAGAGAGTTGGTTACAGTGCCACACGATGACTACGAGAATTATGTCTGGTTGCCCAAAGGGGTTGAGCAACTGCATGTACAGGAGGAAAAGCAATACGAATATACAACCATGGCAATGTGGTGGTAGGCTGGCACATGTTATGTGTAGTTAGGATAGCAGGCAGAACTTCCACGATGGGCAACCAAAGAGTCAGAATATGATAATCAACAAGACCTGTTAAACTAAACAGCGTCTTGGCATGGGATTTGCCCAAGACAAAGAAATATGTGGCCCAATATTACGAATATAATGGGCAAAGAATAATATAGATATGCAAAACAAGGAAATACAACAGGGTGACACCACAAGTGACCTTAGTGGCATGAGTCAGAAGGGGCTATGGACAGTACATCCACCGACTGTAGCACTATTGGCAAGGAGTTCTAGTGACCCTGCACCAAGAGGAGACATCATTGACCTTGAAGAGTGGGGTGGGGTATGACAGCCATGCTGGAGTTTGGCAGCATGTGATATGAACATTGCAGAAGTAATTAGACCCTCCCTGATAGTCCTGATGTGACTCAAGTGAATGTCATTTGCAGGATTGGTATGCTCTATACAGAACCAGAACCAAATGCAATAGGAACAACAGAGACTAATTTATTTGGTTGGTGGTTATGGGAACTGTGGGCTCCTAAATGAATCATGGAAGAGGCTAAGTTGAAAATACTTCTGAAGTTCAGAAGAACAAATTTGAACAAGCAAGGCAGTTGGAAAGTGCAGTTGTGCTTCTGGAGGAAAGAAACATTTTCTATACATTTGTATTTGATACGGATCCCAAATATGACCTGCCCTTAAGGCTAGGTAGTTGAGAATGAATTGCTTTTAGATTCACAGGCCAAGCAGTGTGATGCACAGAACTTGGGTGACATGTTACTTCATGACAGGATGCTTGAGGCTGTTCAGTGTGTGCCTGTAGGAAGGATGAAACCTGAAAATGCATGAGGTAAACCAGAATTTGGCATAAAGGTTGAAATTAAATATCTGTTATCTGAAGCAGAGCTGGTGCAAACAGTATTTGATATTAATCCTGTTGCGAGCATGTTAGTAGGGCAATTGGAGAATGAATTACCCTAGACAATGTGTTTTGTGATGTTGCAAGAATATTTTGATGTTGCAAGAATATTTTGATTTCTTGTAAAACAAAAGAAACATAATCATGCTTCCAGTATCAAGAGTCAAAATCTTTGGAAAAACAGAAATGGTGTCAAAAGGTAAAAGGCATGAAGTCATGACATCTGAGAAATTGTACAAAGTAACTGAAGAAACATTTTAAATTATTCCTAAGCTCAGTATAGACATTATTGTAGAGACCGATTTTTTGAATATGCACTGTTGTGACATGAATTTGAATGTGTGTTATGTAAAGCTGAATGTGAAGAAGAAAGCTGTAGTGATGCATTTTGCAAAGCAAAAGGATGAGAAAATGAATATCTTGGGGCAGAGTGAGCTGAAGCATATGGGCAAAAAAAAGTAATTTTTGTGTCAGGAATAGGAGAAGGGATTTCAATGGAGGAAGAGTTTTCCTGATGGGGTAAGTTTATAGGGCTTCCTGACCATTAAGAGCCTTGATAGAAGAACAGATGAGTGCACTTGAGGTGTTTAGAACAATTCTTCCTTTCCTTGTTCTATTCTTTTCCATGCAGTATTTTCTTTCCGTCTGTCTGGAGTAAGCATAAGGGTATTCCACTCTCTGGGAACTTCCACAGTAAGGCAACTGTAAACACCTCACCTGTTTGGAACAATAAATTTTTCCTTTCCTTTTTGTAATCTTTTTTATTTCCTTTCTTGAGATATTGTTTTGGGTTTAAATGGAGTCATAAGAGAAGTAGAAAGGCGCAGAGAAAAGGCGAAAGAGATTTAGAGAGTTAATTAAAAGGGAAACATAAAGCGCTGAGTACATAAATGAGGAAGGCTTAAAATGTACAAGTAATGAAGTGAGGTTAAGTGAGGAGAAAATAGGAGGAAAGCGCAAATTAAAGAGATAAAGAAGTGAGAAGGCTAGCAAATATGAGATGACTATAACAATGTCAGGAGGGCCTGTACTATGAATAAGTCTGGAATTGGGTAAAATAAAAGAGATATGAAAGATTTAGGTTTAAAGGAGCTGTTAAACTGAGAAATAAACTCATGTGGGATGTGAAATTGAATTTGAGGTTCAGGTAATTCAAAATGCATATGGTGTGTTAGTTATGAACATCTTCAGTTAGAAGATATTCGAATAATGTGCAATTAAAAAAGCAGTACTTAGTCTGCTGCAGCCTGTAATAGTTCAGAGTTGAATTGTGATTTTTTTTTAAAGTTTTATTCCAGGCACTGGCGGGCAGTAGAGGCCAGATCGACCCAATGTGCTTACAAATAGGCCACTGGGCAATGCTGTTGACATTACATCAAACACTCCAACTAGACAGGTTTGTGATGCTGGCCCTGGGAAAAGCATGTAGAACTGCTAACACTTACTGTGTGAGCAAGAGTGAAGTAACATCTTGTAACTCAGAGCACTTGTGTGCTGCCAGAAACTTACACACTGCAAATATGACCATGCCTAGCAACCCTTGCTGGGTGTGGAGCGCTGAAGTGAGTCAGGAAAAGCAGACAGGATGAGTAATGTGGAACAAATCAACTTGTTTTCCTCCTCTCCCTCCCCTTCCCCAGTAAGACATCAGAAGCTTAGTGATAAGAGTATAAATAATCAAACCTAGAGGGTCAAGGTATTCAGTTGTGCCACTGTTCTGATTCATGAATAAGAGAGAATGACTTTGTTGAGTTTCAGAGAAACCTGGGTAATAAAGGTCTGCTGGCTGCCTGCCTGTTGACCAACTTTTTAACTTCCAGCTTGAGGTGCATCACACCTGTGATGCAGCTGGACTTGGGAAACTTCACTGATACAAGGAGCTGGTGTGCAGGCAGCCTCCATCCTCTGAGGGACTTCCGCCAACAAACTGCAAGCTGTCTACAGTAGAGCTTGTGGGAGGCACACCCTTGTGACCTGGCTGGCTAGATGTCATCGGTCATTGTCCTAGTCAACCCCTGGTGAATGACTGGGGCCTCTAGAGCATTGAACATACAGTGTCAGCCATTGCACCCAAGTGCATGACATGGGGGCCACGGGTAAATGGTTGGGTGCATAGTTGGCCAAACTCCAAAGGTCCTGAGTGGACAATGCCTCTTTCTTTGTGGGATTATGGGCCTCACAATGCCATGACCTGAGGCAACAAATGCCACTGGTGCTGCTGGAGCATCAACACATTCTGTAGCCATCTGTGCTAGCATAGGCATGGGGCTGCCTTGAGGATGGCCGTTGCACAGCACATTACTGCTGGAAATAAACATTTTTTTAATGATACCACCATGTCACAGTGCACCCTAGCATAAATTGGCCCTCTCCCTCACTATTTCTCTCACCCATCCTGATGTGTAGAAGCTCTGAATAGGCTGGATCACTGCAGCTGGTGTCAGCAAGTAATCGTTACACCTCACAACATGATAGGTTGTGTCAAGAAGTTTCACTGAGTATTCAAACACTACCATCTGGTTAGAGAAGTGATTTTTTGGTAGCTCTTAGCACCCAAAAGCTGTAATCTGGTGTTGAGTAGTGAAGATTAGGCATTCTGGTAATTACAAATGGGCAGAGGTATTTATCATATCTCCAGTTGAGCAGTATCAGCTTAGCACTATGTGGTGCAGTGAGTTTCACTTTGTTTATGATTGAGTCTGTATCTGTTCTCAGTTGTTAGATTAATTTGTGTGAGTCTTGGACAGATTATGTTTAAAGTTACATTTGTGAAGCTGTGTGAACCTATGGACTTATCATTATTTAAAGGTAATGGCAGCTGATAGACCCTATAATCTAATACTAGTAAGGTATCAATTTTGCAGTCTTCTGAGGCACAAGTTGCCATGCACCAAGGCTTTGCGAGCCAATGTTTTACATGTAAATGTGTTGGTCAATTGGCTCACAATTATTCAGAGTGTAAATGGCTGATGATACACCAAAAAAATTAATTTGTAGTGTATTTTAAGTATTTCAATGCATTAGTTGGTTATCTGAGTTTCTAGGTATTAATTACAGTAGGAGTAAAGTACGCTACTACTATGGACTCTGTTGCTGCTATAACAGAGCAAGTATGGGTGTTAATGTATGAAAATACTCTACAAAAGCAGGAGGATGAGGTACTCATTCATAGATTTGAGGCTATGAATGCCATTCAGTTTCAATCACAGTCTGAGTCGGGAAAATATGGCACAGTTGGGGGTAGCTGCTTTTGATACATATATCAAACAATGGAAAACATGTTGATATTCATTAGCAATTTTCCAGCTATTGCTGCAAACACCAGCTGGTCGCATGAAGTAACGCTTTGTGCAGATAACTTGTGTTTAAGAGGGGAAGTCAAAACATATGTGTTACATCATGAGAATCTCAGTAAAGCATCATTCTTTGAATGGTTGATTGCTGGACTCTGCTAGCATTACCAGAAACAAAACAGCACATGGTTTTTTGAAATATAATGAGTTGGTGGAAGTCAGGGCTATTCCAAGTGTAACAGTCAATAGAAAATACCCATCTTCTTTCTTTTGCAAACTCTGATACTGCAGTAGCTGTAAAAGAATAATGAGTATTTGCTGCAGCTTCCTGAGCTCTTCGCATTGTAGCTAATGATATGTTATGCCAAGAGAGAGTCCAAGTAATAATGTTGTCATGAAGTTTCACTTTCACAATCACATGTTTGTTCCTTGAAAACTGAAACAAAATTGGCACACAAAAACTTGAACAAAACTGATCTCTCCTCCCCCCCCCCCTCCCCCCAGCTGTTTTGTCACTGCTTGTATACTATTTCAATATTTACAGCTGATGTCATGTTATTGCAGGCAGAAGATTTAGAGAATACAATAAAAAAACTTGTTGGCATTTACAAACAAAAACTAAAAATTTAAGTATTGATTCACTCCTCCTACAATGCAACATTAAGTTTTACTTGGTTCTTAGTTTTTTAGTACCAAAATTCACTAAATATGTTCACTAACAATGTGTTTTACAAAGTTGCTTAAATCATGAGAGTTATTTGTTGGAAAATGTTCTTTGTGTGCACATGAGTTCTTTACATAAATACAAATGGAAAGTTAGTTTCACAACATGTGAAAAGTATTCTGGAATTAAAAAATGAGGGTTGTTTATGACTTATGTTCAAGTATCAGATAAACTAGAGCAGAGATCTTTTTGCACTCAATAAAATTGAAATGAAATTAATGACAGTATAATAAAGCAGCATAATAAACTGATTTTAAAATAACCAGATAAATGAAGTAAGAAGTCTGTAAATGTGGCAGTGTGACATCTGTGGTTAACATTTCATGTCATGCATATCCTAACAATGATATATTGGTACATTTCAACACCTCCCTCTCCCCCAGAGTATTGACCTGTTGTTTCAGTTTGTAGTTCACTTGACGGATGATACTGTCCAAGGAAAGATGAGGAGCGGATATCTACAGGATGTTGTAGGAGAGAAGTCTGGTGGAGTGGAAATTGGCTGATGAGGCATATAGGTCACAGATTACTCGGGTAAGAGCAAGAGATTTCTGTATTTGGAACTGTAAAAGAGTCTAGTGCAGAGTAGGATTACATTGAGTAACAGGGACTTTTAGACTGCAACAAAATGCCAGACTTTACCTCAAAAATCTATCCCACCTTCTCCTAAACTACCTGAACAGTGGTGTTTCCCTTCCCGTCCCACTGCAGCTCCCTAAACAGCCACACCATCAACCACCACTCCTCTCCTACAAACGGAGCTTGGCCAACCTCCTTAACATTTCACAGCCTTCACCACTGCCTACAAGACCAAAAAAACTCATAACCACAAGAACCAGTCACAACAGTAGAGTATTCTCAACCTCTTCTCTAAAGGACTCTCCCCTCCTGAGTTAACTATGTTATCCAAGGGTCTTACTTTCAGCCCTAAGCATACTGATTTTATGTAGGACCTACTTTCCTTCAAACATAATGTCAGTTGGAAATATCACTTTGCAACCCAATCCCAAGACCTTTCCAACATGAAACCTGACACTGAACCATGCCTTGAACAGTTCCAACTGTGAACCCAACTTGATCCACCACCACTACCTAAAAATCGTCCCTTACAAGCCTTCCAAGAATTGCTCACATCCAGCATTGCTTTACAACCTTTCCTCAGGTCCCTACAACATGACCCTAACATGTCTTCTACAGTACTCCAGACTCTACATTCCCTAAAAGCTGATGACTCCATCATTATCCTCCCAGCAGGCAAAGGATCCACCACTGTGGTACTTGACCAAAAGGTCTGACACCCCTACCTACAGTGTCTGCCATCAAGATCTTATCACTGTGATTCAAACTGACCTGCAGTCCCTCCTTAACCCTTTTAGTGCCAAATACGATCTGATCGTGATCCAGATTTTCGGCGAAAAATGCCAGTAACGATCTGATCGTGATGCCTTTCTCATTCATTTTTTCCGCGCTTGAAGGCAAAGTTGTTAGTATTTCCTAGCGAATGAGAAAGGCATCATGATCAGATCATTACTGCCATTTTTCACCGAAAATCTGGATCACGATCAGATCGTATTTGGCACTAAAAGGGTTAATACCTCAAGCCCCTAACTCCTCAATCCATAGAACATCTCACCCCCCTCAAATCATGCACCGCCACCTTTTACATTCTTCCTAAGATCCACAAACCCAATCATCCTGGCTGTGTTATAGTTGCTGGCTTCAAAACACCCATGAACATAAATCTGCCTTAGTTGATCAGTATCTGCAACCCATAGATCAAAGTCTTTTTCTCCTATATCAAACATACCAACCATTTCCTAAATTATCTGAAATTCCTGCCCATCCCACTACCATCACACACGTTGCTTTTCACCATTGATACCACCTCCCTCTATACCAACATCCCCCATGTACATGATCTGTCTGCTGCTGAACACTTACTCAGTTAGTGCCCACCTGATTTCAAGCCTATGACATCCTTCCTATTCACCTTAGTCAACTTTATACTTACCAACAATTACTTCACCTATGAGGGGCAGACATATAAACAGATCAGGGATACGACCATGGGAACCAGGATAGTTCCTTCCTATGCCAACCTTTTCATGGGTCCCTTTGAAGGGAACATTCCCTCCCATACAGCCTTGGCAATTGACGCAAACAATTTGTTCAGATGCTAACTCCTTACAACAACACCACCGTTCTCATTCCTGCCTTCATTGGATGTAATTATCCACCAGTCTAGTTCATAAGCAGATTTCCCAGGCCATCACATCCAATCCTAGGATTGCTCATCCCCCTCAAAAAATAACTTTGGAGCACACCACTGGTCACTCAGTATTATGCTGGTCTGGAATGTATTAATCAGCTACTTTGACAAGGGCACGACTTCCTAAAATCATGCCGTGAAATGAGATCCATTCTGTCTGAGATTTTGTCTGCCACACCTAGAATAGCTTTTCGTTGCCTTCTCAATCTCTGCAATATTCTTGTCAGACCGTATGCTCGTTCTGCACCCATCTCCCTACCCTGTGGTTCCTACCTGTGTGTCCGTCCCCGCTGCAAAACTTGCCCTATGCGTCCTCCTATCACCACCTATACCAACCCTGTAACTGGCAGACATATACTACCAAAGGGAAGCCACCTGTGAGACGACACGTCATATACCAGCTTTTACGTAAACACTGTTCGACCTTTTACATTGTCATGACTGCCACCAAATTATTGGGTAGGATGAATGGGCATAGCCAAAGGGTGTATACTGCCAGCATGCAACATCCTGTTAAAAAGCATGTTCTACAACATGACAGTCCTGGCCATAAGTGCCTGTTTCACCACATGCTCCATTTGGATTCTTCCCCATACACTAGATTCCCAGAACTCCGCAGGTGGTAACTAGCGCTACAACATATGCTTGGTTCTCGCCACCCGCCTGACCTTAATTTATGTTAATTTCTTCTTCCCAGCATTCTTTACAGTAACTACTCCTTTCTTCACTCTGTTTTAGTTTTCTACATCTTTCATTTTATTACCTGTCTATTTTTTGCTGCCCCCCCTACCTTCTGTTATATACAATGCATTAGCTTTTCACTCTTATTATCTCGTGCATGATGTTTAAGCAGTAATCTCTGTCTTGCATATTACCTTGTCTTCCACCTTTAAGCTCTCAGGTTTTCAAATATTATCCAGTGTAGCCCCGAACAGTCTTTCCTTCTCATTCTGTTTGTAAGTCTCCCCTGACTTGCGGCTCTGGGTGAACTTTCCGAAATCTGCCCCTTTTCCTAGACCTCTGCAGTCTTTTTCCTTCCACCCTCTTCCTTTACCTTCAACCCTTCTGCCTGAAGAAGAATCCACTGGTTCCAAAAGCTTGCCTAATTATGATCTTTTATGTGTGTATTCTGATGCCACTTGGTGAGTAGAATTTTTTTTATCTACACAATTACCTAATTTTGCCAGAAATTCATACAATTACAAATTGATAGGTTCAGTGTTTTAATTTTATGATTAATAATTGACACCTTTACCATAATAAAATGTGAAATACAAGTGTAGTAAAATACCATAATACACAACAAAACTCTGTATTCATCCTGTTCATTGGCCATTGATCTTACAATATCTAAACAGTGAATGACTCATAAATACATGAAAGTAAGAATGCATGTTTCTGACAAGAGTATTGACTAAATGGCTTCACAAACTGCTGTGACATAAATCACTGAGACAATCTTTTTCGTGTATTATTCAATAAGTCTTTGTATAGATTGTCTGTGTGTACCATAAAACATAGATAATTCATATTTTGTCACTAAGATACACTAAAGTGACAGAAGTCATGGTATAGTGATATGCACATGTGCAAGTGGCTGTAGTATTGTATACACAAAGTACATGAAAATTGGCAGAGCTGTCATTTGTACTCAGGTAATTCATGTGGAAAGGTTCCAACATGATTGTGGCCACACCATTGGAATTAACAGACTTTGAACATGCAATGGTAGTTGGAGCTAGATGCATGGAACATTCCACTTTGGAAATCATTAGGGAAGTCAATGTTCCAGAGACCCATGTGCTGAGAATATCAAATTCTAGACATTACCTCTTGTAATCTCCTCGTCCCACAATTTGTTGATGTCACTGCTATTGTTGATGGCAAAGTCTCTTTTTCCAAAAAATACGAGAGGAGTAAGATTTTCAATAAACATTTGACTTATCTTCTTTTCCCATAGTTGGTTCCAGTTCTTCATGTCTAGGGGTCTGATACTTGAAGCTGAAATTTTCATGTTTTAAGTTCTCATGGTTCCAATTGACATAATTAACTTTGGAGAATGCCTGTGCAAATTATTTGTTTTCACAATAGTTTATCCTCTCACATATTACTATAGTACACTGTATTTTGAATTTTCTCATTAACAAAGCCAAAATTACATTGTTCTTCCAAAATACAAAAACGCATTCAATCACATCAGAGGGATGCCAACTACTGCAAAATCAGGTACAAAAAAGTAAATGATGTTTTTCATTGATTTGTCTGTGCCTTACTGTGCATTCATAATTAATGTCTTTGCTGATGCGTATGTTTGGTCTTTGATTCTGTCATTATCATTTTTCATTTCTTAATAAATTTTAACTTTACCATATCTGGAGGGTCTTTCACCATGTACCTACACAATTGCCCCCACATTGTATGTTGATACAGTATGGAGATGTACAGTGTATTTGCATGTACATAACTTAAATTTACATTTTCCAAAAGGGGTCAATGCCCTTTATTTGTCGGCTTCTCTTTTATTTAATTGAATGGATATGTCAGCTTATCCTATGTATGTTAGACTTCTACAAGAAATTAAAAGATTATATACATAATATGATAGTTCATTACATATTTGAATTTAGTGCAGTGACAATAATGTGCAGTTTGCTTCAGCCTCGCTGCCAGGTTTTGCACTTGCGCACTAGTAGGTTTGGCAGCTAAGCAGGAGCCCCTAATGGTCAACATGCTAGTTGCTACCTTCGTACATGTGTGCACTCATTTCTTAGTGGTAATTTCACATTGAGAATCACACTTTCACCTGAATATTACATACAAAAGAATTGCCGTGGCGTTTGTGTTCATTCTGAGTGCAGTGTGTGTGCTTGTTGTTCAAAATCCGATGCTGTGGCAGAAGATCTCCATTCCTACAGCTCAGGTGTCTTTATTACCCATCGTACATGCGTTTTCAGCATAGAGAAACCTGGCCAACAGCATCCATCGATGGGGTAAGTACTGGCTCGAACAACTATAGTTCACTAATTAATGTATCAGGTGTGGTGAGACACAATACTCACAAATTACTTCTTTGCATATGTATGTTAGTGTCACCATACTTCATCATCCACTTTGTTGAAAGACTCATATTGCCATCCAAAACATTGAATAAACTGCTTGTCTTTTAAGTTCACTCCTTTACATGGAGTTTGGTTTCCAATGAAAATTCATACAAGTTTTGGATTACAACAATATATAACAGGATAGCTTATACCTATGTCTGACATTCCATTCATTGCTTATACCACCAACATAAATTTCTTAAGTTTTAAAGCATTGTAAATTTTTAATTTTTCTGTTTTTTTAATTTTTCTGTTACTACAGTTTGTTTGTTAGTTTTAACTTCTTTGTTCACATCACATATACAAACTAATTACATTATACACCATTATGGTAAAATACATGCATATGATATATTTACACTTCATTTTATAGATAAAGTGGCACTTGCAACTTACGTCCTCAACTATTTGCTGGATGTATTCCAATCTCTGTCTTCCTCTACAGTTTTTGCCCTCTACAGCTCCCTCTAGTACCATGGAAGTCATTCCCTCATGTCTTAACAGATGTCCTATCATACTGTCCCTTCTCATTATCAGTGTTTTCCACATATTCCTTTCCTCTCTGATTCTGCGCAGAACCTCCTCATTCGTTACCTTATCAGTCCACCTAATTTTCAACATTTGTCTGTAGCACCACATCTCCAGTGCTTCGATTCTCTTCTGTTCCAGTTTTCCCACAGTCCATGTTTCATTACCATACAATGCTGTACTCCAGTCATACATTCGCAGAAATTTCTTCCTCAAATTATGACCGATCTTTGATATTGGTAGACTTCTATTGGCCAGGAATGGCCATTATGCCATTGCTAGTCTGCTTTTGATGTCCTCCTTGCTCCATCTGTCATTGGTTATTTTACTGCCTAGGTAGCAGAATTCCTCAACTTCATATACTTCATGACCATCAATTCTGATGTTAATTTTCTCATTGTTCTCATTTCTACTACTTCTCATTACCTTCGTCTTTCTTACATACTCTGTACTCATTAGACTGTTCATTCCTTTCAGCAGATCATGTAATTCTTCTTCACTTTCACTCAGGATAGCAATGTCATCAGCAAATTGTGTCATTGATAACCTTTTACCTAGAATTTTAATTCCACTCCTGAACCTTTCTTTTATTTCCATCATTGCTTCCTCAGTGTACAGATTTAACAGTAGGGCCACATGCTACATCCTTGTCTTATAACCTTTTTAATGTGAGCACTTCATTCTTGGTCATCCACTCTTATTATTCCCTCTTGGCTGTTGTACATATTGTATATGACCTGTCTCTCCCTATAGTTTACCCCTACTTTTCTCAGAATTTTGAACTTGTTGCACTATTTTACATTGTCAAACGCTTTTTCCATGTCGACAAATCCTATGAACATGTCTTGATTTTTCTTTAGTCTTGCTTCCATTACTAACCGCAATGTCAGAATTGCCTCTCTCATGCCTTTACCTTTCCTAAATCCAAACTCCACCCCCTCCCCCCATGAACCATGGACCTTGCTGTTGGTGGGGAGGCTTGCATGCCTCAATGATACAGATAGCCGTACCGTAGGTGCAACCACAACGGAGGGGTATCTGTTGAGAGGCCAGACAAACGTGTGATTCCTTAAGAGGGGCAGCAGCCTTTTCAGTAGTTGCAGGGGCAACAGTCTGGATGATTGACTGATCTGGCCCTGTAACACTAACCAAAACGGCCTTGCTGTTGTGGTACTGCGAACGGCTAAAAGCAAGGGGAAACTACAGCCGTAATTTTTCCCGAGGGCATGCAGCTTTACTGTATGATTAAATGATGATGGCGTCCTCTTGGGTAAAATATTCCGGAGGTAAAATAGTCTCCCAGTCGGATCTCTGGGCAGGGACTACTCAAGAGGACATCGTTATCAGGAGAAAGAAAACTGGCATTCTATGGATCGGAACGTGGAATGTCAGATCCCTAATCGGGCAGGTAGGTTAGAAAATTTAAAAAGGGAAATGGATAGGTTAAAGTTAGATATAGTGGGAATTAGTGAAGTTCACTGGCAGGAGGAACACGACTATTGGTCAGGTGAATACAGAGTTATAAATACAAAATCAAATGCAGGAGTAGGTTTAATAATGAATAAAAAAATAGGAGTGCGGGTAAGCTACTACAAACAACATAGTGAACCCATTATTGTGGCCAAGATAGACACGAAGTCCATGCCTACTACAGTAGTACAAGTTTATATGCCAACTAGCTCTGCAGATGATGAAGAAATTGATGAAATGTATGATGAGATAAAAGAAATTATTCAGATAGTGAAGGGAGACGAACATTTAATAGTCATCGGTGACTGGAATTCGAGAGTAGGAAAAGGGAGGGAAGGAAACATAGTAGGTGAATATGGATTGGGGCTAAGAAATGAAAGAGGAAGCCGCCTGGTAGAATTTTGCACAGAGCACAACTTAATCATAGCTAACACTTGGTTCAAGAATCATGAAAGAAAGTTGTATACATGGAAGAACCCTGGAGATACTAAAAGGTTTCAGATAGATTATGTAATGGTAAGACAGAGATTTAGGAACCAGATTTTGAATTGTAAGGCATTTCCAGGAGCAGATGTGGACTCTGACCACAATCTATTAGTTATGAACTGTAGATTAAATCTGAAGAAACTGCAAAAAGGTGGGAATTTAAGGAGATGAGACCTGGATAAACTGAAAGAACCAGAGGTTGTACAGAGTTTCAGGGAGAGCATAAGGGAACAATTGACAGGAATGGGGGAAAGAAATACAGTAGAAGAATAATGGGTAGCTTTGAGGAATGAAATAGTGAAGGCAGCAGAGGATCAAGTAGGTAAAAAGACGAGGGCTAATAGAAATCCTTGGGTAACAGAAGAGATACTGAATTTAATTGATGAAAGGAGAAAATACACAAATGCAGTAAGTGAAACAGGCAAAAAGTAATACAAATGTCTCATAAATGAGATTGACAGGAAGTGCAAAATGGCTAAGCAGGGATGGCTAGTTGACAAATACAAATGTAAGGATGTAGAGGCACATACCACTAGGGGTAAGATAGATCTGCCTACAGGAAAATTAAAGAGACCTTTGGAGAAAAGAGAACCACTTGCATGAATATCAAGAGCTCAGATGGAAACCCAGTTCTAAGCAAAGAAGGGAAAGCTCAAAGGTGGAATAAGGATATAGAGGGTCTATACAGGGGCGATGTTCTTGAGGACAATATTATGGAAATGGAAGAGGAGGTAGATGATGATGAAATGGGAGATATGACTCTGTGTGAAGAGTTTGATAGAGCACTGAAAGACCTAAGTCGAAACAAGGCCCTGGGAGTAGACAACATTCCATTAGAACTACTGACAGCCTTGGGAGAGCCAGGCCTACCAAAACTCTACCATCTGGTGAGCAAGATGTATGAGACAAGCAAAATTCCCTCCAACTTCAAGAAGAATATAATAATTCCAATCCCAAAGAAAGCAGGTGTTGACAGATGTGAAAATTACCAAACTATCAGTTTAATAAGTCACAGCTGCAAAATACTATCGCGAATTCTTTACAGACGAATGGAAAAACTGGTAGAAGCCAACCTCGGGGAACATCAGTTTGGATTCCGTAGAAATGTTGGAACACGTGAGGCAATACTGACCCTATAACTTATCTTAGAAGAAAGATTAAGGAAAGGCAAACCTACATTTCTAGCATTTGTAGACGTAGAGAAAGCTTTTGACAATGTTGACTGGAATACTCTCTTTCAAATTCTGAAGGTGGCAGGGGTAAAATACAGGGAGCGAAAAGCTATTTACAATTTGTACAGAAAGCAGATGGCAGTTATAAGAGTCAAGGGACATGAAAGGGAAGCAGTGGTTGGGAAGGGAGTGAGACAGGGTTGTAGCCTCTCCCCGATGCTATTCAATCTGTATATTGAGCAAGCAGTAAAGGAAACAAAAGAAAAATTCGGAGTAGGTATTAAAATTCATGGAGAAGAAGTAAAAACTTTGAGGTTCACCGATGACATTGTAATTCTGTCAGAGACAGCAAAGGACTTGGAAGAGCAGTTGAACGGAATGGATGGTGTCTTGAAGGGAGGATATAAGATGAACGTCAACAAAAGCAAAACGAGGATAATGGAATGTAGTCGAATTAAATCGGGTGATGTTGAGGGTATTAGATTAGGAAATGAGACACTTAAAGTAGTAAAGGAGTTTTACTATTTGGGGAGCAAAGTAACTGATGATGGCCAAAGTAGAGAGGATATAAAATGTAGACTGGCAATGGCAAGGAAAGCGTTTCTGAAGAAGACATATTTGTTAACATCAAGTATTGATTTAAGTGTCAGGAAGTCGTTTCTGAAAGTATTTGTATGGAGTGTAGCCATGTATGGAAGTGAAACATGGGTGATAAATAGATTAGACAAGAAGAGAATAGAAGCTTTCAAAGTGTGGTGCTACAGAAGAATGCTGAAGATTAGATGGGTATATCACATAACTAATGAGGAGGCATTGAATAGAATTGGGGAAAAGAGGAGTTTGTGGCACAACTTGACTAGAAGAAGGGATCGGTTGGTAAGACATGTTCTGAGGCACCAATATGGTACTGGAGGGCAGCGTGGAGGGTAAAAATCATAGAGGGAGACCAAGAGATGAATACACGAAGCAGATTCAGAGGGATGTAGGCTGCAATAGGTACTGGGAGATGAAGAAGCTTGCACAGAATAGAGTAGCATGGAGAGCTGCATCAAACAAGTCTCAGGACTGAAGACCACAACAACAACAGCAACAACAACAAAGCCAAACTGATCGTCATCAAGCACACACTCAATTTTCTTTTCCATTTTTATGTATACTATTCTTGTAAGCAACTTGGGTGCATGAACTGTTAAGCTGATTGTGCATCAATTCTCGCACTTGTCAGCTCTTGTCGTCTTCAGAATTGTGTGGCTGATGCTTTTCTGAAAGTCAGATGGTATGTCACCAGACTCATACATACTAAACACAAACGTGAATAGTCATTTTGTTGCCACTTCTCCCAATAGTTTTAGAAATTCTGATGGAATGTTATCCATCCCTTCTGTCTTATTTGATCTTAAGTCCTCCAAAGATCTTCTAAATACTGATACTGGAACCCCTATCTCTTCGAAATTGACTCCTGTTTCTTCTTCTATCACACCAGACAAATCATCCCCCTCATAGAGGCTTTTAATATATTCTTTCCACCTATCCGCATTTAATAGTGGAATTCCTGTTGCACTCTTAATGTTATCACCCTTGCTTTTAATGTCACCAAAGGTTGTTTTAACTTTCCTGTATACTAAGTCTATCCTTCCAACAATCATTTGTTTTTCAATGTCTTCACACTTTTCCTGCAGCCATTTTGTCTTAGCTTCCTTGCACTTCCTATTTATTTCATTCCTCAATGACTTGTATTTCTCTATTCCTGAGTTTCCCAGAATATTATATTTTTGTACTTCCTCCTTTCATCGATCAACTGAAGTATTTCTTCTGTTACCTGTGGTTTCTTCCCCGTTATCTTCTTTGTACCTATGTTTTCCTTCCCAACTTCTGTGATGGCCCTCTTTAGTGATGTCCATTCCTCTTCAACTGTACTGCCTACAGAGTTATTCCTTATGCTGTATCTATAGCCTTAGAGAACTTCAACCATATCTCATCATTCCTTAGTGCTTCCGTGCCCCACTTCTTTGTGTATTGATTCTTCTTGACTAATGTCTTAAATTTCAGCCAACTCTTCATCACTAGTGTATTGTGATCTGAGTCTATGTCTGCTCATGGGTACACCTTACAATCCAGTATCTGATTTCAGAATCTCTGTCTGACCATGATGTAATCTAACTGAAATCTTCCCATATCCACCAGCCTTTTCCAAGTGTACTTCCTCCTCTTATGATTCTTGAACAGAGTATTCACTATTACTAGCTGAAACTTGTTACAGAACTCAATTTGTCTTTCTTCTCTCTCATTCCTTGTCCCAAGCCCATATTCTCCTGTATAATTCATTTATTCTATTACCCTTTATGATCATTTACCCTACAAAGAAAATTATTTGACATTTTTACATTATTTTATTGTTTCTTCTTAGCTTACAAGCCTCGTATATTTCTTCATAATGGTTCCTTTTGCTTGTAAATATGATGTATATAGCTTAATATTTAATTAAATCTCTGTGTACATATATCAATATGTTCCTCAGTTCTTAGGCAGTAGATGTAGTTGCTTAGTATTTCCATTTACTTTGTATTTAAGTTAGGTACTTGTACATATCGTATTCCTATTTGGTTGCACCTTCTGCCAATCTGTCGTGCATGCTCACAGGTCACTGCCTCCTCTCCTATTACTGATGTCAGCATGTATTGTTGAGCATGCACAGCTGAACCATAAGCTAATTCCGTTTATACTTTTGCTCCACGTGAAGCGGTGTACTACTTCTCATTCTTGTTGATTTTAAGCATATGTGCACAAATCAAAAGAATTACTTATGCCTATACAAATTCCTTTATCCTAAAAGAATTGCACTTAAAGTTATGTACATTATGCACAATTATCTTGTGGTAGAAAGAAAAATGTTACCCCGCTTCATCATTCTATAAAAGCTTTTATATCTTTGTGAGGGTGGAGACCTTTCTCTCTCCCTGTTTTATTATAGACTAATCTGTATGTTCCAGGGTAAGGTATTTTGGAAATTAAATATGGTCCTGAATAAAGTAATTGCCACTTCTTATTCAGTTTGCCAATTTTTGTTGATCTAGGGTGCATCCGTAAGAGGACTCATTCCCCTTCAAAAAATTGTGTTACATGTTTCAGTTTCTTATTATGAATTTTCTTTCTATACTCAGTCATGTTTTTGATGGGAATATGGCTTGTTTGATTTTGTCTTGTAGTCTCCACACTTCATGTGTGTGTCTTATAAATTCATAAATATAATCTACAGGAATACACAAACACCACTGATCAGATATTTCATGTTTCCTATGAAACAAAATGCCTTTGTTCTCCTGATACCATTTACTTACCTTTCCACCTTTATGTTGCTTCACGTTCTGCAGGACTTTATTTCATCTGCAATCTTGCTGTTGTATAATTTTCATTTACTTCTGAAACTTATGGTCATCAGACTCCTGTGTTGTATGTTGCATTGAGAATGTTTTGATTTCTGCATCTTACTCTGTTAATTCACTAAATTTCTGAAAACCTTGTGGTAACATAGACAAGGTGTCTGCAATAACATTTTGACTTCCTTTAGTACAAATGACCTCAAAACTGAATTATTGTAAACAGACACCACCTAGCTAATCTATGGTGCAGTAGTTTACATGTTAAAAGAAATGACAATGACTGATGGTCACAGTAGACTTTGGTATTCTCGCCTCACACTTTTTAAATGCCCGTATTACAGCTAAGCTTTCCAGTTCTGACACAGAGTAAGATCTTTCTGCTTCTGATAATGTTGGACTAGCAAAACTGATGCCCTTGGGTACTTCTTATCTTCTTCTTCTCGCATCTGGAACAAGCATGCCCCCAGCCCCTGAGATGAGGCATCAGAGCGTAGACAAAAATCATTGGACATGTGAGGGTGGCTAAGAATGTTTGCATTGAGTAATGCTTGCTTAATGTTATTAAAGTCCTCCTGAGACTTATCATCCCCTAACAAAGGCCCATTTTTTCAAGTCGAGTAATGCATCACTGTTCTTCAGTGCTGTGGTACGAATTTATGAAAAATGGATGTTAGTCATGCATAAGCTTTTAGTTCTTTTTTATTCCTAGGAGCTGGACAGTTGCGTATAGCATCAAGTTTTTTTCAGATCAGGTAATATACCTTGTTCTGACACAACATGTCCTAAAGATTTGACCTTTCCCTTACCGAAACTAGACTTTTTTAAACTGGCCATTATTCCGTATTCTGCAAATCGTTAAAGTACCTGTTCAATCAGCTTGATATGCACTAACTAAGTGGGTGTGCCTGTTAGCTTTTTGTCTACATAAACAGTGACTTTACTAAGCAATTTTGGTCCTAAGACCTTGTCCAGTGCAGGTATAAACACGCCTGCGCTAATATTCAGTCGAAAAGGTACAACACAGAATTCGTAACTTCTGCCACCACAAACAAATGCTGTATATTTTCGACTTTCTTCATGGAGCTTTATTTGCCAGTAGGAAATCTTGAGATCGAGTATACTGAAGTATTTTGAATTGCAAAACTTTGAAAGCAGTTCATCCAAGTAGTCTGGTCTTAAGTGTACTAGTACTAAAATCTTATTGATACCTCTAACATCGAGAACTAATCTTACAGATCCATCTGGTTTACTTACTGGTAATATAGGAATAGAATAGGGTGAAAATGAAGGTTGTATAATTCCCCATTTAATCACATGATTGATCTCTTCCCTTACTGCCTCTCATTTTGCCTATGGAGTAGAATATGACATTACACAAAATTTTTCATGTGGATAAAACATCAAATTTATATTCATAGTCTTTAATTACTGCTGGCTCCTTTCTGAAAATATTTGCATACTTAAATAACAAGTTAGAAAGTTCTGTTGTAGCATATCATTTAGTATCTGTGAGTCACATAGTTTCTGCTCTACCATTTCGTAACTAACATCAGTGTTTGATTCTTGTTCAGTACCAAATTTGTCTGTGAAATATACAGTTGGAAAGGAATATTGCACTATTACTTTTGACTCTGGTTTATTTTTGTTACTTTTGTCAGGTGTTTTGACTAAATCAGTGGAAAAAATCTGATCCTTTACATAAATGTGACATTTTCCATTACCTATGTCAATCTGTGTTTTGTATGTTCTAAACGCATCCATGTCAGTAAGACATTTAACTATAAGTTTGTCAATTATAAGAAAATTGCACTTCGCTGTAAAATGTTCAATTAGTGATAGAATAAGTGCCTGATATTTTACCAATTTAGTCTTACTGCCAGCAGCAACCTTGCAACTTTGGACAGGAAATGTTGGAACTTTGCCTCTCTTCTTCAATTCACAGAAAAATGTATTTGACATTAGGTTAGTAGTTGAACCTGTATCTAAAATTAGCTCTGTGTCAATGTTAAATATCTTCACTGTAATGGTTGCTTGTACTTGTTCTTCCTCAATATTATTTGTTGTATCTAACACATGGTGATACAGATAATCCTTGATGTCACCTTTTCTGTCAAACCTAATGAAACATGTTTGTAGTTTTGCTTTGCCCCCATTCCCTGAGATGTCAATAACCTGGTGCTTGGGGTTTTCCGACAGCATAATGTGACTTAATTCATTACTTGGAGTAATTTCAGTTAGTTGCACAGTATGGGTACTTTGCCAGTTTGTGTCGTTAGCTGCACACGACATTCCTTCATGAGTGCTCATGTTGTTATTAATAAAAGCCACTATGTCATTATTTTGTTGCCCAAACATTGGCTTTGGTACAGCATAAGGCATGGCATTGTTGCTGTGCATCAGCCACTGCTGCGGCTGACTGTTTCTATTTATGTTTAGCTTATGGCCTTGTGATGGTGGATTGTAATTCGTTTGTGCATTGAAATTAGTCCTGTTGTTTTGAAAATTTCTTTTAAATCGTTTGTTTTTTTCCGTTCCCGTAACCGTACTCATTACCTCTGGGTATGTAACTGTACTGTTGTGTGTGCCATCCTTGCTGTGTGTTTAGATCATGTTTCACTGACTGGTTTACATAACTGTGTTGTTGCTGTGCCTGAATTCTGTTGTTCTATACAGTACAGGTCTTTCCTCACAAATTAATTCGATAGAATCAAGCACTGACAGAAAGTAATCAGTGTTGTGCTCTGACATTGTGACTAATTTTCTCTAATGTGCAATGGTAACTGACTTCTCAAAAATTTATAGTATGTCTACCTTTGATATTGGGTTCATCCAGTATCATGCCTTGTTCAGGTATTTTTCAAAGTATCTGCATAGACTACCGTATTTGCCATTGAGTGGTGTGAGGTTGAAAACCTCATGTCTGAGTCTTTTTTGTACTGTGGGAAGGATCCATATGGCACAGACTGCGAAGCAGTCATTGAAATGAAGGATATCATGTTTGGCAGTGAGTTCATAGTCTTTAATTACTGCTGGCTCCTTTCTGAAAATATTTGCATACTTAAATAACAAGTTAGAAAGTTCTCTCCTTCCCTCTTTCCTGATGAAGCAGATGTGATGACGATGGGTGGCTAGGCTGTATGGAAGGGACTTCTTGGTACGGAATGGGTGGCAGCTGTCGAAGGGGAGGTATTGCTGGTGGTTAGTACATTTGATATGGATGGAATTACTGATGTAGCCATCTTTGAGGTGGAGGTCAACATCTAGATGGCTTGTTGGGTTAAGCAGGACCAGGTGAAGCAAATGGGGTACAAGTTGTTTTGATTCTGGAGGAATAAGGATAGGGTGTCCTCACCTTCGATCCATTTTGTCTGCTTGTGTCTGTGTATGTGCGGATGGATATGTATGTGTATGGGAGTGTATACCTGTCCTTTTCTCCCCCTAAGGTAAGTCTTTCCGCTCCTGGGATTGGAATGACTCCTTACCCTCTCCCTTAAAACCCACATCCTTTCGTCTTTCCCTCTCCTTCCCTCTTTCCTGATGAAGCAGCCATTGGTTGCGAAAGCTAGAATTTTGTGTGTATGTTTGTGTTTGTTTGTGTGTCTATCAACCTGCCAGCGCTTTCGTTTGGTAAGTCACATCTTCTTTGTTTTTATATATATTTTTCCCACGTGGAATGTTTCCCTCTATTAGTCTGTCGGACATTTTATTTCATCTGGTAATTTGTTGAAAATTTTTATAGCAGCATATTTTACCCCTTTCTGTGACAAAGATAGGTTGAGTAAAGGATAGTGTAAGTCTTTTTTTCTTCTGGTATTATAATCATGAATGTCACTGTTGTTTTTAAACTGGTCCATGTTGTTGAGAACAAATTTCATTACTGAGTAGATGTAGTGTGAGGCTGTTGTAAGAATTTCCAATCTTGTAAAAAGATGCCTACAAGATGTGCGACTATGAAACCCACACATTATTCTAACCACTTTCTTTTGAGCAGTGAATACTTTTTGTCTAAATGTTGAGTTATATCCTCAAAATTGGCAATTATTTTGATTGCAAAAGTTGCTGTACCTAATTGCTTTAGAAGATCCAAAATATGAATTTTCCAATTAAGATTCTCATCTATATGTACACCCGAAAACTTAGTATGCACTACCCTGTCTACTGACTTCTGTTGGTGTGTTATATTTATTAAAGCAACTGTACTTTTTGCAGCAAAAAATTTGATGTACTGTGTTTTTTCAAAGTTTAGAGCAAGCCCATTTGCAGAAAACCAATTAATGACTTCCAAAGACCTTATTTGTACCATTTTCAATTGGAGTTTATTTTACTGGATTAATAAGATGCTTGTATCATCAGCAACAGCATCAGTTCAACTTTCTGTTTCAGATAGGAAGGGAGGTTCGTCACATATATCAAGAATGGAAGGGGACCCATGATTGAACCCTGTGGAACATCTAATGTAATTTCACCCCAATTAGATGAAGTAGCAAACTTATTTAAATCACTTGACCCATATAAGAAAACATTTTGCTTCCTGTTCTCGAGGTATGACTTAAACCGCTCATATTCCATTTATACCATAGAATTGTAATTTCTGTAACATAATGTCATGATTCACACAATCAAATGCTTTGAACAAGTCACAGAAAATTACTATTTGTGACATTTTACTATTTAAAGACACAGTGAAATTGTATATTGATGTTTCAGTGGAACAGCATATTTGTAATCCGAACTGTCATCTACTAAGTATTCCATTACTGTTGAGATGGCTAACAACTCCTGAGTACATTACTTTCTCGAAGATTTTTGAAAATACTGCAAGCAAGGATACTGGCTGATAATCATTGACATCTGTGGTGTCCCCCTATTTGCAGAGAGGCCTGACAATGGCATATTTTAACCTGTCTGGGAAAATACCTCGAGTTAGTGTTGCATTACGTATGTGACTCAGAACATCAGCTGTAATTGCTCCACATTGTTTTCATATCTTATTAGAGATGTCATCTACTCCAACAGAACATTTATTTTTCAAAGATTTAGTAATTTTACTTACTTCACAAGAGGTTGTTAGGGGAAACTTAGCTGGCATACATGTATCAAATTCTAAAGCACAAATCTATTACAAAACATAATTCTGTAGTTATATGAAATTGTAAATATATTGTTTCATAGATTTAAACTCAGTCAGTAGACAAGACAGAACATTAGAAATCACATCATCCTACATACTCCATTCCTGACAAACAAAACACAATCATAGTTGTATGAATCTGCAAACATAGTGCATTTTTTCTTCCAGACTAAATATCATTATGCATCCATGTTCAAAAGTCTTATCTTCTATACTAAAAGTTAACATTACCTGAGACTTTACCAATTTACTTTGCTTATTGCTTATCAGTAGCTCCTCTTATCTTTACACATACAATGGACATTTCCTCAAAATTCTTAGTATACTGGATCTTGTCTCTAAATTGTTCAGATATACCACAAATTGGGCTACCTGTATCAATCAATCAGTTACCTTCCCAAAGATTAATCATAAATGTAATGTAAGGACACCCAATATCTGAATCATCTTCTCTGTTGTCAGACACTTCATGCAAAAGATCACTTTCAGTTTCATCAAATGCTATATCCACACTGTCTTGACAAGGTTTTATCAGCTTTACTGGTATCATAGCATTACTTTGGTTACTTATGTCGTCAGGTAATGATTCAGTTCAATTCAATTCAATTTAGCATCATCTATTTTATCATATACATGATATAGGAATTATCATTTGGAAAGAGAGAGAGACAGATAGCATGATTTATATTTTTAACAATTAAGGGAAATGACATTTTCTTAATTACACTTTAACATTTTCTTAATTACACTTTAACATTTTCTTAATTACACTTTACATGCAAGTTAAAAAAACAAAGGTTTATACAAAAAAATCAAAATATGAGCACTATTTGTTTAAATAGCAAATAATTTCATCAACAGTACAGAAACTTTGAACTAATAGTAGCCTCTTTAATTCTTTTTAAATATATATAAGATTTGTGTTTTTTTTATTCCTTTTGGTAAGGTATTGAACATTATTTTGGGTACATACATCATACTATTTTCATACAGGGCTTTTGAATGTATGTTTATATTGAAATCATGACTGTTTCTGGTTCGATAGTTGTGTACTTCACTGTTTAGAGAAGAGAATTCTTGATTTGACTTGAGGAAACATACTGATTTGTAGGTGAATAAAATAGGTCATCATCATCATCATCATCATCAAGACTGATTATGCCTTTCAGCGTTCAGTCTGGAGCATAGCCCCCCTTATACAGTTCCTCCATGATCCCCTATTCAGAGCTAACATTGGTGCCTCTTCTGATGTTAAACCTATTACTTCAAAATCATTCTTAACCGAATCCAGGTACCTTCTCCTCGGTCTGCCCCGACTCCTCCTACCCTCTACTGCTGAATCCATGAGTCTCTTGGGTAACCTTGCTTCTCCCATGCGTGTAACATGACCCCACCATCTAAGCCTGTTCGCCCTGACTGCTACATCTATAGAGTTCATTCCCAGTTTTTCTTTGATTTCCTCATTGTGGACACCCTCCTGCCATTGTTACCATCTACTAGTACCTGCAATCATCCTAGCTACTTTCATATCCATAACCTCAACCTTGTTGATAAGGTAATCTGAATCCACCCAGCTTTCGCTCCCATACAACAAAGTTGGTCGAAAGATTGAACGGTGCACAAATAACTTAGTCTTGGTACTGACTTCCTTCTTGCAGAATAGAGTAGATCGTAGCTGAGCACTCACTGCATTAGCTTTGCTACACCTCGCTTCCAGTTCTTTCACTATGTTGCCATCCTGTGAGAATATGCATCCTAAGTACTTGAAACCATCCACCTGTTCTAACTTTGTTCCTCCTATTTGGCACTCAATCCGTTTATATTTCTTTCCCACTGACATTACTTTCGTTTTGGAGATGCTAATCTTCATGCTATAGTCCTTACATTTCTGATCTAGCTCTGAAATATTACTTTGCAAACTTTCAATCGAATCTGCCATCACAACTAAGTCATCCGCATATGCAAGACTGCTTATTTTGTGTTCACATATCTTAATCTCACCCAGCCAGTCTATTGTTTTCAACATATGATCCATAAATAATATGAACAACAGTGGAGACAGGTTGGAGCCTTGTCTTACCCCTGAAACTACTCTGAACCATGAACTCAATTTACCGTCAACTCTAACTGCTGCCTGACTATCCATGTAAAGACCTTTAATTGCTTGCAAAAGTTTGCCTCCTATTCCATAATCTTGTAGAACAGACAATAACTTCCTCCTAGGAACCCGGTAATATGCCTTTTCTAGATCTATAAAGCATAGATACAATTCCCTGTTCCACTCATAACACTTCTCCATTATTTGCCGTAAGCTAAAGATCTGGTCCTGACAACCTCTAAGAGGCCTAAACCCACACTGATTTTCATCCAATTTGTCCTCAACTAATACTCGCACATTCCTTTCAACAATACCTGAGAAGATTTTACCCACAACGCTGTTTAAAGAGATACCGCTGTAGTTGTTTCAATCTTTCCTGTTTCCATGTTTAAAGATTGGTGTGATTACTGCTTTTGTCCAGTCTGATGGAACCTGTCCCAACTCCCAGGCCATTTCAATTATCCTGTGTAGCCATTTAAGACCTGACATTCCACTGTATTTGATGAGTTCCGACTTAATTTCATCCACCCCAGCCGCTTTATTGCACTGCAATCTATTGACCATTTTTTCCACTTCCTCAAATGTGATCCTATTTCCATCATCATTCCTATCCCAGTCTACCTCGAAATCTGAAACATTACTGATCGCATTTTCACCTACATTGAGCAACTCTTCAAAATATTCCCTCCATCTGCCCAAGGCATCCACAGGATTCACCAGCAGTTTTCCTGACCTGTCCAAAATACTTGTCATTTCCTTCTTACCTCCCTTTCGAAGACTGCTAATTACACTCCAGAATGGTTTTCCAGCAGCTTGACCCATAGTCTCCAACCTGTTTCCAAAGTCTTCCCACGATTTCTTCTTGGATGCTGCAATTATCTGTTTGGCTTTGTTCCTTTCTTCAACATAACTTTCTCTGTCTACCTGGGTTCTGGTATGTAGCCATTTTTGATACGCCTTCTTTTTCCTTTTACAGGCTGCCTTGACTGTATCATTCCACCAAGCTGTCTACATCTACATTTACATCTACATTTATACTCCGCAAGCCACCCAACGGTGTGTGGCGGAGGGCACTTTACGTGCCACTGTCATTACCTCCCTTTCCTGTTCCAGTCACGTATGGTTCGCGGGAAGAACGACTGTCTGAAATCCTCCGTGCGCGCTCTAATCTCTCTAATTTTACATTCATGATCTCCTCGGGGGGTTTAAGTAGGGGGAAGCAATATGTTCGATACCTGATCCAGAAACGCACCCTCTCGAAACCTGGCGAGCAATCTACACCGCGATGCAGAGCGCCTCTCTTGCAGAGTCTGCCACTTGAGTTTATTAAACATCTCCGTAATGCTATCACGGTTACCAAATAACCCTGTGACGAAACGCGCCACTCTTCTTTGGATCTTCTCTATCTCCTCCGTCAAACCGATCTGGTACGGATCCCACACTGATGAGCAATACTCAAGTATAGGTCAAACGAGTGTTTTGTAAGCCACCTCCTTTGCTGATGGACTACATTTTCTAAGCACTCTCCCAATGAATCTCAACCTGGTACCCGCCTTACCAACAATTAATTTTATATGATCATTCCACTTCAAATCGTTCCGCACACATACTCCCAGATATTTTACAGAAGTAACTGCAAACTGCTGTTTGCTGTTTGCTTCATCCTACTTTTACACACTACTATTCCAAGACATTCTTTAGCCACTTCTAGTACTGTGTCCCTGTACCTTGTCCATTCCTTTTCCAATGACTGTAATTGACTACATTCAACTAACTGGTACCTTTCTGAGATCGCTGTTATGTACTTATGCCTGATTTCCTTATCCTGAAGTTTCTCCACTCTTATCCTCCTACATATGGACCTGACCTCCTGCACTTTTGGCCTCACAATCCCAATTTCACTGCAGATTAAATAATGATCAGTGTCATCAAAGAATCCCCTGAATACACGTGTGTCCCTCACAGCCTTCCTGAATTGCTGATCTGTTATTATATAGTCAATGACAGATCTGGTTCCCCTGCCTTCCCAAGTATACCGGTGAATGTTCTTATGTTTCAAAAAGGAGTTTGTGATTACTAAGCCCATACTGGCACAGAAATCCAAGAGTTGTCTCCCACTCCTGTTGGCCTCCATATCCTCTCCAAATTTACCCATAACCTTTTCATACCCTTCTGTTCGATTTCCAATCCTGGTGTTAAAATCACCCATGAGCAGAACACTGTCCTTGTCCTTTACTCTAACAACTACATCACTGAGTGCCTCATAAAAAAATAAAATAGGTACTGACAAAATTTTCAACTCCTTTAAGAATCCTCCACACAGATTTCTGTAGACAACACCCTTCAGAATACAAATAGCTGTCTTTTGGAGGTTAAACAACTTTTTGTGAAACCTGTATTTCCCCAAAATATAGTACAATATCTGAGAGTACTATGGATGAAAGAGTAATAGGTGCAGAGCACTGTTTCAATATTGCAGTTTTCTTTAAGTTTTCTTAATATATAACAATATTTACTAAGTTTTTTATTCAGTAGTTCAACATGTTTTTCCCATCTTAAGTTATTGTCCAGCCATAAACCTAAAAATTTTGTAAAATAAGTTTGTTCTATCAGACATTTCCTAACCTCTACTCTTACGTTATTTTTTACTTTGTTCCTTATGTGCCTAAAATTCATCCAAGTGGTTTTTTGTCATATATAATTAAGTAATTGACCTTGAACTATTCAGCTGCCTCATTTTTAGATGCAGTTACTTTTTCTTGTAGGTCAGCTTCACTAACTTCCTTGATAAAAAGGCTCCTATCATCTGCAAAAAGTACTGATTCTGCTCTTGTTAGATGGTTAGGAAAAACATTAAAAAACATTCAGAAGAGCAGAGGGCCTAGAAGAGAACCTTGGGGTACACCACAGTTTACTTTCTGAAATGTCGAGTAATATTTTGTGCCATTATGTATTTATTATTATTATTATTATTATTCCCCCCATGAACCATGGACCTTGACGTTGGTGGGGAGGCTTGCGTGCCTCAGCGATACAGATAGCCATACCGTAGGTACAACCACAACGGAGGGGTATCTGTTGAGAGGCCAGACAAATGTGTGGTTCCTGAAGAGGGGCAGCAGCCTTTTCAGTAGTTGCAAGGGCAACAGTCTGGATGATTGACTGATCTGGCCTTGTAACAATAACCAAAACGGCCTTGCTGTGCTGGTACTGCGAACGGCTGAAAGCAAGGGGATACTACGGCCGTAATTTTTCCCGAGGGCATGCAGCTTTACTGTATGATTAAATGATGATGGCGTCCTCTTGGGTAAAATATTCCGGAGGTAAAATAGTCCCCCATTCGGATCTCCAGCCGGGGACTACTCAAGAGGATGTCGTTATCAGGAGAAAGAAAACTGGCGTTCTACGGATCGGAGCGTGGAATGTCAGGTCCCTTAATCGGGCAGGTAGGTTAGAAAATTTGAAAAGGGAAATGGATAGGTTAAAGTTAGTTATAGTGGGAATTAGTGAAGTTCGGTGGCAGGAGGAACAAGACTTCTGGTCAGGTGACTACAGGTTTATAAACACAAAGTCAAATAGGGGTAATGCAGGAGTAGGTTTAATAATGAATAGGAAAATAGGAATGCGGGTAAGCTACTACAAACAGCTTAGTGAACGCATTATTGTGGCCAAGATAGATACGAAGCCCACACCTACTACAGTAGTACAAGTTTATATGCCAACTAGCTCTGCAGATGACGAAGAAATTGAAGAAATGTATGATGAAATAAAAGAAATTATTCAGATAGTGAAGGGAGACGAACATTTAATAGTCATGGGTGACTGGAATTCGAGTGTAGGAAAAGGGAGAGAAGGAAACGTAGTAGGTGAATATGGATTGGGGCTAAGAAATGAAAGAGGAAGCCGCCTGGTAGAATTTTGCACAGAGCACAACTTAATCATAGCTAACACTTGGTTTAAGAATCATGATAGAAGGTTGTATACATGGAAGAATCCTGGAGATACTAAAAGGTATCAGATAGATTATATAATGATAAGACAGAGATTTAGGAACCAGGTTTTAAACTGTAAGACATTTCCAGGGGCAGATGCGGACTCTGACCACAATCTATTGGTTATGACCTGTAGATTAAAACTGAAGAAACTGCAAAAAGGTGGGAATTTAAGGAGATGGGACCTGGATAAACTGAAAGAACCAGAGGTTGTACAGAGTTTCAGGGAGAGCATAAGGGAACAATTGACAGGAATGGGGGAAAGAAATACAGTAGAAGAAGAATGGGTAGCTTTGAGGGATGAAGTAGTGAAGGCAGCAGAGGATCAAGTAGGTAAAAAGACGAGGGCTAGTAGAAATCCTTGGGTAACAGAAGAAATATTGAATTTAATTGATGAAAGGAGAAAATATAAAAATGCAGTAAATGAAGCAGGCAAAAAGGAATACAAACGTCTCAAAAATGAGATCGACAGGAAGTGCAAAATGGCTAAGCAGGGATGGCTAGAGGACAAATGTAAGGATGTAGAGGCTTATCTCACTAGGGGTAAGATAGATACTGCCTACAGGAAAATTAAAGAGACCTTTGGAGATAAGAGAACCACTTGTATGAACATCAAGAGCTCAGATGGAAACCCAGTTCTAAGCAAAGAAGGGAAAGCAGAAAGGTGGAAGGAGTATATAGAGGGTCTATACAAGGGAGATGTACTTGAGGACAATATTATGGAAATGGAAGAGGATATAGATGAAGATGAAATGGGAGATACGATACTGCGTGAAGAGTTTGACAGAGCACTGAAAGGCCTGAGTCAAAACAAGGCCCCCGGAGTAGACAACATTCCATTGGAACTACTGACGGCCTTGGGAGAGCCAGTCCTGACAAAACTCTACCATCTGGTGAGCAAGATGTATGAAACAGGCGAAATACCCTCAGACTTCAAGAAGAATATAATAATTCCAATCCCAAAGAAAGCAGGTGTTGACAGATGTGAGAATTACCGAACAATCAGTTTAATAAGCCACAGCTGCAAAATACTAACACGAATTCTTTACAGACGAATGGAAAAACTAGTAGAAGCCGACCTCGGGGAAGATCAGTTTGGATTCCATAGAAATACTGGAACACGTGAGGCAATACTGACACTACGACTTATCTTAGAAGAAAGATTAAGAAAAGGCAAACCTACGTTTCTAGCACTTGTAGACTTAGATAAAGCTTTTGACAATGTTGACTGGAATACTCTCTTTCAAATTCTAAAGGTGGCAGGGGTAAAATACAGGGAGCGAAAGGCTATTTACAATTTGTACAGAAACCAGATGGCAGTTATAAGAGTCGAGGGACATGAAAGGGAAGCAGTGGTTGGGAAGGGAGTAAGACAGGGTTGTAGCCTCTCCCCGATGTTATTCAATCTGTATATTGAGCAAGCAGTAAAGGAAACAAAAGAAAAATTCGGAGTAGGTATTAAAATTCATGGAGAAGAAGTAAAAACTTTGAGGTTCGCCGATGACATTGTAATTCTGTCAGAGACAGCAAAGGACTTGGAAGAGCAGTTGAACGGAATGGATGGTGTCTTGAAGGGAGGATATAAGATGAACGTCAACAAAAGCAAAACGAGGATAATGGAATGTAGTCGAATTAAATCGGGTGATGTTGAGGGTATTAGATTAGGAAATGAGACACTTAAAGTAGTAAAGGAGTTTTGCTATTTGGGGAGCAAAATAACTGATGATGGTCGAAGTAGAGAGGGTATAAAATGTAGACTGGCAATGGCAAGGAAAGCGTTTCTGAAGAAGAGAAATTTGTTAACATCGAGTATAGATTTAAGTGTCAGGAAGTCATTTCTGAAAGTATTTGTATGGAGTGTAGCCATGTATGGAAGTGAAACATGGACGGTAAATAGTTTGGATAAGAAGAGAATAGAAGCTTTCGAAATGTGGTGCTACAGAAGAATGCTGAAGATTAGATGGGTAGATCACATAACTAATGAGGAAGTATTGAATAGGATTGGGGAGAAGAGAAGTTTGTGGCACAACTTGACCAGAAGAAGGGATCGGTTGGTAGGACATGTTCTGAGGCATCAAGGGATCACCAATTTAGTATTGGAGGGCAGCATGGAGGGTAAAAAGCGTAGGGGGAGACCAAGAGATGAATACACTAAGCAGATTCAGAAGGATGTAGGTTGCAGTAGGTACTGGGAGATGAAGAAGCTTGCACAGGATAGAGTAGCATGGAGAGCTGCATCAAACCAGTCTCAGGACTGAAGACCACAACAACAACATGTATTATTTCAACACCTTGATATCTGTTGTACATATACTATTGAAACCACCTGTATGCTTTTCCATGGTCTCCATAGCAGTACAGTTCCTCTAGCAAAATATCATGGTTGGTGAGATCAAATGTGTTGGATATATCTAAAAATATTTCACAGTTTAAGTCCTCATTATCCATTGCAGTTAATACATGTCCCAAGAAGTGATATACAGCTGTTCCTGTAGACCTGTTTTTCCTGAACCCATTCTGTGCATTGGTTGGAATTTTACATTTGTTTAGGAAACTCAACAGTCTTGAGCACAATGAATGGATTCCATGGCACAACTAACATCACTTGTTACAGAAGGAACACAAAACACATTACTGTCAAATTTAGACTTCCTGCTTATATCTTCTTTCATTTCATTCCACCAATTGGGATACAAATTCTGACTAACTATAGCTAATGTATTCCAGAATGCACATTTATCTATGTTATCATCAATCTGGTCCCAAACAAACTTCAAAAAGTTTTTACCTTTATTCTCTAGGCTTGCAGATAACTCACCTTTTCTGCTTGGATAATTACTGTGCATGACATTAATGAAAGACTGTTTTGACTGGACTGGTAGTCCACGACACTCACATACAGAATCACTTACCTTACCTGTATTGTCAACATAATTCACAAATAACTCTGAAACTTCATTATTCTTAAACTCCTCAAATACCTGATACCCATCATCATAATCATCATCATCATCAATTCCTCCAAAATTACCTCATCAATGACATCACTAACAATACAAGTCTCATCTCCATCAAAGTCACTTGCCTAACCTACATTCATTTGCAATAAGTCACCTGTCTCAGACTTACCAATCTCAGTTATTTCACAGCTCTCATTCACATCTACATAAAAAATACCACCCAATTCAGATCCAATTCAGTTATCACCTGATTTACATACATCAGTAACACTGTTTTCCGACCATGAGAAGAAGTCATTAGTACATACTACATCAAAATTCTCCCTACTCTGGTTTGTGATTAACACCTACATCACTATAATTAAAGCCGGCCGGTGTGGCTGTGCGGTTCTAGGCGCTTCAGTCTGGAACCGCCTAACCACTACAGTCGCAGGTTCAAATCCTACCTTGGGCATGGATGTGTGTGATGTCCTTAGGTTAGTTAGGTTTAAGTAGTTCTAAGTTCTAGGGGACTAATGACCACATATGTTAAGTCCCATAGTGCTCAGAGCCATTTGAACCACTATAATTAAACATAGTATTCCAAAATTTTTGATCGAAACATAACTGAGAAATCTGATATTCCTACTGTTCAATTTCAGATACATATGCTATATCATTAACACTGTTAGTATTGTCTAATTGCAGGTGTAACTTGGGGGTCCTGCACTTGTTGTGTTTCCTCACCCTAAAACTGTGGACCTTCTTCATTGGGGCAAACTTCCATTTCCTGAATAGTTACTTCTGTGATTGTTTCTTCTATTAAAATCCGCATGGTTATCCACATTCTTCCTATCCTGCTGATGTTCAAAATTTTTCTCTCTATTGACACTTTGATCTCTGTTTCTGTAATTATTCCCATAGTGATTTCTATCATTCTGACTATTGTGGTACACACTTCTTTCTACTGCCCTATCCAGCCTTTCAGCATACTGTAAAAACTGTTCAAGACAATCATCAGGTCCGTATAATTAATACCTCTGAAACCTTTCAGGTAATCTCCTTTTAAGTGCATCAATCAAGATCATTTCATCAAATAGTTTGTCAAGGTGCGTTAATTTTTTAAATTGGTTCTTACAAAACTCTTTCAACATGAGGACCATTCAAAAATTCATTTTTAATTCTCCCCTCTTCAGCTTCTGACCAAAATGTATTTAAAAAACTTTTCTCGAAACTGTGATATGTTTCCTTCTGACTTAAATTTAAATTTACCCATGATAGAGCTTTGCCATCAAGACACTTTTTAACAAATTTAATTTTTTGATTGTATTCATGCCTGACACAAAACTTTATCTACAGTGGTGCAGAAAATCCACTGAATGTAAGCTGTCTGATGGAAAACTTTTGATAGGAGTGTTGGACCACACAACACCATTGTTTGCACATAGACTTTGGT
Organism: Schistocerca americana; assembly: GCF_021461395.2. NCBI lineage: Eukaryota > Metazoa > Arthropoda > Insecta > Orthoptera > Acrididae > Schistocerca > Schistocerca americana. Next base: position 544,587,492 of record NC_060120.1, on the reverse strand, counting down.
TCACATATGTTTCCTGAACTGCTGATATTTTTTGACCTAAAACAGTCACATTCGTTTGCATATTGTTTTCAACATTTAATTTTTTTGTTTAAACTGGCAGTGTTTTATTCCATTTTTTCTGCTACAGCCTTCTGTTCAACTCTGACGTCATCATCATTCTTCAGTTGTCTTGCTGATTCAACTACCAGGTCATTTAGCAAAACAATAAAATAATTTTCTAAAACATCAACTTTTTCATTCACATTTTTTGACCCCTTTGACAGCCCATTTTTTAACTCTGAAACTTGATTATTAAGTTGACCTATCTGATCGTGTACTTTGTCTATTTTACTATTGTTTCAGTTCTTATTTCAGTTAACTGATCATTAACTGCACTACATTTGCTCTTGTTGTCTGTCTTCATTTTCTCTAGTTTTGCAAAAATTAACTGCAAAATATCAATTTTTACTGTTTCTTTACTGACTACGATTTCACTCGGCTCAGACATGTCCTAGCTGGATCCTACAGCTTTCACTTCTACTTCACTCATACCCTCGTCCTTATACATTTTGTTTACCCCTGTCCCTATTCATTTTGTTAACAAGCACTTAAGTCCACAAAAAATTAACTTTAAAAATAGTTTGTACTTATCTTTCCTTTTTGATGTCCCCCAGTTGCAGCTATGAAGTCCTCTTTCATTTGATCCAGTCCATCATTATTGGTGGTGCATTGTCACTGCTGATATGATTTACTTTGTTGGGCAGCCCTCAGTCTACTTTCTGCATGTGATCGGAAATCCACTCATACATCAACTGCAAATGACACAAATCACCTTTCCTTCTGCAATGGACAAAACTTCATTATTAGTCAATTGATCCCAGACGACGCCATCACTTGTAATCTCCCTCTCCCACAATTTGTCGATGTCACTAATATTGTCAATGTAGCACCAACAGGTCTCTTTTTTCAAAAATATGAGAGGAGTAATATTTACAAAAAACTTTTTATTTATCTTCTTTTCTCATAGTTGGCTCCAGTTCTTCACGTCTAGGGGTCTGATTCTTGGAGCTGAAATTTTCATATTTTAGGTTCTCATGGTTCCAATTCACATAATTAACTATAAAGAATGCCAGTGCCTATTCTTTGTTTTCATGATAAATTATTCTCTCACATTTTACTATAGCACACTGCCTTTTGAATTTTCACATTAACAAAGACAAAATTACATTGTTCTTCCAAAATAGGAAAACACATCTGATCACATCAGAGGCATGTCCACTACTACTTCCTCACTCTGCAGTAATAACAATATTCCAAAGGGTTTACAAATTTTCTTAACAAATGAATTTCTATTAATTTATACATGAATCCAGAAATAAACATAATAAACAGTATCAGATTGCGTAATTAATAACAGAAACTTTAAGTGTGCCAAATATTTCATAATTTCAAATATTTCTAAAAAAATATTTCTAACTTTACATTTAGAGCTAGTATATATCGATTATAACAAAGAAAAGAAAATAGTTTCCTTTTATAGATTTTAGCTTGAAATATAATACATCGTGTACAAAATCATATAATTTTTTTTAGAAAAAGAGCTGAGATAATATTGACTTGTTCAAAATTCGAAAATTAGTTCTGGTATTGACTACTTTTGTTGAGGATAGGTAATGCTAGAGGGTAGTGCCCCTTTACACTATCACCGCAGAAAATGCAGTGGCAAGTGGCCTCCACTTAACAACCAAGAGTTGTGGCATTTGTGTAGAGTTGTTGGTGCTAACAGACAAGCAAAACTGCATGACCGAACTGTAGAAGTCAATATGAGATGCATGACTAACATATCCATTAGGACAGGGTGGTGAAATCTGGCGTTAATGTGCTATGGCAGTAGACAATGCAAATGCCTTTGCTAACAGCACAACATTGTGAGCAGCACCTCTCCTGGGTTTGTAACCACATCAGTTGGACCCTAGATGACTAGGAAAGTGTGGCCTGGTCAGATGAGTCCTGATTTCAGTTGGTAAGTGCTGATGGTAGGGTTCAAGTATGGCACAGACACCATGAAGCCATGGACCCAAATTGTCTATGTCTGCTTGACACCTGGAAGTTAGCTGCGCAACTCATCGAAAGATACTTTTTACTGATTGTTATTTTATCACAGCTTAAGTGTGTTATAGTGCTTTTTAGTTTACTGCAAGAGTAATTTTGTGTGTGAGAAAAATGGATGTTGTCGTAGGTTAATTGGTATGGGGGAAACACATCAGAACTGTGAGTTTGTGTTTCATTGGGGAAAAAGCAACAGGGAAGCTAAAAGTGTGCTAGATGAAGCCCCTCCATGGAGTTGTAGACTATGTAGTGAAGATAAAAAAATCATGGAGCAGTGAAAAAAGATTTGTACCCTTCAGGTAAAATTAGAAAGGGTAAATTTTGAATTAGGTCTGTTGGAGTGGGAAAGAGACAATGGGAGCTGGGAGAAGGTGACAAGTAGCAGGCAAAAGAAGAAATGCACAGAACTCACAATTCAAATTCCAGTTAACAATCAGTTCAATTTGTTACTTGAAATAAGGGAAGAGCCTCAACCAGTGTTTGAGCTTAACAGGGTGCAGCAGACTCATAGGAATAACTTTAAGGTTACCGGTTGGTCGGTAGAAAAGTCACGTTGAAAGAAAAGAGTCTTACTGCTAGGGAGCAGTAATGGGACATGTGTTAGCCAATTGCTCTAGGAAAAGCTAGGCATAGAATACAGGTCCAAAGCATCATGAAACCTTGTGCCAGGCTTAGCCAAGTGACAGAGAATGGAGGACCTCTGTGTAGAGATTTTGATGGTGAGGATGAGGTACTTATTGTCAAAGAGCAGAAAACAGCCTGGCTAGCAACTTAGAATATAAGTCCTGGAGAAAATTGGAGAAGTAACAGCCCACACTCATGGGGGCTTTGATGAAGTCCTGAAGTGATATGTCCAGTCCTGTGTTAATATGGTTGTTAGCTGTGTGAAAAAGAGTTGAGTGAGTTGCTTTTGACTGAAACAAAGTCTCATACCTGTTCCTGTGATTGGAATATGATGGTATGGTAATCATAGCCTGCTCCTAAACAGGAGGGGGATGAAAACATTACTTGAGCACCATGCAGAAATTTTAAGGGAGGCCACAATCTCACAAGACAAAATCTCTGTGATTACTGGAATCAAAGGGGCACATTTTTTTTTATATTAGAGTCAGGTTGCAGACAGAAAATATTGAAAGAAATTATAGCAGTACAAGACCACAATAAATGTAACTGTTTCCAGAAAAATAATTTGTTTCATCAGAAGATTGGAGGGTTGAAAACAAGATAGATGAGCTTATTGTACACCTAGAAGACATGCAAAATTCTGAAGGGGGAGATGTTCTGTGCCTCTCTGAACACCATGTAACCACAGGGATGGAGAAGTTAAATATCAGGGATTATAGACTTGCATCATTGTCATGTAGAGTTAGCATGGAAAGAGGAGGAGTTGCAACATATGTAAGAGTTGGACACAAAGTGAAAATATTGAAAGAAATAGTTTTTGTGTCAATCAGACCCTACAAGCTTGTGCTTGTGATTTGTTACTGCAGAATAGCTCCCCGATAATTGTAACATTCTAGAGATCTGCTCTAGGAAACTTTCAGCTATTTATGAGAAATCTAGAAGCATTATTGAGTTGCCTGTCAGACAAGAAGAAACAGTTAGCAATTTGTGGAGATTTCAATGTAGATTTCTTAAAAGACACAGATAGGGAAAATGAACTTGTCAGTTTTCCAGCTTATGTGCATCAGGTCACTGATTGACAACACTTTTATAGGCAGTGTTCAGGTTGAAACTATTAATTCATATCCAATTACTAATGGTCTATCTGATAATTTTGCACAATTAATGGAAACAAACAGTATGTCAACTAACAACCCAGAGGTAGGTTCAAAATATATCAGAATATTTCAAAAGAATATAAGAGGAAATATTATCTTTCCATCGCTTTATTATTCAACATCAAAAGAAAACCAGTGTGGGACTATGCTAGATATGGAATATGGATGAAACTCCTCTGTCATTTTATGTGCGAAGTAACAGAAATGTTGCCATGAAAGGTCTAAAACTGTAAATATAAAAACAGGTCACATGAAAAAGTGCACTACACTGTTGTCCTTTCGTGTTGTGCTGACAGTACTAAGCATAATCCAATGATCATTTTCAAGTCTGAATACCACCAAATGTTGCTGTTCATGCACATGACAAGATTGTACAAAAACAGACATAATGTCTGATGGGATACAGCAATCAGTGATTTTATAATGTTACTTATAATTCATCTTGATTGCAAATTTTTTATTCATATGACCAGTTTTGGTTCATTCAGAACCATCTTCAGATCTGATATTTCAGTTCAGGAGTAACCCGTCCAAATCCAGCAACTTTCACATGCTGCGTCACATAAAATTGGTTGGCAGAGTGCACGTCATTTTCTATGGCTGTGTGCGTTCACTGTATGCCGCTGTGTAAGGCGTGTGACCTTGAGCGGGACTTAGCCGCTGAGCGAGGCTGTGGCGCGCGATTCAAATGGCCTGGGCAACACGAGTTGGATTGTCAAGGCTGGTATGAAATAATGGATTAACAGAGTGTGGGAGAGAAGGAAAGGTGCTTTATTGAAGAAGAGTTCTCTCCTTGTGCTCGATCAGTTTAGTAGTTATTTGAAAAATTCTATAGAAGAAAAATTGAGACACAGAAATACAGAGCTTGCTGTTATTCCAGGAGGACTTGCTTCACAATTGCAACCTCTAGATGTCTTGATAAATAAACCATTTAAAATATATATGAGAGGGGAATGGAATGGATGAAACCCAACATGAAGTCACGCTGAAGGGAGCTTCAAAACAACCTACAATCAGACAAGTGTGTCAGTGGATAAAACAATCATGGTCTACAATCAGAGAAGACATTATTGTTAAATCTTTCAAGAAGTGCAGCATAAGTAATGCTCTCAATGGCAGTGAAGACCATCTTAAATATGAAGAGGACAATGATGATAATGAAAAAGGAGAAGAACAAAAAAGTTGAGATGATGATTTTCAAGGACTTTAAAGGTCAGTTCAGTCTTATAAACTAAGATTATTAAAAGTATGACTTTGCGATCTAATAATAAAAATGGTAAAAATGTTATTTTTAAGTAATAATAATATTTTTATGGAAAAGTTTCAGGTATTTTTGAAGCTAAAGCTACAAAAATTTATATTTGGCTTCTTTATTAGAAATAAAAAAACACATGTCACAGTTTTTCAAAGTTCAATCCCTAAGCAGGTGAGACAGGTGGTGAAATGTTTTATAAAAATATTTCATTATGAAAGCGTCTTAAAAGTTAAATCTTTGAAAATTAGAATTTGGCTTCTCAGTTATAAATGAAAAAAAGGCAGATTTCGCTGTTTTGGAAATTCAACCCCTAAGAGGGTCAAAGAGGGCCAGAATAATTCAGTGACTCATCATTGGCCAGCCCCAAGAGCAAAGGAAACAAGCTTGAAATTTGGAGAAGGCATGGACCTTAGATGGTAGGGAACATTTGAGAAGGTGTTATTTGAAATTCGGTTCCTAAGGGGATGAAATAGGGGATCAAGGGCTTTTTGAAAGCATGTCACTATTAAGGCAATTTTGAAGCTAGAACAACAAAAACTGATATTTGGTTACTTAGTCCAAAATAAAAAAATACATGTTCAGCATTTTTGGAAACTCAACCACTAATAGGGTAAAATAGTGAGTGAAAGATTTTTTGAAAATAAATCATTATTAAAGAACTACTAAAGTATTTTTAAAGCTACATCTATGAAAACTGGTATTTGATTCTCAGTTAGAAATCTAAAAAAAATGTGTTTCTGTTTTTTTTTTGGAAATTTGACCCCAAAGGGAGTGAAATAGGCGATGAAAACTTTTAAGAAAATATTTTGTTACATTAAAAAATTTAAAGCTGAATCTATGAAAACTGGTATTTCAGTTTTCAGTTAGATATAAATAAATATTTGCTTAGGATGAAAGTTTCTGCAAAAATATCTTCATAAGAACACAAAATGCATGATTAAAAAAACTGTGGACTCCAGCTACCAGATTTATGTTTTGCTCAGAAGTACAGTCGGAAAAAACCATGCATCTATGGCCTTAAATAGCGTGAAAAGTTTAGAAAGTGTTGCAATTTCTGAACAAAATAAAAATTTGAGTATAAAAACAAAATAAATCAATGCGGACCATGAGTTTACACAAAGGAAGCAGTGGTACTAAATTAGTTATCCATATTTTGGTAACAATTCCAAACAAGTTTTAAAGTCTAATCTCCAATTCAAGTTAATCTTTTCTCCTATTTACTATAAGTATTCCCTGCTTTTCTAACATCCAGCTGCAACATGTGATTCTCTTGTGCCATCTTATCATGCACATCACACCCCTCCCAGTGAATCATTATCCCTTCTTACATCTTCACCCTTAAAAACATTACCTGTAATCTCCACATAAATTATCCCATGTAACTCAACATTAAAAATAATCTCACTTCTCAAATCATCATCAGTGCCATCTACAACATAAACACTATAGAATTATTATCAACCTTTTCAGCCTCTCAAATCATAGAATCATTATGAACCTCCTCAGCCTCAGCACTGTAATTATCACTCTCTGTTTCCCTCTTTGACACAAGACTACCACAGTCACTAGTTTTAACATCAGAACAAACAGATTCACTCACATTTCTTACACTTTCATTACTCATCAGTTTGTTTATACCATAAAGATCAGAGTGATCACCGTCATAAGGACTTTCACCTCCCACCTTTTCACTATTCTCCTAACTATATAGATTACGAGAAGTTTCTATATCCAGTCTACATTCATGTCTTTCTATAGTTTCTAAATCTCTTCTGTTTTGTTCACCAAACTTCATTGCTCTCCAAAATTTTCTATCAAAACATAATCTGCCCACCTAACAAGTCCCCTTACTATTTAATCTGCAGGCTTTCACATTGCCTTCTCTGGACTTATAGTGGTTTGCCTGATTCCAATTATTTTCTCTTGATCCAAACCGACAGGCACCTGTCGAGGTGACCTTCAATTTTCCTAGTCATTGCCTCTGTTGTCTTATCTCAGATTATGATATTCCCTACTCTCTCTCTCTCTCTCTCTCTCTCTCTCTCTCTCTCTCTCTCTCTCCCTGTCCCCCATGGCCCATTCCTGTTATCTATTTCTCTGTTCATATTCCTATCTCTAATTCCATTGATTTGCCCTCCTCTTTCTTCCCCCATGATAATAATTTCTGAAGTTATTCCCAGCTCTCCTCATGCAGTTAACCCAATTATTACTCTGATTCCATCTATTTGGTTGACATTTGTTATTTCTATTAAAATTACTGTCTCGATTTCCATTCTGTTCCAAGACTCCATCAGGCTTGTCCATTTTTTATTTTTATTTTTTTCAGAAATTTCTCTACAGATTCATCTGGTCCATACAAAAGTCGCCACTGCTCTCTACTCAGAAGTCTCCTTTTCAAGGTTTCAGTCTGAATGAGTTCATCAAATGCTTTACTTAAATGAATTAGTCTCCTATGTTGTTTTTTTAAAATGCTTTCATGCTTTTGTGCTCCTCTCTGTAAATTGGCCCATTCAAAAATCCACTCTTTATTCTTTCTTGCTTGCTCTGTTTCAGACCAAAATTTGTTTTAAAACACTTCTCAGATTCATCATAACACATTTCAGTATTAATAATTTGATTTGTGCATGATAGTATCTCCCCATGCAAAAACTTCTTCACAAATTTGTTTTTTAAATTATCAGTCATACCACTTACAAAGTTGTCCGTATATTGGTTTGAAAAATGAACAGGGTGAATTTTACTGTCACCTGAAAACTGCTTCTCCTGCAACTCCTTAAATTTCTTACTCTTATGATTCATTTTGATACAACATTCATCTATAGTGGTAGTTACAAGTGTTTCTACATTATTTACTTTTGAGTCTAATTCCAATACTCTGTTATCACAATAGTCTTCTAATTTTTTGAATTTAAATTCTAAGTCTGATTTATTGTTATTTATTACATTTATCAATGCAACACGATTATCTTCTACATTTTCCTGAACAACTTCAAAATTGTGTTTGAGATTGCAGCTTCAGTTTAATCAAAATCAAGGAATGGTGAACAAGCACTCAGATTACCACCTCCTACTGCTTGATTGCCACAAATCTGGTCCTGTGATACCTCACTGTTTGCTTCAGTTTCACTTTCATTATTAGTAATGCTGCTGTTTAAACTTGCATCATTGTTTGCTACCTATTCCTGATTTTCTACTGGTATGATGTCTTAGTTAATATTCACCATAAAAAGAAAAACAATTCTAAACACTTTAAGAAAATTTCAATCTTTACGTTAAGTTATTACTGTTCACATGAAATTTTTGACACTTCAGAAAGAAAGAACAAACAATCAAAGTACTTAACTCAGTTATCTGTGATGTCATTGTTTCATGCTACAAAAATCGCTTTTTTTGCCTTCATTTCTTATCTTTTGTCCACTTTTCAGTTATCATCTCTATATTCACCTTCTTGCATCAGTACAGTGGAACTTCAATTTTACACTATGTGATTTTACATTTTTCACAATTTTACACCATAAATTTGTAGCCCCTGTGCAAAACCTTTAAGATAAACACTAAAAATTCCTTGATTTTTCATTTCTCCCTAGTAAGGTTTACCGCAATTCTAAGTTCTTACTTGATGTATCACTTGACTTCTTCCTATTGACATTTCATGTGACTGAAAAAGTTATAAGTGGCTCAAAAGGCAGATGGTTCACACCATGTGTGGTGGTGGAATAAAGGGAATATTTTAGGCCATTGTGGAGAGGAGAGATGTGAGAGAGGAAATGCTCATGTAACCCATGATTGGTGTTGGCAACACAATTTGCAACATTTAGTTTCACTGTGCAGTTACAATACAACTATTTCTAGGTTGCAGTGCTAATGGGAAAACAAGACAGTCGATGCGAAGTGTTCTAGACTGACCCAATAAGTGATGGAAGGTGCCCAGCCACAACCTTCTTTTTGTATTGCTTATAAGTCCGTCCCATATTTTTGTGTGGAGTTCTGATATACTGTATTCAGCAACAGTATCAATGATTAAACTTTTAAATTAAAACACCAAGTCCTGAACAATATGCTCAGTCACAATCAAAGAAATGTCCCCCATTTCTAGGTGGTGAGCTCTTATTGGCTGGTGACTTCTTAAGTCACCCAATGGCCATCACAGTCACCACACCACACTAACAAATGTAAAATTGCCTCACCTACTGAATGTGTGGAGAGAGGGGTGGCCCTTCAGTGATGGGAGTGCAGGATGAAAGCATTTTGTGAAGTGCTAAAAATATACTTTTCATGCAGACAGTGTGCTATGACACAGATGTCACACAGAAATAGAACAAGGAATTTGTGATAGCACATTTTAAAGAATTTAATGGTCACATCTAACTTGATACAGTTGCAAGAGCTGTATACACTACTCATGTATATACTTTGCACCACACACATCACACACTGTAAATCATAAGGCCTGGCAGCACTGATATAGGGCATAAAGCCAAACTGTAGCACCTGAGCTTTCTTTCGGATTTACATTTTACACAGCGTACAGAAATTCACTGAGCCAACTTCTAATAAGTTGTGACATCTATTAGGAAAGTAAACTCATTTTTCACGTCTCTGTTTCTCTCATGAAGCCTAAATAACACTTTAAAGGCCGTTAGCATATGAAGTAGGCATCATAAGTAAAGCATTAAACAATAACAGCAATGATGACACAGTGTACAGAAATTCACTGAGCCAACTTCTAATAAGTTGTAACGTCAATTAGGAAAGTAAACTCATTTTTCGCATCTCTGTTTCTCTTATCAACCTAAATAACACTTTAATGGCACTGATCATATGAAGTACAGCTCGTAAGAAAACATTAAACAATAACAGAAATGATCACATTGTTTAACCACTTAGCTGCTGTGATGTTTCTGGTTAAATTCAACATGTTCATAATTATTATTATTATTTTTTTTGGGGGGGGGGGGGGGGTGAGCACAAAGGATGATCCCACAAAACCACATGTTTTGAGCGTGTAATTTGTAATCTTAGCACGCAGGTAAGCGGTTTGATTACGTTGCACATGGATCAGTGGTTATAAACTAGCTGCACATTTGAGTACAGAGAATAAGGTGAGAGGAGGAGTTGCCATATATGTCAAAAGATATCACTGTGTAAAAAGCTTGGATACAAAAAAGTTTTGTCTAGAGCAACATATAGAAGCATGTGCCTGTCAACTTAAACTGAAGGAGGGCTCTTTTATAATTGTAACAGTATATAGGTCCCCTTCAGGAAACTTTCATTTATTCGTGGAAATCTTGGATGCCTCATTGTGCTATCTTTCAGATAGGGGAAAGCAAATTATTATTTGTGGGGACTTCAATGTTGATTCACTAAAAGAGTGTAATAGGAAGAATGACCTGGAAGTCTTGCTCTGTTCTTTCAATTTGACATCTGTCATTAATTTTCCTACTTGGGTAGTAAAGGACAGCAGCACATTGATAGATAACACTTTTATAGACCAAGATAAGTTTAAAAACATAAATTCTTGTCCTGTTGAGAATGGCCTTTCTGATCATGGTGCTCAGCTAGTTACAGTATATGACATAGCTCCATTCAGTAATTCAAAACTACTCTCCAAAGTTGTGCGTTCAATTGATGACTCAAATATTAGAAATTTCAGAGAAAATCTTCAGCCGTTAGACTGGGATGAGGTGTACAAGGAACTCGATGCTAATTTAAAATATAACTTATTTCATGATATACTTGTAAGAGAATTTAAAAACTGTTGCCCCAAGAAAGTAGTTAAATCTAATTATAAGAAACCATGCAAAAAACCTTGGCTTACTAAAGGAATATCTTGTAACTCCAAAAAGGAACTGTATCTAACAACAAGAAAGAGTAATGACCCAGAAACAGACAAATATTATAAAAACTACTGTGCTACATTAAGAAAGCTTATTAAAAAGTCCAGAAGCATGTGCATCATGTCTGAGATTAATACCTCTGATAACAAAATCAAAACAATTTGGAATACTATTACAAAGGAGACAGAGTAACCAAGAGTACAGGATGACAGTATTACCATCAAAGCGAATGGAAACTTGACAAACAACAAGCCGGAAGTCGAAAACATTTTGAATAATCATTTTTTAAATGTTGTAGAGAAAATAGGATCTAAATGTTCATTAGAAGAAGCAAGGCAGTTATTGGAAGAGGCCTTACCCACACCATTTGATATAATTGAAATTCCACCCACCTCTCCTTCTGAAATTAGGAAGATAATAAGCTCTCTCAAGAATAAAAGCTCACATGGAATTGATGGCATTTCCAGCAGGATAATAAAAGCTTGTCCCCAAGAGATAAGTGGGATTCTTAGCCACATATGTAATAGCTCTCTGAAGCAGGGTATTTTACCCAGATAGACTGAAGTATGCCATTGTTAAACCACTGCATCAACAACTACCACCCAATCTCTCTTCTGACTGTTTTATCAAAAATTCTCGAAAAAGTAATGTATTGTAGAGTAGGTTCACACCTTTGTAAAAATAAAGTTTTAACAAAATGTCAGTTTGGTTTCCAGAAAGGTTTTTCAATGGAAAATGCAATATATACTTTCACTAATGAAATATTAAATGCTCTGAGTAACCAGAAGTCACCCATTGGGATTTTTTGTGATCTCTGAAAGGCTTTTGATTGTGTAAATCATGGAATACTTCTAGATAAGCTCAAGTACTGTGGTATGAATGAGACAGCACTCAAATCATTTAAATCATACCTAACTGGAAGAGTGCAGAAAGTCGAAATAAGCAGTTCACATAATAAGCAAAAACTTTGTGATTTCTCAAACTGGGGAACAATCAAGAATGGGGTGCTGCAAGGTTCGGTCTTGGGTCCTCTGCTGTTCTTAACATATATTAATGACTTGCCATTCTATATTCACAAAGAAGCAAAGCTGGTACTTTTTGCTGATGATACAAGTACAGCTATCACACCCAACAGACAATTGGTGAAATTGTAAAAGATGTTTTTCAGAAAATCATTAAGTGGTCCTCTGCAAATGGGCTCTCATTAAACTTTGACAAAACACAGTACATACAGTTCTTTCATGGTAAATGGAATGACACCATTAATAAATATAGACTTCGATCAGAAATCGGTAGCTAAGGTAGAATATTCAAAATTTCTAGGTGTATGCATTGATGAGGGGTTGAACTGGAAAAAAACACACTGTAGATCTGCTGAAACGTTTGAGTTCACTTATGCTATTAGGGTCATTGCATTTTGGCGATATACATCTCAGTAAATTAGCTTACCACGACTATTTTCATTCTCTGCTTTTGTATGGCATCATATGCTGGGGTAACTCATCATTGAGAAAGAGAGTGTTCATTGCACAAAAGCATGTAATCAGAATAATTGCTGGAGCTCATCCAAGATCATCCTGCAGACACTTATTTAAAGAGCTAGAGATCATCACTGTAGCCTCACAATATATATATATATATATATTCACTTATGTAATTTGTTATTAACAATCCGAACGAATTCAAAAGTAATAGCAGTGTACATGGCTACAACACTACGAGAAAGGATGATCTTCACTACTCAAGGTTAAATCTAACTTTGGCTCAGAAGGGGGTAAATTATGCTGCCACAAAAGTCTTTGGTCACTTACCTAATAGCATCAAAAGTCTGACAGATAGCCATATAGCATTTAAAAGGAAATTAAAAGTTTCCTCAATTTTGCGTTTTCTAAGTCTGGACTGTGCAAAAATGTAAAATAGGGATTTTACTACATATAACCCATTTCAGACTTCCATGCCAGTGTTTTTCTTTTAAATTTTCCATTCTTCAGTGTCCATTATTACATAAATCAACCTGAAACACAAAAGCCTATTAGTAAATCTCCTAAGCAGGGTAGCTGTAATCCCAGGATCCTCCACCACGATTGAAATATATTAGGGCTATTCTGAGTGTAGCAGTTAGTAGAAAACTCTGAAAGCTACCTAGAACAGATAGTTAGGAACACGAATCATGATGGAAATAATTGGATGTACATCTAATGACCATAAACAGAACTGACCTCTTTGAGGACATCTACATTGAAAGTGGTATCAGTGACCATGACACTATTGTGCCAACTATGATTACCAAAGTACAAGGGACAGCTAAAACAAGCAGAAAGTTATATACTTCCAGCAAACTAGATAAACAGGCAGTAGTATTTGTCCATTGTAGGCTGTATTGTAATTCATTACTATCTTGTTGTTAGCTAATTTAGGCTGAGAGCCATTATGCAAAACACTTGCTACATCACATAATATCATGCTCATCACATTCTTTTATGTCACATACATAAAACCTGAAGGTATTTGTCCATTGTAGGCTGTATTGTAATTCATTACTATCTTGTTGTTAGCTAATTTAGGCTGAGAGCCATTATGCAAAACACTTGCTACATCACATAATATCATGCTCATCACATTCTTTTATGTCACATACATAAAACCTGAAGTTGCAATGGAGTATGACTTCTGGTTTTATGTATGTGACATAAAAGAATGTGAAGAGCTCAATATGTAATACATATATAGCAAGTGAGCTTGATAATGGTTCACAGCCGAAATAAGCTAATATCATGATTTTAATAAAGCACAATACAGTCTACAGTGGACAATGTATGTTTCATTTAACACTTAGAGGCTGTGGATTCCCACAGAAGCAAAATCAGTAGTGTCATATATCAATAAGGAACTTGAAACTTTCAGCACACGGCAGGAGCAGGTAGATGAATTATGGCTCAAGTTTAAAAGAATAGTTGATCATGAACTGGATAGAAATGTACCCAGCAGAACAGTTCGTAATGGGAGGGAACCTTCATGGTATACAAAACTTAAAAGAAAATTCTAGGGAAATGGAGATTACTGCATAATATGTGTAAAACAATGCATAAGGCTACAGATAGAAAAATTCTGAATGAAACACGTTTGCCTGTTAAGTGAGTAATGCGTGATGCCTTCAATAACTACCATAGCAGAATATTGTTAAATGATATCTCACTAAACCCAAAGAAATTCTAGTCGTATTTAAAGGCTGGTAGTGCCATCAAACTTTGTGTACAGTCCACAATGAATGAGACAGGAACTGAAACTGAGGGTGGCAAAGCAAAAGCTGAAATGCTTTAACTCTGTTTTCAAATGTTTTGCTACAGAGGAAACCCCAGGATAATTGCCCCAATTTAATCCTCTTATCACTGAAAAGATGAATGAAATAAGTATTAGTGTCAGTGGTGTTGAAAAACAGCTGAAATTGTTAAAATTGAACAGTGCTCCAGGACACAGTGAAATCCCTATCAGATTCTATACTGAATCTGCAGCTGAGTTAGCCCCTCTTCTAAATATAATCTATTGTAGATCCATCAAAGAAAAACTGTGCACAGTTCTTGTAGACAGGTGTGACCTGTGCTTTTCCAAGAAGGATAGTAGAAGTGATACACAAAACTACCGTCCAGTATCATTGAGACTGATTTGTTGTAGAATTTTAGAACATATTGTGAGCTCAAGCATCATGGGGTATCTTGAACAGAATGACCTCCTCAATGACAACCAGCAAGGATTCCAAAAACATCAATCATGTGAAGCTCAATTCACAATTTTCTCACAACATACTGAAAGCTTTGGATAAAAAGCAGTCACTTGGATGCAGTATTTCTTGTTTTCTGAAAAGAATTTGACTCAGTACCACACCTATCTTATTGTCAAAAGTGTGATCATATGGGGTATTAGTCAAAATTTGTGACTGGACAGAGGCATTTTTGGTAGGGAGGATGGAGTATATTATCTTGGAGGAATAGTCACTGTCAGATGTAGAAGTAACTGTAGGTGGACCTAGAAAATGTCTTGGGATATTTGCTGTTCATGCTGTATTTAATGTCCTTGCAGACAATAATAATAGTAACCTCAGGCTCTTTTCAGATGATGCAGTTGTCTATAATAAAGCATTACCTGAAAGAAGCTGCATAAATATTCAGTCAGATCGTCATAAGATTTCAAAGTATTGTAAAAATTGACAACTTACTTTTAATGTTCAGAAATGTAAAACGGTGCACTTCACAAAATGAAAAAACCTAGTGTCCTATGACTATATGCCAATGAGTTGCTGTTGGAATTAGCCAACTCACACAAATAGTTGGGTGTAACACTTTGTAAAGGTATGAAACGGAATGATTACATAGGCTCAGTCATGGGTAAAGCAGTTGGTAGACCTTGGTTTAATGGTAGAATATTGGGGAAGTGTAACCAGTCAAAAAAGGAGATTGCTTACAAATCCCTCATGCAAGGTTTTTGAATATTGCTCAACTGTGTGGGACCTGTACCAGATAGGACTAACAGGGTATATTGAACGTGTACAGAGAAGGGCAGAAAAAATGGTCACAGGTCCATCTGATCCATGGGAGAGTTTCACAGAGATACTGAAGGAACTGAAATGGAACACTCTTTCAGACAAAGGTAATCTAACACAAGAAAGTCTATTAAGAAAATTTCAAGAACTGGCATTAAATGATGACTCTAGGCATACACTATTATCCCCTATGTATTGCTCACTTAGGGATCATGTGGATAAGAGTAGAATAATTACTACATGCACAGAAACATCCAAAATATCATTCTTCCCCTTACCATATGTGAACGTAACAGGAAGAAACCTTAATAACTGGCATAATGGTATGTACCCCCTGCCATGCACTACACAGTGCTTTACAGAGTATATACTGTATGTAGATGTAAAATACTCATCTTCATTTTTCGATGAATTCCAGTGATGCAGTAGCTGTGAAAGAATCACAAGTATCTGCTTCGCCAAATCTGTTGCAACTTCTTGTCCTCTTCATGGTGTAGCTAATGATGTAATATGCCAAGAGAAATTTCAAGTAATCAGGTTGACATGAAGTTTCACTTTCACAATTACATGTTTATTGCATAAAAACTGATACAAAATTGTTACTCAAAAACAAAACTGGTCCCTTCCTGCCCCATGGCTGTTTCACTGCTCATAAATTGTTCCAGTATTTACAGGTGACATCATCCATTATTACAAACAGAAAATTTAAAGATTACAATCAAAACTTGTTCACGTTTACAGGCAGATATTAGAAAATTAAATATTAATTCACTCCTCCCATACTGTAACACTGAGTTTTACTTGGTTCTTAGTTGTTTTAATACCAAATTTCACACAATATGTTCACTAACAATGTGTTTTACAAAGTCAGTTATATCATGAGAGTTATCGCATGGAAAATGTTCTAATATGTACATAAATACAAATGAAAATTTAGTTTCACATCTTGTGAAAAGTGTTCTGGAATTATAAAATGAGAATTGTTTATGATTTATGTTCAAGTATCAATTAGTAACATACAAATATCATTTATGTTCAAGTATCAATTAGTAGTATTCAAATTGGAGCAGAGATGTTTTGCACATGATAAAATTGAAATGAAGTTAATGACAGCATAATAAATTATGTTTTAATATAACCAGATAAATGAAATAAGGATGTTACAGAGTTTATATAAGCCTGTAAATGTGGCATCCTAACGTCTGAGTATACGCTTTATCTCATATATATCCTAACAAAAATCATACATTGGTACATTTCAAAGAGCTACAGCAGGAAGCAGAAAACAAAGTGTTAGATGTTGTCTTCTGTGGAATACCTGCAGAAATGCCATGAAGAGTCTGTATTGAGAATTATAGTGATTTACCAGCAGCTCTTAGAACTGCAGTGCAGTTGGAGGAGATAGATTTTGCCACGAAGCAATGGATAGATCACTGTGAATTTGCTTTAGATGTGCCCCTGGTAGGTGAGTGGTCAGCACGACGGAATGTCATAATTAATGGCACGGGTTTGATTCCCGGCTGGATTGGAGATTTTCTCCACTCTGGGATTAGGAGCTGTGTTGTCCTTATCATCATCATTTCATCCCCATCAACACACAAGTCGCCAAAGTGGCGTCAACTTGAAAGACTTGCACCAAGCAAACGGTCTACCCAACGGCAGGCCCTAGCCACACAGCATTTCCATTTTGCTTCAGAGGTCAAATATTACAAGTGTCAACTTAAGGGCCATATACAGAAACAATGTTGGCAACCAGAGTGTTAATAGTGTGGGGACTTGGACCACTGAGCATTGGATTTCCAGAATACAAAGAATCGGAAGTATCATTGAGAGAATCTGCCATTAAATTCAAATGGGAATGCTCTGACCATCACAAAGTATGCCTGGTAGACTGTGAAACTTCACAAGTTAGTGCACAGGTTGAATGCTGCTTAGAGGGCTTAGTGATTGATGTGGAACAAAGTTTCTTGTATACACAGGGTCACATGTGTCCATTATCAGCCTGGACATGGCGAGCAGGAGCAGACTTGGGCCACCATGATATGAGTTACATGGAGTTGTTGATAACACTGTTGAGTCACTGGGTATGACAGTACTTGATTTTACTGTTGGGAAAACTAATCTCGCGTCCGTCGGCCGTCGTAATTTAATATATTATTTACCACAAAAATTTATCGGTGATGGTGATTGTTGCCGACTTATGTGGTGGGCCTTAATAAAACTGATATTTCATTTAATTTTGATTTACAATTAAATGCTTTTGTGAAGTTCTCCCTTTTTTTAATAATATTAAACTTGAGTGGAAATTATTTTTTACATTAATGAACGTTAGACTCACTGAATCTTAAAGCATGAACATATAAGTTGAACAATGGAATAAACTTTTCATATTAATTTCCTCGGCTAGTCAGTTCACCTTAAAGCAAAAAATCTTTAGTTGTTAATTACAATTGCGGCCCACACATGAACGAGAGTATTTCTTCTTACCTCCGTTAACCATTACTTTGTAGTCAGAGTCCTGGCTCTGGCTCTCGGCTGTGGTACTGAAAATAAGAATCTTAAAGCTACATATTTTCTGCAATGTCAGGCGGCTGTGGAGAAAAATGAACATTATGTTAATAGCGGGCGAGTTTTTCACTTCCGCTAATTTTGATAAGTTAATATCGCCATGTAATGGCATTGTTGGCTGCATCGGCTGCTGCGATTGTTGATCTGTAAATTACTCAAATGCAGGTTAATTCAAAGGAAGGCGGACATGAAATTGGGATCACCTCTTACAAACTAAAAGTGAACAATGATATTAAATCAATATATTATCTGCTTAATTTGTACAAATATGCTTACATTTGCCAGCACTCGCAAGATGTCCGTCTACACACAACCAAGACAAGAGAAGAAGTGAAGACGACTAAAAAAAATTAACAAAAGAACATATCTTGTCGTCCCTTTAGATCATTTTGTTATATTTCTTTGCCCTCGAAACTTACACAGAGAAATTATTATAATACGGATACATGAGAAAAAAAGTATATTATTCAATTTTTAAATGTCTCTTCCTTATAAATACTGTCTTTTAAGTCTTTTCTTATTATTTTGCTGGGGACGCTATACTAAGTTCACTAAATATATGCAAGTTTTCCCATATTTGTGTGAAGGATATTCAGTGATTCTTGGGCTTGATTTTATCAACAAACATGATGCAGGGATTGATACTTAGCAACACACAGCTGAGCTCAGTGAAATATAGTTTCAATTGGAGGATACAATTGCAAATAAAACAATATTGCAAGGTTCACCTGTCACGAAAGTTATATAACCAGGAATAATACAATAAATATATCACTGTTGTGTGGTTTATTGACACAACACTGATACAAATAAGTCTGTTACCAAGTGCTAAGTTGTAGAGGAACACTTTATGGAAAATTATACCAATGTCCATGAAGTGCCAGTGAAATGCAGAATTCTGGAAGAAACCACAAGTCCATTGGCATACTAAGCCTAGTGAACGTTGGAGTTCAAGCTCCAGTACAGCATTCAGATTCTAAGTCCAGAGAACAGCCAAAACAACATTGAACAGCAAGTCCACCACAGTGTAGCACTTCCGAGTTGTGGAGCAGAACATAGCGCAATGAGAACTGGCTTGTAGACATCGGTAGCAGCGTTAAATAAGGCCCCATGGTTAATGGAGCCAACAACTGGAGTTGCTGTATATTCTGGGTGGCCAGTTGCTGAGTGTTATGGATGACCAATCACAGTGGTTTGAAGCACACATTTGCGAAATTAGTAACGGACCACACATGGAGAAGTGTGGCCAATGATGCATTTCTCAGCCGCATATTATGGAGGATGCTGCTGCTTGCTGCAGAGATTTAATAGTGGTGGATACCACATCCCTTCCCCCTTGGGGAAGAGGGGAAACATCTGCTGCAAATGAATGCCACATCCATGGGTGTGGCATTGGTGACTCGGGCACAGGTGTATACATACAATAACACCCCAGCCGGAGGTGAAGGTTGTATGATGTGGACCTTGGCAGCAGAGCAGTCAAAGCAGGAGGAGACAGTGGCCTGTCTTCATCTTCATCTGGAATTACTTGTGGTTGGTGAGCGGATGACATCTTGTTGTCCAAGAATGGCAGGCTGCGGGGCTGGATGATGTCTGGAATAAGTTGCTCTTGTTGGGGTGCAGTGTTGATCAGCTGGCTGTGGGCAAAAGGCATGAATAAGTCTGGTGTTACGATGCCTGGATGGCTCTGGATAGGTTGGGAACTAGGTGACTGGTAATGGTGGTATGGAGAGGGAGATGGAAAAAACTGTTGGGAAACTAGTCAGGGACAAAGTTGATTGGCATGTTACAGAAGCTCACAGTCCAGGAGCTGCACTCTAAAGACCTTCTGGCTCTGGTGTTGGATGATTGTTGCCAGAATCCAGGCAGGTTGCTGCCCAAATCCTTTCGCCTACACCAAGGTCCCAGCGTGGAACTAGGAAGCAGGCAATTGTGGTGCTGGCCATTGCGCCAGCATGAACAGGCTCAAGAGGGGGCCCGTGGCTGCTGTCTGTGGAGAAGAAAAAAAAAGGAGTTGGTGGGTTCATTGGTGGAGTGATCATGGACTTATTTCTTCATCTGAGGTTTGAAAGTGCAGGCCATCCTCTTGGCTTCTCCATTATATTATGGGTGGAATGGGGTGTTGGAATCTAGTGAATGACATACTGGGCACAGAAATCATGAAACTCCTCGCTATGGAATTGTGGACCATTGTCAGTCACGAGGACTTCTTGTGTACCCGCAAGCACGTGGTGGCCAAGAAACAAATGAATGTCATGGGGCTGCCTGCTGGCTTTGGCAGGATGGACATGTTTGTGTGAGCTGGTCAATCTCCTGGTTCATGCCTGGCCAGTAATTGAACCTGTGAACCAGGATTAATTCAGGATACCCCTAGTGACCTCGATGCAATAGTTGTAGGACATGCTGATGTAAATAATAAGAAATATGTGGTTGTCCGTCATTGGAAAGGAGTAGAATAACTCCATCGATCAACATGAGCTGATGGCAGGCGTTAAAGGACTGACAAAGTGCAAGGGAAGCCTTAGGAGGTTGTCATTCAGGCCATCCATGGAGTATATGAGTCCGGACTTGTTGGAGTACCTCATCATTACCAATTGTGTCTGCGATCTGGTAACTGATAATGGGAAAAGAATCTAGGCGGCTTTTCCTTCTTCATGTGTGAAAACACAGAATTTCTTCTTTGGCAAACTCAGGATCGGGTCCCCATGGAAGGAGGGAAAGGGCATCAATGTTGGTGTGCTCAGTTGTGTTGTGAAAGTGAATCTCATATTGGTAACTTGCCATAAATAAAGCCCAGTGCTGGAGGCAGTGAATAGTCCTGTCTGGAATCTTTGCTGCTGGATTGAATAAGGATTTATGGTCTGTTGTGAGGTGAAACTTTGTGCCATAAACAAAAACACTGAATTTCTTTAATGTGAAGATGATGGCCAGTGGCTCTTTTACTATTTGGGAATACCTGTGTTGGGTGTCAGTCAATTTTTTCAATGTGTAAGCCTCAGAGTGCTCAGAGCCATCCACCTCCCTGTGAGCCAGGACCACTCCAACATCTGTATCAGATGTGTCCATTGCAATAACTATCTGCTTTGCTGGATCTAAATGTGCAAGGCACAGGGCTGTCAACAACTGGGATGTCAATCTGTGGAATGCACACTCACAAGCTAGTGTCCACTGGAAAGCCACACTTTTTTACAAAACTGGGACAAGGGGGCAGTTTCTGTTGCTGCTGTGGGAAAGAACTTTTGGTAATACGATACCTTCCCCCAAGTTGCTTAAGCGTTGTTGGTCTGGGAAGTTTGATTGTGGCTTCAACACGTTTATCCAGAGGACGAATGCCTGAGCTGGAAATGATGTGGATGAGGTACTCAGTCTCAGGCTGGAAAAAACAACATTTTTCTTTTTTGCATTTGAGACCAGTCTCCCTTAAGACACTGAATAAAGATTTCCGATTGTGAAGGTGTTCCTACATGGATCTCCCTGTTACAATAATGTCATCTAAATAGTTAATGCATCCATCCGCTTTGAGTGCTAATTGTTCCAAAAACCATTGAAAAATGGCAGGGGCACTTACTATATCAAACATTAGGCATTTCAAACAATAAAGCGCATGCAGCACGTTAAGTGTTAGAAACTGTTGAGATTCTGCATCAAGGGGAAGTTGGAAGTATGCAGCCACTAGGTCTATTTTAGAGAAGAAATTTCCACTTTTTAATTTTGACAGTAATTGTTCCAGCTTCAGAATAGGATATGTCTCTGTCTCTGATTGGGCATTGGCAGTTACTTTAAAATCACTGCACAGGTAGATCTTTTCCAATGGCTTTCGCACTATGTCTAATGGGTAGGCCATTGACTGGAAGGAATAGGTTCTAGAACCCCAATTGCATTTAGGTGAACCAATTCTTCTTTTACTTGCTCTCTGAGGGCTAAAGGAATGATGCTGGCTCAAAATCACAGGCCATGCATTATGTTTCCGTACAATGTGCACCTCAGAATCCTTCATGGTGCTGAGTTCCAGGATGAACAGATCCTCACAATCCTGGCAAAATGTCTCTGGCTTTGAGTACAGAATATCTTCAGATACCAAATTCAAGAATCGTCTATTGAAAATCCAAATTTCTGAAAAGAATCAAGTCCAAACATGTTCTCTGTGAAATCACTGTTAACAATTAAGAAGATAATGTGGTGGGTGACATTATGATATGTCATTTTTCGGCAGTTCAACTTGACCACATACTGGAATGGTAAATTTATTATATGCTATTAGCCATCTCTTTGTTTCTTGCAAGAGAGGAGCTCCAAGTTTCAAATAGGAAGTGTAATGCAGAATGCTTACAATTGTGCCAGTGTCTACCTGTAATTGAACTGTTTTCTATGCAATTTGCACTTCTACGAAAAGCTTATTGAGGTATCTTGATGGTCTATGGTTTCTACCAGATTAACATCCATCTGTTGGCCAAGAGGCTGTCTTGCCTGGTGGGAATTATGACATACATAAGCTAAATGGCTGTTCACAGAACACTTTTGGCAAAAGGCCCATCTGTCAGGACTGTCTTTATGGTGATGTTTTTTAAAACAATCCGGACATGACAGCAATTGTTTTGGTGCCCAAGACTAGTTTTATCAATTCAAGCGAGTTGGGGTGCATTATTGGTTAATGGTGAGGCTTCCTGCCTATACTGTTGCTAAATCCAAAACGCCACTAGTGTGGTCATTGCCTGATGGCTCAGATGTGTTTATGTTAACATCTGCTATGTTGACACATGGCTCCAGTTTCTTACCTGCTGCTTTGGTCATTTCAAGCCTTTGTGCTAAGTCCAAAACTTTGTCTAATGATGGGTCTTTGAGTTGAAGTGCCTCATGCTGAAAATACCTGTTTGTAGTACCCCAGATGATCATGTCCATGATCACTTCTTCTGCATAGGACTTCTTACTTTTAGGCGTAACAAAATGACATTTTCACCCTAAACCTTACAACTCTGCAGCCCATCTCTATGAGTCTGGTTTGGCTGTTTCTTGCATTGGTAAAATGCTACCCAGGAGGAAATAATATGGATATGCCACTGGTAATATTTAGTCAGCAACAAATGAATATTTGAGAAGGTGAGCTCTGAAGGCCTAGATGAGGGGGCCAATTTGCACAGTAGCTGGTAAATCTCAAGTTTTGGCCAAGTCAAAAACAAAGATTTCATGAGGCTGGTGTCAGTTACCTTGAATGCATGGAAATGCTCCGGTAACCTTGATCTGCAGGATTCCCAATGCTCTAAAGCCACATCTAAGGAAGGAAAAGCCTGCACTTGCTGTGTTGCACATGTCTGCAGTAACCTTTGAAGTAGTGGTTGGAAGGTTTTCAGTAGCAGCTTCTGGCTCTCCTCCTGCTGGTGAATAAAGTTGCATGAGTAGAGCTTGCAATGTAGATGATTGCTAGCTTGTTGCCATTTTATTGTGGTATAACCAAGAATAACACAATAAATATATCACCATTCTGTAGTTTATTGACACAACATTGGTTCAAATAATTCTGTTACCAAGTGCTAAGTTGTAGAGCAATACTTTATGAAAAATTATATAAATTGATGGTGGTTATATCAATGTCCATGGAGTGCAAGTAAAATGGAGAATTCTGGTGGAGATCACAAGTCTGTTGACATTCTAATCCTAGGGTACATTGAAGTCCAAGTTCCAATATAGCATTCAGATTCTAAGTCCAGAGTGCAGCCAAATCAACATTGAACAGCAGGACACACAGTGTAGCACTTCTGAGTTGTAGAGTAGAACATAGCATGATGAGAACTGGCTTGTAGACATCAGTAGCAGCATTGAATAAGGCTCCATAGTTAACGGATCCAGTGCTGGAGTCACTGTGTATTCTGGGTGGAAAATCGCTGAGTGTTATGGGTGGCCAATTTAGGTGCATGTGCACGAAGGCAGCCTGCGATGTTAGCAATGGGTCACACATGGAGAAGTGCAGCCAACAATGTGTTTCTCAGCCACATGTAATGGAGCACACTGCTGCTCGGTGCAAAGATTTAATGGTGGTGGATACCACAGAAGGTGATGCCAGCTAAACTACAGATGTGTTCATTAAAGATTGATGAACAGGATAAAATAGCAGAAGGTATGGCAAAAATAGTGTGGGTTTCTATGGGTACTGATTTGCCTCGCGGGATTTTGTATGTGGTTGAGCCACTCTCAAGCAATGACAAGTTGGATGATTCACATTGTTTTGTGTGCAGAAAATAGTATATGTGAGTAATATTAATGAAAAATACATGGTTCCAGTTGGCATAGATAACTTTGGCAGATATGAAGTTAGCCTGTTAAAGGTATGGGAATGTGATGCATGTAGAGGTATGCTGAACAAACTGTCCCACAAATATATATATATATATATATATATATATATATATATATATATATATATATATATGTGTGTGTGTGTGTGTGTGTGTGTGTGTCCGGATGGAAATTGTGTGTGTGTGTGCGCGAGTGTATACCTGTCCTTTTTTCCCCCTAAGGTAAGTCTTTCCGCTACCGGGATTGGAATGACTCCTTACCCTCTCCCTTAAAACCCACATCCTTTTGTCTTTCCCTCTCCTTCCCTCTTTCCTGATGAAGCAACCGTCTGTTGCGAAAGCTTGAATTTTGTGTGTATGTTTATGTTTGTTTGTGTGTCTATCGACCTGCCAGCGCTTTTGTTTGGTAACCAGCGCTTTTGTTTGGTAAGTCTCATCATCTTTGTTTTAAGATTTAGATATATATGATCAACACCTTCAACCCATTACATGCAGTCTCCCATCCTTCATCAAAGACACTAACCACTTTCTCGAATGCCTGGAATCCTTACCCAATCCGTTACCCCCGGAAACCATCCTTGTAACCATTGATGCCACTTCCTTATACACAAATATCCCGCACGTCCAGGGCCTCGCTGTGATTGAGCACTTCCTTTCACGCCGATCACCTGCCACCCTACCTAAAACCTCTTTCCTCATTACCTTAGCCAGCTTCATCCTGACCCACAACTTCTTCACTTTTGAAGGCCAGACATACCAACAATTAAAGGGAACAGCCATGGGTACCAGGATGGCCCCCTCGTACGCCAACCTATTCATGGGTCGCTTAGAGGAAGCCTTCTTGGTTACCCAAGCCTGCCAACCCAAAGTTTGGTACAGATTTATTGATGACATCTTCATGATCTGGATTCACAGTGAAGAACTCCAGATTTTCCTCTCCAACCTCAACTCCTTTGGTTGTATCAGATTCACCTGGTCCTACTCCAAATCCCGTGCCACTTTCCTTGATGTTGACCTCCACCTGTCCAATGGCCAGCTTCACACATCCGTCCACATCAAACCCACCAACAAGCAACAGTACCTCCATTATGACAGCTGCCACCCATTCCACATCAAACGGTCCCTTCCCTACAGCCTAGGTCTTCATGGCAAACGAATCTGCTCCAGTCCGGAATCCCTGAACCATTACACCAACAACCTGACAACAGCTTTCGCATCCCGCAACTACCCTCCCGACCTGGTACAGAAGCAAATAACCAGAGCCACTTCCTCATCCTCTCAAACCTAGAACCTCCCACAGAAGAAACACAAAAGTGCCCCACTTGTGACAGGATACTTTCCGGGACTGGATCAGACTCTGAATGTGGCTCTCCAGCAGGGATACGACTTCCTCAAATCCTGCCCTGAAATGAGATCCATCCTTCATGAAATCCTCCCCACTCCACCAAGAGTGTCTTTCCGCCGTCCACCTAACCTTCGTAACCTCTTAGTTCATCCCTATGAAATCCCCAAACCACCTTCCCTACCCTCTGGCTCCTGCCCTTGTAACCGCCCCCGGTGTAAAACCTGTCCCATGCACCCTCCCACCATCACCTACTCCAGTCCTGTAACCCGGAAGGTGTACACGATCAAAGGCAGAGCCACGTGTGAAAGCACCCACGTGATTTACCAGCTGACCTGCCTACACTGTGACGCATTCTATGTGGGAATGACCAGCAACAAACTGTCCATTCGCATGAATGGACACAGGCAGACAGTGTTTGTTGGTAATGGGGATCACCCTGTGGCTAAAGATGCCTTAGTGCACGGCCAGCACATCTTGGCACAGTGTTACACCGTCCGGGTTATCTGGATACTTCCCACTAACACCAACCTATCTGAACTCCGGAGATGGGAACTTGCTGTTCAATATATCCTCTCTTCCCGTTGTCCACCAGGCCTCAATCTCCGCTAATTTCAAGTTGTTGCCACTCATACCTCACCTGTCATTCAACAACATCTTTGCCTCTGCACTTCCGCCTCGACTGACATCTCTGCCCAAACTCTTTGCCTTTACAAATGTCTGCTTGTGTCTGTGTATGTGCGGATGGATATGAGTGTGTGTGCGAGTGTATACCTGTCCTTTTTCCCCCTAAGGTAAGTCTTTCACTCTCGGGATTGGAATGACTCCTTACCCTCTCCCTTAAAACTTACATCCTTTCGTCTTTCCCTCTCCTTCCCTCTTTCCTGATGAGGCAACAGTTTGTTGCGAAAGCTTGAATTTTGTGTGTATGTTTGTGTTTGTTTGTGTGTCTATCGACGTGCCAGCGCTTTCGTTTGGTAAGTCACATCATCTTTGTTTTTAGAGGGAAACATTCCACATGGGAAAAATATATCTAAAAACAAAGATGATGTGACTTACCAAACGAAATCGCTGGCACGGCGATAGACACACAAACAAACACAAACATACACACAAAATTCAAGCTTTCGCAACAAACTGTTGCCTCATCAGGAAAGAGGGAAGGAGAGGGAAAGACGAAAGGATGTGGGTTTTAAGTCATTCCAATCCCGGGAGCAGAAAGACTTACCTTAGGGGGAAAAAAGGACGGGTATACACTCACGCGCACACACACACACACACACACACACACACACACACATATCCATCCACACACATATATATGTGTGTGTATGTTTGTGTGATATATATATATATATATATATATATATATATATATATATATATAGATAGACACACACACACACACACACACACACACACACACACACGGAGTACCGCAGATGAGTCTTGGCTGGAGACAGTGTGGGCATTGATGCTGTTGGTGGTCATACGAGATGGTAGACGCACATGACCTCCAACTCCACCTCAACTGGGATGGGGGTACAGAGGTGGAAAAATGGGAGGCAGGTCCACCTCGAAGTCGTTGAGCCAGCGGGGGCAGACGATGCGTCGGCCAGCCCATGAGCAGGCAGGTGGAATGGGGGATGGCGGCATGTAGGTGTAGCAAGCCCGGATGCTAACTGAGCTGTCCAGCAAGATGAAGGCACAGATTGTCGTCGATAGGTAGGTACACAGTTCTGAATATTGTTCACTTCAAACTTCACACGTTGGTGAGCACAGTCCGGCTTTGACATAAAACTCGAGTCCATTGTTTGTGTTAGTGGTGTAGCACTCGACCATCAAAGAGCGACAAAATTTGAGGTTAATGTGGCAGGAGATCATGAATCGCTGTGAATTAATGTAGAACCAGTCATTGGCAAAGGAATCAAGAGGTCCAGCAATTGTTGTTGAGCTTCCAAATCTTTGAACAAAGTGTTAGGTGAGGCAGCCATGGCGGCATGCATAACCTGTTGATGCTACAACACCCGGCACGGTAGTCACAGAAGACGTGCAAACTCTGGGGTCACCAGTATGGGAACATGACGCATGTAGAGGTATACTGAACAAACTGTCCTACAAATATTTGCACATAAATATATATTTCCACAGTAGTCATACACATGTTCACAGCAAGAGACATAAATGCAGACTGCTAGAATAACATGGCGGCTCAAATGTCCGTTCTCAGTCAAAGATCATGTTGTTCATGGTCGATACGACCAGCGGAAGTATTAGCAGCAGAAGAATTCAGTAGGTCAAGTCTGGGTATAAGCCATAAGCAAATGGTCGATGCAGTAGCGTTATGCAAGAAACTGGATCAGTTGAAGGGTAGTTATTGCGCAGATGTGGAGGAAGTATTTGAAGTCTAGCAACTTATTTTGTACAGATGGATGTTAGCAGCATCTTGGTAACTCAGCACTATTCACCTACAGGGGATAGTACACCTATTTATAGGAAACTGTATTACATAGTGAGACATTTACAGTAATTAGTGAAGGAGTTCGTTGTACAGCAACTGTGAGATAGGATCATTGAACCTAATGATAGCCCCTGGACCACAAACATAGTTATCTTGCATAAGAAATCATTAAATGAAACAAAGAAATACAGGTTTTGTTGTGATTATAGGTATCTGAATGCACGAACTGTTACAGATCTTATTCAATCCCTAACATGATGGAAACTTTCAATAGCCTGGGTCAGTGTTGTTATTACACCTGAGGCACCTGAGGATACACCAGCGACAATGTTTATGGACATTCTTGGTAAAAACAGCTGCTGTTTGGTTTAAAAGATGCACCAGCTATTTTACAGCAGTTATTGGAAGAAGTTTTGAGGGGGTGAATCATAACAATTGCATGGTTTATTTAGATGATGTATTAATTTTTTCAAAGAATATACCTGAACATGTAAGATGATTGGAGGATGTTTTTCATAGAATATGGTGAGCCCTTGTGATACTGAGCATGGACAAGTGCCAATTTGCTCAAACTCATGCTGAAACACATGATTAGTGAATGTGGTGTGCAAACTGATCCTTGTCTTGCAGAAGTGATTCAAAATTTTCCAACATCACAAACAACCAAATACAGTCATTTGTCAGTTTATTTAACTGCTACCATTAATTCAAAAGGATTTTGCAAAAATAATTGGACCTTTGACAGATTACTCAAAAAAGTGTAAAGTCTCAGTTGCCATGGGAGTGTCTCCTGGAATTCCAAAAATTGAAGGAGGCATTGATTTCAGATCCAGTATTGGTGTTTCCCAATTTTGAAAAAGAGTTTATACTCTTATGTGATGCTTGTAATGAAGCAGTTTCCTATATTTTGGATCAGATTGTTAATGGACAGGAGCATCTTGAAACATAACAGTCTAATTGAAACCTATTTCAACATGTAAATTTTAACCATAAACAGTAATTTCTGACACAGAGGTGTATGGAAATATGTACTTGTGAAAAAGTTATGAAGAAAATAATTATGGAATCTTAATTACACTAATGTGTAGAAGTCTGTTAATTGTTAGGAACATTTTATGTGGTATGAATCTTCTGTAATTAGTAAATATAACAAGTGTAATGTTAACATTTGATACCTAAGAATGTATACACGTTGCAATTAATGTATACACTAGAATTCACTCAAGTGTTTAATATATAAGAGTCACGGTAATTATTGAAACGTGTCATTTGTTTTAGGATGAGAGTTTTAATTGTTAATTAATCAAAAAATTATTCTAAACAATGCTGAGGTTTGTTCAGGATTGTTAAGAAAGTATAAATAGTTACAGCCATGTTGGCAATTGAGTCACTACTTTGTGTGATGTTGGACAGAAAGTATGTAGCTAGCTGTGCATAATTTATTTCAATATTGTAAGTATGATACAACTTATTTCAGATTTGTCATGATGCTTTTATTTACTTTGAGACTGTAATAAATATTTAGCTGAAACACAACACGAGATTGATTTATAATTTTAACTTTTCCGAAGTTGGAATTTTTACAGTGACTGAGAATTTAGTACTTCTGCTGCGACAGATTGCCAGCTACGATAAGTAAAATGATGCATAGAACGTTATACTCTGGTAGCATATGCTTCGAGGCAGTTAAATAAAGCAGAGCATAACTACTCTACAACTGAAAATGAAATGCTAGCAGCCATATGCAGTGTTATGTATTTCCATTGATACTTGTATGGTAAAAAAATTAAAGTTATGATGATCACACATGATTAAAATAGCTGTTTGGACCAAAAGATTCATCTAGTCATCTAACACATTGGGCTCTCGAGTCAGTGAATTTGATAATGAGATTGTCCATAATAAAGGTGGGAACACACATGTTGAGTGCAATGGGCAAGAGTGTGTCAGAATCGCAACAAACACAAGCAGAGGATAAAGATTGTCAGATTTTTAAGTCACAGCTGGAGTTTATCAAACATCAGGATTTGTTGTGCACATTCTGTGGTCACAGCAGCTTTTCAAAAGGAAGTCTTACAATGGGCTCATGACCATGTGTTGTCAGGTCTGGTGGCCGATGAGTGTCAGATATACATACACTGGAATAGTTTTGGTAGAGAAATAGAAAGCATGGCGTGGAGCAGTATGTCAGAGACTGTGTACCATGTGTACCATGCATGCAGAGAGCAGATATTTTGCATCAAAAAATCGCTTTCCAGAGGTTACCAGAGGCATCAAGCCATTTAAAATGCTTGGGCTTTGAACCAATCGATAAAACACCTGTGGTGAACAGGTCTGTGCTTATGATAACCAACCATTTTTCATGGTTTAAAGCAACAATAGCAATTCCTGACCAATAGGCCACTGCTATAGCACAGGCATGGGTTAACAGTTGGATATTTGAGGTTGGAGTACTTGATATCTTAGTCACAGATCAGAATATGAACTTCATTTCAGAATTTATGAAGTAACTACGCTATGTGTTATTTATTTGGAAGTTATGAAGGAGCCTTGTACACCTTCAAACCAACAACAGGACAGAGCACATCCATAAAACCATTCTAAAAATGCTAATCTTCTATGTGAAAGTTAGACATGATGATTGGGACCCCTGTCTTGCACATTTGGTTTGCACATACAATTTGAAGGTTCATATGGGAATGGCCATGTCACCATTTTTAGGTGGTGTATGGGAGGAAGATTCCATCCCATTTTGATGTTTTAAGTCCTAAGTTGGTACTGGATTGCAAATTGGTAAAGAAGTTTGCAAGAAGAACACAGAAAGTATGGAAAAACATGCTAAAAGCAAGCACAAAGGCTCTGGACCACCAAGAACAGCCAAATATGTGCATGGGCAAACTACCACAATATTGTATAGGGCAGTAGGTATTAGTCACTAAACCCTATATCCTGAAGGGAAAGATGTAGAAATTCTCAACCGAATATCACAGACCATGTAAGGTTGTGGAAATGACCACACCAGTTAATGTAAAAGTACAATTTCCTACTAAAATATATATTGTTCATGACAGTAGAGTAAAACTACTTAAAGGAATGGTGGATGTGGTACCACAGTTATTTGTGACTCAGTATGCAAAGGTGCAGTAGGCAGAAAGGGAGAATTGCTAGTGGTTAGACTGCTCAAAGCACATGACATGTCTTATGCTTTAATACCACTTAATTGATTATATTGTTAGATTCTTTACAATGTTTTGTGTGGTGTTAGATTTATTCTTGATATTTGCCGTTTATGGCTATGTTTTACATTGTGTTGCATTTGGATGGATTTAGTGTTGTATCATTGCCATGTATATTTTTCTTTTAGTGTTGGAAGAGTTTTCTTTTTTTCTTTTTAGTCATTTCAAAAGGAGGGAGGGCATGACAGGCTGTTCCTTTCCTGAGGTGGCAAGTTCATGCGGACATCCTGATTGATACGCATGGTCCTGCTTCAGCCGCACTTCATCAGGAGTAGGGCAGAGTGCTTAACTTCATTGACCCATTGTAGTCAGATGTGTTGTTCTCTTAGCAATCAGATGTGTTGCGTACAAGCTATCAGTGGATGTTAAAATCAACAATTGAGATTTGGGAAATTAGGAGTGCATTTCAGAGAATGGAAGGTCTTTTTTTGGAATTATGTAAAGAGTTGCAGGGAGGTGACATTTTTATGAGGAGCAAGGAGAGTACCATGAGTTACAGTTTACCTATTATAAGTCAAAGGCACAGTTATCACAGCTGGTGGATATCATGTCACAGACTGTAACTCAGAGGAAGAGAGGCTGGCTGAATGTGGAAAGAAAATTATTAACAGTGGTGTTCAGGACAGCAGATGAGGAGTATGTTCAGAAATTCAGTCATACACTTATTCAAGTCCAGCAAATGGCAAGCTCTACAAAAGGTTTCACAGAATGGCACACAACATGATTGTCTACTTTGGATCAGAGAGTACTCAGTAATACAAAGTTAGTATGAGAGTTAGCAGTGGAACTAACTCGGTATACTATCAATATGAAGAAGATGTTGAATAGCTTTTTGGAAAAGATACAGAGGCAATTAAGTTTACTAGACAACAAACAGTGCACTTCTAGATTACTCTGTGCTTTGGCAGAGCAGCTTAGTGATACAAAGAGTGAGGTGACAGGATTACTGGAAGCAATTTATCAAGCAGTAAATATATGGCTCATTCCATTGTTGATTCCAGCACAGGAGTTTGTATTAGGATAATACCTTGCGGAGAATTGCTTTCCAGCAGAATTAAGGTACATATTAGAAGTGACAAAAAGTACATTATCATTATCTTTCCATATGGCTAGGATAAAGGAAGAATGGATGGAACAAGTGTGTAAATAACAGTTCACTTATCTATTGCAGGGGTTGGTGCAAAATTTCAGGATTACACCATTGATTCATAACCAGAGAAATGGGTGTAACACATAAATGGATACATATAAGGACACAGGAGGTACTGTTAATTTCAGACAATAAGGAGGCTCATATAGTTATGTTATTAGCAGATTTTTGGAAATGCACTCAAGGGAATATTGTTGTCTGTCCATACAGACGTGTACAGACATATATGTGGACATTTGAGGTGAGTATTTTTTGGGGGAGAACAAATGAGACAAGTTGTAAAATGGAGATCTTGTCCCCATGATCTTACTTCCAGAAGGTAAGGAGAAATTGGCTGTACTTAGTTTTCTCACAAGAAATTGTGTTGACAAATTGCTATGTAAAATGGGAACCAGAGGAGTTGCGAAAATTGTAATTGCAGGGAAGCACAACTAGATGACCACTAGTAACAGTGTATAGCAACACTGAACCAATATACTGGTACAATGAGATAACTAGCGTCATTCAATGTATAGACATTTGAGTATGTGATGTCATATGGAGAGCCATAAGGTAGGTTCAGTTAACATATTTCTGCCTAATTCTGTAGATATTGTCACTAGCAAAAGTATAGTTTGATACACCAATTAAAAGCACTGTCTATGCAACTATACATATTCAGACTTAATCAGCATTGAGTGATCAAGTACAAAGCTTATGATGTAACTAAGATGGATTGCCATCTGGTACAGGTCTGATCTCAACCAAGCCCCCAAGGTGTTTTCTCCTACACAATGATCTGTTTCTCTTACTTATAACTTTTGTGACATCAGACAAACTACGTTACCAATAACTTTTACATCAAAATTTTTCTGTCCTAGATGAGTTCCTCCAGTGGAAACTCTTCCAGAACACTGTCTGAAATATTTCTCCCATTATTCTTATTCATGTACCATTGGAAATTAATATTAATCTAGCTTTTAGTTTGTGCCCTTT
Source organism: Schistocerca americana (assembly GCF_021461395.2). Classification (NCBI taxonomy): domain Eukaryota; kingdom Metazoa; phylum Arthropoda; class Insecta; order Orthoptera; family Acrididae; genus Schistocerca; species Schistocerca americana. Next base: position 544,553,972 of record NC_060120.1, on the reverse strand, counting down.
TTATTCTTCCCAAAAACTTTCTGTCAACATGCTCTAAGCACTGCCATGATGACATGGTATCCATTAGTACTCTGTCCTCTTCCAGCTCACAGCAGTGGATACCTCCATCCTCCACCCACTATTATGAATTCTGATTTCAGTACTGGTACTGGATTAAAATTGAATTGTCTTGTGATATATCCCAGATATCCTAGTGTTTATACCAAATGCTTTTAAAAAACCATCTGAATCCATGTACCTTGTGTTCCAACCCCTTTCACGTATTACTACGCTCTTATGCCTACCAAAACAAGTGTATCAGCAATGAACAAAGTCAGTGATTGTACAAATCACTACCGTGTCTCACACTGCCCCCCATAAGTTTTGAAATACCAGGAATTTTAAACAGTAAGTACATTTTCTAATCTCTCTTCAAATTTTTTTCATAAAATTATATACCATTATATTTCACTACAAATTCTTTGAAAATTACTGTATTGCTCATTTAACTACAGTTTGGTTTATCTATTTTTGTGCTAATTCTTTATATGGCCTTTAGCCTTTGCACAATGCCAACAGATTGAGCTTGGATGTAGAAAAATATAAACATACACATAAAAACGATATTTTACACTCTTATATACACACCAGCAGAAGTTTGGCAGCACACTGTTATTCCAAAATTCATGATACAGAGAACAAAACTTTAACTGAGGCATGCATATGTACTCATTTTGCAAAATATTTTGTCACTGCTGACATCGAAGAACAACTTTTTTAAGTCAATCCCACACAATTTCAATGTGGCTCACGTCCAGGGAACAAACAAGCCACTCCATTCTCATTATCCTAATATGCTATAAGAACATGTTCATGAGAAGAGCATAATGAGCATGCAGGTTATCATCCATCAAGATGTACACCATACTGTTGGCTATACAGTCAGACTATGGGTTGCAAAACCCATACCTGTACTGTATAGGAATGAGATTGCATCCAACAACCAAGAGAGGTTATGGTGGCTCCATGTACTGCCACCCAGAGCATCACTCCACCACACATTGTTGCCCATGTGAAACACAGTGTTGGAGGCATTTGATATTATTGGGTTGTCTTGAAACACATCGCAATTATCAGGGTACAAACAAATCCAAGTTTATCCATTAATAACCCCTGATGCTGCCAATTCTGGGTCATCCATTCGACATAATTTCTTGCCCATCTGTTCATCAGGAAAGAGGAAAGGAAAGGGAAAGACGAAAGGATGTGGGTTTTAAGGGAGAGGGTAAGGAGTCATTCCAATCCCGGGAGCGGAAAGACTTATCTTAGGGGGAAAAAGGGACAGGTATACACTCACGCGCACACACACACACACACACACACACACACACACACACACACACACACACACACACACATATCCATCCACACATATACAGACATATGGGTTGGATATGTGTGTGTGCGGATGGATATGTGTGTGTGCGTGCGAGTGTATACCTGTGCCTTTTTCCCTCTAAGGTAAGTCTTTCCACTCCCGGGATTGGAATGACTCCTTACCCTCTCCCTTAAAACCCACATCCTTTCGTCTTTCCCTCTCCTTCCCTCTTTCCTGATGAAGCAACCGTGGGTTGCGAAAGCTTGAATTTTGTGTGTGTGTTTGTGTTTGTTAGTGTTTCTATCAACGTACCAATGCTTTCGTTTGGCAAGTTCCATCATCTTTTTTTTTAGATATATTTTTTCCCACGTGGATATGCTATTGTACTATGTGCAACATTCTAGGTACCTCACGTTGCCCACAGGGCATTCTAACGCAATGCTACTAGTTTTACTTAGCGTCGTATGCACTATTGCTCCCCATCCAGAAGCTGATAAGGACGTGAATGGAGATTTGCATCATGCAGTCATCTCCTAACAGTTTGATGTAATACATCTTCTCATGGCCTGTGTTCTCTTTGAATGCTGAATTCAGCTCTGGAGTTCTTAGCTCACAGGGCACCTAATGTACAGGAATGACCTGTGTGGTGTTAGTCCATCACTACACCACATCAGTTTCACTCCAGAGCACACATTGAGCAACTTCCCGGGCTGGCATGACTTCTGCACGTAATGTGGTGATGTGGGCTGAATCGTTAGTTGCAATTGTCCTTAATGACATGATGGATCTCACTTACTTGTCCCTACTGGTGCTTTAGTTTCAATTGAAATGCTGCAATAAATTTGGGTGTGGCATTCTACTCATATGTAGTGATCATAGTAACTGTGTGTATGTTTATGAACAACACCAGAAATATCCTCTGATAGATATAAGAACAGTCACAACAGCACCATACCTGCACGGCATATCAATGTAATGCAATACTTTTGTTGATGTGTATGTATTAGACACAAACATGATTCAATACTTTACTGAATTGCCTTACTACATCCTATAGGCATTTTTATCTCTTATCTCCTTTTCAGTTACACTCTTTGACTTCTTTTCACATGCAGAACACTGTTTCAGAACACTCGTTTGCATGTTTGTCATTTAGAGATGGACATGGAGAGACTCTAGGTTTTCCATCAGCTCCACCTCCTTCAGTAATGAAGTCCACTGACTGTTATGGGGCAGAGGAGGGCCCTACTGTTCAGTGCCTTTTTGTGATGACGTCACCTCCTGTGTGAAGTCAGCACTGTCTGTTACATCCAATAAACCTATCTTTTACATGACTGTGGACTGTATTAGCAAATTTCAGAAGCTGGCCTTGCAATGGTGGCTGAAGGCCACTGATTTTCTCCCTCATTAAAAAAAATTGCTTTGGCCTAGACTCAGTTTAGTTTCTCCATTTGTATTACTAGTATATCATTACCATACTTTTTATGACTATCATGAAAACTTTGGAAACTTTATATTACTCCTTTACAAAGTTTTTATCTGTCACAGAAACATATTTATCAACCTGGTTGGTTCTGTACAGTCACATGTTGTGCTACCATATTTTTAGCTACTGATTGCCACATTTTTCTGTTTGCTTACACTTTTATTTTGGCTCTGTATCTATTCTGGCACTCTCAGTTACTCTGTACTCTGGCACTCATGGCTGCTCAGTCTCTTTTACCCATCAATTTGCCATTAACACTAATATCCTTTCCAGGGGCGCCGACTTGTAAAAATTATTGGGGGGGGACCCATATTGGGGGTCTTGCCCCTAGAAATTTTCTAAATTTTAGATGAAAAATAGTGAGTTTTAGAGTTTTTTAAAGCAATTTAGAGTCATATGATCAACATTAGAACCCCAAAAACTGGACTGTCAATAACTCAACACTCTGGGAAACTCGACAAGCCTGACACATTTTTTGGCTTTGAAAAAAGAAACAAAACGCACGGTATTTTTGGAAAAAAAAGTAATTTAATTTACAGTAATAATCATTCTTATAGACTGTTACAGAGCAGTGAATATATAGCTCTGAAAAGACTGAAATTATATTTAAATAAATCCTAAACTATCATTAAAAGAATAAAACATAAAATATAGATGTTGCACAGTAATAGCACTTTGATTAATAAGTGAAATAGCTAATTTAAGCTTACTTTGAATAAGGATCAGGGTTCATTAAATAAAAACAGTATCTCAAAGTTAATGCTTCAATACAGTTAATAAAGTTAATACAGTATATTTAATACTCTCAGTCAAAAAGTATGTAAATAGCAGGTTTTCATTAGGTCTTACACCCTAAAAATGTTTAAGTATTTGGAAATAAATAATACAGTACTATAGTAATACAGTACTAAACTAGTACTATTATTTTGAAACTGAAAATTTAACATTATGTATGTATTTAATTCTCTATTTTATAAAGATTTTTAATATTGCTCTAAATGCCATTATTAGGACTGGAGTCTCTTTGGAAAGGTTCAAATGTTGACCGTCTGACTGGATTACTGAATATGAAGTCATTTATGACTGGTCAGATGTCCAATTCATCCAGAACATCTCGGTGGTCATGAAGAACAGCCAAGTTGTTCAATCGCTTCTGTCCCATTGTTGATCAGAGATATGACTTCAGACATCTAAGGGCACTAAATGACTGTTCTGCTGGTGTTGTCATGATTGGAACTACCAGAAGAAGCATAATACACTTCACTACTTCACATAACATTTCTCCAACTGCAGGCTCTTGTGTAATGTACTTTCTTACATCACGCATGTTTTTTAAGACCAGTTGTTTTTTATTAGCAATATCGGCTAACATATTCAAGTGTAAGCACAGTCTCTCAATGTCTAGGTCATTATTGAAAAACTCAGTTGATTTTTCTAAATTTATTTCACCTCTCTTTACTAAAAGCAAGCACTCTTGTTCAACTGCAATGACCTGTGCAAGTCCAGTTGAAGCAAACCACTTAGTAATGCAAGATTGCAGTGTTTCACAAACTTCAATGTAAATAGCTTTGTAGCATTCCTTTGAGGTTTTGAATGTGTGCAGTGAGCTGGCTTCATTGTTTTCATACTTCTTTGGTATACTTCGATTCCAAGGAAGCGAAGGATCATCAACTTTTGAAGGTTTTTCTTTTAAGCACAATTCTTAAAAGTGTTCAAAACTATCACACCTTCCATTCAATATAGGAATCAAGCCCTCATATATTTTTTCCAGATCAGAAACACTTAGATGAGGGTATTGAATTTTTTCATTGACGTCCTCTACTGGGTTCATTGCATGGCAATAAAGAAGTAAAAAGAAATAAGTCTTGAATTATAACATTGAGTCAAGGTAGCCTGTACATTTGTAACGTGCCTCTGTTTTCTCCTCTGCAGAAAATGTCTCAAAAAGCTCTAGAAGTTCTTCAAAGTTTTTCAGTATTCTCAAGATACTAGAAGCTCACATAGTTCATCGAGTTGGGCAAAGGGTTCGTAGACCAGCTTGGTCGTTGGCGCTCTCACAGCGTATGCTTCTGAAAAGTCCCATCCTTTTGTTGGATTCCCTTACGGTGTTTATTGAGTCCTTGGCTAAAGCCATAATATCCCTCATAGGCATAAGATGGCGGAGACTGTCTACAACTGCCAAGTCTAAACTGTGAGCAGTGCAGTGCACATAACGTGCTTTTAGTTGTATATCCAAAACTAACTTTTTTAGACCTTTGAAATTACCTCTCATATTCAAGGCACCATCATAGCACTGTCCTCTTAGGTTATCCATTGACAAATCAAGACAAGTAAAAATGTCTTTTAAAATACTAAACAGAGTTTGCGATTCAGTGTTGGGGGCCTCGTATAAGCCAATAAAGTCTTCGTTGATGATTAAGGAATCATCAACAGTACAAATATAAAATGACACTTGTTCGTGAATCAAAGAATCACTCGTTTCGTCAACCATAACAGAAAAATGTTCAGTCCTCTTGATTGAAGCCAATATCTTTCTCAACACAGACTTTCCTAGTAGATCAATGAACTTGTTTTTAATATCATGGGATGTCCACTTATACCGCAAATGCCCTAACCAATTTTTAAAACTCAAGGTATGTCATTCTTTCAGAGTTTCAACAATTGAAAAGAAATGAGTTTACATCTTCATGCTTTCTTATTGCTAGTCCTTGTTGGCTTAAAAATTGCACATTAGTAAAAATTGTCTCGAGCTAAACAGCCTTTCTTCATACCACTGTCTAACTGTTCATTGAATTTGGAGGCCACACTTTGGTTAGTGATAGGATTTAGTTTCAGAACACCTTCTTTATGCATTAACATATTTTCATGAAGACAGAATGTTTCCAAAGTCTTTTTCAAGTTAGAAAACCCTAGAGAAGTAAATACATCTTCTTTTTTTCAAGAAAATTGTAATAGATTTTTAACATCTGCCTCTTTGTAGGTTTTGCAAAAAACTTTCTCAGTAGATGCTTCTTATTCTAGCCATGTATATTTGATCAACCAAGACTTCTGAAATGGTCTTCCCTTACCAGATTGTCCATGTTTCGGCTGTGAATGGTTCTCGCCTGAAGACAACAAAGCAATTGACAACACAATAACTGTTGGAGGCTGACTTGCAGTAACATCAACTTCCAAGCACAACTTTTTGCTAACAAATTTATCCATTGCAAACTTAATATACAACACACTAAGAGACTAAAGTGAGTGAATAAAATAAAATCATATAAAATAGTCCACTAGACACTAAAGTCAGAACACTAAACATGCCTACAGCATGCACTGAACGAAACTATCCACACTGAATGACTGTGACAACAGGGTGGGCTTTACATAGCCGCAGCATTGTAATGTCTTGAAGCATCAAGGCGACATGAGGCAAAGGGTTCCAGGTGCTTTTGCTCCAGTCCTTTGATGTTGCTGGGGGCCGGCCGGTGTGGCCGAGCGGTTCTAGGCACTTCAGTCAGGAACCGCACGACCGCTACGGTCGCAGGTTCGAATCCTGCCTCAGGCATGGATGTGTGCGATGTCCTTAGTTTAGTTAGGTTTAAGTAGTTCTAAGTTGTAGGGGACTGATGACCTCAGATGTTAAGTCCCATAGTGCTCAGAGCCATTTGAACCATTTTTTTGTTGCTGCAGCCGCAGCACTGGGCCCCCCAGTGCCAGACTTTATCTGAGGGTTCGCACACCGGGACAAATTCTAAGTGTGCTGACAGAACCGTAACACTATCATGATTCACGCCACTCGTTTTCTGTTAACCTGCTTACTACCAGAATAATTATTTGTTTTAATTCATTACTGAATGTATTTTAAAAGGAAACTATCGTCAAACAAGGAAAATAAAAAATACCAACATAATTTTCTGATTTTGCAAAGCATAATATAACTAATAATTTTCTTAAAGTATGGGGCCGGGGTCTCTGCCCCCCCCCCCCTCCCAAACGAATTTTTGAGGGGGCTCAGCCCCCCTTAGGCCCCATGGAGTTGGTGCCTGTGATTCTTTCCTACTTCTAGTGCTCCTAGCAGCACAGTTCCTGTTTTCCTAGCTGTTATTGTAGTGGTCCAAAGACTGGTGTGATGCAACTCTCCATGCTACTCTATGCTGTGTAAGCCCCTCCATCTTCCAATAACTACTACAACACACATCCTTTTGAATTTGCTTCCTGTATTCATCTCTTGGTCTGCACCGAGCGAGGTGGCACAATGGTTAGACACTGGACTCACATTCGGGAGGACGACGGTTCAATCCCGTGTCCGGCCATCCTGATTTAGGTCGGCCGACTTCCTTCCCCGTCCTTCCCTAATCCGATGAGACCGATGACCTCGCTGTCTGGTCTCCTTCCCCCAAAACCAACCAACCAACCGACCAACCAACCAACCATCTCTTGGTCTCTCTCTACGACTCTTACCCCCCCACACTTCCCTCAGATACTAAACTAGTGATCACTTGATGTCTCAGAATATGTCCAGTCGAGCAGTCCCTACTTTTAGGCAAGTTTTACCATAAATTTCTGATCTCCATAATTCTGTTCATTACCTCCTCATTAGTTATGTGATCTACCCATCTAATATTAAGCATTCTTCTTTAACACATTTCAATAGCTTCTATTCTCTTCTTGTGTAAACTGTTTATCATACACATTTCACTTCCATACATGGCTACACTCCAAACAAGTGCCTTCAGAAAAGACTTCCTAACACTGAAATCTATATTTTATTTCATCAAATTTCTCTTTTTTAGAATTGATTTTATTGCCATTGCGAGTCAGCATTTTACACCTTCTCTGTTTGGGCCATCATCAGTTATTTTGCTGGCTAAATAGAAAAGCTCATCTGCTACTTTAAGTGCCTCATTTCCTAATCTAATTCCCTCAGCTCCTCATGATTTAATTCAGTTACATCGTATTATCTTTGTTTTGTGTTTGTTGTTGTTCACCTTCTATCATTCTTGGAAGACACTGTTCATTCCAATTCTGTTCAACTGCCCTTCCATGTCCTTTGCAGTTTCCAACACAATTACGATGTCATTGGCAAGCCTCAAAGTTTTTATTTCTTCTCCCAGAACTTTAATGCCCTCTCCAAATATTGCTTTGGTTTCTTCTACTGCTTTCTAAATGTACACACTGAATAACATCGGGGATAGGCTATAACCCTCTCTCACTCCCTTCTCAATCATCACTTCCCTTTTATGCCCTGCACATGTTGAAAATAGCTTTTCACTCACTTATTTCACATCTGCTACCTTCAGAATTCCAAAGAGAGTGTTCCAGTCAACACTGTCAAAAGCTTTCACTAAGCCTACAAATACTATAAATGTAAGTTTGCCTTTCCTTAACCTGGTTGTAAGAGAAGTTTTAGCATCAGTATTGATTCATATGTTCCTACATTTCCCTGAAATCCAAACTGATCTTCCCTGAAGTTGGTTTCTTCCACTTTTTACCCTTTTCTGTAAATAATTCATGTTAGTATTTTGCAACCATGATTTATTGATCTGGTAGTTCAGTAATATTCACATGTGCCAGCACCTGCTTTCTACATAATTGGAATTATTACACTCTTCTTGAAGTCTGAGGGTATTTCACCTGTCTCATACACCTTGCACAACATGTGGACCTGATTTGTCATGGCTGGCCCTCCTAATGTTATCAGTAGCTCTGACAGAATGTCATCTACTCCACAGGCTTAGTTTCAACTTAGCTCTTTAAGTGCTCTGTCAAGTTCACCTTGCAGTATTGTATCTCCCATCTCATCTTCATCTCTGCATCTATGTCCTCTTCCATTTCTATAATATTACCTTCAAGTTCATATCCCTTGTATAGCCCCTCTATACTCATATACTCCACCCACCTTTCAGCTTTTCCTTCTTCGCTTAGTATTGGTTTTCCATCCGAGCACTTGATATTCATACAGCTGCTACTCTTTGCTCCAAAGGCAATGTCTACCATTCCCCAAATTATGTAGGCATCTGTGTCTCCATATTTGTCCTCTAACCCTCCCTGCTTATTCATTTTCACCTCCTGTCAGTCTCATTTTTTAGACGTTTCTATTCTCTTACACCTCCTTCATTTGATACATTTTTATGTTTTCTCCTTTCACCAATTACATTCAATATCTCCTGTGATGTTCAAGGACGTCTACTAAGTCTTGTCTTTTTACCTATTTCGTTCTTTACTGCCTTCACGTTTTGACCTCTCAAAACTACCCACCTATTTTCCACTGTTTTCCCTTCTCCTTCTGTAGTTAATCGTTGCCTAATACTCCCTATGAAACTCCCAACTACCTCTGATTCTTTCAACTTACCCAGGTCCCATTTCCTTAATTTTCTACTTTTTTTAAATTGTTCTACATTAATCATCCCATCAGCTTTTCTTGGCTCGCTCCAGGGCTCTGCACAGAGCACATGTTGCTAAAGGTTTTTTTTTAGTGTTTGGTCTGAGTTACATGATGTACATGATGTTACTTCACAACTGGCCACACTGTGTTAGTGGTTCTATGTGCTTTGCTCATGGCCGGTGTTGCAAAGGCATTTGGCTGGATTGTTTACACTGCCCAGTGGCCTACTGGATTAGCACATTAGGCCAAGCTGGCCCCTATTGTCTGCCAGCAGCTAGAATAAAACTTAAAAAAAAAAAAAAATCTACAATTGGTGCATCGAACTTATTTGGGATGCAGCATGCCTCTCCTCTTTTGATAGATTTGGCTCGGATCTTCCAAGACAAGTCTTATTGCAACTGCTCTTAATCACAAAACTCTGTACTGTACTGATGGTAGCACCCAGTTTTAACAATGAACTATCCCACGTGCTTTTCTCCCTTATCTACTGTTAACATGAGATTCTCCTAAAGTGTAGTTTTCAGAATCCTACTATAATGCAATGCTTAACCTAATGTTTATACTACTTAAATACAGTGATTTTGCTTCCATTTGCTGTTCTTACAGGCTGTGCATGTCCACCTCAACTACAGAAATAAAATTTGCAAATACCTATTAGAAACATTCCACAACTGGTAACTGAAGTGCTTATTGATGTAATCTTGTGCTTACAATATTCTTTAAAATTTTGGACATGTTGTAACATTGCTTCACTGAAATTTTCCGCTGCTGTGATTTGATAAATTTGTCTAATGAATATGTATGTTCAGGATTGAGGGTAGCATTAAGGAAAGTTAAATTTTGGGTGGGTATCACCCTTGGTTAATCTTCTGGCCAATACAGTATATTCCATGTAGTCAAACTAGTGAGCATAGCCAGTAGGCAGAAATACATCCTGACTACTTCACAAGCCATACCATTAATGATAATACTGCTCCCCTGCAATTCCAACTTTTTCTCAACCCCTCTGGTCCCCATTTTATATAGCAATTTATCAACAAAGTTTCTTGTCAGAAACACAGTACAGCCAACTCCTCCCTATCTTCTAGAAGAAAGAACTTGGGGGCAAGATCTCCTTTTTGGAACTTCTCTCATATGTTCTCCACAAAAACATACTGACCTCAAATGTCCACATATCTGTCTGTACCAGTCTGTCTGGACAGACAGCGATATTCCCCTGAGTGGATTTCTGAAAATCTGATAATGACATAACTATATGAGCTTCTTTATTGTCTGAAATTAACAGTAACTCCTGGGTCCTTATATGTATCCATTTCTATATTACCATTTCTACAGATATGAATCAATGGTGTAACCCTGAAATTTTGTACTGCCTCCTGCTACAGATAAGTGAAATTTTATTTACACACCTGCTCCATCCATTCTTCCTCTTATCCTAGCCATATGGAAAAACAATGCTAAATTACTTTCTGTCGCAGAACTTTCTGGCAGCTTAAAATATTGTGTGCTGGACCAAGACTCAAACTCAGGACTGAGTTTAAGTCTCTGTCTTGCACACAATTTTAATTTGCCAGGAAGATTCATATCAGCACACACTCCACTGCAGAGTGGAAACCTCATTCTACTTTCTGTCACTTCTGGTATATGCCTTAAATCTGCTGGAAATCATTTCTCTGTAAGGCATTATCCTAATCTAAACTCCTGTGCTGGAGTGAGTCAACAATGGAATGAGCAATTTATTAACTGCATTCTAAATTGATTCCTGTAATGCTGTCATGTCACTCTTTGCAGAACCAAGCTGCTCTGCTAAAGCACAGAGTTATATAACAACTTATCAACACAGTTTCTTGTCAGAAACATAGTACAGCCAATTCCTCCCTATCTTCTAAAAGTAAGAACATGGGGGCAAGATCTCCTTTTTTGAACTTGTCTCATATGTTCTCCCCAAAAACATACTGACCTCAAATGTCTACTCTGAAAATCTGTTAACTGCATGAGCTTCTTTATTGTCTGAAATTAACAGTACCTCCTGGGTTTTGAAGTTCCCGATCTGCAGATTGCTATTTAACACCTTCTTTATATCGATAGTATACCTAGTTAGCTCCACTGCTAACTCTCATAAACCTTGTATTATTCAGTGCCCCGTGCTCCAAACTAGACAATCATGTTGTATGCCATTCTGTGATACCTTTGCTGAGCTTGCCATTCGCTGGACCTGACCAAGTGTATAACTGAATTTTTTGCTTGGACACCACTCTGTCTAGCAGGTGAATCCAGGTGGGGAAATAATCATTTTTGAGTGCAGCTCATTGACCATTTCACCTGTGGGTTTAAGTGCTGGAGAATGTACTGAGAGACTGATAACAGTTAACTACAGGAGTGCTGAAGTGCATGCTCTGCCCCATGTTTAACATACAAGCATATGAGCACATGAGAAAGTTCTCTATTTCCCTACCCCTGGGGCATATGGTTGCAGAGCCGCAAAGCACATTGTGTGCATTAGAAATAGCACGGAGGTGTGAGGATTGGGGGAGCTGGGCATGGAATTTACTGAGAGCCTCTTTGTGTAGCACGTCATGTGGGGGCAGGTACCTTGAACATACTGTCAACCTATGAAGCACGTGCATTGATACAGCTACTGCTTGTAGGCTGGTTATGAGGGAGAGAACTGAGGAGTGGTAGCTATTGTTCACAAAAACAGCCACTCCTCATTTTAGATTTCTCTCTCCACCACGATTATCCTTTTTGGGGAGAATGTAGCCACATTGCTCAGAAGTGTCAGAAAATTTAAAATTTGTCTCTTGAAGACAGGTACACATTATTCTACCCTGGCTAAGAGACTTCGTTCCTCCACAGGTGTCCTGATCACATTCCAGTTTCACTGAAGAATGAAAGTGATATTAACAGTGAGACTTAGCTCCATCTTTCCCACTATCATTCATCCATGGTGGGGAGATTCCAGCAAAGGGGAGAGGAGGGGTGGTTAATTGAGGAACTTGCCACTTCCCTCAGGCAGACGTGACCATCAATAGTATGGTCATCGACTGATCCATCAGACAGGGCCAATGTCACATGGTCTGATGGCTTCAGACCTGATTGTTTCAGCCTGTTGGTTTTCATCCCTGGCTTGGATTTTGAGGATGATGGTAATGCCATTTTAATTGAAGTATATTTTTGGCTCTCTTCTTCTGTCTGCTGTGAGGTCTGTTATTCTGCCCAACATTGAGGTCTGCTGCCACCATTTTTTTGGGTGTAGAAATGCTTGACTGTTCAACACACTGTGCCAGTTTGCAGTTACATTGACCACTGCTGGCAGATGTGCTCTGCACAGCTGTGAGCTTCTGGGTGGCAATATTAGTTTTCTGCACAGGCTGCTTGAACACCAAGGAAAATGACTGTTCCAAATAGGTCACTGTGAGACCTAAGCAGAGTATGAGACACATTGTGTCACTTTAAAGACCCCTGAATTTTCTTTTATTCCATGAAGAATGGACATTCTTTGCTGTAAACAGGTTGGGCTTGGGAGCAATAGGCACATATGGCCAGTGCAGTCAGTATGTCGAAGGTCAGGCTCATGGACAGTGGAGCCGCATCTTCTACACATAGTCTGACTATTGTCACTTATGATGGTATGGTCAAAGTATTGACACTGAAACTGGTGCATTGGATTAGGTAAATTGGGAATAGCTTTAATGCTGAGAAACCCTTCAGCATTATATTGAGGCAACTTTAGTAAATTGAATGTTAGAATTAAATATGCTGACTGCTGACTTATGGAGCTCACCAACAACCCTTTTAATGAAAGTCTGAACTTCAGTGACATATTCAATTCGAAAGGCATTGCCAGTCAGTAGGCCTGGGGGGGGGGGGGGCAGAATGAGGAAGACAATGAGGGAAGCAATAAATGCTGGTACAATGATAAAAGTAGAAAAATTGTTTAATGATAAGAAAAATTATAAATAATTAAACTGAATTTTACAAATTAGTAAAATTTAGTTAAAAAACAACCTCCTTGGAATTTTAGTAAATTCTTCCAAAACTTTACTTATAAAATCCTCTTTATTGTCAAGAATAAGTTTTCTTTGAATACTCACACATAGTTTTAAACTGCCAGGATGTTTCATATCAGCGCACACTCTACTGCAGAGTGAAAATTTCAATCTGAATACTCATCATTGCTAAAGCATTGAATTCCACAGTAAATGTTGTGCGAGGAATAGAAATCAAAATGTTTAATGCTTTTCATGTCTCAGGGAATTAGTTTTTCATTTCTCTCAGGATATCAAGAATACTTAGCTCACCTGGGTTCTCTATGTTTTGCCAAAATTTTTGCCAAAGGTCAGTTTCACTTTTTGCCTTTGATAAATCTTTAAGTTTGGTGAAGGTTTTATAAGCTTCCATTAAATGATCTTTCAACAAGGTCATCATTTACAGAAGAAGTAACTGATATAAAGTAAATGCTGGGATATTTTCGTCAGCAAAATGCAATTCAAGAGAGTTAGTAATGGAGCCTAATCAGGTGTTATTAAAGACCTCCTCCAGAATTCTGACGATCTTTCTGTTGAGGGACTGCCTCGATATTGCTGTCTCCCAGCTACATGTGGCATGGTTTTTATATGCTCCAAACCAAGTTTTTCAGCAATGACAGTAGCATCCTTCATAATTTCATCTGCAACTTATTCAGGACTATCATGATAAATTTTCAACAGTTGCAAAATTAATTTAATATGCTGTAATTCCTTGGCTGCATCCAAAGCAAAGGATTGGAGAATATTGATGACTGATCCCATCAAAGCTGAATATTTGGATATTAAAATTAAGCTAAGAATGAATGAAAAGCCAGAAGCAGCCACATGGAGATGGAAAGCATTTTTATAGTCAAACTGTTTCCTTCATTTGATAATGATTCTAAGGATATCGTTATAATGGAAAAATTCTCCTTAAGAACTATGACATTTTTGTGTTTCTCATTCCACTTTGTTTCACATACTTTGGAAATGTTAAGTACCTTAATAACATCTTTGATTGTTCATATAGTTGTCCAAATCCCAGGAAGACTGATGAGGAAAGAATAAAGCCTTAGTGTACTTAAGGTGCAAGATTGTTTGAACAGCAGCATCTTTTCTAGCCATCAACAAACAATTGTCAGATCCCAAATCAATTCGTTTCACAGGGTTAAGATTTTCTTTTGCCAAAAAGTCATTGATGGTCTGTCAAATTGATTTAGTGTCTAGACCTTTCTGCTCAATAAATCCAACAAACATTTCTTCAGCTTTGCAGGATTCCTCATCAAAATATCAAAGCCCAATCAATAATTGTTCAGTTCCAGAAATATCAGATGTTTCTGCAGTTACACATCCTCCAACAGCCAACAAGCAATCAGTAGTGTTTGGAGCACTATGCTGTGAATGTTGTAGCCAAGGCATGTATTAAATGTGATCATAGTGAGTTATTTAGTGAATTTAATTCCATTTGTTTTGAGTTGTCATGCCCGATGGTAAAGGTAAGCAAGAAATTCTACACAGACAAGTGAGAGACACAATTTGCAGGATCTATACTTTCACCAGGAGGAAAGCATGAGTATGCACATAGTGTAGCTGTCTCTTGCAATTGACAACAATGCAATCTCTGTCCACACCTTAACTTGCAAGAACTGCCATCATCCATGAATCAGATCATAATACAATATATGATTAGGCATTTTTCACTCTCTTTGTAATATCTGCCTTAAGCACATCCCAACACGTTCTTACAATGTCATTTTTGATACTGGTCAATCATTAGCTTTCCTTCTTTTTCCCATGCACAATGTGTTTCTTCAGCAGCACATCTCCTGCTTCAAATCATTTCTTGTACAGCCCTTCCACTATTCCTTCTCCATAATGCTTTCCTCTCAAAGAGAAGTCATAAGTCCCTCAAAACATAACACAAGAAATAATGGATTTTATTATTTTCCCGTTTTCTTATAAATTTTTCTGGGGATATTTATCAATTGATGCAACCACTGGTACACTTGCAAGAAATGCTCTACCAGCTTCCTGTGCCCCTCTACGGAAGTGGGTCTCTATGTGCTTTTTGCACTGCGTGTGAATGTCTTTGAACTTGCAGAATGGCCTTACGATAAAAGATCCCAATATACCCCTAACAGAATTCAGATTTGGCAGAAACAACATACAGTATTTACAAAAGCTTGTTTTTTGCACAGGGAGTGTGCCAACAATGGTGAGTTGGTTTCCAACCAGGAATAACTAGGAATAACTGAATTTTTTTCATAAAATGTGTGGCATCTTTTACAAATTTATAAGTGCTGGAAGGGTCTAATGACTTAATAGCAATTCTTTCTTCCATTAAGTCGATAAAACTGATGCTCGATCAACATACGAGGTGCTATCCAAAATTTTCACGACTGGTGCTGCCATCTGTTGAAAACCTTACCTTTGGACTAATGGTCACCATCACCTTGAAGTAGTTCCCATCCGCACTTACACACCAGTCCCAGCGCTTCTGCCACTGGTCAAACATTTTCTGGAAGTCCTGTTCTTTGAGGGTGTTTATCACCACCTCACCACCAGTGATTCTTCTTTAATCCTCTCTAGAGTGTCAAACCAATGTCCTTTCAACTTGAGTTTCAATTTTGGGAATAGTGCCAAGTTGCAAGGTGCCAAATCTGTCAAGTATGGTGGGTGGGGTACAACCACCATGTTGTTTTTTGCCATAAAGGTGGCAAGGGCGTGTGACAGGGTGCATTGTTGTGTTGCAGCAGCCAGTTCCCTTGATGCCAAAGTTTGGGCCGTCGTCGCTGCACGTTTTCACAGAGCACAATTCCCTTGGTATCAAAGAAAACAATGATCATGCTCTTCACTTTGCTCTTCACCTGTCTCACTTTTTTGGGTCTTGGGGAGCCCAGACGTGCCACACAAATACACGCGTGCGGCTCATGCTCTGTGCCCCAACCACTTGTTGAATCATTGCAAGGATCTCTGTAGCACTTTTTCCGAGATTCAGATAGAATTGATACACACACACTGTTCTTCTTTGCGGATTCATCATAAAATTGTCACACTTGGAAATCACTGTGGACATATAACACGTCTTCCCAGCTGAATGCCACTCTGCACACTGACTCATCAGATATGCAGCTCTCGCCACTTAGTGGTGCAAAGATTTACTACTCCTACTTTCCAGATGGCAGCACCTGTCCCGAAAATTTTGGATTCCACCTCGTATAAGCCAATATCAATTCCATAGCAGTCATCCACTGTAGAATCTGTATCTGGGTCCAGTTTCAAATTTACAAAAGGCCAATTCTATGATGAACTTTAGAAATACTGTTGAACACTAACTCACTATCAGAGTAAGGGAAAATTGGTGGTCTGTGGCAGTCAATGTTTTTCCCCTACCCAAATCACAAACATATCTTTTGAAGTGCTAGGTTTTGATGTGCCCCCCATACAGTCATTAGAAGAGTACCAGCACCAGGTTTCTGAGCTAAGTTTTTGAGACTGAGAATTTGCTATTGTGAAATCAAAGTTCCTCCCATTGTCTACATCTTCATCCTCCATAGCACACTCAAAGCTTCTGTCTTCAGTTTTTTTCTCTCTTTTTATTTACTGAAAAATAAAGATGGAAAATAACATTAAAGAACTGATATTTTATTATACTGATTTCCAGTTAAGTGCTTTATCCATGACACCTCCAGCCTCACATCCTGCCAAGTGTCAAGTATCTCCTCTCTCCTGTCTCAAGACAGACTCCAATGGATTCTCAGTCAGGCAACAGCACTAATACAATGACAAAGCAAGAGGATGGTATCTCTTTCTTTCATCAAAATATAAGGGGCCTCTTAAAGAAAACAGATCAACTTCTTTTTAACATTAGTGAAAAGGACAGTATAAATAATGCTCATATTTTGTGCTTAACTGGGCACCATGTTACTGATAAATGTGCCTTGCCGTCTATAATAAGTTATAGTTTAGTAACATACTACTGTAGAGAAAGTAAAAATAAAGGTGGAGTAGCAATTTATGTTAAGGATAGTGTAGCATACAAAGCTATAGATGTTAAGAAATATTGTGTGAAACAACAATCTGAGGCATGTGCCACAGAAATAATAACTAAATTCTACCCAATAATAGTATTGGCTATCTACAGGGCTCCTTCAGGTGATATAAAAACTTTTCTGCATTCAACGGAACTCCTTCTGTCAGGGTTACTTTCAAAAGCAAAGAATATTGTAGTTTTAGGTGATTTCAATATAAACTTTATGACACAAAATAAGAGTTAAATAGACTTTGAGATTGTGATGACCTTACATAATCCGACATCAGTAATAAACTTCTGAACAAGAATTACATCTGAGTGCCAAACTATGATAGACAACATTTTTTTAGATGTAAGTAGACATCAGAATTATACTGTCAGGAAGGTTATAAGTGGGCTTTCAGATCATGATGGACAAATTATCACTCTTTATGACGTTAATCTGTTCAAAAAAGAATTTCCTTAATGGAAATTCATAAGAGTAATGAATGAAGAAGCAAAAGGAACTTTCAACCACAGGTTGCAGCAAATATAGTTAGTATATAGCCATGATGATGTTGATACTAAATTTAACTGTTTTATAAATGAATTCTGTGCTCTTTTCGAAGAAATATTTCCCAAGAAATGGGTCAGAAACAGTGCTTTCAATTCTGTAAGTAAGCCTTGGATTACAAAAGGTATAAAACAGTCATGTAAAACCAAAAGGGAAACTTATGCTGCAATAAGATTCTGTAAATATGTAGAAAAATGGGAACACTATAGATTATACTGTAAAATTTTGAAGAAACTAATACAAAAATCAAAAGCCCTATGTTATGAGAAGAAAATAGATAATTCTAATAATAAAATAAAAACAATTTGGAGCATTGTAAAAAAAGAAACAGGAAGAGATACAACAAGCAAAGAAGATGTAAATAAAATCAAATATGATGGTACCCTAGTAGATAACCCCAAAACGGTAGCTGAGATTTTTAATAAACACTTCCTATCAGTAACTCAACAGATAGGTTGCAAGCCCAATGTTGATGAAGCTGTAACTCTTTGTCAAGCAGTATATTCAAACACAGTTTCAGAAATGCACCTTAATCCTATCACTGTAGAAGAAATTAAAAAATCATCATGTCTCTAAAAAGTATGAACTCTGCAGGGGTTGATAATATGAGGTGCATTCAAGTTCTAAGGCCTCCGATTTTTTTTCTCCGGACTGGAAAGAGATAGAAACATGCGCATTGTTTTAAAATAAGGCCGCGTTCATTGTCAATACGTCCCAGAGATGGCAGCACCGTACGGCAGATGGAATTTTACCACCAGCGGCGAGAATGAGAACTGTCTTAAATACTTAAAATGGCAATGTTTTCCTTACTTGAACAGCGTGCAATCATTCGTTTTCTGAATTTGCGTGGTGTGAAACCAATTGAAATTCATCGACAGTTGAAGGAGACATGTGGTGATGGAGTTATGGATGTGTCGAAAGTACATTCGTGGGTGCGACAGTTTAATGAAGGCAGAACATCGTGTGACAACAAACTGAAACAACCTCGGGGTCGCACAAGCCGGTCTGACGACATGATCGAGAAAGTGGACAGATTTGTTTTGGGGGATCGCCGAATGACTGTTAAACAGATCGCACGAATGCTGACGGACGACCACACGGCTGCCCGTGTGGCATGTTGCCAAGCAATGTTGACGCGCAACAACAGCATGAATGGGACTTTCCTTTCGTCGGTTGTGACAATGGATGAGACGTGGATGCCCTTTTTCAATCCAGAAACAAAGCGCCAGTCAGCTCAATGGAAGCACACAGATTCACCGCCACCAAAAAAATTTCGGGTAACCGCCAGTGCTGAAAAAATGATGGTGTCCATGTTCTGGGACAGCGAGGGCGTAATCCTTACCCACTGCATTCCAAAGGGCACTACGGTAACAGGTGCATCCTACGAAAATGTTTTGAAGAACAAATTCCTTCCTGCACTGTAACAAAAACGTCCGGAAAGGGCTGCGCGTGTACTGTTTCAGCAAGACGACGCACCCGCACATCGAGCTAACGTTACGCAACAGTTTCTTCGTGATAACAACTTTGAAGTGATTCCTCATGCTCCCTACTCACCCGACCTAGCTCGTAGTGACTTTTGGCTTTTTCCGACAATGAAAGACTCTCCGTGGCCGCAAATTCACCAGCCGTGCTGCTATTGCCTCAGCGATTTTCCAGTGGTCAAAACAGACTCCTAAAGAAGCCTTCGCTGCTGCCATGGAATCATGGCGTCAGCATTGCGAAAAATGTGTACGTCTGCAGGGCGATTACATCGAGAAGTAACGCCAGTTTCATCAATTTCAGGTGAGTAGTTAATTAGAAAAAAAATCGGAGGCCTTAGAACTTGAATGCACCTCGTATATCCAGTAATTTATTGAAATATTCTTGTGTGTGGATAAGGGACATTCTCTGTCATATTTTCAATGCTTCCCTTTAGAAAGGTGTTGTTGCCATTAGACTTAAGTATGGCATTGTGAAGCCCCTGTACAAAAAGGGTGATAAAGCTGAACTAACTAACTATCGACCTATCTCTTTGCTGACAGCTTTCTCCAAAATTCTAGAAAAGCTAATACATGTAAGAATTACTGATCATCTCATGAAGAATGGAGTCCTCAGCAAGAGCCAATTTGGCTTTCAAAAGGGCCGTTCAACAGAAGACGCAGTCTACGCACTTGCAAATGAAGTCCTAGAAACCCTTAATGAGACTGTGTTGATCACCAGATTCTCTTCCAAAAAACAAAATTAGTAGGAATAAGTAGTGTTGCAGGCAATTGGCTACAGTCGTACCTCCAAGACAGAAAACAAAAAGTTTTCTTGAGTAGCTCGGGTGGAGTATGTGACGCTTCCTCAGATTCTGAATGGAGTTGCATTACATGTGGAGTGCCTCAGGGCTCAATTCTTGGGCCACTATTATTCTTGATTTTTATAAATGATCTACCATCATGTACAAGCCTGCCTTGAAAATTTACTTTATTTGCTGATGATACCACAATTTTTATGAGCAGTAGAACAGACAACAATCTTGAGGAACACATTAATCACATACTCTCAGATGTGGTTAATTGGCTCAAGGTGAATGGTCTCTCATTAAATTCCAGTAAGACCAGCTTTATTCAATTCTGTACAAAAATAGAAAAAGAGAGAGAGATAAGTGTGACATGTGGTAATCAACCAATAGTAAGAATGTAAACAACAAAATTTCTTGGAGTGCACATTGACAAGAAAATGAAATAATCTTCACATATTATTGATCTCTGTAAGAGGCTTCGCTATGCTACCTATGCTTTACAGGTTGTCACTACATGTGTTGAACCCAACACTGCAAAAGTGGCATATTATGGCTATTTTCATTCTCTCATTGAGTATGGAATTATTTTTTGGGGCAACCAGCCATTAGCAAGGAAAGTGTTCATTGCACAGAAGCGAGCTTTAAGAATTATATGTGGATTGCACCCAAGAGACTCGTGTAGAAATAGTTTTCGTAAACTTAAAATATACACAACTACATGCCAATATATTTTTTCTCTCGTGTATTTTGTTTGTAAAAATGTAGAGATATTTTAGACAAACAGTAATTATCATGAGCATAACACACGGAGGAAGAATGACATACACAGCGAGCTCAGAAATTTGAGCTTGGCACAAAAGGGTGTCCACTACACTGGAGCAAAACTCTTCAATGCTCTTCCTTCCGAAATAAAGACAATTCATAACAAGAGTAAGTTTAAGAAAGCACTAAAACTATTTCTGCTAGAAAAAGCTTTTTACAGTCTAGATGAATTTTTAACTAAATAAATTGTAATATTTTAATATTATCCAATACAAGTTGACATAATGCCACTAAGAATGTTATTTAACCTGAGCTCTGTGTCTGTGTGTGCTCTGTATCTGTTTTCTGTAGTGTTTTAATGATTCTAAGAAAATATGTATTTTCTTTTTCTGTATTGCTGCCCAAAGAATTTACTGTATAATTTTTTTTATAATAATGTACTCAAATTTCTGTATATGCTATAAGATTATCAGATTGTATTTGTAAAAAACTGACTCGTTCCACATCCTTGTGTATCCAACACAGTTGGACCTATGGAACACAAAATAATCAAATCAATCAATCAAATCATTTAACACAAGGTGCGTTCAAAAATATTTCTACTTTTTTTCATAGCACTTGGTAGAATAATGTTAAATTTGCTAAACAATTCATTTTGAATTTTACTTTTTATTATTCTTACCAACGTAAAAAATTCTGATTGAAAATTTGATAATTTCCTAGCAGCAATTTAAAAACATGGTGGCAGATAATTGTGAATAGGGTACAGGTGGCAAGTTACGTATCCACAACATTCACTTAGATTGAGAAGTTTTACAGGTTTAAATTGAAAAGTGTCATAGGGGTAGAGGAACAATTCCATCTTACTCATAGGGCCCTTTTTCCCTCTCTCTTGTACACTGCTACCAACACGTTGCACCACATAGTGATCAATTGCTATTGTAGAAATAATAATGGGGTTTTGTAAAAGTGCATTGTAGGAACATTCAAGTTCAAATGCATTAGTCTATTTATTAGTATTAATGAGTATCAAATTAAGTTTGCTGTGATACAACTCAATGAATTGTAATGATAGTGCAACAACTTTTTTAAGAGCTCATCTCAGAGAAGGCTGAGGGGGAAGGGGCTATGCACTTTATACAATTTTGTGTAGTGTTGACAAGATAGAAGCAAGCAGAGCTCATGTAATGCAGTAATGTATCTACTCCATACCAAAGATTGTTATACTACAAGTGTTGGTATCAATGAGAAAAGACAGCTGAAAAACTATGGAGCAGTGAGCTCTTTAAATAGTTATCATACTGTACACACTTAACAGGAAGCAACAGTCCTGGAACTGCTAGCTCACTGATGTTTACTGCAGTGGAAAATGAATGTCACAGTCACAAAGCCTACTGAACAAAATTGTACAGAATACAGATGTATCTCGAGCAGAAATAGGGGGCAAAACACCTGCTCTATATGCACAGATTGTATGTGTGTTGGAATGTATGGTACCTACCATTGTTCAAGCATTGCATGGAGGTGGACTGTATAAAAGTTTTTGTGTTTGCAATTACTTATCTATACGGTATTGATGAATTTCAGTAATATTAAAAGTAAAACTAGAAGAAGAGTAAAAGCTGAGTTAGGGAACTATGTTATTGCACAAGCTCTATACACAAAATTCCTTGGTATATGGGTGGATGAGCACCTGAGATGGGAAAAGCATCTAGAAGTTTTGAGTAAAAAATTAAGTAAATGCTGCTATGTGCTAAGAATGCTTCGGGAATGCTGCAACACTGAATCATTGCTGTGTGCCTATTATGCCTACATTAACAGTTTACTTAGATATGGTGTGATCTTCTGGGGAAATACAGGCATGGCAAAACAAGCTTTCAAACTTCAAAAAAGGGCTATTAGAATAATGAAAGGGGTTCCCTGCAGAGTGTTATGCAGGGAAATATTTAAAGAATTTTGAAATAATGACTCTTCTTAGCTTATACATCTATGAATGTGCATGCTTTCTGAAAACTCACCAGGAATTTTCAACATTAAATAATCAGGTTCATAACTACGAAACAAGAAACAGGGATGATTTTCACAGAGACACGCACAAAGGAGCACTCTACCAAAAAAGTGTAAACTGTTGTTGATGTTGTTGTGGTCTTCAGTCCTGAGACTGGTTTGATGCAGCTCTCCATGCTACTCTATCCTGTGCAAGCTGCTCCATCTCCCAGTACATACTGCAGCCTACATCCTTCTGAATCTGCTTAGTGTATTCATCTCTTGGTCTCCCTCTATGATTTTTACTCTCCATGCTGCCCTCCAATACTAAATTGGTGATCCCTTGATGCCTCAGAACATGTCCTACCAACCGATCCCTTCTTCTAGTCAAGTTGTGCCACCGACTCCTCTTCTCCTCAATTCTATTCAATACCTCCTCATTAGTTATGAGATCTACCCATCTAATCTTCAGCATTTTCTGTAGCACCACATTTCGAAAGCTTCTATTTTCTTCTTGTCCAAACTATTTATCATCCCTGTTTCACTTCCATACCTGCCAGCCTTTTTTATCTTGAGTCATCATCACTCCTCTAACTGATTTGATGTGACTGGCCACAAATTTACCTCCAGAGCCAACCTCTTTAACTCAGAACAGCACTTGCAACCTGTGTCCTCAGTTACTTGCTGGATGTGTTCCAATCTCTGACTTCCTCTACTGTTTTTAACCTCTACAGCTCCCTCTGGTATCATGGAAGTTATTCCCTGAAGTTTTAACAGATGTCCTACCAGCCCAAAATACTTTTTAGTGCATTGCCTTCTACAATAAAGAAAATTAAAGAATTTCATAAATTCAAGGTAAATCTTAAACAATTTTTACTAACACACAGTTTTTATACCATTGAAGAATATCTGAATATGGAAAAGTAATATTGTTTATATGTACTGATATAAAATATTTGTATTTTTATCCAAGTTTTTAAGACAAATTAAAGATAAGGATCTATATTGTAATTGACTACATCCATACAATGTATATTGTTAATGCATGAATAAAGAGATAGATAGATAGATTGATTGATTAACTGTTTGACTTGACCACGTAGCCATATCTTGAGGCAGCAGACTCCTTTCTTGAAGATGCCAAGTCAATGCCTGCTGGAAATCTCAGACACCAGTCACTACAAAATAAATTCACGTGTTGCTTCTTTATTGAACATATATTTCACCTCCATTATATACATTCCATGTTACAGCATATGACTTTAATCAAGTTCACAATACATATTAGCCTTTTTCATTTCACTCTGTATATGTTCTCTGAGATACCCGTAACATGCAATGTTATGGCCACTGTCTTGCATAGCGAGGTTCTGTGGTCTGCAGTGAATCTGTGAGGTGTGATGGCATTTTCTTGAAATAATTATCCCGACTAGCATGTGTTTCCTTGTGCAAGAATTCAGGTGCCCTTCACCACTGTCTTGCAAATACACTGTGTCCACTTCTGCTCTCATGACATGTGCAAAAGAAACAGAAAATTTCCCCCACAATATGTGATCCAAAAACAAACACTTACTTATTTAAAGAACAAGATGCTTGCTCGAGGTCACAACTGTCCTTCATCGGATAGAGACAAAGAGAAAAAAACATATCACTTTCTCCAAAGTGATATGTTACCCCTCATAATGATCACTTAAATGAAGGAGGTCATGACAACTCACTTACCTAAACAAATAAAAATATCTTCAACTATTTTACAAGTGACTTTGCACTTAACTAGGTAAAACATAGACAATAATTCTTTCTTGGATATTACTTACAACTATTTTAAAAAATAAGTGTGATATCTCGGTTAATAGGTTCATCTAGCTGATTTCAAAATGAGAAAATAGCTTATACCAATTCTTGTACCCTTTTACTTGTATTTCAGTCTTTGAAGTTACAAGTCTTAATAATTTCTCAGTATTTCCAAACCCTTTTGATTTATGCGTATTTTCTTCTCAAAGTCCTTTTATTACAATATTTACATCCAAAACAACCAGTCTATTATTTATAACCTCCACTTAGGCATCACTGCCTTTTGAGAATCTGGCCCATCTTTGGATTTCCATCCATTTCACTCAAGAAACTTGTAAGTATACCTGCCAGCCTTTCTTTTTCTTGAGTCATCATCATTCTTCTGACTGGTTTGATGTGACCGGCCACAAATTTTCCTCCATAGCCAACCTCTTCATCTCAGAGCAGTACTTGCAACCTGTGTCTTCAGTTATTTGCTGGATGTGTTTCAATCTCTGACTTCCTCTACTGTTTTTAACCTTTACAACTCCCTCTAGTACCATGGAAGTTATTCCCTGAAGTTTTAACACATGTCCTACCATCCTGTCCCATCTTCTTGTCAGTGTTTTCCACATATTCCTTTCCTCGCCTATTCTGTGGAGAACCTCTTTGCTCCTTACCTTATCAGCCAACCCAATTTTCAACATTCTTCTGTAGCACCACAACTCAAATGCTTTAATTCTCATCTTCCCCATTTTTGCCACAGTCCATGACTCACTACCATACAATGCGGTGCTTCAATCATACATTCCATGAAATTTTTTGCTCAGATTATGGCCTATGGTTGATACTATTAGTCTTCTCTTGGCCAGGAATGCCCTTTTTGTCAGTGCTAATTAGCTTTTCATTTTGCTGCCTAGATAGGAATTTTACTAATTTAATTCCTTAATGTTATCTTCTTCATGATCGCTAATCCTGTTGTTAACATTACCAGAGAAGGAAAGCTGCTACTTGCCATATAGTGGAGATGCTGAGTCATGATAGGCACAACAAAAAGATTCACACATTTGCTTCACCTGGCCCTACTCAACCCAACAAGCCACCTTCTTAGATGTTGACCTTCACCTCAGAGATGGCTACATCAGTACCTCCTTCCATTACAAACCTACTAACCACCAGCAATACCTTCACTTCGACAGCTGCCACCCATTCCGCACCAAGAAGTTGTCGCATCTGCAGTGACGAGCAGTCCCTCTCAAAATACACCAACAGTCTCACTGAAGTCTTCACTGATGGTAATTATCCTCCCATCCCTGTACAAAAACAAATCTCCCATGCCTTATCTTTCCAGTCCCACAGTCCAGCCACAGAGGAGCGTTCCCCTTGTAACTCAGTCCCATCCGGGACTGGAGCAACTGAATTCCTTCCCACCCCTCCTACTGTGGTATTCCACCATCCACCGAACCTACACAATATACTTGTCCATCCTTACACAACCCCTGCTCCCAATCCCTTACCTCATGGCTCCTAGCCCTGTAATAGACCTAGATGCAAGACCTGTCCCATACATCCTCCTACCACCACCTACTCCAGTCCGATCACTAACATCACCTATCCCATCAAAGGCAGGGCTAGATGTGAGACCCATCATGTAATCTACAAGCTAAGCAACAACTACTGTGCTGCATTCTATGTAGGCAAGACAACCAACAAGCTGTCTGTCAGCACGAATGGCATCTGACAAACCGTGGCCAAGAAACAAGTGAACCACCCTGTTGCTGAACATGCTGCCAAACATGATATCCCTCATCTCAATGACTGCTTCATAGCCTGTGCCATATGGATCCTTCCCATCAACACCAGCTTTTCTGAATTGTACAGGTGGGAAATTTCCCTGCAATACATCATACATTCCCATAACCCTCCTGGCCTCAACCTTCGTTGGTCACTGTCCTCACCTATCCAGCCCCCTTCCTGTTTCCATTCCAGCACTACACAGCCGTCATTTCACCGCCACACCCAATCTTTTAATTTCTTTTTATTTCTCTCCTTTCCACTACTTACCCCCTCCACCCTCTGCGCACCTTCTCTTCTGCCCTCTGTCTAAACTGCAACACTTCACTGTCCGCCACTCCCACCATACTATCCCTCCCCCTCCCTGCCCCAGCCTCCTCCTTACCCCCACCCAGTCACCACTCCCATCATGCACTGGTGCTGCTGCGTGCAGAGTGGTTTCAGCTCTCTGAGGCTGCAGACGTGTGCAAGTTGCGTTTGCATGAGTGTGTGTGTGTGTGTGTGTGTGTGTGTGTGTGTGTGTGTGTGTGTGTGTGTGTGTGTGTGCGTGTCTACTGGTGACAAAGGCCTTAATGGCTGAAAGCTATAATTGTGTGAATCTTTTTGTTGTGCCTATCACAACTCAGCATCTCTGCTATATGGTGAGTAACAACTTTCCTTCTCTGGTATTGTTACATTCCATCCTGAATTTTCGATTGTTTGATTTAATCCTGATGTTAATTTTCTTACACCCTTTTTAATCTGAGAACTTTGTTCTTGGTCTTCCACTCCTATTGATCCCTCTTGGCTCTTCAACTGAAGTGTTGAAATTGCCTGTCTGGTGCCTTTACACTTCCTAATGCCAGGCTGATTCTCATCTAACACATCCTCAATTTCCTTTTCCATTCTTCTGTATATTATTTTTGTCAGCAACTTCACGCATGAGCTGTTACCTTATTGTGCAATAATTCTTGCATTTGTCAGCCCTTGCAATCTTTGAAATCATGTGGATGATGTTCTTCCAAAGGTCAGATGGTATACAGCCAGACTCATATATTCTACACACCAATGTGTATAGTCATTTTGTTGGCACTTCCCCCAATGATTTTAGAAATTCTTATTACAGTGTTCATTTTGTTCAGCAATTTATTTAAGAAATTATATAGATAACTTATCCTACATTAAAACTAACCTCCCATGAGAAAAGTACTTATAAACCTCACCAGATACTTCTTATATTCCATGAAACTATAAACTTACCAGGTACAAGCACTTAATATCCTTGTAACAGATAATCTACCAAATCAAACATATATGTTCTCCACAATGCATAAAATAAAACTTGGTATCTTTTAATTATTGAGTTAGGTTTGTTCTCGGGATATGTACTGCAACATATACTTAAGTACATATCATAATTCATTATTGCCCTATTCTCAGCTAAGTGGAGTCACATACTGAAGGCTATTTGCAAGCTTCTCTTACATTTACCACTACCAGTTCACGTATTCTCTTTATGCCACAATTGGATAACAAAGCTCATACATTTATCTGCCTTTTCATTTAATTTTTTTGAAGTTACAAAATACCAGTTTCTTCATTTATTTTGCCAGCTTTCAGTAAGCCAAAAAATTTAACAGTGATGTACTACCCTTTTAAACACTGTCAAATACACCACTTATTGCCGAAAGACACCCCTATGTACTTACAATTCTTTACTGAGGTAGTGTCCTCTTGCTGCATCCCCACACACCTTTCAGTCTGGGTCATCCTTCTGGTCCACCCGACTTTTCTCTGGCATATTGAGTGTCTATCTACCTTCCATTTTAAGTGACCAAGGCACCTAAAACTCACATCTATGTGTTGTACTTGCACATCTACTACAGATGATCAAGAATGCTTCACCAAGTGTTGTGATGCTGTAAGCTTGGATAGTCGTACACCATCCTCTCTAGGATGTTACCACGTCATTAGCTATGGCTCATGGTTACTTGAGCATGCCTAAGCCTTCTCCCATTTTATGCGACATCAGTGACATTCAGATTTTTCCATCTCACTATGAACACACAGCCAGATAAATACATCTTAATTTAACAGTCCATCTGGGGTACAGTAGCAATATTTTATTTTGCGTTGTCAATATTTAAACTTTGATATCAAATACTTTCTCTTTGAAACTTGTTCATAGAGTTAGTTTGGAATGGTTCAGGGATTAGCTCATTACCATTATTTTATCTCATTCTTATTTTATTGCTTTATGATCTAATCACAGTAAATCTAACATAATTTTGGGTGTAGAGTGCTTCAAAGAAACAATACTATGTATTTTATCATCAGATGAACCACTATTTTTGTTTCTCTTAGCAATAGTCTTTTCCTGGAAATGAATTACATATCCTTTTACCATATCTCATTTATAGAGTCTCTTCTCTTCACCTGTAGAGGAAGCTATCAAAAATATGGCCTTTGAATGTGAGATGTCTGTTATCTCGTATGGACCCTCGTAGTGATGAAAAAACTTGAGTCTCCTTTTGTGAGTTTGAGCTTTGATGGTGAGTTTTTTATTAGCATTAGCTCACCTATAGCAAACTCAGGTATAGCAGCTTTTTGATTACACTCATGCCATATGGAGTGTCTATCTACCTTCCATTTTAAGTGACCTAAGCATCTAAAATTCACATCTACACGTTACACTTGCACATCTACTATAGATGCTCAAGAATGCCTCACCAAGTGTTGTGATGCTGTAAGCTTGGATAGTGATACACCATTCTCTCTAGGATGTTACCATGTCATTAGCTATGGCTCATGGTTACTTCTTAATTTAACAGTCCATCTGGGGTACAGTAGCAATATTTTATTTTGCATTGCCTATATTTAGCTCCTGTCTTCGTTGTTTTCTGACTTATTCATCACTTAAGTTTTTTCATTCTGGTCATGCAAAAAATTTCATTCATTACTTCTCATTTTTATTCATTACCTGTACTGGTGAAAGCTCACTAGTTACATGGGTTCATTCATTTACAATTATTTGAAAGTCTGGGGTCACTTGTGCCAAGGTGGTGTGTCTAGCAGAGCAGTAAGTTTTACAGTGTCTACCAATTTCCTTCATTATTCGTTCTGACGTGTTGGATTTAGTGTGATATTATGAAATGGTTAGCCTTCCCAGGCTAAAAATTCCCAGGAGTTATTGCTCATTTATTGTGATCCATTGCTGTGAGTACACTGTGGTGTTTCCCCCACATTACTAAAATAATCTCTTAAAAAATTTATAATATTATGGTAGATGTATTTGCTAATTTTATCAATTACAACTTAACATATTTCAATCAACACTCTAGCAGAACTAAAATACAATAACTCCATCTCTACCTTTTGTTAATGGCCAGTAGGGATCCACAGCTACAGAAGCAGATACAAAGCTTTTGGTACTATTGGGTGTGACCTATAGGTCATATGGTAGTTATCATATTTCACTTTTTAACACTACTTACATGTCCTTATGGCATTTTTGACTTTTCTACTTAAATTCTTAAAGAGGTAAAACTTTTTCATCTGCCTACTGCATTTCCCTATGCCAAAATGGTCATACACATTGTGTATAAACCAAATTAGATCTTCCACTGCACTTCAGGAATTCACGACTTGCAGCGCAGTGTTTCTCATTCACTCGCCAAAACTAATCCCCACCTTGTGTTACCCACAAATATATAATATAATATTATGCTCATGCAATAACATCTTTTCTCCAGAATACTTAACTGACCGCAAGTCATTTTTTTTATTTCCTTAACTAAGTGCCTTGGTGTTACCGACAGATAAAAAGTTAATTGTGAAAAGCACACCAGGTCCCTCATTTTATCCATTCCCAATGGTAATTGGGACAAAGATTCTGGTGCTGTATTTTGTGATTCTTTCGTGCACTCATACTTTATCTCCGTTTGAAACTCAAGTAAAAATAACACCCATCTTATTAGATGGCTATGTAATAACCGGCTTTTCATGAGGAATGCCAAGGCTTGGTGATCTGTATAAATAACAGTTTGTGAGCCCAATATTAAAGTTTGGAATTTTTTTGTACTTTATACTATGGCTAGTAACTCATTTTCCATTGCTGTGTGGTGCAATTGATGCTCATTCCAACTCCTACTAGCGAACACTACCATATTAAGTTCTCCTTCCTCTGAATTCCACTCATCTTGGAACAATTCACAAGTAGTTCAATATTCAAATGCATCAGTGGCAAATATGAATTGTTGGTCCATCCTTGCATGTTTTAGAATCAGAACATTTACTGGCACTTGTTTTACGTTTTGAACTGCTTCAACTATGCTCATATTCTACATCCTTTTGGTTTGCTGTTTCAATAATGATAGAAGACATGGATCATTTACTGGTTGCCCCTTTATGAACTACCTTCAAAATCCAGCCAGACCTAGGAATGAATGTAACTTTTTCACATTTTGCAGCTCAGGGCTATCCTTTATTGCTCTTATTCATTCAGGATTTAGTTTTACCCTTTTTATTCTCACTATGTGGCCTAAAACTTGGGTTCACCTCATCCAAAATTGGACTTATATGACTTTATCGATTTGTCCTTTTTCTGTAATTTTTTTAGGGTCTTAATCAACAAGACACAATTCTTCAGCCTTGCAGATTTGTTTTGTCCATATCACTATGCGGGGAAAAAAATTCCCATGCAATATGAGGTCGAAAAACAAACACTAAAAGAATAAGATGCATGCTCAAGGTCACAACTACACTTTGTTGGATAGAGAGCAGCAGGAGGGAAGAATATATTACTATGTCCAAAGTGATAATTACCCTCAGAGTGCCTTTATTTTTTCCTCGTAAACCTTACTTAAAATTCTTTAACCAAATTTGTCTCATGACTTATTTTTATTGCTATATTTAAGAAAGAAACACAAATGTTAGGCCTACCAGCAGTTGTTTCTTTAAAAAAAATTCAGAAATTATTATATTATGTCACAAAATCACTCGAATCGCCGTTGTCTTGTACAAGATCATGTAGTATAGGATAGAGCAAATGGATGCATCTTCATTAATATTCATTTGGCAAAGCCATAGCTTTATGACAGTATGGTTTAATAATCATAAAGTGTATGTATATAAAAGTTGAATACTATGACTTACCAAAAAAGTTTTTGATATTCATGTTAAAAGTTTTTGATATCCATGTTGTGTAGTTGTAAATTTGTTTGTACTGAAGAACCTTGAAACATAAACTGTTTACTTAACCACCATGCCTGCATGTGACAATCACCTCACTGATCTGAACTAATTGTTAGCCACAGTAACACTGTAACTGTTTCACTGCACTATTGTGGAATGTTTCATGACACCCTTTTCTTCAACTCATCTGTGATTTTTCACCCATGACTGCAGCAGACTAAGTCCTTAGCCACAGGTGAACGAAACATTGTTTTGTATAACACAGCTTCCAGTGTCCTATTGAGTCCGGACTCAAATGGTATTTGAATTTCTAATTACTTGCTGCATGCCATAAATTGACAATTGTCAGCAATTCAGCTTAATTTCAAGCAATTTTAACTATTTGGAGGTATGAAGAAGTATACTGAATGCTACAAAATCGGAAATCTAATCTTCCATGTTCATTTGTACTAGAGCAATAGCTCAACAGACGCAAACTACTCGTAAAAGAAGAAATCAGTGTGCAGGGACTTACTTTGGAAGTTTAAATACCTTTCAAGCACATATGCCTAGTAAACTGAGGTATGTGATCTCAAAGGCCAAAATTATACATTTAAGTGTGTCGTACCTTAATCTGTCAGCCATAGATCAGATGACACTATTGTAATGTCAAGTCAATGAAGTCCATATTAAATATTTTCTGAAGTAAAATGACATGCCTGTGTACTGTCAAAGAACATTACTTAGAAGATTACATACAAGTACAAGTACCTTTAAAATCATATGGACTGCAGTTTCAGTGAATGAGACACTTGAATTACATCTACATAAATCATTTATTTTATTGCATTGCATTAGGTGAAATGCTGATGTTGACATCTGTAAGTTTACTTAGTGATATTAATTACATTATAAAAAGATAGTTCACTATTTTTTGTGTAAAATGAGCAGCGAAGTGGGGACAAGCGGACAGCTTGGTATTTGGCAACATATATGATTTGCACTCTGTACTGCTGACTGCCACAATTCTATGCAGTTTTTTCTTGCAGACCTACTACACTTACCCCACCCTCCAAAACTCCCTCCCACCACCACCACCACACACAACCAAGAACCTAAACACACCCGCAACACAGTCATGAAACTGTCCTCCAGAAGCCTTAGCACCACAAAAATATCAATCCTTTCCAAAGGCCTCACCTTTTGCTCCAATCCCAAATTCAATCATGCAGGACTTGTTAAAGTCCTTCCCTTATTCTCCTGGTCCCTACAGTGGAAACACTTTTTCACCACCAACCCTACCCATCAGACTCAACCAAAGACCAACATTGAACCTTGCCTAACTCAGTTCACTACTCCATCCAACCGTGATCCACTCCCACTGCCCCTATATCACCCCCTGTTAACTTTCCAGAATTTCTTAACCTTGAACTTTGCCTCACTATAATTCCCCAAATCCCTCAATGTGCAAACTAATCTGACATCCACAGAAAGAACTGCAGTCCACCATCTAAAAATTGATCCCGACCTTATAATCCTACCTGCGGACAAAGGCTCTACCACTGTTGTATTAAACCTCAAGGGTTACCTGGCAGAAGGACTCCACTAGCTGTCAAATACTTCCACCTACAAACCTTGCCACAGTGACCCCACTCCAGAAATCCAGTCACTACACAAATCCTTACACACATCCCAGAACCTATCCCTGGAGTTCATCTCTCTACTCACCCCTATCACTCCCCACACTCCTACCTTCTACATGCTTGCTAAAGTCCAAAAACCTAAACACCCTGGACACCCCATTGTGGCCAGTTACTGTGCCCCCACTGAGAGAATCTCTGCTCTCATAGGCCAACACCTTCAACCTACTACCCAGAACCTACCCTCCTATATAAAAGATACCAACCATTTCCTCCACTGAATCTCCACAGTTTCTTTCCATTTACCACATGGTGCCCTGCTCATCACTATCTCTGTACACTAACATTCCTAACGCCCATGGCCTTATCGCTATTGAACACTGCCTTTCCCAATGCCCAACAAATTCCAAACCAACAACCTCCTTCCTAGTCGCCATGACCAACTATGTCCTCTCTCACAATTACTTCTCCTTTGAAGGCATTACCTACAAACGAATCTGGGGTACAGCCATGGGCAACTGCATGGTACCATCTTATGCCAACCTATTCACAGGCCATATTCATGAATCCTTCCTAAAAACTCAGAATCCTAAACCCCTCACCAGGTTCAGATTCATTGATGACATCTTTGCTATCTGGATCGAAGGAGAGGACACTCTATCCACATTCCTCCAGGACCTCAACTTCTGCCCCATTTGCTTCACCTGGTCCTACTCAACCCATCAAGCCACCTTCCTATATGTTGACCTCCACCTCAAAGATGGCTACATCAGTACTTCCATCCATATCAAACCTACTAACCACCAGCAACATCTCCACTTTGACAGCTGCCACCCGTTCCATTTAAAGAAGTCCCTTCCATGCAGCCTAGCCACCTGTGGTTGTTGCATCTGCAGTGACGAAATATACGAAGCATCTCACTGAAGCCATTACTGACCATGATTATCCCCCCAACCATGTACAAAAACAAATTTCCTGTACTTCATCTTTCCAGTCTCCCATCACCTCCCAAAGTCCCACCGTCCGGCCACAGAGAAGCATTCCCCTTGGAACTCAGTACCACCCAGGATTGGAGCAACTGAATTACATTCTCTGTCAGGGTTATGATTACCTCTTGCCGTGCCCTGAAATGAGAAATGTCCTGCCCACTATCCTTCCCAGCCCTCCCACAGTGGTATTCCGCCATCCACCGAACCTACACAATATACTCGTCCATCCCTACACAATCCCTGCTCCCTATCCCTTACCCCTTACCTCATGGCTCATACCCCTGTAATAGACCTAGTCACAAGACCTGTCCCATACATTTCCTCCCCCCCGCCACCTACTCCAGTCCGGTCACTAAGATCACCTATCCCATCAAAGGCAGGGCTACCTGTGAAACCCATCATGTAATCTACAAGCTAAGCTGAAACTATTGTGCTACATTCTATGTAGGCAAGACAACCAACAAGCTGTCTGTCAGCACGAATGGCCACCGACAAACTGTGGCCAAGAAACAAGTGGACCACCCTGTTGCTGAACATGCTGCCAAATATATATCCTTCATTTCAGTGATTGCTTCACAGCCTGTGCCGTATAGATCCTTCCCACCAACATCAGCTTTTCTGAATTGTGCAGGTGGGAACTTTCCCCGCAGTACATCCTATGTTCCTGTAACCCTCCTGGCCTCAACTTTTGTTAGTCACTGTCCTCACACAACCAGCCTCTTCCCTGTTCCCATTCCAGCACTACACAGCCGTCACTCCACCATCATACCATCTTTTTATTTCTCTCCTTTTCCACTGCTCCTCCCCCCCCCCCCTCCCCCCACTTCTCCCCTGCCCCCCGCCTAACCTGCAGCACTTCACCGACCGCCATCCCCACAATACTATCCCTCTCCCTCCCCTCCCCAGCCTCCTCCTTACCCTCACTGAGTCGTCACTCCATATCATGTACTGGTGCTGCTGCTGAGACTGCAGTTGTGTGTGTGTGTGTGTGTGTGTGTGTGTGTGTGTGTGTGTGTGTGTGTCGTCTATTGTTGACGAAGGCCTTAACGGCCGAAAGCTTTAATTGTAAGAGTCCTTTTGTTGTGCCTAGCATCTCCGCTATATGGTGAGTAGCAACTTTCCTTTTCATAACATTATTGTATTTCTGCGCCTTTATCAAACTTACCTTATCGGGTTGAAACACTGTTTGAGTTAAAGAATGATTCTTATAAAATACGCAATAGTATTTTGTTAACAAAAAGGTACACCCCTCCTGCATTAGCCGTGAGATTTGTATCAACTTAAAACCAATACACAGAAGTGACAAAAGTTATGGGATACCTTATAATAAAATTTCAGATCTCCTTTTTGCCTGGCATAGTTCAACAACTTGATGTGGCATGGAGTCAGCAAGTCGTTGGAAGTCCCCTGCAGAAACACTGAGCCATGTTGTTGCTATAGCTGTCCACAATTGTGAAAGTGTTGCCAGTGCAGAATTTTGTGCACAAACTGACCTCTGCACTATGCCCCATATATGTTTAATAGGTGGTCAAATCATTCTCGAATATGGACCAGGAAGTTTCTCAAACAAGTTGTGTAAAATTGTGGCCCAATGACATGGTGCATTATCATCCATAAAAATTCCATCATTGTTTGGGAACAGGAAGTCCATGAATGGTTGCAAATGGTCTCCAAGTAGCTGAACATAACCATTTCCAGTCAGTGATCAGTTCAGTTGGACCAGAGGACCCAGTCCATTCCACGTAGCCCACACTATTACAGAGCCACCACCATATTGCATAGTGTCTTGTTGACAAGTTGGGTCCATGGCTTTGTGGGCTCCACATGACACTCAAACCTTACCACTGGCTCTTAGCAATTGAATTCAGGTCTCATCCGACCAGGCCACGGTTTTCCAGTTATCTAGGATACAACCAATATGGTCATGACCCCAGGAGACATGCTGCAGATGATGTGCTGTTAGCAAAGGATCTTGCATCAGTCATAGCTGCCACAACCCCATACACCAAATGTTGCTGCACTGTCCTAAAGGATAATTTCTTCATAGGTCCCACTTCTATTTATGTGGTTATTAAAGCTCCTGGTCTGTTCACACACACAACTCTATGCGAACACCGCTGCTCTTGGTTGTTACATGAAATCCATTGGTCACTGCATTGTACCTGAAATTTGGTATTTTTGGCACACTCTTTACAGTGTGGATGTTGGAATGCTGAATTCCCAAAGGGTTTCCGAAATGGAACATCCCATGTGTCTAGCTTCAACTACAATTCCACATTCAAAGTCTGTTAATTGCCATTGTGCAGCCATAATCACATTGGAAAGCTTTTCACATGAGACACAGCTCTGCCTATGCATTGCTGCTGTATACCTTACGTACATGATATGACAGCTATCTGTATATGTGAATATCGCTATCCCATGACTTGTATCGCTTCAGTGTATATCAAAGATGCTCTTGCCCTTTCACCTTTCACATCTCACATGGATATTGTATGCCAACCAGCATGCGAAGATGGACTTGCTCCTTTATGGGCGGGGTGTGGATTGGGGGGTGGGGGGGGGGGGGGGAAGGCAAAGTGCACTTTTTCCTTATTCAAGCTAATGCATACTGCTCCCTCTTCAAGCAGATTCACCCATCAACCAGCATCCCACTATCACTTTTTTTATTTATTTTCTCTTTGATCTCTCTGTTTTTTCCCACTACAGGCCCTGCTCCCTCAAATTCATCTCTTTTACTATACTTCATCCATTTAATACTTTTTGTGGTTTTTCTCATATACTTTTGTATGTTTTTCATCCTTCACTATGAATCCTTGCTCCTTCCATCTGCCCCAGTACAGAAAAGTTTCCCCATTCCAAGTCAGAACCTAGTCCCACATATTGTTCCTGCATTGTTGCCTAGCTGAGCCTAGCTTATGAAATCCCCAAAAAAGGCCCTACCATCAAATTACCTATCTGTGGTTGCAACCCCTCCTCCCAGAATGACCTATATCTGTTAAAATTCCATCAGCCCATAGCCCTATCAAACTAGTCCTGCAAAACCATATAAATCAGACAAAACCTCCTTGTAACACTTTGTCTCCATTGGTAAAATTCTCCTATTCTGAACCTCCAATTCCTGCATCCCATCTACCAGATTGAAACCTGTGTCCTCAAGGAACTAGAGCAGCATGCACAAAGCCACCCCAAAAAATTCTCTAACCTTTTCATCTTCTGCACCCACCTTCGAACTACCACTATCTACTGCCTTTACAAGAGCTTCCATCAAGCCCCCCTGATAGCTGCCAAACCCTGCCTTCCAGACCTATTGCATTTAGCATATCCTCAAAAACTCTGTCCCTCCACCTCACAGAATCAAGAACCTAAACAGTCCTGCAAGATGATCACAAACCTGTCCCCCAAAAGCCTCAATCCTACACAAGTTTCAGTCCTTTCCAGATGCCTTACCTTTTGCTCCACTCCCAAATTCATTCATGCTGGTCTTGTTGCAAATCTCTCCTTATTCCCACAAAGGAAACGCTTTTTTGCTACCAACCATATCAATCAGACTCAACCCAAAACCAACACTGAACCTGCCTGACTCAATTTACTCCTCCATCCAACCAGTTCCACTCCCATTGCCCCCAAATCACACTCTGTTAACTAATCAGTGTTCCCTAAACTTGACCCCTGCCTCACCACCATTCCTCAAATCCCCCAATGTGGAAAGCAACCTTCCATGTGCTGCAAGGACTGCAAAATCCATCACCTAAAATCCAACCACCCTTATAATCCTACCCGCCAAGAAAGTTCCACCACTGTGATTATGAACTGCAGGGATTACCTGGCAGAGAGATTCAGCATACCAGAAACTCCCCAGTGAGTCTGTATCTCTTCACACGCCCACCATTTTCTGCACTCCTACATTATACATGCTTTCTAAAGTTCATAAACTGAACCATCCAACATGCCCCATTCTGGCTGATTACTGTGTCCTCAAAGAGAGAATCTGAGCTCTTTTGGACCAACACCTTCAGCCTATTACTCATAACCTTCCCTTCTACATAAAAGACGCCAACCATTTTCTCCGCTGATTCTCAACATTCCCTGTTCTTTTTATCACCTGGTGCCCTACTCATCACTAGTGATGCCACCTCCCTCCTACCTGTCCCCATCAAGTCCTTGCACAATTCTGTGTGTGTGTGTGTGTGTGTGTGTGTGTGTGAATATATTAATTCTGTGTGTGTGTGTGTGTGTGTGTGTGTGTGTGTGTGTGTGTGTGTGTGTGTGAATATATTAATTCTGTGTGTGTGTGAATGTATATAGCATATTAATGTAATAACTATCCTCAGGAAATTTAAATGAGCAGGTAGATTTAAAACACAAATGTTACATAAAAATGTTATTGAAATTATCTTTCCAATCACGAGATGGGTACAAAAACAAAATTTACAAACATATCAGAGATCGTGTTACCACAAAATTAAAAATAACCACTGCAAGCGATATATTTAAAAAACAGCATCAAGAAATTGTCACAAGCCTCATGCATCACAACACTATCTGCCATAACCTGTTCCATAAAAAACAATAGGATTAAATTACATAGGAGCACAGAACCACATAAAAACGAATCATAAAAGCAATATAATGAAGCTAGTTAGCACAAAGATATTACCTACAGAATACCATAGAAGCAAACAACCTGAAATCATATAACATCACTGATTCAATTGCCAATACAGCTGTCACAAAACATCATTATGGAATAAACTTCCATAATTTGACAACTACACAAATAACTGCTCCAACAAAAGTTTAACATCTACAATAGCTCCAACAACATCTAATGGGCAAACTTATACAATAGTGTGACAGCAACTGATAGAGACTCTAACTTTGATGTCATATGGATATCAAGATCACCTGAAGTAAATAACAAACCATAATTCTATAATACATTAAATTATCTACTTAAAAAATTGAAATATTTACCAAACTATGTACTTTTCATAGATGACCTGGAGTTGGCAATCACACCAAAGCAAGCCTACAGCAATAAACAATGTAATCAAACACAACAACATCTTTGGTCTCATACCATAATATATAATGTCCTTATATGACATATACAATGCAACAGGCCCAGATGAGTAAATTAATAAGTTCTGTGAATATTGAACATAACAAATACTCCATCCTTCTTAAACTTAAACTACCCATTTTGCATTATATTTATTTCGTCCTTAACACTTCTTCCTAGTTTTTGTTTAACTTCGTTTCATACTCTCTGCATAAATTATATGTTTTAGTTCCCTTGAATTAAAAATGTTTTGAAACCCTATTACATTTGCATACTTCACTAGGGTTATCTAATGAGGTAACAGGTGTATTTCAAAGGTGTATCACTTTTCCTTTTACAGTGTTTTTTTATACGTCCACAAAATGGTATTTATAAATGAAATACTGTTGCTCTTCAACAAATACACTGATAACCTTACTGTTCATCAACCCAACCCACAAATCATCATCATTTTCCAAAATTAAAATCACACTATCATTATAAACATATTCTGTTGTTTTA
The DNA here is from genome assembly GCF_021461395.2 of Schistocerca americana. Lineage (NCBI taxonomy): Eukaryota > Metazoa > Arthropoda > Insecta > Orthoptera > Acrididae > Schistocerca > Schistocerca americana. The sequence continues at coordinate 544,514,239 of NC_060120.1, read as the reverse complement.
TGTGGCATATCTTCATAACCAACCACTGACATTCATTTCTACATCTACATCTTGTTTGAGTTAATGCTGTTACTACCTACTGGCCCATCTAAACCACAAAGAGCATTTTTTTTACAGAATACAGTAAAATAAAAAGTGAGGCAAATGGATGTGTGACACAAAATCCAATGCATGAGTAAACGTAACTGCATGAAAACCTGAGAAGCTGAAAATTTAAAGCTACTGGTGTCCAACAGGCGCTCAACACATAACATCCTGACAAGACTTTAACACATTACAAATTCACTTTCATCACAGGTTTTTCTCTCTCTGTTTTTGTGGGTAAGGTATAAAGATTCTTCATCAGTGTGACCATCACACAGCATATGGCAATATAAATGCTTGGCATGAGGCTGAAGTTCTTGTTATAACAATGTGGTATCAAACACCAAGAACACAAAAACATTCAAGTTTAACATATAACAATAATCAGTGGAAAATATTTTGCCTGTTATTGCTCGGGCACTTAGGTTCATGTTCGTTCTGTTTCACCCTCTCTACAAAATTCTTGAATCAAAGAGTGATTGCCACTGATATTTGCAAAGAATCTGATTCTGCCAGCCACCTGATTGAACAAAATTTGGGAAGAATATCAGAGCTGAATAGATTGTAAGGAACTTGGAAGTATAGTGACTTGGAAACCTGCACCAACAATGGTAAAGGATTTTGGACAGCAAACATTTCTTGAAATAATGTACAAACTGGGAACATACCAAATTAGAAAATCTCCATCTGTCATTGTTGTACTCCTATTAATTACCAATGTTTTCTTTTTATGATTCAACTGCATTTGACTAAACATACTGTGCTTATATTACTTATAATTACAATGACCACAATACGATGCATGCAATATCTGATTGAACAAAACTTGGGAAGAAGAATATCAGAGCTGAATAGACTGTAGGGAACTCGGAAGTATGACGACGTGGAAACCTGCACCAACAATGGTAAAGGGTTTTGGACAGCAAATATTTCTTGAAATAATGTAGAAACTGGGAACATACCAAATTGGAAAATCTCCACCTGCCGTTGTTGTACTCCTATTAATTACCAATGTTTTCCTATTAGGATTCAATTGCATTTGACTAAACATACTGTGCTTATATTAAACAATGGAAAATCCAGGATGGAATGTAACAATACCAGAGAAGGAAAGTTGCTACTCACCATATAGTGGAGATGCTGAGTTGAGATAGGCACAATAAAAAGATTCACACAATTATAGCTTTCAGCCATTAAGGCCTTTGTCAGCAGTAGACACACACACACACACACACACACACACACACACACACACACACAAGCACACTCACATAAACGCAACTTGCACACACATCTGCAGTCTCAGAGAGCTCAGACCACACTGCGAACAGCAGCACCAGTGCATGATGGGAGTGGCGACTGGGTGGGGATAAGGAGGTGGCTGGGGCGGGGAGGGGGAGGGATAGTATGGTGGGAGTGGTGGACAATCAAGTGTTGCAGTTTAGACGGAGGGGGGCAGGAGGTAAGTAGTGGAAAGGAGAGAAAATGAAAGGCTGGGTGTGGCGGTGAAATGACAGCTGTGTAGTGCTGGAATGGGAACAGGGATGGGTGAGGACAGTGACTAACGAAGGTTGAGGCCAGGAGGGTTATGGGAATGTAGGATGTATTGCAGGGAAACTTCCCACCTGCGCAGTTCAAAAAAGCTGGTGTTGGTGGGAAGGATCAATACAGCACAGGCTGTGAAGCAGTCATTAAGAAGAGGGATATCATGTTTGGCAGCGTGTTCAGCAACAGGGTGGTCCACTTGTTTCTTGGCCACAATTTGTCGGTGGCCTTTCATGCAGACAGCCAGCTTGTTGGTAGACAAAAATGTTTTCTGTTTTTTTCCAACAAATGATTAATGTGCTGAGCATAGGTTGTAACCACCTCTAGCAGCAGCACAGACCTGACGATGATGGGGCATGCTGTGAATGATGTTACCAATCTCACGTTGAGGCAGTAGTGCCCATTGTTCCTGCAGAGCTACTCGCACGTGTTGGTGAGTGATTGGTGGATACTGACATAATGCACTTTGTCTTCCTAGTGCACCCCAGACATGCTCTATGGCATTCGAATCAGGAGAGCCAGCAGGTCTATGCATATAATATCTTCTGATTCCAAGAAAACATCAACCACCCGTGCTCTATGAGGTCAACCATTATTGTCCATCAGTACGGCGTCTGGGCCCATAGCACCTCACAACTGGACGAGGTCCCAAGATCTTGTCATGATACCTGACAGCAGTTAAATCTCGCCGATACACCAATTTCACAAAGAGGTGTGCAAGTGGCCAACATAATCACTGCCCACACTATTAGTAATTCTACTTGATATCAGTCTCTTTCCACTGTATTTGGGTCCCAAAATCATGTTCCATGTTACCTCCAGATGTGGCTCTGTGGAGAATCACTCTCCAGACTCAATCAGGGCTAATCTGTGAAAAGAACACTCGCCCACTATTCGACTATCCAGGTGGCATGTCGACAATTTCACTTTAGATGTTCCCTTCTGTAAAGACGCGTCATGGGTTTACATACAGCAGGTCTCCGACAATAAAAGCCATTCAGCCAAAGTCTTCTGTACACCGTTTGCCTCAATACAAGACATCCAGTGGCTGCTGCAAGGTCACATGCCAGTTGCTGTGCAGTATTAAGGCGTTACCGCCATGCCCTTACAGCCAAATAATGGTCCTGTCATTCTGATGCCACCCTGTGGCACAACACGCAGCTAAACAAAATATGCTTGATTTCAATGGCTGCTTCACTACCAGAGCCATCTGGAGTCTCCCATTCGCCATCAGCTTTTCTGAACTGCACAGATGGGAGTTATCCTTACAACGCATTTTCCGCTCCCATAATTTTCTTGGCCTCCATCTACAGTAACATACTATCCCCACATACTCCACCCAACAGTTTCCACCTCCTCTGCCCTACCATCTCCTTCCCATTTTCTTCTCCCAACCTCTTGGTTTACCGCCCTCTGCCAATACACCTGCCATCTTTCCCTGCTCCTCTCTTTTTTTGTTCCTTTCTTCCCCACAACCTACTGACACTGCCCCTGTTGGCATTCTTATCCCTGCATACTCCACCAGACAGCATTCATCCCCCCCCCCCCCCCCACCCCTTTACACTACTGTCCCTTCCCCTTTCCCGCCCCCTTCAGATTGCTGCTTGCATCCCACATGGTAGTTGCATTCTGACCTGAGCTGCCAGAGTTGGCAGTCATGAGTGCATGAGGTGTGCTTGCTTGTGTATGAATGGTGTGTGTTTCTCTTTTGCTGATGAAAGCTGTGACCGAAAGCTGTATGTAAGGGTCTTTTAATTGTGCTTGTCTGCAACTTAATGTCTCTTGTTATTGTAAGCAGCAATCTATCTTTACCTACATAGTAAAATATATTGATAATTTATTGCAGTGGGAGTAGAAAGCTGAATGGCATCACATCTTATTTAACAGCTAATTTTTATATACATATAAAAATAGAGGGAAACATTCCACATGGGAAAAATATACCTAAAAACAAAGATGATGTGACATACCAAACGAAAGTGCTGGCATGTCGATAGACACACAAACAAACACAAACATACACACAAAATTCAAGCTTTCGCAACAAACTGTTGCCTCATCAGGAAAGAGGGAACGAGAGGGAAAGACGAAAGGATGTGGGTTTTAAGGGAGAGGGTAAGGAGTCATTCCAATCTCGGGAGCGGAAAGACTTACCTTAGGGGGAAAAAAGGACAGGTATACACTCACACACACACACTCGTATCCAGCCGCACATACACAGACACAAGCAGACATTTGTAAAGGCAAAGAGTTTGGGCAGAGATGACATGTCTGCTTGTGTCTGTATATGTGTGGATGGATATGTGTGTGTGTGCGAGTGTATACCCGTCCTTTTTTCGCCCTAAGGTAAGTCTTTCCGCTCCCGGGATTGGAATGACTCCTTACCCTCTCCCTTAAAACCCACATCCTTTCGTCTTTCCCTCTCCTTCCCTCTTTCCTGATGAGGCAACAGTTTGTTGCGAAAGCTTGAATTTTGTGTGTATGGCGAGCAGCATCTGCAGGGACATGTTTACGATGACGAGCGTGTTTACGAGTGTGGCTGTAGTGCACTGTTGTGGTTTGGTCTAGCTGTCGCAGTGTCCGCATGTAGCGCTTGCTGCTATTGTTATTCTGCATTCGTCATATATATATATACAGGGTGAGTCACCTAACGTTACCGCTGGATATATTTCGTAAACCACATCAAATACTGACTGACGAACCGATTCCACAGACCAAACGTGAGGAGAGGGGCTAGTGTAATTGTTTAATACAAACCATACAAAAATGCACGGAAGTATGTTTTTTAACACAAACCTACGTTTTCTTTAAATGGAACCACGTTAGTTTTGTTAGCACATCTGAACATATAAACAAATACGTAATCAGTGCCGTGTGTTGCATTGTAAAATGTTAATTACATCCGGAGGTATTGTAATCTAAAGTTGACACTTGAAACCTCCGACGATCAGTTGCGTGTTGTAACAAACACGGGCCACGGTCGGCAAGCAGCATCTGCAGGGACATGTTTACGATGACGACCGTGTTTACGAGTGTGGCTGTAGTGCACTGTTGTGGTTTGGTCTAGCTGTCGCAGTGTCCGCATGTAGCTCTTGCTGCTGTTGTTATTCTGCATTCGTCTCCGCACGCAGACCAACTGTAGTACACCGTGTTACCAGACGTCTGTGATAGTGTAGTGTTGTAGGAACTGCGACCATGGTGTATTCGAACTCTGAAAAGGCGGAGATGATACTCATCTATGGCGAGTGTCGACGAAATGCAGCTGAAGCCTGCAGGGTGTATGCAAAACAGTACCCGGACAGAGAGCATCCAACGTGCCGCACATTGCAAAACATCTACCGCCAACTGTATGCAACAGGTATGGTCGTAGCATGCAAACAGGTCCGTAGCAGGCCCGTCACAGGAGAAGCGGGTGCAGTTGGTGTGTTAGCTGCTGTTGCCATGAACCCACACATGAGTACACGGGACATTGCGAGAGCCGGTGGACTGAGTCAAAGTAGTGTCATGCGCATACTGCATCGTCACCGCTTTCACCCGTTTCATGTGTCGCTACATCAGCAATTACATGGTGATGACTTTAATCATCGAGTGCAATTCTGTCAATGGGCATTAACAGAGAATGCGTTGCAGTTCTACCTGTTTACCGAGGAAACGGGTTTCACAAACCACGGGGCAGTGAATCTATGGAACATGCATTACTGATCCGTGGACAATCCTCGCTGGCTCAGACAGGTAGAGCGACAGCGACCGTGGACTGTAAATGTATGGTGCGGAATCATTGGCGACCACCTCATTGGTTCCCACTTCATTGCAGGGGCCCAAACAGCTGCAACATACATCGCGTTTCCACAGAATGATCTGCCAACGTTGCTCGAAAATGTCCCACTGGAAACGCGTCGACGTGTGTGGTATCAGCATGATAGTGCACCTGCACATTCCACAATTAACACTAGGCTGACCCTTGACAGGATGTTCGACGGGCATTTCATAGGACGTGGAGGATGCATAAATTGGCCAGCCCATTCTCCTGATCTTACACCTCTAGACTTCTTTCTGTGGGGTACGTTAAAGGAGAATGTGTACCGTGATGTGCCTACAACCCCAGAGGATATGAAACAACGTATTGTGGCAGCCTGTGGTGACATTACACCAGATCTACTGCGGCGTGTACGACATTCATTACGCCAGAGATTGCAATTGTGTGCAGCAAATGATGGCCACCACATTGAACATCTATTGGCCTGACATGTCGGGACACACTCTATTCCACTCCGTAATTGAAAACGGAAACCACGTGTGTACGTGTACCTCACCCCTCATGGTAATGTACCTGTTCGTCAGTGAAAAAGACCAATAAAAAGGTGTTAGCATGTGGAAGTAACGTGCTATTCCAGTCTCTTCTGTACCTAAGGTCCAGCACCATTCCCTTTGGATCCCTACGTAATTCGGTGCTCTCCGATACACACAATCAAACAGCGGAGGAGTGGTACTCAAGCGTCAACTTTAGGTTACAATATCTCCGGATGTAATTAACATTTTACAATGCAAAAAACGGCACTGATTACGTATTTGTTTATATGTTCAGATGTGCTAACAAAACTAACGGGGTTCCATTTAAAAAAAACATAGGTTTGTGTTAAAAAACATACTTCCGTGCATTTTTTTGTGGTTTGTATTAACCAATTACACTAGCCCCTCTCCTCACGTTCGATCTGTGGAATCTATTCGTCAGTATTTGATGTGGTTTACGAAATATATCCAGCGGTAATGTTAGGTGACTCACCCTGTATATATATAGGCACGTCGATAGACACACAAACGAACACAAATATACACACAAAATTCTAGCTTTCGCAACCAACGGTTGCTTCGTCAGGAAAGAGGGAAGGAGAGGGAAAGATGAAAGGATGTGGGTTTTAAAGGAGAGGGTAAGGAGTCATTCCAATCCCGGGAGTGGAAAGACTTACCTTAGGGGGAAAAAAGACAGGTATACACTCGCGCGCGCGCACACACACACACACACACACACACACACACACACACACACACACATATATCCATCCACACATATACAGACATAAGCAGACATATTCAAAGCCAAAGAGTTTGGGCAGAGATGTCAGTCGAGGCGGAAGTGCAGAGGCAAAGATGTTGTTGGATGACAGGCGAGGTATGAGTGGCGGCAACTTGAAATTAGCGGAGGTTGAGGCCTGGTGGATAACGGGAAGAGAGGATATATTGAACAGCAAGTTCCCATCTCCGGAGTTCGGATAGGTTGGTGTTAGTGGGACGTATCCAGATAACCCGGACGGTGTAACACTGTGCCAAGATGTGCTGGCCGTGCACCAAGGCATGTTTTGCCACAGAGTGATCCTCATTACCAACAAACACTGTCTGCCTGTGTCCATTCATGCGAATGGGCAGTTCGTTGCTGGTCAGTCCCACATAGAATGCGTCACAGTGTAGGCAGGTCAGTTGGTAAATCACGTGGGTGCTTTCACACGTGGCTCTGCCTTTGATCGTGTACACCTTCCGGGTTACAGGACTGGAGTAGGTGGTGGTGGGGGGGTGCATGGGACAGGTTTTACATCGGGGGCGGTTACAAGGGTAGGAGCCCGAGGGTAGGGAGGAAGGTTTGGGGATTTCATAGGGATGAACTAAGAGGTTACGAAGGTTAGGTGGACGGCGGAAAGACACTCTTGGTGGAGTGGGGAGGATTTCATGAAGGCTGGATCTCATTTCAGGGCAGGATTTGAGGAAGTCGTATCCCTGCTGGAGAGCCACATTCAGAGGCTGATCCAGTCCCGGAAAGTATCCTGTCACAAGTGGGGCACTTTTGTGGTTCTTCTGTGGGAGTTTCTGGGTTTAAGAGGATGAGGAAGTGGCTCTGGTTATTTGCTTCTGTACCAGGTCGGGAGGGTAGTTGCGGGATGCGAAAGCTGTTGTCAGGTTGTTGGTGTAATGGTTTAGGGATTCCGGACTGGAGCAGATTCGTTTGCCATGAAGACCTAGGCTGTAGGGAAGGGACCGTTTGATGTGGAATGGGTGGCAGCTGTCATAATGGAGGTACTGTTGCTTGTTGGTGGGTTTGATGTGGACGGACGTGTGAAGCTGGCCATTGGACAGGTGGAGGTCAACGTCAAGGAAAGTGGCATGGGATTTGGAGTAGGACCAGGTGAATCTGATACATCCAAAGGAGTTGAGGTTGGAGAGGAAATTCTGGAGTACTTCTTCACTGTGAGTCCAGATCATGAAGATGTCATCAATAAATCTGTATCAAACTTTGGGTTGGCAGGCCTGGGTAACCAAGAAGGCTTCCTCTAAGCGACTCATGAATAGGTTGGCATACGAGGGGGCCATCCTGGTACCCATGGCTGTTCCCTTTAATTGTTGGTATGTCTGGCCTTCAAAAGTGAAGAAGTTGTGGGTCAGGATGAAGCTGGCTAAGGTAATGAGGAAAGAGGTTTTAGGTAGGGTGGCAGGTGTTCGGCGTGAAAGGAAGTGCTCAATCGCATTGAGGCCCTGGACGTGCGGGATATTTGTGTATAAGGAAGTGGCATCAATGGTTACAAGGATGGTTTCCGGGGGTAACAGATTGGGTAAGCATTCCAGGCGTTTGAGAAAATGGTTGGTGTCTTTGATGAAGAATGGGAGACTGCATGTAATGGGTTGAAGGTGTTGATCTACGTAGGCAGAGATACATTCTGTGGGGGCTTGGTAACCAGCTACAATGGGGCGGCCGGGATGATTGGGTTTGTGAGTTTTAGGAAGAAGGTAGAAGGTAGGGGTGCGGGGTGTCGGTGGGGTCAGGAGGTTGATGGAGTCAGGTGAAAGGTTTTGTAGGGGACCTAATATAATGCTTAAGTCACCCATGAAGTAAAACCTACGTAAACATGTTTCTTTTTTTTTTTTTCCCCATCTGGTATTCTGTTTGCTATGGGTTTGTTTATTGACTGTCATTCTTATTTGTAGTTCACTGTCACTATTTGAGTTTACATATTATCATTTTGTTATTTGGAGGTAGTGAGCTGGCTGTGGATGCCAGAAAATGGAGTGACAAGTGGCGAAATCGGAATCTTTCTGACATATTCTTCTGTTTGAGTTCAAAGAGGGACAACAGCAGATGAGGCAGCCAGAAACATTTGTGCTCTGTATGGGGATAATGCCATTGGACAGAGCATAGCAAGAAAATGGTTTTCTTGTTTTAAGGAGGATTGTTTAACACTACTGACTCTCCATGTCAAGAAAGATCTGCGCAGTTTGATGAAAATTGTTTAAACACATTATTCCACAATGGTCCATGCCAGTGTACTTGAGAACTGACAAATTTGAAGAACTGTGATCATTCCAGCATTGTGTATGGGTACCACACGTTTCAATCCAAAGTCTCAAAAATCAGTAGGTGGTCATATGTTCATCTCTGCTTGTTTGTCATCAACTGTCTTGTGAACAACACTGACCATTCCTATCCTGTATCATTACTGGTGATGAGAAATGGTGGCTTTATACTAAGATAATAATTCCTAATACTAATATAATAATTCATTTATAAAGGAATCCCTGGAAAAAGAGTCATGAAAAACTGTCCACAATTTGGCAATGGTTTTCTAATAGATCTCAAAATTATCGACTCTATCGTAGAATTCAAATCTCAGTCTCCCAGACTTGCAACTCTAACTTTGAAATCTGAAAATACACAATTATCAATGCACATGCTCCCAGCAATCACAAAAATAATACTTTGGAGGACAAAGAAGAAACACAGAAATTTTGAGATCTCCTGGATCAAGTCTTAATCAACATTCCTCCAGCTAACATGAAAATTCTGCTTGGCGACTCCAATGCTCGATTGGGGCAAGAAAGAAGATACAGAGACATCATTGGAAAATGCCAGCACATAAATGGACCAACAAAAACAATCAAAGGTTAATTGAAACTTGTAAAAACCTTAACCTGGTCTCAAAATCAACATGATTTAAAAGAAAACCTTACAAATTAAAAACCTGGAAACACCCTGATTTCTGAAAGGGTGAAAGGCAACTGGACCATGTATGAATGGATAAATTTCACCATCGTGAAATTTACAATGTCAAAGTTTTAAGGGGTGAAGACTCAGGGTCAGACAACTATGTTATTAAGATCAAAATAAAATTAACACTAATGGTAATGAAAAGATCTCAGAAAAAAAAACTAGAAGAAAATTCGGCAAAACCATCTTAACAAAAAATGTGGAATACGCTAGGAAATCAGGTGAAGGATCTATCAACTATAATATGCTAGAAGAATTAACCACTAGATTAAAATCCATAGAAGAAGAATTGGCTCCAATAAATCCCAGGATGAAACATGAGTGGTGGAATGAAGAATGTGACCAGGCATTAGAAAGAAGACACCAAGCTTGGATAAAGCATCAAGCCCAAAAGTCTGAAGAATCACATATAGAACAGGTAGGTAGAGGTAGAGGTCGCAATTCAGAAACTAAAAAATTAAAAGGCGTGTGGCGAAGACCATATATTTGCAGAAATCTGGAAGAATGCAGGAAAACCTGTCAAAGAAAGTCAACCCACAAAATCATCAGGCATACAAAATGCAAACATCTAGAAAAGATAGAAGAAAACTTCCAGAAGAAACAATCAAGAGATTATTACAAAACCTTTGGGATATATCTTAAAAAGTATGAGCCCCAACACTGATGCTGAGAGAAGTCAGGAAAGTTGGTGCATAGTAATCAAGAAAATGCAGAGATACTTGCGGACACTTTCAACCAACTTTCAAATTGTGGTGACCCACTCAAAACATTTCAAGTAGACTCTGAAGCACCTATTTTAACCACCCCACACCTATCAATGAGGTAGAGGTCGCAATTCAGAAACTAAAAAATTAAAAGGCATGTGGCGAAGACCATATATTTGCAGAAATCTGGAAGAATGCAGGAAAACCTGTGGTCATAAATCTCCACCAACATCTAATTGAAATGTGGATCACAGAGAAAATTCCAGAGCACTGGACCTCAGGAATGATCCATCCATTATTTAAAACAGGAGATAGAGCTAACCCAGATATTACAGAGGAATAACCCTTCTGGATTGCACATACAAAATTTTCTCCAATATGATTTACAATATGATCAAAAACATTCTGGAACCACAACTTGGAAAATATAAATGAGGATTTCGACCATACAGAAGCTCTCAGACCAAATTCTTAGCCTGAAACTAATAGTGGAGTGTTACATGTGTAGAAACAAACAGTTATTCATCTCATTTATAGGTTTTAAAAAAGCATATGGTAGTGTTCATAGACCCGTACTTCTAAAAATCTTTAGATCATATGGCCTTCACCCAAACTGGTAAGACTCATTCAGCTAACTTTAACTAACACAAATTCAAAGGTAAGTTTAGAGAAGAAATGTCAAAAGCTTTCACAATAAAAACAGGACTCAGACAAGGTGATGGATTGTCCCCTTTGCTTTTCAATGTGGCCCTCAATTGCATCTTGACAATCTGGCAAAAAGAAAATCCATGTAAAATCAAAATTGGAGGAAAACCAGCAATAACAGCAAACTGCCTTGGGTTTGCTGACGATTTAGCTCTCTTAGCCTTTGACATGGAAGAAATTCGTGCTCAGATAATAAGTGTCCAGAAATTTCTTCAAAAATAGGATTACAAATATCCTTTGAGAACACTGAAATTGTGTCCATGAAACCTCTTTGCATAGATAAAATCTTCACAAATGATCAAGCAATTAACATAATTCTACAATTTAAATATCTTGAAGAAATTATTTTGCACAACTTGGCTGAGAAAGCGACATGGATAAATAGAACAAACAAAATGAAAAAAGCACAATTTCTAACCTGGTCAACATATAATAAGAAATGCTTGTCAATAGACACTAAGATCCAACATTACAAAACTGTAACTCTCCCACAAGCAACTTATGCCTGTGAAACTCTGTTCCAAATTAAAAATGAAAGAAGAACCAATCAACTCATCAAGACTGAATGAAGAATTATCAGAGCATGCATCGATAAAAAATACCAGGTTGATGGAGTCTGGAAAATCTTCCCTAATAAAACTGTCTATTGCGAGATTGACCCAATCACCAGCACAATGAAGAAGAAAAGAATTTAATATTTCTTCCATGTCTTACGACTGCCTGACAATGGAATTTTAGAAAACTAGTGATGAGAAGTCTCGGAAGGAGGACAGTGGGTCAAAGAAATTCAGCAAGATCTTGAAGCAGTCGGACTTAGAATTACTGATGCAGAGATAAAAAACAAGAGTAACACTCTCTTTATGAATCATAAATGATGCACAGAAGACCAGTAGAGATTTCAGACACGATAAGAAAATTGCATTAGGAACGAATGAAAAATTACTGGGGCGAGTACAAGAAGCAAATAGTTGAATCTTCAATCTTCAAAGAGAGAGTGAACATGGAATGACTGAATTGGTCCAATGTGGCCAATCAAGTTAATAATAATAATAATAATAATAATAGTAATAGTAAGGAAACAAATGAAATGGTTGAGCCCAAACAAAGCAGTAACTCCCTGCACAAAGACCTGCATGCATCCACAAAAGACAATGTTATGCATCTGGTGGAACGACGACGGTGTGGTGTACTACAAATTGCTTCCCCGTGGTGTAACCATTGGTACTGACATTTACTGCCAACAACTGAGATATCCTGCAGATGCAGTTCAAGAACGAGGGCCAGGAATACTGTGTGAAGTGATACAACTCCACTATAATGCCTCAAAAACCACTTGATTTTTACAGTTTCAAAATCAAAAAGTTACTCCAGCATTGGCAGACTGTTGTAAATAGAGAAGGAAAATGTATTATTGATGACTAAAGTGTCTGTTGTGTTTATTAAACTTATGGGGAAACGGTACAAACTTAATGTTTGAATAATTTGAAGTAATTATGTTCTAAGAAAAATATATGGATAATTAATTAGTTTCAATAAATGAGAGAAATAAAGATCTGACAGCAATGGACAGCAGATATGACCTAGTCATTAGGAAACATTAAAAATTGAAGGATTCAGTAAAGTTTGCTTTTACTTGGACAGAATTAAGTGCTTGAGAGTATTTTCCATCACCTCAAATAAATCAATATATAATTATATAAAATAACATACATATTTCATATAGTGTAGGGATTAATCCTATTTCATTCACGACTAGGAATAAATTTTATTATTTTGCTCATATAAAGTTGTGTTGTTGTGATCTTCAGACCAAAGACTGATTTGATGCAGCTCTCCATGCTACTCTATCCTGTGAAAGCTTCATCTCTCAGTACCTACTGCAGCCTACATCCTTCTGAATCTGCTTAGTGTATTCATCTCTTGGTCTCCCTGTACGATTTTTACCCTCCACGCTGCCCTCCGATGCTAAATTTGTGATCCCTTGATGCCTCAGAACATGTCCTACGAACCGATCCCTTCTTCTAGTCAAGTTGTGCCACAAACTTCTCTTCTCCCCAATTCTATTCAATACCTCCTCATTAGTTATATGATCTACCCATCTAACCTTCAGCCTTCTTCTGTAGCACCACATTTCGAAAGCCTCTATTCTCTTCTTGTCTAAACTATTTATCGTCCATGTTTCACTTCCATACATGGCTACACTCCATACAAATACTTTCAGAAACGACTCCCTGACACTTAAATCTATACTCGATGTTAGCAAATTTCTCTTCTGAAACGCTTTCCTTGCCATTGCCAGTCTACATTTTATATCCTCTCTACTTCTACCATCATCAGTTATTTTGCTCCCCAAATAGCAAAACTCCTTTACTACTTTAAGTGTCTCATTTCCTGATCTAATTCCTTCAGCATGACCCGATTTAATTCGACTACATTCCATTATCCTTGTTTTGTTTTTGTTGATGTTCATCTTATATCCTCATTTTAAGACACCACCATTCCGTTCAACCGCTCTTCCAGGTCCTTCACTGTCTCTGACAGAATTACAATGTCATCGGTGAACCTCAAAGTTTTTATTTCTTCTCCATGGATTTTAATTCCTGCTCCAAATTTTTCTTTTGTTTCCTTTACTGCTTGCTCAATATACAATTCAGTAACATTGGGGGTAGGCTACAACCCGTCACACTTCCTTCCCAACCACTGCTTCTCTTTCACGCCCCTCGACTCTTATAACTGCCATCTGGTTTCTATACAAACTGTAAATAACCTTTCGCTCCCTGTATTTGACCCCTGCCATTTTCAGAATTCGAAAGTGAGTATTCCAGTCAACATTGTCAAAAGCTTTCTCTAAGTCTACAAATGCTTGAAACATTGGTTTGTCTTTCCTTAACCTATCTTCTAAGGTAAGTCGTAAGGTCAGTATTGCCTCACATGTTCCAGTATTTCTACGGAATCCAAAATGATCATCCCCAAGTTCGGCTTCTACCAGATTTTCCATTCATCTGTAATGAATTTGTGTTAGTATTTTGCGGTCATGACCTATTAAACTGATAGTTCGGTAATTTTCACTTCTGTCAACACCTGCTTTCTTTAGGATTGGAGTTATTATATTCTTCTTGAAGTCTGAGGGTATTTCACCTGTCTCATACATCTTGCTCACCAGATGGTTGAGTTGTGTCAGGGCTGGCTCTCCCAAGGCTATCAGTAGTTCTAACGGAATGTTGTTGACTCCCGAGGTCTTTCAGTGCCCTGTCAAACTTTTCACACAGTATCATATCTCCCATGTCATCTTCATCTACATCCTCTTCCATTTTCATGATATTCTCCTCAAGTACATCGCCCTTGTATAGACCCTCACCTTTCTGCTTTCCCTTCTTTGCTTAGAACTGGGTTTCCAGCTGAGCTCTTGATATTCATGCAAGTGGTTCTCTTTTCTCCAAATATCTCTTTGATTTTCCTGTAGGCAGTACCTATCTTACCCCTAGTGAGATATGCCTCTACATCCTTACATTTGTCCTCTAGCCATCCCTGCTTAGCCATATTGCACTTCCTGTCGATCTCATTTTTGAGACGTTTGTATTCCTTTTTGCCTGCTTCATACAAAGTATCTTGTATATTTTTCTTGTATACGGGAATGGAAAACTCTAGCAACCATGAATACTGGCAAAAGTGCATGAAGAAAAAATCCACTGTCAGGACTACTGGATGGTGCTAGTCAGAGCAGGACCAGAATGGTGTGTGTGTTTTCTGAAGACTCAACGGTTTAGTGAGTAATTGGTGTTGTGTATTGTCTCATGTGTCAAAGTTAAAAATAATTTGTTTCTTTAAAAAGAATTTGTACATTATATATAGAGGATTGTACAAAGAGAGGCAAAAAGATTGCTTGGGCCGAATAATTTAGAGTCCAAGAACAGAGTGCTGTGCATGCCCAAGTTCAGAAGAGCCAGTGTTCAAAACTGTAGCAGTCTCTGGAGCTTCAGCTTGATGTTTACATTGTCAGACAGAAGCAATATAATGGTCAGGATATAAGTAGATGTTGTGACTCATCGTATAATTTCATTTAAAAATCATTATTCGAGCACACAGAAATGGCCGAAATATAAGAAGCCCACATTGCTGGAATTACTATGACTATGAGCATTTCACATCTGTTTCAGTGGTTGAGTGGATAGGATGACGGCCGAATCTAACTGGAGTCAATTGTCTCTCCCTCTCTCTCTGTTTTTTTTCTTTTTAGACCTGTCCAGATAACATTTTAAACCTTAATTCGCTATGAACTGTGCAGTTCTACAACTTTTCTAGGTTCCACATTTGTTCAAAAGATTCCGTTTTATAATAGCCTAATCTTTAAACAAACAGACAAATGGGCATGGTAAATATCGAAAATGGATGTATTTATTTGTTATTACTTCAACCACCACTTGGTGTCTCTATGGTCTTCAGCTAAGAGAAACGTATCAGCTGATTGGCACATGTCATAGGTCTGCATCAAAATGGCGAAACTGAATGTTGCTGTCTTTGAAAACACTGTTTGGTGCATCAGAGGCAAGATGTCATTATGGTGCTGATACTTCCACAGCAAGGAGATGGATTATACAATTTAGAGATAATGGCAATAGAGCGAGACATCCAATACCTGGAAGACCATGAGTCTCTACATGGAGATATGATGAAGAATTGGCCAGGGCAGTTCTGAATGTACATTGTCAATCATCCAGTAACTAAGGAGAGCTTCATATTTCGCAGGCTTGTCAAGAACTGCTCTCAGAAGACTAAAGGACTACGGAATCAGGTCCCATCGTGCTCTTATCAAAGAACCATTGTCTGATGAACAAGCCATGGGTAGAGTAGCAATTGTGAGTTTCTGGGAAGATGTCAATTGAAGAAAAGTAATTTTCTCCAATGAGTGCACAATTGAACCCAAGAGCAGATGTCCTGCTCTTGTTTACCACACAGATGGGCACCGATACGGTGCACCCTTTATGGCCGCATGTGCTAGAAGCAGATGCATAAGTGTGAAATGTTGCGGCTGGATGTCTTACATGGTTGCAGGAATTTTAGAACATATCCAAGGCAAGTTCAATTCAGCATGCTATGAACATTTCCTTGAAAATGTAATCATCCCTGGAGCCCAACTTTGGTACCCCAAAGAATGTCCCACCAATATGATAATCATCCATAACACTAGCATTAGTGTTCAGAGCTGGTTTCAAAGGAGGGACAATATTACTTAATGCCTTCCGTGGCCTCTGAAGTAACCTAATCTCAGTTCTGCAGAGCATGTATGGGCTCAACTTAAGACAACTCTGAGGGACAATTGGCCAGACCTTCCTCTGAGAAATGTGAATGCCTTATGGGATTTCATTCATTCTTCATGAGAGAGAATTGCCATGGATGAAGAATTCTTCCATAGACTTGTAAATTCCATGCCCTGAAGGATCCAAGCTGTTTTTGATGCCAGTGGCATGTGGACAAAATACTGAAGCTATATGTAGCCTACTCTTCATTTTATTTTATTTCATTTTTCTGTAAAACACCTATATAAGTATTAGGACACCAGTATTAATTTCGAAATACAAATCTACTTGCTACTATATTATTTGTATTTTTATGGGAGGTCAGACAAACATCACCCTCCAAGGAAGATTAGTTTTAGACATCAACTTCACAAACTAACTATATATATAATAACAAAAAGTGAGAGGCTGCAATGAGACTTGATCTGACATCTACTACAGCTAACAATACAGTATGCTGACATGCTACCAAGTAGTTACTGATCTCTTCTTTTTGGCTTAATGGTCGAATAGGCCTACTGTAGTTGAACAACAAATATTAAACTGGCAACAGATAGTAGAAGGCACATCCACTCACCTATGTAAACCACACATAAGGACTTAGTAAAATATGCCAATCAGCTGATGTGTTTCTCTTGGCTGAAAACTATAGACGACACACCAGGTGGCAAAAAAAGGAAAGAAAGAAACAAAGCCTTTACATTCATGAACCGTAAGCGTATCCACTCGGCCGTTGAAACAGGTGTGAAACGCTTGTCGTCATAGTAATTCTACTGACATAGAGCTCTCATATTTCAACTGTTTCTATGTGGTCAAATAATGATTTTCAAAAGAGATGATATGATGAGTTAAACTGCAATGAATTCGATTTTTTAAATTTTACATGTCTAGTTACATAGGACCAAATTGAGGAGCAAATCTCCAAGTCATGGAATGTGCCAGTACATTAAATAACAACGAAATAGTGTTTTGAGTGATTTGATGCAGCCTACCATGTGCCAACCTCTTCATCCCAGAGTAGCACTTGCAACCTAAGTCCTCAATTACTTGTTGGGTGTATTCCAGCCACTACAGTTTTTGCCCTTCACAGCTTCCTCTAGTACCAAGGAAGTCATTCCCCGATGTCTTTACAGGTGGCATATCATCCTGTCCCTTCTCCTTGTCAGCGTTTCCCACATATTCCTTTCCTCTCTGGTTCTGTGCAGAACTTCCTCATTCCTAACCTAATTAGTCCACATAATTTCAACATTTGCCTGTAGCACCACATCTCAAATGCTTCGATCCTCTTCTGTTCTAGCTTTCCACATCCTTGCCTCATTACCACGCCAAGCTGTGCTCCAAACGTAGATTTTCAGAAATTTCTTCCTCCAATTGAGGCCTATGTTTGATACTAGTAGACTTATCTTGGCCAGGAATACTCTTTTTGCCAATGCTAGTCTGCTTTTGATGTCCCCCTTGCTCCGTCCATCATTGGTTATTTTGCTGCCTAGTTAGTAGAATTCCTTAACTTCATCTACTTCGAGACCATAAATCCTGATGTTAAGTTTCTTGCTGTTCTCATTTCTGCTAATTCTCATTACTTTCATTTTTCTTTGATTTACTCTCAATCCATACTCTGTACTCAGCAGACTGTTCATTCCATTCCGCAGATCATGTTTCTTCTTCACTTTCATTGAGGATAGCCATGTTATCAGAGAATCGTATCATTGATATCCTTTCACCTTGAATTTTAATTCCACTCCTGAACCTTTGTTTTATTTCCATCATTGCTTTTTCGATGTACAGATTGAACAGTAGGGGTGAAAGACTACATCCTTGTCTTACCCCCTTTTTGAGCCTAGCACTGTTTTTGGTCATCCACTTTTATTATGCCCTCTTGACTCTTGTATATATTGTATCTTACCAATCTCTCCTTATAGCTTATTCCTTTATTTCTCAGAATTTCAAAACACCTTGCACCATTTGACATTGTCAAACGCTTTTTGCAGGTCAACAAATCCTGTGAACGTGTCTCAATTTGTCTTTAGTCTTCAATTAGCAAAAGCAATGTTAGAATTGCCTCTCTGGTGCCTTCACCTTTCCTAACGCCACACTGATCACCATCCAACACATGCTCAATTTTTTTCCATTCTTCTGTATATTATTGTTGTCAGCAACTTGGATGCCTGAGCTATTAAGCTTATATTGTGATAATTCTCTCACTTGTCAGGTCTAGCAGTCTTCAGAATTGTGTGTATAATACTTTTCCAAAAGTCAGATGGTATGTCGCCAGACTCATACATTCAACACACCAACGTGAATAGACGTTTTGTTGCCACATTCCCCAATGATTTTAGAAATTTTGATGGAATGTTATCTATCACTTCTGCCTTATTTGATCTTAAGTACTCCACAGATCTCTAAAATTTCTGAGTCTTATACTGGACCCCCCAATCGACTCCTGCTTCTTCTTCCATCACATCAGACAACTCTGCCCCTCATAGAGGCCTTCAATGAACTCTTTCCATCTACCTGCTCTCTCCTCTGCATTTATCAGTGGGATTCCCACTGCACTCTTAATGTTACTACCCTTGCTTTTGAATTCACCGAAGGTTGTTTTGACTTTCCTATATGCTGAGTCAGTCCTTCCGACAGCCATATCTTTTCCGATTTCTTCACATTTTTCATGCAGCCATTTTCTCTTAGCTTCCCTACATTTCCTATTTGTTTCATTCCTTAGCAACTTGTATTTCTGAATTTCCCTGAACATTTTTGTACATCCTTCTTTCATCAATCAACTGAAGTATTTCTTCTGTTACTCATGGCTTTTTCGCAGTTACCTTCTTCATACCTACGTTTTTCTTTCCAGCTTCTGCGATTGTCATTTTTGAAGAAGTCCATTCTTCTTACACTGAGCTGCCTGCAGAGCTATTCTTTTATTGTAATATCTATATCCTTAGACAACGTCAAGCGTGTCTCGTCATTCCTTGGTACTTCCATATCCCACTTCTTTGCGTATTGGTCCTTCCTGACTAATCTCTCTAAACTTCAGCCTACTCTTCATCACTGCTATATTCTGATCTGAGTCTATACCTGCCCCTGCGTACGCCTTACAATGCAGTATCTGATTCTGGAATCTCTGTTCCCATATCACCCGCCCTTTTCCAAGTATACCTCCTCCTCTTGTGATTCTTGAACAGAGTATTTGCTATTACTACCTGAAATTTATTACAGAACTCAATTACTCTTTCTCCTCTCTCATTCCTTGTCACAAGCCCATACTCCCCTGTAACCTATTCTTCTACTCCTTCCCCTGCAACTACATTCCAGTCCCCCATGACTATTGGATTTTCCATCTCCCTTCACGTACTGTATTACCTTTCAATATCCCCATATACTTTCTCTATCTCTTCATCTTCAGCATGCGATGTCAGTATTTATACTTGAACTTTTATTGCTGGTGTTGGTTTGCTGTCGATTCTGATAAGAACAATCCTATCACTGAACTTTTCACAGTGACATAATCTCTGCCCTACCTTCCTATTCATAATGAATCCTACTCCCGTTTCACAGTTTTCTACTGCTGTTGCTATTACCCTACACTCATCTGACCATAAATCCTTGTCTTCTTTCCATTACCTTTACTGACCCCTACCATATCAAGGTTGAGTGTCTGCACTTCCCTTTTCACTAGCTTCCCTACCACGTTCAAGCTTCTGACATTCCACACTCTGACTCGTAAAACGTTACCCTTTTATTGGTTATTCGATCTTTTTCTCACGGTCACCTCTCTTTTGGCAGTCCCCTTCCATAGACCCGAAGGGGGGCTATTTCGGAATCTTTTGCCAAGGGAGATATCATCATGACAATTACAGGCCACATGTCCTGTGGTTACACATGATGTGTCTTTAATGCAGTGGTTTCCATTGCCTTCTGCATCCTTATGCTGTTGATCACTGCTGATTCTTCTGCCTTTAGGGGCAGTTTCCCACTCCAAGGACAAGAGAGTGCCCTGAACCTCTGTCCACTCCTCTGCCCTCTTTGACAGGGCCATTGACGGAATGAGGGTGACTTCTTATGCCGGAAGTCTTGGGCTGCCAATACTGATTATTAAGCAAAATTTAAGTGGGGGCGGGTTTCAAACCCCAGACTGAGGACGTTTTCATTTCTAATCAAAGACACTACTCCTAGACCATGGTTCAACAACAAGCCATAAGTTTCTGTAAACACAAAGGACAACATAACACAGGAATCAGCTTAATTTTTCAAGAAAATCCTCAACTGAATAGGAGGAGCCACCCATGAAGAAACTCTTCAGCTTTGATTTGAAAACGTGTGCATTACAGCTAAGGTTTTTGAATTCTTGTGGTAGCTTACTGAAAAGGAATGCCGCTGTAGAGTACATGCCTTTCTGCACAAGTTGACGACATGGGATCCAAATGCAGATTGGATTTGTGCATAGTATTAACTGAGTGAAAGCTGCTAATTCTTGGGAATAAGCTGACGTTATTACCAAGAAACAACAGTAAAGAATATATATACTGAGAAGCCAGTGTCAGAATATGCACACTAATGAACAGGCGTTGACAAGAGGTTTGTGAAGTTACACCACCTATTGCTGCAATCGCACATTTCTGAGCCAAATCTACACTTTGAGAATAGGAAGATTTACCCCAAAATATAATGCTATATGTCACACGTGAATGAAAATAAGCAAAGTAGACTACTTTGTTGAACTTCAGATACCATTCGAATACTAAAAATGGCAGCATTAAGTCTTTGAACAAGATCCTGAATGTGGGCTTTCCACAACAGTTTACTCTCTATCTGAACACTTAGAAATTTGAACTTTTCAGTTACACTAATCATATGCCCACTCTGTGAAATTAAAACATTGGATATTGTTGAATTGTGTGTTAGAAAGTGTAAAAACTGACTCTTGCCGTGATTTAGCATTAGTTTACTTTCTACATACCATGAACTTATGTCTTTAATTGCACTATTTGAAAGAGTGTGAATGTTTCACACAATGAGCTTATTACCAAGCTAGTGTCACCAGCAAATAGAAATGTTTTTGAATCACCTGTAATACTACAGCGCATATCATTTACATAAATAAGGAACATGAGTAGCCCCAGCACAGATCCCTGTGGCACCCCCCATTCAACGATGCCCCACTCAGACCCCACATCATGGCCTTTCTCAGTACTGTGGAGAATGACCTTTTGCTGTGTTATTAAAGTAAGAGGGGTATCAGTTGTGAGCTACTTCCATGTTCTATAATGGTCTCAACTTCTGGAGCAATATTTTGTGATCAACACAAATGCTCTAATTAAATCATGAAAGATGCCTAGCACTCAAAGCCTTTTGTTTAATCCAAACAGTACCTCACAGAGGAAACAGAATTTTGACACATACTGTATCCTAACTATTACATTGCTTCTATTTAGTGATGTAAACACCAAGCTGAAGCTCCTGAGTTTGCTTGAGTTGTGAACCCTGACAATGCTGAACTTGGACAAGTGCAATGCTCTATTCTTAGAATCTAAATTATTTGGACCAGGCAATTGCTGTCTCTCTCATTGCATATAATTTTTTTAATTAAGGATGATGACCTGTTTTACTTTCCATCTCTTATGTATTTAATTGTAAATCTCTGCAATTCAATGGGTCATCTTCAAGCACCAATCTATTCTTAATAACCAACCTGGAGTTTACATTGAAAGTACTGTGTAACTGAAATAACTATAACAGCATCTAAAGGAGACTTTCAAATGAACTAATTGTTAGATTTAAGAGGATCAGTAGACAGTCTTGAATCAATGATCAATGTGTTCCAACATCTATCTTTGTGAGTAAAAAACCACCACCACCACCACCACCACCACCCCTACTTAACGGATAATTGTATCTCTAAGTCCACATTATAGTTTTGCTGCCTTAATTTTTCTGAACCAAATGACATCCTCCGGTTTTTGATTAAGTCATTAATTAAGAATGTGTATGAACTGAAAAAATTTCAGGCTAGGCAAGTGTACTTATAAATAGGTAATTCGCAGCAGAGGCATACTAAAGAGTTCTGTATTTTTTTTTTCTTTGCTAACTAACAATATATTATGTAAATCAAGTTACT
Source organism: Schistocerca americana (assembly GCF_021461395.2). Lineage (NCBI taxonomy): Eukaryota > Metazoa > Arthropoda > Insecta > Orthoptera > Acrididae > Schistocerca > Schistocerca americana. The sequence goes on along the minus strand of NC_060120.1, from coordinate 544,491,763 downwards.
GTTGGAACATACAACTCATATGCAATACTAAAGCCTTACCCTACAGCTTCATAAGTTAATATGTATTTGTTGTTGTTGTGGTCTTCAGTCCTGAAACTGGTTTGATGCAGCTTTCCATGCTACTCTATCCTGTGCAAACTTCTTCATCTCCCAGTACCTACTGCAACCTACATCCTTCTGAATCTGCTTAGTGTATTGATCTCTTGGTCTCCCTCTACGATTTTTACCCTCCACTGCTAAATTTGTGATCCCTTGATGCCTCAAAACATGTCCTACCAACTGATCCCTTCTTCTAGTCAAGTTGTGCCACAAACTTCTCTTCTCCCCAATCCTATTCAATACCTCCTCATTAGTTACGTGATCTACCCACCTTATCTTCAGCATTCTTCTGTAGAACCACATTTCGAAAGCTTCTATTCTCTTCTTGTCCAAACTGGTTATCGTCCATGTTTCACTTCCATACATGGCTACACTCCATACAAATACTTTCAGAAACGACTTCCTGACACTTAAATCTATACTTGATGTTACAAATTTCTCTTCTTCAGAAACGATTTCCTTGCCATTGCCAGTCTACATTTTATATCCTCTCTACTTCGACCATCATCAGTTATTTTACTCCCTAAATAGCAAAACTCCTTTACTACTTTAAGTGTCTCATTTCCTAATCTAATCCCCTCAGCATCACCCGATTTAATTCGACTACATTCCATTATCCTCGTTTTGCTTTTGTTGACGTTCATCTCATATCCTCCCTTCAAGGCACCATCCATTCCGTTCAACTGCTCTTCCAAGTCCTTTGCTGTCTCTGACAGAATTACAATGTCATCGGCGAACCTCAAAGTTTTTACTTCTTCTCCATGAATTTTAATACCTACTCCAAATTTTTCTTTTGTTTCCTTTACCGCTTGCTCAATGTACAGATTGAATAACATTGGGGAGAGGCTACAACCCTGTCTTACTCCCTTCCCAACCACTGCTTCCCTTTCATGCCCCTTGACTCTTTATAACTGCCACCTGGTTTCTGTACAAATTGTAAATAGCCTTTCGCTCCCTGTATTTTACCCCTACCACCTTTAGAATTTGAAAGAGAGTATTCCAGTCAACATTGTCAAAAGCTTTCTCTACGTCTACAAATGCTAGAAACGTAGGTTTGCCTTTTCTTAATCTTTCTTCTAAGATAAGTCGTAAGGTTAGTATTGCCTCACGTGTTCCAACATTTCTACGGAATCCAAACTGATCCTCCCCGAGGTCCGCTTCTACCAGTTTTTCCATTCGTCTGTAAAGAATTCGCGTTAGTATTTTGCAGCTGTGACTTATTAAACTGATAGTTCGGTAGTTTTCACATCTGTCAACACCTGCTTTCTTTGGGATTGGAATTATTATATTCTTCTTGAAGTCTGTGGGTATTTCGCCTGTCTCATACATCTTGCTCACCAGATGGTAGAGTTTTGTCATGACTGGCTCTCCCAAGGCCATCAGTAGTTCTAATGGAATGTTGTCCACTCCCGGGGTCTTGTTTCGACTCAGGTCTTTCAGTGCTCTGTCTAACTCTTCACGCAGTATCTTATCTCCCATTTCATCTTCATTTACATCCTCTTCCATTTCCACAATATTGTCCTCAAGTGCATCGTAAACCCTCTATATACTCCTTCCACCTTTCTGCCTTCCTTTCTTTGCTTAGAAGTGGGTTGCCATCTGAGCTCTTGATATTCATACAAGCGGTTCTCTTCTCTCCAAAGGTCTCTTTAATTTTCCTGTAGGCAGTATCTATCTTACCCCTAGTGAGACAAGCCTCTACATCCTTACATTTGTACTCTAGCCATCCCTGCTTAGCCATTTTGCACTTCCTGTCAATCTCATTTTTGAGATGTTTGTATTCCTTTTTGCCTGCTTCATTTACTGCATTTTTATATTTTCTCCTTTCATCAATTAAATTCAATATTTCTTCTGTTACCCAAGGATTTCTATTAGCCCTCGTCTTTTTACCTACTTGATCCTCTGCTGCCTTCACTACTTCATCCCTCAGAGCTACCCATTCTTCTTCTACTGTATTTCTTTCCCCCATTCCTGTCCATTGTTCCCTTATGCTCTCCCTGAAACACTCTACAACCTCTGGTTCTTTCAATTTATCCAAGTCCCATCTCCTTAAATTCCCGCCTTTTTGCGGTTTCTTCAGTTTCAATCTGCAGTTCATAACCAATAGATTGTGGACAGAATCCACATCTGCCCCTGGAAATGTCTTACAATTTAAAACCTGGTTCCTAAATCTCTGTCTTACCATTATGTAATCTATCTGATACCTTTTAGTATCTCCAGGATTCTTCCAGGTATACAACCTTCTTTCATGATTCTTGAACCAAGTGTTAGCTATGATTAAGTTATGCTCTGTGCAAAATTCTACAAGGCGGCTTCCTCTTTCATTTCTTCCCCCCAATCCATATTCACCTACTATGTTTCCTTCTCTCCATTTTCCTACTGACGAATTCCAGTCACCCATGACTATTAAATTTTCGTCTCCCTTCACTACCTGAATAATTTCTTTTATCTCGTCATACATTTCATCAATTTCTTCATCATCTGCAGAGCTAGTTGGCATATAAACTTGTGCTACTGTAGTAGGCATGGGCTTCGTGTCTATCTTGGCCACAATAATGCGTTCACTATGCTGTTTGTAGTAGCTAACCCGCACTCCTATTTTTTTATTCATTATTAAACCTACTCCTGCATTACCCTTATTTGATTTTGTATTTATAACCCTGTAATCACCTGACCAAAAGTCTTGTTCCTCCTGCCACCGAACTTCACTAATTCCCACAATATGTAACTTTAACCTATCCATTTCCCTTTTTAAATTTTCTAACCTACCTGCCCGATTAAGGGATCTGACATTCCACGCTCCGATCCGTAGAATGCCAGTTTTCTTTCTCCGGATAACGACGTCCTCTTGAGTAGTCCCCGCCCGGAGATCTGAATGGGGGACTATTTTACCTCCGGAATATTTTACCCAAGAGGACGCCATCATCATTTAATCATACAGTAAAGCTGCATGTCCTCGGGAACAATTACGGCTGTAGTTTCCCCTTGCTTTCAGCCGTTCGCAGTATCAGCACAGCAAGGCCGTTTTGGTTAATGTTACAAGGCCAGATCAGTCAATCATCCAGACTGTTGCCCCTGGAACTACTGAAAAGGCTGCTGCCCCTCTTCAGGAACCACATGTTTGTCTGGCCTCTCAACAGATACCCCTTCGTTGTGGTTGCACCTACGGTACGGCCATCTGTATCGCTGAGGCACGAAAGCCTCCCCACCAACGGCAAGGTCCATGGTTAATGGGGGGGAATATGTATTTACTGAATTAATTTATCAGGCAGAGATTGCTACCATTCATATATATGGTACCATTCACATCTCATTATATAGTGAAATGTATGAAAGTCATTATGCCATCCAATTATGAACAAGAACTTTGTTTATTAATTGGCACTCCACACACATTACTGACCTGTGCCACATTGAATGTTTATAGTGGCTTCAGTAAAGAACTGTGCTTGTATGACTTATGTTTTTATGAACTGTGCTTAATACAAGACTGAAGTTTGTGATGTGTTGCCAATGAACAGTCACTGATTGTATGGGCTAACCTGGTTTTTGTGATACATGAAGAGAGGAGTTGAGAAACTGGTCTCCATTCAAAGTGCCAACTGAAATTTAATAAATGTATTAACAAGTGAAACTAAAAACAGTGGTGTTGTGTTCGTTATTGTTTAACACTCTTCAACACCAAAAACATTTTCAGTTTTGAGGTGATGAACTTGTGGTGCTACCGAGAAGAAGAGGCTACAAGGAGATTGGTACCATAATGAGTTCCCATAAACTTAGAAACATGCAAATACAATGATAAATGCCTGTGCACAAGAAACATTTGAAATAAAATCCAGATTACTCCTAACTCAGTAGATTCTTTTTCTATTTCATTGCTAAGACCTGAGCAGACAGAAAGCACCCTAGTGTTATAACTCTGGCCACAACGTGTGGCACCGAGGAACACTACACAGATAGGAGCAGCTGACTGCAGAGACTGCCATTACTGAGTCGGCTGTCACATAGTGCAATTGTCGTGGTAATACATGATCTGGAAAAAGTAACTAGGATGTGATGATTTTGTGGGAGTGACAGAGTAGGTTGCGTAGTGCGATTCCATTTTATATTTTAGTTGTAAGTTAAAAATTGTGGACAGAACTGAGTACGTCAAACAATGACAATATCCCCCCTCGAAGAAGAAAAGACGTGTTGGTTGCAGCACAGCAATATGATGAAAGTTTTAAAGAACGGCAGCACCTGTGCACTGAACTAGATCTAAAGGAAATGAAATTTTCAAATGGTACATATAGTTACTTTTGTATCCACATAGATAAAAATGTTTCCAGCATTAATCATAAAGCAAAGCAAATTACAATGTGTGTACTGTCTGATATCTTTAACAGTTTCTTAAACACGAAGGTTTTATGGCTTATCACACTACTTTATTTTGCATTGTGCAATAGCTTCAGGTGCGGCACATTGCTCTGCCATTATACAGAATCCATTTACTTACTGCTGGAGAGATGGAGTTCTCATTCCATGATTAAAAACTACTTTGGTATGTTACATACATTTTGCTTGCAGCAATGCAAAAGTCAAAATATATGAGGGAGTAAAAAAGGGGCATTCTTTATTTAAAGCTATATGTTTTAAAATTATGCGCAAAACAACTTTATCCCCTTCAAAATACTCTCCGTTACAACTAATACATTTGTCCCACCCTCCATTGTTCAAAACATTTTTTGTAGTCAGCTTTAGAAATAGGTGACAGCTCCTCCCCCCTTTTTTTTCTCTCAACTTCTTCAATGTTGTCAAACTGTTGTCCTCTCATGCCCATTTTCATGTGCAGAATTAAAAAAGTGTTGCACAGAGCCAGGCCATGCGCGTAAGGTGTGAGTTGCATGGGGCAGCGGTACCATGCCATTTTTTAGCCAAAAACTTTCTAACAGAGATGGCTGTATGTGCAGGTGTGTTGTCTTGGCAGAAGAATCAGCTCCTGTCTGCCACAAATCAGGTCTTTTTTGACGTACAAGATAACCCACTAATCTGAACACAAGTTGTTTTTTTTTTTTTTTTCAATATTTCGTCGATTCGGACAGTTGACAGACGTCCAAAATGAGGTATGTCATCAATCGACATGTCACCATTTTTCAATCAAGCAAACCACTTGTACACTTCAGTTTTTCCCATAGTGTCATATCAGTAAGCTGTTTTCAACATTAAAACCATTTCAGCAGCATTTTTACTGAGTAGAAAACAAAATTTCATAGCTGCAAACTTTTCATTTACACTTGTCATCATAAAAAACTAAACAAGAACAAAACAACACTAGCAAAAACAATCACTGCAGATACACAGAATAAGCCAGGTCGACAACATAGGCAGCACTGAATTGTCAACGATTTGAGCTATACACGAAATACACAAGCTCTGTCCATGGCATTGTTATTCCAGTTTTTGTACCAAATGAAAAGCAACTAAAAACAGAAAATTGCATCGTAAGTTTTTTGAGTTATGTGTAATGAGTAAAACTGAAAAGATTGCACGTAAGGAAGATTGGGTTCAAGGCACAGCGAATAAGTCAGCATTTGGAGAAGCACCTGCAGTTGCTGGTCGTAATGGTGACACGCTATTTTTGGACTACTTCCCACTCATCAATACGTTCACTGTCAACTTGAAGCATTAGTCAATGAGCACTAATTTGTATTTAAATTAGTAAAAATAGAGAGCCTGAATATTCAGTGTTTATCAACAAACCAAGTGTTCAAATTTATCCATATTAAAGTAAAAAAGCTTTCAATGATATATTCTTGTCACGATTTTTCTTTTTTCCCCCTCCTCCTTTGTTTCAAGTTTAAACAAGTAGCATGAAGCTGTGTTTCAGCAGGAAGTTTTCCATTTTAATCCTGTTTCTGGTAGTTTCTATGTCCTCAGCTTTCCTTTTTTTATGTTGTTAGTAACCAATAATGATGAAATAATTTATTTAATAAATAAAGCACCACTCCATAAATGTAAGAAACACCTAAATACCTGACTTCGTTTGTTTATACATTTTACTCTCATTATTGTGACTGTCTCATGCACAATGTAATCTCCACTTGTTTAATACTTTGATGCTTCTGCCCACCAACAGTCACAAAGAGTGAAAATTGTAAAGCACCACTGATAAATATCGTTTTAATACTTAACTGCACAAAATTCTAAATTTGCTTCAAATAAGAAATGTATTTAAATTTATTTGAATTCTGCAAACAACAGATAACAAGAATGTGATAATCAACAAACAACTTCACAAGCAAGTGTCAAAATGTATTTAAAAAATGTTTGAATATGTATATGACTTCAAAAATGTATGAATTCTGGGTCTTTGAACTAAATTCCTGGAAGCAAATTTCCAGTCTCAGTCTCAATCATAAAATGTTCATTTTGCCTTTAATATTTTTGCCATATCTGATGGCGTCATTTACCCTGCTAGCCGTGTGAGCAATATTGCCTAATTTATTTATTGTACATTTGTTTTGGACAAGAAATCCCGACTTTTAAAAAGGAACGAGTTTTAGTTGAGTAAGAAAGTGAGTGATAGTGCTTTAATGTCTACTATAATTTGCAACTTCCATTTCTGATTTCTGGTCAGAATCACAATAAACTGACTAACTAATAATAAAACTCTGATATTTTTTTTATAGTTTATTGTAATGTGAAAATTTCATATCAAGAACATACCCCTTAGGTACTTCCTGATGCAGCATATAAAAAGGCAAAGAGAAACCACACACCATAAGGTTGTGTACAATGGACATACTTCCTGACCAGTCGGCTTTTCTTCCTTTTTCCATTTAGAAAATAAGAGAATATACCGAAGTAGAACGTAACACACTTTCAAATGCCATGCACATTATCTAACAGAAATATGTGAATTTGAATGGAATTCTTATACATGAATAGTTCATGCTATTCTTAACAAGATATCAGTTAGTCAAACAAAATGAAAATAAACTGAGAGCAATACAAAAGAAAATAATTAACGAGTAACTATTAAACAAATGTAAATTACAATTAATAGAAATGAGATGGTCTCATACAACTGAGGCAATATTTCAAGATGTCACGTAAGCTGTCACATCCATGTAATATAAAGATGAGAATGTTCAAGACATTCTTCTGCTTCTGTCATGTAAACAAACCCTTCTGTCCAAACTTTCTCAGTTTCATTCTCAGTGAGAAATATATATACAGATGTTCTCTGGTAAAAACTACTGAGCAGGTTCTTTTAAAACAAAGAAAGGACTCATATTATATCATGACCAAATGGTAGGAGAGAAAAGGTAGGGCGCCGTGACATCCTCACAAGAAAAAATTTAGACTCAACAGCATTTTCCAGTATCTTTAAAAAATAAGTTACTTTATATTTTATAACACATTAAACTAAAATAAGATTTTTTCCATATTTCAGTCTGTTACGCAGTAATTTTTGCAGTACATTTCACAAAATTCACTGGAACAGATGCAGTCATTGCTTTCACACTGTTACGTGAAATACTTCCAAGATACAACCGTAAAGCTGTACTGCCACATTTGTAATACTTGAGAACTTAATATCATAGCTTGTTCATTTGCAACACTGTTTATTAACTAAATTCAAATCTCTTTCAACTGTTTATAACTACAAAGTTATTAGCATCAACAAATCTGGCACAAGGTTATAAAGTTTCTTTAGAATTTTTTTTTTACTAATGTCATTCACCATGGATTATAAGGCCATATTGTGCAGATAAACTGCATTAAATACCCATTCTACTATGTGCATAAGTAAAAGCTATTAAAAACATTGCATAACTTTACCGTGAATATGCTGAAAGGTTCAAAATTAAACTTCAAGCAAACAGTATAAGTCAATACCTAGATAAAAGCTTGATAAAGAGCAGTTATGTAACAAAATATGGCATTATATTTCAAGTCGTGCAAGTTTTCATTTATTGCCCATATACAATAATGTTGAAAAATATATGTGCCATAGAAGTTTTATTTATATATATATTGTCTGATACCAAAATCTGCAATTCATCTGTCTGTTTATTGAACATGGAAGCATTAGTTTCACAGAAAAAAAGAACAAATAGAGTAACTGGTGTCAAACGATCATTGAAATAGAGCCCTAGTCTTTCCCTGTCACAATATTCCTTCCCCTTTAACTAAATTATCGCAAATAACTTGTCACTCAATTCCATTTACACAGCGTCTCTCTCTCTCTCTCTCTCTCTCACACACACACACACACACACACACACACACTACCATTCACTCAAATATGCAAAAATCTGATGCATAACTTGCACCTCTAGCTTCTAGAAGAAAGCACCTGTGAATGTTCTCATTTCTGTATTTCACTCAGTTTTCATTATTCACATTATCAGTTCATAAGTGAAATGTCTGATTGCCGCCTACAATGTTTCATGCAGTAACCACTGTTTCTGACAGGGAAGCAACAATACAGCCTTCATTGCACCCATCCAGGTAGCATTCAGACTATATGGATTGTATACAATAATTCAATGTAGAATGCTGGTAAATCCACTGTTATGAAAATCCTTGCTGCTCAGATAGTTGCCCTTTCTTCCACTGTCTTCTCAGCTCTTCTTGTCATGTTGCAGATAGATAAAACCACCTTAACACTCACTCTTCTTTAATAAGCCAACTTCAATTTAATATTTAAACAATTTATTCGATTACTTTCAGTACTTTACCTATGGCAATAGTTTTACCTGGAAAAAAAAGAAAAAATTAATCTGATATTTTGAAGAACACACTCACATAACACTATTTTTAGTTTGTTATTTGGCAGTGCTATACAGCTTACAAAAATTTTGTCGCTATCAGGTAGATTAAGGTCCAGCTTAATATGAACAAGGAAGATAATTACTGTAAAGCCTAATGAAGGTGTCCTGCTGATTTCACATTCTTTAAGCTTGTCAACAACAGGAAAGACTGTCACTCTATTAATGTGAGGGTGGCTATTGTGTTTGATCAAAAGGTTTCTTTGACATTTCCCGATAAAAATTCCAAATATCCCTGAACTAATGTTTATTATGTAAAGAGCAGTTTTTGCGTTATTATTTTTATCAAAAGTTCTATCAGGACAGAAGACAGCAGACAAAAAACACCCATGGCCAGCACCCAATTCCCGCTGGTATTCTCTAGTCTACTATTGTGGTACTTTATTACACCCAAGTTATCAGATATTGCAGATATTGATGGTCCCAATACCAACATGGCTTTCCCGAAAGAGTTCTTAGCTGCTGAAACTGGGAAGTTGTGGCCTGCTTTACGTCAATGGTGCATTAAAGGGCAGCATTTCTGCAATTCAAGGTGATTATGTACTCTACTTGAGTGCCCTTCACGAATTATTAAAAGATGTACCAGCAGAAAGAGCTCTCTATTCTAAATCTTGTGGCTCTTATACTGTTCGGTGGTTGAAGAATTCATATTTACCTCCTTTGTCCCTCAAAAAACAATGATAATCAATCCGCACATCAATATCAAGAAATTCATTGAGGGCATACAGAAATTCACTAAGTATGTAATGAAGAACATACCTGAATAATAATGCAAGAGCTACTGAGAAGTCATGAATTTTGCCAATGATCCACAGTTTAGCAGCTAATGTCTACCTACTCCACTGAGAAATTCAATCTGATGATCGATTAGTTCTGTTTCTACAGAGCCCTGGCCTTGACTTTGAAAAATGTGAAGTAATTATTTATGAAACTATTAATGTTGTATAATTTTGCCCCGATACAGCTGTAGGTTAAAAGCACTGACACAACTGAAGCTGGATAAAAGAACTGACAATCGAATTGCTCCGGTTTCAAAGAGAAAGTAAAAGCATTTCTGGAAATTTTACTGTGTAAAATATGGACTCATATGATGGCAAAATCTACAAGTAGTCTAGACTGCACCCTTATTGTTAATAATTATGATGAAAGTCTGAAGTACTTAAATAAAATTCTTTCAATACTTTTGGAAAAGTCACCTTTGCTGTTCTATAGGTGATGCAGAAATGTGCCAGATTTGTGAACTTCTAACTTGCCCATAAGTGAGAGATGCACTGTGCCTTATAGTGGTGTAGAAAACTGATGATTTCTGAAGATTCCTTTTTGGGGAAAAAAGAAACATTCATGTAAGTAGGTGTGAATCAAGACTGCCTCTCTGATGGCAATATGACTGTAGATCAAGGCATCTCTGTAAACACAGTGACTACTTGACATTATAAAAGAAGAAGCATCTGGTACACATTCCTTCATTACTGTTATTCTTCACTATGTGATGTCATTGTGAAACAGCCTCAGATATATCAGACATCCTCACAGGAACACATGGCGAACTGTCACATAATATCAGTAGACTTTTGACAGAAATGATGCAATTTTTCTCAAAGCAATGCTTTCGATGTTACAGGGATTGTTAACTTGAAGCACAATATTCTAAGCTGGTGAAGTACACTTTGCAATGAAGTTAATAAGAAAGGACCAAAGCCTGAATATCCTGTTCTAATCCAAAAAACATGGGCATGTTTACATATGAATATGCATTTATATGGACTTTTTAAATTTAAAGCACACCTTTGCATTTGTGGGAGCGACAGTTCATGGCTACATTACAAATTTTCAGTCATTTTTCACCCTTATACTACAAACTATGCAATGGTGAATGGATCTGGAGCCAGAAAATGAAGTGCAACAATATTCCTGAGGTTGATGAGAGCACTGGAGGGAGCAACAAAAATTGCAACTTTTCTTTACGCAACTTAACAACCAGTAACAAAATGACTCCACACATTTCCTTCCATCATCAAACAACCCAATTTCGCAATACAACACCTAAAATTGTTTCACTTATATCAGGTAATTCTTCCACGTCTCCAATATGGGTGCTACTGTTGCATTTCCACGTAGAAGTCATAAATGCTAGTTACGATGCGCACTGATAACCATCGACTTCACAACTGCATAAATGATGCATGGTTTCATACACATACAAGTCAACTAATTATGTTATGATGACTTTATCTCACAAGTACACAACGATGAACAATGAAGTGGAAAGATTGCTCAGAGGTCAGGCAACATCATTTACATAAAAGCATGCGGCACATAAAGACACGAAAGCGTATAAATTAAGGAAGTGATAATAGCGCTTTTTGGAGATTTATGTGTATTAAAATGTAACTGCTGTGAAATGCAACATCAGACCCTGTATTTATATTTCTCATCTGAATACTAACCACCACTAGGCAAACTGCGGCAATCAATATCCACCATTATTAGGACTAAATGACTAATTGGAAAGCAATGAAAATTCACCTGTAAATAGAAATGGCTGTATCTTCAAACTGTGCAAAGGAATTTTTTTTTTTTCTAATTAATGTCTTATTTCTATGAATTTTCAAAGTTTACATTTGCCAAAAAATGTTCAAAAAAAGCATGCTTGCTCTTAAATATTACCAATGTACGTACCCCATTTTCAACGAAAATACGATATTCATATACTGAATAAAAGTAGACATTTCCACAATTCATCAAGATGTAACATGTTGATGTTTGTCATGCAATGTAAACAAAATCTCAAATTCAGAGGCCAACCATTATGAAATGGATAGTAGTACACAGTTTTTATCTACTTATTTGGTATGTTCTTTGAGCTGTATACAGGCCTAAGAACTTCTAATAACTCTAGACTTATCGTAGTAGCTTGTGAGCGTAGGGGAGAAGAGTAAAGAAGAATCCAAAGGCAGCAAAGTCATTCTTTTTCTGTAAGACAACATTAAGACAGAAAAAATATAGCATAAGATGGCAAATCTTAAATGCTGCAATAATAAATACTTTTCATGTGGTAGCTCATTCATAGTAGCATTCCCATTTTCACCATAAAAATATGATATAAAATCTATGTTGACATAAATTCATAAGAAATCATGCCCTTGTCTGTTTCTTCTTCATTTCCCACCATGTAGTAAACGGCTGTCATATTATATCAATGTCTAGAGGATAAGAATACGAAAAGGGCAGCAATAAAAACAGTAAAATTTCTGTTAATAACAGCCCTGCATTAGGTGACTTCTCAATTTAATAACATAAATTTTCCATGAGCAACATACAATACAGTGCAGACAAGAATTTATCTGTCAGAAAAATATGTTTTAACATAGTGAGAACTCCATGACAATCAGAAGTAACAGGAGATATGCCACTCATATAGCACTTCTCTGGCCAGGTGCAGGGAGTAAAAGTAAGATTGTGCTGCAGGAACCACAAGAGGGAAGGGCCTATCTTCCCCATGGAGTAATTGATGCACGATTACTGGAGATTGATGCTGAAGGGATTGAGTACTCAAGGCACTGCCAACGACCTGGCCATAGTAGTGGCAAAATCTGATGTCACTGGTATGGGATGCAAGGAGGGACAGGAAAAACTGTTTTATTTTATGGATAATTATAGTGTTACTGATTTGCCAATCTTGTTATTTTCTGTCAATATTAGCTTTATTTTTTGGCAACATTGGTATTAGTTTTTGGGGGCTGATCTTTCAAGTACTGCATGTTCCTTATTTTTGTCTAATTTCATTGCTTTTCGCTGTTATGTTGGAAATGAAAGTATATACATCAATTAATATTAAACCCTTTAAATCTAACCAGTTAAAGAAAACTAACTTTCCAACCACAATCTTTGTGGAAGTATTGTTGTAACATCAATGTTCTCCTCTGAGATATTATGCATCCCATCTGTCAAACTTCACTATAGTATGAAAACGAACGCCTATAATGATGTCCACATGTAGGCATCATATTTGTATTGCTCCAGAATATCTTACACTGCTGATTCTAGTCATTCTAGGTACACATAACAGAGTTTGCCATGTAAGCATTAATAGAGTTCATCCCATGGCCGAAACATGAACCTAGGGTTATGAACATAGATTAGATGGATCTGTGGGCATGAAATTTGTTAGCCTAACTTGAATGTGCAACACAGTGCATTTCACTGTTTCCTTCACCTCTGCCTTAAGTCTTCATCCCTTCATATTTCTCAAATGTTTGTTCTCTTAATCACCGAATATTCATCTCTCCACTATAACGAAATAATCTTTACCTTTTGCTTAGAACACAGGTAATAGTTTTATCCTACAACATCAGATTTAATGATATTTTTGTACAGCAAACTGAACCAAAAATGACGTGATTTTGAGAAATCATTAGTGCAGTGCATCAATTAACTGCATATTATTGTGCTATGCAAATATAAATATGAAAAACACAAATTACAGGAAATTAACATCACAAACACATAAATTAAGATGGTGCCAGTGTGGTTTGCTGCTATCAGCCAAGTCACCAAAACTTATTTATGGCTACGAAACATAACGCAGATTGTTTATTTCAATATTATTTTTAAAAATCCAGGATGGTATAATGATAATATTATGAAAAGGATAGTTGCTACTCACCATATAGAGGAGATGCTGAGTAACGGATATGCACAACAAAAAACTATGAAACACATAAGCTTTTGGCCAAAAAGACCTTCATGGGAATCAGCCCCCCCCCCCCCCCCCCCCCACCCACACACGACCACAGTTTCTGGCAGCCGAGGCCACATGTTGTGCGAAAGTGTTGGGAAATGAACCCCAGTGATTACAACTATTACTGGAATGGAGATTGCTCAAGTAGGGTATTTTCATGTGATGTCACATTTAGAGCCGTAATTCTTGACATAGAGAAAACTGCTACACTTAAGATTTACAACATATTTAAACGGGAAAAAGGAAAAATTCCGAAGTTTGCGACAATATGTAAAAGCAGACAATTTAGCGTTATGTAGCTAATAATCACAGATTTCACATCATTTTTTGCTTTGTTGTATATGTGAAATTTTCCTGTCCCTAGACAAAAGTGATCATACTCTTTCTGAACCTCAAAATATGAGAGGTGATTGGGGACTAAGTTCCTGGATTTTATCAAACGTGGAAAATCCAGGATGGAATGTAACAACATTATGAGAAGGAAAGTTGCTACTCACCACACAGCATATCTGCGACTCAGCATCCCTGCTGTATGGTGAGTAGCAACTTTCCTTCTCATAATATTGTTTCATTCCTTCCTGTATTTTTATGTTACATGATTAAGGTAGCACACTACGGGCATCAGGGAGGGATGTCACATCTAAAATTGACAACAAATGACAGTTGATCACATGACAAGTTTACATGAAGCAGCAGACCACAACCTGAACAAACTGGCTTGTTCGTACAATGGGAAGTCATATGTTCGAACTGTTGGCATTTGAAGCACCACATAAGGATTGGAAATATGGCTTCGCATCAAAATAGATAATGATAACTTTCTCAGGCAGGAAATCCTGTCAAAGCAAGAATGAATACTCCAGGGCCAACCTTGTTGTCTAGTGGGCCTAGATACGAAGTGGAACCTTCACATAATTCCTGATCTGTACGCAGTGTAAGTCCCAGTGAAAAACTAAGCCCTGTCCCATGTTCAGGCTCTTATAGGGTGTTACGGTAATAGGTGCTTCACCAAGTTTCTTGCAAGAGAGCAGCATTCGGGAATGGGTAGGATTGGCTGTTTTGATTAAGACCAAACCTCTCTATTGTTTCTAAGGGAACAGATTTCTCCAAATGCATTTTCAGTATTATCTACAAAGACACTAGACCCATTAAGTAAAAAGAACCCTCCATCAGCCCAGGTGTGCACTAGGTACTGAGGGTAGTATGTTTCTGCAGTCCACTTTATTTTGTTTTTCTGCCATTGTGAGGCCAAGGAGTTCTTATGGAGTAACCATCTGCACTGACGCATTCAGCTGTGTCTGAAGAGAACTGCTAGAATATCACAGCCAACAGTTGATAACTTTAGTTTTTTCACTATACAAGATAACCGCAATGATGCCATCAACTATGAACAAGAATTCTACCCACAAGTGACACACAGGTAGATTACCAGGCCTCATGGCCACAGCCTGCAGCCCCAATGCTCAAAACAAATGTGAACCTATTCCTTGGTACATCTGGGGAGATAACAGCTTGGAACCATAATATGTTCTCTTTGTAGTCTGTGGGCTACCAACGTAAAGTTATTCAACAGCCCGCCTCCATAGACCAGCTACCATGCTGGTTCGTTGCTGAATTTTTGGATGTGGGGACCAAACATGAGCTAATTGAAATAAATGCTGTAAAATAAACAAATTTGAAAAGCCATAACTGATTTCCTACATACAAGCTAGATTGTCAACAGGAAGTAGGTGCTATAGACCAACCCTGAGGAAAGATGTAGTACTGAGTAACAGTGCAGCACAGGAACAGAAAGAACTGTAATGACATGAGGCCTCCATTCTTGTTATGTGTGTGTGTGTGTGTGTGTGTGTGTGTGTGTGTGTGTGTGTATGAGGGGGACGGGGGCAGTGGTTATTTCTTTTAGGGAGTGGAGGTAGTGTATTTCTAACTAGATAACGTTCAGACACTAACTAGATAACGTTCAGGCAATCTCTATTAATTTTTTTTTTAATTTTTAGCAACAAAACCTTCAAAAAGAGACAGCAGATAGTCCTGAAAATAGGATCAGAAAGATCTACAAAAAAATTCTGTGATGAAAAGATTTATAAATATTTCTTTTTTCCATTGTGGTTGCCTAATGTATGTTCAAAATATGCCAAGTTCAAAATGACAATATATGTTTTCACCTGTCAGCTAAGTTTTGGTGTTAGAATGTGAATGGAGTCAGTTAACTGGGACTAACCACCTAAGAGCAACTGCTTACTAATAAACAGAAAACAAAAATAATATGAGAATAATACAGTACTGCAAAATACTGGGTGAGGAAAAAAAAAAAGAGAGAATTCAGAGCACACAGCACTCCATCAGACCACAGCCTTTGGAAAATGATTATTCCTCTCCTCACTCTGCTCGCTCCGACTAGTTTTACTTCCTATGTATGTATGGTTTTACTGTTCAATGGCTACTTTATACAGTGACAGATTAACACTACTCATTCTGTTTACACACAAGGAAACACATTCCACATAAGACTTGTAGCAGCTCATTCTGATCAGAAAAAAAGTTACAATAGAAAACAGTATTGTCAGTACAGTTAGGGAGTAAAAATGTCAATATTGATGGGAATTAACCCTATTGTCCACGTAACCCCCCCCCCCCCCCCCCCCACAAACACATATATTACAACATGCGAGTGAGACAAGTCTAAGAAAGACTACAAGGGATAGGCAAAATAATGCGAACAATGGCAGTAATGGGATGGTTGTGTTTGATGGTCAACAAAGCAAGTAAGGCATGTATTGCGCTGGACTGTGAGTGTTCAGTACGTACTAGGCATCAGTGCAGGTTGTTTATGAGTAGTGCACACTTTGTACTTGCTTTCAGAGGCCAAGGTCAACATGGAATGAAAGACCTAACAGAGTTCCAAAGAGGGCAGATTGCAGGTACCCGATTAGCTCGAGCATCAGTAACCAAGATAGCCAACTTATTGAGTGTTTCAAGAGCAACTGTTTCAACAGTCATGACAGCCTACACAAAACATGGAAAGACATCATCATGTAAATATAATAGTGGGTGCAAATCAAAACTAAATGACAGACATCATCAACACTAACCAAATTTTGTCAAACCAACACAAAACTGCAGTGGCTAAGGTGACTGCAGAGCTCAATAGCCATTTTCGAGACCCCGAATCTATCGATACTGTCCAGCGAGAATTCCACAAAGCGAATGTTCAAGGACGAGCTGCTATACCAAAACCATTAGTGACAACAACTAATGCAAAGCATAAAATATGGTGTAAGGAGCATAAATAGTGGACGGCTTATCAGTGGAAACACATCATATGGCCCAACGAGTCTACATTTTCATTATTTCCAACATCGGGTCAGGTTTACGCCTGGAAAACACCAAAAGAAACCTAAAATCTTAATTGCTTGAGTCCAACGGTTAAGCATGAAGGAAGAAGTGTGATGGTTTGGGCAACCATATCATGGTACTGTGCTGGTTTCATCATTACTCTCAAAGGCTGTGTTACAGCCAACGTTTATGTGAACATTTTAGGTGATCAGGTGCACTCCTTGATTCAAATGTTGTTCCAATAATGATGCCATATTTCAGGGTGACAATGCACTCTTTCAGGGAACCAAAACAGTACTATCGTGGTATGAGGAGCATGTAACTGAACTGCAGTATCTTCCCTGGTCAGCACAGTCCACAGACTTGAACATTATCGAACCCTTGTGGCTGGTATAGGCACTCAAACTCTGGAGCAAGTTTCTGCCTCCCTCGTCATTACAGGAGCTAGAGGAGGTTCTGATCAAAGAGTGGCATAACATTCCACTGGAGACTATACTATCATTATATGCCAGTACTCCAAGAGGAATTGCAGCTGTATTATGGGCAAATAGGGGTCCAACACCTTATGAATAAACCATTCCCAAGCAAGTAAAGGTGTTCACATTATTTTGCCTATCCCCTGTATGTCATGTCTAACAAAACTATGCCCTGTCTTAAGTAGTGCAGTACACATGAACTATCAGATTAATGATAGCTTCTACAGAAGAAAGAGTTTTCAATGCAACTGAGATAAATAATAAGTGAGTCAAGATATTATTATATTACACTGAAAGATTGCTTGTAAACCGTATGCAATCTTTCTTCATGAGCGGTGACTATATTCTCAAATGATGAACACACAGATGCTTGAAGTCACTGTATTTATCAAGAGTTTATTTTTACGTCTAAACCTGTTTCAATCAGTAATGTTCATCTTCACAATAATATATCTGCAAATATAACTGTAAAAACAACATATAATTTCTGCCGAGGTGTTGGCAGCATCAGAAAATACAATATGTGATAAAATTGAAGGATAAAGTTTGTGGAAGACCCATACAGTGGGGTCTGTGATGATACTGCTGCTAATTTGAAGATGGCTGCTGTCAAATGAAACTGGTCATCAAATAAAATTAAAAAATCTCTTGGCATCAAAGACTGACACAAATACTGCAGTTAAAAACATTTTTCTAGCACTGGCACATAAAGTATACTGTTTTTTTACATTGATTAACAAAGTAAGTGTAACTGAATTCAGTGCGAATACACTGTTTTAAATTTGGCACAATTTACTAATGAAGGTATCCGTGATCTTTTACAGAAGAGTTTGACCAATGACTTCTCTATTCCCACACTACTTAGAAATATGTCCAATTCAAAATTATAGTTCCACAATACAAACTTGAACAAAGGAAACAATGTACTGCTCATATAATTTTTAAAGCAACTTACCTTCATCTCTTAGTGTAAACCTTCCCATCTGGGGAAAAAGTTTGAATTGTTCCATGCAAATAACACCTGCACATTCTATCCTCATAATAGCAACTTGGTCTTGCTTCACAAAGCGGGGCCTTGTCTTCGACTTTTCACCAGTTTTCTTGTCCACCAGACAAATTAAGGCCTGGAATAGATTTTTCCCCAGAGTGTGTATTATATACACATAACTACACAAGTATTAACTATTACAGTGATATAATCATGAATATGCATAGCATTACCATTTAATAATGGATAAATGTGAAATCTTTCAAAATTTTATTTACATTAATTTTACAAGTTGATCCCAATTTCAGGTTCATTTTTAATTACTCTCTATACTAAACAACAAGTTAAATCCAACTCTGCTTTATTCTTACTTTCATTTCAGTACTTTAATAATATACATAATCTACATACAATCAAGGATATCCACAGCTGGGAGCTGGGGGTGGGGGAAGCTGACCCGCGCGCAGGGCAGACACATACAACCCATACTGACGGTCGAGAGAATCGGCGAAGGACTGATAAGAGGGGTGGTCGGGCATTGACAACAGCCGGCAGGCATACCGACAAAGCAGTACGTCGCGCTGGTAGGTCAATGGTAATTCGGCAGCTTCAGCATAAAGACTCTCGGCGGGACTAGTGTAGATGGCTCCGGTCGCAAGACGTAACCCCCTATGGTGGATGGAGTTGAGATGGCGTAAGAGGGATGGCCGAGCAGACGAATAGACGAGGCTCCCATAATCCAGCTTCGATCGGACTATGGACCGATACAAGCGAAGCAGGACAGTGCGATCCGCTCCCCAAGATGAACCACTAAGAACTCTGAGGACATTAAGGGAACGTGTACAACGGGCAGCCAAATAAGAGACGTGCGGAGACCAACAAAGTTTCCTGTCCAGTGTGAGCCCTAGAAACTTAGTTGTTTCCACGAATGGGAGAACAACGGGACCGAGATGTAAGGATGGCGGAAGGAACGTTTTATATCGCCAAAAGTTGATGCAAACCGTCTTCTCTTCAGAGAACCGGAAACCATTTGTCACACTCCATGAGTATAGGCTGTCTAGACAATGCTGAAGGCAGCGCTCCAGGAGGCATGTTCTCTGGGCACTGCAGTAGATCGCGAAGTCATCGACAAAAAGAGAGCCTGAGACATTAGGTGGAATACAATCCATAATAGGATTGATCGCTATGGCAAAAAGGGCTACGATCAAGACGGAGCCCTGAGACACTCCGTTCTCCTGGAGGAAGACGTCGGACAAGGCGGAACCCACACGTACCCTAAACTTTCGGTCTGTTAAAAAGGAATCAATAAAAAGGGGCAGGCGACCGCGTAGACCCCACCTGTGCATAGTGCGGAGGATACCTCCTCTCCAACAGGTATCATAAGCCTTCTCCAAATCGAAGAACACTGCTACCATTTGGCGCTTTCGCAAAAAGTTGTTCATGATGAATGTCGACAACGTCACAAGGTGGTCAACAGCGGAGTGGCGGTGACGAAAGCCGCATAGAACATTGGTAAATAGCCGTCAAGATTCAAGAATCCAAACTAACTAAGCGTTAACCATGCGCTCCATCACCTTACAGACAGAGCTTGTAAGAGAAATGGGGCGGTAACTAGAAGGAAGGTGTCTATCCTTCCCGGGTTTGGGTATAGGAACAACGACGGCGTCATGCCAACGCATGGGGACTTGACCTTCAGTCCAGACGCGATTGTAGGTACGAAGAAGGAAGCTTTTGCCTGCCGGAGAAAGGTGTGCCAGCATCTGAACGTGAATGGCATCTGGCCCCGGAGCAGAGGACCGGGACAGTGCAAGTGCTCGTTCGAGTTCCCGCATAGTAAAGGGGGCATTATAATGTTCCAGATTCAGCGAGTGGAAGGAAGGTCGCCAAGCCTCTTCTGCCTCTTTCCTGGGAAGGAAGGCAGGGTGGTAATGGGCAGAGCTCGAAACCTCCGCGAAAAAACGGCCGAAGGCATTGGAGACATCCACAGGATCAACAAGGACCTCATTACCTGAAGTCAGGCCAGGTGCCGAGGAGTGGGCCTTAATGCCTGACAGCCGGCGCAGGCCACCCCAGACGACAGAAGAGGGAGTAAAACTGTTAAAGGAGCTGGTGAAAGAGGCCCAACAAGCTTTTTTGCTGTCTTTGATGACTCTACGGCATTGCGCTCGGAGTCGTTTGTATCCAATACAATTCGCCAACGTAGGATGGCGGTGAAAGGTGCGTAAAGCACGTCGTCGAGCACGGATAGCATCTATACAAGCCTCATTCCACCAGGGGACGGAAACACGATGTGAAGAAGAGGTAGTACGAGGAATGGAACGTTCGGCAGCATTGATGATAACAGCCGTGAGGTATTCGACCTGACTGTCACAACTGATAAAATCGTGGTCCGGAAAGGTCGCCAGGGAGGAGTAAAGTCCCCAGTCAGCTTTCGGTATGTTCCAGCTCGAAGGACATGGGGATGGGGTGTGGTGTAGGAGACGAACGACACAGGGGAAGTGGTCGCTCAAATAGGTGTCAGAAAGGACATACCACTCGAACCGACGGGCAAGAGTGGTAGAACAGATCGAGAGGTCCAAGTGGGAGTAGGTATGAGTGGAGTCCAAGAGGAAAGTCGGGGCGCCAGTATTGAGGCAGACAAGATTGAGATGGTTGAAGACATCTGCCAAGAGGGAGCCTCTCTGACAGGATGCAGGAGAGCCCCAAAGGGGATGATGGGCGTTGAAGTCGCCAAACAATAAAAACGGCGGAGGAAGCTGAACAATCAGGTGCATCATGTCAGCCCGACTAACTGCGGATGACGATGGAGTGTAGACGGTACAAACAGAAAAAGTAAAGGCAGAAAGAGTCATACGGACAGCTATTGCTTGGAGTGGGGTGGTCAATGGGATGGGATGGTAATAGACATTGTCCCGAACGAGCAACATGACCCCACCATGAGCTGGAATACCGTCCGCAGGGGTGAGGTCAGACTGCTCCTAGGTACAGTGGGTAAAAGCAATACGGTCAGTTGGGCGCAACTTGGTTTCCTGGAGACCAAGGACGAGCGGACAGTGCAAGCGGAGGAGCAGTTGTAATTCCTCCCGATTAGATTGAATATTCTCGACGGCCGCGGAGGGCCAGGTTTCGAGGGAACAACGCTACAACCGGCAGGAGGCGGATCCTGTTCCATCGAGTCATCGCCAGCTGCGGTCGCTTTCCCGGGTTGCGTAGGAGGGGCAGCATCATTCGCCGACGAGAGGCCAGCTGAGTGCCTGGCAGCAGAGCGTCCCAGCGAAACTGAGGACGGCCGGGAGCAGCGACTCGCGGATGGAGCGTCAGACGAAACACGCCGGGGTGGAGAGGGGGATAAAGATTTCTTCTTGGAGGCTCATTTTTGTGAGTGCAGCCACATCGGAGCAGTGTGTGAAATTTGCCTGCAAACCCATGCCCAAAGCAAAACATAGATCCCTACGTGTCAAGTTGTCTCGGCAAGACACAGTTTGTACTATTTCGGTGGTTACACAACTTTGGAAAGTTGACTGGGTGAAATACACAAAGTGTTTAGGTGAACTGATATCAGATATTGAACCTCTTTAGACATATGACGCTTTTACTAATGCTATAGAAAAGAATCCTCTCTTAAATTGATCCCACAATGTAGTAGGTCTCAGTACATGCATGGCTTACATACCAAGCTGGTCAATGGATAATCCAGTCTATGGACGAAATAAAGAGATAATGTTGGATTAAGTTGATGGAAAAACAAGACTAAGCAAAAAACACCAGAGAAGCGTGGAAGCTACCAAGACATCTGAATAATGACGTCCTCTACCCATGAACATTACAGCCAATCAGAGCACTCGTCAGTTCTAACATATGACAGGACAGATAAACAAAAACGGCCACCACAGCTTCAAAGAAATACTGAACAAGAAACATTCAGTCTCTCCAAACATTTCAATATCAAAGAGTTGGAAGATCCCATGGGAAGAAGTAGGCTAGCAAGGCAGCTGGGTTACATGATATATGGAACAGATTCACAAATGTTACCACTCAACAGATTCTACAGCTTTCAGGAATTGTCTGGAACAATGTCAAGTCCCTAAAATCTTCAGAAAGACTTATGTGGTTGCCATTATGGAACTTTGTACACAGCCTACAAACTCATAGAACTTCAGACCAACTTCCCCGTGTATCATCCGTATGAAATTTTTGAAGGAATAATTCTAAATTGTATAACAATAGTCATCAAATCTCTCCTAATTCCAGAGTGTGGTGCATTCAGGCCAGGAAAGAATTTACATGGATTCTTAATCTGACACAGCGTGTAGAATATAGGCTTCAACATGATGATATTACTGGAGCCGCTTTTTTTCCATTTCTCTTTGGGATACGACACTATACATAATAGTTTTAAGCAAGAGCTACCATCTTACCACGGACTTCAAGCTTACACAAATTATTTGCATCCTGTTGTACAATTGTTGTACCAAATTCCAAGGTCAATGGAGCAGATGGAGAATACAGGAAAATGGTCTTCTACAAGGCTGTGTTAAAGTGCCAGTGCTGTTTAACTTTTAGGCTAATGACCAACCACTCACACTTCATACAAAGAATTTCTTGTATGTGGATAACCTAGCCCTGGGTACTCCAAGGTGTTACCTTAGACCTCTCTCTAAACTTCAAGACAGATTGCATCAAAATTATGGCAAAGGTTTCATCACAAATTGCCAGCTATGTAAGGTAACTGGACCTGTGTGGGGTGTCCATCCTCTGACAACAAGGAGTAAGGACACTGTCCTAGCAATCTGCTATGGAATATGCTTGTCCTGTGTGGTAGAAATCATCTCATGGAAAAAGAAAGTTGCTACCTTGAATAAAATCTGCAGCCTACTCACATGCTATTTAAAACAATAAATACAGAAGTTTTATTCACCGCAAGTCATAGTTCCATACAATATCAGACGTGAAGTGGCTACTAATATGGAGATGCACTGTTTGTGCCATTTCAGCCTATCCCCTTCATGAATCAGCTCATCTGAAGCTCGGAATTGTTCTTTTGAGTATTCTTCTACATTTCAATCAGACTTAAGGAAAGATGGGGCTGAACTACAGAAACAGAGGTACCCACAACATATCAAAATTGAATAATTGCCACCAACGGATGAAAACGCATGGTGCATGTAGAGGTCCGTGAACAGAATTTGCACAGGCATTGCAAGATCTAAGAACACACTCAACAAGTGGGGCATCATGCCAGACAGACACTAACTGTGCGAATGTTTGGAGGAACACACTTCTCGTCATCTCGTGAAGTGATGCCATTGTCCAGATTTGAGCACAAGGTTGAAACTGGCACTGGCTACAGCAAATGCCATCATTGTAGCCAAATACTGGTCACAATTTGTATAAATATTATATATATATATGACAAAAGTCATTGCAATATGTACAGATATGGATGGCAGTAGTAAAAGGGCTGTGCATTGGCAGAGCTGTAATTTGTTCTCATGTGGTTCATACGAAAAGGTTTCCAACGTGTTCATGGTCACACAACGGGAATTAACAGACTTTGAACACAGAATGGCAGTTGGAGCTAGACACATGGGACATTCCGTTTAGGTCATTGTTAGGGAATTTCATATTCCATTTCCACAGTGTTAAGAATGTGCTGATAATACCAAATTTCAGGCACTACCTCTCACGATGGACAATGCAGTGGCCAACAGCAGCCTTCACTTAATGACCGAGAGCAGTGGCGTTTGTGTAGAATTGTCAGAACTAACGGACAAGCAAGACCACGTGAAACAGCCATAGATATCAATGTGGGACATATGACGAACATATCCGTTACGACAGTACGGTGAAATGTGGCATTAATGGGCTATGGCAGCAGACGACTGACAAGTGCCTCTGCTAACAGCACGACTTCGCCTGCAGCGTCCCTCCCGGACTAGTGAACATATCTGTTGGATGCTAGACAACTGGAAAACCATGGCCTAGTCAGACGAATCCTGATTTCTGTTGGTAAGAGCTGATAGTAGGCTTTAAGAACAGTGCAGGCTCTAGGAAGCCAAATACCCAAGTTTTCAACAAGACACTGTACAAGCTGGTTCTAGCTCAATAACGATGTGGGCTATGTTCATAAGGAATGGCTGGGTCCTCTGGTCCACCTGAACCCATCCTTGACTGTGTGGCTACAGTTGCCTGAGACTGCAGTTTGTGTGTGTGTGTGTGTGTGTGTGTGTGTGTGTGTGTGTGTGTGTTTTTGACGAAGGCCTCATGGGCTGAAAGCTTTATTTCTGACACTCTTTTTGTTGTGCCTATCTGCGACTCAGCATCTCCACCATATGGTGAGTGTCAACTTTCCTTTTCATAATATTTTTACTCTCCTTGACTGGAAACAGTTATGCCTGTCTACTTTGGGACCATCTGCAGCCATTCATGGATGTCAAGTTCCCAAACAATGATGCATTACATCAATAGGCCACAATTGTTTGTGACTAGTTTGTAGAACATTCTGAAAAATTTGAGCGACTGATTTGGTCATCCGTATCGCCAAACATGAATCCCACTGAACATTTAGGGAACATAATCGAGAGGTTGGTTCATACACAAAATTCTGTAGCAGCAACACTTTTGGCATTATGGACAGCTACAGAGGCAGCATAGCTCAATATTTCTGCATTTAAGTTCTGTGTCGTACCTTATATCCATCTATTTAATTTCTTTGTTTATAAATTTTGAAATGAGTAATCTGTCAATATATATTTCATCTCCTTTACATTAAATTTACTTTGTTTGATACTTTGACACGAATAATAAAGAAGAAACCATCAATCTTCTTTTTTCCCCATCTCGATTGGTAAACATTCAAACAGAACAATAAAATCACACCTTTATACCGGTTTCCTAACAGCGTTTGTGCACACACTCCTGCTACAACCTACAAGTAATTCTTTACTTATCATGTGACCCTTTAATTCTAATTAGTTATATAATCGATCCATATCATATAAACGAATGTAAATATATACACTGAGGTGATAAAACAACGTGGGGTACCTATTACTATCATTTCAGACCTCCTTTTGCCTGGCATAGTGCAGCAGCTCAACATAGCATGGACTCAACAAGTCACTGGAAGTCCCCAGGGAAATATTGAGCTGTGCTGACTCTATAGCCATCCAGAATCGCAAATGCGTTGCTGGTGCAGACCTTTGTACACGAACTGAACTCCACTATGTACCATGAATGTTTGATGGTATTCTTGTCAGACAATCTGGATGGCCAAATAATTCGTTTGTATTGTCCAGAATATTCTGCAAACCCATCACAAACAATTGCGGCCCAGTGACACAGCGCACTGTCATCCATAAAAATTCCATCATTGTTCAGGAACATGAAGTCCATGAATGGCTGCAAATGATCTCCGAGTAACTGAACACAATCATTTATAGTCAATGATCAAATCAGCTGGACAAGGGAACCCAGCCCGTTCCATGTAAACACAGCCCACACCATTATGGACCCCCCACCACCAGCTTGCACAGCGCCTCGTTGACAACTTGTCTCCATGGCTTCATGGGATTTGCACCACACTTGAACCCTACCATCAACTCTTGCCAACTGAAAATGGGACTCATCTGACCAGGTCACCATTTTCCAGTCATTTAGTGTCCAACTGAAGTGGTCACATGTCCAGGAGACGCACTGCAGGCAATGTCGTGCTGCAGGGTGTATATGTGGACGAGGAAAAAAAAAAAAAAAAAAAAATGGATTTTCCGGTTAAAAATACACTTTCTCCCAGATGAAAATACAGTTTTTCTCTGTTGAGTAACAGTATATATTTCCTTGGAACTGTAAAATTTATCAATCCTTTCAAAGGTTGGTTTTATACACTGGTGTAGAATTTCCCGGTACTTTAGAAAATGTCTCTCAGGGAGGGGGGGGGAACATGTTTTGGAAAGATGTCTCATGTGCACCAACATTAAAAGGGGTGTAAGCCAGTCACAGTTCATGTCACGCAATCTCGCCAGCTGATTACAGCGCATATTCAGAGCATAGGACACGTGATGATGTCAGCCAATAGCAACATAACTGTTAAGTAGTGCGAACACACAAACAGAAAAGGTAATGGTTTAAATTAATATACACAGTGTTGCTACAAGAAAAGAAAAGTTTTCACGTATAATATTGGTCTCTAAGATTAATAAGCTGCAAGAGAAGCTAAGCTTTCACACATAATGTTGATACACTTTAAGATACAAAATGTGCCAGTAAAATTTTTAACGATGACATAAATGTCTGGTCTTCTGGGCTCGAAATTATTCCAAATGGTCATCCTCAAAGAGTTGATTTTTGAATGAGAGTCAAACGCTCTGTGATTTAAGACATTCATCGTACATTCGAGCACAGAGTTCATCTTGCGCAAAAGGAAATTTACTTTGAAAGTAATGCTTTTCAAACAACCACTCGGAATATTTTCCGCGAATGTTAGAAATAGGTTCGCTACAGCAGTTGCCAGAGCACGCCAGATAACACGCGTCACTGCGCTTGCACAGCTACGATGACGCAGAAAGCCCATATGTTCATACGTGTAAAACATTAAAAGATCATACATTATAACACAAAAGAAACAAGACATGAGGACACTCCAAGAGCATGGGAGTTTTGTGAACCATACTAAAATGCATAATTCAGCTTAAAGTGCACATTCTTATGTCCAGATTCGGATGTAAATTTTCTTGGAGTGCCAGTACTGTATTACCCATGTTTGGTTCTTTATTATGCCATACATGCTAGAAAATTAAAACATGCAATTGAAATGTAGTGAACAGTTGAAACTAGCCGATAGTGTGGAATTAAACACACTGCCTCCGCAGAAAAGATTAATAAAAGTCAAATTTCTTTAACAAAACAACAAAAATAACTTCATTGTTCTGCAAGCCGACTAATGCATGACTGTCAGAAAGGTGGAAATAAAATAAAATCAGAAACTAAGAACATATTTCAGTCTTCTGTAATTATATGAATGTATTTTCATTCACTTGATAGCTCTCGGCCCAGAAATCCGTTTTGTTTTCACTTGACGTGAGAGCAATAAATGAAGAGGAAACAGCAAAATCACTTAACGTAAACATAGGTCACATGTAGACTACCATCTCCCCACTACAACTCAAGACTGCTCTGTGCATCGGGTCCGGATGTACGACATTCCCGAACTGGGGCAACATTTGATAGTGGCGCTCCTCCTCCCTCGAGCGTTTGAGGTAGAACACCAAAAATGTAAAATATCGACTATTCAAAAATATCTTCATTTTGTAGCACACATCTTTCTGAAGAGTCTGATACATAAAACATATATGTTCAGGGGAACGTAAGACATGTTATTTGGTCGTAAGTGTGCCAAAGTACAGTGCCACGCCTCTTCACACAGCATTCTTCCATTGCACATCTCTGTATTTCAGTCTGTGGAATTCAAAAGTGTAATATTTTGTAATGGGTGCCATCAAACTATATTCAGGCCACAGGAAATTAAAATGTCCTGTGGTGCCTCTCCTGCTCCCAGTCGGCCGGTTTGACATCCTACCCCCATTTTTTTTAAAAAACAACTCGCAATTAATACTGGGTGGGATTATTTGTAACTGACAGAACAAGAACTCTTCAGAAAATTTGCAGTCTTTACTGCCTATTAGCTAATAACTTGCTGTTTTGTGTGATGTAAAATTAAATATAGAGTACATAAAACCAGTAAAGACAAGCAAGACAGTACAGATTTCTTCAATCAAGTCTTAGCATCTTTTTCTCTCTTATCTTGCCACTGCTTTATATGGCATACTTTCCTTTCTGGGAAAGAATCTATTACTTCATCAAAGTTCGTCAACATTTTGCTACATGAAAAAACGAAATGTCATTGTCTAATACTGAAAAAGCTATTAATACAAACAGTACCAAAGACTGGTGTGGTTCCTCGATTTGATTACGTATATTTTGTCATTGTCTGCTAAATAAAACGAAATAGGCCTGCCTAATATTGCAGCAATTGTTACACACACCAAATAAACGACACTGTTTTGGCACAACTGGCCATTTTTATAACACAAAGAATGTAAGTCACGAAGTACCAATATCAAATGCCTACTGGGCCTACTACAAGCAAAACGTTTTATGTTAGCAAACAGTTTCACATTTCATTCATACTCTCTAGCTTCTGAAGCACGAGATCGAAAAGTGGTAGTATGAAATTTTTATATAAATTTGGAATCGTCACATTCTTTCATAATTTGTGCGAGTACCCGTTTCTTCTCCTTCCTCATCTAACAAACAATCTTGTCATCACTAATTGTGTAACTATTCCTGCCAGCGTCAAAATTTATTCTCTTGGTTAACTCACTAACCTTGCCACAATCACCAAGTTTAGTTATCCCGCATTTATTCTCTGGTTAGGCTTTATTACTTGTCCATACAATGCGTTTTCCACGCTACTCCCAGAATAGAACTTTAGCGGCTGCTAGCCGGGGACTGTATACTGGCCCTTACTAGCGTAGCAGTCTGGTCAAAGCTTTTCTGTCAAAATTTCATCTTCTTGGATACATGGAGAAGATAACACACAATCTTTGTTACCTGTTATTCCTTTTAGTTGTTTATTTCCACTCTGGCAGTCTGAATCTATGGATTTCACTAGTAATTATAAAAACGCTGATCATTTGCAAACCCAGTCAACCACATAAACAGGAATTGGCATTCACCCGTTCGGCTTTATTCCACTCAGCTTGTATAGCCCCGTCCCCTTTTGTCTGCAGGAAAGTTTATTTCTAGATGCGACGGGGATTGCCCTGGCAGAGACATCATGCACACTATGCATGTATTCAAAAATCAACTTATGATTCATTCAGAAATCAACTTAGAATTTGTTCAAAAATGTTCAAAAACCAACATGGATGTGTTTAAAAATTATATGAATAATCGATAAACCAACATATGCTGGATGCTAGGCCCTTTGTGAAACAAGGTCTTTTTCCTCCCTGCAATTGCCGCCCGGGGCAGATATACTGGTTTGTCCCCACCCCCCTAGTTCCGGGCTTGTTGCGCATAAATGAATCTGACAGCTTAGGTGCAAAGTTTTAATTTCTTTTTTTTTCTCTCATTCATGTTTGATTGCTGCATTATTATTCTGCAGTAGCGAGATACAATAATATCCATTGTTAGAGAATTGGTTCTTACCAATCAAAGTTAAAAAATTTAATTGAAAATTAAGACAATGAAAAATTCCGGGAATTCTAAAAAATTCCCGAGTTTTTCCGGATTTTCTCCTGGATGAAAAAATTCCAGTGTTTTTCCCGGATCTCCCGGGTCGTATACACCCTGTGCTGTTAGGGAAGGCACTCATGTCTACTGTCTCTGCATAGCCCATTAACGCACATTTCACTGCACTGTCCTAATGGGTATGTTTGTTGTACATCCCACATTGATTTCTGCAGTTATTTCATGCAGTGTTGCTAGTCTCTTAGCGTCAACAACTCTCGGCATTTGCCGCTGCTCTCTATCGTTAAGTGGAGGTTGTTGATTAATGTGCTGTCTGTGGTGAGAGGTAATGCCTGAAATTTAGTACTCTTGGCACACTCTTGCCACTGTGGATCTCTGAATATTGAATTCCCTTACGATTTTCAAAATGGAATGTCCTGTGTACCTCGCTCCAATTACCATTCTGAATAACGACAATATTATGAAAAGGATAGTTGCTACTCAGCATATAGCGGAGATACTGAGTCGCAGGTAGGTACAACAAAAAGACTGTCAAACAAAGATATCAGTCAAACAGGTCTTTAAGAGAATTAGACAAAAAGAAACAAACACACACACACACACACACACACACACACACACACACAAGGTCTGGCCTAGCCAGCCAGAGACTGTGGTCATATGTGTGCACACTGCATTTGTTGAGTGTATGTGTGTGCATGTATGTTATCTAATTCTGATAAAGGCCTGTTGGGCACAAAGCTTTGTTTGACAGTCTTTCTGTTATGTCTATCTGTGGCTCAACATCTCCGCTATATGGTGAGTAGCAACTATCCTTTTCATAATACTGTAACTGTTTCGTTTTGTTGGATTAGTTTCATTTTGTCGGACTATCATTCTGCGTTCAAAGTATCTTAATTTCCACTGTGTACCCAAAATCATGTTGGAAATCTTTTCACATGAATCAACCGAGTACAAATGACAGTTACACCAATGCATACGCCATACTTCTGCCATCTGTATATGTACGTATCACTATCCCATGACTTTTATCAGCTCAGTGTATATACACATGAATGTTCCAAACTCCACCTGGGCTACTGGACCATTTCAGCCAATCTTGGTTCATGTATCACTTACTGTGTAGAAAGAATGATAGTGGAGTAAGAACCACACCCTTTCACAGGAGCGGTGGTGGGAATGAAAAAGTAGTGTAACCAACAAGGTGTGAATATCCATTCAATATCTGAGAATCAGATCACTTAGTGACTTTAAATAAGCATTACACACAGTTTAAAACAGTTACGAAACAGATGAAAACCTCCACAAAATGACGGAAGGAAGGAAGTTATTGCTAACTACATTTTCACTGTCCATGTAGTAAAATTGCCAGATGAAAAAGACGTTTTAATTTATTACTTCTTTACTACTAATTGTATTCGTGACATTTTGCTTACAATATTCCATACACCACTGAATGTATGAGCACAATTATATCATTCTACGGCATCCAGTTTAGGAGACATGACATCATAAACACTGAGATTCACGAAAACTGCCATATCATGCTTGATGATTAAATTTATTTCTTCTTTCCTAGTAATTCGACTTGCAACACATTCCACACACAAAACCCACATATGCCACTGAATGCATCTACAGTGAAATTGCAGGGCGAAATTTGCTAGAGATACAAGTGAATTGTGTGACATGTATTAAATGTATGTGAAATATATTTAGTATGTATGTACATTGGTAAAGCCATGGATAAAAAGCTCGTCCAAAAACTGCGGACTGATTTCAATCTGATTTGGTACATATATTAGTTATAATATGGAAAGAAATACAGTAGGGTTCTATTAGCTTGGGGGTGATAATGTGGAGAGAGGAGGAGATGGACAAACAAAGAGGGGAAAGGAGAAGATAGAAACAGTTAGGGAGCAGGGGGACATGGACAGAGAGAGGGGGGAGAAAAATGAAAGAGGAGCAGAGGGACATGGAGGCGGGGAGAGGGACAGGGAGGCGGGGAGAGGGACATGGAGGCGGGGAGAGGGACATGGAGGTGGGGAGAGGGACAGGGAGGCGGGGAGAGGGACAGGGAGGCGGGGAGAGGGACAGGGAGGCGGGGAGAGGGACAGGGAGGCGGGGAGAGGGACAGGGAGGCGGGGAGAGGGACAGGGAGGCGGGGAGAGGGACAGGGACTACTAGGGAGAAGGGATGGCTAAAGAGAAAGGAAGGAGGAGGTGGACAGATGGGAGGAGAAGATGGACAGAGGGAGAAGAATCAGATATGGACACGAGGAGGAAGTGACGAGGGGGGGGGGGGGGGGGGGGGGGGGGGGGGGGGGGGGGGAGCATGTAGCAGGTAGACAGAGAGACGGTTTTTCACTGGAAGATTCCTAAGGAAATGCAGTCCGAAAACAAAGGAAGTAGGTTACAGTACTCTTTTCGCCCACTGCTGGAATACTGCTCACTGGTGTGGGATCCATACCAGATAGTGTTGATTGAACAGATAGAAAAGATCCAAAGGAGGGCAGCGCGCTTTGTTACAGGATCATTTAGTAATCGCGAAAGTGTTACGGAGATGATGGATAAACTCCAGTGGAAGACTCTCTGCACGAGAGGTGCTCAGTAGCTCGGTACAGGCTTTTGTTGAAGTTTCGAGAACATATCTTCAATGAAGAGTCAAGCAGTATATTGCTCTCTTCTACATATATCTCGTGAAGAGACCATGAGCATAAAATCAGGGAGATTAGAGATCACACAGAGGCATACCGACAATCTTTCTGTCCACAAACAATACGAGACTGGAATAGAAGGGAGAACCGATAGAGGTACTCAAGGTACCCTCCACCACACACCATCAGGTGGCTTGCGGAGTATGGATGTAGATGTAGATAGCAAGGGGTCGAGGCAGGGGGAGATGGAAACAACGTGGAGGGTGGAGTAGGGGGAAAGAGAGAGGGAGTGGAGGAGATGGACAGAGACGGGTTATGAAGGAGAGGGACTAATAATATAACAGTGGAATAAATACACATTAGTTTAGTCATAATATCAATGTCCTCTACGTGTAGCCCCTGGACTGATCCCAACCTCACCTTAGCACTGATTTCTATCATCTCTTCTTTGTAGACATTTAACTTCACTTTCAATTACTAAAAGATGCTGCATTTCATTTAATAAATTGTTTATTTTTTTATTTCAAATTTTAAACTAACTGACCCTCATATGAATTATTAATGAAAACATAAAAATTTATTTAATATTCTGACTTGTAGTATCTTGGCACTTTAACTGTAAACTGATGTCACAATACTGTGAACAATGTGCTGCATTTGTGTGGAGTGTAGTGGAGGGTACCTCTGATTAGGCCCCATCCTCATCTAATCCTACCCCATTCTGTTTATGCTCTATATTCGTACCTATTATTTATGTAATTTATTTGCCATGTCCGATACTGTTGTATTGAATGGTCTCAGGTGTGTGTGTGTGTGTGAAAAATAAATAAAAATAAAGAAAATCAATGGATATGGAGGCAGACTGCACTAAAATCCAGAACACAAATGTAGACCTTACATTCATAAAGTAATAAATACTATAGCACTTGAAAATTGAATAAATTCCTAATACATGTTAAATTTGGGTAATGACTGTGCTCTTTTGAACTCGCTCTCTACTATATGCTGCTTATGTGAAAAGTGTATAGGCAGACACTATCAATAAGAAAACACAACCTTTGTTTGACTCTTTCCATCACCACGGACTCTGAGCCTTCGTGTGTGTGTGTGTGTGTGTGTGTGTGTGTGTGTGTGTGTGTGTGTGTGTGTGTGTAATGTGATAAATCATGTTTCACAATGTAGAACCTGGGTCTCTCACATTAACCAATTCTTTGGAATTGCTGTAATATTGTAAGACTGAACTGAAAGTGAAGGTTAGTATTGTAAAAGCATAAATTTGTGAATGACAGTGCATAAATTATTGTTGACACCAAATGTGTTTGGACAGGGAGGGGGGTATACAGAGATTAATCTCTTCACCCATGGACTCTCGAATCAAAGAAATATATATTACACACACACACACACACACACACACACAAACAAACAAACACAAACACACACAAAAACACACACACACACACACACACACACACACACACACACACACACACCACTGAAACATAGATTAGGCCAACGCAAAACAAACAGTTTCAATTTTTCTATTAACCAAATATTCTTCACTATTTACATCAATAATGCAAAAAGAATTACATGCAACAATTCACATGTAAACAACTGAATCAGATCACAATTCTAAGGCGATATAACTGCTGCCTTGTCTGGTATTCATATCTGTCTCCTACGGTCCGGGAATCAGTCAGCTGGTCTACCATATCTGTTTCTGGCATTCTACAGCAATTATGGTACATACTGCACCTGCGACAGTAGGTTAACACCCTAACACAAGGCGTCGCGAATTTGCACCATATCAGTGCAACTCCAGTTAAGTGTACGATTAATTGTTTTCGAGTGCCAAAGCAAATACATTCAGATTCTACCCAAAGCTACCAATGCTTCCGACGCGTGCTGAGTGTTTCACATATTTCTAGAGCAACATAATTTTTTATTTGTTTCTTCCATGAAGAAATTTAGTCAACCACTAAGGGGTTAAATTTATTATAACCAACTCTATTAGTATTTTCTCACCTCACCTTTGAATGTTTCTAATACAGTTGGTACAGTTGTGTAAGTCACCCTCAATATTAGCTCAACAACATGTTAACAGTGATCATTCAACAATTCATTTTACTTACTTTCACAGTAACTTCTTCAGCTGCACAGTGGATATGCATGACTGCCGAGTAGCCAGCACAAATTATACTCTTATGTTCGAGGATAACAACCTAAGATGTAAACAAATTTCATAGTTTAGCTAGTTTATAAAATTGTTTAAATACTTTGTAAGTGATAAACTGTAACATAATTACCAACCTGAGCATCAAATACTCTGCCAGTCTTTATAGGATTTGCATTGTCGCAAAGGACAAAACCTGGAGACACATCGTCTTCTTCAATGCCTTTCAGTTTTATTTTGACATTTTCTCCAGGTCCTACAGCTGTCACTTCTTCATCATCTGACCACATCTGATCAACAAGCACTACAGTCTAGCAAGAAATGGGAAAGCAAAAGTTATATCAGAAAACTCAAAACACAGCAGATACTACACAATAAAGTAATACAGCTATTGACAAGTAACCAACAGAGAGATCTATATTTGTAATTGGGCTCTGAAATATTTTAGAGGTGAATTACAATAATTTACTGCACATAAGAAGTTCACAACATTTTATTGCCAAGGTTGGAAATAGAATTAATTTAATAAATACCCTGAAGAAAAATATAACTAGCATTTGTAAAATTACTCTATAAAGGAATACACAGTGTAATTTTTTCATCTGGATTGCATCTGCAACTGATTTTGTATGCATTTAGTTTCACTGTACCATTTACTTAATCCTCACTCAGCAAATACTCACCACTGTTGAGCCATTGAGCAGCAGATTTATTTGTAAACAAGATTTGGAGCTTGTAGCTCAGCTTTTGGGCAATTTTCTCTTTTAGGGAAGACTGGAGGAGTGAGTGGAAAAGAGATGGGAGGGGAGTTAGAGAAGGGAGGGCAGGGAATGGGGATATGGCAACAAGGAGTTCACCCCTGTGCTGGCCGGGGGACAGCCCACGTAGTACATGATAAAGGAGAAATAGTGGGCCAAGGTGGACAGAGAGGGGGGAGGGGGAAGAGGACAATTGATGATGAGGTAGACTAAAGTGAAGTGATAATGAGAATCAGAGGACGTGAGGGGGCGGGGTTGGGGGGGGGGGGGGGGCAGGGGATGGGAGGAATGGGAACAGGGACCAGCAAAGATAACAACCAAGGGGATTCCGGCTGAAGGACGTTCTGTAGGGAAAATTCTAGATAGCACAGGTTGTGAGGCAGCTTTTGACAACTAACACATTGTGTAAACCGAAGGTGAAGTTGGGAGAAAGGAAAGGAAAGGAAAGGAAAGGAAAGGAAAGGAAAGGAAAGGAAAGGAACTACTGACGTCAACTGCGTCAGGACTTCATGCGGAATCAGCAGCAATGAGCAAAAATGTTGTCCTGGACCAGAACTCAAACCCGAAATCTCCTGCTTACTAGGCAGTTGTGTTAACCACTGCACTACCTGGATGCTGTGTTTACTGCAACTGCGTGGACTATTTCGCATGCACCCTGGCTGAGCCACATAGCACCACCTATCTGCAGTCCCCATCCACATCCTCCTTGCTCACTACTTTGAGATTCTCGGAGAAGGGTGAACATAATTATGCATCCACACTGAAGGTGGTGGATCCACTGCCCATCAAGGCAAATCAATTATATGGATGTATCACATCTGTTATTTTGGACATGCCTAAGAAAATAGACACCATGCAGAATCTGCAGCTGTGATACATATTGTGTAAGCTGAAGGTGCAGGTGACAGGAAAGGAAAGGAACTACCGATGTCAGCACACTATGTGGAAATGTGGGTCAGCTGGGGGAACGTATCGAGGAGCGCCCGCTCAGTTGCGATACACGTGATGTCTGGGTAGTGTAGTGATTAATGCAACTGCCCAGAAAGCAGGAGATCTTGGGTTCAAATCCTTGTCTGGTACCTATTTTACCTTGGCACCACTTATTCTGCATTAAGTCCTGATCAGCTGGCATCAATAGTTCCTTCTTTTTCGTTTTCTTTCTCCCATCTTGACCTTCAACTTACATATTATGCAAAAAAAGCTGTGGATTATGCATTGTGTATGTTAATTTGGACACATCCAAAAGAACAGACACCATGCTTCATATAGCCCATTGTGCTCAGTGATATGCAGTCCCACTGGGTGGACATGTCTTCACCCTACATATCACCTAGTCAAACAATGGAAAATCCAGGGTGAAATGTAACAATATAATGAAAATGGTAGAAGCTACTAACTGTATAGTGGACATGCTGAGTCACAGAAAGGCACAGCAAAAAGACTGTCACAAGATGAGCTTTTGGCCAGCACCACCTTTGTCAAACACACACACACACACACACACACACACACACACAAAACCACAGTACTTGGCAGCGGGAGGCAGGCTGTGAGCAGCAGCACATGATGAGAGAGGCAACCAGGTGGGGCTAAGGAGGAGGCTGGTGTGGGGTGGGGGACAGACAGTAGGGTAGGGGCAGGAGACAGTGAAATGCTGCTGGGAGCATGCAGAGACAAGGTGGAGAGAGGGTACGGCAGCTAGGTGCAGTCAGGAGACTAGACAGAAGCTTGGGGAGGGGGTTAGCAAAAAAGGAAGGAGGTACAAAGAGTGGATGCTTTGGTTGAATAGAGGGCTGTGTAGTGTTGGAACAGAGAAAGGGCTAGGCGGGTAAGGACAATTACTACACAAGCTGAAGCCAGGAGGTTTACAGGAACATAGGATATATTGCAGGGACAGTTTCCACCTGCGCTATTCAAAAAAGCTGAAGTTGGTGGGTAGGATCCAGATGACACAGGCTGTGAAGCTGTCACTGAAATGAAGGATGTCATGTTTGGCACCGTGCTCAGCAACAAGGTGGCCCACTTGTTTCTTGGCCACAGTTTGTTGGTGGCCATTCATGTGGACAGACAGCTTGTTGATTGTCAAGCCCACTTAGAATGCAGCACAGTGGTTGCAGCTTAGCCTGTAGATCGCATGACTGATTTCACAGGTAGCCCTGCCTTTGATAGGATAGATGATTTTTGTGACAGGACTGAGTGATGGTGGGAAGGTGTATGGGACAGGTCTTGCATCTAGGTCTATTACAGAGATATGAGCCACGAGGCAAGGGGCTGAGAGTAAGGATTGTGTAAGGATGTATGAGGATATTGTGTAGGTTCAGTGGGCGGCAGAAGACCACTGAGGGAGGAGTGGGAAGGATAGTGGACACGACACTTCTTATTTCAGGGCACGACGAGAGGTAGGCTACCTGTGAAATGAGTCCTGTGATCAACACAATGACCAGTAACCACTGTGCTGTATTCTACATGGGCATAACAACCAATAAGCCATCGGTCTGCATGAATGACAAACTGTGTCCAAGAAACAACTGGACCAACATGTTGCTGAGCACACTATCCAACACAATGTACTTCATTTCAATGACTGCTTCAAAGCCTGTGCCATATGGATCATTCCCACCAACACCAGATTTTCTGAACTGCATAAGTGGGAATTCTCCCTCCAATATATCCCACATTCCTGTAATCCTCCTGGCTTCAACCTTCATTAGTCATTGTCCTTACCCATCTAACCACTTCCCTGTTCCCATTCCAACACTACGCAGTCCACCAAAGCTCCCAGTATTTTTACTCTCCTCCTTTTCCACTAACCCCCCCCCCCCCTTTCATCTAACCTTCCGACTGCACCTAGCTGCCCCACTCTTCATCTCATCCCTGCATGCTCCCAGCAGCATTTCACCATTCCCCACCCCTACCCTGCTATACCTCTCCCTCCTCCTCACCCCTCCCCCCAGTTGACTCTCCCACACTGCCCTGCTGCTCGCTGTCTGGCTCCAGCTGCCACAGACAGTGGTCGTGTGTGTAAGTTTTTTGTGTGTGTGTGTGTGTGTGTGTGTGTGTGTGTGTGTGTGTGGTCTATTTTCGACAAAGGCCTTGTTGGTCAAAAGTTAACTTCTCAATAGTCTTTTTGTTGTGCCTTTCTGCGACTCAGCATCTCTACTATAGTTGAGTGGCAACTATCCTTTTCATTATATTGCTACATATCACTTAGTTTGTCTCACCTATCCACCTGACAAAACCCCTCCCTCAAATTGGTCTGCACAACCAGAAACTCATCTCTAGAATAAATTGTACAATAGTGAAGTTCAATGTTCCAAATCTTGTTTATGTGGTTATATGTAGATCAATGCCTCAATTGCATACTGAACGATTATCTTTATTCTTTTTATTATTTGAATTCGACCCAGAACTGTTTCAGCACTGCCAACACTGAGTTACTAGAGGTCAAGTCATAGCATTTTATTTATTTTAAATAGCAAATGCTTTGTGTGACTTAATGTTTTGCTGAGAGATGCTTCCAGGATAAATATTGAGTAAACAGTTTTATCATTTTATTGAAATAGCACATTATTTCTGTCACTAGCCAACTGTGCTAACTGTGCAACTGTAGCTAACTGTGTTACCATTCTGTCAACCCCATCAATTGATGGCATGCAAAACTTTCACATACTAAATTGTATACACTGACATGCTCCCTCAATCTTCATTGTGTTGTGTGGAACAAGTAGATTGAAACCTCTTGGCAAATTAAAACTGTGTGCCAGACAGACTCGAACTCTGGACATTTTCCTTTCGCAGGCCATTCCTCTACCAACTGAGCTAACCAAGCACGACTCATGACCTGCCCTCACAGCTCTACTTCCACCAGTACCTAGTCTCCTACCCTCCAAACTTCAACAGAAGTTCTCCTGCAGAACTTCTGAACTTTTGGAACTGTGAAGACATGTCTTAGCCACAGCCTGGGAGGCATTTCCAGAGTGAAATTTTCACTGTGTAGCAGTTTGTGCACTGATATGATACTTAATGGCAGATTAACACTGTGTGCCAGATTGAGACTGGAACTCGGGATCTCTGCCTTTCGCAGCCAAGTTACAACTCACAACCTGTATTTACAGCTCTGCTTCTACCAGTACATCTCCTCCTTCCAGGAGTGTTAGTCCCACAAATTTGTCATGAGAACTTCTTTGAAGTTTGGAAGGTAGAAGGTAAGGTAATGGCAGAGGTACAGTTGTGAGGATGGACCACGAGTCATGCTTCAGTTGCTCAGGTGGTAGAGCCCTTTCCCATGAAAGGCAAGATCCTCAGTTCAAGACTCGGTCCGGCACACAATTTTAATCTGCAAGGAAGTTTCATATCAGAGCGCACTCCGATGCAGAGTGAAAATTTCATTCTGGAAACATGCAGATTCTAAGGCAGCCAGTAGACCATGTTTGTTGTACGAAATTAAAGGTTTTGCTGGAGGGCAACAGCTGTTCATTTACTACATAAAGAAATGCAAGATACAGCTTCAAGTTTTCTTTCATATACGACAAACTGTTGCAAGAACTGGAGCGAGACTTGTTGACAATGATGCAGATGGTCATTCCACTTTGTGCAAAAAGAATTACATCAAATTTTAAGTGAGTATTTCTTGTTCTAATTTCATAAAGTGTTTCTTTACACTGGTTACCGTTTTTCTAATGTTCCTTCATTTTCTCAACCAGCAACATTTTTCCTTTGTTACAGGTTCAGAAAATGAAGACAATGAGTCTGTAGAGCCATAAAATATAAGTCCTGAATGTTGAGCATTTGTAGTACTACTGTGAAAGCTTTGCAAAAGAAATTTTACTAAATGAAAAATCAATAAGAGCACTACAATGACTACACGTATACCAATACCAACCATCACAGAGTAATAGTGACAACAATAAGTGAACAGAAGACTGTAAATGTCAATTTACATATCCAAACTTGTCCCCTTGAACTGACTTTGCCACACAATATGAGCTTCAGATGTACAGCCATTTCCTCACTTACTTCACAAAAACACATTTTCTTACACATGTTTCAAGCCTAACATTATTTAGGGTTTTGTGAAAATATCGGCTAACATTTCTCCAGAATGCAGATGTTCAATATTGATAACATCTGACTCAACATGCTTTCTTATAAAATTACATTTTATGTCTATAACCTCTGATCTAGAATTTGTCATTCAATTTTTGGCTAAATGAATAGCACCTTTACTATCACAATATACTTCAAGTGACTTTGTGACACTACTTGGATCTCCCTCACACAAGGTTGCCTTAACACAGTAAATCTGGAACAGTTGACACCAAAGTTATATATTCGGCTTTTACCGAGTAAATAGTGCAATAGTTTTTTACTTTCTGCTATGCCACAAAATTAAAGAATTCTGTGTTCTTATCTATAAAGCAGTTACAGAGTACTGGCCACTGGTTTTATTTCCCCAATTTGCATCACTGAAGGCCTTATTTCTCTATTGCCATTTCTAAAAAATTCTAGCTTATAGCTCATTGTTCCCTTTAAATGTCTAAACACACTTTTTACTGACAACCGAAGGATCTTTTTAAAACAGTGATTAAATCTGTGAAGGAAATTGACTGCAAAACACGTCAGGCCTGCAGATTCATGATAGGTATACAAGACCTCTTACTGCTCCGATAAGGTAAACTGATGTCATTTGATTCGACTGCCTCGAAGTTCCATCCGCGTTTTAGTGTTGTTGACACTGGCTTGGTATCACTCTCTCCACATTTCTCCGAAGCTTTTCTTACAAAGGATTCCTGCAGTTTCATATTTTCATACCTAGGCATCTGCTAAATTGCATTAAGTAACCTCCAGGTTCTCTTGAGTTGCCACTGACAAGATATAGCTAATGGACACGAGCTTGACCACTGCTGCTGAGGTTTCCTTATAACCAACATTTAATTTGAGAGTATCCTTTTACCATTAAGTGTGCTTCTGGTTGTATTGCCAGTCCCATGTTTTACCTTAAAATACCGACTCAGTCTTGAGAGGTTTGTGTCCTCTGGGTAGCTCTGTCTCTTTGAATGTGTCACTACAATCTAAGAAACGAGAATTCTTTCTTCACTGCTTTTTTTCCATTTTTCCTTATTTATCCCTTCCAAAGCCTCTTTGAAATCGATGGCTTCATTTGAAGTTCTGCTTGCAAGTAGTAAGTAAAATGGTTAGATAATCTCTTGGGCCCTGACTCTCTGTTTGACCTTTCAAGCTCCATTTGCCGATTCTCACGTTCCTCATCTTTAACTTCAATCTCCATTGGATCACTGTCCAAACCATAAAAGGGTCCATTATCACTGTTTACTGAATTAATTTCTTCTTCAGTACCGGTATGTGAAGCACTGATGTCACGAAGAATTGCTTCTTGTTGCAACCCTAAGATATTGGTGATATTACATTCCTCTATCTTTGAACTTGGGAAACTCTCATTCTCCAGTAAATTTATGCTGACAGTTATCTGGCAGTTCTCCCTATTGATGAACTGCAAGCTTTTGGTTCCCTGGCAGTAGTCTAAGAAATCAACTTCTGTGACGTCTTACCCCACTTCTTGCAACAGGATTTTGGAATGTGAACCACTACACTGCAGCAAAAAATCCTCAGGTGTGATACATAAGCCTTTCTCCTGAATCAAAATTCATATGGTTTTTTACCTCCAAGAGTGGTCTACGGAGAACAACTGTTCAGGCATGCAGCTTTAGACACAGTTTGAGCCCAGTACTCCTTCAGCAAGTTGGCACAGAACATCATGGTATGGGCTTCTTTAAGCAAGGTTTCATTAGCTCTCTCAGCAATATCAATTTACAGCGGACTGCATTGTACTGTAAGATGGTAGATGAAACCTTAAGGCATAAGTAATCTTTTTAGCTTGCTGTTGACACATTCCTTTCCACTATCAGACTGCAACTTCATCTACATTTACATCTACATCCATACTCCGCAACCCACCATACGGTGCGTGGCGGAGGATACCTCGTACCACAACTAGCATCTTCTCTCCCTGCTCCACTCCCAAACAGAACGAGGGAAAAATGATTGCCTATATGCCTCTGCACGAGCCCTAATCTCTCTTATCTTATCTTTGTGGTCTTTCCGTGAAATTTAAGTTGGCGGCAGTAAAATTGTACTGCAGTCAGCCTCAAATGTTGGTTCTCTAAATTTCCTCAGTAGCAATTCATGAAAAGAACGCCTCCTTTCCTCCAGAGACTCCCACCTGAGTTCCTGAAGCATTTCCATAACACTCGTGTGATGATGAAACCTACCAGTAACAAATCCAACAGCCCGCCTCTGAATTGCTTCTATGTCCTCCCTCAATCCGACCTGATAGGGATCCCTAGTGCTCCAGCAGTACTAAAGAATAGGTCGTATTAGTGTTTTATAAGCGGTCTCCTTTACAGATGAACCACATCTTCCCAAAATTCTACCAATGAACCGAAGACTATCCGCTTTCCCCACAACTGCCATTACATGCTTGTCCCACATCATATCGCTCTGCAATGTTACGCCCAAATATTTAATCGACGTGACTGTGTCAAGAGCTACACTACTAATGGAGTATTCAAACATTACGGGATTCTCTTTCCTATTCATCTGCATTAATTTACATTTATCTATATTTAGAGTTAGCCGCCATTCTTTGCACCAATCACAAATCCTGTCCAAGTCATCTTGTATCCTCCTACAGTCACTCAATGACGACACCTTCCCGTACACCACAGTACCATCAGCAAACAGCTGCACATTGCTATCCACCCTA
Organism: Schistocerca americana; assembly: GCF_021461395.2. Lineage (NCBI taxonomy): Eukaryota > Metazoa > Arthropoda > Insecta > Orthoptera > Acrididae > Schistocerca > Schistocerca americana. The sequence goes on along the minus strand of NC_060120.1, from coordinate 544,448,684 downwards.
TCCAAAAGGTCATTTGTGTAGACAGAAAACAGCGGACCTACCACACTTCCCTGGGACACTCCAGATGATACCCTCACCTCCGATGAACACTCACCATCGAGGACAACGTACTGGGTTCTATTACTTAAGAAGTCCTCGAGCCACTCAGATATTTGGGAACCAATCCCATATGCTTGTACCTTAGTTAGGAGTCTGCAGTGGGGCACTAAGTCAAACGCTTTCCGGAAGTCACGGAATATGGCATCCGTCTGATATCCTTCATCCATGGTTCGCAAGATATCATGTGAAAAAAGGGCGAGTTGTGTTTTGCAGGAACAATGCTTTCTAAAGCCGTGCTGATGCATGGACAGCAACTTCTCTGTCTCAAGGAAATTCATTATATTCGAACTGAGAATATGTTAGAGAATCCTGCAAAAAACCGATGTTAAGGATATTGGTCTGTAATTTTGAGGATCCGTCCTTCTACCCTTCTTATATATATGCGTCACTGCACTTTTTTCCAGTCGCTCTGGACTTTACGTTGGGCAAGAGATTCATGATAAATGCAAGCTAAGTAAGGAGCCAATGCAGTAGAGTACTCTCTATAAAACTGAACTGGAATCCCATCAGGACCTGGCGATTTATTTATTTTCAACCTATTCAGCTGCTTCACAACCCCAGGGATGTCTATCACTATGCCCTCCATACGGGAATCTGTATGAGACTCAAATGGCGGTATGTTTGTACAATCCTCCTGCGTAAAAGATTTCTCAAATACTAAATTTAAAATTTCAGCTTTAGTTTTGCTGTCTTCCATTGCCAGGCCAGACTGATCAGTGAGTGACTAGAGGGAGGCCTTCGACCCTCTTACCGATTTTACATAAGACCAGAATTTCCTTGGGTTTTCAGCAAGATCTTTTGCTAAGGTATGACGGTGGTAGTGGTTGTATGCTTCGCACATCGTTCTTTTAACAGCAGCACGAATCTCTACTAACTTTTGCCTGTCCTCATTCTCCCGATCTTTCTTGTACCGCGAGTGCAACTGTCTTTGCTTCCTGAGCATTCTCCGAATAGCACTATTAAACCACGGTGGGTCTTTTCTGTCCGTAACCCACTTTTTTGGCACATACTTCTCCAATGCGTGATTTATAATGTGTTTAAAATTTGCCAATAATTCTACCATGTCCATCGTACCGGAAGTAAATGAAGTCGATTCATTTACTAAGTGGGATGCTAACAACTGCTTATCTGCTCTTTTTAGTAAGAATACTCTCCTAGCCTTCTTGACTGACTTTTTAACTTTCGTAACCATAGTCTTAATGACAACATCATGATCACTAATCCCTGTCTCAACACTGACACCGTCGATGAGGTCTGGTCTGTTCGTGGCTACCAGATCTAAAATATTTCCATTACGCATTGGCTGTCGATTTAGCTGCTCAAGACAGTTTTTGGATAATGTGCTCAAAAGTAGTTCACACAACGGCTTGTCTGTACCACCTGTAATGAATCCATAGACATCCCAGTCTATACTAGGTAGGCTGAAGTCACCTCCAACTAATATAGCATGATCGGGGTACTTCTGTGATAGAGTGTAGACTCCCTTTGAATGATTCTAGAACTGCCACGGTGGAACCTGGTGGCCGGTAATAACACCCAACAATTAACTTTATTTCTCCTAGCCCTGTTAAACGTGTCCAGATAACTTCACATTCACACTCTACTTCGACCTCTGTAGACACAATATTTTTGTCAACTGCAATGAAGACACCACCTCCTATGGTGTCTAATCTGTCTTTCCGATACACATTCCAACCGTCATTAAATATTTCAGAACTTCCTATCCCAGGGTTCAGCCAGGTCTCAGTCCCGAGAATAATTTGCACGCCACATGCTTCCTGGAGGGCAGTAACTTCAGGAACTTTATTCCAAACACTCTGAAAATTTACTGCTAATATCTTGATAGCTGAAGTGTCTTTACACTGAGCGCGTCCTGATTTCCCTGCCTGCACGTCGACTGGTGAGTGTTCATCAGGACACCTCGCACTACTGCCTAGCCTAAAAAACCCCCATGTGCACACCACAAGTACTCTGCTACCCGAGTAGCTTCTTCCTTTGTGTAGTCCACCCATGACCTATCTAGGGGCATCCTACAATTCCCCACCCAATAGCGCAAGTCTAGAAATCTGCAGCCAAGACCGTCACAGAGTCGACGAAGCCTCTGGTTGAGACCCTCCACTTGGTTCCAAACCAAAGGACCCCGATCCACTCTGGGAACGATGCTGCAAATAGAGAGCTCTGCTTGCACCCCGCATGCGAGGCCAGCGGTCTTCACCAAATCCTCCAGCTGCCTGTATGAACTGAGGATCGCATCAGAACCCAAGCGACAGGCATCATTGGTGCCGAAGTGAGCAACTACTTGCAGACGACTGCACCCCGTACGCTCGATAGCCGCAGGCAAGGCCGCCTCCACATCTTGGATGAGGCCCCCTGGCAGACAAACCGAGTGCACATTGGAATTCTTGCCAGCCCTGTACGCTATTTCCCTAAGGGGCTCCATCACCCGCCTAACATTGGAGCTCCCAATAACCAGCAAGCCTTTGCCCCCATGTGCCTGCTCAGGCCCCGCTGAAGGATATTTCTGCCTGTCTGCTTTTCCACAAAGACTCCGAAGTTTTTAAATGTGTGAGACCTCAGACTTTCTTCATGAAACAGACAAACCTGTATTTTCAAAAAAATCATCAACAAATGTGAGAAAATAATGATTTCCACCAACAGACGCTGTCTCCAATGCCCAACGAAGATCAGAACGACCTAAGTCTGAGATGATGTTTAGAATACCTTTTTTCAGTTTTGAATGGAAGATGTGACTGTTTTCCCATGATGTACAACTCACAGGGGTCCTTGACCACAAGATCCTCATTTAGTCTGGTTGAAACCTTTGCCAATTTCAGCATGCTTTTGCTATTCACATGTCCCAGCCTGCAACACCATAGAAATCGAAGACTTTTTGAGTAATATCATTGTTTCATTGCACTTGTGTCCAAACAATAGACGTCGTCCTTAACCGATACTTGGGCAATTAGTTTGCCTTCTGAATCATAAAACCTGTCTTCTTTCTTTATTAAAGGTCACTTTACACCTTTTAATTACAATTTTGATGAGAGCACAATCACAGCTGAGTTTCGGATGTGACTGACATTAGATCCTTCTATTTATACTGTTTTACCAGCGGTGGAGGAGATAAGTACAACACTGCCAGAAGTATCTGCCACCAAACCATCACCTCCCGCACTGACCACTGAGCTATTACACAGTTTTGCATTATCAAGCTTCCCTCCATCGCCGGTGATGTGAGTTGAGGCACAAGAATCTAAATACTACATGTCTCTTTCATGACACTGTTCCCGAGTTCTGACAGTATTCTCGTTACATATCCTTTACTGTTATTTTTTGACGAGCTTCCTCTTTTCTTGCACTTACTACAATATTTAGCAATATGATTTTGTCTGTTGAACTTATAGCACTTAATAAAGCATTCTGTATGACAGTTTATTTACATGTAACACTGACTCTCCATTCTCATTTGCATCTTCAGATTTGACATCTTCTAATCTCTGACGGTACCTGTGCCACTGTTTTCAAGTGCCACAATCACAGGTCAATTATGATCAGGTAAACCCATGTCATGTCATTTAACTTAAATGCAGTCATTATGTGGCTCCGTGAAGATTCCTGGCGTAATAATTGGTTATATTAATGTCGGGTCTCCAGCTGGAACGTATCATCATCTAGAGACACAATATTTCAATTATGAGAAGGAAAGCTGCCATTCACCATATAGTAGAGATACTAAGTCGCAGATGGGCACAACAAAAAGACTAACATGCTTTCGGCCATTAAGGCCTTTGTCAACACTGGACACACACACACACACACACACACACACACCTGCAGTCTCAGGCAACTGAAACCACACTGTGAGCAGCACCAATGCACGATGGGAGTGGCGACTGGGTGGGGGTAAGGAGGAGGCTGGGGCGGGGCGCGATAGTATTGTGGGGATGGCGGACAGTGCTGGAGGACAGATGGTGGGCAGTGGAGAGGTGGGAGGGGGAAGTAGCGAAAAAGGAGAGAAATAAAAAGACTGGGTGTGGTGGTGGAATGACGGCTGTGTAGTGTTGGAATGGGAACAGGGAAGGGGCTGGATGGGAGAGGACAGTGACTAGTGAAGATTGAAGCCAGGACGGTTATGGGAATGTAGGATGTATTACAGGGAAAGTTCCCACCTGCGCAATTCAGAAAAGCTGGTGTCGTTGGGGAGGACCCATATGGTACAGGCTGTGAAGCAGTCACTGAAATGAAGGATGTCATCTTTGGCAGGACGTTCAGCAACAGGGTGGTCCACTTGTTTCTTGGCCACAGTTTGTCGGTGGCCATTCATGCGGATAGACAGCTTATTGGTTGTCATGCCTAGATAGAATGCAGCACAGTGGTTGTAGCTTAGCTTGTAGATTACATGACTGGTTTCACAGGTAGCCCTGCCATTGATGGGATAGGTGATGTTAGTGACCGGACTGGAGTAGGTGGCGGTGGGAGGCTGTATGGGACGGGTTTTGCATTTAGGTCTATTACAGGGGTATGAGCCATGAGGTAAGGGATTGTGAGTGGAGTCTGTGTAAGGATGGACGAGTATGTTGTGTAGGTTCGGAGGAGTGGGAAGGATAGCGGGCATGTTTCTCATTTCAGGGCACAAGAGATAATCAAAACCCTGGTGGACAATGTAATTCAGTTGCTCCAGTCCTGGGAGGTACTGAGTTACAAGGGGAATGCTCCCTTGTGGCTGGACAGTGGGACTTTGCAAGGTGGTGGGAGACTGGAAAACAAGGTATGGGGGATTTGCTTTTGTACAAGGTTGGGGGGACAATTACAGTCAGTGAAGGCTTCAGTGAGACTCTCGGTATATTTTGAGAGGGACTACTCATCATTGCAGATGCGACAACCACAAGTGGTTAGGCTCTACGGTAGGAACTTTTTGGTATGGAACGAGTGGTACCTGTCTAGTGGAGGTATTGCTGATAGTTCGTAGGTCTGATATGGATGGAGGTATTGATGTAGCCATCTTTGTGAGTCAATATGTGGTGAGTAGCAACTTTCCTTCTCATGATTGTTACATTCCATCCTGGATTTTCCATTGTTTGATTTTTGGATACAATACTTCAGTGGTCCACCTAGCTGCCATCTTCAGGTGAGTAGGCCGTCACACTATCTCGCTGAAACTGAAAGCAAACACACTGCGGCGGCAGTGTGTGCGAAAATAATTGCCCTATAGCAACTGGCACAACAGCAGAAATGATAAATCGATATCAAACACTATTGACAGTTTTTGATTCTCAAAACAAGCATCGTTGTTTCTTAATGTCAAACAGAACAGGTTTACAACTCTTACTTAAAAGGATACCCCTTATCTCTGTTTATAATACTGTCAGAGAGCTAGATTTCAATGGCTTCTTTCACTACACAGTCCCAATACCGCAATGCAGGGGCAACCACTTGTGTCTCATCGCACAACATTTTATGTCTTTCAGTAAGACAATGTTGTGCCACTGCAGATTTTTCTGGCTGAAATAAATGTTCCACACAATGGTCCTAGATCATACGAATCATCTTCGCCACATGCGTTTATTTCAGCCAGAAAAATCTGCAGTGGCAGAACATCGCTTTATTAAAGAACATACAACAATGTACGGTGAGACACAAGTGGTTGCCCCTGTGTCACGATATTAAGACTGTGTAGTGAAAGAAGCCATTGAAATCCAGCTATCTGCCAATATTATAAACAGAGATAAGGGGTATCCTTTAGCTAAGAGTTGGAACCCTGTTCTGTTTGTCATCAAGAAACAATGGACCTTGTTTTGGTCATCAAAAACTGGCAATAGTGTTTGATATTATTGTTTCCACGACCTTCCACCACCGGTGCATTGTTGTGTCTACTGCTAGAGGGCAGTTAAACATAATGCTCAGAGGGCCCACAGTCGGTGTACAAAGGAACCACCGCAGCGTGTTTGATTTCAGTTCCAGTGAGATAGTATGATGCCCTACTCAACTGAAGATGGCGGCCAGGTGGACCGCCAAAATATTGTCTCCAGATGACAATGTGTTCCGGATGGAGACCCAACATGAATACAAGCAGTCATTATGATGTGACTGAAATAGTCATATACCAATGTGGTCATTACAATTCGATTGCAATAGTCGTCTACCAACTTGCATTTATCGGATTTCATTGAGATTAATGTTTTAAGCAAGCCCACACTATGGTGAGTATAGAGTCTTTTCTAGGGCCATCCAGTCTTTTGTTGCGGTTCATATATCCTTTATAAGGAAGTACTTTTGTTTTGTCCATGAACAGTAAAATCTGGGAATGTGCTTTTCTGTCTCTTTTCTTCCATGAATCTTCCAGTTTTGCCAGATCCAAAGATCAGTTTTCTACAAAATTCCACACTTTTTGTCATGGGTTATATACACCTTCATGGCAAATTTCCCTGTAGAATATTTTTGCATCTGGTCAACTTTTCAACTACTGGAAGTCCAGATGGAGCTGTACCACTCATTTTTATGTTCGATTGAAACAAAATTGCTGGCAGACTGCACACACAAACAGGAGGAAAATAGAAATAAATCAACCGTTGGCGCACACACAACTTCCTAACGAACAGATTCTGGATTTCCTCGCACAACTTTTATTTTCAATATTCATTAAACATTGCTTTCACACCCGGTCCTGAGCCCATAACCTTCTGGTGAGTAGCTTTAGTATTACTGTGAAAGGTTTGTCAAATAACGTTTTATTAAATGAAAATTCACGAAGTACACCATACAATGACTACATATATACAAAGAACACAGAGTAACAAAAACAAGAAGTAAACAGAAAACTGTCAATATCTATTTACATATACCAGCAATGACACTAAAAGAAGGCCAAGGCAAAGGTGCAGCACAAAAAGAAATTGTACCAATTCTGAGTGGGCATGGACTGATATAGGCTTTGCCAAATATTGGCATTTTTAATGAGTTTGACGGTGTCACGGATTTGTGTGAATTGGACGCAGATAGTTCTGTTTTTATTCTTTTTTTCAATTCTTGTGGTCAGTGCCCCCACTGCTCATTTCAAAAAGCAGACTAATCTTTATGCTAGACAGAGGATAAGGAAAATAACAAGTGCAGGTCTGCTCACTCCTAAACAGAGAATGGATGGTTGAAAGGGAACTAATAAAATACTTGGCTATGATTTGTCACATGAACAGCAGCCAAAAGCAAGGTGGGGTATGATCCATTTGAGTAATTCCACCTTCTAATTGAGTTTTAGCAGGCATATCTGCCTGCCAAAGAAATTGTTGGTCAATGATGGCAAGTGTAAAGACATAGGCAGAATTAATTTCAAGCAGATATAAAAATATGGTTTAAAATTAAACATGCTGTCAGATTGAAATTCTGGTTGTATATGAGCTAATATATCAGCAAAAATAAACAGTTTTTGGAAATTTACTGTAATTGGATAGCTAACAAATCTACTCACCAAGCAGCGGCAGGAGAGAACACATGTAAAGGTAAAGAAATCTGCAAGCTTTTGGAACCAGAGGCTCCTTCTCCTGGCAGAAAAGTTGAAGGATGAGAAGTGGTGTGATGGAAAAGGGCATTCAGGTAAAGGACTGGCGAAGTTTTCTTTCACCTGTCTTCCTTCCCCTGGCCCCAAAAGCTTGCAAATTTCAATACCTTCATATGTGTTTTCTCCAATCTGTCACTGGGTGAGTCAATTTTCTTTTTTACCTCTCCCACTCCATTATAGTCCAGTTATATAGGAAAAACAGAATTTTTTAATGGCCACACCAATGTTATGGTTCACGTAGTGAGAAAACTACTTCACACCTAAGCAGATAAGGAGGGGGATACATTATTCACGTTCTATACAAGTCTATTCTTGAAGGAGAAGACAGGTCTTCTCGGAATTGTAATGTAGAATGGGAAGTTAATGTCTTGGGCTTTGAAAAATTCCCAGCACACAAAGAAGGGAGCTGATGTTCCAGAGGAACAGAAATCTTTTAGCTGTACGCTGGAAATGTGTATATATGTCAAGTACCGTTCGCTGGCCAATAATCATGAGTTACACATGCCCATGTCAGAATTGTAGAACATGAAGACAACGAGTCGAGTTAAAAACGGCTACATGTTAATGCCAATCAATGGAAGAGAAGACAGCTAAAAATAGGAACATGGAGAGAGGTCTATAAAATACACTGTAGAGAAACAGAGGTCCTGAACTAAAAATTAAATGGCCTTTGCCACATTGCCATGCAGGATAAAAGTAAAACGCGGTTGACTGCCCATGCGTCATTTGCTAATATGGCTGATAACTCGGACGGCAAACACAAACAAGAATGTAAGTGTTCCATCAGGTCATGGTGGATCGTCAAAGATTGAGCGAAATGAGGACAAACTGTTGGGGGAGCACCACTTAATAGATGGCGATGGCTGCAAAGTGAGTGTCCGATAGGCAAACTAGTTAAAATGATCTCCTCATGGCGAGAGGTGGTTATCCAAGACGCTGGGAGATACTTAATAAGCCAGAGCTTGTTCTCGTGAAGGGAGGACAACGTGACACCACCTGCTGACAGACGGCAACACAGAGATCATCAGAGAGAATGTAAGTACTAGTGGGCTGCAGTACAAGGACAGCATCTTCGGCAACAGCGACAGTGGCTTCGTTTCCTGTCAGACCGACATGACTAGGAACCCACATAAACTTCACAGTGATTCCATCAAGAGTGAGCAAGTGACAGCTTTCCTGGACCCATTGCACTAACGGATGGACGGTGTACAGCACACAGAGGCTTTGAATGGCACTGAGAGAGTCGGAGTAGATGACGCAATTGAAAATCCTGTGTTGTCGGGTGCACTGCGTGGCCTGATCAGGGCAAAGAGCTCTGCTATACATACTGAGCAGGATTCCGGAAACCAATACGGAAAAACATTGGTGCCAATCATGAAGGCACACCCGACACCAGGCCACTCCAAGAGTCATCAGTGTACACGAAGGTACTACAATGAAGTACCGGGAGTAGTGTCCTTAGTAAGCAAATCAAGGCCAAAGCGAACACGGACCGCCGCACAAAGCCAAGAAGGTGAAGGGTACACACTCACTGGGAAAGTTAAAGGTAGTGTTAAGTTAAGGTGCCGCAGCAAGAGCTGAAAACGAACTCCTGGAGGTTACAGGGAAGAGGGACATGCCCCACACTGGCAATCAAAGGAGTCATCGAAGGAGGTATAAAATGAGTGGCCACGCATGGCAGACAAACAGCAGAGGAGAAAGTCCCGGTGGTAGGACAGCAGTAGTTCTGCATACAGACTCTCAACTAGGCTAGTGCACAAGGCATCAGTGGCCAAATAGATGCCACGATGGTGAATAGTATTGAGGCGGTGTAAGAGAACAGACCGCTCGAGATGATGGGCATGCTGGGCAGCACAGAAGGATAGGTCCAAATGGGAATAGGTGTACGTGGAGTCTGAAAGGAACGTGGGTGCTCCTGTGTTAAGGCAGAGGAGGTTAAGTTGGTTGAGAAGGGCAACTAAGAGGACACCTCTCGGACAGGTTCTGGGAGAACCCCAAAGGGGATGGTGCGCATTAAAGTCACGGAGCAGCAGGAAGAAGTGAGGTATCTGCCCAATAAGCTGGAGGAAGTCTGTCCTGGTGATATTGAACAACAGAGGGATGTAAATGGCACAGAAGTGAAAAGATCAAGTGAGGAAAAAAGGGCGAAATGTAACAACTCGAAGCAGGTAGTCAGGGAGGTGGGTTGACTATGAACGCCGTCCCATATGAGCAGCATGACTCCCCCATGAAATGGAATGCTGTTCACAGGGAGAAGGTCAAAATGGACCAGGAAGAAATGCAAGAGCTCAAAGCGGTCATTAGGATGCAATTTTGTATTCTGGAGACAAAGAACGGGCAGACGCTGCTATTCTAAGAGCAGCCATAAGTCCTCTTTGTTTGATCGATGGCCATGAATGTTCCATTGAAGGAGAGTCATAACGAGGAAAGGGAAGGAGGGAAAAAATGATGAAGGGGCGTCACCTCAATGGTTGCAAAGTGCCAGCCTTCAAAGACTCATGGCTACAGGGCACAGAGGCTGGAGGACCCTGCTCCATGATATCTACAGAGTTATTGACATTCCCCTTCTGCTGATTTGCAGAGTCCAGGGCAAAAAAAACGGCTGACGGTGCACACTGGTGACACGGACGTCAGCCACGTGAGGGTATCACGTGGTGACACTGTCAAAGAGGATCTCTGGGTCAGCGAAGAAGAAAACTGTTTTCCATTATTTGACTTCTTGGAGCCTTTCCAGATGGCTGCGGAAGGCTCAGATGCTTGCTGGCTGGAGAGGATAGGAAATCTTTGCAGAAGTATTCCTTCTGCCCTCTCCAGCCTATCGGTTGTGTAGCAGGTGACTTCACCCCAGGAGGTGAATGTTTGGTGGCCTGTTGCACAGCTGGACGAGGAGATGGCGATGCTACCATGACAATGAGTGATTTCTCAACCTCAGAGCTGAATCTGAGATTGCATGCCTGTGTGGCCATGTCATTTATGTAGCGAGATATAGCAAGAACATTACAGTACATGCCAGATGGTAGAATGCAGGATTCACAAATAACCAATAACTTGCAAGCGACCAGGTAAGGCACTTTTTCCTTTAACTGTATTTCCTGGACAGCCCGCTCATGGAGATACATGGGACAATCTGGAGAGGCTGCGGCATGGTTGCCACTGCAGTTGATAAAACGGGAAGAAGGAGGCAGACAGTCGCCATCATGCACATTCCTACCACAGGTTACACATCTGACTGGGTGTGAGAAGATGTTCGAGTGTGGTTGAAATGATGACACTGGTAGTAGAACATAGTGTTCGGATTGTACAGCCAAACTGTGACAACTTCATAGCCTGTTATGATTTTGGACAGAAGCACCACTCTATCAAAGGTGAGAAAAAGAGTGCTTGTGGGCACCAAGACTGCATCTACCTTTTTCATCACCTGATGGACACAATGGCACCCTGATCAGAGAGGTACGTTTGGATTTCTGCCTTGGTCAGACCATCAAGTAGCCTAGTGTAAATAACACCATGGGAAGAATTCACAGTTCTGTGGGCCTCAAAACGAACAGGATGGCCATGGTGAAGCGAAGCGGCATGCAGTTGTTGTGCTTGAGTACCAGAAGTAGTCTCCAAGAGCAAAGAGCCCCTGTGTAAATGAGAGCAGGATTTCACAGTGCCGGCAACTGCATAAACACCTTCCTGAATAAGAAACGGATTTACAGTCGCAAATGACTGATCATCTTTAGTACGCGAAACCATGAGGAACCATGGTGCAGCTGTGAGGGTCTTTGAATCATAAGCATCATTCCATTTAGTTTGATAGACAGCAAAGATAATGATTGGCTCACTGCGAGAAAATCCCCCACTATTGCCAGCATTTCCAATGGCGCACTCCTTCTGACTGATACCCCCTCCCCCATCCCGAGAGGGCTCACCTGACTTAGGTGATTGTTCACACCTCCCAAACACCTGACAGAGGGACCAATCGGCAATTGGGGAAGCCAGCAGCTTAGGCAACCACCCCTCCTTTGGCCTGGCCTGTACCACGAGTTAGGTGTGAATCCTACATGTTGACCAGGGCTAGGAATTATGCGTTACCCAGTCACCAGTTACTTGTCAAGATGCATGGGCCAGCAAAGGAGTGCACAGGGAGGAAGAAGAAAATGATATGCCTCAAACCTCGAAGCAGAGAAAGGCTAGGAAAAGGTGACCGAAAAAAGGAAAAAGAGAAATGAAAAACAGTGGTGAGACTGTTCTTATGTGAACTACTGAAAATGCAGAACATGTTCCCTAAATCACCCCAGACATGTTCCCCAAGGGAAGGAAAAGGGTAGCAGGAAGATAGACATGCAGCACTGAAAAGGTGCTTCAAAGGCTAGGGACCCTGTGGTATCCAAGCACGAACTCAACAACTAGAGGTGAGCCCCCTGAGGGGCTAATGTGCAAAGATGTTCTCAGACCAAATTCCTCTGGAGGGTGGGGGAGGGGGGGGGGGGGGGGGGGGGAGTGTTGGTTTTGATCTGTCTGAACTGAGGATGATGTATGAGGCTTTTGAGTACAGAATAATGAAATGATGGAGGCAGCTTTTATTTTATTGTTTCCTTATATACCTAAAGAATGGACTCATTCTCCATAATAAAATAACAACAACAATAATAATAATAGTAATAATAAATAATAGAGGATTATAAAGGAATTGTGTGTAGAATTGCTAATGTGCAAAGATGTTCTCAGACCAAATTCCTCTGGGAGACAAGTGAAGAGACTACTGACAAAAAAAGCATCTCCTGGAGACAAGTGAAGAGACTACTGACAAAAAAAAAAAAGCATCTCCTGGAAAAAAATTCTACCTCCACCAGGTGAAACAAAAATCTAGTTGATGTGTAAAGCAAGGTCAATCATAGGAAAAAAGCAAGTATGAAAGGTTGCAAGAAAAGACACCAAATAACAGTGCAATGAGGACAAAATTGCCATGTGCAAACATGGTGTTTCACAATGTATTGCACAAAAAGTCATAATATGAGAAAATAAGCATAACAATGTTCTATTAGTGTTCTGAGATGTCATTTTTCAATCATGGAAAGTGGAATAGTGATTATTAAGACTAGAATAGTAATTAGAAATTAGTTTGACTTTGGTTAGGGAAAAACTATACATTCAACGAAGCTGGAAATATGTAATTCAGGAGAAGTTTCTGGCTTCTGTAAATGGTTAGTACTGCAGTTAAATGTTTGTTACTTTTCTTAATAGAAAAAATATTGAAAATCCATCAAAATGGGTGGCATTCCAAGAAATGGCAAGGATTACATGGCCAGAAATCGAAATGATAACTAGAAGTTGGGTAATTAACTCTGTAATCCTGAAACGGTGTAAGTCAGAAGGCTGGTAATCTTTTTGCAGTTGCAAGCAATGTAACCTAGCTGACAATAGTATGCGAGGTAGCCACTGGTGTCTACTGTGTCATTGTCTTGTAGTTAATTCTTTTTTGTGGTTGTGATAAGTGTGTGCTGTTGTTACAGTTACTATCTTTATTAAATATGTCAATACTATCAAACAATGGAAAATCAAAATGAAATGTAACAATATTATGAAAAGGAAAGTTGTCACTCACCATACAGTGGAGATGCTGAGTTGCAGATAGGCACAACTACAGACTGTCACAAATAAAGCTTTCGTCCTGTGAGGTCTTAGTCAAAAATTGATCTCTCTCTCTCTCTCTCTCTCTCACACACACACACACACACACACACACACACACACACACAACTGCTGTCTCAGGCAGCTGTAGCCAAACTCACAGTTGCCTGAGACTGCAGTTTTGTGTGTGTGTGTGTGTGTGTGTGTGTGTGTGTGTGTGTGTGTGTGTGCGCGCGCGCGCGTTTTGTCTATTTTTGATAAAGGCCTTACAGGCCAAAAGCTTTATTTGTGATAGTCCTTTTGTTGTGATTATCTGCGACTCAGCAGCTCTGCTATATGGTGAGTGGCGACTTTCCTTTTCATAAACATGTCAATACAAAAGGCAATTTCAGTTTCGATTATGAACTGCAAGTATGTGATTTTTACATCATGTGTGACTTCTACTTTTGTGGAAGTATGAAGCACAGGTTAATGTGCATGCATTGTAGGAGGTAGGTGTGGCTTCCTAGCTCCCCACTCCTCCCACCTAAACAGCTCCTCACTCTGTTGTGGTCCATGTGGGGACTGGGCTGGCTTCCTCCACTACTTGCAACTGCCTATGGCATTCAGCCACCTTACATTTAACATACCATATGTTTCTGCATACTGACTGACTAACCTGCCAAATATTAGGTGTGGTTTTCAGTGTCTGTATCTTCAGATAATTATTCTGTTAAATCATCATTAAATCTGAGAATCATTAGTTTGTGATCCATCTGAATGAAGAGTAAACATTTTAAGCTACCATTCCCTTTTAGTGTCCTCCCTCTCCCTCTCCCCCTCCCCCCCCCCCCCCCCCCCACATACATACATACACAGAAAACAGTTTTTTTAAATTTTCTGGAGTCATGTTGAATCTCCTGTCAGATAATAGATTTTCACCTGAGAAAATGGCCTCTCAACATCTACATAGATAACTGGAGCAAATTTAAAATCTCCTATTATTGTAGGCTCCATTTCTACTGCGATAGAATTGTCACCTTGTAGAATCTTTTGAAACATTTCCAAGCTTGCAGGATTTTTCAAAACACCACCTGGCACACAATCCAATTCTGCAATGCATCATTCAAAGTTTTCACTGACTTTTTCCGTGGCAGTCCTGTTTCCTGAAACTGGCTGATCACTTTTGGCAGGCAAACAAACTTGGCCGCAACAAAAATGAAGTCCTTTCTCATTTTCAAAGATTCAGGAAGTTTCTTTGGTGCTGCAATTGAAGATGTTGCAGCCACCAGAGGAATGACCATCTTTTACTCAGGAAATCTGAAGCATAGTGAACTGCTGCTGAAGTCAATGTCGCCGCCCCCCCCCACCCCCCCAAAAAAAATCTTGTTACGATAAGCTGAGAGGGCAGAGGAATATTTGGTGTGGTTCTTTAAATGTCTCAATCCTTGACAGAGCTTTCACACATATCTTCTTAACACTGGAAATCAATTTGTCGACATCTAAAACAAACTTTGTATATCTTCCGATACCCTCTAAAAACCACGCGCAATGTTGGTCACATGAAGCTTGCTTGGAAACAGCACTTTAAAAGCTATCCCAGTCTTTTTCATGTATGGTGCAGCATCTGAGATGAAAAGTAATACATTGTCACAAATTTCTTTACACCAAAGTAATTGGAATGAATTAGTAAAACAAACTGTGTGATAATTCAATTGTTAACTTTTTCCAGACACACTGTTGTAAGCAGGAATGCTTTTACTGATTCTCTTTCGGAAGGACAATGACACTGGCAATAAAAAGGTCTATAGCATCTATTGTCTTGTCAATTGAAATACAGATCTCTTTATTTTTTAGTTCATCTTTAATGACTTTCATTCCTTCATCTTAACATTCACATTTTCACAGTCTTGATTCAAGGAGCACAGATTCAACCATATTCTTCTCCAAAACCTGTTTTAATTTAAGATGCTAATTGCGATTTTTGACTTATATTGCAACTGGTGTTGAAAACAGAGAAATCTTTCCAGTTGCCTTGGAAAATGCACTTTTGTGCTTGGTCGTACTGACATGTTGAGAAATGAAGTATTTCTTTTCATAGTTCACTGACTGCTCACATACTCTGCATGAAAGTATTTTACCGTCAGTAGAAAATATTAATGTAACTTAATAACACTGAAATTCAGCATGTTACTAGCTGCCTTGCATAACAATGTCATAATAAAAGCCGAACGAAAGAGATCCAAGTAACCACAGACAATAATTAAAACCCTTACCAACTGTTACCTCTTTTTACAGTGACATTCAATGCTGTTTTTAATAATAAAGCAATAAACAAGGATCAAAAATGCAACAAAATGCATTTATATAAAAAAGATAGAAAAAGGCACCATAAAACTGTAGAATTTCAATTACAAAGATGTAAATCACAGCTTCACATTCAAATTGAAGATAAGAGTCAACACATTTAAAAATGAATTCTGCCATTATTCTGGTCTCTGCTCATTACAAAGGCATTCTGCCAATGTTCCGGTCTCTGCTTGTTACTGTTTCTCAATTTGTTTGTAATTATCTTTTACAATAATGCAAACTAGTTACAGCTTAGTGCATACTAATTTTGCCAGTGTTACCATGGTTATAGATATAACATTTGCACAGCTGACATTGAAGTGTTAACATGGTGAGAGGGGTGGGGTGGGGGAGACAACCTGAGTATGAACAAAGGTTTGATGATATGAGCTGTGCTGATCTGCCAGTAAACAAAGGAACAGGAAGTGATACATACAAAACAAAACATTTACTTTTCATGGTGTGATCCTGAATGTGTCTGTGTTCACAGGCCTACAGAAAAAGATTATCTTAAGAAGATTGCTATAAAGTACGACAACAGATAATTTAACCAACAACCAAGCTACTTCATAGTATGATGTTTGCTGCCTTATGATGCACATCATCTAATTATTAATGTGTTTCAATATAATAAAAGTGTTCAGTATGAAAAGAGATAATTTTTTCATTGCTGATATTAGTCAATATTTTATTCTCCTTCAATGCCTCGCCCCTTGTTTCTCTATTCTAATATCCAATGTTCATTGTTAAAATACAATGTCATAGTAGTCACCCCACAAACAATTTAAAATTAATCATCATACTAATCCAACAATCCATTCTATCTCGAATGATAGCATATAGGAGTTGCAATAAATGGGAAGAATTCACGAATCTAGTATAATCTTCACCTTTACTCAAATACTGTTATCTTTTAGTAATAACTGTTTTTATACACTTAATATTTAACTTACAAAGATGGAAATTATGGAACAACTAACAAAAAACTGCTATTCTTTTCACTGGTAGCTACTGCGAATTCAAAGGCAGTGCACAATACTTACCAAATAACAGCACCCATATGTCGACATAATATACATCTCTGGAAAATCCAGGATGGAATGTAACAATATTATGAGAAGGAAAGTTTCTACTCACCATATAGCAGAGATGCTGAGTTTCAGATAAGCACAAGAAAAAGATTCTCACAGTTATAGCTTTCGGCCGTAAAGGCCTTCGTCAACAATGCAAGAAAGCATCTCCGATATATGGTGAGTAGCAACTTTCCTTCTCATAATATTATAATATACATCTTTAAACTCTCTTTAAAATCCCCCTGCAACTGGCCCCTAAATTTGAGATACTGTCTCTGTTAGGCACAAACGTCATGGTTACTTGTATTTTCAGCCCCCCACCCCACTACTACACTGCAATCATCCCAAAGGATTCCGGTTGGTTTCACTTAACTACAACTAAAACGTTAAATGAGATGTATCAACAAAAACATTTAGAAAAGTTAACTGCTTCAGTACCCACTGTCACAAAGTATTTTTTCTTCAAATTTCTGACAGAAAAATCTGAGACAATAGTGGTTTCATTAAAGAAATTATAGAACTTCAAACCCCTAAACTGTAACAACTATAATAGGAACAACTTACCCTGTTTGGCATCAGAAGTAATGATTGTCCTTTTTTTGCCTCTCCTGCTTCAACTTTTCCCATCACAACCATTCCCATGTCTTTATATTTATCAACTACAGGCATTACAAAAGGTCCACCCATCTTGCGATTGAGTGACGGTAACTTGTCAATGAATGGTATAAATGCATCACCTCTGGAAACATAAATTTACATAAAACACTAACACTTTTTATGATGATTAAATTAAGAGATCATTGAAGATGAATGAAAGAGCACTGAAGAAGAAGAAGAAGGTGGGGAGTTGTACCAATACAATGAAAGCCAGTACAATTATTTTCAAAGTATTGACAGTTAACAAATTTTATAAACTACTGCAGTTTGAACGATGGCTACTCCAGGTTGGAATATCAACAATATTAGGAAAAGGGTAGATTGTTATGCACCATAAAGATGACACACTGAGTTGCATACAGACATAATGAAAAGACTGTTACACATACACCCTTCAAATAAAGCCTTTTTCAGAAACCCCCCCCCCCCCCCCCCACACACACACTTATTGACACAAGCATACACAAATGACTGCCATCACCAGCAGCTCGGACTGGAATGCAACTATCATGTTGAGCGGCACTCTGTGGAGTCGGGAGAGAAGGGGGAGGGATAGTGGGGTATGGATGGGGTGGGAGACACGTACCCTCTGTGCAGGGACTAGATGGAGGCATGACAAGACTGCCTGGTGCAGTTGGGAAGTTATGGGACAGGGAGGTGAAGAGGAGCATGGAAGGGGAAACATGAGCACATGCAGTGGCAGAGAGCAACACACACGGAGGGTGAGGAAACAGTTGGGTGGAGGGTATAGGGCAGTTGGTTACTGTAGGTTGAGGCCGGGATGATTCTGGGAGCAGAGAATAACTCTCATATGTGCAATTCAGAAAATCTGTTGGTGCAGGAAGGATCCTGATGGCCCTGATTGTAAAGCAGCCACTGAAATCAAGCTCGTTATGTTCAGCTGCATGTTGTGCCACAGGGTGGTCTAGTATGCTCTTGGCAGTCACAGTTTGGCAGTGGCCGTTCAACCTAGTGGACAGCTGGTTGTTAGCCATACCAATACAAAAAAACTGTGCAATAATTGCAGCACAGCTGGTATATGACAGGGTTGTTTTCACATGTGCCCCAGCCTCTGATGGGGATAGGATAAACCTGTGAAAGTACTGGAATAGGAAGTGCTGGGTGGATGGATTGGACAAATCTTGCACCTGGTCTTTCACAGGGTTATGATCCCTGTAGGGTTGGCATACGGATGGACTAGGTTGTTGTGGAGGTTGGTTAGGCAATGAAACACCACTGTATGAGGGATGGAAGGACTTGGGGTTCAAAGCACGAGGATAAGTAGTCAAAGTCCTGACGAGGGATGTGGTTCACCAGTTCCAGTCAGGGTGAGGCATTGGGTGCCAAAGGGCATTCCTTTGAAGCTAGTTCTTAGGGGTGGTGGGAGCACTGAGAGTGTGGGGGGAAATGGTGTGAGAGATCTGTTTGCACACTAGGTCTTGGGGTAGTGCCTGCCAGTGAAGGTCTTTGAGAGACTTTCAGCATACTGGACAAGGGAGTTCTTGTCACTGCAGATACAACAGCCTGGGTGGTATCCAGGAAGGTGATACATTGGGCTGAGGAGGACCAGGTGAAGCAGATGGGATAGAATGTGTTGAGGTTGTCAGGGAATGAGGATATGGTGTCTTGGCACTGACTTCGGATCATGTAGATATCATGAATGAACCCAAACTAGACTGGGTGCTTGAGGTTTTAGGAGGCTCCGAAGGTTTCCTCTGGATTGTCAATAAACAGGTTGGCATAGAAGGCTGCCGTGCAGGTCCCCACGGCTGTGCCATGGATTTGTTTCTATACTCTCTCTTCAAAGGTGAAGTAGTTGTGTGTTAGGATAAAGTTAGTAAGGTGCATGAAGAATGACACAGTGGGTTTGGAGTCTGAATAATGTTAGGAAAGTGTTCAATAGCAGCAAAATCATGGGCATGACAGAATGTTGGTGTATAGGGAAGTGGTATTAACAGGGACAAGTAGGGATCCAGAAGGTGAAGAGGTGAGGATGGTGGAGAGTCAGTGAAAGAAGTGGCTGGTATCTATGACATGGAGGCTAGTTTTCAGGTTATTGGTTGGTTGTGTTAGTAAATTTCTGCACCACTTCAGAGAAGTATTCCTTTCCCTGGCTAAAACCAAGCCAGATATTCGATTCCTTAAATGTGACCAGAAAGGTGTAAAAGGAAGGCCATATTACAAAAATATCAAATTAAAACTCTTATAATACATTATTATTTTTTAAAGGAATCTTTTATATACTGAAGAATATCTTACCTGTACCATGGACAAATTTTTTCATCTAATGGATCCTTCAGGCCTAGCCCCGTAAGGCCTGAACAAGGCATAAATGTGAGGTCTTTCTGAGGATTGAAACCGAGTTTTCTTAGATAAGGCAAAATTTTATCACGGCATTCGTTGTATCGTGCTTCAGACCATTCAACTGTTGGGTCATCCATTTTATTAACAAGCACTACCAAATGTTTAACACCAGCTGTTTTAGCCAACATTGCATGTTCTCTCGTCTGCCCCCCTCTGTCAAATCCCGTTTCAAATTCCCCTTTACGTGCTGATATAACCTGTCGAAGAAAAATTAAATTACAAAGTGTACAAAACATTCATGGAAATGAATTATTTTTGACACACACTTTTTCATTTTAGGTGTACTAGATGTACTGTACTCACAAACAACAGTGCCATCCATTTGTGGCATATACTAAGAGAACATATGTTCTGTCTTTAAGGAGATGACGAAAGATCTTAGTTACAAATATAACATATGCTTCAAGTTTTCATGAAATGTAACTCAACATATGACACTTACCAGCACAGCCAAATCTGCTTGCGCTGCTCCACCAATCATGTTAGGAACAAAACTTTTGTGACCTGGTGCATCCAGTATTGTGAAGTGCTTTCTTTCAGTCTCAAAATATGCCCGGCCAACTTCAACAGTCTTGCCCTTTTCTCGTTCTGAAAAGTATTGTAGTTATTTTATATAAGCCAAAGTATTTTCAAATTGTAAACAACACAGTAACACATTTCAAAAAATGATCATTTTCTGGTTAGTTACTAAAAACAACAAACAGCAATTAGTTTTTTGAGAAGGACCAAAAAATGTTCTGCCTGCAAACGACTACTGTCTACCACAGGACATAAAGTATTAACTAAATATACAATGCATCTGTCCACCTCTGCAGCTTCCACCGCACAGTGTACGACTGAGGTCTGTCTACGTATCACTATTTACCCTGAAAAAAGAATTTCCATTATTCTATTTGTGTAGAGCCACTCCCAATTATCCAGGATAATGAGGGACCAAGACTGGACAGGTAACTGGAAAACACAAAAATGCAAAAACATATTAGTTTTCATATCATCTGCTTTCGGTTCACCTTAGGGGAAATAATTATCCAATTTCTTCAGTTTTTGTTTTTCATTCGCTTTTGCTTGGCGATGGTTCTCATTTTCCAAAGAGTATAGTCAAACATTTTTGCCCCACATATTCCAATAACAGATTAACATAGTTCAAGGCCTCACCATGCTCAATAATGGATTCTTTGATTGCTTTGTCTTTGACAAACAGGTAATTGGCAACAGACATTTTACAAAGGTAGTGTCACTGCATTTACCTGAACTTGAAATGAAAAACAATGTTAAAATATTTCAGGGATGAGTGACAGAGAAAGTGGTGCCTGCACTATCTATCAGCAGTGAAACGTAATTCACATACGTAATAGTGTGTTCTCAAGATTTATGCTCTTGTGTGCATGTCTGCGACTTCTAGTGATATTGGAAATAGTAACTCTATCTTTTGCTGCTGAATGTGCTGGTACTCTTGATGATTTTCAGAACTTATGGTTATTTCCTACAGTATACACAGAACCATCATTTTGTTCTCAACATGCAGATGGAAGTCTCTGGTTTGAACATCTCTGATGGCACTGTAAGTGTAGAACTACCACGCATGACAAATTAATGATGCTCCATTAATTATTTCAATTATATTACATGTGTTTAGTGCAGTAACAGCAGAGAGTTTAATGAAAATTTGATTTGAAATGAAATTTAAAAGAATAATAAAACTATAGCTCAAATAAAGTAACTGTGATTGACAGAGAGGAGAGATCTTTTTAAAATCAGAGTTGAATTTTTATTACGAATCAAGAATTTGTCCTGCTTTGAAAAGTAGGAGATGGTAGTGGCAGAACAAAAACTGGAGGGTGAGTTGTCTTGGACCATGGCTGGATTGTTCAGTTGGTAGGAGAATTGCAGAACTGCCCACTAAAGACAAGATTCTTGGTTTGAGTTATGGTCAGGAATACAGTTTTAATCTGGCAAAAATTTTGGACCCTGTAATGTTTTATTTAGTGGAAATTGATTATTCTGATGCCTTGTTATGCAAAGTGGCCCTCACATGCACAATATTTATTGTGCAATAATACTGTGTCCATAAAATGTACAAAAGTGCAACGCCAAGAACAGCACAATGTTAGTGCCCAAGATGCGTCAGTTAGAACTCTGCCATCATAGTGAACATATTGATGCATGATGATCTACAACTTTTTATCCACTGCGATTGCAGTCGCAAAAAAGTGGCACTCTTTCTAAGAGAACCTGCAGCAGAGTCGGATGACTGTGGAAATTTTTTAATGATCTAGGAATCTTCCAACAAACGTGAGTCTCATTACACCTTATGTATAAGGAGCAGTGCAATGAAAAAGACGGAAAGGGGGGGGGGGGGGGGAGTAATTAAATTGCGTATTATCTCAACAGTAATCACCATAACTCATATATATTTATCTAAATGTGAGACAAGACCAGCCTTCATGGAAAATGTTAGCAGCTGCCTACAGGATCATGATAATATCCAGGTTTACATCTCATCATGCCATCTCATCTCCTAGCCACAAATGTCTTTTCTTCATGGCTCCAAAAATGTGGAAATCGCATGGGGTCTGCTTGAGACTGTATGGAGGATGAAACTTCCTGGCAGATTAAAACTGTGTGCCAGACCGAGACTCGAACTCGGGACCTTTGCCTTTCGCGGGCAAGTACTCTGCCAAGCATGACTCGTGACGGGTTGTGAGTTGGGTATCTCAAATGGTACAGCATTTGCCCACCAAAGGTAAAGGTCCCAAGTTCCGGCACACAGTTTTAATCTGCCAGGAAGTTTCATATCAGCACACAGCCCTCTGCAGGGTGAAAATCTCATTCTGTATGGAGGATATCTAAGGACTTCCCTATGAAACTCCTATTGTACTTTCTCATTAGGCCAAAATTGGTTTGAGCACACTGAAGAAGTAGGGGGAATTTATGCTGATTACAAACTGTGTTGGACATAGTATGCCCTGGTCTTCCTCCTAGACATAAATATTAATCTTGTATGTAAAAGATGTGCAACACATTGACCTGAAAGCTGGTGGTAACAGGTCATACCTATTTACACAGCTGAAGCCACTCATTGGTGTCTTCACTTAGCACCGATTCAAATTACAATGCTAGAACACTTGAATAAATCTAGGGGAAAATCAGTCATTCTGGGGGGGGGGGGGGGGGGGAAACTGTTCTTTCCATTAAACTCCTTGGCCAAAATACAAGCACCTCCCTTGTTAACATTGAATGGTATCAGATATTACGTATCTTGTGCACAGAAACATGCAATTTTATAAGTAATAAATTGTAATGATAGACTCCTGAAGCCTGAAAGGAGGAACATTAGGTGAGTTTGGTAAGGAGACTGTCAGGCTTCACCCCCCCCCCCCCCCCCCCCCCACACACACACACACACCTGAATATTGAAATTACTGTCAGAAATAATATTTCACTTCTGCACTGTACAGGGGGTTCTATAAGAGAATTAAACAACTGCATCGTGTGTTTTACTACACCACATAATTTACAAAATTTCGAGCAGTCCTACAACATGACTGGTGTTGTGCATGTGTGGTAAAATAATGATTGGTGTAAACAAAATATAGAATCCATGCTGTAGAATTGTTTTTATAAATGACAGTATTAAGTTTCAGTCTTTGACAGCTACACATGTTTGGAATGACTAGTTTCTCAATACTGAATGCAGCAATGGACACAACATAAATAACATCTATTACACCTTCATTTATGACTCACCTTCTTGGTTAGTATCGAGAGCCCACGAAAGATACCAAGTTTCTCTGCTTTTCTCCTTTGCTTCACGTTCATACTTCTCAAGTGTCCGTTTGTCAACCATACCTGTCAAATTCATAATTTGACCACCAATTGTTGATTTCCCTGCATCTGTGAAGCAGATAAATGTCAAGCATTATGAGTTTTTCATACTACTTCTATTCTACTGGAAAACACTGTAAGAAAATAAACAAATCAAAAATACATGGCTGACACAAAGTGAGGTACTTGCACAATTACTAGCTAGTGAACTGTCAGACATCTGAAATGGCCACGATGGGACATGTCAATCAAAGTAAGGAAGATGCTCTAAAAATTACAAGTGTAAATCATCAGCCAAATTCAGTAGTGCTTGAAATGTTTTTAGAACTCTCAATGCCTATAAACATATGAAAAGGTAAAACCTTTCAGGGAAATTCTGATGACCAACTTCTTTCAATGCCATCACTGCTTGTAAGACTCACATGCCTTCCACCAGAGGTCAGCACAAGATTAAAAGAAACAAGAGCTGAATAATCCAGGCAAACAACTGGGTGCAATTCAGTTTTTTTGTCAGTTGTGAAACATTATAAAACTTTGCACACTACGTGCTTCTAATAATAAAATTGCCGACGACATCTGTGAAGCACCTTTTTACTAATACAGTGATCTTCAAAGATGAATTTTGTAGTACCCATACAACTGACAATACAAAAGGTGACTGTAGGTGTACAAGTTATATTATTAAAGGAACCCCAATAATAAAAGTAAGACCTTTAAAAAAGGAAGAAAGAAAGAAAGGTAGGTTTATTCTGAATAGCTGATTTTTTTAGTTTAAAAAAGTCCCTATTTTTCTGCATAATCACCATTTTGGTCAGTTTTTCTGCAGATGCTGACGAATGTTTTGAATGTCCGTATCATACCTGCTTATCACAAATGTCACTCAAGATGTGTTAGACCTTACCTTCTTTCATCTCGCCTATCACTGAAATGCCTTAGAGCCACACATTCTTTTAATTTAAGAAGGATGTGGTAATAGCTGAGTGGGTGGGTATGGGATGATCCCATCTAAACCAATGCAAGAGAGTGACACCTTCACAGGGAATGTAAATGTTACCATGGTGCATACTTCACACTTGCTCTAGCATCCCACTTCTCCGTTTATTGCACATCTGAGCTTAAGTGTCTAAGAACAATTGTCAGAGGTTATTGTGATACCTGAAGCTATGACGTTGATACACAGTATTTCCTTTGGATTCAATAACAGAGCTGGAGCAACGTACAAAGCAGACTGTGTTCAAATTTTTGTGATTTAGGCAAGAGGAACATTATCACTTCAGTAACTGCGGCTTAGTTTCAGGTGTATATGGAAACACTCTGGTTTCATCATCAATAACAGATAATTAAAAAAAAGTAAACAAATAAAAAAAATGTATCTTTCAACTGGCAGCAGTAATTTACTGGACCGCAAAAATGTTGCTGTTGCCAGCTTGCTACGAACACTTGCAAGATTCAATATTATAACTTTTACTTTAAAATCATCTGAGGCAATGCAGGAACCAAATTGCAGAAACCACTGTGAGTGATAATCTGTTCTTGACATGGATTTCACAACTATCAGTGCAAACAGAAATTCCATACACCACTTGTTTTTTCACACCCATACATTAGTCTACTCCATATGCATTTATTAAATGGCAATAAACTGATAAATGGGAACTCCATTTTTGTGGCTGTTATGCCAAAACTGATTACCCAGCAAATTAACCAATGACTTGTAAGGGAGTGGCACGAGAAATACACACAATCCTCATACACAAATTTAGTGTACCATACTGGCTAAGAAGTGCAGTTAACTGTGCAAATGTTTATTCCATATTCATCATTTTAAATGAGAGTTATTACTGGAAAAAATACAGAACAATAAAAATCGTAATAGTGAAATGCGGCCATAATTTTTTTTTAGTATGGCATTTGCTATACAAATTTAAGAAGAAGAAGATTATCTAATACCACTTGCAACATGCTTTTTGTGTGCACACAGTGATGGTTATGATAGCTTGATGCAGTGTGTGTGTGTCATAGGTGACATAACAGGAAATGGTGGGTAAACTCAACACAATGTATTGGTATGTACACAGCAGAATCAGTTAGGTAAAATGATGTAAATGTACAATGACATTTGGGAGTGCCTGTAGCCAAGGAACTATGATGTTCAGTTACGCCACTGGAGTGGAAAAAAATAGTAGATACAGTGATTTTGAGGATACAGCGATTGTAATGAAATTAAGGGAAGTAAAAAGTTGCCTCATATACTGTACACAATTTGTTTAATAAGCCAGACAGATGGTGATACCAGTTACTATCAGTTCTGTTGAGACAGCTATTCAATTTACTTAAAGAATGACAACAAATACACAACATGACTGCATATATGTGAAATGTTGTGTAATGAAGCATATTTATGTAAGTTAATATTCAACAATTTGTAATAGGATTTTGAGTGCTACTAGGATATTACTGTTTTTGCTTTGACAAAGTCAGGTTGTATATCCAGTATGAAATAGGAAAGTCCAACATTTAAGTGGCAGAAAATCCACAAGTTTTCATATAGCTGGGAGCAGTATACGCATGTGCACACAAATCTATTTGAAATAGGCTACTGACAATGTGACACTTTACTGGTTACTGTTTCCACTGCAACGTATCTATACACCAGTTCACCAGGCATCTTCGTTTCCTACTCACAATCTAACATCAGTCAGAATAACTTAAATTACATGACAAAAGAATATTCCATTCAAAATACAGAACTACCATCATCTCAATCACCTACACAAAAAGTTTTCATCACAGATTGACCACAGTGTATTTAATCATATCTTTTATCATACACCATCGATTAACAGTAACTCCAAAATTTTTGGTCCTCTGTCCTCAATGACAGTCCAATAACTTATTTCAGACAGTAGTGAAAATGCAAAGATACTGCACCATACCATAATATATCTCTAAGAATTCATAGAAAACTTATTTTCCTGGTGCTACCAGTGAGACATTTTACTTCACTAATGTATACATACTGTCAACAAAGTTTTGTTCAACACAACACAATTATTGGCATCTTTTCATTAAAAGAGAAAATAATTAAATAATTCTAGAGTATGCTAAATGATGGAAGCTACCATAACAACAACAAAAACACAAAACAACTATCACTCATGAACATATGTTAACTGAGATTCAACGATCAGTCATTTCCCATCATAATAAAATACCATGAACTAGAATATCAAGTAATGTTGCAACTGAGAATACTACATAATTAAAGTTATTTACATAAAACTACAAAAAAAGACTGCATAAGGAAGATCACAGTACATATATTTTCAGGTTATATGGCACATTGGTGCAGGGAGGGGGATTCAAAATCTGGTTAAAGCAGCCAAATGCCCAGTTGCTTTGTCAACAAGGTCAGGCTTTAACCAGTTCAAACCAGTTTGAGAAACTGTGTCCAAGTCACAGTTCTCCTGCATAATTAACTTTAAACATGAAAACCTTTATTGGATCATGAGAAACAAATGGAAAATTAATAATTTGTAGCATTTATTTATCAAATAAGTGTTTGTTCCAGTTTTTGACTGTACAAAGTCATGTTAGGAATGCTATGGAGAATTTTCCCAAGTACTAAGAGGAAACATGGAAAAAGAGTCACAAAGCTTATGTAAGCATTTGTTATTTAGTTATAAGTGTGTTTTCAAGTTTCTAATGAAGCTAAGCCAATGCACAGTTTTCAACATCCCCTTCAATATGTAATTTTCATAAAAGGTGAATGCAAACAGAAACTAAATCAATTGATATTAAATGAAATAGTGAGCTGGTCTCTCAACTAAGTACATACCAACATGGCCAATAAAAACAACATTAACATGTTCCTTCTTGCTCTTCGTCTCTTCAACTTTGTTGACTGGTCTTTTCTTGGGTTTGATTACAGCTTCCTCCAATTCATCTTCTTCCTCTTCTTCTCCATCTTGTTCATTATCAGGCGTTAACAGCGGCTCGCCATCACCATCTGCAGCTTCTTCCCAACTGTCAGCAGTAGGCGGAGGTGCTCCATCCCCAGGTGGCTCATCCACGTCCATGTCATGAGGTTCATTATCTGCAACCATTCCACCATTAAACAGAAGTGACTCTTTTTTTTTTTTGACAGCAACAGGCAGTTCCAAAATTTTAGAGTTAAGGTACAGCAACTGTGTGAGCTCTAACCAAACACCTACTTCCCTTGGACTTTCATGGAGAAGCAGCCTGACAAGATGTACAAATACAATGGGTGGGTAAATACTGACACCGATCGTAATTTAACTTCGCTGGGAGCAATCACATTACTAACCTACATGGACGTCTACACTTTTGAACGGATACACAAAACTTCACGTTATTGACTGCCACATAAAAAATAAAATAACCCTATGAAATTTTTTGAATAATATGATTACACTTCTACATTTAGGGCAAACTGTCAAAACACTCTTAGTGCAGTAGTATAATATAACCTACATGAACACTGTTTATAAGTTCCTGAAACACATTTCATTATTTCGCACAAACACCCTAACCCAAATACACAGCACATTCGTACCATTCGTTATGGGAACCTGCCCGTCCACGGAGTCTGGAGATTCTTTTTTCGAAATAGGTTCAGTTTGTTGAGGCAGGAATGAAGGCACAAATTCGGCTGCGTTCACATTCAACGTGGAAATTTTCGCCGACAGATCGGAGGACTGACTGGAATCACCGCCTCCCACATCAGCTTGTTGTTCCCAAGAGTCGGGTGCTCCATTATTTGCCATTTTTACAATATACTTAATATTGTCCAAAAGTAGATAACACGAAAAATAATTTCACAATATCACTCTCAAATATCCGCGTGTGTTCTCTTCTCGCAACCGGAAGGTAATGGCAGACTGCGGCAGAGTCATAACAATTTTCTACTGTTAAAATCGCAACAGCGCTACAGAAAGCACAGATTAGTGTTTTCCGTCGATTCAGAATACTGCACCGACAATTAAAAAGTTACGTACGGCATATACCTCTGTATATTGGTTTTGTTAAGTAATTCAATTGTGATGTATTGTGTTTAGGCAGTGGTACATTTGAAAATGATACGAAGAAGTATCATGTATTAAAATAAATAGGTACTTGTGCAAATATTTGAGAGTACGTAAACAAATAGGAAGGAAGACAAAATAGAAGTCCGTGCGCTAAAAGCATGAAAGCTGTTTGTTAGAAAAAAAATTGGTAACTGAACAATTACTGCGTGAACAACATAAGATTAATTTGGAAAAATCTCCTAGTATTTAATATGACCGGATTCGTCTGTTGGTGGAACTTGTAATTGTGAGTCTAATCACGGATATACGCGACGTTTAATTTAAATATTTTAACTTGGGTACTGTAACAACACCGCCGATTGTAGGTTATAGTATGAAGCTCGTACAAGGAATTCTGAAGTTGAAACACTTTTCCTACAGTGTCAGTAGGCATTATTCAAACAGAAATGTGCTGAAATTGCACGAGAGAGGGATGTATAAGGATATATTCCCAGATACTGCAAGGTTGGGTTATTAATGCAGTTAAATTAAAATAGGATGTATAATTTTACATAAACATTAATCGTCATTTATTTTATCTTTACACACTTTTTAAAGCGCGGAGATTGTTGACATGCTGAACGCTAAGCCACAGTGTGTATTAATCGTCATTTATTTTATTTTCACGCTCTTTTTAAAGTGCAGAGATTGTTGACTTGCTGAACGCTAAGCCACAGTGTGTATATGCTGGATTTGATCCAACGGCCGATAGTCTGCATATTGGCAACCTGCTTGTAATTATTAATCTGTTACACTGGCAAAGAAGCGGACATAGAGTCATAGTGCTGGTAAGTTTTCATCTTACTAGGTTTTATATTCATTATGAAACTGACAGTCATGAGATTTTTTTTTCCTACCCATGTTTGTTGTGATCTTCAGTCCTGAGACTGGTTTGATGCAGCTCTCCATGCTACTCTATCATGTTCAAGCTGCTCCATCTCCCAGTACTTACTGCAACCAACTTCCTTCTGAATCTCCTTAGTGTATTCATCTCTTGGTCTCCCTCTATGATTTTTACCCTCCACACTTCCCTCCAATACTAAATTTCTGATCCCTTGATGCCTCAGAACATGTCCTACCAACCGGTCCCTTCTTCTTGTCAAGTTGTGCTACAACCTCCTCTTCTCCCTAATTCTATTCAATACCTCCTCATTAGTTATGTGGTCGATCCATCTAATATTCAGCATTCTTCTGTAGCACCACATTTCGAAAGCTTCTATTCTCTTCTTGTCCTAACAATTTATCATCCATGTTTCACTTCCATACGTGGCTACACTCCATACAAATACTTTCAGAAACGACTTCCTGACACTTAAATTTACACTCGATGTTGACAAATTTCTCTTCTTCAGAAAAGCTTTTCTTGTCATTGCCAGTCTACATTTTATATCCTCTCTACTTCGACCATCATCAGTTATTTTGCTCCCCAAATAGCTAAACTCATCTACTACTTTAAGTGTCTCATTTCCTAATCTAATTCCCGCAGCATCACCTGACTTAATTTGACTACATTCCATTATCTTCATTTTGCTTTTGTTGACGTTCATCTTATATCCACCTTTCAAGACACTGTCCATTCCCTTCAACTGCTCTTCCAAGTCCTTTGCTGTCTCTGACAGAATTACAGTGCCATCGACGAACCTCAAAGTTTTTATTTCTTCTCCATGGATTTCAATACCTACTCTGAATTTTTCTTTTGTTTCCTTTACTGCTTGCTCAATATACAGATTGAATAACATTGGGGAGAGGCTACAACCCTGTCTCACTCCCTTCCCAACCACTGCTTCCCTTTCATGCCCCTCGACTCTTGTAACTGCCATCTGGTTTCTGTACAAATTGTAAATAGCCTTTCCCTCCCTGTATTTTACCCCTGCCACCTTTATAATTTGAAAGAGAGTATTCCAGTCAATACTGTCAAAAGCTTTCTCCGAGTCTAAAAATGCTAGAAACGTAGGTTTGCCTTTTCTTAATCTAGCTTCAAAGATAAGTCGTAAGGGTCAGTATTGCCTCACATGTTCCAACATTTCTACGGGATCCAAACTGATCTTCCCTGAGATCGGCTTCTACCAGTTTTTCCATTCGTCTGTAAAGAATTCACGTTAGTATTTTGCAGCTGTGACTTATTAAACTAATAGTTCGGTAATTTTCACATCTGT
The DNA here is from genome assembly GCF_021461395.2 of Schistocerca americana. Lineage (NCBI taxonomy): Eukaryota > Metazoa > Arthropoda > Insecta > Orthoptera > Acrididae > Schistocerca > Schistocerca americana. Next base: position 544,417,927 of record NC_060120.1, on the reverse strand, counting down.
CAACAATTGCTTTCTTTGGAACTGGAATTATTATATTCTTCTTGAAGTCTGAGGGTATTTCGCCTTAATGGAATGTTGTCTACTCCCAGAACTTTGTTTTGACTCAGGCCTTTCAGTGCTCTGTCAAAATCTCCATGCAGTATCGTATCTCCCATTTCATCTTCATCTACATTCTCTTCCATTACCATAATATTGTCCTCAAGTATATCACCCTTGTATAGACCCTCTATATACTCCTTCCACCTTTCTGCTTTCCCTTCTTTGCTTAGAACTGGGTTTCCATCTGAGCTCTCGATATTCATGCAAGTGGTTCTCTTTTCTCCAAAGGTCTCTTTAATTTTCCTGTAGGCAGAGCAGTATCTATCTTATCCCTAGTGAGATATGCCTCTACATCTCTACATTTGTCCTCTAGCCATCCCTGCTTAGCCATTTTGCACTTCCTGTCAATCTCATATTTCAGAAGTTTGTATTCCTTTTCGCCTGCTTCATTTACTGCATTTTTATATTCTCTCCTTTCATCAGTTAAATTCAATATATCATCCGTTACCCAAGGGTTTCTACTAGCCTTTGTCTTTTTACCTACTTGATCCTCTGCCTCCTTCACTACTTCATCCCTCAGAGCTACCCATTCTTCTTCTACTGTATTTCTTTCCCTCATTCTTGTCAATTGTTCCCTTATGCTCTCCCTGAAACTCTGTACAACCTCTGGTTTAGTCAGTTATCCAGGTCCCATCTCCTCAAATTCCCACCTTTTTGCAGTTTCTTCAGTTTTAATCTACAGGTCATAACCAATAGATTGTGGTCAGAGTCCACATCTGCCCCTGGAAATGTCTTACAATTTATAACCTGGTTCCTAAATCTCTGTCTTAGCATAATATAGTTTATCTGATACCTTCGAGTATCTCCAGGCCTCTTCCATGTATACAACCTTCTTTTATGATTTTTGAACCAAGTGTTAGCTATGATTAAGTTATGCTCTGTGCAAAATTCTGCCAGACGGCTTCCTCTTTCATTTCTTAGCCCCAATCCATATTCACCTACTTTGTTTCCTTCTCTCCCTTTTCCTACTCTCGAATTTGTCACCCATGACTATTAAATTTCCAACTCCCTTCACTACCTGAATAATTTCTTTTATCTTATCATACATTTCATCAATTTCTTCATCATCTGCAGAGCTAGTTGGCATATAAACTTGTACTACTGTAGTAGGCTTGGGCTTCGTGTCTATGTTGGCCACAATATTGCGTTCACTATGCTGTTTGTAGTAGCTTACCCGCACTCCTGTTTTTTATCCATTATTAAACCTACTTCTGCATTACCCCTATTTGATTTTGTATTTATAACCCTGTATTCACCTGACCAAAAGTCTTGTTCCTCCTGCCAGCGAACTTCACTAATTCCCACTATATCTAAATTTAACCTATCCATTTCCCTTTTTAAATTTTCTAACCTACCTGCCCAATTAAGGGATCTGACATTCCACACTTCGATCTGTAGAACGCCAGTTTTCTTTCTCCTGATAACGACGTCCTCTTGAGTAGTCCCCGCCCGGAGATCCGAATGGGCCATCTGTATCACTTAGGCACGCAAGCCTCCCCACCAATGGCAAGGTCCATGGCTCATGGTTACCCATAAAAAAAGTTATTATTTTTATTCACTGTTTGTGACCATGACAATTAAACACCTCTTGCATGCTGTAGTTTTAGTACATGCACAGAAATCTCTGTTATCATTCAAAACTCTGTTTGCTTCCAGGCATTGTCTCCTCCTTTGTTCCTCCCCTCCCCTTTTTGTCACTGTTGTGATCATTTAGTAGTGCACATCAGTTCTGTGACAAAAATACCACCTTAGGTCAAACCTTTTTGTTAAAAGAAATGGCTTAGTGTTTGGTGGCAATTACAGCTAGGTTTTATGTTAATGAAAGTGAAGATGTCGTCAGTCTTAAGGTTGGCTTGAACACCACAGTGCTTTGCCAGGTGTGGTGGTGTTATGCTGCTTCCGTCTCCTAAGTATGAGCTGACTTACCCAATTAATTATAGGGGGGATCTACAGTTTAAGTTGGCTCTGAATCAGGGTGTAACATGGAATTTTTCACATTAAGAAACATTGCAAAAGGTGCAAGAAATGAAAAGTGACAGATAAATGTCCTAGTGCTGTATGAGGTTTGAACCTGTGACCTTTGGATCTGCAGTCAGGCACTTTACCTGTAAGCAAACAGAAATGTAATAAAATGAATATTGTTGAAGTACGTGTTTCAAAGAAAAAGAAGGGAAGACATTTTGAATTTGATGTTAAGATTAAAAACAATTTTCACTCATAATAACAACTCTACACTGACACAAAAAGTAGCTAAATATGTAGCCTCAATTATATCCTTGGTGAAATAAAGATTCTGAACAATGATTACAACAGTTTTGAAACAGACTGAAACTACTTTTGCTTGGCAACACATGATCCACAGAGGACTTTCTGCTTGAATAATGTGTTTCTGAGGAGGGGACATTATTTAGTGAATAAACATTCTGAGAATAGTGTAAATATAATTCACTTGCTTACAACATACAGTTACATATCCATTCAGTGCAGAGGCTGTGTACAATCAAAGCAAATTCAAATAAAGTCAAATCTATGCTGAGAAACGAAAACTGAATCAAGTCAAAACAGACATATGGAAAGCCATGCGATCAACATTCTTTGAATCTGAAAACAAGATCGTACCAATGAAGAATGAAACTATGTCTTTTACTACAAGTTTCTTTAAACAAATTGTATGTAAATCAAGGAACATGGTACATTAGGGACTTACCAAATGAGGCAGTGCTGCTGTTGAGACACTGACCTCAAATTCGGGAGGTAGCATCTTGCTAATGTGAATGTACTTGTATTGTGTGGTATGTACACTACTATTAGTAGTATATATCAGCGACTTAAGGAATATAATTTGGAGCCCAGATGAGGCAAAGCAAAAAGCAAAGCTCCATGTTCTGGCTCTGTTGGGCCAATCAAAACCAACGTGGTATTTAGGCGTGTGGTGTCAGCAAATTAGTCTCTGGCCATTTTTGGCTTATATTTTTTTTATGTGAGTTCACAGTCCTATAGCATTTCAGAAATGCCAAATTCCAGTTAGACTATTACTGGATTTATTTGCTTCACAATTAAGATTTCAGTATATATGATAATTTCAAGTGATAACTCACCAAGAAATGTGTCAATATGTATGTTATTTACTGTTGTGAAGAGGACATCATTCTTGTGTCATATGATATTTAACTCTTGGTGACTTATCATTAGAAAATGGCATGCATGCTGGGATCACAAATGGGAAGTAAATAAATATATCAGCTCTATGAGGCTATTTGCAGGCAATACTATTGTGTAAAGGGAGGTGACGTCACTAGACACTCATTACTTAAAGTAGAGACACTTGCAGATGGGCAGTGTCAGATGCAAAGATTAGCAGCTGTCTCTAAGCATATGCACAGTCCAGTCACATTAATGTGACTACACGTAAAATATTCTGTTTTCTTGTGCATCAATTCAGGATAAAATCTCAAGGTTTCGACTATAGCCTCCATCGTCATTGTCAGGAGCAACTGACTGTCTTCATTACTGCTGAGGTGGCCTTATGTAGCCCGTGGATGGCTTCTGATTGCTCGGCAATTACATACTGTTGTAGCAGATGGTGTTTGCTGAACCTAGTCCCTTTAGGAGATCCAAAATATGAATTTTCCAATTAAGATTCTCATCTATAAGTACACCCAAAAACTTAGTATGCTCTACCCTGTGTACTGACTTTTGTTCATGTGTTATATTTATTAAAGGAACTGTACTTTTTGCAGCAGAAAATTGGATGTACTGTGTTTTTTCAAAGTTTAGAGCAAGCCCATTTGCAGAAAACCAATTAATGACTTTTCCAAAGACTTTATTTGTATCATTCTCAGTTGGACTTTCTTTTACTGGGTTAATAATGATGCTTGTATCATCAGCAGACAGTGTCAGTTCAGCTTTCTGTTTCAGAAAGGAAGGGAGGTCGTTCACATATATAAAGAACAGAAGGGGGCCCATGAGTGAACCCTGTGGAACACCTAATGTAATTTCACCCCAGTTAGATGAAGTGGCAAATTTATTTAAATCACTTGACCCATATAAGGAAACTTTTTGCTTCCTGTTCTGTAGGTATGACTTGAACCACTCATGTACTATTCCATTTATACCATAGAATTGTAATTTCTGTAACATAATGTCGTGTTTCACACAATCAAATGCTTTGGACAAGTCACAGAAAATTCCTATTGGTGACATTTTACTATTTAAAGACTCTACTATTTGGGCAGTGAAATTGTATATTGCTGTCTCAGTGGAACAGCATTTTTGAAATCCGAACTGTGATTTACTAAGTATCCCATTACTGTTGAGATGGCTAACCACTATTGAGTACATTACTTTCTCAAAGATTTTTGGGAATGCTGTAAGCAAGGATACTGGCCGATAATTATTGCCATCTGTGGTGTCCCCCTTTTTGTAGAGAGGCCTGACAATGGCATATTTTAACCTGTCGGGGAAAATACGTTGAGTTAGTGATGCATTACATATGTGACTCAGAACATCAGCTGTAATTGCTCCACCTTGTTTTAATATCTTATTAGAGATGTCATCTACTCCAACAGAACATTTATTTCAGAGATTTAATAATTTTACTTATTTCACAACAGGTTTTTAGTTGAAACTTAATCTGACTAATTTTTTTCAAATCAGACTCTTCCATGTACTGCCTAGCTTTTTATTTTGAATTGTTCTCACCAATTTTTTCTCCTACACTTAAGAAATGATTGTTAAATACATTAGCTACTTCTGTACTGTTGGTTAGGATGGTCTTGTTTTCTTTAACAGTAATACTACCTACTCCAGTGGTTACTTTTCCTCCCTTCTAACAACATTCCATATTGATTTGATTTTAATGCCGGAGTTGTTAATTTCTTCTCTAACATACATATTTCTTGATTTCCTTACAACTTTTCTCAGTATGTTACAATAATTTTTATAGTGTAAAACTACTTCTGGATCTTTACTAGTTCTTGCAGTCACATACAGTTTTCTTTTTCTTTCTGAAGACACTTTAATACCTGTAGTAATCCAAGGTTTCTTTGAAAAGTGTGTGGTGTTACACTTAGTAATTTTCTTTGGGAAACAGTGTTCAAAGAGGTATATAAATTTATCAAGAAATATTTTACACTTATCATTAGCATTTGGCTCATTGTAAACATCTCCCTAATTAACATTTCTTAAGCTTTCTCTGAAGTGCTGTATAGATAACAGGTTTAGCGACCTCACACTTTTACTTAATGGTTTCTGAACTGTACACCATGTTAGGTTTTGTAAGTTATCCAGTTGTGCATCATGACCTGATAATCCGTTTACCACAGCGAAAGCATGTGTTTGTTTTACATCCTCTTTTTGTACAAATACATTATCTATTAGCGTGCTACTGTCCTGAGCTATACGTGTAGGGAAATTGATCACTGATTCTAATTTAAATGTTGTTAATAACACTTCTAGTTCACTTTTCCTATCAGAATTACTTAGAAAGTTTACATTGAAATCACCACAGATTAATAACTCGTTCTTTTTGTCTGACAGACAGCATAATAGAGGGTCAAACTATTTTATGAACATCTCCCAGTCTCCTTTTGGGGACCTGTACACTGTTGCTAATATCAATACTACATTATCTAACTGAAGTTCACATGCACAAACCTAAAAGTGCTGATCAACACAAAATTTGCTTACTTCTACAGTTTTGCATTTATACCCTTGTTTTATGAAAATGGCAACTCCTCCTTTATCCATCCTAGATCTACAAGTGTAAGATGCTAAATTATACCCACTTATACTGACACTATCCATGCCCACAGTTACATGGTGTACAGACAGACAGATTATATGAATCTCATTCTTATTTTTGACATCATCTAAACACACTGATAGCTCATCTACTTTATATTTTATTCCCCCGATATTTTGATGGAGTATGTTGATACGGTCATTATCTTTACCCCAATTAACTGTGCATGAAGTTTCTTTTCTTCTATTTTCCTTGGTTACTGTTGTCTGGAATTTGGCTTTAACCTAAAAAAACCTGTCTGCCTGGACCCATTAACCACGGGGATCAACCCTTATGTGACTGTGGACCCCCTTACAGTTTCTGCTTATAGAGAAGCTAACTTACTTTTCCCCATCCTATTCAGGTGCAAGCCATGTGTAGTGTATCCCCAACTACCAATAGCATTTACTGGAACAACACTTATGTGATATTTTGCTGGTGTCTGGATCATCCTGTTCAGCTCAGTGTTAACATGCCTTACAACAGTGTTTACCCAGGGCTGATCATGGCGCTGAAAGACCTCCACAAACCCCAAATTTGTGTACTCAGTTTCTGCTCCTATTTTATCCAGGTCACTCCTAATACTGTATCTCGGATTCATAGCCAGGCTGTTTTGTGCTCCCCCAGCTATAATTACCTGATCTTCCTTCTCAAAGTCCCTGCGTGGCTGACCTAAGTTTTCTGTCACCTTGCTAAGGCTAGCACTTGGTTTCACAAAACTTGTGACCTGGTACCCTGCACCTAATTTCTCCTGAAGCTGCTGGCCCACACCCCTCTTATGACGCTGCCTATAAGCAGAATTCTTCTTTTCCTATTCTGGTTTGATACCAACCAGTCTTTTTTCTTTAAGCTAATATTCTTCTTCAACCTACTTTCAACTACATCTGGATGTAGGATAATGTTACCTTGAGACCTATTGTCAGTGCAATTGGTTCTCCTACCTACAAGCTGGCCAAATACCTAACAAAGTTGATGACTCCTATATTCGGCCGGTGTGAACATCACATCAGAAACTCCCAGACTTTCATTGAGAAAATCAAACAGGTTAGAGTTGGTCCAAATGACATTTTAGTGAGCCTGGATGTGGTATCGCTGTTCAAAAAAGTTCCTGTGGAGGACACTTTCAAAATGATGGCGGATCTTTTTCCTCCTGAAACTATAAAGTTGTTCCGGCATGTGATGGTGACCACCTACTTCTTGTATGGCAATAAATTTTATAAAATGATGGACGATATGACAATGGGCTCTTCGTTGTGTCCATCATTGGCTAACTTTTTTATGGAGAATTTTGAGGAACGTGCATTAAATTCAGCTCCCCTCCATCCACCCTTATTTTTTCGTTATGTTGACGATACATTTGTGGTTTGGCCACATTGTGCAGAAGCTCTCGAGCAATTCATGGAACACATGAATAGCATACGTCTGAAAATCTGGTTCACTGTTGAGATGGAGAAGGAAGGAAGGTTGCCATTTTTAGTCGTTTTAGTACGACGACAGGCGGACAGGCATCACAGCTGCTCTGTGTACCGCAAGCCGATGCATACCAATTTATACCATAATGCACAGAGTCTCCACCATCCTGTTCAAGAGCCAATTTGAACACGTTGGTATGTTGTTGTTGTTGTGGTCTTCAGTCCTGAGACTGGTTTGATGCAGCTCTCCGTGCTACTCTATCCTGTGCAAGCTTTTTCATCTCCCAGTACCTACTGCAACCTACATCCTTCTGAATCTGCTTAGTGTATTCATCTCTTGGTCTCGCTCTACGATTTTTACCCTCCACGCTGCCCTTCAATACTAAATTGGTGATCCCTTGATGCCTCAGAACATGTCCTACCAACCGATCCCTTCTTCTGGTCAAGTTGTGCCACAAACTTCTCTTCTCCTCAATCCTATTCAATACTTCCTCATTAGTTATGTGTTCTACCCATCTAATCTTCAGCATTCTTCTGTAGCACCACATTACGTTGGTATATAGAGCAAAAACTGTTTCTGATGAGGACCACTTGAAGTACGCAGTTAACCATCTGAAGAACGTGTTCTGAAAGAATGGCTATGGTGCATGTGATGTAAAAGCACCATTCTGCAAGAAAAGGAAATGTGAAAATGCTGCACGCTCACAGGATGAAACACCGATTGTGGTTCTCCCTTTTTACGGCACTATATCCACCAAAATAGGAAGAGTTCTGGGTAGACCGGGTATAAGACCGATTTTTTGTCCTCCTAAGAAAATTAAGGAGATGATGCCTCTTGTTAAGGACAGTCTTGGCCTCGGGGTCCCTGGAATTTATAATATCCCCTGTGAGTGTGGAAGCAATTTTATAGGTCAGACCATTTGTACAGTTTCCGACCACTGTGCAGAACACCAACAGCATATTAAAAATAGAGAACTGGAGAAATCGGCAACTGTGGAGCACAGCCTCACGAAAAAACATAAAATACTGTTTGATGAAACAAACATGCCTCCACATATTGGGATTCTGTTATTAAGGAGGCTGTTGAAATAAGAATGAGTGAGACGAACTTTAACCTTGATAGCGGATGCTATCTGAGCAGTGCATGGAAACGAGCGCTTAATGCAGAGAAGCAGCAGAGACATTCCTTGTAGGCTTTACGTTCTCACGGAAGCAGTGGCACCACCAGTGCAGACACTGACACCGTGTGCTACAGCAGTATGTAATCGCCGACCAATCAGAAGCCGTCCACAGGCTATGTAAGGCCACCACAGCAGCAGTGAAGACAGTCAGTTGCTCATGATGGTGGTGGTGGTGGTGATGGCTATCATCGAAAGCTTGAGATTTTATCTCAGACCGATGTGGCAAGAAAACGGAGAGTGTTTTATATATCAGTGGCATTGTGAAAGACTTCATTCTCATGAAATAACCACTCACAGACGTCAGGTGGTAGCACTAGCGATGGAGGGTATATAAAGAATGTTGGAGGAATGCAGAAAATCGTGCAGTCATTGTAATGCAGAAACAAAGTTTTTTTTTTTTTTCTGATGTCGAAAAGGGTATGATCATTGGCTTTTGGGCCAAAATGAAAGCGTTTCCAAAGCTGCTAAGTCTGTAAACTACTCACGTGCTGAGTGCTTAAAGTATACCGTGCATGGCAAGATAGTGCTATTACTGAGGAATCTGTGGTGCACCACGGGCCATAGATGACAGGTGAATGACAGCTGTGGAGATGTGTACAGGCCAATAGATGTGCAACTGTTAAACAACTTGACATCCCAAGTGAACCAAGGGGCTACCAACAGCATCTCCTTAGTGACCATTCAGCGAACATTGCTGCTTATGCATCTCCGCAGCAGGTGCCTGGTTCGTGCACCTGGTTCATGCATGCTGATAACTGTTCATCGGCGGCAAAGGTTGGAATTTGTATGCCATTACAGGTGGTCTTGTCAGATGAATCATGTTTCGTGCTCCATCAGGCAGATGACCATTTGTGTGTACGGAACGAAATGTCCAAAAGCCAACATGCCGCAACAATTGGCAGAGCTTTATGATCTGGAGAATGTTTTTGTGTCATTGTGTGGGTGATCTCATCATTCTGGAAGGCACAGTGAATGAACGCAAGTATACATCTATCCTTGCGGACAATGTCCATCCCTACATGCAGTTTGTTTTGCCTCGAAACAATAGCATCTACCAACTGGACATTCTGTGGACACACAATGTGTTTGCTATATTCCCCCGGCCACCAGCCTCTTTGGATTTAAACCCATTCAGTAATCTGTGGGACCACCTTGATTGAGCTGTTCATGGCATGTATCCTCAACCAAGAAGCCTAGCACAGCTGACCACGGCAGGGGAACAGGCATGGCTCTACATCCGTGTATGTACCTTCCAGGACCTTACTGACTCTCTCCCTGCACATTTTGCACTGGTGCACGCTGCAAAGGGAGTCATTCAGGTTTTTGACAGATGAGCACATGTACAGGGTTATTACAAATGATTGAAGCGATTTCACAGCTCTACAATAACTTTATTATTTGAGATATTTTCACAATGCTTTGCACACACATACATAAACTCAAAAAGTTTTTTTAGGCATTCATAAATGTTCGATATGTGCCTTTAGTGATTCGGCAGACATCAAGCCGATAATCAAGTTCCTCCCACACTTGGCGCAGCATGTCCCCATCAATGAGTTCGAAAGCATCGTTGATGCGAGCTCGCAGTTCTGCCACGTTTCTTGGTAGAGGAGGTTTAAACACTGAATCTTTCACATAACCCCACAGAAAGAAATCACATGGGGTTAAGTCGGGAGAGCGTGGAGGCCATGACATGAATTGCTGATCATGATCTCCACCACGACCGATCCATCGGTTTTCCAATCTCCTGTTTAAGAAATGCCGAACATCATGATGGAAGTGCGGTGGAGCACCATCCTGTTGAAAGATGAAGTCGGCACTGTCGGTCTCCAGTTGTGGCATGAGCCAATTTTCCAGCATGTCGAAATACACGTGTCCTGTAACGTTTTTTTCGCAGAAGAAAAAGGGGCCGTAAACTTTAAACCATGAGATTGCACAAAACACGTTAACTTTTGGTGAATTGCGAATTTGCTGCACGAATGTGTGAGGATTCTCTACCGCCCAGATTCGCACATTGTGTCTGTTCACTTCACCATTAAGAAAAAACGTTGCTTCATCACTGAAAACAAGTTTCGCACTGAACGCATCCTCTTCCATGAGCTGTTGCAACCGCGCCGAAAATTCAAAGCGTTTGACTTTGTCATCGGGTGTCAGGGCTTGTAGCAATTGCAAACGGTAAGGCTTCTGCTTTAGCCTTCTCCGTAAGATTTTCCAAACCGTCGGCTGTGGTACGTTTAGCTCCCTGCTTGCTTTGTTGGTCGACTTCCGCGGGCTATGCGTGAAACTTGCCCGCATGCGTTCAACCGTTTCTTCACTCACTGCAGGCTGACCCGTTGATTTCCCATTACAAAGGCATCCAGAAGCTTTAAACTGCGCATACCATCGCCGAATGGAGTTAGCAGTTGGTGGATCTTTGTTGAACTTCGTCCTGAAGTGTCATTGCACTGTTATGACTGACTGATGCGAGTGCATTTCGAGCACGACATACGCTTTCTCGGCTCCTGTTGCCATTTTGTCTCACTGCGCTCTCGAGAGCTCTGACGGCAGAAACCTGAAGTGCGGCTTCAGCCGAACAAAACTTTGAGTTTTTCTACGTATCTGTAGTGTGTCGTGACCATATGTCAATGAATGGAGCTACAGTGAATTTATGAAATCGCTTCAATCATTTGTAATAGCCCTGTATGTTACTGGATGAGTGTATAAGTGTGATTTGATGTATGCAAACAGACAAAAAGAGCCCACATTGACTGTGCAGTATGTGATTACCTATATCATTCAAGTATTAATGTGTATGTGTGTGGAGTGATTTACCACTAAGGTGGAACAACCTCTTCAATTTAGCTGTTGGGAGAGGCAGGTGCCAGACAGATTTAGTGTAAGAATCCAAAGGAAGCATAGTTCATGCATGAAAAAGAATCACTCACAATATCCTCATTTGACAAATTCAGGAGTGTTTGTTGACAATTTGAGATCTTTACCGAGTTGTATTAATGGAAGAGATTGAAAAAGAGCATGATTTGTCATGGACATTTGTTTAGCCATTATACAAGAGTGACAGAAATGCTCACCAAATTGCTGTGGGGCACACAAGAAAGACATTGTGCATCATGGAAAGCATTACCCACAAAATTCTGAAAGCCCACATGCCAAAATAACTCAAGAAACATATTACTTACGCCTAGAAATGTTAACATGTAATGATCACAATTCAAAAATTTGAGAAATTGAGGCATGTTGACAACCGTTCTTCATATGTACCATCTGCAGATGGAATAGGAATGGTGGGAAATGATATCTGTAGACAGTTGGTACTCACCACCACAAGCAGTATAGTGGTGTGTAGAGTACAGATATAGATGTTGTGGTGGTTGACATTCAGATTAGCTACTCAGAGAAAAGAAATCTGTATTTCTGTATTGTTTCATACTGTGTGTGTGGGTGTGGGGGAGGTGCATGCCATTTCTCCTTCAAGTAATATAGTTTTAGATGTTACTGGTGTTTCGGGATAATATTATTTGTTGGCAAACTTAATAAGGAACTAAATGTAGTGTGAGGCTGCTGTCAGTATGTCCAACTATTTTAAGATACACTAGACATCTGTACCAAGCAAACAAGAACATTTACAGTTAATAAGTATTTTGCCTCAGTACACACTTATAATGTATCAACTGAGTGATGAAAGATTGAAGAATGTGAAAATGATAATAAAAATGTAATAACTTCAAGTTGAACAAATATATTTCAAGGAAGACGCAATACATGAAAGTCACAGATCAAGTAAACAGAGTGAGACGTGTGTACACTTTGACAGTCAAATCATAACTGAGTCCAGTCTAGCGGCGCTGGTTGGCTGGCTGCTTAGGTGGCGCTGCTGCTGCATGGCTGGCAGACAGTGCCGCAAGCAGACGACACGCGTAACTGCGCGGCGGCACTTTGAAAGATCGGCGAGTCACAACACTTTTCCCCCCTTTGAATTTTTTGCACAGGTCTTGATGGAGGTGGCCTGTGGATTGCTAATATCCATAGGTGTTGTTTGACTGACCGTAAAGTCTCGAGGAGGAGGCTTCCCATACGGACAGAAGTGCCCCAATGATAACGGGTCGAGATGACAGGAGACGTGGGGGTCGCATCTGCTGGGGCCCCGTGCACCAATCTGCCCATTGCAGCAAGTCCGGTTGTTATAACAGGAGACCTGGGCGATGTGTCCGCATCCGTAGGAGAAGGAGGCGAGTAGAGTTGCTCCGACAGATGATGGTCATCGGGTTCCTACATGGGCACGTCTCCTGGTGGCATCAGCTCTTGTGCTGGCACCGATATGATGGTGAGAAGACTGCATTGTGAGTAATGAGAGATTCCAGTATCCCGAGCGTCAGGTAGAGCCAAAGGTGGTGTAGTGGCATCCGGAACAGGTGTTGCCGGCACATGAGGCTGAAGCTGGTCTGAATGATGCACTGCAACACCTGTGTCCGTCTGGATTTTATACAGGCGTCGGCCACGGTGTCGTAAGATGTGGCCAGGACTCCACTTTGGCCGCCTGCCATATCCCCATACCCATACAAGGTCGTCGGCGGTGAACCGACCAAGCAAAGGCACCCACGGCCGTGAGGTGGAAGGCTGCAGAAGATGAAGTAGCGTGCGGGGCTGTCGGCCATGTAAGAACTCAGCCGGGCTGTGGTCGTCGCCCATGGGGGTGAAACGGTAAGAAGCTAGAAATTGGAGAAGCGCATCATCAGCAGCAGAAGAAGTCAGGAGTTTCCTCATCTGAGCCTTAAATGTGCGGACCAGTCGTTGAGCCTCACCATTTGACTGTGGATGGAACGGAGGGGCCGTGACGTGCATGACGCCGTGACGCGCACAAAAATCTGCAAAATCGGAAGAGGCGAATTGCGGACCATTATCAGTAACAAGAGTAGAGGGAAGCGCTTCCAAAGAGAAAATGCAAGCTAGAGCATTGGTGGTTGCCGTGGTGGTAGGCGACATGCAACGGACAATGGAAGGAAAGTTGGAGTAGGCGTCAATAACGAGAAGCCAATAAGTACCTAAAAAAGATCCTGCGAAGTCAGCATGAATATGCTCCCAGGGCTTCTCAGGCGAAGGCCACGGTGACAAAGATGACTTCGGGGCAGCGGCCTGTGATGCATAAGGGCCGCAGGCAGCGACCACGTGTGCGATTTCAGAGTCATTACCAGGCCAGTACACATGACAGCGCGCAAGAGATTTTGTGCGAGAGACACCCCACTGCCCTTGGTGAAGGAGGTGCAAGACCAAAGCACGCAAAGACACAGGTACCACAACATGCGGCGAAGCATTTTCGGTGGAAAGGAGGATAACACCATCCCTAGCCATGAGGCGGTAACGAAAAGTGTAGTAGTTCCGCAATGGATCAGAAGTCTTAGTGGACGGACGATCTGGCCAATCCTTCTGAATACAGCGTAAAACCCGGGAGAGGGTAGGGTCATAACCCGCAGCAGCCGCCATCCGGTCCCCGTTGATGGGGAACCCGTCCACAACCCACTGCTCGGCAACATCCAGGTGGAAACACAAAAGTTCGTCCCTATCGAATGCCAGATCAGGACCCATGGGAAGGCAAGACAGTGCATCAGCATTCGCATGTTGAGCCGTCGGCCGGAAATGAATCTCATAATTGAAACGAGACAAGGAGAGAGCCCAACACTGGAGGCGATGTGCAGCCTTGTCGGGAAGTGACGTTGATGGATGAAACAAGGAAACAAGTGGTTTGTGATCCATAACAAGATGAAATTTGGATCAATAGAGAAAAACACCAAACTTATGAAGAGCATAAATAATGGCCAAAGCTTCTTTTTCAATTTGAGAATACTTTTGTTGGGCATCCGTGAGCGTTTTGGGGGCATAAGCAATGGGTTATTCAGAACCGTCAGAAAAACGGTGCGCAAGGACTGCACCGACCCTGTATTGAGAGGCGTCCGTGGCAAGAACAAGATGTTGGCCAGGTCGATAAGTAGCCAGGCAAGGGGCCTGTTTCAGCATAGTCTTCCATTTCTGGAAAGCTGCATTGCGTGACACGGACCGGTGAAAAGGCACGTTTTTATGCAACAGGCGATGCAACGGCTGAACCACCAAAGCAGCAGACAGTGAAAATTTGTGATAGTATGCTATTTTCCCCAAGAAGGCCTGCACTTCCTTAACAGATGTAGGGCGAGGAAGGGCATCAATCGCAGCGACAGTTTGCTGATGCAGACGAATACCATCCCGAGAGAGTTGAAACCTCAAGTATGTGATAGGTGCCTGAAAAAATTTTGATTTCTGAAGATTACACTTAAGACCGGCAGTCTGTAAGACATGAAAAAGTGTGCGGAGATTTTGAAGATGTTCAGCAGTGATGGAGCTAGTGACAACAATGCCGTCCTGGTATTTTATACACCCAGGGACAGTGAGCAATAATTGTTCCAAGAATCGCTGAAAGAGAGCGGGGGTGCTGTCAACCCCGAATGGCAATCGTTGGTATTGATAGAGGCCGAAAGGTGTGTTAAGGACCAGAAACTGCCGGGAAGCAGTGTCGAGAGGAAGTTGATGATAAGCTTCTGACAGGTCAAGTTTAGAAAAATACTGGCCTCCAGCAAGTTTAGTGAACAGTTCTTCAGGTCGAGGCATAGGGTAAGTGTTGATAAGGCATTGAGCATTTACAGTGGCTTTGAAATCGCCACAGAGATGAATATCACCATTTGGCGTAGCAACAACAACGATAGGAGAGGACCACTCACTGAAATTGACAGGAAGCAAGACCCCTGAAGCAGTGAGACGATCCAGCTCCCATTTGACCTGATCACAAAGGGCTACAGGAATGGGCTGAGCCCGAAAAAACTTAGGCCGAGCAGTGGGTTTGAGCGTGATATGAGCTTCAAAGTCGTTTGCACGGCCTAACCCAGGAGAAAAAAGGGACGAAAATGTCTTCGACAAGGAATCCAATTGAGCATAAGGAATAGCATCAGAGACGAGATTGACAGAGTCATCTATGGAGAACCCAAAAACGCAAAAGTCATCAAAACGAAAAAGATTCTCCGCGTTACTATGGTCGACCACAAATATGAGAACAGTGCGAATGACAGATTTCTAAGATACCTCAGCATCAAATTGTCCCAAGAGAGAAATCTTCTGTTTATTGTAAGTCCGTAATTGCCTAGTGACAGGTGACAGGATTGGAGAACCCAACTGAAGATACGTCTGAGAATTGGTGATAGTGGCAGCAGAACCAGTATCCACCTGCATGCGAACATCTCGTCCAAGTATTTGGACAGTGAGGAATAACTTCCCTGAAAGGGAAGAAGTACAATTGACAAACAACACAGAATCAGAATCAGCGTCATGTTCATGAACATCATGTATGCGGTCGGATTTGCAAACGGATGACACATGACCCTTTTTTTGCATTTGTGACACACGGCCCAACGTTGTGGACAATCTTCTCGTGAATGTTTCATAAAACACTGCGGACATGAAGGAAGTTGCCATGGGTTTTGCTGCAGTTTCTTAGAGGTTTGTTTACTGTTAGGCCAAGGCTGTGCTTGGGAGCGTACTGGGGCCACATCAGCCGGCAGGGACACGCCACACGCATCGTCAACATCGCACAGAGGTTGTATTTCCCCGACATCGCCCCATGCCTCTATTTGCGCTCCAGCAGCGCTAGAAATTTCAAAAGATGGATAGGACTTCATCTAGAGTCAGATTTGCCAACTGAAGGGTACGTTGCCTAACTTCTTTGTCGGGCACTGATCGGATAATAGCATCCCATACCATGGAATTGGCGTAGGATTCTTTGTGAACTTCAGTAACAAATTGACACTTTCTACTGAGGCCGTGAAGTTCAGCAGCCCAAGCGCGATAGGATTGATTCGGTTGTTTTTGGCAACGATAAAAGGCAACACGAGAGGCTATGACATGCGTTTGCTTTTGAAAATAGACAGACAGAAGTGAGCACATTTCAGCAAAAGACAGAGACGCAGGATCTTTCAAAGGAGCCAATTGGGACAACAACCGATACATTTGAGGTGAAATCCATGTAAGGAACAGAGACTTATATGTTTGTTCGTCCGCGACATGAAATGCCAAGAAGTGCTGTTGAAGGCATTTTTCGTAATCAGAGCAGTCTTCTGCCTTCTCGTCGTCAGGAGGAAAAGTAGGTAGAGACAACGATGAGAGACGCCCCGCATTTGATGCCGCGACGAAATCATGAATCGCATTTGTGAGAAGCGTTTGCTGTTCTACAAGACCTTGCAATACTTGCTCTAAAGTAGCCATGGAAACATGTGGGTCAACGATGGAAAAGAAAAATCACTACCTCATCACCAATTGTAATAACTTCAAGTTGAACAAATACATTTCAAGGACGACGCAATACATGAAAGTCACAGATCAAGCAAATAGAGTGAGACGTGTGTACACTTTGACAGTCAAATCATAACTGAGTCCAAATCTAGTGGCCGCTGGCTGGCTGGCCACTTAGGTGGCGCTGTTGCTGCATGGCTGGCAGACAGTGCCGCATGTAGAGGACGCCCGTAACTGCGCGGCGGCTCTTTGAAAGATCGGCGAGTCACAACAAAAAATTTAGTTAATTTTGTCACTGGTACAGTAATACAAATTGAAAATGCGTGACATTTATAATGATGGGAAGTCATGATTTTGATAGTTGGCTACTTCATTGTTATAACGACTAAATACACTAGCTTCTAGCTGTCTTTTGTTTTGGAGGGAAAATAACATTTCATTGAAGACATTGCTAACATAAAACCTTTATTCTAGGTAAGCACAAATAGTTTTACCACAAAAACTATTTTAAATGCACTGTGGTCATATCTGTCACAAAAAACATGTATTTATTTCAATTATAAGAAATTTATTTTGTGTATGATGATAAAACTTCATGAAGGTTACATTATGTTGATACTGAACGTGTTTCTACAATATTACTTTGAAACAGGAATGCACTTAGCTTAATTTTCATGTGACGGGTGTGACAGCTGTTGTATGATGGATGCGACACTTGTTAAAAGTAACATGTTCTGGTTTTATTGTTGCATCATGTTACAATGAAAGACTAAAATAAGTACTTTTTTAAGAAGGCTCTTAAAATTATACTATTCACCTGTAAAATTTTCCTTTTAAACCGATTATGGTAAACAAACATTCATAGACACTGTTAATTAATTCTCTATTTACTTCAGATGAAGGCTAAACCAGCAGCAGACAGGAAAGGATTGTCCCATGAAAAGCTTAAGTAAGATGAATAGAAGGGAAAGAACATCTGCAACAAGAACGTCATCGAGATACAATAAGATGTGAAAATAATAGAGAGAACTGTGTGGAAACAACAGAAACTTAAGTTGAAAAGACTAAATGATAGAGAAAGGCAGAAGTGACATTGTTTAAAGAAACATTTATTACTAACTGAAACTACTGAACAATTGCCAACAACATTATCTCCAATAGCATTGTACAAGTGTGCACAATCACTTGGAAAATTTGTGTCACGATGCAGAAAATTGCTTTGTCAGAATCCAAACAAAAAAAACTGCTGTTTGTGAAAAACTTGTGATGGAAGTCTTGCCAGAAATAAGTAGAAAAATAACGAAAGAAAATACACCAGTGAATAATCAGATAACACAGGAGCTAAAGGATACAGTTACAGACTTCTTCTGTAGGGATGACATTATCATTCAAGCCCCAGGAAAAAGGGACTTCAAATCTGCAAAAGATGGGGAGATTGAGACTATTAGTGAAACATATGAGCTATTTAGAAAGGAATATAATGAAACCACGAATTCAAATTGTTCCTTCAGCATGAAGGAATCAAAGTTTCATGATCTTTGCCCTCGGTTCATTATCCCAGTCAAGGAAAATTCTCACAATGTTTGCATTTGCAAGTATCGTGCTGATTTTGATTTCCTGATAAAAGCAGTGATATTTTTGATCCAGAGATTCCAGGACCGTGTAAGAATGTTTTAATTAAGTTACATTGCGCTACTGAAGGTTTGAAAAGGTAATGGCTCATTATTAGATGCCGTAAGTGAAATCAACAGTAAATTTACATACACTATGTGTTTAAAAGTATCCGGACACCTGGCTGAAAATGACTTACAAGTTTGTGGCACCCTCCGTCGGTAATGCTGGAATTCAATATGGTGTTGGCCCACCGTTAGCCTTGATGACAGCTTCCACTCTCGCAGGCATATGTTCAATCAGGTGCTGGAAGATTTATTGTGGAATGGCAGCTCTTTCTTCACAGAGTGCTGCATTGTGGAGAGGTATTGATGTTGGTTGGCGAGTCCAGGCGTTCCAAAATGTCCCAAAGGTGTTCTATAGGATTCAGGTCAGGACACTGTGCAGGCCAGTCCATTACAGGGATGTTATTGTCATGTAACCACTCTGCCACAGGCCGTGCATAATGAACAGATGCTCCATCATGTTGAAAGATGCAATTTCCATCCCTGAATTGCTCTTCAACAGTGGGAAGCAAGAAGGCACTTAAAACATCAATGTAGACCTGTGCTGTGACAGTGCCATGCAAAACAATAACGGGTGCAAGCCCCCTCCATGAAAAACACAATCACAACACCACCACCTTCGAATTTTACTGTTGGCATTACACACGCTGGCAGATGATGTTTACCGGGCATTCACCATACCCACACTCTGCCATTGGATCGCCACATTGTGTACCGTGATTTGTCACTACACACAATGTTTTTACACTGTTCAATCAACCAATGTTTACGCTCCTTACACCAAGCAAGGCATCGTTTGGCATTTACCGGCGTGATGTGTGGATCAAGAGCAGCTGCTTGACCATGAAACAAGTTTTTTCTTTTTCAGCCTAACTGTCATAGTATTTGCAGTGGATCCTGTTGCAGTTTGGAATTCCTGTGTGATGGTCTAGATAGATGGATGCCTGTTACACATTACCACCCTCTTCAACTGCTGGCAGTCTCTGTCAGTCAACAGACAAAGTCGGCCTGTATGCTTTTGTACTGTACATGTCCCTTCATGTTTCCACTTCACAATCACATTGGAAACAGTGGATCTAGGAATGTTTATGAGTGTGGAAATCTCACGTATAGATGTATGACACAAGTGACACCCAATCACCTGACCACGTTCGAAGTCCCTGTGTGCCGTGGAGCACCCCATTCTGCTCTCTCATGTCTAATGACTACTGAGGTCGCTGATAAGGAGTACCTGGCAGTAGGTGGCAGCACAATGCACCTAATATGAAAAACATATGTTTTTTGGGGGGGGGTGTCCAGATACTTTTGATCACATAGTGTACTTGAAAATCGACTGCTATGTTAAAAGTGTCCAGTCTGAATATTTTGACAACAAAAAGTGTGTCACAGAGGAAAATGAATGTGTGCTGCAAATCAACTTTGCTGTGAATTATGAAGCTCTTTATCAGGATGAGATAGCTAGTGCATATTGGAGTTATTTATTATCAACAATATTCACTAGCTGTGCTTGGCTTAAAGGTACAAAGCATGCAATTGTAGTTGTAAATAATGAACTTTCTCATGCTAAGGCGGATGTTTGGGTTTTTCTGAAAGCTGTTCTTACTAAACTGAAAACAAAGTTTCCTCAGTTGGAAAAAGTATTCGTGTTTTCCAATTGATGTGCTGCACAGTTCAAAAACGAATATACGTTACTGAGTCCGTATTTCACGAGTGAGGATTTTGGTGTGACAGGAGAGTGGCACCTTTTTGCAACATCCCATGGCAAAGGGACAGTGGACAGTGTAGGTGGCACTATAAAGCATAAAACATTTATGTGAGTAAAGGCCAGGAAAACCATTATCAATTATGCACTTGACTTCTACACTTGTATTTCACAACATGAATTGGATGTTAAAGCACTGTATGTCCCAGCAAAGAAAATAACTACACACAGATCAGTGTTGAAAGAGTAGTGGGATAGTTGTCCAGTACCCATGCTACAGTCTAAGTATCACTTTGGAGTGAAGAATGGTCAAGTCTGCGTTGGAATCTGTATGTGAAACTCAAAATTTGTTGTTAGCTTATCATGAGGGAAATATCTCCATCTAGGACATTGCACTGACTGATTTCATACAAGGTGCTCTAAAAATGGAAACCCCAAAACACAGCAAAGGCCAGACAAATAGGAAAATTCTGTATTACGCTAAGGGAATTGGTATTTGTGCAGAAAGATGTGAAGTATAACTGATTACATGCATCAGAGTGGTAGTTTCTGGATTTGGCCAGAAAAAAAAGACATTTCAATGGAAACTATATCTTTTATTCTTATAAAAGTTCCTCCTCCAGTTCCAGTGAACAGCGAGGGCCAGTTTCAGTTCAAATAGCTGTTTAAAATAACGGTATAAAACAGTGCTTTATCACTTCTGTAAGCAATAAACATAGTGCCTGATGTATACCATTTCTGGTGATATTTTTCTTATAGAAGAAATGTCAGTTATAAATCTCATTATTATGACCTTGTTTCTCATCAAAATGAATTATTTGATTTATTTCAGAGCATTCTACACTGTTTATTTGTAATACTTAGCTTGACTTCGGACAAGCTCAGTTAGTTGAATGAGGTCACTCCCCTCACATTTAAAGTCATACGCATCACAGCAATAACATGTTTCACAAATTAAAAATATCTAAATTTTTAAAAATTACTGTATTTCATCCCGTATTGATTTCTTGCCCAAGTTTAAAAAAATATAAGTGCTACAGTGTGACTAATAGTTTCACAGAACCTGCATCGTAAGTGATGTCAAAACAAAGTCATACCTGTCACCAAAATTAATTTTTGTTTGTCTTGATTTGTAAATTCTAAGAAAAGAAATAATGGCATAAATAAAGATTGTAAGCATTCTCAAGTAATAGGTAATCGCTTAAATTAGCAAAAATTAGAAAAGTTCTCAAAGAAAATACATAAGTCATTAAAATCTTCCGTACGTCACACACAAGACTAAGGAATGGATGTAGGATGGATAGAACATATTACCCTTATTACATGTCTGTGTACAGCAAATATTTCCTTCCACAGTGACGAGTTACTCTAGAATATGGCACCATAAGATCATAATGAATGGAGACAGGAAAAATGAGTCAGGGGAAACAGGGGTATTCAGAATATTTTATAGGAAAAGTAGGAGAAACTGGGATATTTGGAATATTTGTATTCAATCTCTGTGAAATTTCAAAACAAAGCAACCTACATATTTCAGTTAAATAATATATAAATACTTAGACATTGTCCAATTCTGTCATATTTTTATAGTGGCTTACAGGCAAATTTAACGTTGTGTTTTTTTTGTTAACTGTATGTTCGAATTACCCTACCGAGGTTTATTAGGACAGAGTAGTCATTTATATTTGTAATGTATGTCATGTGAGAGCAATAGGAACATACTTGATCTTAGTAGCATCTGTCTGATGATGTCATCAGAATCAGTACATCTGTTCTTGAGATATCAGATGTCAACAAATATCAAAATGAATATAGTTACTTTAACACAATACAACATTTGTTATTTTTAAAGGAAAGAATGTTACCTTTTCCAGGCTTGCACATATAATATGCTGAAACAGGATAAAAAAAAATTTTTTGGAGTAAAGTCATCAATGAAAGTTAAGTTGCAAGCACAGACATAATCACATCGAATGCTTGTCAAAGTTTTTGGCGAATATGCTCTTAAGAAAACACAGAGTTTAGAGTGGTTAAAAAAATTCAAAAGTGTTGATTTTGACGTGAGAAACGATCACCACAGGAAACCACGTAAAAAGTTCGAAGACAACAAATTGCATGCCTTATTGGATGAAGATGATGCTCCAACTCAACAGGAACTCGCGAAACAATTGAGTGTGACTCAGAAAGCCATTTCTTTTTGGTTGAAAGCTATGGGAAAGTTCAGAAAGTGGGAAAATGGGTTCTGCATGAACTGAATGAGGGACAGCAAACAAATTGAAAGACCACTTGTGAAATGCTGCTCGCTAGATACAAAAGACAGTCGTTTTTCCATCGTATAGTGACAGGTGATGAAAAATGGATATATTTTGAGAAAGCTAAGCATTGTGAATTATCGGGGAATCCAGGCAAACCATCGACAGCCAATGCAAGACCAATTCGCTTTGGAAAGAAAACGATGCTCTGTGTTTGGTGGAATCAGTAGAGTGTTATCTGTTACTAGCTGCTAAAACCTGGTGAAACCATTAACACTGATCGCTACCAACAGCATATGATCAATTTAAATCGAGCATTATGTGAAAAATGACCGGGATATGGAAAAAGGCAACACAGAGTCATATAGCTCCATGATGATGCACCATCACACACAGCTAAACGGGTCAGGCAACCAATCAAGGTGTTTCGTAGGGAAATACTAAGGCATGTGGCTTATTCTCCAACTTGGCTCCATCCGATTATCATTTGTTTGCTCACTGGGACACGCTGTCACTGAACATTGCATCAGTTCATATGAAAATTTACAAAAATGGCTCAGTGATTGGTTCGCTTCAAAGGAAGAACTGCTTTTTGGCATGACGTAGAGTTCCCATTTTAACATGGCATTTTTACTTTGGTCAACACTCATGCAAAGACGATTAAAGTGATCTCCATGTTGCCCACGATACACTGTTTCCTGGGGTAGCTCCTGTTTTGGAGGTCTCCAATCACTTTTAGCTGTTTTCTGCCAATGTTGAAGCCTCTCTTCTGTCCTTGACTTCACAAAGGGGGAGACACTTGAAATGAAGCTAAATTTTCCTGCTGCGAAAACACTGAGCAACAGGTTCATACCCATGAAATGGGAGTCTGTCATCAGTGTTGACTTCAATCCGTTTGGATTTTGCTGTAACTGTCCATCTGATACTGAATGAAGCTATTCCGGTCAGAACCTGGATCTTCTCAGCTTTGAATGGTATCAAACCTTCCGTCACCTGGCGGAAAGTTTGGTGAAGAGCAATATCGACTTGTTTCGAGTGGCACGGTTGGTGCCACATAGTGGAAACATATTTTCCTACCACGTAGCACAAGGCTATAGCTGCCACCCAAAGTATATTTGGGCTTGATCCCCAACTTGAGCCTTTGAGGTTTTTGAAGATAGTGTGCTGCAACTCCATTCTGGCACTGTCACAATGTTCTTTGAATGTCGGACTTCTGTCAAAGAATAACCTCAAAGTATTTAGAGAACGACATTGATTATCAGCAAAATGAATTGACCCTTTGTTATCAGTTTAATGGGGCCATGATATGTGTATTTCACATTGATTTCAATGAGATCATTTTTCGTTGCCCAGTCATAAGTTTATGGCATCTCTTGTTTCAGAAATATAGCTGTTGCACAAGAATTTGCCAAGTTTACACTTAAAACTCTTCCACTGTTCTTAATAATATACGCTGCAGAACACATACTTCAAAAAATTCATGGCAGCAATCATTTTAAGATTATTATATTCACCATTACTATGTTGAATGAATACTATATCATCACTGGAATTGTTATAAACAACTTCACCATTTGAATATGATGGTCTTCTATCAACACTAATGCTTTTAGAATTTTTGTTTTTGTTTATTTTCTCCTTTGGCTTAACCCCCCCCCCCCCCCCCCCCCCCCCGCCCCCCCCCCCGTGAACCATGGACCTTGCCATTGATGGGGAGGCTTGCGTGCCTCAGCGATACAGATAGCCATACCGTAGTTGCAACCACAACGGAGGGGTATCTGTTGAGAGGCCAGACAAATGTGTGGTTGCTAAAGAGGGGCAGCAGCCTTTTCAGTGTGTGGTTGCTAAAGAGGGGCAGCAGCCTTTTCAGTAGTTGCAGTTCTGGATGATTGACTGATCTGGTCTTGAAACACTAACCAAAATGGCCTTTCTGTGCTGGTACTGTGAACGGCTGAAAGCAAGGGGAAACTAAAACCATAATTTTTCCCGAGGGCATGCAGCTTTACTGTATGGTTAAATGATGATGGAGTCCTCTTGGGTAAAATATTCCGGAGGTAAAGTAGTCCCCCATTTGGATCTCCAGGTGGGAACTACTCAGGAGAACATCATTATCAGGAGAAAGAAAACTGGTGTTCTACGGATCGGAGCGTGGAATGTCAGATCCCTTAATCAGGCAGGTAGGTTAGAAAATTGAAAAAGGTAAGTGGATAGGTTAAAGTTAGATTTAGTGCGAATTAGTGAAGTTCGTTGGCAGGAGGAACAAGACTTCTGGTCAGGTGAATACAGGCTTATAAATACAAAATCAAATAGGGGTAATGCAAGAATAGATATAATAATGAATAAAAAAATAGGAGTGCGGGTAAGCTACTAAAAACAGCATAGTGAACACATTATTATGGCCGAGATAGACACGAAACCCATGCCTACATGCCAACTAGCTCCACAGATGACGAAGAGATTGATGAAATGTATGACGAGATAAAAGAAATTATTCAGATAGTGAAGGGAGACGAAAATTTAATAGTCATGGGTGACTGGAATTAGGTAGTAGGAAAAGGAAGAGAAGGAAACATAGTAGGCGAATACAGAATGGGGATAAAAAATGAAAGAGGAAGCCGCCTGGTAGAATTTCGCACAGAGCATAACTTAATCATAGCTAACACTTGGTTCAAAAATCATAAAAGAAGGTTGTATACATGGAAGAGGCCTGGAGATACTCGAAGGTATCAGATAAACTATATTATGCTAAGACAGAGATTTAGGAACCAGGTTATAAATTGTAAGACATTTCCAGGGGCAGATGTGGACTCTGACCACAATCTATTGGTTATGACCTGTAGATTAAAACTGAAGAAACTGCAAAAAGGTGGGAATTTGAGGAGATGGGACCTGGATAACTGACTAAACCAGAGGTTGTACAGAGTTTCAGGGAGAGCATAAGGGAACAATTGACAAGAATGAGGGAAAGAAATACAGTAGAAGAAGAATGGGTAGCTCTGAGGGATGAAGTAGTGAAGGAGGCAGAGGATCAAGCAGGTAAAAAGACGAGGGCTAATAGAAATCCTTGGGTAACGGATGATATATTGAATTTAACTGATGAAAGGAGAGAATATAAAAATGCAGTAAATGAAGCAGGCGAAAAGGAATACAAACTTCTAAAATATGAGATTGACAGGAAGTGCAAAATGGCTAAGCAGGGATGGCTAGAGGACAAATGTAGAGATGTAGAGGCATATCTCACTAGGGATAAGATAGATACTGCTCTGCCTACAGGAAAATTAAAGAGACCTTTGGAGAAAAGAGAACCACTTGCATGAATATCGAGAGCTCAGATGGAAACCCAGTTCTAAGCAAAGAAGGGAAAGCAGAAAGGTGGAAGGAGTATGTAGAGGGTCTGTAAAAAGGCGATGTACTTGAGGACAATATTATGGAAATGGAAGAAGATGTAGATGAAGATGAAATGGGAGATATGATTCTGCGTGAAGAGTTTGACAGAGCACTGAAAGGCCTAAGCCGAAACAAGGCCCCGGGAGTAGACAACATTCCATGAGACAGGCGAAATACCCTCAAACTTCAAGAAGAATGTAATAATCCCAAAGAAACCAGGTGTTGACAGATGTGAAAATTACCGAACTATCAGTTTAATGAGCCAGCTGCAAAAGACTAATGTGAATTCTTTACAGATGAATGGAAAAACTGGTAAAGCCGACCTCGGGGAATATCAGTTTGGATTCCATAGAAATATTGGAACATGTGAGGCAATACTGACCCTTACGACTTATCTTAGAAGCTAGATTAAGAAAAGGCAAACCTATGTTTCTAGCATTTTTAGGCTTGGAGAAAGCTTTTGACAGTATTGACTGGAATACTCTCTTTCAAATTATAAAGGTGGCAGGGGTAAAATACAGGGAGGGAAAGGCTATTTACAATTTGTACAGAAACCAGATGGCAGTTATAAGAGTCGAGGGGCATGAAAGGGAAGCAGTGGTTGGGAAGGGAGTGAGACAGGGTTGTAGCCTCTCCCCAATGTTATTCAATCTGTATATTGAGCAAGCAGTAAAGGAAACAAAAGAAAAATTCAGAGTAGGTATTGAAATCCATGGAGAAGAAATAAAAACTTTGAGGTTCGTCGATGGCACTGTAATTCTGTCAGAGACAGCAAAGGACTTGGAAGAGCAGTTGAAGGGAATGGACAGTGTCTTGAAAGGTGGATATAAGATGAACGTCAACAAAAGCAAAATGAAGATAATGGAATGTAGTCAAATTAAGTCAGGTGATGCTGCGGGAATTAGATTAGGAAATGAGACACTTAAAGTAGTAGATGAGTTTAGCTATTTGGGGAGCAAAATAACTGATGATGGTCGAAGTAGAGAGGATATAAAATGTAGACTGGCAATGACAAGAAAAGCGTTTCTGAAGAAGAGAAATTTGTTAACATCGAGTGTAAATTTAAGTGTCAGGAAGTCGTTTCTGAAAGTATTTGTATGGAGTGTAGCAATGAAGGGAAGTGAAACATGGATAATAAATAGTTTGGACAGGAAGAGAATAGAAGCCTTCGAAATGTGGTGCTACAGAAGAATGTTGAAGTTAAGATCGGTAGATCACATAACTAATGATGAGGTATTGAATGGAATTGGGGAGGAGTTCGTGGCACAACTTGACTAGTAGAAGGGATCAGTTGGTAGGATATGTTCTGAGGCATCAAGGGATTACCAATTTAGTATTGGAGGGCAGCGTGGAGGGTAAAAATTGTAGAGGGAGACCAAGAGATGAATACACTAAGCAGATTCAGAAGGATGTAGGCTGCAGTACGCACTGGGAAATGGAGCAGCTTGCACAGGATAGAGTAGCATGGAGGGCTGCATCAAACCAGTCTCAGGACTGAAGACCACAACAACAACAACAACAACAACAACAACATGTGCTAATGTCAGAAGAGGAAAAAGGGGGTGGGGGGGGGGGGGGTAGAGGAAGCAACTGCTGTGTTTTACCTAGCTTTCCATTTGTCTACATTTTATATGTTTTTACCACATTCATCTCATAAAAGTATTTATAAGGGCACTGATAATCATGATGTGCGATGCATTAAAGAGAAAACTACCGTCAGATTCTTCTGTGCTAGGGACCTGCTCTCTCCCTAGGAAACATGTTAGTGGTTATAGAACTAAGGGTAAGGTGACACCAGTCCCACTCTACACCATCTTGAAGGCAATATGTGTTGTCATCAATTTGTCACTGAATATCACTGTATGTATGGTGTATTTCCCACCTCATGATCTACTTGAAATATGAGTCTCAAAGACCCAATTAGGCAACTCTCCAGAGACTACAACTTGTTGAGGATTTTAATGCAGATCATATGCTTTGGGTTTCCAATAATACCTACCCCAGTGGTTAAGTTCTTGAAAGACTCTTTGTACCAGAAGACATGTGTCTTTTGAACAGAGGTCAAGTGAAGCATTTCAGCTGGGCAACAAGATCATTCCCAGGCATTGACCTGTATTTTTATTTGCCAGCACAGATATTTCAGAGTGCTAACTGGACACTCACCTTTACTCAAGCAATCATTTCATCAACTGGATACACTTCCCAGAAGAAACCTTGAAATAAAGCAGCTGAAGTGGGTGCCCAGCAAAGTGAAGTGGAAGTTCTTGTAGCACCTTAAAAGACAGTGTGGTCCCTAGTGAAATGATGAATATTGCTCTGCTGGTAGGATCAGATGGGTAACATTATGAAGTTTGAAGACCAGATCATCAAGGGACAATCATTTGAGTGACAGGAATAGAACTGCAGTTAAGAATTAAAGAGAGTAGTAAAAGGTCATGAGAATTTCTGAATTCCATTCGTCTTCTGCCTTCATCTCAAGAGTATGGGAACTGATAAGGAAGATCCCTGGTAAAGGCTGATTGACACCTGTTGCAGTAAATAATTGATGTGATTATTTTAATGTCTCCATCTGACACAGCAAACCCACTGATTAATTCCTTTCATAACATAGGACTGCTGCTAAGAAAAGTCCCACATTTCTAGGTTGGAAAGAAGTTGCAGAGGGGATGTGGTTGAACTTAAGTTCAGGTGATCTAGAAGATTATAGCTGCCTCATCTTCATGTGGAAGTTGGAAAATGCCTGGTTTGTTGCTAAGGATGCAGCCCCAGGACCAGATGTTATTATTTACAGCTGACGTGTCCAGTTGTGTAAGGGGTTGAAATAAATCCATCTATGGTTGCTGATACTATATCCAAACATGGAGAAAAGTTATTATGACAGTCCTCTTAAAACTATAGAAGCAATCACAAGCAGTGTTGGAAAGATCCTTGAGTGGCAGTAAACTGCTTCACAGTGTGTGTGTCAGACAGAAATAAACTTGACATCTTGAGGTGTCTGGTCTTCTGCCAGATATCAGGGTCATTCAGCATTTCCAGCTTCTTGATATTTCAATACATCTCTTCCCTTTAAAGTCTCTTGATGTAATTCTTCAGAATTTCCTGACAATTTGTTGATACCTTGAGGATATCAGCAGCATCAGTGTGGCATTACTTTTCAGCAGTGTGACTTATTATCTTTATCAAGTGCTGCTCGTTCAAAGAAACGGGTCCGGTATTTATACCTATGGTCTTCTCCCTCCATGATTGGTTCCAGGCCTTCTGTCTGCTCTCCGTTCCCCCTAGTAGCATCCTGAGGCATTGCCTCTTTGTACAGTGCACCAGTCTGCATGCTGGCATTCTGTTTTCGGTCTGGTGCAGTTCTAGATGTTCCCATTGCTGTCGTCTTCCACTAGAATTATCCTGTGACATTCCATCTTTGGTCTGGTGCACCTGGTGCTCTGCTCCCCATGTCCAGACTCTCAACTCTTTTTGTAGATTTCTGCTACTGCCCATTTGTGTTTTCAATAACTACAGTGCAGGATCCCAGGCTGTACTGAGGTGTAACCCAATGTTGTGATTCATGAGGTTCTTTGTCACCTTTATCTCTGTAGACTTTCTTACAACACTGTACCAATATGCAGGGGTCTGTATCAGAACCCTCATTTCACCAAAGTTCATGGAATGAGTAAGTTTCAGACATCGCTTGGCAACGTTTTAGTCAGAACATCAGAGGCACACGCAGCATGAATAAGAAATATTGGAGAGAGCTTGTATGGTATGATCTTTCTATCTAAATATACATTTATTAGTCAGACCACAATATCTTCACCTGAAACTATTATACATTTAATTTAATGACTCACTATCAGAGATGCTTTAAGGTGAAAAGCTGTATTGTTCACAGGCATATGATGAATTTTCTGTGGATGTGTAACCATTTCTATATTGTTTCCAGTTCCTAAATGCACTATTTTTCTGTTAATTTTCAGGTAGGTGGTGCTACAGGTTACATTGGGGATCCAAGTGAGAGAACAACAGATAGGCCTGCACTCAGTGCAGAATACATAAAACATAATGTGAGTGGCATAACAGAGAATGTAGAACAACTGTTTAAAAATCATGACACATTTTTGTGGAAAGGTCAGGGTCATGGAGATGATGGTGACTTAGTGCCAGTTACGTATGTAAAAACAGAATTGATCAGTTGTTATTGTGTATCATGTGAACATATATAACATAGTGTTTATCTTACAGAATAGTCAACAACTATACTTGGTATGAAAAATTGAATGTACTGTCATTTATGGGCAACATAGGACGCAACTTCAGGATGGGAACCATGCTTTCTCGGCAGAGTGTAGGATCTCGTATAGCATCTGAGACTGGCATGAGCTTCACAGAATTCACTTACCAAATTTTCCAAGCATATGATTGGTTATACCTACTTGAGAATTATGACTGCAGATTTCAGATTGGTGGTAGCGACCAGATGGGAAATATTGTCTCAGGACATGACTTAATTTCAAGAGTTTCAAATAGAAAAGTTTATGGTAAGTTGTGAAATGCATGTGGAAAATATACACTCTGTTTATACTTCCTGTACAGTTCATCCTAGATTGTGTTCATCAGAAGCTTGAAATACTCAGTTGAAAGCAAATTAAGAGTTTTTGCTTGGGGAGACATTGAAGCTTTGTATGTTTGAGCGATAAGAATAAGACGTGGTATTACTTATGCAAATACTTCCATGTTACAAATAATCTGATAGAGTAATTGTTTATTTTTTTGAGGTAACTTTCATGCTGTGATGAATTATCATTTATCGGAATCTTAAACAGGAGTTCTGCAAAAGACACACTTTTCTTGATACATGGTTCAAAAATAACAGTGCACATAGCTATCATGGGATGAGGAAGACAATGATACAGGTTGTGTAGAATGATAGAAGAAGTTGCAGATATTATTATTCTAGTTCCTAGGGGACATTTTTGGTTCCTGCTGGGTGGAAACAAAAATTAGTTGAACCCCTACCCAGCAATGGTAACCCAAAATCAGCTTGCAATTACAGGCAAAACACCGTACTTCCATAGTGTTGAGTGCTTTGGAATGTGTTTCTCATGACCAGCTGGTTGACTGCCAAAGACCTATAAACAACCATGACAAATATAAATCAACTTTTTGTTAACACTGCAGCATAGCATTAATCAAAGTGATCACTTCAGGAAGGGTAAAATGGGAATTTTAATACTGCTTGCTTATGTCAAGGTATTTGAAACTACTGACTACAGTATCAAACGTTTGCAAAATGAAATAGCTATAAGTTGCTATATGGTCAACAGTCATGCAAGAAACAAATATCAATAGATTGCCTGTGGAACCATGAAGGGAACTGGTAAATTGTAAAGTAAATACATCCTTATCACCTCTCAGGTTTCAGTCCTTGGCTCATTGTTCTGCTGTTCACCAGTTGTATCTCGTTAGTTTCCATTCCTATGACTATCATGTACACACATGCCAGTGACATCAGGCGGTGCCCATGTTGGCCATTAGAATATTGCTTCAGCTATCTCGGGTGTTAATGAAGACCTTTGTCCAGTATTAAGACAGGAACAAAATCATGGTCTCAAATGCTAGGTAAGCATCATATTGCTCCAAAGGTTGATCAATGAATGTGTATGTGAAGCATTTCCTCTCGCATTCTGTGATAGTACTTCATTCCATATCAGAAAACTGCAATAGATCTCAGCATAATCATTTATTAGCAGAATAGACTGTCAGAGCATATGAGAAATCTCTCTTTTTTGCTTACATTCGATTCAAAAATTTGGGAACATTTCCACCCAAACTAAAATAAGAATTGGTATAATCCGCAATTCTGCTAAATTTATTATTTTGAAGTATGAAGTCTTGAGCTAGCGAGGAATGCTTCTGTGACAAAGGAATAGATATAAAAAAGTTACGTTTAACTCAATTAATTGAAAGAACCAATGATAAAAGTCATTTCAATGAAGATTTAAAACGATAAATTTCAAAGCATCCAATGAGATTCAAATCCACAGCCTGATTAATGTGAGGCCTTTACCTTAACCGTTACACTATGCAATCAGTGTGTTATACATTCCTTTTTTGCAGCTGAAGAGCGTCATGTGAAATTTTAGTTATATTTTTTTAACCGGTTTCACAATGTAGCATTTTACATTTTCCGGTACCCAAAAATTACACATCAAATTTGATTTTCATCCTCCATTTTTGTACATCTGTTCATAGATTTTCTTCAATATTTCCTCTGAAATAGATCCGAATTCCCTGAATCCATGTGGTCAGTGGTCTCCCTCTTTTCTTTCTTCCTGATGGCTCCCATTCCATAATTCTATGTGGTAATCTCCCCTTTGACATCCTTTTTGTGTGTCCATATCATAACAGTTATTTTTCTTCTACAAAATCTGCAATTGAATTTGTTATGTCCATTTTCTTCCTGATGACTTAATTTCTGATTATTTCTCGCCTAGATATCCCTGAGGACTGCCTCCGAAAGTCCATCTCCATCGCCATCAACCTTTTCCCTAATTGCAACTTCACTGGCCATACTTCTGCTCCATATGTCGTAATGCTTCTGATAATTATGCTGAAGATTTTTCTTTTTGTTTCCTTTCTAATCTGTTGGTTCCATAAAATACCATTTGCTGTTCCAATAGTAAACCTCCCAACATTTATTCTTGAATTTATTTCCTTGTCTTTTTTTCCATCTTGTGTGATACTGACTCCTAGATATTTGTACTCTTCAGCGTGTTTAATAGTTCCCATCCCTTCATCCAGTATCAAATCTTGATTTGTCCACAGCTCGTGGTCTAGTGGCTAGCATTGCTGCCTCTAGTTCACAGGGTCCTGGTTTCGATTACAGCCGGGTTTGGGATTTCCTCAGCCCTGGGACTGGGTGTTTGTGTTATCTCTTCATTTCATCATCATCATCATCATTCATGACAGTGGCTAGATTGGATTGTGCAAAAATTGGACTTTGTTACAATTGGGTCTTGGGTGCTGATGACCGCCCAGCTGAGTGCCCCACAAACCCAACATTGTCACCCCAAATCTTGATTTGTGTCTCCTATTACCAAATATTTTGTTTTATTCCTGTTGACCTGGAGTCCCCATTTTTATACTCCTCTATTAATTTCATTGTGATGTATTCTCTATGTCTTCTTTATCTTGTGCCAAAATTAGCTGGTCATCAGCAAATTGTAAAGAATATATCATATCATTTACTGGGATCCCCATGTTTTTAAATTTTCTGTTGTAGTTTTCCAATGATTTTCTGTATATATTTTATAAAGTGTTGGTGACAGACTGCATCCTTGACATAATCCTTTTGTAACTTTAAATCCAGGTGGGAGATAATTTTGTGCTTTTATTCTATAGAGTTTTCATAAATGTTCTGAATTGCTTTAATTATTACGGAACTAATGTTAAACACTTTTAAAGCTTTCCACAAGTTACATATGGGTATATCATCATACACTTTTTCTATGTCTACAAATATTGAATTATGGGGTTGATTTCTAACTTTTTTCTTGTCAATTATATGTTGTAAGCAAAATATATGAACTGTAGTTGACGTCACTGCTCTGAAGCCATTGGCCTAAATTTCCTTAAATTCTGTTTCCAAAAATTGTTTGATAATCTTTCCATAAAGTCTGCTAAATACATTAGTTACAGTTATTCCTCTTTCCTTCTCGCACTCATCTTTTCTTCCTTTCTTTTCGATTGTTGGTATAAATCCTACTTTCCAGTCTTCTGGTATGGCCTCACCATTTGAGCATTTTTCAAAAAGACTTCTCAAAAGTTTGTGTAATTCATCTGTACCATATTTCATCAGTTCAGTTGGTACTCCTGCAATTGTAGTAGCACTTTTTTTTAAAACTTTTAATTGAT
This sequence comes from Schistocerca americana, assembly GCF_021461395.2. NCBI lineage: Eukaryota > Metazoa > Arthropoda > Insecta > Orthoptera > Acrididae > Schistocerca > Schistocerca americana. Next base: position 544,384,227 of record NC_060120.1, on the reverse strand, counting down.
GTTTTTACTGCTTCTACATCCAGTGAAATTCTGCCATTATTTTCTGTTTCTTCTATATCATTATTAATTCTATTCAAAAATTCTCATTTGTTTTCAGTCACTAATTCTTTGAAGTATTTTTCTCAAGTCTGGATACTAATGTAGTTGATTTGTTGAGTTTCTTTAGAATTTTTTCTCGTTGTTTTCAATATCTTCAAAGTCTCTGAGCTTCTCTTACAATATTCGCAAACAAGGGCGCACCAGGATGAATGGCTGCAGGGTGTGAAACTTGGGACCTTAACCTATGTACTGGATAGATGATTTCAAAACGTCGATCCCAACACCGGGATCCTTTTCTTGTGAGAAGAAATAAGAAAGATAGTTGCCTTTTGAGTTTTAATATATATTAAAGAGTAGGGAGTATGACTTTAAGCTAACATAGACCTGTAAGGCTATGCAAACTTGAATATTACACTTCTTCACCCAAGTCGTGTGTAGTTTGATCGTATTGCTATATTTCCCTATCTTTCTCTTTAGCTCTAAATTGACAAGCATTGCTTCTGAAACTTGGGACATTATAAATTTGCTTGTTCATCACTCTAGTTTCTTAGTTGTTAAAATTCCATTTCTGTTTAATATACCCTCAACTCCTCTTTATAGATTACCATTTCTAGTCGATTACAAAAATATATTTCAGTTCATATTTTAATATTTTATTCCTCATGAACGTAAACACTGGTTCTTCAAGATGAATATTTATTTATTTATTGTTCATTTTACTAGTAGTGCAATGTAAAAACAAGTGTAACACAGCATTTAAGAGTTGTGCATTAGCGTGATACCTTCCCTTTCCATTTTTTCCAAGGAGCATTTTATAAGGATCCATCAGCTTAATACTAGTAAAACATAAGTGTGTGTGTGTGTGTGTGTGTGTGTGTGTGTGTGTGTCAGAAGCACCACACCAAGGAATTTAACATTTTCAGAGGTGGTGTTATGATTTGAACATTTGTTTTCCTTGCTTGCCGTAGAGCTATAATAAATTGAAAGACTCTTCCTGTTGTTTTTGCTTTCACATTGTGTCGATTTCCTAGTTACAGGCGTGATGGAGAGCATAATGTCAAATGTTTTACTGTGGTTAGTATTCCACACGATAATATAGGTGGTTGTATATTCGATCATCCATACAACTGTATTGCTTTCAGTAAATGGTATCGCGTGCTTTCAGGCCACATTGGTTCCTGAACATTCAGATAATGTGCATTTGTCGTATCAGTAATGGCTAGGCAGTGGCTGACAAAATTCCACATTCCCTACACTGCTCAACAAACAGATCTGTGTGTGAGCGATTAAGTGCCGTTTATTGTTTGTAGTTCCTCTGGAACAAACAAGCTAAAGCTTTTGTTATACAATGCAGTTGGTTTGATCTACCTAAAAACTTATTTTTGCATGTTGATTTCTTATCTGTGTTAGCAACTTGTCTCTCTTTCTTTACAGGTTTAACTGTCCCTCTTGTCACTACAGAGACCGGCAATAAATTTGGAAAATCTGAGGGGAATGCAGTATGGTTGAACAGAGAAAAAACTTCACCATTTGAACTATATCAGTTTTTTATACGATCTCGAGACTCAGAAGTAGAAAATCTTTTAAAATTATTCACTTTCTATTCAACAGGAAAAATTAATGAGATTATGCAACAACATAAGGTGATTCATGTTTTATAAAATGTTAGTACTTTTTCTATATGAGAGAGAGAGAGAGAGAGAGAGAGAGAGAGAGAGAGAGAGAGAGAGAGAGAGAGAGACCTAATATCTGTTAAAATGTATTTTTATTGTTTAAAGTCTAAAAATTATTTTCTTCATTTTAAGGTAAAGCCAGAAGCTCGATTAGCACAGAAGAAATTGGCTGAACAAGTTACAGTCCTTGTTCATGGAGGTTTGTATTGAAAACATTATAACTACAAATGGGTGGTCTTAATAATGTTGAAATAGGTAAAAAGACTGTCACTACATTAGAAGGAGGGAAAGTTTAGCAAAACCATCAACATTGTAAAACTGATACAGGCAGTGAAACTTTTAGATTCTTTCATTTAGATCTAAAGAATGAAATACACTGAAGAGCCAAAGAAACTGGTACACCTGCCTAATATCGTGTAGGGCCCCTGCGAGCGCACAGAATGCCGCAACATGACATGGCATGGACTCTACTAATGTCTGAAGTAGTGCTGGAGGAAATTTACACCATGAATCCTGCAGGGCTGTCCATAAATCAGTGAGAGTATGAGGCGGTGGAGATCTCTTCTGAACAGCACTTTGCAAGACATCTGAGATATGCTCAGTAATATTCATGTCTGGGGAGCTTGGTGGCTAGTGGAAGTGTTTAAGCTCAGAAGAGTGTTCCTGGAGCCACCCTGTAGCAGTTCTGGACATGTGGGGTGTCGCATTGTTCTGCTGGAATTGCCCAAGAGTGTCAGGATGCACATTGGACATGAATGGATGCAGGTGATCACACAGGATACTTACATACATGTCACCTGTCAGAGTCATATCCAGACGTATCAAGAGTCCTATATCACTCCAACTGCATTTGCTCCACACTATTACAGAGCCTCCACCAGCTTGAACAGACCCCTGCTGACATGCAGGGTCCATGGATTCATGAGGTTGTCTCCATACCCATGCACATCCATCCACTTGATACAATGTGCTATGAGGCTTGTCCAACCACCCAACATGTTTCCAATCATCAGTAGTCCAAAGTCAGTTTTGATGGGCCCAGGTGAGGCGTAAAATTTTGTGTCGTGTAATCAAGGGTACAAGAGTGGGCTGTCGCCTCCGAAAGCCCATATTGATAATGTTCTGTTGAATGCTTTCCACGCTGACAGCCGGCCGGAGTGGCCGAGTGGTTCTAGGCGCTTCAGTCTGGAATCACGCGACCGCTACGGTCGCAGGTTCGAATCCTGCCTCGGGCATGGATGTGTGTGATGTCCTTAGGTTAGTTAGGTTCAAGTAGTTCTAAGTTCTAGGGGACTGATGACCTCAGCAGTTAAGTCCCTTGGTGCTCAGAGCCATTTGAACCATGCTGACACTTGTTGATGTCCCAGCATTGAAATCTGCAGCAATTTGCGGAAGCGTTGCACTTCTGTCATGTTGAATGATTCTCTTAGTTGTCATTGGTCCCATTCTTACAGGATCTTTTTCCGTCTGCAGCAGCGCTGGAGATTTTTTACCGGATACCTGATATTCACAGTACACTTGTGAAATGGTTGTATGGGAAAATCCCCACTTCATCACTACCTGTGTCCCATCGCTTGTGTGCCGGCTAAAACACCACTTTCATCTTTATAACCTGCCATGTAGCAGCAGTGACATATCTAACAACTGCACCAGACACCCGTTGTCTTATATAGGTGTTGCAGATTGCACCATCGTATTTTGCCTATTTGCGTATCTCTGTTTTTGAATACACATGCCTATACCAGTCTCTGTGGCGCTTCAGTGTATAAATATGAGAAAACATTTTGAAATATTGCGCAGAGGTTGGAAGGGAGGGTGGGTTTCTCAATAGCTATTGTCAGTAATGTGTGACAGACTTATGATTCTGAAAGCCTGAGATGCATTTCACTTAATTTTTTGTGTTTGTATCATCTGTACCTCTGTTTTTATTTTTTCATTTGCAACTATTTACAGTTTTCAATCTACCTGAACATAATATGGAGTTTTATACATGAATCTGTTTTTGTTTCTGTTTTCGTGTTAGTTGTTGACTTTTGTGTTAGGAATTAATAAATAGTGTCAATGTGCTGCGTCTAGTAATAGTACCATGATCCTGAATATGTGTGTCCCGAATATCCTATTTGTCTCTGTTGTATACAGAAATTATTCTTTGAGGCTTGGTACATTGTTACACTTTATGTCAGTCTTGTATTTATGACTTGCTCTGCACATTGTTCAACATCATCACTGGAATGGGGCTTAGTTTCTACTTAGACTCTTTATGCAATAGTAATTAACTTTTGATCAGTATATTAGACATATAAAATGCTTTCTGAGTTGTTATAGCCCCTGATGAAGTCTCCAGCTTTGGAGTCGAAACATTAGGCAGAGAAATATCTCTTAGACAACAGCCTAGTTCCCCAAAAACAAATATCATCAAAAATGCAAATATTGAATGCAAAAATCTGCATTATAGAAAACCTGTATTATAGAAATTAGCTCTTAAATACATTGATATCAAGTTAGGTGAGCTCTTATGTGGTTATGAATTACCCCCTATCGTATTCTGGCTGCAAAGAAAGAAACTAAATTTGTTGTAGAAGATAAAATAAATATGAATGTTGTGTATGACAAAGCCTCAGAATTGTAATCGTCATCTCTATAAGTCATCAGCAACAACTAATGTTTTAGTACCTTTTATTTATTCACCTTGTATTTCCCTGTTTTATCTCTTCAGAGAAAATCATGTGAACATTGTAAAACTTTTGTAATGTGTGGTGCCTGCAGGAGTTTTTCATCATTAGCTACAGCTGAGGCGAATTTAAATCTTTTGGAGTTAAGACTGCTGTAAATGATCAAACTTATAAGCTGTTTGCTTTCTATGGTTTTGTCAAACAAATGTTCTCATATACAGACCAAGTTTTTCAAACTTACCATCACTTTTGGAGCAGCTCTCCCATTATATAGTTATTACTTTGTATAGTATTTTGACATAAGTGGTAATGGCTACCAGCACAGACATCGACTTTAGCACTGGGTATAAAGGCAAAGGAAACAGATGCTGGTCCTGAGAATGTTTGAAATTGAGAGGTAAATGTACCAATGAAAATCTGCATATGGAAGAATTAAGTACAAAACTCAAAGTTTACATGAACTCTCTCAGAATGAGCTATAAAACGGGCATGTTCTAGCATGAGAGAGAGAGAGAGAGAGAGAGAGAGAGAGAGAGAGAGAGAGAGGTTACAGGTCAGTCTGTAATTCCTAATTGGTTCAGAGCAAATGCATAAAGACAAATTTCCTGTGATGGCAGGTGACTTATATCACTGGCAAGACTATCACAGGGCACGTTCGAGAGGTGGAGATTTTGGGACTCTATAAGGATACTCATACCAGGAGACTCAAGGAATTCATGGGTCTGAATAACACTCTCTTATTGTATTCAGACTAAACTAATACACTGAAGGTTAATTCTAAACATTAGAAAAAACAAAGAATTCAATTGTTGGAACAAGAGAAGTCAGTCTCTCAGTTTGTGGGGTGAGTGCAAACAGAAGTAGCAACCACTAGCAGCATTGTAAAGTATGAACATTGAGAGCAGCACTCCAGGTGAGAAAACAGATTTGAAACAACTTACCTGAGTCTAGCAGTGAGTGACACAGAGTTCATCTGACAGAGAAGTTTCTTGAGTACGAAAATCCAAGGTTTTTAAAGGGTTGTGGTGGCACCCTGTTTGGCAAGACTCAAGTTTCACGTGGAATTTGCAGTCTCCCCTCCACAACGGCCACACGCCGGTTAGGTGATTCTACCTCCACACGGACAGGAGGCAGGGCGTGACTGCCAGCGCTCCTCGTTTTACTTAAATGTACTATGTTATTCAAAAGAACAAGTTTCCCTAGCTAATAACACACACACATTTTGGATATGCAATAAACACATAAGGTAAATCTTAATAATGGCAACAGAGTTTGTTATGGCAGCAAATATATGTGGTTATTGTACAAAGCTTTAAAACCATTCAGTGGTTTGCTGAGGACGACTGTATGGAAAATATTGACAGTTCAATAATTATTGTATCCTATTTGAGCAGCAAATGGACAAAATGTTGGAAACTCATTCTTCAGCAGACTGTAAAACTCTGAAAAGTCATATCCCATGTATTGCCAAACTATGCATTAAATGTTATATCAGCCTAAGACACAGATATATTATGAACATAATGCTTGAAGTATGCAGAAAAAAATGTCACAAGAACACCAGCAGACAAAAACTTTAATAAAGAAACGAAAACGAACTGTTTGCATCTGCTAAATGTTTATGTACAAAGAAATAGCCAACTTGTTACAGCACGTTAAAGTGGAAATCTCACGAACTTAATCCTTTTTAATTGCTGTACACTAAATTAAAGCCAACTCCTTCGGCAATTTTGTCACAGACATTTTATTTTGAGCAGTAAAAACATCACAGTAGAAACTCATGTTCGCTACACACAAAAGTTAATAAGAAAAATATTAATTTTGAGAAACAAAACGGAAAAAGAGTGCAAACTTTTGTTAAGTCACTTAATCTTCTAGGCTCTTTTTGGGCTGTACATTTTTAAACAACTCGTAGTAAAAACTTGAAAAGAATCTGTGGAGTCTGGCTGTAGTGCACTTTGCTGGTTTTGCTTACAGACACAAAGCAAGCGAGAGTGTGTTTGTTTTCTGGCAGGAAAGGCAATATAGTACACTCAAGTAAAACCAGGAGCACTGGCAGTCACGCCCCGCCTCCTGTCCGTATGGAGGTGGAATCACGTGACCGGCCTTTGACCGTTGTGGAGGGGAGACTGCAAATTCTGTGTGAAACTTGGGTCTTGCACCCTGTTTGGCCTGCCACTCCCCCCTGCGCTTTACAGGCATCAGCCAATCTGACATGCGGCTCTGCACCTCCAGGGAGCCTCTGGCCAACCACTTTCAGATCCCTCCCATTCTCGTACTTTTCAAGCTGTGGTGTTCAGAGCTTTTACACTAACAAACTCCCTATTTGATAACAACAGTGTTCAGCTGAAAGTTAAATGTCACTTCTCATTTCTAACATGGCTAGCAACAATGTTAACATCGTTTTACCCAGCTCTAAGGGAGAAGGCTTCTCTTTCGGGATAGGGGCCGCTGTTCAAGCAGTTTTACACATTTTCTATCTCACACTAACCTGTGTGAACCCACTGACATGGTTGTTCTCAGAGGCTCATATCATGCTTGCTGCCTATGCCAAGACTGGCATGTCAATATAAAACATTGTTTCATTTTTCACTGCACTTTCATTGGTAAAGAAACTTAAGTACAAATCTTTGGATCAACTGTACTATTTCACACTACATGTACATAGCAATACGAACATCGCCTATCATGATTACAACAATAAACGTACAAAATAACACACATACTTAAAAATTCTTCCTTACATTTTCCCCATGTGATGCACAATACTAATTTCTTATGTACTGGGGGAGTTTTCTAGTGCTTTGAATTCTGTTTTATCTCTGAGTGGTCTGGCATAGGTAACAAGCCTCTTTCCTCAGGATAATTCCATGTCGAGTGGAGCAGTTCTGGCTGGTGCTTCACCTTTTCTGAATCCGATGAAATTTTTTGAGTTGGTTCAATAATGTCTTGATTGGATATATACACAGTTCCAGCTCTGAATCTCGTTTGGTCCCATTTCCATAGCCTCTATAGATAGAGGTCCAAAGTTTGACCACAGACAACATGCTGAAGTGCCAACTTTGGATAACTTTTATGAAAGGTATTCTTAACTTACAAGCCACTGCTTTTGTATCCTTAAACAACTTTTTGTGTTGAATAAAACTATATTACTGATTAGATTTTTAAATATGTGTGGTGACAACTGTATTTGTGCAAATCGGCAGAAAATTCATCTGTGATCAGCTATAAATCATAATTTTATGAACAGATTCAGCCAAGAACTGGTAATATTCCACTCAGCCATGCCAACTTATTGTGCTTTTTGTATAATTTCTTCTGTCCTCTATCAAAATACACACACCTGGAAATTGTTTAAAATGTTTTGGGTGCCAAATTTTGGATACGTCTGGGAAACTATACAGTTATTTAGAAAGAAACATTAGTGAACATAATAGCTGCTGTCGTGAATGGCTGAGACTGTGATCACATTGATGTAATTTTGTGGGTGTACTCATTATGTTTCACAGTTTGTTGTTGTTCTGCGACAAATACATGATGTTGTTGGGTTAATAGGAGATATTGCTCAGTAACTCACCTCGCATTTTTTTTGGTAAGATAATTATACCTTCTGTCAGATTATTTTAAAATTTGTAATCCATCAAAGAACTAAAGTAAATATGAAAAATAAATGTTGATGCTTGGCCCTTTTTTTTTAGATAGTATTTCTCTTGAAGATACATCAATGACATATGTTCCAGGAAAGCTTTAAATAACAGCATAAATGGGTGGTTTCCTGGGTCCAATATTCTTCTAAGTGGACGGTCGCCAAAGTGTTAAATGAATAAAGTAAAATCGGTGAAAACTGCTTTTATGCCAATAAAAATACAAATGTAGGTATGTGCAAATCAACTCCAAGCAATAAGCAGCAGTAAAACAAATGAAAATATGTGCCTACTTGTGGACAAAATTACCCCCAAATGTTTTTGTAAATTCGTTCCCATTACAGAAAACATTGTTGAAAATCTTCCAAGACATTGTTGCTGTGTCTAGAAATAGTAGGTATCCTTTTAGTTTCAGGAGCTATATAGTTAAATTAAAGACCCGTGCTTGCTTAGATATGAAATGACCCCCAAAAAGTTTTGCAAATTCATTACTAAATTTTTTCACAGTATTATTAAACACGTTATTGCAAACACTTTTAAAATATTGCCAAAACATTTCAACACCACTGTTCACGAAATATATGTTTTGTTTGAGCTGTCAGTTCTTCTCTGGTGTTTATCTTGTGATGCGCTTGCTCTTAGAAAGATTTGTGACTAAGCTAATTTGTGTTTTATTTGTTTTGTGATATGAATTAAGAAGTCATGATGCTTGCTTTTTGGTGATCAAGATGCTACCAACCGTCATAAGCCTTCATCATTTTCCTTTGGTAAAGTCAGCTGTAGCCAGTGTTGCTGGCCAAAGATTTTTTCAGATTTAGATCTGGATTTCACTTTATAGAAGATGCATAAATTTGTTCTTACCGTAATGCCCTGCAGATGACAAAATTTCAGTTTCTGCAAAATACCTTCTGTAATGCATTTGAGAAAAACAAACATAAAGTTATGAATGGTTTACAACCAACTGGCATTTCTCATGTTGGGAAGTTGAAACTGTTGACTAAAAGTTTTTATGCATAGCCAGAAGCTTTGTCTCAGATGTAGACAAGAATTTGCTCATAAGCAACTACTGGTTTGGTATTAGCAAGAAACAATATTTGCTGATTATGTGGATGCAGTTGACACTTGCTACAGTGAATACTTCACTGACCTCTCTCAGATTCGTCTTTAAAGCTTCAATTAGCAAAATAAATTCAGTTGGTTGAATAACGCAAAAAGTTAAAAAAGGTAATTATAAACAATAGAAGTGATTTTACAGATTTACTGTAGCTATATTATTTGACATATTGTCACAGGGATTTGTACACACATAGAAAAAACTTTTGTTTTCTTGACATGTTACAAGTGCTCAAGTGCTTCATATGTGCCCCCCACCCCCCTGAATGTGCTGATATCAAGTCGATAAAGTTCTTCCCATGTTTGGCGCAGCCTCCTGTGTCTATCAGTTTGTTCAAAAGTACTGTTGACGCTGTGACAGATCGCCTTCTTTATCGCTTCGTTTGTTGTCCTCGGTGTCAACATACTAGCTGAAAAAATAGGGGTTGGAAGTGCAGTACTGTCTGGTTTAAAGGATGTAGCCGACAGATACACATTTGTGTTTCACAATTGTTTACTTTCACTTTTCACAATCCCCCTTATACACATTCAGTATGGCCAGTGCACTATTATTTAACTTTCAATAAGCTTCAGTAATAGGTTTCAGGCGAACACCCACATACTGCTACAATAGTTTACTGTTGAATATCTATGAGCAGTAAAAACATAACCACAAAGTTCACAGTTCTTCAAGAATAGAGAAGTATGTATGGAGTAGACACTGTCATTGTTTTAACACACAGCCTAATTGTGTAACATTTATTTCACGGATACATTGTTGTTGTTCTAACCAACACAAGTTTCTCGTCTGAAACTCAACCATGGACTGACTGTCTCAGGACCAAAAATTGGGCCCTTGTATATCCTCACAATAATAGGTACTGAAACTACACATTGTTCAAAGTTAAATTTACAGAAATTACAATTCAAACTTAACTCATTTGACATCGAAAAATTGGTTCTTTTTAACTGTTTCTTCTGCTACAAGAGTTAGGCCGAATTATTTGCTTAAATGATGAAATTAACAGGTATTGTTATGCAAACAATACTTTTGACAAAACTGTTAATTACTTTGGAATTAATTAAGGGCTGGCTTTGCTAATATGTTTTCAAATAGATCCTTTAAGAATACTATTAGTTGTTCCTCCAGATGTTTATAATTAGTACAGAATTTATGTTTGTTTCTACGTCAATCATAGAATTTAAGTTACAAAACAATTACTGATTTCACCCAATAGCAAAAAATACTAACTAGGAATAGTCGAAATAAATTAGAAAATCAATCACATACATAAAACTAAGCACAGAATTAGATCCGGTGGTATATTCTTTAAAACTAAGGGCCAACCTTTCTCTTTTATGGAAATGCAGTTTACATTCATGTGTGTTAATGGTAATTAATTAAAACTGAAAAAACCAATTTAAGTAGGCAGATGGCAAAACAAGAGGGGAAGTAAAAATATGCCAGCTTGCTTCATCACAGCGCATTCCTACTATGCTGGTAGGCTTGTTGGTAGAGGAGATGTAAACACTGCATTTTTCATATAACTCCACGCAAAAAAAAAAAAAAAAAAAAAATTACATATACTTTCTTGGTGCCTGTCACCATCTTGCAGAACTGCTCACTGCTACTCTCTCGTGAGAGAAATCTGAAGTGCGGCTGCAACAATACAAACCTTTTTGAGCTTTTTTATCATTGTTTTTGTGACAATGTCAATGTAGTTACAATGAATTTATGAAACTGCTTCAGTCATTTATGTTGTATAACATTGTGTAAGGTTACATCACCAAGGCTATAGCAGCAGCTGCTGGTTTGAGCTCCGCTGAGGTTGTTGATACAAAAGTAGTTAAGCAATGCTAAAAATTTAAGGATATGGATATTTTAATTAATGAATTAAAAATTAAAGTGCGTTATTCCAACATAGTTCAAATTTTGACCTGGCTCCTAGCAGCTAGAGTATAGAACAAGCAGCAGAAGAATTTACTGTTGCTGCAAGAACAGTGAAGCAGGCAAGGTAGCTGAAGATGCTGGCATCTTGACAGTACTTGCAGAATGGTAGGGGAAAAATACTCGAGTGTAATATCAAACATACACTGTGGCAACAAAAGTCGTAGGATACCTCCTCCTTTTACCTGGCATGGTGCAGCAACTAACATGGCATGGACTCAAGTCATTCGAAGTTCCCTGCAGAAATAGTGAGCCATGCTGCCTCTGTGTACATCCAAATCGCAGAGGTGTTGCTGGTGCAAGATTTTGTGCATAAACTGACATCTTCATTATGTCCCGTAAATGTTCAGCAGGATTCATGTCGGACAATTTGGGTGGCCAAATCATTTGCTTGAATAGTCCAGAATGTTCTCCAAACCAGTCCCAAATAATTGTGGCCCACTGATAAGACTCATTGCCATCCATAAAATTTCCTTTGTTGTCAGGGAACATGAAGTCCATGAATGGCTGCAGATGTTCTCCAAGTAGCCGAACATGACCATTTCTAGTCAGTGATCAGTTCAGATGGACAAAGAAAGCCATTCCATTCCATATAAACACAGCCCACACCATTGTGGATTTGCACAGTGTCTTGTTGACAACCTGGGTCCATGGCTTGAGTCAGCAGCACACTCGAACCCTACCATCAGCTCTTACCAACTGAAACTGGGACTCATCCAACCAGGCCATAGTTTTCCAGTCATCTAGGGTGCAGCTGATTTGGCCACTAGCCCAGAACAGGCGCTGCAGACGATGTCTTGGTGTTAGCAAAGGCATTCGCGTCTGTCATATGCTGTCATAGCCCATTTAATGCCAAATTTCGCCACAATGTCCTAATGTATACATTCATTATATGCCTCATATTGATTTCTTGGGTTATTTCGAACACTATGCAAACACTGCCACACTCAGTCTTTAAGTGACAGCCATGGACCACTCTGTTGTCTGTGATGAGAGGTAATGCCTGAAATTAGGTATTCTTGGCACACTCTTAACTACCATTCCATGTTCAAAGCTTGTTAATTCCTGTCAGGCGGCCATTATCATGTCACAAACCTTTTCACATGAATCCCCTGGTTCAAATGACAGCTCTGCCAATGCACCTTTTGTACGCAATACTACTGCCGTCTGTACATGTGCATATCACTATCCCATGACTTGTGGCACCTCAGTTTAAAGTCTTCAGGTTCTTCGAAGATCATGAATTTTCCCTGATGTGTTCAGGGAAAAATGATTTCATAACAATAAGAGTGGATGCTGAAAAAGTTCATGAGCAGAAATGCTGGCTACTTTAACTTGAAAGAAATGTTCATAGCCGTGAATTGGGTTTCTCAGTTTTTTACAAGCACGAGCCATAGAGGTGTATTACAGTTGGTGCTGCTGATACACACTCAATTTGTGTATGTGCAGTGCATCAGAATGCCAAACTGATGCTGGCTGGAACACCTATCAAGGATGAGGATTACAAGGAACTAATCCAGGAAAGTGTGTGCTATTTGAAACCAAAAGACTACATCCTACAACATTGTGAACAGTATACTGGAAACCTGAGCTGGAATCCATGTGGTAGACTTTTTTTTCTTTTTTTCTGTAAAAAAATTATGATCCAGAAGAAATGCTAGAATACAAACAGTAGGTTCATACTTACAGGATACACTATACAAGCATTGTGCAACTCCAGTAGAGTTCATAGAGAAACTGGTCGTCATTTTGTTGGATTTTGCCCAGAACCTTTCATTTGTTGTTCAAGATGCTGCTCATGATCTTCGTTGGGAGAACAGCCAAGCCACATTATATCCCTTTGCAGTTTACTTTGGTGGTAAAGAACTACAGAGTATCAGCTTGTGTATTATTAGTGGCTTCCTTTGTAATGATACCATTGCGGTTCGTGCATTAATATCGAGGCTGATTAAATATTTGAGGATAACAATAGAATAAATAAAGCACATACACTACTTATTGACAGATCTGCTGTCCAACACAACTGAATTATATAAATTTATATCTGCATGAAAGGGACTTTGGTATCTTTGACCCATTTGGTAGGAACTGTAGGCACCCCCACTGTATTTATGTCAACATTGTATGAAGTAGTGGGTTGTACCTTTTGCCTGCAGCTATCTTGTGAACAGTGTTGGGAACTTAAATGTATACACTGTTTGGTGAAGGTTGTCATCTATGTCAAACCACACATGATCTCATTTTGTTGAAATCTTTGCATGACCCCATAAGCAGACATGATAAAGGGTCTCTGTTTGCATACCATATTGTGGGCTGGTAGTGAATGTCGTAACTTTAGTTACTTAATACCTGACCTCTCTAGCTACCATTGTTCCCACTACCCCACCCCACCCTCTAAGGGAGCTTAGAATAAGCCCAAAAAATGCGCCACTGAGAAACGAGTCTTTTGTGACTCCATAAATGATTTCTAACACTCTCCTTTCTATTTGTGATCATAGTGAACCCTGCTTTTACATTTTTCAAGGGATTACAAAAAATGGTGTAAAATGCAGGAAAATGTTAAATGTGGGGGATAATGTTTTAAGGATTAAAAGTTACGTATAGAATCTCCACTTGCATTTTCACATTTTATGTAAAATGTGTGTACACAATATGCATCAAAGTACTTGTCAGGGACTTGTTTGTATCTAATAATACTTTATTATCTAATAAAAACTGCTGATGTAACTGGAACTGGTAACTGTCTGGAAAGTAGAAATCATGACTGATGTTTCTGGAAAGCCTGCAGCTGTAAATAATGAAATATTGCATCAATTACATATTTTTCATGCTTTGCATGACATGTTTTGAGAATTTATTCTTGTTGTCAAGAGCAAATATTTACATAAATATTTTGTGTGGTGTCTGCATGTGTTGTTCTGCATGTCTTTCACTGTAATTTTTATGTTATCAGATACTTTGCCTCCTCTATGATGGAGAAAAACACACACACACACACACACACAAACTATTACTCACATTGTTTGTTTGTGAAACATCTTAAAAAATATGTTTGTAAATATTTTCACTTGACAACAAGAATAAATTTTCGGAACATGTGTTGCTAAACATGACAAATGTGTAACTAGTGCTGTGTTTAAGCCAAAAACATTTGCTGCAAAGTGAGCAAATGTGTCATCTAGCACTACAAGTGGCCAAACAATGAAACACACTAAATATTGTGCGAATAACACAAGTCAAGATGATCACAGCAATCATGAAGGTGTGCATGCGCAGTAGAGACACTTTGGAAACCTAGTTACTTCCTTCAGCCACAACACCAAGTAGTACTACATAGCAGCAGGAAATAAACCACTAATTGTTCCGACTTTCATAGTGAGTAGAAGGGAAAGTGTGCTGACACTCCTAGTTCACATATTCTGTTGGTGCACTCAGGACTCACGGAAGTACTGTAAGTGCAAACAAAGTTGTGACTGCCTGGTGGTTGATGGGAGTGATTGCAAAGGCATTTCCCATTTACAGTCACTCCCATCAGCCACCACGCTGAGTGTCAACTCTGTTTGCATGAATATTATATGTTACCGCGGCAATCGCTGCACACAAACTGATTCATTCATGAAATTTATGTAATGAAATGAAAATTTTGTGGATATAGTTAAAACTTACCTCAGTAGACATCAGCCAGTTTAGACAGTTTCCAGGCAGTCTTCGAAGTTTTTGAAGACTTCAGCTCCTTCCGAATTTATTTAATGCCAGTGAAAAACCAGTATTACATATAATAAAGAATCAGTGTGGGAATAATTTCTGTCACATTATCTTTGCAGCATCCAACATTCGATATTTCAACACTAATGTGATCCAGACTATTTAAACATTCATAAAAAATGTCACCCCATACACTATACTCATGGAGTTTTACCACAACAATAGTTGCAACCCCTTTCCCACAATTAGTGTGTTATTCCTAATGTACTTTCAGTCATTACTACTAGAGACTGGAGAGTTCTTTCCAAAGCAATGCTGTTACTTCTAGTGCAGAGAATGGCTTTTCCATTTCATTAATGTTTTGTGAGTCTCCGAGTTTTTGTACAAAGTATCCTTAGCAAACGAAGAGTTAAGTGCATCCACTAAGTTGTAAATACTTCTAATGAATGATTCCATTGATTCACTGTCTTTGAATACTGACACTTCAGTTTCCCTGAAGAATTTTATCCCATTGGCTTCTGAATAACTACAGAGTTAATCTTACGTTCATTTGTTGAAATGGCAAGGGATCTATGTGGGTGGAAGTTGACTTGTGGCAAACTTTTAATCCAGCAAATTCTGGGGAATTACCTTGTTCATAAACTCTCCAATAAGAATTGTAGTTGACAGGCTTATAATTGAAAAGTACCTCCACTGTATCACAAAAATTATTCCTTACACACGTTGTTACATGAATAGCATCTGAAAATACCCAAGTTATTCTGGTCTCATAAACTGGATTTGATAATGTGCAAGTAACTTTTTTATGCTACTAATTCGTAGGCATTGCCAGATCTTTTTATTCTCTTAGCTGCCATCAGAAGTGAATGCAATAATTCTTGTTCTGGCTTACTCTAGCTGGATAACTGCCCGAATCAATATTTGCGAGACGATGTCACCAGGAATTGCATGGTGACTAGCATACGCAACAATATGTTGGATCCTGTTGTGCTGTAGAGGAACAAACATAAACACCAGAGCATGATTTGCAAGTCTTCTGGCAAATATTCACCAAAATTGATGAAATCCTCAACTTTGAACAAAGTGTTATTGAAATGCATTTCTTGAAGCTTAACTTCGTCAAAAATCAGCACACCTAAGTGTTCGTTTTCATCTCATTCTTGTCAAAAATAAAAAGTGTGTGTTGATTCCATGTGATCATTTGAGACCCTTTACTAAATCTTGTAGATGTGTTTTGGAAGGAAGTGTCAACAATCCGTGCTTCAAACAATGTCTGTATCCTCTGGATGACTTAATTTTTAAGAGGACATTGCCCACAAAAAAACTCCTTATTATACCATGTTCCCTTATTGTTTTTCAATTGGAATTTCTTTATCACAGTGTGTTTTTATTCCCCCCCCCCCCTTACTGGGTTTAGAATGATCTATGATCTAGAAGATTGGGCTGAACAGTCGTACGGTATATTCATCTGAGAGCTGCTGTCGTAGAAGGATTATTTTGGCGTTCATTGTTCTCGATTTATTACAAAATCATCCAGCTTCCTGTTTTTTACACTTTAATTTTCTGTTTAATAAAATTATTGCTGCATCTGGTATCGTTTCATCCTATAAATTTTCCTTATCAAAAGGAACACTGAAAGACATTGTAACTTCTCGTTCAACATTTCTTTTGCCACAGCTTCTCTCTTGCAAGTGTTTTACTGAAGACTTTCTGTTGTGTATTACTTTCAATAGGTATTTCCATAAGTAGGAAAAAGGAAAATATAAAGTATTTGACTCTTCTGTAGAAATACTGATGAAATTTAGTCATTCCATTGATGATGGCAAGAGCCTCCTGCTATTTTTGCGAATAGTTGCTCTGAGCTTTGTTAAGCAGTTTCGAGGCAAAGGCTATTGGTCTGTCGGCAAAACCAATCCTGCGCGCGAGAACAGCACCAATGCTGTACGAAGAGGCTTCCATGGCCAAGACTACAGGTTTGGAAGGATCAAAATGAAGTAGGGAACGATCACTGTGCAAAGCATCTTTAAGCAATGCCGCATTCCTGGAACCACAAGAAAGGTACATTCTTGCAGTGCAGCACTGCAATTTGAGTTCCTTTCAAAATGAAGTGGATGTGATATGTCAACTTCCCTAGCAACAACTGTAATTTAGTAGCACTCCCTGAAGGTTTGAGGTCGCAAACGGTCTGCAAGTGCAACTGCATCAAATGAATGCCCTGAGAATTATTTATGTGCTCCAAGTATTCAGTCTCAGTTTGAAAGAACACACACTTGTCTCTATTGCATTTAAGGCTCTGATAACATTTGGAACAGGATGTGCAAATTACTAAGGTGTTCATCTAAATAATTTATAAACAAAGTAGTGCTGTAAAATTGTTGGTGCAGATGCACTACTGAAAGGCAAATGAAAACATTTGAAGAGTCTCCCATGTGTATTAATGACAAGCACTTGCTGTGACAGTTTATTAAAAGGGACCTGGAGGTAGACATCACATAAATCAGTCTTTGAGAAGTAATGACCAGCTCCCCAATGGTCCATAAGTTCATCAGGTTGAGGTAAAGGAAATGAGTCAGTCACTGTTTGGGGATTCACTGTTGCCATGAAGTCTGCACAAATACGTACCTTACCTGAAGGCTTTTTAGTGAATACTAACTGAGATGCCCACAGCCTGGCCATGATGGGTGCAATTGTCCTGCCACTGTGGAAGCTCCTAAGCAATGTGTTCACGGAGCACATGTGGTACAGCATGAGCCCTGAAGAAGTGAGGCTGTGCATTGCCTTTCATGGTCACATACACAACAAAATTAGAAGCTTTGACTAAGCCATCAGCAAACAAGTTTTTGAATCCACCACACAAGTGAGAGACAGAGTCCTTCGAATCAAAAGGAGAGTAACTGACAACATACTGTGTACCACACACAATCCAATGAATCAAACAAATCAAGATTAAATATATTTTCACTGTTCCATGAACGCAAAAGTCACAGTCTTTTGAAAATTCTGGTATATGACAGGAAGCCCGCAAGAACCGAGCACTGAAATGCCTTATCCATTATGTGCCATAAGCGTAATGTGTTATTTCTGCAGCTTGGACTTGCCAAGAAAATCATAAGTAATACGATTGAGCAAAGAAACTGAGGCACCTGGATTCGCAAAGAGTTTGTTAGAATGGCACTGCAGCAATGAAGAGACTACCGATTTCTTGAATTGTGAACTACCACACTTCTGCTTCACAGTAGAGGCTCTGTTTGGTTCAAAATACACAACATGTTCAGCAAAGTTTGATTTCTGTGGGCATATGTTAGGAGAGGGTGCCTTCTTTTTCTGTAAGCCCACAGCTTGAAAGTGCCTGTTCTTGCCACATGAAAACAAGATGCATTTTGTGATGGGCATAAGTGACACATATGCACTGAGAAGTAGCTCAGGCAAGACTTCACACCAGTACCGTGCTGGCATGGCTGTATACATGGCTGTCAATGCTGAGCCCAAATGGACTGTTATGTTCTCAACTTGGAAGCCACCTATTGCGAGGCACTACAGCACAAATGTTGACTGATTGAAAACTGTTTACAGCATTGTTACATGAGTCTTGATTACAGAACTTGCCAGCCGTTGTGGTCAAGTGGTTCTAGGTGCTTCAGTCCGGAACCACGCGGCTGCTATGGTTGCAGGTTTGAATGCTGCCTCGGGCATGGGTGTGTGTGTTGACCTTAGGTTGGTTAGGTTTTAGTAGTTCTAAGCCTAGGGGACTGATGACCTCAAATGTTAAGTCCCATAGTGCTTAGAGCCATTTGAACCATTTTTTTGCAAAACTTGCTGCAAATAAGGATCAGGATACTTGAGAATCTTTTCCCTTATTGTGTTAGGAGATCTGTGAGATTGTCATGACTGCTTCTTGGTACTGAAAAATTTAAACCTGGCAGTCACCACATGGACACTCTCGTCGTAGTATCCATTCACTGCTGATGATAAATAGGTGGAAAGTGGCCAAAGGGATCTCTCGCTGTGGGAATCTGGACAGGCAAACAAAAGATTAGTTGACACAAGCGCACTTCAAATAAATATATTGTAGTCAACTTGTGGCTGAAGAAGTGCTAGTGTTGACAACTGCCGGCCGCGGTGGTCTAGCGGTTCTAGGCGCTCAGTCCGGAACCGCTGGACTGCTACGGTCGCAGGTTCGAATCCTGCCTCGGGCATGGATGTTTGTGATGTCCTTAGGTTAGTTAGGTTTAAGTAGTTCTAAGTTCTAGGGGACTGATGACCACAGATGTTAAGTCTCATAGTGCTCAGAGCCATTTCTTTTTGTTGACAACTTTTGACAGTTGTGGCTAGCTATATTCAGAGGCCCAACATTGGCATGCATCTAAGTACACTGAATAGTTGCTAGTAGAGCTAGCTATCAACAACTTGGTGTAACATTTGGCACCAACTAGCAACTACAAGTAATCTTGAACTAGAAGACTAGTGCTTAGGTGCCTGCCACTTATAACAGTGTCCTGGCAATCTTTATTTGCTGGTAGCCTGGAGGTTCTTCATTGGAGACGATGTTCAAAGTGCTGCTCACAGCAGCCGTGGGAACCTTTGGGGCACTGGATCCGGCAGTATTGATAAGCTATGATACTACACAAACCTTATACCTGTAAACTTTGTCTCTCTGTGTGGACACACCAGTGTCAGTTCCCATATACTGCTGGGGCTGATTTAACATGTTGTAAATTAATATTTTTAAAATAGTCTGGAGTTCGACATCTCATATGCTCATCAAATGCAAAAGAATTTTGCATCCCATCAGTAACCAGCCCACAAGTGTGTCCCATTCCTTCATAAGGACTGAAACGATGTTTGCATCAAGAGTCCAATGAGTTATTACATGTGGGTAATTAATGTAGACTGTAACCTTGTTTAGATGTGTAGCCCCGTGACATTTGGTGACTTAGAATCTGCCTAGAGTTGCTTTGCCTGTTACATTCCATCATGGTGGGTAGTGTGAGTGTTCTTCATACATTACGTTATTGGTAATCCAGACACATTATGTTATTGCTAATCCAGACACTTTGCATGCACAATCCTGCCTATATTCCAAAATAGCTTCAAAAAACTGCTCCCTATGTGTTGCAACTTAAAGATTTTAGGATGATGAGTGTGTCTGTGGATCCTTTTCTGTCCAACTTTCGTAAATATGATACTCAATGAGCCAGATAATAAGTAAGAAACAGAGAAACCTAGTCAAATCTTTCACACTCAATCATTTGCAGCGTAGGTGAATGGTAAATGTGTCTTGAACCATGGAAACCCATAGAGACAGACCTCTATAAAGAATTTAAAGCATGTTTTCGAAGCAACAGGAATTTTACACAATAGCTCCACTTTTCCAAGTTAGTGCACGAATACTCTCTTTTATAATAAGAGAATGTGACACTGCTGTTTGGCAGTGAAGATCCAGAAGAAGATCCCAGCAGAGGGGTAAAAATGTTGATTGTACAGAAGAAACATGATGTGGCCTAATAATCTAGAAGATTTTCCCTTCAGTTTAAAGAATTTCCATGTTGTTCACTGCTCCAATCTCATAAAGGTGAAATGCAGTTTTTGAATATCAGTTTCTGTACTGGAGGAGGTACAAAATCCTCCAAGAATAATGAGTATTGCACTGTTCTTCTTACCAAGGGCATTACACTGTTAATTGCAGTGGCAAATGACACAACATTCAAGGAAGGAACCAGAGAGACTCCATTTCCCTACTCAAACCAGTTTGACAGGACGGCCACATTTTGATCTCAGAAAGAACACGCAGAGAGGAAGGGACTATAAAGAGATGGATAATTACTAGACTGTCACACAGAAGATTGGGCCAGTGCATTTGGAAACGCTCAAAAATTTCTGCATGTCTTCACTGTCAATAGGTGAGCAGCATGAGACCTAATCTTATTTTTGGATGTGACACAGTTCCACTTCAACTAACAGTAACTTACAAAAACTGAAGCAAATTGAATTGTAGTTACAATAGAAGCAATGTAAACAGGGACTGAACGTTACTACATACTGTAATATGGCCCTGAAACTTACATTGTCTTCCTGTAATGAAAAGAGTGAAACTGTAGATTCATGACATGTATATATCATATGACTCGACATTTTCTGTTACAGAGTGATAACCTGGCACCTTCATTCTGTTTTTAAGTGTTATACAATTTTTGATGACACTGGAAATACACAAATCTCAAGAGTTCCTAGTTTATTAGGTCACAATTAAGTACCTTAATTTGATCCAGTGTGAACTGCAAAACTCTTCAGCTGCATGCTGTTTTCTGGAGCTGCTGTGGCTTTGTTGCTGTGTTGAGGTGTCTTATCCAGATGAAGGTTCTGGTTTTGGCATACATTGTGATGACCTCTTGAGAAATAGCTACTTCTCATCATGATGTCCTTACAGGGGCTGCTGCCATCAAAATTTAAAAATAATGCCTCTAAACAGTGAACAACTTTAAACCACTTATCTGAAGGGATGATTAAGCCACCACAAGATAGTTTATCAACACATCAACAAGTTGTAGTGTCTTTTGAGACATCCATTATCTTGCCATTAGAATGTCCAAGTGATGGAGAAGCATCTGGAAGCAATATGAAGCATCTGGAAGCAATATATCCCACGATGTAACAGAGATCTAGAGAACATGCTGAAACTGCTATCAAAGATGATGAAGTTAAATCATATACTGCAATGTGTCTCATTTGTTCATCTTCTACTATTGAGAGCATCCTCAGTTCCAGGTGTCAGTTCTGTGAATGGTTTGGAAGCCACATACTTTCCATCAGTTTCTTTTGTAACATGGTGAATGTTTGCAATACTTCTGTTCATAATTAAGATATAGAAACAGCTTTGGAATTTCACTGGTAATGAATGGTCATAGGCTCTGCCAGCTGCTCTTATTTGGGAAGATAAATTTTTGAGGCAGTTCTAGTTGAAACTTGAGTTCAATACATAGTTAAAATTGTAACCATGCTTTATATCGAAGGCATCCTAGCCATGACCTTATCGAGGTGAGTAACCCCTTTGGAAAGGAAGTATAGGTTTATATTTCCTACTCTCATTTTTTCACAGATACAATGTGTAAATAAAGCACTTCAGATACATTGTTAACAGGTATTCCTGAACTCATAACACCAAAAGTGCCACTGACTAACTTGAAGAAATCGGCATTGTCTTTTTCTTCCGACATTACAACAGAAATTTTTTACAGACTGCTTCTAGTTTTCCATAAATATGTGCCATATGAACCTGTACCTGTCCATGTGGTCTGTATGTGATGCCAGTTTCTTGATCACATACAGGGTGAGTGACTAACTATTTCCACATAGAATAACTCTGAAAGTATGATAGTAGTTGAAAAGTTTGTGGAACAAAAGTTGCTTGGGACAACGGGGCCCATAATATGACATCGTTTTTTTGTTGCTAGGTGTGGTCACGTTAGAGATATGAAGGTCAACTTCATTTTTTTTTTTAAATAGGATGCTATAGTTTGGTACTTATTTTCTGATAGCGACTATCGATACGAGTCCAATGATTTGTAACAGTAAGGTCTTTGAAGGTCAACGAAGGTCAAAAAGGTGTCATGAACGTCCATTTACAAAAGGTGTTCAAAGTGATGACCATTGGTATCAATGCAGTGCTGCAATCTTCTTAACATGGATTGAGTGGTATTCCTTATCAATTATCGCTTCGGCACTTATTGAAGCACATGCTGTGACAATTCTCTCTCATATATCATGCAAATATTAAATATTTACCGAATATGGCATATCCAACTAAAGTGCCATTGACATATAAACACCATTTGACAGTTCAATACAACACTAATAGGAATGGTAAGACTAGTATCATTGAATCAAGCGAATGTGAATGACGTATTCCTTCAAAGAACAAGTCGATTTGCTTGTCATTTACGGAAAATGCCAACGAAATTCAGTGAGAGCTAGAGACTTATACACTGAAAGATATGCTCAGCATACTCACCCTATATGTCGTACATTTAAATGTGTGTATGATAAACTGAGAACAACTGGATCGTTAACACATCGGAAACATATCCAGCAAAGAAAAGCTACCAACGAGGAAACAGAAATTAGTACTCTTGCCACCGTGGTTCGAGATCCTTGTGTTAGTTCACATCATATTGGAGAGAATGTAGGGTGGGCCAGAGTATTGTTGTTCAAGTTCTGCATCGCCATAAATATCATCCTTACCATATCAGTCTCCACCAAGAATTAACTGTTACGGATTGTATGCATCGCATTGGATTCTGCCGATGGGATCGCATTGGATTCTGCCGATGGGCTGAACTTCAGATTCAGAGGGATGACACATTTATTGGTTTGATTCTATTTACTGATGATGCTACATTCACGAACCATGGAAATGTTAATTTGCATAACATGCATTATTGGGCAACTGAAAATCCATGTTGGCTGCAGCAAGTTGCACACCAAAAACCGTGGTCGGTGAATGCATGATGTGGGATTCTGGAGGACAGAATTATAGGCTCCTATTTCATCAAAATAAATCGTAATGGTAGGAAGTACACCACATTTGTGCAAGAAACATTAGGCCTGTTATTGGAAGAAATACCTTTAAGAACAAGGAACAGAATGTGGTATCTTATTGGAAGAAATACCTTTAAGAACAAGGAACAGAATGTGGTATCAACATGCTGGGTGTCCAGCACATTTTTCGCTGATGGCTAGAAATGAGTTGCAGAGACAATTCCCAAATCGTTGGATTGGATGTGTAGGAAATGTGTCATGGCCAGCTCATTTGCCAGACTCGACGCCTCTGGATTTTTTCTTGTGGGGATTCATAAAAGACATTGTTTATAAAGACATTCCAATTACATCTGAAGATAAGCAAGAGAGAATTGTCAGAGCATGTGCTTTGATAAGTGCCAAAGTGATAAGGAATACCACTCAATCCCTGATAAGAAAATTGCAGCACTGCATTGATATCGATGGTCATCACTTCGAGCACCTTCTGTAAATGGACATTTATGCCACCTTTTTGACCTTCAAAGACCTTACTGTTACACATCATTGGATTTGTCTCGATAGCCACTATCAGAAAATAACTACCAAACTATAGCATCCCACTTAAAAAAACAATGTTGACTTCTATATCTCTGACGTGATCCCACCTAGCAACAAAAAACCAATGTCATATTCTGGCCCCCATTGTCCCATGCAACTTTTGGCCCACAAACTTTTCAGCTACTACCATACTTTTGGAGTTATTCTAGATGACAATAGTTAATGACTTACACTGTATAATTGTCCACATTCGTTTCATCAAAGCTCAGTACAAACAGCTATTCTGCTTCACTTGAACTTGATGCTATCTACATCTACACGCCTACTCTGCAATCCACACTGAGCTGGCTGGCAGAGATTTCGACAAACCACTTTCATCCTGTTTCTCTACTGGCTGTTCTCAAATAGTGTATGGGAAAAACGAACACTTAAACCTTTCCTTGCAAACTCTGATTTTTCTTATTTTATTATGATTGTTTCTCCCTATCTAGGTTGGTGTCAACAAGAGGTTTTTGCATTCAGAGGAGAAATATGGTATTGAAATTTCATGAAAAGATCTCATCACAACAAAAACGCCAATGTTGTAGTGTTTGCCATCCCAGCTCATGTATTGCGTATCATATTTGTCACACTCTCCCTCCTATTTTGTGAAAATACAAAATGACCTGCCTTTGTTTGAATTTTTTCAGTGTCCTATGTGGTGTGGATCCCTTACCGCACAGCAGTTTTCCAGAAGAGGATGACAAGCATAGTGTAGGCAGTCTCTTTAGTAGATCTGTTGCACCTTCTAAGTGCTCTGCCAATAAAACATGGTTTTTGGTTCGCCATTCCCACTGCATTTTCTATGTGATCCTTCCAATTTAAGTTGTTCTTAATTGTAATCCCTAGGTTATTATTTGAATTGCTGGCATTCATATTGTTTGATTTATCATGTAACCAAAATTTAACGGATTCCTTCTAGTACTCATGTGGATGACTTTATACTTTTCATTATTTAGAAGTTATTGTCACTTTTCAGGCCGCACAGATACCTTATCTAAATCATTTTGCAATTGGTTTAAATCTTCTGGTGGCAGTAATAGGCAGTAAATGACGTCATAATGAACAAACAGTTCAAAGAGGCCTGCTCAAATAGTCTCTTAAATCATTTATGCTGATTAAGAGGAACAGAAGACCTGTAACATTTCCTTGGGGAACATCAGATATAACTTCTGTTTTACTCAATGACCTTCCATTGATTACTGTCATCTTTCTGACAGGAAATCATGAATCCATTAGGTGCAACAAATTAGCTAAATGACAGTACGAGAGTGAAAAGGATTAGATACCCATCTGTTTAAAGTATAAATCCCTGTAATGGTAAACCCCTTATGTTTCTTACATAAATGTAAATTTTCATGGACAAAGACTGCGAAACAAGGCTTTGCTTGTATCTTCCTTACTCCAGTGGGCACACCTCTTGGATTTGATGAGACATTTGATATTTGTGTTTGTAAAAGCTGGTGGAGCTTTCCTCATTAATTTAGAACTGTGTGAAAACTAAAGGCTCTGGCATTGCTTTCTCTGTGTGATTAACACATGAACCACTAATTTGTATTTTGTTTTTTATTCTCAGCTCATTTTTTTCTGCTATCAAACACTGATTTATTTCCAATAATAGTGTTAGGTCTTTCTCAAGTTTTTTTATTTCATCCGTGGTGTAGGCTTTTCCTGTTCCTGTGCTGTGGTCCACCCCCACTCCCCCCTTCTTCAGTGACAGTTAAGATAATGTGTTAAGTGCATCTTTACAAGTTTCATGTGCTTTTCTTTCATCATTTCATTGTGATACCAGCTGGTCAGAAGGTGGAAGTATAAGTGGATTTAATAAAGCGCTCCCTCTTCCCTTCACCAGGATAGTCATACCTAGAAGCTCCATTGATGGAACTGTCTGAAGATTGATTGAGATGGATAAAAGCCACACGACCCCCAGGTCATTCTAAATGGTGTACCTTCATTGGCAGGGTACAGGTTTCATGATCTGGGGACCTGGAAGCTCCATTGATGGAACTTTAAACGTAATTTTACAGCTCATCAAACTATTTAAAACATAACCAGGTCCAGAAGCACAGCTCCAATGTCAAATCTAACATAACTTCTCATACATTCACCAAATCTAACGTAGCATCCCATCAATTCAGGTTTAACACAGTAGAGCCGATTGTATCTTCTTCTTCTTTTTAAGTGATAACTTCGCTACAGAAAGTCTTGGGTCACTAACAGACGTACACCAATTAATCTGTTCACAATACTTGTTTACTTTCACACATGTATACGACAGCTGACTGTCCCAACTAAACAGGAACCAGAACACACTAGATAATATTCCAACCGCATTCCCGGGCTTTGGACAAGCTGTATTTATACATCTTTTAACAACTACGTTCTTTGACATTATTATGTTATTTCATGTTTGATGTTACAATTGCAATAAGTTAATCCAGCAAAAACTGACATTACAGAGTTTTAGTAGAAATTAAAAAAGTACAATGATAATGCATATTTCCGAAATTAACGATCTTTTACAAGTGCAATTTTGAAACATACGTACAGTTAACAATTAAGTTCTTATTATTCAGTCCAGAACATTCTCGTATATCTTTACATAGTTTAATTAATTAAGCAATTTTATGAAACAATTTTGAGCTGGTAATATTTCTACAACATCAAAATTGCAACTCAAATGTTCAAAATGACTTTTTACGACATTTGAAGGCTAAAATACGGAATAATTACGCACATCACAAAATCTTTAAATCATGTTACAAAAAATTAATGAATCGTTCTTCTAACATTATTTATGATACAGATTGTGTTTCTGAATCAGGTTATGTCTCCAGTCTAAACGAGTATTCTCTAGTTTTCGTAATATGTTGACATTGCACTTAATTTCTCCATTGAATCTTCTAGAAACATTAATTACTTAATTTGTTTTATGGTAAACAATGAATTTTACTAATTGAATTATAATTACAAAACTGACTGAAAAAGGTCCATTTATACACTATTAACACTGATTCCAGAACTTGTTCTCTCTCTTCAAAACACCCCGAAATTCATATCACAGTGATAATGACTTATCGTAACTGTACATTACTTTACCTGATTAAGAGCGTACATTAATTGGTCTGTGACACAGTTTAACGTTTTCATTACAACTACACTCCTGGAAATTGAAATAAGAACACCGCGAATTCATTGTCCCAGGAAGGGGAAACTTTATTGACACATTCCTGGGGTCAGATACATCACATGATCACACTGACAGAACCACAGGCACATAGACACAGGCAGCAGAGCATGCACAATGTCGGCACTAGTACAGTGTATATCCACCTTTCGCAGCAATGCAGGCTGCTATTCTCCCATGGAGACGATCGTAGAGATGCTGGATGTAGTCCTGTGGAACGGCTTGCCATGCCATTTCCACCTGGCGCCTCAGTTGGACCAGCGTTCGTGCTGGACGTGCAGACCGCGTGAGACGACTTCATCCAGTCCCAAACATGTTCAATGGGGGACAGATCCGGAGATCTTGCTGGCCAGGGTAGTTGACTTACACCTTCTAGAGCACGTTGGGTGGCACGGGATACATGCGGACGTGCATTGTCCTGTTGGAACAGCAAGTTCCCTTGACGGTCTAGGAATGGTAGAACGATGGGTTCGATGACGGTTTGGATGTACCGTGCACTATTCAGTGTCCCCTCGACGATCACCAGTGGTGTACGGCCAGTGTAGGAGATCGCTCCCCACACCATGATGCCGGGTGTTGGCCCTGTGTGCCTCGGTCGTATGCAGTCCTGATTGTGGCGCTCACCTGCACGGCGCCAAACACGCATACGACCATCATTGGCACCAAGGCAGAAGCGACTCTCATCGCTGAAGACGACACGTCTCCATTCGTCCCTCCATTCACGCCTGTCGCGACACCACTGGAGGAGGGCTGCACGATGTTGGGGCGTGAGCGGAAGACGGCCTAACGGTGTGCGGGACCGTAGCCCAGCTTCATGGAGACGGTTGCGAATGGTCCTCGCCGATACCCCAGGAGCAACAGTGTCCCTAATTTGCTGGGAAGTGGCGGTGCGGTCCTCTACGGCACTGCGTAGGATCCTATGGTCTTGGCGTGCATCCGTGCGTCGCTGCGGTCCGGTCCCAGGTCGACGGGCACGTGCACCTTCCGCCGACCACTGGCGACAACATCGATGTACTGTGGAGACCTCACGCCCCACGTGTTGAGCAATTCGGCGGTACGTCCACCCGGCCTCCCGCATGCCCACTATACGCCCTTGCTCAAAGTCCGTCAACTGCACATACGGTTCACGTCCACGCTGTCGCGGCATGCTACCAGTGTTAAAGACCGCGATGGAGCTCCGTATGCCACGGCAAACTGGCTGACACTGACGGCGGCGGTGCACGAATGCTGCGCAGCTAGCGCCATTCGACGGCCAACACCGCGGTTCCTGGTGTGTCCGCTGTACCGTGCGTGTGATCATTGCTTGTACAGCCCTCTCGCAGTGTCCGGAGCAAGTATGGTGGGTCTGACACACCGGTGTCAATGTGTTCTTTTTTCCATTTCCAGGAGTGTATTTCACACTGTTGCACTAAGTGACCATATTCACTAAGTATCCTTACACACTACCCACATTTTAGCATGTATCGTATAATATGAAACCTGCTGTGTCAGGTACACCACATGACCCAATACAGCCTGCTTCATTACAAACTGCCTCCAAATAGGTTGGGATGCTTAAAAATCCCATGTGCTCCAAGTCATTCTAAATGGCAAGCCTTCATTGGCTGTGTACAGGTTTCATGATCGGGGGACTGGTAAGTGCCGTCAGTCCTCCATAACCATAAGGTCTGGGCACACATGAAAGTGATAACTTCATGAAAATTATCTGTTATTGATTTCCACTTTTTCTTAATAGATACTTCTGCCTGTTTATATTACCCTGCCTTATTGCTCAGCATATTCCAAAAGATGATTGTCTCGTAAGTATTGCCATTGTGTGTAGGGTGCAAGTGCTCCTACTGCATTTGGATTATGCGTTTGACGTTGATCTATATCTCTGTAAAATTTTCAGGCAGCATAGTGAAGTACTTTGTTGTATAGACACACCACTTCTATGCATAAACCTAAAGCACGACACACCACTGCTATGCATAAACCTAAAGTACAGCACGCCATTTCTATGCATAAACCTATAGCACTAACTAGTGATCATACAGACTTCTGTCTGAGGTATGTTTAAGGCCTTCACACTTTCCAAGATCCCCAATTGGATTATTTATTGAAAGACAGGTATTTCATCTTTCCTGTTATTTTATACAACGGAAGGAACCCTAACTTCAAATTTAGAATACTTCCAAGCTTTTGGCCCTCTATAGTACATCCTGCATAAATTGGCAGTTTGCAACTTATTCTCTCTCCAAAGTGATCCAACACAGCACATTCGATTTGACTAAGCCATAGCTTTTGCCAGCTTCTGTATTAGACGGTCTCTCGCATAATGAATATCTGTGGAAAGAAGGCTTCTGATATAAAGTTTATATTGCTTTAATTGCATATAGGTACACTGGATGGCTAGTTTCAGCAGGACTAAGCTGCCATCTTCAGATCTGCAAGGTTACAAAAATTACAAAACTATTACACTGTTTTAGTTGTAACCGTAAACTAATGCTTTTATGTAAGTTCTTTTTGACATACCCCAGTGCACTGGTTATGAAATCAAGCTGTGCGATAAACTGCATGTGTGTGTATTTGTACCATTGTAATGAGCTGTGAATTTGAAATTAAAAAATATAGAATTACCTTTTCGTAAATTACTACAGTGATCTGCCTAAGATAACATTACCTCAGGATGAAAAGAGCATAAAACATTAAAAAATGTAACTGTGTCCTCATGGCGATACAGAATCCTACAGGTGTGGCACATCAAGAAGTGCCGCATGTGTCTGAGTTGGCAGCCAGCTACATACTGCCAGGTAGCAGTTGGGCTAACAGAATTATACAGAGGAGTACCACCAGATGGCAGCAGTCTCATGAATAACAACACGTTTTCCAGGTTTTTTATATATATATATATATATATATATATATATAGAATACAATGTGAATCATTTAAAATGGAAAATAGTACAATGTCAGTTATCTAAAAAGGAAAATACAATAAGTAATAACATTTTGTCATTCTTTTTAGACCAAAAAATTATTTCCAATAATGCAAGTAACATTAAACATTTGTTAAAGACTGAATGAAGACTGTCAATTGCGACACAATATAAATAGCAGTATGAGAATCGTTCACTTTAAAGGACTATGACAGACTGTCTCCTTTTACAAATTGTAGTATCGTGTATTATACTTTTCATCTCACAGTAGATGTCATATTGAAATTTCCAGTTATATATTACATACTTGTTTAATTGTAATGTATACATCAATACACAAAACATGGAATAAAAGTGATAGCATCTTGGCTTATGAGAATAACTGATGTATACGTATGAGGACATGCCGTAACCATAGGTCTAGATTGTGGATTTAAAGTCGACAATTACATATTTCACAGTGAGTACTCACATATACATTTTCTTATCCCATGGTAATAATATGAGGTCTGGAGCAAGGAAATAATAGAAGATAAATTTCAGTTGGTGAAATTTTGTTTATCAATAACTACGACGTCAATTGATGGCTAAGTAACAACTGAACAGTGTGATTATCAAGATGTGATACTATAATAATTTACAGGGAGATACCATGACATTTGCTGGCTTTATAGGGTGATACACAGGGTAAGTATATAGGGATACACAGAATTACAAGTGAGAAGGATGGCAGGTACGGAACTACTAAGGTACAATATATGTTTATATCCCAGAGTTACAACAAAACCACAAAATTGTCATCAGTATTTTGGTAGACATCAGGGCATTATCCAACATAGAGTACAATTTTTTATGGACTTACCAAGAGACAGGCACTTACGACAGTGGATTTCTATAAAACAATCTGATACAGTGTCTGACGTTTTAGTGAGAAACAGTAAAGCATTATCAAGACAATGATAAAAGCATAATATTCGAAAGAGTTATATATTGTGTAATTCAGCTATCTGTTATGGAAACTAAATAAATATCATAGATAGGAAAAGTAGGCAATATGCCTTAGTCCAATAAAGTGAACGATTCTCATACTGTTATCTATACGGTGTCCCACTTGATGCCATTCATTCAGCCTTTAACAAATTTTTTTTTCCTACCTAAAAAGATAGAAAAAATATTATTACTTATTCTATTTTCCATTTTAAATGACTGGCATTGTACTATTTTACATTTTAAGTAACTCACATTGTATTCTCTCGTATGTCCACATAAAGGGTGAGTCGCATAAGACGTCACACCCCCATTATTCCGTTGGTGATTGCACGTATCGACAAGCGGTGTTTGACGAATCATAGCTGACTATGAGGCACATACTTTTGTACGTGCACAATAATCACAATGTTTATATTGACCGAGATAATGAGGCAAGTACATGTTTTTTGAATGGGACACTATACTTTCTTTACCATCATTCGAACACTCTGGAAAAGACGCATATAGTGATGTAACGCATGTTGCTATTGTGATTCAAACTTCGCTTAAAAGATGCTGGGAAATATTGTATGATTGAAGGTCGAGGTGGTCGGAAGCAGCTGCAGACCGTAAACACGTCTCGCGCGACCCGCAGGCTGAGTTGCCGTGCTCTATATGCAGCATGCACGGCCTACGCTACGTAGGTAAATCCTCATCCGCCCTCTTTTAAGCAAAGTTTGAATCACAACAGCAACAAGCGTTACATCACTATACGTGTCTTTTCCAGAGCGATCGAATGATGGTAAAAAAAGTATAGCGTCCCATTTAAAAAATATGTACTTGCCTCATTATCTCGGTCAATATAAACGTTGTGATTATTGTGAATGTACCAACAAATGTGCCCCATAGTCCGCTATGATTTGCCGAAAACTGCATGTCGATACGTGCAATCACCCCCGGAATAAAGGGGGTGTTACATCTTATGCGACTCAGCCAGTATATTCTTAAAAACAAAAAACAAAACTAGAAAATACATGTTGTTATTCATGAGACTGCTACCATATGGGGGTATTCTTCTGTATTATTCTGTCAGCACACTGGTATCTGGCAAGATGACACTGGCTGTCAACTCAGTCATGTGCAACACTTCTTGATGTGCCATACCTGTATGACTCTATGTTGCCTTGAGGACGCATTTATATTTTTTAATGTTTTACTTGTTGTGTACAACTTCATACACAATGGTAAGGAGAGGCAGGCTACAGAGTGGTGGGAGCTGAAATGAGTAACGAACAAGTTAAGACAGTAAACAGAAGACTTACTTAACTTGGGGTTCTCCAATTGAACAAAGACTCTTTACAGATAATGCAGCAAGAAACAGAATCCAGCTCTCAGTGTCAACAAGAAAGAGGCTCTCCAAACTAAGGAGAAACAATGGTGTCATAGCAAAGAGGGCAAGTGTGCTGTCTGGCTGACACTGGCCATCCTATATTGTGGTAGCCAGAGGGCACTCATGGCATTGAGCCACTGAAGGCTCAGCAGGTGTCCTCCATGGGTCCACTGAATTCTGCATGACTGCTATCAACGCCAAATAGAAACTTCCAATTCCGTTGCTGACTTCAAGATACCCTTGGGGTGGTACTGGTACGTGATCACACATAACTCTCTTTTTATCATGAGGTAATGTTATTTTAGGCATTATAGGAATTTATACACTTACTGTAATTACTTATGTAAAGGTGATTTTATATTTTTTATATCACAGTCTGTTACGATAGTACAAAAACAAATGTGCAGTTCATCGCACTGCATTATTTCATAGCCTGTGCACTGAGAGTATGTAAATAAGAACTTACATAAAATGGTTAATTTACAATTACAGCTACAACAGTGTAACATTTATATTTTTGTAACCTTAGGGATCTGAAGATGGTAGCTTAGCCCTGGCAAAACTAGTAATGCACTGTACATACAGGCAATCAATGCAATAAAAACTTCATACCTGAAGTTTTCTTTACATTTAATTCATGATCACTTTCTAGCTGACAATGTCAGGTATCTAGAATAACTGTGAATCTGAAATTTGGACTATAAATACGAGAAATTAAAAAGTTTGTTTCTTCATTTCAAGCTAAGGAACGAGCTCTACAATTGAAATTTCTATAATGCAAAAACATGATGGTATTCGTTGTGTCACACAGAGAAGCTGTACCATAATTTTACAAGGCTGAGTTTTTGGAGAATAAATGGGATTTATATTCAGGCCATTATCGTATATTAACCCACTTTCCAGAATGTCAACCCATATGATCTGTTCCTCTTTCAATGTAAATTGGTCATCTGATACATTTCTCAATATGTTTTATTTTTATTTGTTTATTTTTTGGTTGCTGTACACTTCATCAGCAGTAGCTACATTGCTTTGGCTGTTCTAAACTATGCACGCTGAAGACTGTATCTTCTAATTATTTTGTGATTCCTCTCTGGATGGTCTCTGGCAGTTACGGAACAAATTTTTACGTAAATACAATGAAGCAAATGTTTATCTCTGTTGCAGAAAGTGGTCTTTCCTCGGCTTTACAGATAACTACTGCTCTCTATGACAAGGGAGTGGATGCTCTTAGCAAGATGTCTGCAGAAGATATTACACAGGTTTTTAAAGAAGCAAGAATGTGTGAACTTTTGCTGAAACCAGGCATGACAATTTATCAGTTAGCATTAGAAGCTGGCTGCTTTTCTACTGAAAGTAAGTGGATGTAATTTCATATTTTAGAAAACCTTCACATTCAGAGGAGTAAAAATTTTGAAATGTAGACTGAACAGATATATGCTGGCTAAGAGAATAATATTGTAGTGCATTGACAGTATTCAGTCAAAAAGTGCGCCAGAGCGGAATTGAATTGCTACAAAGCCCACTGCAGGCAGTGAGAGTGTTATTGTTGCGAAGGAATCACAGCCAACAGGCGTTGCGAAGCAGAGCCAGCTGGACGTGGCATAGCAACAGCTGATGCTACAGTTCCCTAGTGGAAGAACAGAAGTCTTTCCTCAATTGCCTCCACAGAAGTGTTTAGAGTACATGCCTTAAGCCCTACTCAAACTTAGTCTGGAGCGTATAAGTACTAAGCCATTCATATACTAAAATATTCTTGTCTCAGTATCACAGACTGTGCCATGAACCTTTGACTCCCGGAGCAATATCCCATAATACAGTATGACTGTTGTTCGACCAAGGGACGGGGCAGTGTGCCCTGAGTCACGAGAGCAGCTGCCACCAGAGCAGAGAGTCGCATGCTCGCAGGAAGGAGGTCACAGTTGCTTGCGCAGTATGAGTATCATCAGCTGTGCCACACGCTGTCATCACAGTGCAGCCAGAGACACCGCTGACAACAGCATTCAAGTGATGCCACGCTCAACCCTGCTCTTTGCTCTGTAAGCAATGCTGGACCTCTATTGTTTCGTGAGAGACAACTGGACATCTCCACCAAGCCATTCCTGATATATTACAGCTGAGAACCAGAATAAAGAAGTTAATTAGACAAATCTACTGTCATACTGCCATCTCATTTCCTCTCCACAGATGATGACCCATAGGTCATCTAACACTGGTGTCAGATCATTGACATCACCTTCTTAGAGTAATGTCTGAACCAGCAGCACACGGTACAGTGAGTCCAAAAATTTTTGATTTTATTTGGATGATGGAGAAAAGGTTGACAGGTGTGCATTTGGTAAAGTAGATTTTACTGTGAGTAGAGCACCATTCGATTTGTCTAGTTTTAGAGGTAATGGGATCAAGTTTGGTTAGTGCCTGTTAGAAGTGCACTGTGTTACCTTGAGGGCTACTCAGTGTCATGTACGGAATCAGTTCTAGTAAAATGTTATATATATGTAATTATGAGCATATATCTAACAGTGCCAGGGTTTGAGATGGCTCATGATTAGACATAAGAATTAAGTTAATGTATTTTGTTTTTTTGTCTTGTGAATGTTAGTTCTCAAAATAAGTGTTCTCAAGGACAACGCTTTAACAGAACTAGAGGTGCAAGGTGTGTCAGAGCCGGAAGCAGTACGCATATCGTTAAGAAAGATAGTACAACCAACAGTGGATAATACAGAACTGCGAGGGTTGGTAGAATTGCAGTCGTCACATCAGGGTGTATATTTGTCAGACACTTGTTTAACTGTTCCTTTTTCTGGCAAGGCAACTAAGAATGTGCAGGCCTGGCTGAGATGGAAGGTTGGTCTGATAAGGACTTAATGAGTTTTGCAAAATAGAGGGTAATAGGGGAAGGTAAAATTTATGTAGGGTATACAGAAACTCTTAAGGGAGCCATAACATTCAAAGAATTTAAATAATATTTAATTCATAGATAAACGAAATGAAATAGTGCCCTACACTCTAGGAACAAT
This sequence comes from Schistocerca americana, assembly GCF_021461395.2. NCBI lineage: Eukaryota > Metazoa > Arthropoda > Insecta > Orthoptera > Acrididae > Schistocerca > Schistocerca americana. The sequence continues at coordinate 544,348,859 of NC_060120.1, read as the reverse complement.
TAGGGGTAATAATTAAAAGAAATACGGAAACTGTGGAATAGTTCCTGGATACAATAAAGAATACAGTTGGATACAATAAAGAAAATTAATGGATGTATCTATGAATTTGGACAGGATGCTGTAGTCAATGAAATTATTTTGCACGAAGCTAAGCAGAGGGTGCTCGATGGTTTTTTAAGAGAGTTGCTTGTGGAAGAGTCAAGAGATGTACGGACAGGCGGTCCAACGGATTTGCGCACAGCAGTGTGGTTATCAATAGCTTGTGACAAGAATAATTTGTCGACTGGAATGCAGGGTAAATGGACAGTGTTTGCAGATAATATAAAATGTTTCAGGAGTGGACGAACAGGGCATGTAAGGAGGCAGTGTCACCAGCCTCGATGTGAAAACACCAACGGGAACCCTAGGTCCACCAGTGAACATTCCCACTAAGACTGGATGCTACGAAATCATTTGCAGAAGTGGATTGTACTATAAGAGGAATAATAGGAAAAAAGAATTGCATGGACACAGGGGTGCATGTCAGTAGCCAGTAGTGATCTGGTGAAACATAAGCAAATAAGACCCACGACGGTACAGTTGCGTGGTGTGAGGAGTAAAGATGTCACACCGTTAGGATTGGTGGACATAGACTTTTGCCTGGATACAGTTCAATTTAAACAATGTGTAGAGATTGTGCCACATGTGAGTGAGGGCTGCGACATGATTCTAGGATTAGATTTCTTATATCTTTGTGCCATAATCGATCTTCAGCAACATAGGGTGGAACTTGACGGAAAAGTGTTTCAGTTAGTTGAAGCCATTGCCAGTGAGCAATGTTGCAAAGGGAGTCTGTCGCGAACCGATTTAACCATGAATGATCACACTAAGACTTGGTTTGCCTGATTGTGTACCTAAGGGTACTGGGAAGTTACTTTGGGGAAGTGTTGAGGTTGTTGGTAGGAATTTTGTGTGTGGGGCAGCTGTTAGAAGAGATTGAAGTATTAGATCAGGCGGATTGCTTTGTCAAGTACGCATACAAGAAATAAAGGCTCAAAAGAAGGTATCTATTTTTATAGATAATTTTAGCACAGAGGACGTAGGCTTAATAAAGGGGTTGTTAATTGTAATATGGATATCCTGCAGCAAAAGTGGGACATGAAGGGTCTCTGCAATGGACAATCGCCGAATGCAGCTGAAATTGCATTACAAGGAAAAGTGAAGCACCTAGAGGGAAACAACAGGAAATGAATGAAAAAATTAGTTTTGTTTTTTAGGGATTTATTTTTTTCCAAAAGGGCCATTATCAGCTATGCATATTACACAGCACTGCATATCAACGAGAAATGAATCACCAATCTATGGCAAACCTTACAGAAAACCAAGGTACTTACAGCCAACTTTGGAGGAATTTATTGATCAACAGCTGAAAGGTGGAATAACTGAAGAAAGTAATAGTGCATGGGGCAGGGTGGCAGGAAAAGTTATTGTGTCATAAAAATCAATATATGGAACACAAAAGTATACGTTCTGTTGCGGTGACAGACATCTAAATGTGAAAACCTAAATGGATGCCTACCCTTTGCCAATCAGCACAGAAATCTTGGACCATTTAGGGCAATGCAGATTATTTTTCAACAATGGATTTGAAGAGTAGTTATTATACAGATATAAGTTTCACCCCCAGGATTGATACAAAACAGCATTTTCAACACCTTGGGCACACTACAAATACAGAAGAATGCCACTTGGATTAAAAAAATCCACCTGCAACGTTTCAGAGATTTTTTGATGGCATACTCAGTGGTTTAAAACCACACCAATGCTTAGTTTATCTTGATGACATGGGAGTGATACAAAACTGCGTATGCAGTGATTAACTGAAATATCCCTAAGGTTAAAAGGAGAAAAGTTAAAACTGAGTACAGAAAAGTGTAATTTTGTGATGAAAGAGGTTGCATACCTAGGTCATATCATAAGTAAAGGTCGAGGTTAAGACGGACCCAAGATTGGTGAGAGCTGCACATAAATTTCCTGTACCAAATTGTCTAAAGGAGTTACAGTCATTTGTCGGAGTCGCAAACTATTACTGCTGGTTTGTGAAAGGATTTGCAGGTATTGCCAGACTGTAGACCCATTTGTTAAAATAGGGTACTAAATTTGTGTGGTCAGAAGAGTTAGCACGCTTTTGAGGAGCTAAAAGAAGGTTTAACATCGAGCCTGATTTTCTGGATTTATTATATCATGTGATGCATCAAACCATGCATGTGGCTTTGTGTTGTCAAAAGAGGTAGAAGTTGTGTAAGGTCTGGTATCTTACACATAAAGAAAAGTAAATTCCACAGAAAGAAATTATTCCACAATGCAGAAAGAGATGTCAAGCCGTATTGGTATTTATAGAGTCACGTATTTCAAATATTATCAGTATGGTAAAAAGTTTGTGATAACAGACCATGTGAGGTTAAGATGGCTGTTGGGGTTAAGGCTGACACGATGTACAGTAAGACCAAGTGAATTTGATTTCGAAGTCATGTGTAAACCTGGGAAGAAGTTAAGAAATGTAGATGGCATAAGTAGAAAATTAGCAGTATTACATATTGGAGGTAATGAGCATCAGGAGTGGTGGACTGCACAGAGAGCAGATGAAAATGTTGTGGTCTTCAGTCCTGAGACTGGTTTGATGCAGCTCTCCATGCTAATCTATCCTGTGCAAGCTCCTTCATCTCCCAGTACCTACTGCAACCTACATCCTTCTGAATCTGCTTAGTGTATTCATCTCTTGGTCTCCCTCTACGATTTTTACCCTCCACACTGCCCTCCAATGCTAAATTTGTGATCCCTTGATGCCTCAGGACATGTCCTACCAACCGATCCCTTCTTCTAGTCAAGTTGTGCCACAAACTTCTCTTCTCGCCAATTCTATTCAATACCTCCTCATTAGTTACGTGATCTACCCACCTAATCTTCAACATTCTTCTGTAGCACCACATTTCGAAAGCTTCTATTGTCTTCTTGTCCAAACTATTTATTGTCCATGTTTCACCTCCATACATGGCTACACTCCATACAAATACTTTCAGAAATGACTTCCGGACACTTAAATCTATACTCGATGTTAACAAATTTCTCTTCTTCAGAAACGCTTTCCTTCCCATTGCCAGTCTACATTTTATATCCTCTCTACTTCGACCATCATCAGTTATTTTGCTCCCCAAATAGCAAAAATCCTTTACTACTTTAAGTGTCTCATTTCCTAATCCAATTCCCTCAGCATCACTGGACTTAATTCGACTACATTCCATTATCCTCGTTTTACTTTTGTTGATGTTCATCTTATATCCTCCTTTCAAGACACTGTCCATTCCGTTCAACTGCTCTTCCAAGTCCTCTGTCTCTGACAGAATTACAATGTCATCGGCAAACCTCAAAGTTTTTACTTCTTCTCCCTGGATTTTAATACCTACTCCGAATTTTTCTTTTGTTTCCTTTACTGCTTGCTCAATATACAGATTGAGTAACATTGGGGGTAGGCTACAACCCTGTCTCACTCCCTTCCCAACCACTGCTTCCCTTTCATGCCCCTTGACTCTTTATAACTGCCACCTGGTTTCTGTTCAAATTGTAAATAGCCTTTCGCTCCCTGTATTTTACCCCTACCACCTTTAGAATTTGAAAGAGAGTATTCCAGTCAACATTGTCAAAAGCTTTCTCTAAGTCTACAAATGCTAGAAATGTAGGTTTGCCCTTCCTTAATCTTTCTTCTAAGATAAGTCGTAGGGTCAGTATTGCCTCACGTGTTCCAACATTCCTGCGGAATCCAAACTGATCTTCGCCGAGATCGGCTTCTACCAGTTTTTCCATTCGTCTGTAAATAATTCGCATTAGTATTTTGCAGCTGTGGCTTATTAAATTGATAGTTCGGTAATTTTCACATCTGTCAACACCTGCTTTCTTTGAAATTATTATATTCTTCTTGAAGTCTGAGGGTATTTCATCTGTCTCGTACATCTTGCTCACCAGATGGTAGAGTTTTGTCAGGACTGGCTCTCCCAAGGCCGTCAGTAGTTCTAAAGGAATTTTGTCTACTCCTGGGGCCTTGTTTCGACTCAGGTCTTTCAGTGCTCTGTCAAACTCTTCACATAGTATCGTATCTCCCATTTCATCTTCATCTACATCCTTTTCCATTTCCATAATATTGTCCTCAAGTACATCGCCCTTGTATAGACCCTCTATATACTCCTTCCACCTTTCTGCTTTCCCCTCTTTGCTTAGAACTGGGTTTCCATCTGAGCTCTTGATATTCATACAAGTGGCTCTCTTTTCTCCAAAGGTCTCTTTAATTTTCCTGTAGGCTGTATCTATCTTACCGCTAGTGAGATAAGCCTCTACATCCTTACATTTGTCCTCTAGCCATGCCTGCTTAGCCATTTTGCACTTCCTGTCGATCTCATTTTTGAGACGTTTGTATTCCTTTTTGCCTGCTTCATTTACTGCATTTTTATATTTTCTCCTTTCATCAATTAAATTCAATATTTCTTCTGTTACCCAAGGATTTCTACCAGCCCTCGTCTTTTTACCTACTTGATCCTCTGCTGCCTTCACTACTTCATCCCTCAGAGCTACCCATTTGTCTTCTACTGTATTTCTTTCCCCCATTCCTGTCAATTGTTCCCATATGCTGTCCCTGAAACTCTGTACAACCTCTGGTTTAGTCAGATTTTGTATTTATAACCCTGTATTCACCTGACCAGAAGTCTTGTTCCTCCTGCCACCGAACTTCACTAATTCCCACTATATCTAACTTTAACCTATCCATTTCCCGTTTTAAATTTTCTAACCTACCTGCCCGATTAATGGATCTGACATTCCACGCTCCGATCCGTAGAACGCCAGTTTTCTTTCTCCTGATAACGACGTCCTCTTGAGTAGTCCCCGCTCGGAGATCCGAATGGGGGACTATTTTACCTCCGGAATATTTTATCCAAGAGGACGCCATCATCATTTAACCATACAGTAAAGCTGCATGCCCTCGGGAAAAATTACGGCTGTAGTTTCCCCTTGCTTTCAGCTGTTTGCAGTACCACAACAGCAAGGCCATTTTGGTTAGTGTTACAAGGCCAGATCAGTCAATCATCCAGACTGTTGCCCCTGCAACTACTGAAAAGGCTGCTGCCCCTCTTCAGGAACCACACGTTTGTCTGGCCTCTCAACAGATACCCCTCCGTTGTGGTTGCACCTACGGTACGGCTATCTGTATCGTTGAGGCACGCAAGCCTCCCCACCAATGACAAGGTCCATGGTTCATGGGGGGAGGATGAAAACTGTGAGCAGTATTTCAAGCAGTCACAGTTTTGTATGCAGGATGAGTTGCTATGGAGAGAAACCAAGTTGGGACTGTGGGTAGTGGTACCAGCAAGCTAAGGAATAGAGTGCTAACAGAAGCTCATGGTCACATATTAGCAGGTCATGGAGGTTACAGTTCTACCAGCACAAAAGTAGCAGAAAGGTATTGGTGGAATAATGCATAGATGATTGTAAACCATTATGTGGGGAATTGCATCATTTGCTTAGAGAGTGGATTTGTGTCTAAACGAGAGTATCGTTGCAGGACTTACTTGAAGCATTAGCACCAATCAAATTTCTGGGGACTGATGCTTTAGGCCCAGTCAATAAAACACCTGCAGGGAATAAGTTCAGACTCACAGTCATAGATAATTTTTCAAGATCCGTATAAGTGGTCGCGATGCCAAACCAGCAGGCAGCAACAGTGGCAGAGGCACTTGTGAATAATTGGATACTGAAGTTTGGAGTGCCTGAAACAATAATATCTGATCAGGAAATGAACTTAATATCAGATAAATTCAAGGAATTGTGTAATTTATTGGATATGAAGAAGTTAAGGACAAGTCCTCTCCATCCACAAGCCAATGGAAGATGTGAATGCTTTGATTCTATGTTGACTTACATCGCACCAACTGGGATGTCTATTTAAAGTATGTAGTCTATGCCTACAACTAAAATAAACACCACCAGCATAATACAGGGTTATCACTTTATGAAGTAGTACCATTCAACAAATTGAAAATGAAGAAAGGGGAGACTGGAGAGTCTGTTAAGGAATTTGCCAGAGTGATTAGGAAAATTTGGAATACAGTATGGAGGGCAAATACACAAACACTGTAGAAACAGGAAGAAGGAATAGGCCATACTGCAAGAATGCCATAGTATAAGGTTGGTCACTGTGTGATAATATCAACTTCGTATATGCTGAAGGGAAAAACAAAGAAGTTTTTGAAGTCTCAGGGGCCATACCAAGTGGTAGAAACTACATTGCCAGTAAATGTCAAGATTTTGTTGCCAACGAGAATGGCAATTTTGCATGTAGGGTGGTTGAAACCTTTTCAAGGAAGTCCGTAAGTTATTCCAGGATAGGAGATGTGGACTGGAAAGGGAAAGTGAGGAGAAAGGTATCAGTAGGCAAGCAAGAGGTTGTGAATGGAACGTTACGAAGGAACCCATATGGATTAAGGCATAGGAGAGGCATTTAATATTTCTTTTTTAGTTTAGGTATAAATTCTGTGTAATTAGTATGATCAGCTGCGGAGTAGCATTGAATTGTTACTGCCTGCAGGTGAGGTGCAGTGAAGGCGAGATTGTGCAGTTCATAGTGGGACTACTGAGCTTTGTCAGGGTGGAAGCGTTTGGAGCCACCACCTGGAAGGGGGGGAGTCCTGTTCACCAAGCAGGAAGACATAGTGATCACCACTCATCGCTAGGTGATACAGGTGGTATTCAGCACATGGGAGATGCATAACAAGGTGAGAAGATAGGAAGAAGCGTTTGACAAATTCCTTCACAAATTCCTTCAGGAAACTGAAAGGTGTGGGATACTCACAGGAAGTGCTTGGGGTATGTGAGAGAGCTCATGGGAGTGTATGAGAAGTTAAGGAGTGAGGTGACATAGGTACTGAGGGTTTAGTCTACATAAGCGAAGGAAGAGGGGTGGAATCTATGCAGGAGGTTGGCTTGTATAAAAAAATATTTGGCACTGCTAATGAGGGAGACACTCGAAGGGTGAATGACATCATAGAATAGGTTTGCGCAGTGGGCAAAGGGGAACAAAGCCGTGAGTGATTAGCACACTATGCAGATGTATTGAATAACACATGACTACTACAACTACTGACTGGAGAAGTCAGCCAGAGCTATAGAAGAGTCAGAATATGAGAGAGCTGCAAATCGAAGCAGAACTCTTAGGTAAGGAAGTAGTAATGACAAAATGTTTGCAGTCCGTAGAAGACAGTGTTTGGGAAGCACAAGGGAAAGTACCAGAACTACAGGAGGCTAGGCAGCAGGCTGTAAGAGATCAGTCAAGGGTAAACTTGCTGTCACCAGAGCTGTATTTAGAGGGTCTAAGGAAATTACAGAAGGAACCACCACTGGAGTTGCGATTGGTTTTAGAACCCGAGCACAAAAAATTTCTGTTTTATTTCAAGGTAGCCACAGTATCAGTGAGAACTGATGGAGCAAAAGTTTACATTTCCATTTATGAGTGCTACATAGTGCATGCATATCCTGTCAAGTGGGGGATACTGAAGAAATTTGTAAAAGTAAGAACACATTGGCCATTATTAATTGCAAAAGACAGGGGAAGAAGTGTAGAAATGGAGTAAGCAAAGTTATAAAAATGCTGTCAAGGGAAATCACAGTCTGTCCGAATATGGTAATAAGAGAGGGGTAGGACTCCTGCACAGATGAACTACTAATGGGACAAAAGGAGGTAAAAGAACGCAAGAAAGAAGTGATTGACCCGGAACTGTACATTCAGCAGGTCTAGGCATGTTGGTTGTACTCTACCTTTGACAAGATGGTAGTAGCGGCTAGTTCTTTTGAGAAGGGAAGCTTACTTCAGCAGAGAAGTTAGAATTAAAGAGGACTAGTTGTTATTAAAGGAAACAGTGTGCGAGATAATGGGGCCTACTTTCCATCTGCCCGCCATGATTTCAAGGGATAACTCCCCTGAATATTTCGCAACTTCATTTACCTTAGCCAGATAGCCCATGGAAGTGCTACCTGCTGCAAATCTAACCAGCTTAAATCAAACTCTAGGGCCAGAATTAATGCAGTCCATAAATGCACTTCCGAACCAGCAGGAGAGACAAGTCTCCATGGAAACCTTAGTGCAGCATATAAATTTATATTGGAAGAACTGTTATCAGAACGACACAACATAGACTATTGTCATACCTACCACCACAGCGGCACTTGTTCTCCTGAGTGTAATACTTGTTTCGGTACGTAGTAGATGCAGCATAAAACTGATTTCAGACCCAGCTGTCGTTTAGATTCCAGTGGATTGGATATCCCAAGCATAAAAGCAATAAAAGGAAGGTGAATGCAGAAGGGAGTAGTATTAAGGATAATTGATGCATTTTAGCTTGTAAGTTTGGAACAGAGAGTTAGAAGTTATTATGCAAGAAGACTAGTAATCAAATAAGTTACATGATGTTTGAGTTAAGGGGCAGGGCAAAGTGCCCTGAAGAAATGTGTAAGGTTAAGTGATACACATAAGGAAACCAGTTGTTAGAATGATTCTTAAGAGCAAAAAAGAGCCAGAAGGACTGGTCATCAGGAACTCTAGTGTAAAGGATGATGTAATTTGGTCGTGTTAAAAAGGAAGATGATGTAGCATATCAACCATATTTGGTCAAAAAGTATGCCAGAGCAGAATTATGCTGCAACAGAGCCAGCACAGGCAGGCAATAGTTTTATGCGTTGCCAAGCAAAACATGGCCAACAGGCTTTGCAAGCAGAGTGAGCTAGGCTCCATATAGCAACAGCCAACACTGCAATATGCTAGTGGAAGTACAGATGCCTTTCCTCATTTGCCACCGCAGAAGTGTCTGGAGTTCATGTCTTTAAGCCCTAAACTAATACAGTCTGGAGTGTATAAATACTCAGGCATTTGTTTACTAAAATAATTACATCTCATATCATAGCCTGCACCACATGCCTGCGACACTTGGAGCAACATCCTGAAAAGCAGGACAGGGTCCACTGTTCAACCACAGGATGGGGAGGTGTGCCCAGATTCATGAGAGCAGCAGGGCAGAGAGCAGCTCACTCACTGGAAGGAGATCACGCCAGTCTCCACAGTTCTGTCAACTGCACTGGTGTCCTGTCATTATGTTCGCAGCTAGAGACATCACTGACAGTGACATTCAAGTTACATCACCCTCGTCCCCCTCTTTGCTCTGCCAGAAATGTGGGACGTCTATTATTTCGCATGAAAGGCAACTGAATGCCTCTACCAAGCTGTTCCTGATGTACTACAACTCAGGGCTGGAATAAATAAGTTAATTAAACAAATCTTCTGTCGTCCTGACATCTCATTTTGCTCTCCATGGGTGAAATCCATGTGTCATTTAACAATATATAAGACTTTGAGTGATTATGTCTAATGCTGATGTGACATAGCAAATAAATAAAGAATGTGAGTTAGGATATTTACTGTTCCAAATGCAGTATTCACATGCTGAGCATTTGATGAAGCATAAACTGGGGAAAAAGAGGAGGTAATAATAGTTTTAATGAAATAAAATACGGAGTATGAGCTGCTTGTACATCTGTAGAATACAACACTCTCTGATGTAGGGTTTTGTGCAAGTAAAGCTTTCACTAACCTGAAATTGACATTGGCTATTCAGATTTGGGCAGGATGGGCCTCAACATTTTATTTCCAATATTAAATCTCATTTCCAAACTTCTTGGTACTGTACCCCCTTTGTCTTTTTTATTTGGATCATAGTGGATGTATTACATCAGATTATGTAGTTGGTACATCCTGCACATACCAGCCCCAGAAAATGATTATTTGGAGCTTGATTTTTTTCTGTAGAATTAACTCACATGGGCAACCTTTCTGCTTATTTTGGCTTGTAAATATCGGGCAAGGCTTATGTTTCATATATTACAGATTGGATCTTTTATTGTAAAAATTACCAAAAAATTAATTCAATCAACTGCTATTATTATTATTATTATTATTTTATTATTATTGCTATTATCTTCTTGGATATGTGGTCCATCCACACTGATGAGCCAAAACATTATCACCACTGCCAACTGCAATGTCGGATGCCACCTGGTGGTGCTGCAGTCACATGACACGGTAAATATATGTAAGCAGAGTAGACACAGACAAGGGATCATCCTGATGAAGGTATGGGCTGCAAATGAAATCTGCTGAGATAAGGGACTTTGAAAAAGGGCAGATTATTATTACTCAGAGCGTGTGAACGAGTTTCTCGAAAACGGTGAAGATGGTCGAATGTTCATGTGCTACTGTTGTGAGCATGTACGGAAAGAAGTAGAAGGACAGTGAAACTAACACTAGGTGCTTAATTAGGGCCAGCCACAACATGCAAAACTTCATGTATGCAGCGTGTGTGGGCGTGCCGAGGCCGAGCCTGTCACTCAGGTTTGCTCGCTCCTTCTCGGAAGTACTGGAACAGCACAATATTTCATTTAGCATTGTGATGCAACATTTCTCGGTGGGCACAACTCTCTTAGTTTGGCAGAATCATGGTGTCATTGCTGTTTATCCTTCACTGTTTGTTCATGGTCTGAAGCGCATTCACAGGTCCAGTGGCTGTTTGCACAAAAAGAGGCAGTTTAGCACTCTATCATCACAGTCCTTTAAAATGAATGGGAATAACAAGAGAGGGATGAGAAATCTTAATTCGCATAAGCAAGGAATGCTGCTTATATGCTATGAAACACCGTTACAGTACCATGCAGTGAGAATTTAAATATGAAAGAGCAAAAAATTACAACAGTCGACAGACGTGATTCATTGTTCTGTACATCAAGAAGTACTCTATGGTAAATTTGGAGGCATGGCACACTTAATGAAATTGATGGTATGAATGATAAATTTGCTGGAGTCGCACCCATTATTCCATTGTCAGTTGCAACAGTTTTCAGTGGAAATAAATGAAGACAGTGGGTACTTCATATATTACTTCATAGTACATTGACTAAGTCAAGGGGGATGCCTGGAATGATTTTTCAGTTAAAACTTGCTGTTGTTGAATTTATGAAGGAAAGACAAATTCAGGAATGAAAATTAAAACAGCTGGAATTGATCGTAGACTTCGCATTTTAAGTGACTTGATGGCACACTGCTAACAGTAAGACTTTCCGAGGTGAGACTCAACTTATTTCTAATATGATAGGGATGTATTTAAAAAGAAAATCGCATTGTAGAAGGGACATATCTGACAAAGACAGTCCAGTTCACTAGGCTTACTGGCATCAAAGAAAGCATGGGGTCTGAACAATTTACTGTGGCCTTGCAAAAATTAAAAGGATAGTTTTATAAAGATTTTGAAGACACTCAGTCCTACATCTCTTTTCGAGCTGTTTTGAAGATCATTTGCTGTATCAGTTGAAAGCGTCCTGTGCCGTGTGCACATATAACTGACAGACCTGCAAGGTAATTCCAGTTTAAGTGGTGTATCTTTATAGGGTAAAACTGTGCAGGACTCTACAATTCTTTCCTCAGGTAGATTTTCCAAGTATCCCTAATGAGGTTGCAAAAGTCCTCCAATATTTCGATTGACATATTAGCGTGAAATACCTGTTTTCAATTATGAAACTAAATAAGTCATGATTACGTGGCAACTTGAATGTGAAACTCTGTGAAATTGTGTGCATCTGTCGATATGCTGACAGTTTGTATCAGGTAAAAATTGTATTATGTCTTCAATGTGCCAAAAATAATTAATTAACACTGAAAACTTGTTTTGTTTGTGATCTATCTTGTTAAGACAAGTGAAATATAAAATCAGGTTGCATGCAGAGCAACTGCACTGCCATTTGAATGTTGCACATTCACTGTTCTTCCCTCTTCCTCCTCCTTGGGCCCAGACAGTGTGACGTAGCAGTGGGAGAATGTGAAGCATGGCTGAGCACTTTGGCGCTCGGGCCCAGGCATGGCCCCATGAGCCGAAATCTGGCCACCCCTTGGATGGACATCCATGACTCTTCAGAGTATGGGATTAGGAGGCATGTCTGTTCTGTAAAGTAGGATACATGGTGATCTGTGGCATCTCTGCCAAAAGAGCATAACACTGGTGTACGCATAAGTGTTTTGGAGCACACTGTTCATCATACATTGTTAAACATGGTGTGCCGCAACAGACACCCTTACATGTTCACATGCTGGTGCAACAAGATTGTCATTTATGATTGTACTGGGTAGCGGACCATCAGGATTCGATGGTCGATCAATGGAAATGTGTTTGCTCTTCGGGTGAATCACATTTTTGCTACAGTATGTCGATGGTCGTATCCAACGCTGTCATCAAGGTGAATGGTGGCTCGAAACGTGCAGTGTGCCACAGACAGGCTAGTGGAATTAGTATTATGCTATGGGAGACATATTCCTGCACTTGCATGGGGTCTGTGGTAGTGATCAAAGACGTGCTGACAGCTGTGAAACACCTGCATCCCTTCACACTTGGTATCTCTCCCGGCGGTGATGTCATTTTTCAGCATTATAGTTATTTGTGTTTTGGAGCCATAAACATGCTACAGTGGTTTGAGGAGTATTATAATAAACTCACATTGATGTCTCAGCAACCAAATTTGCCTGATGTAAATCCTATGGAACCCACCTGGGCATATGCAAATCAGTGGCCCATTATTTATGTGAATTACATGACCTGTGTGTAGACATATAATGTCATCCATAAAGTTACCAACAAACTGTCAGATCCCTGATATGCAGAATCTGTGATATATTTTGTTTCAAAGACAGATGAACAAGCTGTTAAGCAATGGTCAAAATGTTTTGGATCATCAGTGTTTGCAGCTAAATGAAAGGCTGTTTGTTTTTATACCTTACACATTTCACTTCCTTTTATTTATGAAACCACCTCAGGGGACTGTCAGACATGTTTGGTTTTACGTATTACAGGTCACTAATGCTTCACAAATAAAAGAAAGCTAAAAACAACCAGTCTTCCATTTACTGATGCTTCATAAATAAAAGGAAGCAAAAAACATACAGTCTGCCATGATGATTGTAATAACAACAAAAACAATAATAATAATAAGAAGAAGAAGAAGAAGAAAAATACCAAAGCTACTAATTAATAACAGAAAACGTAAAAATGACATATATAAGGTTTATTTTCTTTCTATTGTGCTTCAGTGACACACTGTCAGGAACAGGAACATTGTATGAAATGCAATAATCATAAGGTGGACATCGTGAAGGTAACATCAAATGACAAATATTCTGAGTGAAAAATAGTTATGCAATCATGTCCAAGTCACTTGATAACTGCTTCCATTAATCACCATTTCTTTAAGTCTAAACACAATGGTAAAGTTGTTATAGCTGTAATGTGTCATACATTTGTTTACAACTTTGTGAAGTCTAATGATATCATTTGACTTCACTTTTTTTTTTTTTTTTTAATTATCTTTTAAATTCTCCCACAAGTCCAACCCCTTGTCCAAGTTGTGGGAGATGGGCAACGGCATGAAATAGGGGATTGCCTGTGCCTGTAGGAGTGAGGTACAGTGGGGACTGTTCATGCCCCGGGACTGCTGCGGTAGCTGTGAAGGTCCTACAGGAACCTTGAAAAATGAGGGCTGACGGGGCTCTGGTGAAGCTACGATAGGCCCAGCAAGCCAGTAGTGGATTATGATTTCTGCTTTCAAAAATAGAACAGGCCTCGGAAAGGGCGGATTTAATTGACGGTGAACTGGCTTTAAATGAGGACTAAGATTTGGAACATTATATATACAAACATTGACTGGAATGGCAGAGAAGATGGTAGACATGATGGAAAGAAGGAAGTTAGACCTATTGCAGTTAGCTGAAATGAGATGGAAAGGAGAAGGAAGGAGAGAACTGAGGAAAGGCTACTGACTGTAATGGAGTGGAAATGAGGAGGAAGGAGAAATGGAATGGGAATAGTAGTAAGAGATGGATTAAAAGAGGAAGTGAAAAGAATAAGTGATACGATGATGAAGACCAGAATATCACTCAAGGGGATGACCATAGAGGAAACGCAAGTGTATGCGCCGCAGGTGGGTTGCACTTCTGAGGAGAAGCAGGAGTTTGAAGAGGAAATGCAGAAGCAGATGGGAAAGAAGAATGTGATAGTAATGGGGGATTTAAACAAGGCTGCGAAAGTGTGCTTGGACCAGAGGGTTAGGACTGCCGAAGGTTCAAAATAGGTGTTATATGGAATGATTAAAAGTAAGAGGAAGAACAGTACGACAGATTATGCCAGAATGGTGAAAAAAAGTGGCCAGGATGTAGAGAATAAGGAGGAACTCAAGAATATGTGGAAGGAGTATCCTGAAGAATTCCTGAACCCAAATGGAGACCTGGATGAGGAGGAACAGCAAACAGAAAAAGACCTTACATGGAGAGAAGTGGAAGAGGCATTGGGCAAGACGAAGGGAGGGAAGTCACCAGGTCTGGATGAGCTAAGTGTAGAGATGGTGAGAGCAGCGGGAGAGGCCGGGATGCAATGGATATATCAAGTACTGAAAATTGTGTGGAGAAAGATGATGATCCCAGAAGACTGGAAGAAGGGAATACTTGTCCCGATCTTTAAGAAGGGAAATAGAAAAGAGTGCAAGAACTATCGGGGGATAACACTGATGAGCCATTGTGCAAAGATTTTTAAAAAATTTTGTAAGCATGAATTTGACGATGAGAGAAGAGCAACATGGCTTCAGGACAGGAAGGTACAAGGTGGATCTAATTTTTGGTGTAAAATAACTGCAGGAACAGCATTATGAATATGGAATAGATCTACTAACGACTTTCCTGGACACTGAAAAAGCTTATGATAGTGTACGTAGAAGCAAAGTGTGGAAAGCCCTGGAAAACAGAGGAATAGCAAAACAGATTTGGAGGAAAGGGAAATGTACAATGAAAATGTGAGCTGTGTGGAAGTAGGAGGAGAGAGATCAGCTTGGATTGAACAGAGGAATGGCTTGAGGCAGGGAAGTGCACGTTCACCATTACTCTTCATTGTAGTGATGGATGATAATGAGTACAGTAGCACAAATAATGAAGGAAAGGTGAAAGCAATGGTGTTTTCAGATGATCTGATGATTTGGGGGAATGAAGAGGAGGAAGTACAAGAACAGTTGGACATATGAGAACAAACAGTACAATAATATGGGATGAAATTTAGTGTAAGTAAGAGTGAGATGATTATCACAGCAAGAACGAAGGAGAGATGAACAACTGGAATAACAATTGGTGGGGAACGATTGAGGAGAGTGGAGAGTTTCAAGTACCTAGGAAGTCTGATAAAGGAAGATGGAAAAATGACAGAGAAATAAATGATCGGGGCAGAAAAGCAGAAGCATTTCGGAAGCGTGTCAGAAGCCTAATATGGGGCAAGGATGTACCCCAAATCAGTAAAAAGGTTCTATGCTGATCATATTACGTCCTGAGCCTCCTGACATATGCATCTGAAACCCGGGTTATGAAAGGAAGAGATAAAAGCAAAGTACAAGTTAGTGAGATGATATTCTTGAGGAACAGTATTGGAGTGACAAAAGATAGACAGGTTAAGAAATGAGAGGATCAGAGAGTTAATAAAGGTGGAACCATTACAAGAGGAGATAGAGAAATCAAGGCTGAGATGGTGTGGGCATAAGCGAATGGAGGAGAAGAGGATACCCTGGAGGATACATCAGATGAAACTGGAAGGAAAGAGACCAAGAGGAAGACCGAGAGACAGATGGCTGAAAGGAGTGGAGGAATGCATCCACACAAAAGGAGAAGACCGGACCAAGGTGAAGACAGAGAGATGGGGGCAAGACAGAAGACGATGGAGAGGCTTATGTTCCAAACAGACCCGGCCAGAGGCTGGAAACTGTCCAAGATGATAATCTTTTAAATTCTGATTATTGAACACTTACAAAAATAGTCTAAGACTAAATACTAGTGGAAAACCATGTTTTTGACCACTACTTAGGCATTGTGAGACTGAGGTGGCAATGAGTCAGACACATTCTCAGCAAAACCCTTTAGTTGTGTTGAATGGTACAGAAGACTATGTTACTAATGCGCATGCACAACTAACTAGAATGCCTAATGAGATCAAATTCATCAGTGAGACAGGAGTAGGTAACTTTACCAACTTTTTAGATATAACAATAAAGACAAAGGACCACGAAAAAGCATGCTTTCACAGATTGTTATGGATAATGATAAATTTTCAGCTGCATGAAAACAAAATTAATGAAGAAATGTCAATCCTAGAGAACTAGTGAAAGTATATGATTTTGATCCGAAAATGATTAAGGAAATGTTCAAGCAAAAGTTGAAACTCGCATAGCACTCAGCCACCCACCAACGACATGAGTAAACAAAAGACTAATTTCATAGTTATCTCGTTTTATGGTAATATTTCAGACAAAATAGCCAGAACTTTTAAACACGTGGAAATCAAAGTTATATTGCACACAGAAAACAATTTTAAAAATACACCCCTAAAACACACCCACGATAAAAATAAATAAATAAATAATTCCTTTGCACATTCAAAATGTCAAAACGTCAAGTGCAGTTTCATTTTGTAAACCAATACGAATGGAGGTACAGATTGTGAGGATGCTGCCATTTAGGTATCTGACAATTTACCTTCACACCATTGTCTTCGCTATTTTGTATTGGTAATGTAGTGTGCTTTTCAGTACAGATAATCACTACAAAATGTCTTCAGAAGCAAAACTGTTTGTGAAAATGTAGAAGGGTTAAACAAATAACAGCCTAAGTAGAAAAAAATGTCACATTCATTCAATAAGTATTTGGCTGTGGTATCCTCCCCTATGAAGAGACAGACCAACATTGGCAGCCATTGGCATTCTTCACCCAGAAACTATCTGTATCACAACAGAGCTGGTCACACAAGTTACATGTGATGTAAACTCTGATTAGTGAAAACTTATAAAGGTAGTCTAAGACATAAGACTAGTGAAAAACCGTGTTTTTGGCCACTACATAGGCACTGCAAGGCTGAAGTAGCAACGAGTTGGATATGTTATCAGCAGGATTACAGCATTTGGTTCCCTAGAATTGTTCATTGGAGACAATGGGACCACAAAAGCAGTATTGGAAAACCCTAAAAGAGATGGCATGATGATATGAAACTGATGGCTGGAACACACTGGTTTTAGATGGCTCTTTGAAATTAAAACAACGGAAACATTAAGGAGGAGTTCTGTACCCAACACCAGATTGAGATAGGCCAAAGAAGAAGAAGAGACATGTAGTGTTAATAGTATGTGAAAGGTAGTATGGGATACAGTCAAGAGAGAGAAAACTATTTCACCCAGGAGACCAAAGGCGAGTAGGGAGAACAAAGGACTTGTAATGCCAGTTTCCAACTGTGGAGTTCTGAGAAACTGGTGTCTGGAGAATTTAGAACTCCGCAGGTGGGAATTGATGTTGCAACATGTCCTTGGTTCTCTCCACCCACCTTGCCTTAACTTACATTAATTTCTTCGGTCTCAGCATTTTTTCGCAGTAACTATTCCTTTCTTCATTCTCTTTTAGTTTCCTATGATGTTATTTTCTGACCTTTCCTTCTCATCCCATCCAGTAAGACCCCCCTGACTTGGAATTCTGGGCAACATTTCCAAATTCAGCCCATTTGCTAAATCTAGGCAGTCCTTTTCCTTCATCCCTTTTCCTTCCTCTTTATCCCTTCTGCCAGATGAAACATTTACTTTACCTTTATATATGTTTTCTCACTTGGTGAGTAGATTTTTTATCTGTCCAATTACCTTATATTTCCAAACACTAACTTAGTGAGCCATGGGCATTTATGCCATGTAGACAATACTACCATACATGTGACCACTGGTGATTCTCCATATCTAAAACTTTTTAGACTTTTTCTGAAGGTCACTCAGCAGGTACCTGCACTAGTGGCTGTGTGACACTTGACAGTGCACCATATTCTAACAGTGCCAGGACCACCAATTCACACTTGACCTTACCAGTTTCCACACGATACATTGAAGTTAGCTGAGTGGGAATGATCAATTTGTGCTCACCAAAAGGGTCTGTCGTGTGTCGAACAGAGACTGTGCCTCACCTCTTGTTCCATAGAAGACCAACAGATGGCACCCTTGCAGTGATTACCGGCAATTTATTGCCAGAACATTTCCCAATTATTTCCCTGAGCTGCACGTTGAAGATTTCTCATTCAATATCCACAGCAAACAAGTTTTCTAAACAATAAATTTGGTATGTGCTTTCTACCAATTACAGATTTTGCCCCAGAAGACATACCTAAGACCAACATACATACTCCATTCAGCCTAATTTGAGTTCATTAGGCTGCCTTTTGGTTTATGCAAAACAGTGCAAAACTTTCAGCCTTTTATGGACAAAGTCACACGTGATGTCATCTTCTATTATGTCTATATTGATGATGTTTTGTTGATGTCCAGCTGTGAAATGGAACATCTGGGTCACTTAATGGCAAATTTTCATTTATCTCTGTTCACGTGGTTTAGAAATCAGTCTGTCGGGTGTATGACTGGAGTACAAGAAGTTCAGTTCCTGGATCACATTATTAATGCCCAAATTGGGCCACCGCGGAGAGAACTGAAATCGTAAACAACTTCCCACAGCTGAGGACATTCCACAGACTATGAGGGTTTCTTAGCCTTGTTAACTGCTTTGTTTACAACGAAGCGCTTCTCGCTATTCTGCTGAATGACTTCATACGAAGTTTACCAAACCCAAGTGACAAATTACAGTGGACTATCAAAGCAGAAACTGCCTTTAACAATGTCAGGACTGCTATTGCTGAGGCCACTCTCTTATCACACACTGCTCTGAAGCATCTCTCACTTTTTAATAGTTGGTTATTTGCAACTGCAGTAGATGCTGCACTTCAACAACAGGTAGATCATCTGAATGAATGCAGCATTTTTTCTACTTAGGTTATTGTCTATTTAATCTTTCTTTTCACAATGAGTTTTCACTTCTGAAGCAATTTTCCAGTGATTATCTGTATGGAAAAGTACACTGTGTTATCAATACAAAATAAGAACACAATGGTGTGAATTATCAGAAAAATGGTTACCTATAAATTTTTCAAATGTCTAAAATAGCAGTGCCTTCATAATCTGTCTCTCCATTTGTACTGGTTTACGAGCTGCAACTGTACTTGATGTTTTGACAATTCTGACATGACACAATGAACAAATTTAATACACAGATCAAAGAAGCCCTTAAAAATTTCAATTTGCTCTTCAAAGAAAAAGAAGTAGGAGAATACATGATAATGAGCCCCACAGCCCCAAGACTACATGCACAACCAAACACTCATAAGCAACATGTGCCCATCGCTCCTGTTGTTAATAGTATTGATAGACTACTACCATACACTTTATTCAGAAAACTTAATTATTTACTCAACAAATTCTGTACACTTGGGAACACACAAAAAATGCACAAGAATAATGTGACCAAATTAAAAATGTTAGTATTTCTAACAAGAGTAAATTGTCTTCTTTCGATATTACAAACCCTTATACAAATAGTCCCATAAAAGGAACTCTGGTGTCAGAAGGCACAGAAGCTAAATGCATGCCAGAGTATATGGACCTGGATACTCATTAGAGTTCTCTGTGCACGGGCGCGAACCTGTGCCACAAGCCTCGCCGTGTGAGTGCGCCACTCTCCACACCTCGTGAAACCCGCAGCCAATCACGTTTCTTCTGGTCAGCTATTTAGGCATCCGTGCGGCATTACCCCAGCAGTCTGGTACTCGCCAAAGTTCACGAGTGCATCTCGGCCATGCTGCATTCCAGGTCAGTGTGTTGAGATACCTAAGGTCGTTGTTTGAAATGTTCCTGAGTTGTTGTCGTCTCGCGTGTTTATCCCCTCACTTCTTGCTTGTTTGCCTCATGTTGTGTCCTGGTTGGTCATAGTGTCTGTCATCCTCTGCTTGGAAGGCTGGGTAACATACTTGCATCATCTGAAACAACATTTCACAGCATGTCACGGATGACTCCCTACAGTCGTGGTTACTCTGTCCTGGGCATCACGAGACACATTATTTCTGCTCCACAAGTTGGCACCTTTGTCAGACCCCATGGGTCTCACCTTTAACGAGGGAAATGTGCTGCTGACTAACTACTATTCCCATTCTACCATGTCGTGACATCTCAGCTTGAGTTCCACCAGTATCATAAACAGACCGGTCAACCATACTGCTCTTGAGTCATGCGTTTCAACTGCAAATGCGACTTCACTGGCCCAATCAGTGTTGCAAGGCGTTGATTTGCGATGTTGTCGTTCACCTGGCAGCCGATCCAGAGCTCTGCAAGGCTGTGTAGAAACTCAATAACCCCTGGCCAGAAGACATTCTGTGCATAGCCCACTCCTTTGAAATTGCACAAGCAGTGAATGAGTGTCTCATGGCAAGGCTACAGGTGGCAGCATTAGAGTCCTCCCCGCGAGCGCATCCCTTGCGCCATCGGCATGGTACAGCCCACAGAGAGCAACATCATCGAGACTCCTCCTTGTCTGATGTCTCTATGGCTTCGGAGCCTCTGGTCGTCCCTTGTTGGCAGTCACATGGGTCGCTTCCGTCTTGCCCGAAGTGCTTTTCCACCCACTCTGCCGCAGTCTGTCCCCATCATTGGAAGACGCGCATGCTCTGTCAGAAAGACAGCCTTCACCGATGTGTCTGTTGCAGCCGCTCCACCCATTCCTGCCCCTCACTCACAGGGCTATCAAGATACCATGCACACACTGCTGTTGATGCTCCTGGAGACAGACCAACTTAGCCTCCATGCTACAGAACATTTTACCTCATAGCCAATGTTATAGCTGCAAGCGATCGGCGAGTGGAGCATGGCAGAGAATGGAGATGTGTAGCCATCAGGCGGGGGCCGCTGGAGGTATCGCTAATTATGAACAGACAGGACAGAACAACTAGGAGAGGATGACAGACACTATGACCAATCAGGACACAACACGAGGCAAGCAAGCAAGAAGTGAGGGGATAAACATGGCAAGACGACAACAACAACTCAGGAACATTTCAAACAATGACCATAGGTATCTCGACACACGAAACTGGAATGCAGCATGGCTGATATGCACACACGAATTTTGGCGAGTACCAGACTGCCAGGGTAACGCTGACAGGCCAAAGCTTCGTTATAAGAGATGCCCCAATGACCAATGTGCAGAAGCTGCAGTACATTATGACGTAAGGAAGTGGGTATCACAACCTGGGGAGCAGCATCATCCACAGCTAGCAAAAGAACCCCGTAAAACACAGAAAGGCAGTGCTGGAGGGAGAAGTAATTACGCAAGGGATCCAAGGCACAGACCGGGGGCTTTTCTAGACAACTGTGCTGCACAAAAGAGAGGACCTGACTGAGTATAGGATTGGCCGTAAAGGCCAATGCTGTTGTGGTACTAGTGATGGAAAAACCATCAACCATGTTGTGGCTCTCAGTACCTAAATAGAAATAAAGCAACTGATCGAATGCAGGGTCTGGCTCGCTCTGCCTGTGAGTGGACATGTGACCGCTCCTACAGCAAGGTCCAAGCAGGCACATGGGGGGAGGGGTTTATTAGTGATTGGGAGCTCCAATGTTAGGCGGGTGATGGAGCCCCTTAGGGAAATAGCGGAAAGGTCAGGGAAGAAGGCCAGTGTTCAGTGTTCACTCTGTCTACTTGCTGGGGGATCTCATCTGAGATGTGGAGGAGGCCCTGCCAGTGACGATAGAGGGCATTGGGTGCACCCGACTGCAAATTGTTGCTCATGTTGGCACCAATGACTCCTGCCATCTGGGTTCAGAGGTCATCCTCAGTTCATGCAGGCAGTAGGCGGAGTTGGTGAAGGCAGAAAGCCTCGCTCGCAGGGTGGAATCTGAGCTAACTATTTGTAATATCGTTCCCAGAACCGATCGCGGTCCTCTGGTTTGGAGCCGAGTGGAAGGCTTAAGGCTCAGACGATTCTGCGGAGATCTGGGGTGCAAATTTCTCGACCTCCGCTATCGAGTGGAGAAATGTAGGGTCCCCCTGAATAGGTCAGGTGTGCAGTACACCCAGGAAGCGGCTACAAGGGTAGTGGAGTACGTGTGGAGTGCACATGCGGGTTTTTTAGGTTAGAGAATTCCCTACCTAGACCCGACAAGACGCCTCCTGAGATGCGACAAGGTGGCAGTAGGCAAAACGCAACAGGGAATAACAATATTAATGTGGTAATAGTAAACTGCAGGAGCGTCTATAAAAGGGTCCCAGAACTGCTCTCATTAATAAACGGCCACAATGCCCACATAGCACTACGGCTGGAAAGCTGGCTAAAACCAGATGTAAACAGTAATGAAATTATAAACTCAGATTGGAATGTATACCGCAGAGACAGGCTGGACAGTGAAGGGGGAGGCAAGTTTATGGTGTTAAAAAGTGCAATAGTATCGAAGGAAATTGACGGAGATCTGAAATGTGAAATAATTTGGGTGAAGGTCACGGTTAAAGCAGGCTCAGACATGGTAATTGGATGTCTCTATAGGCCCCCTGGCTCAGCAGCTGTTGTGGCTGAGCACCTGAAGGATAATTTGGATAATATTTCGAGTAGATTTCCCCACCAAGTTATAGTTCTGGGTGGAGATTTTAATTTGCCGGATACAGACTGGGAGACTCAAACGTTCATAACAGTTGGCAGGGACAAAGAATCCAGTGAAATTTTTTTAAGTGCTTTATCTGAAAACTACCTTGAGCAGTTAAACAGAGAACCGACTCGTGGCGATAACATATTAGACCTTCTGGTGACAAACAGACCCGAACTATTTGAAACAGTTAACGCAGAATAGGGAATTGGCAATCATAAAGCAATTACTGCGTCGATGATTTCAACCGTAAATAGAAATATTAAAAAAGGTAGGAAGATTTTTCTGTTTAGAAAAAGTGAAAAAAAGCAGATTTCAGAGTACTTGACAGCTCATCACAAAAGTTTTATTTCAAGTACAGATAGTGTTGAGGATCAGTGAACAAAGTTCAAAACCATCGTGCAATATGCGTTAGATGAGTATTTGCCAAGCAAGATCGAAAGAGATGGAAAAGAGCCACCGTGGTACAACAACAGAGTTAGAGAACTGGTACGGAAGTAAAGGGAACTTCATAGTAAACATTAACATAGCCAAAGCCTTGCAGACAAACAAAAATTACACGAAGCGAAATGTAGTGTGAGGAGGGCTATGCGAGAGGCGTTCAATGAATTCGAAAGTAAAGTTCTATGTACTGACTTGGCAGAAAATCCTTAGAAATTTTGGTCTTATGTCAAAGCAGTAGGTGGATCAAAACAAAATGTCCAGACACTATGTGACCAAAATGGTACTGAAACAGAGGATGACAGACTAAAGGCCGAAAAACTAAATGTCTTTTTCCAAAGCTGTTTCACAGAGGAAGACTGCACTGTAGTTCCTTCTCTAGATTGTCGCACAGATGACAAAATGGTAGATATCGAAATACATGACAGAGGGATAGAAAAGCAATTAAAATTGCTCAAAAGAGGAAAGGCCGCTGGACCTGATGGGATACCAGTTCGATTTTACACAGAGTACGTGAAGCAACTTGCCCCCCTTCTTGCAGCGGTGTACCATATGTCTCTAGGAGAGCGTAGCATTCCAAAAGATTGGAAAAGGGCACAAGTCATCCCTGTTGTCAAGAAGGGACGTCGAACAGATGTGCAGAACTATAGACCTATATCTCTAACGTCGATCAGTTGTAGAATTTTGGAACACGTATTATGTTAGAGTACAATGACTTTTCTGGAGACTAGAAATCTACTTTGTAGGAATCAGCATGGGTTTCGAAAAAGACGATCGTGTGAAACCCAGCTCGCACTATTCGTCCACGAGACTCAGAGGGCCATAGACACGGGTTCCCAGGTAGATGCCGTGTTTCTTGACTTCCGCAAGGCATTTTATACAGTTCCCCACAGTTGTTTAATGAACAAAGTAAGAGCATATGGACTATCAGACCAATTGTGTGATTGGATTGAAGAGTTCCTAGATAACAGAACACAGCATGTCATTCTCAATGGAGAGATGTCTTCTGAAGTAAGAGTGATTTCAGGTGTGCCACAGGGGAGTGTCGTAGGACCGTTGGTATTCACAATATATATAAATGACCTTGTGGATAACATCGGAAGTTCACTGAGACTTTTTGCGGATGATGCTGTAGTATATCGAGAGGTTGTAACAATGGAAAATTGTACTGAAATGCAGGAGGATCTGCAATGAATTGACGCATGGTGGAGGGAATGGCAATTGAATCTCAATGTAGACAAGTGTAATGTGCTGCGAATTCATAGAAAGAAAGATCCTTTATCATTTAGCTACAAGCAACTGGAAGCGGTTAATTCCATAAATTATCTGGGAGTAGGCATTAGGATCAATTTAAAATGGAATGACCATATCGTCGGTAAAGCAGATGCCAGACTGAGATTCATTGGAAGAATCCTAAGGAAATGCAGTCCGAAAACAAAGGAAGTAGGTTACAGTACACTTGTTCACCGGTGTGGGATCCATACCAGATAGGGCTGATAGAAGAGATAGAAAAGCAGCGCGCGTCGTTACAGGATCATTTAGTAATCGCGAAAGCGTTACGGAGATGATAGATAAACTCCATTGGAAGACTCTGCACGAGAGATGCTCAGTAGCTTGGTACGGGCTTTTGTTGAAGTTTCAATAACATACCTTCACCGAGGAGTCAAGCAGTATGTTGCTCCCTCCTACGTATATCTCGCGAAGAGACCATGAGGATAAAATCAGAGAGATTAGAGTCTACACAGAGGCATTCCAACAATCTGTCTTTCCACAAACAATACAAGACTGCAATAGAAGGGAGAACCGATAGAGGTACTCAGGGTACCCTCCGCCACACACCATCAGGTGGCTTGCGGAGTATGGATGTGGATGTAGAAGTAGATTTAGATGTAGATCTAGATCGGAATACGAGATAAGGCATCGGCGTTGGCTCGTAGCCTTGATGGATCTGATAGTGATAATGGGAGGCCTGCAAACAATGCACAGCTTGTCCAGCATGGAAGATGAAGGATTAAATGAGTTACCAATGGATTGTGATCTGTAATTAAATGGAACTTAGAATCATAAAAGAAGACATGAAATTTCTTGAGGGCGAACACAATCACTAAAGCCTCCTTTTCAATCTGAGAATAGTGCTGCTGAGCAGGAGATAAAGTCTTAGAAGCGTAAGCAATGAGTCGTTCAGAGCTGTTCATATATTTGTGTGCCAAGACCATGCTGAGTGGCATCTGTAGCCGACACAAAATGCTGAGCAGCTGAAAAGTGGCCAAGCATGGGGCAGATTAAAGCTTAGATTTAAGCAAAGTGAATGCTTGGTCACAAGCTGGGAACCAGGAAAAGACACAGTTTTACACAAAAGTGCCTACAGGGGCTGAACAACAGTGGATGCATCTGGTAAAAACTTATGGTATAGTATGCTGTTCCTTAATGGAGGTCGGCCTTGGCAAAGCTGCAATTGCATCAACATGGTGACACAATGGCTTCATCCTTGTGCGAGAAATCTCAAAACTTAGGTACTCGATTGATGGCAAGATTGCACTTGAGACCTGCAGACCGCAAAAGAGGAAACAAAACCATAGATTTCTATGATAGTCTTCAGTGAAAGAACCTGAAACCGTGATATTGTCCAGGTAATTGATTCAGTGGGGTACAAAAGCTCTCAGCTGTTCCAAAAAGCACTGAAAATTGTGGGCACACCAGCAATGCCAAAAGGCAAGCATTGATATTGATATTGATATTGATATAGGCCAATAGCTGTATTCGACAATGAGAAGCGACCTCATCCAAGGGGAAAGTGGTGGCTGCCTGATAACTTTGCAAGAAACTTGTGAAGACGGTGCAAAGGGTATGTATCTATCATGGACAGTGCATTAATCGTGGCACTGACATTGCAGCAGAGGCGAAGCTTACCCATTGGCTTCATAACGATGATCAGTTGTATAGCCCATTCGCTGGAAGAAACAGGCCAAATGACATCAAGTGACATCAAATGGTCTAATTTGACAGAGTCGCGCAATGTGAGAGGGGAAAAAAAAAAAAAAAAAAAAAAAAAAGAAAGAAAGAAAGAAAGAAAGAAGAAAAAAAAAGAATGAGGGCAAGTGGTAATGAGGGCCTCAAAATCAGCAGCACAACCAAGCCTTGGGAAAACAGAGACAAAAACTCAGAGCAGAGGGACTCCAGTTGCTGATATGGAATCTGTGGTCTGGGAATGATCCACAACAAGGAAGGTGAGAGTGCGAACAATAGATTTGTAAAAGACAGTAGCAGAGAACTGACATAGGATTGGAATTTGGAATCTGCTGTTTATTGTAGCTAGCCAAACTTCTGTGAAACCTGCGTGGGGGGAGGGGAGCCCAAGTCTACGTATGTTTACTAAAGTCACTGCAGCTCTTGTGTCCACTTGCATTATTAGTGGTTTATTAAACACACACAAGTCAATAAATAATTTGTTTAGGGAGGGTTGTCAGTGTAGAGATAGAGTTTATGTCCCTCGGTCCTACTGTGTCTGCCAAGGTGGAAGAGGAGTTACACACTGATGCAGTGTATCCTTTCTTTTGACACTTGTTGCAAACAGCCCAATGCTTAAAGCACACAGCATACTCATGTTGGAGAAAGCAATATGGGCAAGACAGGGGAGGGAGGGGGGGGGGGGGGGGGGCATGTCGTCACTGTTGCAATGCAGCCTGTTGCTGCTGTGACCATAACCCACATTGCCCATGCGATACTGAGTCAAAGGTCGTACCATTGCAATGGCTTCACAGTCACCCTGGACACTTGCAGCATGCCTAACAGGAGTAATGTCTGATACCTACCCCCATGCAGCAATCTGATCGCTTGCAGCCTGTGACACTTCAAGGAACTGTGCATCCACAAGTGTCAGATTCTCACATTGAAGTGCTTTTTGTGGACTTCCCTATCTGAGGCCAGATGAATAATATCATCACACTCGCCATGTGATTAGCATAGGATTCAAGATGGGTACTAATGACAAATTTACAATGATGGCTCAACCCATGTAATTCTGCAGTCCAGGGTTTTTAAGATTATTTTGGATGTTTCTGACTACATTAAAATTCTACAAACGTCACGGCAACATGCATTCTGTCACAGTAATAGGTTGAGAGAAGCTGGCACATTTCATCATATGATAAGCTGGCCAATTCTTGAAAAGGCACAAGTTGGCAAAACAACTGATAAATGAACTACAAAAGTCAGGAAAGAAAGAAAGCCTTATGCAGTTTTAATGTGGAAATGTTCATTTAACTGTGTCTCGTAGGAGTCCCAACCTTCAGCTGATTCATCAAATGCCGGAAAGGGCAACAGTTGAACTGACAGGAGAGGAACCTGCTGCGAACATGCAGATGTCAGTTGATTCAGAATGGTGGCGAGAACCTGCAGTTGTTTTGCGAAAGCTTGGTGCTGGGCAGTGATACATTGGAGTATTTCTTCCATTGAAATGTTTATTGGGTGACTTAGCACTGACACTGACATATGGAGAAAATGTAACCCTCACTTGTTGACAAGTTTCTATACCAAGAACCAACACAATTTATGGAGCATAGTATTTCATAGAGAAACACATAAGATACAAGAAGTACAGGTCGTGTGTAGCATTGAATACGTTCACTAGACAACAGTAGTACAGGTTACAGAATTGACTGAGCACTCCTTCGCGATTAAATAAAACTGTTTCTGTGGTGGCTCACCAGAGCGTGCCAGGGGACCGACCCAGGTGGCCTCTATAAGCGGGCCTGTGAACTGTATGGACACGCAGTCTCTGAAATCTTGCGCATTGGAAGTGAAGTTACATCAGTTGGTATGTGAAGAAAAGTATACATTGTGATTAGATTATAGATTTCTTTCCCAACTTGTGATTTTCTATATTTAATTACATGAGGATGAGGATGTAATTATTATATCTGTATGTTAAAAATGTGTGTACCTTTTAGATATCATAGTAATCTATGTATAAAAACTATTCAGTGGATTACTATCAACCCTTTGGGATTATTGTATCCCAAGTAAAATTACGGCATGTTGAATAATTACATGTCTTCAAACTTACTTACTTACTTACTGTGTTATTAAAAAAAAAAAAAATTTGAAATTTTAGATCTTCCCCACCTTTGGAAAAAGTGTTATAGACGGGTACCCTAACCTGGGACCTCTGGTGTCCATGGGCAAGTGCTCTGCCAACTGAGCAATCCAAGCATGACTCACTACCCAAGAGTGCCGTGGTAGAGCACTTGCACATGAAAGGCAAACATTATGGGTTCGAATCCCAGTCCAGCACACAGTTTTAATAATCTGAAATCTTATACCAATTGAGAGCTCAGAGCTCATCGTGATACTTTTTGATTAACAGATTGTGTATGTACCTTGTCTGTTTTTAAAGCAATGATTTGTGTGGCCTTCTGCAGTCTCGTGCCACTGAGCACTTGTTAATTTGTCCCCCTTTATGAACAATTTCTCATGTGAAGTGCAAGGGACTGCCATTAACCTCTATCCCCTTCTCTGCTCTCTTTCAAAAGACCTTATTTCTGTTCAAAATCTGAGATGTGGAAGGGATTGAATTGAGGACCAAATGAAATGGAATGAAAAAAATTAAAATTCACTTGCATTAGTAAATAATTTAGGAATAAAAGGGATGATTCACGGAATAGAAGAGTTGAGACACACACACACACACACACACACACACACACACACACACACCTGTGCCAGCTACATTGTGCCAGGCGAACATACAATACTGTGATTGCATTTTGTTAGGCGGGTGGGAGTGAGGGGTTTTGTCGGGTGGATGTAGTACAGAGAGAAAGAAGCAGAAAGTGGGAGGAGAGGATGAAGTGGACTAGCAGGTAGCTCAAAGTGAGTACCAGCAGGTGTGCACAATATGAGTGAGAGGTGCACAGTCTAGGAATACGACACAAGGGCACCAGAGCTACTGAGTTTGTGCAGCATATGATGACGACAGTGTGAAGGTGTGGATTCGGAGGGGAACTATTGGGCAGAAAGTGTAGGTGCAGTGAGTTAGCACAGACTGAAGTTACGAAGATTATGCAAGCAAAGGATGTGTTGCAGGAATATGTCCCATCTGCATAGTTCAGAAAAGCTGGTGCTGGAGGGAAGGATGTGTTGTGAAGCAGCCATTGAAGTTGAACATGTGCTCAGCACCATGTTGTGCCACCAGATGGCCAACTCTGTTCTAGGCATTGACCATTCATTATGATGGTCAGCTGGACGGTAGTTATGCCCACATCAAATGCTGTGCAGAGCAGAGCTAGTATCTTATGGTTGCTTTCATAGGTGGCGCTGCCTAGTGAATTCACAGGCTTTGATGCTCATATCTTGCATTCCTGGTCTGGACAATTGCTGTCTCTTTCTCCTACATTTCTACTCTATACATTTGCTGCACCTTCTGAGCCACCAGTTGCCCCTCCCCAACCCATACTTCCATTTCCCACCACTTTCTTTTTCTACCCATCCTACCAAACATAACCTCTCACCCCAGCCCACCCATCAAACTGCAATCTTGCCATTGTGTGCTCAGCAGCACATTGTGTGTGCGTGTGTGTGTGTGTAGGTTGGCGGGTGGATGGGTGGGAATAGGCACACACTGTGTGTGTGTGTGTGGGGGGGGGGGGGGGGGGGCACCTGTGTTTGTTTTACGTTTTCATTTATTTTTCAGTGCTGCCATTTGGTAAGTTGTATCCTTTACTCATAAATTATTTACAATCTGCCAGAACTGGAATAAAAGAAAAATAAGTAACTGGACATTTTCAGATAAGCAGCCAGATATTAAAAAGTTTAAACATTAGGGAAAAAAATCATTTCGTAAGTATTCACTTGATATTTGTCTATTTACGTGCAAGAAAATTGAAAGGTGATAATACATGATGAAAATTCAAAAATGACTCGCATAACTTTCTTTTACATTTGCAAGTAACAAGTTTTGGGATTTTTTAATGCTGTGCCCGAGAGAACTTCTGCAAAAGCTAAAGGCTAGAAACTGAAATACATTAAAGATCCTTTTTTCTTTAAGCTATCTCCAGTTGTGATGGGCCTTTATTCCACGCCACTACTCGCTTGCAGAGACAGTAGATATTGGGTGATTTCATCTCAAATCAAACAGGTCCCACACATCACCATTAAAGTTCTCATTCTCTGCACAAATTTTGAAAACTTCAAGATGAGTAAGATTACAAACGAAGAACTTTTTTTACTTATTTTGCTTATCTTGTCGTCTTTGTTGTTGCTGGCTCAAAATCCTGTTGTATGTAGGAGTACATTCTTGCTGCTGAAAATTTTGATTTAACATTGTGGGTTCTTGTTGCACTAAATAACTGATGAAGACGTGCCTGTTGCTATAAATATCATTTCATTTTATCACATTCTTCTAAATCACACAGACTTTACAATTTTCACTTCTGTCACACCAAAAATTACAATTTTGTTAACAAGTTTAGCAAAATATGTGCGTTTCCATCAGAGGCATGCCCACCACTCCCTACATTCTGCGGTACTCACATTATTCCAAATAGTTTACAAAGCAAAAGAGTTTACAAAACAAAAGATGAATCATTGCTCAAATGTATCATTATTTTATAAATCAATCTAGAAATAAATTTAATAATTTCTGCAATTAATAATATGAATTTTAAGTGTGGCACAAATTTCGTAACTTCAGTTATTTTTGAAAGAAGAGTAATTTCAACCATTAGTACACATCAATTGTAACACGTTAATTTCTTTTTATATATTTTAGTCTGAACTATAAAACATCGTACACAAAATCATATGAATTCTCCCAGAGAAACAGCTGAGATAATTTTAAACTGAGCAAGAATCGACAGTGTACATGGTATCAGTTATTTCTATTTAAAAAATTAAAACCCACTTCCTTCCGTCTTTCCCTCTCCTTCCCTCTTTCCTGATGAGGCAACAGTTTGTGTGTATGTTTGTGTTTCTATCGACCTGCCAGCGCTTTCGTTCGGTAAGTCACCTCATCTTTGTTTTTATATATAAAAAAATGCACTGTTAGAGAAGGGTGACTCATTATAACCTCTATGTTGTGTTAAGAAATAAACTATTTTCATCATGTAAATGGTATGGCCCTTTGAAAAATGTATATTTTGTAAATAACTCTTAGAACAGAAGAGAGCAAAAAAATATATAACTAATAGACCAAAAATACTGGAGACCTGGCAGATGTTTTGTGTTAAAGCTCCCTCTTAGTGTGTTGAAATTTAGTTGACACCCACACTTGTGGGCTTCCTTTAACTTACAGATTTAGGGCGAAAATATGGAATTTAAGTTAATTTTTCCAATTAAAAAACTTTTTTCCAATTTGGAAAGTCACAGAATCTGATGTAATTACAAACAGTACCTTCTCTGTTCCAGCTATTTTCTATAACTAAAAATGTAAGAAATTGCATTTGTACAAGTTTTTACGAATTATTTCCTCAAAATCACCCATCCGAAGACTTTTGATAATTACGTGAAGTATTGTTTGGTTAATATGTTAGTAGTCAATGCAGACACAGTGGGCAATATTTTTCTGTATAAAGTGTTAAAAAATTTTCAACATTCTGCATACGTTGGATCAATGAATTTCTAGTGCACAATATGCATGTTGGCAACACTGTTTCCAGTGCTCTTCTGTTTTTAACAAACAAGTGAGAACTTGCACATAAAGCATTCTGCATTAAGTTTTGTGTTTGGTTTGAACTTTTTGTTAGATACAATGGCAGAAATACAATAGTGAAAGAGTGAGGTGTGTGGACTATGGAGTGGGGCAAAAAAAATTTAAATAAGGTGCAAGAAAACACTTCACATTTGTGAATCTGTCAGAGGTATTGTGGAATTATCTTGGTCCTCAAGTAACAGTATTGGCAGCACATTGATTGTGCAGGAATTGCCACACTCACCACAAGAAGAAATTTAGTGGCAACCCACCTGAACAATCACCATCACCAGAATGTGAAACTGAAGAAGACAGCATTGCTGCAGTAGCCCCTACTATGTCCCCCCTTAAACGTCCAGGAAAGCTAAGAAGCACAAGAAGAAAACAGTACGTCAAAAGAAAAGTGGGAGAAATTGAAACAAGTTTTACACAAGCAATGTCTTCAAAACTTTATGAAGTGTTTAATGTAGATGCACTTGGTGCAGAACCTGAAGATTGTGATATGCGCACAAAAAGTGACGTGTGGTTTCAAAACGTAAATACTGCTATCTCAGCAGCTACCAATATTGAGAAGATACATTTACTGACACTGATACCAGGTAGCAACTCTAAGCAGCAGATACAGAAACACATACCCACTACCTCACAGTATTTAATTTCAAAAGCTCATAAAATTAAGAATGAGAAATGTATTTGGGCATGCCCAGATCCTTACTATGGGCATCTATTGCAAGTTGGTATGCTCACTGTTGCTCTGGAATATGACAAGATGACAAAGATTACAGCAGGCAAAATCCTAATCAGGCCGATATTATTTCTGTTACTGAAAATGGTGGAAAATTTAAAAAGGTAAAAAGATTTATGACAAGATCAATAAGAGAAGCATATCTCCTAATGAAAAAGGAGAACCCGAATTTAAAAACTGGTCTCACTAAATTCTACTACTTACGATCAAAATTGGTAAAATTCCAGCCAGCAAAGGAAGTATGCATATGTATGTACTGCACTAATTTGAAACTTGTTTGTTTTGCAGTAAGCATTGTCACAGGAAGTAAGTACACAGAGACAGACTAGATGCTTTTGTGTGTATGTCAAGAGTCACAAGATAAATGTTGGTTGCAGGAGTGTGCAATATGTCCTGGTGCTGAAGTGATGACTGTTGAAGCTTTACACCTTCAGGATACTGACAATGATGTGACCTATGCATTGTGGAGGAGAGTTGGTGAAGAACACAGAAGAGCCTGAGAAGATTGTTACAGGGGTTAGGCACTGGGTCATGAAAGGAATAGCTCATCATCATATCTGGAGGATTCAGAGAAGGGCCATAGCAGAAGCAAAATGAGCCACATCCCAGAATACTGACACATTAGTTCTTCATTTTGATTTTGCTGAGAACTAGTGTGCTGCTTTTCAGTGCAAAATTCAAAGTTACCACCGGCTCACATCACAGGTATCAATATTCACGTGTGTTGCTTTCTTCCTTGGAACATCACATTGTTTTGCTATTGTCAGTGATGATCCCATTCAGGACAGTGCACATGCACTGTCAGCATGATAATTGATGATATAGCATGTAGAGGCCATGCATTTCATACCTAAACATGTGTATGCGACTGATGGTGGAGCATGATCAAGCTTTCAGCTGTATGAGCGTGGTCAACACTGTAGTACACAAATTAAAACAAAAAATGGATATTTTCAGCAACAGGTCATGGAAAAACATGTGATGGGGTAGGAGGTCCCTGCAAACATCTTGCAACAAGACTTAATATCCAGCAAGAAGCTGTTGGTGCTATAAGATCTTCTACTGGATTTGTAAACACCATATCAAATTAGTAACAAACATGAAATTTTTAATTCTAAATGAAAGTAATTTGAGGGGGATTCCGTTTTAAAAAAAGAGAGATGAGTGATCTGCTATGAAGCCTGTGGTAATAATAAGTGTGTCTCATGAGATGCAAGATATAACTGTCTCCTTTATGACACTTCATGGTCCTGCTAATGCTTTCAAATGGCCATCATCAAAAGATCACTGTGCAGTTCCCATTTCCCAAGTACTGCTCTTGTTGGATTATCCTTGTCCATGTGCAAATTCAACTTGGTTATACAAGTTCAATGAGAAGCAAATGATAAATAAATCTTTTCAACAGTACAGTGTTGATTGGTACATTGTTGTCAATTTTTATTCATGGAAAGTAATGAAGAAGCAAAATCATGAAGAAGACAATAATAATTTGTGAATAATATCATAAAAAGAAAAATGGGTGTAAAATCTCATTTTTGTTATAAAATGCTTTCAAACAAGATTATGAATTGTTTTCCCACTCACTTCCAATGTTGTAAAGTAATTATTTTGATTAAGAAATAACATTTTTGCACATTACATTTACTTAAAATCAATGCTTAATTGAAATATTTAAGTGTCCATGATTTTTTGACCTTGAGAGTAGAGCTAGGTCTACCTAAAATATTTCTCACATTTTGTACAGAAACGTATTGCCCACTCTGGTTGTACATTCCCTAAGTACAATGACCAACTAACACACCATGCAATTTTTGGAATATTTAGCATGGGGATTTTGGAGAAAATAATTATTAAATAACAAAAAAATATCAGATTCTTTGATCTGTATGCACAAATATTTTGACAGTTTAAGAATTTCATCCATTAATGTAATAGATGATAGTACTCTTTCCACTTTATCATTTCTCAAGACAGTTAACATTTCCTATTTTCAAAACATAAATTTTAAATTTGCAAAAAATTTCAAATTTTCATAGTTTATTTTTAAAAAAAGAACCTTAGAAGGGTGTATGAATTAATGATATTAATCATGTCTCATAGTATTGGGAACAAAGTATTTATTGAAAATAAATTCAGATCTCTATCACTTTAGGTTTCTTTATTTCAGTTTTTCAATTTCCCCTTTCATTACAACATTTTCACAAATACTCTCATTTAGAGAGATCTGTAGTGTTTTCACAAATCATCAGAAAATCAAAATATGTAGTTTTGGAGAGGTATCATGTGGGACTTTAACATACATTTTTTTCAGCAAACTTTGAAATAGTGATGTGACACATTCACTCTTGATCTGTATGATTTGGGATGAAATCACCCTATTTTGAAACTCTCACTTGTCAGTCAAGGAACCATACAAAAAGATGCTGTTTACTCATTTCCTCAAGAAAAATAGTGAAATATGAAACTTCCTGGCAGATTAAAACTGTGTGCCCGACCGAGACTCGAACTCGGGACCTTTGCCTTTCGCGGGCAAGTGCTCTACCATCTGAGCTACCGAAGCACGACTCACGCCCGGTACTCACAGCTTTACTTCTGCCAGTATCTCATCTCCTACCTTCCAAACTTTACAGAAGCTCTCCTGCGAACCTGCACACTCCCCTGCAGAGTGAAAATCTCATTCTGGATAGTAAAATATGTTTCTTGATTACTCAAATGTTTCATCTGGAGTCAATGAAAGTTATTTTGTGCAGAATAAACTATTATTTCATTAACATAATTCAGTACACTTTTTTTTTCTCCTTCTGAAAACTGCAGGCTTTATGTACCATCTTTCAACCTTAAATCCTTGATTTACCCTATTTAGATTTCACTTCTCCTGTTATTCACAGACTGATTATATAAGATTTGTTTGGTCACTATTGGTGATTATTTTTATTCAGAATTGGAGAAATGGAGGGGACAATGTCAAGGACCAAATGAAACAGAATGAAAGCAATTAAAATTGACTTACATTAGGGTTACATCCAAAATCCATCATGGTCACTGAAAGTTGGGTGCCATTCTTATTAAATGGCATTTCAACCCTACTAGTGAAGATAAAGTGAAAGAGAAATACATAACTCGGTATTATCAGGTAATTAGCTAGTTGTATAGTAAGATTAAAGAGTTTAGACATTAGGGGAAAAATCAAATTGTAAGTCTTCATACGGCATTTGCCCATTTATCTGAAAGGAGACAATAAATGATGTGTAATTAAAAATGACACACAATTCGTTTTTAGCATTATATCATGTCCTAGTCCTACTTCTTCCTGGGTCGGATTGTGAACAAGAATCTCCATCATTATCTCTCTCTCCACCACTTCTCTCCATTGTTAAGTTCATCTTGTGGTTTTCTTCCCCTCTTCTCTGTGGATGCCCTCACTGTATCTAGCTCTTTCTGGGTCTTCCTCATGGTCTCTTCTGGAAACCTTTTAGTAATCCCCCCCTTCCCCTCGCCCTCCCAACTTTGCTGTCTCGCATTTTCATCATGAAGCCTCGCCACTTCATCTTTATTTCCCACCCATTTTCTGACCTCTTCATTTCTGGTTTTAATCTTTTTGTACTGCCCTTATACTTCATGAAAATTTCATCGCTGCCACTGCCATTCCGCTCCCTTTCCTTTCTCTTGTTGTCCATGTATGAGGTGCATATTCAGGTTCATAATAGTTTGAAAAAACAAGGTAATTATGAAGTCCATGAAACATTTTTTTTTAAATTAGTATAGATAAATGGCTAAGTATAACATAAAAAATAATACAGTTGCCAATCAATAGTAAGTGTGCAAACAGTTTTCTGGGGTGAGTTTTGCAAGACACCACCAGTTTTCAACAGCATTGTGAAGTGCTACAAGAAATTTTGTGATTATATTTGTTCAATGCAGAATGTTCAGGCTAACAGGGAATGTCAGAACAGACAGATGCCATGTGAGGGATATTCAGTTGATTGTTCTGTGCTGAGACCAACAAGGCAGTCTATGGACCCTTCATCTTTGCTGAGGGTACTGTAAATAGTAATACCTATCTCAACATGGTGCAATTGTGGCTCATTTCATCTTTCAGCAAGAGAGCACCCATCCACATTCCCACAATTGCATATGAGATTGCGTGAATGACATGCAGCCATGTCGTAGGATAGGCCATGTTGCAGCCAGTTACCTGGCCTACGCGAGTAGCCACCGTCTTGCGATTTTTTTCTTGTGGGGTTACATCAAGGACAGTGTTTATTTTCTGCCTCTACCACAGAACCTTGAAGACTTGCGACATCACATTGCAGCAGTTGTTCTTACGGTCACTGCATGTATGCAGGGTTGGATAAGAGCAGAATTGGACTACCAATTGGGCATGTCCCGTGTGACGAAGAGTGGGCACATAGAACATTTATAAACATTGTGAACATCACTCCGAGAATTTGACTTTCATATACTGTATCATTTCTTACATTGCTCATGGACATTTATCTGTAGTGACTCTTCGAAATGTTTCATGGACTTTATACACTGTTCAGTCACATTAACGTGACGACCTATAAAAAATCTGAATAAGCCCTTCTGTAGCACGGACCACTGCAAGGAGGAGAATCAGTGAGGTTCTGGAAGATACCAACAGGCATGCGGAGCTAAGTTTCTTGGTTAAGGATCCATGGTGGTCCCACAGATTCTCAGTTGGGTTTAAATCCAGAGTGTTTGGTGGTCAGGAGAGTACGGTAAATTCATCCAGGTGCTCCTTGAACCACACACGTACACTGCGAGCTGTGTGACATGTTGCAATGTTGTGCTGATAGAGGCCATTGTCACAAAGAAAAACAGTCATTGTGCCAAGGAAAAATAGACTGCATGTAGTGGTGAACATGGTCCCCATGGATAGATGCATGAACCTGGCACCTGCTGCAGAGGCCCGCACACAGCGAAGTTCACTGAACAGTCATTGGGAAGACATTTTTGGTAGCCCCTTGGTTCATCTGGGCTGTCAGTTGGTCAACAATTGGAAATCTATTCACCCGTAGAGATCTCTGCAGCTCTTGTTCACACACACACTTGTTACACACTTTGAAATGGCCCATGGCGCACCACAGTTGCCTCAGCATCAGTTTTGGATAGCGCCATTTTACTATGCACGATATACTTTAACCACAGCAGTAGACGAACATTTTGCAAACTTAGCCATTTCAGAAATGCTTGCACTCTTGGCCCCAAAGCCCTTTTGGACATTGGATAAATCATTCTGCTTCCACATTATAACAAAGACCTCACTGTTTAGTGCATCCCCCAACATGCTTTATATACCCTCTACTGCCAGTTCTGCCACCTGCTGTTTGTAAGTAGTTGTAGCACAATGAAGTCGAACATAGGCAGCGATCACAGTAATGTGACTGGACTGTGTAATTACCATTTAGAAATTTTGTACATTCCTTTGGGACATCTCTGATCCACAGAACACCTCTTACAGTTCGACAGAAGTTGTTTGCTGTTGCATTTTCCCAAATTTATTTGCTATCCTGCCATCACACTTCTTAAGTACTTGAAACTTTTGGTTGTCATCACTATTGTTTTTCTCTTCTCAGTGCTTACTCCTATCCCAAATTTTTCTCTCTCTTGGTTCCATACACATACTTGTCTTTGTACTTTGAATTTGTTCTTACCCTGTATTACTATGACATCTGCAAACAACATGGCTTTTGTTGCATCTCTTCCTGATTTCTGTTTAATATTTTGTTGAGTTTAGTCCATGTCTACGATGAATAATATGAGGTACAGCGCACTTCCACGCTGTAGAATGGTTTCAACTGGGAACAGTTTTGTTTCTCCTATACCAGTCTTCAATCTCTAGCACAATTTTGTAGCTTTTATCATTTGCACATCTACTTTACTAAGTTGTTCATCATCTATGTTTCGCAACCTGAATGTTGAGGCATGCTCTCATTGGCTTTCTCAATATCAATAAATGTCATTGTCTTGTCCTTTCCAGTTT
This sequence comes from Schistocerca americana, assembly GCF_021461395.2. Taxonomy (NCBI): domain Eukaryota; kingdom Metazoa; phylum Arthropoda; class Insecta; order Orthoptera; family Acrididae; genus Schistocerca; species Schistocerca americana. Next base: position 544,310,303 of record NC_060120.1, on the reverse strand, counting down.
CCCATCTTTTATCCACCAAATGTCTTAATGTAAGATTAGGTCAAACATTGATCTGACTGTCTTCAAAATATACTCTATTTCCTTCTAGTTTCATTTCATTCTTTCTTCTAAAAATCTCATTAAGATCTAAGCTACATGCACATTAAGAGTGATCTTTGTAGTTATTACATTCCTTCTCATTGCCTTTCTTAAATATGGGGAAAATTGACTCTTTGGCTCTCTTCTGAGATTTCTTTCCTGCCCCACTTTATTCTAAATACTCTATATGGCCATTGTAACATTAATGGTCCTAATGCTTTTATTATTTCTGTGGGCACCTCATACCCTCCTGCTGCTTCACCATACTTCAATCTTGCATATGCTCTAATAATAATCAGTCTGTTAAGAAAATATTAAATCTACCTTAATATGAGATGAGTAGTGATGATTATTGGTAATAATATGCAAGTATTGGGAAAAAATAGGAAAAGAAAGAAAAGTCTCAACAACAAATCAGTCATGATATTTGAACAAGTGGAGAAGAGAGAAAGGAAGTAGTTCACAACCAGCAGGAGAAATACTACTGTCAACTGTGATAAAGGGGTACTGAAGCACTCATGTTAAAAATTAATGCACAAAGTAATGAAATTTTGGGCTATTAGAAAATATGGTTCTTATTTTCACTTAATTCGCAGTTCATTGTTCATTCCAAAGTTTCTACTTTGTTTTTACAAGATTTAAGATAATGGAACCTTTTTTTTATATAATTGGTGTAATTAATAGTGAAAAGATACTTCATGAACTGTATATAACAATTGTCTATTACAACTGTGGTTTTATGTCACTGCTTCAGCAGATAATTATGAATTTTTCGAGAATATCATCGTAATTTTTTAAGCTTAAGGAGTAAATTTTATGAAGATAGTTAACAGGCATAACGTGTTTCACAGTTATTATTGTTAGAGTAACTTAATAGTGAAGGCAACAAAAAATTTCATACTGTTAATGTAAGATCTGTTCTTAATCATTTATAGCTCTAAATAAACATTGTATTTTAACAGAGAAAGCTAATAACAATTGTTTTGTAACATGAGTACTGGTACTTCTGTGTTTTATTTTGGTAAAGGATTTTTTATAAAATTTTATTTCATAGATGATGCTGCAAGAATTATATCAGCAGGTGGTTTCTATGTGAATCAACAAAGATGTACAAATTTAAGTGAAGTTTTAACTTTGGGCACTCATATATTGCTTAATAACATTACACTTCTTCGTGTTGGTGAGTAGAAAATCTATAATGTCTTAAGGGACCTTTGTATATGATGTTAAAGTGATTCACTGTGAATTTATTCGTGTATCCCAATAAAGCTTGAAACAATCCTACTTTCTATCTATTATACATTATGATACTAATGCAGCCTTGTTAATACTCTTACATTACTTGCCTGTTTCAGGGAAGAGGAAGTATTTTGTCGTAAAGTGGAAGATCTGAAGCAAAGTTGGGCATTCATTATGGTGTGAATCTTTTAGAACTGAAAACATTTGATTATTTTGCAAAGCTAAATAAAGTTTTTTGCTAATATTTTTAATCACTAGCAGTTAATGACCCTAATGTAATGTGATGCTGTCCTTTCCTATAAAAAAGTTCACAAAGCTTGATCTTGCAGCACAAGTTTTAGGACTGTAACCTAAGTGTATTAAGTACTTTGGTGAGATCATAATGAAGAGCAGGAAAGTCTGATAGCAGTGATTCAACAACAGATATGAGATCTGTATTTATAGATTTTTGCCTTTGTGTCTCTGCATCCAAAGCATGTTCTGTGCGATATAGTAGGCGATGTTTACCAGCCTTGACATCACCAAACATTTTGGCCTTCCTCTGCCGTCGCACCAACAATTCCAGATTCTGTAGAATGAAATAAGTTGCTATAGTACAGGTCAGTGACCACTTAAGCATAGAAGTAAAAAATGTACCCAAAACAGCTTTGTCTACATTGCAATACATATAATAGAAACAAATAAAATAAACAAGGAATGTGTATACCTGTCAATGTAACTGAATGTATCGTTACAGTATGACATCTCTCGTAACTTGGTGCTCTGTATGAGTTGGGGAAGTATATACAATACGTAAAGGGAGAAAATAACACTACACAGCAGCAATTGTTCCGTAGTTATAAGGTCTGTACTGCTGTTACAAGTAATTTTACACTGTTAGCTTTTATTGAGATGCAATAAATACAGGGTGTTTCAAAATGATTTACTTGAATTCCCCAGGCGAATATCTCCTACACGAACAAGAACAGAAATCTGGGGTAAATTATACCTTATCCATAGAAATTAAGATTTACCTTGACACAATTGTCTGTTCATGTGGTTGCCATTAGGGGTCCCCAGGGTGCAGCTATTTCACAAGCTTGTTTGTTACACATTTCTGAGAACATGCTAAAAATTTCAAAGCACCACCATACAGGCACCTGCATGTAAGAGCATTTATTAACAGTGAGCTACTTAAACAATGTATCGGCCATAAGGGACTTATGGATCTTACATTGCAACATTCTCCTCCAAGGTCACTTGATCTAATGGTATATGATTTTGAGGTGTGTGTGTGTGTGTGTGTGTGTGTGTGTGTGTGTGTGTGTGTTTGAAACACTCCATCACATGATTTCCCTAAATCGCTTCAGGTAAATGTCATGATGGTTCCTTTCAAAAGGCACAGCTGACTTCCTTCCCCATCCTTCCTTATCCGATGGGACCGATGACCTCGCTATTTAATCCCTTCCCCCAAACCAATCAACCAATCAGCAGTAATTCGAGACATGCTTCACGCTTGCAAATGTATGCATTGAGTCTATCATCTGGATGGGTGTAAGTCTAGTTGGGGGGAGGGGGGGGGGATACATTGAATATTTGTGAAAGGTACATGAACACTTTGATCCTAAACAAAATTGTAAAAAGTACCAAAAGTTGTACATGCATGCATGTAAAAGATATGCCTTTGTAAATGAAAATATAAAGTTTGTAGCCTTATGCATAATTAATATAGTTTTTGAAACTGGATGAACTTTTAGAACCACTTTGTCTAATTTAAAATTCTAGGTTAGATGCTAACTGTTTCATCTCTATTACAATACTAGTTAAATAAGTTTACCTGATGCTTTTGTAGTTGACCATCCTGCAGCTGTTTGTCAATTTGCTGGGTCACCTCCTCCAACTGCTTTAATTGTGCTTGCTTCTCTGTCAGCCTTTGGAGAACATCCTCATGTCGTTTCTTTCTTTCTATGACAGTACGTTCAGCATGTCGTGTTTCCTGATAGGAACAGTGAATGCAAGATTCTAGAGAAGAAGCATTGCCATTTAGTTAATGTGCTTATCAATTTGGAATTCCCAAGCACAATTCTAAAGGAAACTTTTGATAACCGTATAATATATAGTGACTTTTGAACAACTCAATAAATGTTTCAATTACTGGATAATAACAATCAGAGCTCTTGATGCACTTGCAATTTATGAGGCAAACATGAGGCAAGTAGCACTGAAAACAGTTTGGCCTAACTCCATTCAAAAAATTTCCCAATATGCTTAACAAAATATATGATGAATGAGAAAATTTAGGAGAAATTATCTCGACAGAAAATGATATCAGAGTTAGGATTTACTCTGCCCAATCTCCTTGAAAAGGTAAAACCAACTGAAGCAACCTATCTGCAAATAACAATGCCCAAATTCTTTTTAACAAAAATCTGGCATTTGACTGTGAGTGAATAGACACACTCTAAAATGATAACACTATCCACCATGTTGATATAACAATAAATTAATACATTGAGTGATGGTAGAACTGCAATGACTGCATAGAGGCATGAACATTGTTTGGTACAGTGTAAACACATTAACAGACATAACAGAGCCTTTCTGAAGAGTGGCTCTGTTTAAAGTTATTGAAGAGTTAGGTCCACAGTACATAGTTCCAGTAGACAGGACAGTTAACATAGCATGTGTGATACCATAACAATGCTGTGGTTGGTCACTACTGTATCTTGCAGAGGAAGTTGGCTGTTAGGCGTATGGCCTACATCCCATGCCACAGGATTTATAACAATGGCAGTCTCATCCTCTGCAAATATTTCCTTTTATTTTGTTCCATTTACACAAACTGATTATGTTCGTCAGAGAGAGCAGTGATAGAGTGATATGTTGCAGACACTGGAAAGGCTTACTAACAGCCAGGAATTTTGCAGCCATTTGTATGATGAAGGCAAAATCTAAACCGATATTAATAGGCTGTGAGAGAGAATCATGGTAACCTGAAATATAAGAAATCAAGAGTAGATACCAAAAATAGAAAGAAGCTTAAAACATCATTTTCCTGAAGTGATTGGGGACAGCTATGGAAAAAATCTAAATTCACATTTGGAAAATCCAGAATGGAATGTAACAACATTATGAAAAGGAAACTTGGTACTCACTGTATAGCAGAGATGCTGAGATTCAGTGAGGCACAACAAAAAGACTCACAAATAAGCTTTTGGCCAATGAGGCCTTTGTCAAAAATAGACCACACACACACACACACACACACACACACACACACACACACACACACACACACACACACGACTGCAGTTTCTGGCAGCTGAAGCCATACTGTGAGCAGCAGCAGCAGCAGCAGCAGTGCATGATGGGACTGGCAACTGGGTGGGGGTAAGGAGGAGGCTGGGACGGGGAAGGGGAGGGATAGCAGGGTAGATGTGGGGGACATCCTTCCACCACCACCTACTCCAGTCTTTCTAACCCATCAAAGGCAGTGCTACCTGTGAAACCAGTTATGTGATCTACAAGCTAAGCTGCAACCACTGTGCTGCATTCTATGTGGGCATGAAAAGCAACGAGCTGTCTGTTCGCATTGAATGGCCACCGACAAACTGGCCAAGATACAAGTGGGCTACTCTGATGCTGAGCACACTGCCCAATGTGACATCCTTCATTCCAATGGCTGCTTCACAGCCTGTGCCATAAGGATCCTTCCCACCAACACCAGCTTTTCTGAATTGTGCAGATGGGAACTCTCCCTGCAATATATCATATGCTCTTGTAACCCTCCTGACCTCAACCTTTGGTAGTCATTATACTCAGCCATTCAGCCCCTTCCCTGTTTCCATTCCAGCACTACACAGCCCTCATTCCATCAACACACCCATTCTTTTTACTTCTCTCCTTTTCTGCTACCCCCCACCCACCCCCTGCCCCCACCCTCCACCTCTCCCCTGCCCCCACCCTCCACCTCTCCCCTGCCCTCCGTCTAACCTCCCGACTGTACCTAGCTGTCCTAACCTCTCTCCATCTCGTCCCTGTGTGCTCCTCAGTAGCACTTCACTGTCCTCCCCCCCCCCCCCTACCCTACTATCCCCCCCCCCCCCACCTTCCCTACTATCCCTCCCCCCCCCCCACCTAGCCACCACTCCCATCATGCACAGCTGCTGCTGCCGCCAGGGACTGCAGGTGTGTGTGTGTGTGTGTGTGTGTGTGTGTGTGTAAGCTTATTTGTGATAGTCTTTATGTTGTGCCTATCTGCGACTCAACATCTCCGCTATATGGTGAGTAGCAACTTTCCTTTTCATGATACTGTTAAATTAACATTTGAATATATGTTGTCAGGATAGGCCAGCTGTATTTTTGGAGGCTTATTTCTTATCATAAATATCTCTATAATATTCAGTGAGATTATTACCAATTCTAAATGTGAAATAATTTGGGTTTAGGGAAGCATTAAAAGGGGATCAAACATGATAATCAGATGTCTTGATACATCACCTGTGTCAAAGAGCTATAGAGCATGGCAGATGGTACCCAGTACCACTACTAGTCATTTATTTCCCCACTCCACTCTTAGATAGAGCAAGGGAAAAATGACTGTCCATATACCTCCATATGAGCCCTGATTTCTCATGTCTTATCTTTCTGGTCCTTACATAAAATTTATGCTGGTGGCAGTAGGATCATTCTGCAGTCAGCTTCAAATACTCTCTAAATTTTCTCAGTAGTATTACTCAAAAAGAGCATCACCTTTCCTCCAGGGATTCTCATTTGAGTTCCTGAAGCATCTCCATAATACTTGCGTGTTGTTTGAACCTACTGGTAACAAATACAGCAGTCCACCTCTGAATTGCTTCAGTGTCTTCCTTTAATCTGACCTGGGACAGCTCCAAAACTGTCAAGCGGTACTTGAGAATATGTCGCAGCAGTCCTCTTTACAGATGAACCACTCTTTTCTAAAATTCTCCCAATAAACCAAAGTCAACTATTCCCCTACCCTATCACAAACCTTACATGCTCATTCCATTTTTAATACTGTACCGAACATCACGGGTTAGCTTTTCCTACTCATCCACATTAACATACTTTTTTTACATTTAGAGCCAGCTGTCATTCATCACACCAACTAGAAGTTCTGTCTAAGTAATCTTGTACCAAACAGTCACTCATCTTCGACACCTTCCCGTACATCGCAGCATCATAAGCAAACAGTCACAGATTGCTGCCAACCTTGTCTGCCAGATCATTTATTTATTCCTAAAAACAAAGATGATGTGACTTACGAAACGAAAGCGCTGGCACGTCGATAGACACACAAACAAACACAAACATACACACAAAATTCAAGCTTTCGCAACAAACTGTGCCTCATCAGGAAAGAGGGAAGGAGAGGGAAAGACGAAAGGATGTGGGTTTTGGAGTCATTCCAATCCCGGGAGCGGAAAGACTTAGCTTAGGGGGAAAAAAAGGACAGGTATACACTCGCACACACACTCATATCCATCCACACATACACCACATCCTTTCGTCTTTCGTCTTTCCCTCTCCTTCCCTCTTTCCTGATGAGGCAACAGTTTGTTGCGAAAGCTTGAATTTTGTGTGTATGTTTGTGTTTGTTTGCGTGTCTATCGACGTGCCAGCGCTTTCGTTTGGTAAGTCACATCATCTTTGTTTTTAGGTATATTTTTCCCATGTGGAATGTTTCCCTCTATTAATTCAGATTATTTATTTATGTAGAAAACAATAATGGTCGTATCACACTTCCCTGGGGCACTCCTGACAATACCCTTGATGAACACTTGCTGTTGAGGACAATGCACTGGGTTCTATTACTTAAGATTTCTTTGAGCCACTCACATATCTGGGAACCTATCCCGTATGCTTGTACCTTCATTGACAGTCTGCAGTGGGATACCCAGTGTGTAAAATGCTTTTTGGAAATCCAGAAACATGGAATCTGCCTGCTGTTTTTCATCCATAGCTTGCAGTGTATCATATGAGAAAAGGGCAAGCTGAGTTTCACATGAGTGATGCCTTCTAAAATCGTGCTCATTTGTGGACATGAGCTTTACAGTCTCAAGGAAATTTATAATATTCAAACACATAATTGTTCTAGAATTCTGCAGTAAACTGATGTTAAGGATATTGGTCTGTAATTTTGTGGGTCCACTCTTTTACTCTTCTTATACACGAGTCACCTGTGCTTTTTTCCTGTTGCTTGTGACTTTGCACTGGTTGAGCTATTCGAGATAAATGCAAGCTAAGTAAGGGGCCAATGCCGTAGTGTACTCTTTGTAAAATGAAACTGGGATTCCATCCAGACCTGCCGACTTATTAATTTTCAACTCTTTCATTTGTATCTCTATGCCAGGGATTCTGTGCGATGGTCAAATGATGGTATGCTAGTATGACTCTCCTGTGTGAAAAATTTTTTAAATGCAGAATTTAAAACTTTGGGTTTCGTTTTGCTACCTTTAACTGCCACATCAAGTTGGTCATAGAAAGCTTCTGCTGACAAGTAGATTTGAACTTTTTTGATTCAGTTAACAAGTTGTAATCAGTAACCTTACAGCTGTTATAGCAGCTGTAACTGTTAGTGTTAAAAGATTGTTAAGAAAAGTGCTGAGCTATCCTGATAAGAAATAGGTACCATTCATTAATCTGTGGATGAAAATGTGGAGTATCAAATTCAAGATTATTATGGGATATACATTAGATACTCTTTTCTAAAAAAAAGTTTGAGGATACTCCGACATGGGATATAATGCAGCGAAAATCAGTTATAACTGAAGCATGGGATACCACCCGTCTGCTTTTAGCCAAGACGTCGTCAACATGTCGAACTGCAAAAAAAAAAAAAAAATGGTATCGGGCTCTTCAGTTGACTTTACAGCTCAAATGAAGCAGGCGATACCGAGAAACACACACACACACACACACACACACACACACACACGAGAAAGTGGTATCGAACACTTCAGTTTACATCACCTCAAATGAAGCATGCGATTTGAGTGTACGCAATCCGTTTAGTACTACCATCGCCCACTATTAGCGGGCGAAGGCACTACATTCTGGTCGAACTGGCTGCCAGGGATTCAGTTGTCGAGAACGATTGCCGCAGCTTCGAAATGCTTGAAACAGTCAATGACATCAATTTTCCCACCAAAAACTGCACTGGTATCATTCGTATTGCAATTACCAACACGAAAAATTAAATAAAAAATTTACGTCCGTGAAATAAATCTTTGGCACTCTTCCAAGTTCTCAACATTGTAAAAAATTACTTTGTCGACGAAAAAGTTTTAGGGATACGCATCCCCCAGTGTTCCCCCAGAAAAACAGCACTGTATACATATGTGCTGGGCAAAGTTGTGAGATATGGGAAAGATCTGCTATGGTTCAATAGCTCACATAAACAAAGAAAGTTTCATCATATTACATCTGTTGTGTTCCTTGGAACCCACACAGAGTGATCTCTGGGATGTGGAAAGACTTCAAGGATGAACATTTAATTTAATTTACATGCTATACAATGAAGTGACATTTCATTACTCTATTACAGTGCTAATTCTAATTATACTTTACCTAAAACATTAATTACTCCAAATTATTCACTGAATGCAAATTGCATGTCATCAGTTGCAATGGTTATAGATGTATAACCCTCGAGTGACATGTGAAAATTTGTGATAGATCAGGACTTGAACTTGGATTTCCTGCTTATCACGAGCAGTCGCCTTAACAATTTCAGTTATCGGTGTACACTGCCTGGCTGATCCAAATCCCCATATTTCACCGTCCACGTCCTTATATTGTAGTCTTATGTACGTCTCCCTTTAACCTCGCAACATTACTTGATTTGTGCTCAGGAGACTGACACTACCACAAGGAAATGAGACCATTTTTATCATCCTGTGTCCCATCTCGACTTATGATACTTACCTATGACCTGACAACCAGAAAGCTGCATGAAATATTATTCCATGTAATTCACTGAATGTGAATTTCATGAGATCAGCTGCAATGGAGGGTGTTCTTAAATAAACACCAGGTGTAACTCTTATAACACGCTCATGTATTCATAAAATACTATCCCTGTAACTTGAATTTACCCAGAAATTGGTTACATAACTCGTTACTGAATGAAAATATGTACAATAAACTAGTTTCTTTATTTTTAATTAATCTACACCAGTAACCATGTGTACTGCAAAACAGCTACTTTAAATAAATCCAAAGCGTTGTTAATAAACAAAAGCCAAACACACAGAGAACAGTGAAAGCCATGTACACTGACTGAATCTGAAAATAAAATTCTGCTTGTCAGTCTAAAAAGCGTCCTAAGGTGTTTTGGTCAAGTCATTCAGTGCATCAACTGTAGAGTTGCTCAATTATCATAGGGACATCAAAACAGATCCTGACTAAGAGAAGGTCAAACCACTCAATGACTTCTTAACTTGTTTCACTGAAGAAGATTGTACTATACTTACTCCTTTCAGCCATTGCAGAAATGCCAAAATGACATATGTTAAGATAAGTAATCAGAGAATACGAAATCAACAAAAATCACCAATGCAGGAAAAGTGTCTGGATCTCAAGAGATACCTGTATAGTTGTGTAGAGATTATGCAAGGAACCTTCATCTCCTTATAGCAGCAATTAACTGTAGGCTATTGTAATAACGAAGTTTTCCAAGTGATTGGAAATATGGCAGAAATCAATCCTGAAAATTTCTGGCAGATTAAAAATGTGTGCTAGACTGAGACTTGAAATTGAGACCTTTGCCTTTCATGGTTAAGTGCCTTACCAAATGAGTTACACAAGCATGACTCGCAGTCCATCCTCACCACTTCATTTCCACCAGAACCTTATCTCCAAACTTCACAAAAGCTCTCCTGTGTAACTTCACAACTTAGTCAGTCTTGCAAGTTTCGCAGTAGAGTTTCTGTGAAGTTTTGAAGGTAATACATGAGGTACTGGTAGAAATAAAATTAAGGAGAGGGCATGAGTGATGCTTAGGGAGCTCAGTCAGTAGAGCACTTGCCTGAAAAAGGCAAAGGTCCTGAGTTAAAACCTTGGTCCAGCACAGAATTTTAATCTGCCAGGAAGTTACTGTTTTTAAGAATGGCTGATGATCAGAAACACATAACTACAGAACTATACTGCTTACATCAGTCTTTCGGAAAAACATGAAACACATTTTAATGTCACATATTATGATCTTTTTGGAGGCCTACACTTTCCACTGTAGGAATAAACATGGTGTCTGCAAACAGTGAACTTTTGAATTTCAACCTGTTCTCCTTGTCACTCAGCATGCAGTAGGTTGTGGGACCCAGGTTGGTGCAGTGTAAATTTCCTTATCAATGCCATTTAATACAGTCCCACACTGTTGCCTAGTGAACAAAATACACACTTAGGGAATATTGAACTATCTTTGCAGTTCTATTGAGTACTTTGTAGAAGATAAAACTCAGCAAATTATTCTTAATGGGGAGAAGCCATAAGATGTAGAAGTAGTTTTGGGTGTGCCCCAAAGGAGTGTTATATTTGCTATTATTGTTCATGACGCATATAAATAGTCTGGTGAATAACACTGAAAATCATGCAAGACTTCATACATGGTGCCTTTGTATATAGACAAATTGCAACATCTGAAAGTTTAAGTAAACCACAGATAGAAATGAAGTGCATCAACACTTGGTACAAGGGTTGTACTTTGACTTTTAACAGAAACACATGTAATATACTGACCAACAATAGACAGAATGAACCTTTACTGTTTGCACAGGCTACACATACCACCTTTTATTGCATTTCTCAGCCTTGGGACTCATAAATGGCATCATAACTAGCTCGTTCTTCCTAGCAAGTCACTATCAGAAATGAAAAAGACAGTGGTAAAATACTATGAAACTAAATTACAAAGTCAAACCAACTTGTACTCATAGTTTGTAATCTAGTTTTCTAATGTTTTACTATCCCCATTTTCTTTCTCTCTAAACAGATCATCCACTGCTAACTTACTAAGTACTTGAAACTGAGTATGATACCATTTGTGTGACCACAGCAGAGAAATTTAATATAAGAATGTTGTTATTCTTTTATTACTTGATTGAGGAGCAAGTACTAGAAATAGTATCAATCATTAAACATCTATGGTTCAAAATAATTTCGTAGACTTTCCCGGTGATTCACTATAATCTTGTGGAATCAGGAGTAAGGGGGGGTCATAACTCAGCATCTACATCAGGTGTTTCACAAGAAACAGGGCACACGATGAAGTTGCTGAGTTACGACATCAAAATATTGTGCTGGGAAGACACAGACCACCGGTAGTACACCCAGGTGTACAAGATGATTTATAGTTCGGTCGGCATAAGAAAGTACCTGACAGTTAGTAGCACTGTTACCAGCTTTCAACTGCTAATCGCAATGGCTGCAGGTGACAACAAGGTGATGACAGTGGCCATCTACAGAGGTATGACAACACTGAGGCATTGCCATAGAGATGTTTACAGAATCACGTTATGTGATTGGTTCAGGTAGGCACCCGAAACTGCTGTGCCCAGCCTACTGCAACTGTCAGGGATCAACTTACACTGACTCAACTGTAGATGTATGGTTTGGGATCTATGTAAAATGGAATGACTGCATAAAATTAATTGTAGGAATGGCAGATGACATAATGAGATTCCCTGCAAGATTCCTAAGAAAAATATAATCCTGAAAACAAGAAGGTTACAATACCTCTATGCAACTGCCTCTGAGTACTGCCCATTGGTCAGGGATCCAACAAGGTTCTATTCATAGAAGAGATATAGAAAAAAATCCACTGAAGAGAAAGAAATTTCTTCATTATGGAGATATTCACCATGAAAATTCCAAAAACGTTTGTTTTAAGTAGAGCCGACAACAAAGTACATCCTCTGTTACACCCCCCAAATTGATGATACTGTTAAAATAAGAGAAATATGACCTCATATGGGGAATGTTGATGGCACCCAAAGTGCCATCCTCCATGTACCATTAAGGTGACTTGCAGGTTACATATGTAAATCTCAATAGCTGTACACAGAATTGAATGGATTGGGTTGAATATCTTGCTATTGCCAAACTGGATTTTATACCTGCTCTATTTTATAGATACGAGTGTTGTTTTTAATAATGTTTCAAAATTAGTGTTCAACTGTGTGTACTGGCAGCTAGAAATTATCCGTCATAGGCACTGAGAGAAACTAAATAGGATCCCCATGGCAAGCAACAGCCACAGTGCAGTTCCAGCTTACCACATAAATAATCATAAATTTGCCACTAGAGTGGTCAACTTAATAGACACAGCATTCTCTTTAACATTCTAAACTAAACATAAATTTTCCATTTAAAATAAATGACAAAGTCATCAAAAAAGTGATAACTGAAGTAAAAAGTGGTTGTGGATCATCTACTTGCACAAGCTAATACAGTGGTGGAAACTCATACAGCGCACACAGAATACTGTGGCCAGTAGATGTGCGACTGGCAGGGTACACATGGGGAGAGCAGTATTGGTGGGGGTTGCAGGTAGGCACTGTAGAGGTAACGCCGCACGCAGGAGTGGAAGTACTGTTCTGAACTGAAGCCTACACTCATATTTTTTGCCAATATTAAGTGGAGACCCTCCACACTCACACTTGCGTGGTGATCATACAAAAATATCTGTCACCTCTGCTTTGGTTAGTGTCTAAAAAGAATTCTACTAAAAATGCAACAATAGCAATGATTTTTTCGACTGGCTTGTTAACCATTTGCAACTTTCATAGAAGTGTCATGAGTTGTGAATTTTGAGTAAAAACTACTTTTCTCTTGTTGCTGTGTTAATATTTGCTTCTTTTGCCAAAATACAGTGGAGTTTACTCAGTATCATTTCACTGACACAGTCTGCAGACGCAACTGTAAGAGAATTCTGAAACAACGGTTTATTAAGTGTGGAACTGAGGAAAAGTAAGGTCAATAGCTTATGAGTAAGCACGTCCTTGGTACAAAAATAAATGTGTAATGTTTTTACTTATGTTGTTCCAAAATCTACAGCATTTCTTGTTTCACCAGCTGTTGACGACCCTTAAAAGTTACATTCTTTCATAAAAAAAAAGAGTCTGTAGGTAGACAAATAACACTACAGATAATGAAGTTTTACATAACAGCCATATGGCAAAATACTCTCCTGTTTGTGTGCTATAACATGCCAAATACTCATTTTGACATTTCAAAGCATTTATGAAGTATGAGGAATGTTGTGGATATTTCATTCTGGCTTTATTGCTGCCCCTCACAACTGCAAATGGGTGTGCTACATCAGATTAATTTTCTTGAAATTAGTGACAGATAGTGAATTCCACCAATGTCTAAAGAAAACTTCAGTATGTTAGTTAAATTTCATATGCAGCAACATATCAGTAATATGCACCAAATACAAAAACATAGCGACTCCTATTTTTCATTGTAAAATTTTTTGAAAATTTTGCGCAGTATCAAATGTCACAGTAACTATGACCATTAACGTAATGATGGGTGCATAATCTTTGAAGCTGACACATAAAGCTATAAGTAACACAAAAATGAATTTTTTTTACTGAATAGTTCCTGTAAAATCATTTGAGAAAGATTGCAGGGCATGCACCTCGACTCCATCATTGCAGTGTGTTGCTGACCGGCCAAAAGCTGACAGAGAATATCAGGCTTCCCATCCAAACAAATGAATGAGCTCACCCAAAGCTTTGGACAAAAAACTGATCACTGCGCATTGGCCACTGTATCCTGGGCACACTAGTGCTTTGACATCTTCTGAACATAATATACAATCATCATATAAATTACTCTCTGATGTAAAGAATCTCATTTTGAAGTTGCATGAGAATAAAGTTTTAGTTACCAAGACAGATAAGAGTAATTTTCTTGTATTAATTATTGACAGTGACTACATCTTGAAGATTTTGCTATTCTTCACAGATTACGAAACTGGAAAAGTTAAAAAGTAGCCTCTTTCATTTTCTTGCAGTGACATCAAAGCTTATGTAAATAGTGCTAATTTCCTGCTAAATTCAGAATGGAGCACAAAGTGATTGATAATGATGAATCCTAAAATGCCGAAGCTATGTTTGCAGATTAAGCTTCATAAAGAAAACTTTCCAATTCGTACAGTCATTAGTAAGGTAGAATATGCATATGCAGTAGAGCTTATTGAATTAACAAAACTATCTTCATCTTTTATATTTAAAAAAAAGAAAAGAAAAAAAGGCTTGCAATAGGATCCAGTCTTTCAAGTATCTTGTCCAAAATATTTGTAAATGATTTAGAGAACAAATTTTTTAGAGCCTATAAGGATCTTTGCAAAAAAAATTCACTACAGAATTTGAAAATGGTGGTTCCCTCAGTTTTTTGAATTTGAAAATAATGAGTATGGGTTGAAACGTAAACACTGATATCTTCCACAAGCCCACTGCAACAGACTTAATCATTTTGTCAGATTCTCATCATCTGGCCATACATAAACAAGCTTACTTTATATCGATGTTTTATTGGATCACAAAACTTGGTTTAAATAGTGATACAGCTGATAGGGAATTTGGCACAATAGTTCAGGTTGGGGTAGCAAATTGCTTTACCGAAAACGCAATTCAGAACTTAAGTACAAAAAGTTTCAAAAAGATGAAGAAACAAACAGCCAGTACTAAAAATGCAGTGCCCACGTTTCTCTTTCCTAAGAAGGCTCACGCTCCACAAAAATTGCCGACACTTTTAAAAAATCTAATGTAAAAATGATTTCCAAACAAATAATAAATTAGGACTATTTTGCCGAGCTGAGGATACAGACAAATACAGCAACACAGTTGTTTGTAAGATAATGTGCAGGTTTTGTGTTAGTTTTATATTGGTCAGTTGGGTAAAGAATTCAATATGAGTGCACATATGCCACCACCAGCAGCACCTGGTTAGACAGGTGCAGAATTTAAGATAAGATTTAGAGAGTTCCCTTGGTTATCACATGAGAGAACGAAATCCTGTTTGCAGTCAATCGAAAATAGTCTATGTATTTTACATTCAGAGCAAAACAGTAAAACACTAGATATCCTTGAAGATACTGAGATTTACACTAATCACCATTCAAATCCAAATCTAGTAATTAATTACAAATTTAGCTTTCGGCCACAGCCTTCTTCAGAAAAAAAAACACACACATCTTCACAAAAGCAAGCACACCTCACACATGACATCCCCCCCCCCCTCCCCCCACGCCTCATCTGGCAGTCTTGTTATGTATCCATTTAATGTCTGCACACTCTGCCAGACATTACTCTTCTCTCCCCCCATCTTTACCCTGCTATCCCTCCCCCTTCCCTGCCCAGTACTCTTCTCTCTCCCTGCCTTTACCCTGCTATCCCTCCCCCTTCCCTGTCCCACTACAGACTGCCACTCAGTGTGACAATTATTACTATTATTATTATTTATTTATTTAGCATATGGCTAATACAGACAATTTCATTCCAGTCTGAGCTGCCGGAGATGATGGTCATGCGTGCTTGATGTCTGCTTTCTTATGTGTATGTGTGTGTATTTTCTGAGGAAGACTTAGGCCCAAAGATAAATGTGTAACAGTCTTTTCATTATGCTTTCTGCAACTCACTGTCTCATCTTTACAGTGAGTTGCAATCTATCCTTTTCCTAATATTACAGCTAAACAAACAATTCATGCAATGAACTTTTGATCAGCTGACTGTTTTTTCTCAGCAATGAAAGTACTCAGCAGTTCTCACCTCCTACCTTATTTCTTCATACGCACACACACACACACACACACACACACACACACACACACACACACGCACGTAGAGAGAGAGAGAGAGAGAGAGTAGTTATATGCCTCTTCATTTGGCAAATAAGTGAACTGTGTACAGCTGTACAAAGAACATGCTTCTATACCCGAGGATAAAAGTACTTACTGAATCCTTTTGTTTTATTTTACTTCGCAAGTCATCCAGCTTCTTCTGAAAACTGACTTTTGTATTGTGTATAGCCCTAGTACTTCTCTTCTCTTTTGCAATTGCTCCATTTACTATAGCTTCTCTTCGGGTCACACAGTGTTCAAGATCCTGTACAAGCTTCTCTTGAGCATGACACAGCTGTGTGTACCGTACCTGATAAAAATAATTGTTGTGTGAGATGTAAACTGCATATCACAAATGAGCAAACTGAATTATTACAGACAATAATAATATTATTATTATTATTATTATTACTATTATTATTATTTATTTATTTAGCATATGGCTAATACAGACATATCATAAAATTAAATTACATGTACATATACATATGTACAGTAGTACAAGTTTATATGCCAACTAGCTCTGCAGATGATGAAGAAATTGATGAAATGTATGACGAGATAAAAGAAATTATTCAGGTAGTGAAGGGAGACGAAAATTTAATAGTCATGGGTGACTAGAATTCGTCAGTAGGAAAAGGAAGAGAAGGAAACATAGTAGGTGAATATGGATTGGGGGGAAGAAATGAAAGAGGAAGCCGCCTTGTAGAATTCTGCACAGAGCATAACTTAATCATAGCTAACACTTGGTTCAAGAATCATGAAAGAAGGTTGTATACCTGGAAGAATCCTGGAGATACTAAAAGGTATCAGATAGATTACATAATGGTAAGACAGAGATTTAGGAACCAGGTTTTAAATTGTAAGACATTTCCAGGGGCAGATGTGGATTCTGACCACAATCTATTGGTTATGAACTGCAGATTGAAACTGAAGAAACTGCAAAAAGGCTGGAATTTAAGGAGATGGGACCTGGATAAACTGAAAGAACCAGAGGTTGTAGAGAGTTTCAGGGAGAGCATAAGGGAACAATTGACAGGAATGGGGGAAAGAAATACAGTAGAAGAAGAATGGGTAGCTTTGAGGGATGAAGTAGTGAAGGCAGCAGAGGATCAAGTAGGTAAAAAGACTAGGGCTAATAGAAATCCTTGGGTAACAGAAGAAATATTGAATTTAATTGATGAAAGGAGAAAATATAAAAATGCAGTAAATGAAGCAGGCAAAAAGGAA
Source organism: Schistocerca americana (assembly GCF_021461395.2). Lineage (NCBI taxonomy): Eukaryota > Metazoa > Arthropoda > Insecta > Orthoptera > Acrididae > Schistocerca > Schistocerca americana. Next base: position 544,292,908 of record NC_060120.1, on the reverse strand, counting down.
TACAAATGTCTCAAAAATGAGATCGACAGGAAGTGCAAAATGGCTAAGCAGGGATGGCTAGAGGACAAATGTAAGGATGTAGAGGCTTGTCTCACTAGGGGTAAGATAGATACTGCCTACAGCAAAATTAAAGAGACCTTTGGAGAGAAGAGAACCACTTGTATGAATATCAAGAGCTCACTTGGCAACCCAGTTCTAAGCAAAGAAGGGAAGGCAGAAAGGTGGAAGGAGTATATAGAGGGTTTATACAAGGGCGATGTACTTTAGGACAATATTATGGAAATGGAAGAGGATGTAGATGAAGATGAAATAGGAGATAAGATACTGCGTGAAGAGTTTGACAGAGCACTGAAAGACCTGAGTCGAAACAAGGCCCCAGGAGTAGACAACATTCCATTAGAACTACTGACAGCCTTGGGAGAGCCAGTCATGACAAAACTCTACCATCTGGTGAGCAAGATGTATGAGACAGGCGAAATACCCACAGACTTCAAGAAGAATATAATAATTCCAATCCCAAAGAAAACAGGTGTTGACAGATGTGAAAATTACCGAACTGTCAGTTTAATAAGTCACAGCTGCAAAATACTAACGCAAATTCTTTACAGACGAATGGAAAAACTGGTAGAAGCGGACCTCGGGGAAGATCAGTTTGGATTCCGTAGAAATGTTGGAACACGTGAGGCAATACTAACCTTACGACTTATCTTAGAAGGAAGATTAAGAAAAGGCAAACCTACGTTTCTAGCATTTGTAGACTTAGAGAAAGCTTTTGACAACGTTAACTGGAATACTCTCTTTCAAATTCTGAAGGTGGCAGGGGTAAAATACAGGGAGCGAAAGGCTATTTACAATTTGTACAGAAACCAGATGGCAGTTATAAGAGTCGAGGGGCATGAAAGGGAAGCAGTGGTTGGGAAAGGAGTGAGACAGGGTTGTAGCCTCTCCCCGATGTTATTCAATCTGTATATTGAGCAAGCAGTAAAGGAAACAAAAGAAAAATTCGGAGTAGGTATTAAAATCCATGGAGAAGAAATAAAATCTTTGAGGTTCGCCGATGACATTGTAATTCTGTCAGACACAGCAAAGGACTTGGAAGAGCAGTTGAACGGAATGGACAGTGTCTTGAAAGGAGGATATAAGATGAACATCAACAAAAGCAAAACGAGGATAATGGAATGTAGTCAAATTAAATCGGGTGATGCTGAGGGGATTAGATTAGGAAATGAGACACTTAAAGTAGTAAAGGAGTTTTGCTATTTAGGGAGTAAAATAACTGATGATGGTCGAAGTAGAGAGGATATAAAATGCAGACTGGCAATGGCAAGGAAATAGTTTCTGAAGAAGAGAAATTTGTTAACATCGAGTATAGATTTAAGTGTCAGGAAGTCGTTTCTGAAAGTATTTGTATGGAGTGTAGCCATGTATGGAAGTGAAACATGGACGATAACCAGTTTGGACAAGAAGAGAATAGAAGCTTTCGAAATGTGGTGCTACAGAAGAATGCTGAAGATAAGGTGGGTAGCTCACATAACTAATGAGGAGGTATTGAATAGGATTGGGGAGAAGAGAAGTTTGTGGCACAACTTGACTAGAAGAAGGGATCGGTTGGTAGGACATGTTTTGAGGCATCAAGGGATCACAAATTTAGCATTGGAGGGCAGCATGGAGGGTAAAAATCGTAGAGGGAGACCAAGAGATCAATACACTAAGCAGATTCAGAAGGATGTAGGTTGCAGTAGGTACTGGGAGATGAAGAAGCTTGCACAGGATAGAGTAGCATGGAGAGCTGCATCAAACCAGTCTCAGGACTGAAGACTACAACAACAACAACAACATACATATGTACATATTGACACACAAGAAACTTAAGTTTGGCTATACAACTGAATTTCCAGTCCTTCAATCCAGTGCACTGTATCTGGAGTTGCTAGCAGGAAGTGCTCTTCAGCACCGTGATAGGCTCAAATCCTGCATTCAGTGACAATGTGGTGAACAGTCTGGTAGGGAGCTCCGCAGTCACAGGCTGGATTAGGCAGCTTCTTCCACTTAAAAGAGAGCAGCACTGCATCGGCCATGGCTGGTACAGATTCTGTTGAGATGTGCTGCAGACGTGGTTGCTAAGGATTTCAAACCCCTTGAAGAATGGAAAGGTCGGTGGGAAGCAGTGACAGATGTGTACCTGCATAACATCTTCTGAGGTGCTAAACTCCCAAGTGGATTCGACCTACAATGCAAGACCTGGACTACTCTCAATTATTATTATTATTTCACTGCTACAGATTACTGAGCTGCAACTCAGTTATTCACATATTTACTACATAAACTATAGTATGTATAAACATTGAAAGTTAGAGATTCAACAAGGGTTTCTAATTTTGAAAGTGTGCGGGAGAGAGGGGGGGCACCTGTTCCAGTCATTTATTTTCTGAGGTGTGTGCTCTGTTTTAAATATTAATCATATATCACATTGAAATTTAAATGAAAGATAGGACAGAAATTTTTTTACTTACTATGAATCAGCAACAGAAGCAAAAACAGGTAGTGCCATTAAAGATTAGCTTTCACTTACAGGTTCCCCCAGCTACAAAAAAAGGGGGATAGATAGTTGGAGAAGAAACGAATATGCAGAGATAGAATGTGTCAGCATCACAGCGAAATCAGCATTGAAATCCTACATGCAAATCTTCTTCTTTATCCCGTCTCTACCGTGTATCAGCTCGTTAATTGTTGGTTTTTGCAATTTCAGTGGTAGGTAGCGGCAGGTGTCCTTACTGTTGCTACCCCTTCCCCCTCCCCATCATGATGGAATTTTTGTGGCACAACTGCCTTTATTTAGTGTTATCCCATCTTAAAGTGTTTGAATGTTTTCTACGTATTTGCAAATCAAGTAACTGAGGCAGGATTTGGGTACCAGCTCAGTTATTTGCCTAGTCAGATGTGGGAAACCTCCTAAAAACCACATCCAGGCTGGTCTGCACAAATGGTTCAAATGGCTCTGAGCACTATGGGACTTAACTTCTGAGGTCATCAGTCCCCTAGAACTTAGAACTACTTAAACCTAACTGACCTAAGGACATCACACACATCCAAGCCCGAGGCAGGATTCAAACCTGCGACCGTAGCGGTCGCGTGGTTCCAGACTGTAGCGCCTAGAACCGCTCGGCCACCCCGGCTGGTTGGTCTGCACACTGGTCCTCATTGTTGATATGCTGAATGGATTCCTTCCAGGGCTAATGTGTCTCCCTAAATCTCAGAAGTGGCATGCTAATGTGCGTGGTTATCAGAAGGGTGAAATGCCACATGCAAATGGAATTGGAAAACCTGAGAAACTAGAAGTGACAGAATGGACTGTCAGCAGGTCAGAGATAAAGAAATCACAGATTCAGAAATGAAGGAAAATGAGATAAAGCAGCAGTACCAAGAAAAGAGGAAGATGTATATGGTTGCCACAGAAGCAGCCAAGAAAGGAATATATGAAATCCCCAAACTTTGAAAGATAGACAAAAAAGGAAATTTTAAGTATATATTAGGCACACAAGAAGGACGTAATAAAAAGGTATATAATGAAAGACAATTGGTACATGTAGCAAGAATTTAAAAAATTAGCCAAGGTTCAGTTTCACCCCCTTGAAATTCTGAGGTGCTTCTGTTAAGACGATGAATCTATATTGCTGCATAGGGAAGAAGGCACTGAGGTTACAGCTCTACCATGTGAAAATATAAACTGTGTATTTGAGTTCCAAAACCCATTTTAGTGGCCTTTATGTCAATATAGAAAACTCGCGAGCAACTGTACATCAGCTAGTTTATGACTAGCCATTTCCCTGCTGGTTCTTCGTACAACAAAGTAGATCTTACCAGTAATATCACTGCATTATGTCACTTTAATATGGTAGATGAGACAGTTACAGCAGTACAGGTGTTACAAGAATAGCTTCATATGGCAAGGAAAGTGCATGAGGAGCAGGATCTCAGACTCGGCTGAGGTTGAGGGGCTAATGAAAAGTTACTTAAGTTGTGAAGAAGGAATATAGGAAGAGGAGGATTTAGTTTTGGGTACAATATCAGAAAAACATACCTTGCCTGTGAAATGGAAATGATACAAAATGTAAACTGCCGGATGCTTGAAGAAAGATACATACTATCAGTTAAAATCCTACTTCAAAAATCTTGAGAATGGAATTTCAGTGAAGCATCTCATAGACAATTAGATGAAACTAAGTAACAGTTCACAAAAATATATATAAACAGACATTCTAGCCTTAATCTATCTACGAATGAAACAGGTAGAAATCTGAATGTTCCCTTAGCATAACATGAACATAATAATTCATTGTGATTAAAGCAATGGGTTTGTATAATAGAGGAGTGGGTTTCAAACACATGTTGGTGCAAGCAGTGTCAGGTTTTAGATAATTTCAATAGAATGTTCGAGGTAAAAGTTGGAGTGATTCCTTTTAAATGGCACAGTGAATTTCCTTGCAGGTGCCACACTGCGATTTAAGTCTGGAATCTTGCATTTCACAGGCAATAGAGCATGACCCACAATCTGCCCATACAGCTTCACTTCTGTCAGTTCTTTCCTGCTTTCCAAACTGTTCAGAAGTTCTCCTGCATACCTTACTGGACATGTATTCCTGGAAGACAGTTTTCTTTACAAAGCATTTGTGAAGTTTAGAAAGAAGTAGAGAAATACTTGCAGAGGTGAGATTGTGAGGATGGGATGTGAGTGATGCCTGGATGGTTTTGTCATTAAGAATGTTGCTTGTAGAAGGCAAGTTTTTGGGTTTGAGTCCTGGACAAGCACACAGTTTTAATTTGACAAGAACTTTCAAAACAATGCATACTTTGCTTTGAAAGCAATAGACAGTCTCGAAACAAACCTCTAGGCTGTTGCTAACCCATTTTCTCAGCAGTATCCTTTCTGTCAGGAGTGCTACCAAGTGAGGTGATGCAGTGGTTTGAGAGGCTGGTGGTTAAAATCACGATCTAACTGTATAGATGTAGATTTTTCATAATTTCCCAAAATTGTTTCAGTTAAATGCCTTGACGGGTTAATTTGAAAGAGCAAAGCCAACCTCCTTCCCCTTTCTCACTCAATCTGAGTTTGTGCTTTGCCTCTAAATACCTTATTATTGACGGGACACTAAACTCTAATCTTCCTTCTTTACAAGAAGCTCCTGTGAAATTTGGAAGCTGGGAGAGAGATCGTGGCAGAAGTAAAGCTGTGATGGCTCTTCATGACTTGTGTGTTGATAGCTCACTGCCTGCTAAAGGAAAGTTTTCAGATTCAAGTCCCATTTCAGTGCACAGTTTGAATCTCTCTAGAAGTTTCAAAACAGCACGCAGTTTCCTGAAGAATGAAAGGTTTATTATGGGTGCTCCTTCATTTTTGTCCAATCTAAGCCTGTGCCTTATCTCTAACACCCTTACTATCAATATGATATGTAACATTACTCTCCCTTGCATTCTGTAAATTCATGGAGATCTCACTTTAAAGATCATCTATTTAGTTACGGGAAATTCTAATCACAATATAGTAAATTCTTCTTCGTTTGATCTCAACTACCCCATTAACAACCTAAAAAGTCATAAATTCTCATCAGACTATTAAGGAAACCATTTTTTTCTAATGGTGTGGCTTGTTTCAGTATTTAATTTAATGAACTGTAAGTTCATGAGTTAAGGAGGTATATGATGTTATCTCAGTGATTAAAAAATCGAGTCAAATTTACTGTGAACTTGGCGGTATGAGCCCAATTATCAGTATGAGGTTGGACCCTACTGACCTGGATGCATGCACTAATTCATTGGGAAGGGTGGAATGGAGTCATCGTAACCTCTCCTGATGGAAGCTGGCCCACAATTGTTCTAACTGGTCCTTGATATTCTGGATACAGGCAGGGGGATGGAGTTGCCACCCAAGTTGATCCCACCCATGCTCTCTCTGGGTATCTTGCTGGCCATGGAAATACCTCAACATCATGCAGACAATTCATAGAGACAAGTTCCATGTGTGGACAAGCATTAACTTTTTAAAAAATTGCACTGCAATACTGGTGCATGAGAGATGATGATGCCAACATCCTTCACGTACTTGTAACTGTCAGATTTCCCTCAATCACTACCAGCCATGACCTGAAGTCATACTTGATAGCTCTCCACATCATGATGCCAGGAGTAACACTGCTCTGCCTTTCCAAAACATTATAAGAATGGGACTTCTACCCTGGTCACCGCCATACTCCCCAACAATGATCATCCATGATAGCACAAAATAGTAATTCATCACTGAACAAAATGTGATGCCATTCATCAGCAGCTCATCTTTTCAGGTCACAGCACCATTCCAAATGCAGCTGTCTGTGTTGTGTTGTGTCAAAGGGAGCCTACACGGGAATGGTAATTCCTTAATTCGGCTGCTGCTTGTCTCCAACCAATGGTGCAGGATGACATTCAGCGTTGCACGGAGTCCATTACTTGTTCTCAGATGCATGCACAGATGTGAAGGGGTTATGATGTGCTTGGTGCACAATATTGCAGTTCTCCTATGTGGTGGTCACGTTGACCAGAAGCTGGATAATGAATATGCTTAACCTCACATTCCCATGCAGTCCAACATCGGGCCTCTGTAACATTCAAATGCCCCAAAATCTGGATATTGCATGGTTTGACCAATCAGCCAAATAAAGGTCCATAATGAAGCCCCTTTCAAACTATGTCAGGTGATGGTAAAGCTGCCTCACATGAGTATGCAGCTTATCTGTATCCATCACAGTGATCACTCAACATCTGACACCGTCTGCACCCACTGTATACCCTACCAGGCCTGGTAACAACATTAAACATGAACAATGCTAGTGCAATATGGTGACCATTCTATCTGTCACAGAGAATTGCAACTCTAAACATTTCAAAAAAATTTACTGTAATCCTTTGTTTGTAGATAATGCCACTAACCTTCTAAGTAAAAAAAAAAAAATAATAATAATAATAAAAATAAATAAATTCATCTAAAGTTGCCATTTTCTTATAATTAACTATAAGAAGTCTTTCTGCAGACAACAGGTTAGACTTCATTCAGTTCATTTCAGTGATATCTACACTGAAGTAATATGTCATTTAATACTGCAGTAAAATATTGAAGTATTACGCCTGTTTTAGAACTTAACCATCATTTCTCTTCGTTACTTTAGGTAATAATATTGAGTTTTTATGATTGCTGTTCATATGTTCCTTGCCTTATTCCTTCTTTTTGTGAGTAAAATTCAAGAAAACCTTGTTTATAGCATCAGTGAGATACATCACGAACAGATGGTAGCGATGTTGGGGGCTTTCAACTGTGAAGCACAAACAGCTACTGGTGGAAACGGCAGCCATCTATATAGATATGACATCAATGAACCACTGCCATTGACACATACAGAACATTACAATATATGACTGGTTGAGGTATATGTGTGAAACAGCCATGTCAAGCATGCTGCAACTGTTGGGGATCTTATTTCACTCACTCTACTCTAAATACATTCATAGCAATTAAAAATTAAACACTACAAGCCTTGAAACTTCCTGGCAGATTAAAACTGTGTGCCGGACCGAGACTCGAACTCGGGACCTTTGCCTTTCGTGGGCAAGTGCTCTACCAACTGAGCTACCCAAGCACGACTCACGCCCCGTCCTCACAGCTTTACTTCTGCCAGTACCTCACCTCCTACCTTCCAAACTTTACAGAATCTCTCCCGCGAACCTTGCAGAACTAGCACTCCTGAAAGAAAGGATATAGTGGAGACATGGCTTAGCCACAGCCTGGGGCATGTTTCCAGAATGAGATTTTCACTCTGCTGCAGAGTGCGTGCTGATATGAAACTTCCTCAGTTGTTAGAGCACTTGCCCGTGAAAGGCAAAGGTCCTGAGTTCGAGTCTCGGTCCGTCACACAGTTTTAATCTGCCAGGAAGTTTCATATCAGTGCACACTCCGCTGCAGAGTGAAAATCTCATTCTGGACTACAAGCCTTATTGACAGTAGAGGTGAGTAAGTCAGATGGAAGAGACCATAGTGAATGTGAAGTGATCATAATTTCAATCAGCTATTGCGTTCCAAATAATAGTGCATGATGTGTGAATAGCTTAACCTGTTATATCTTTACATTTATAAATCTTTAAAAATTTACATTTGGTAAACAAAACAAATCATGTTACCTGCTTTATGGTAAACATGGATCCCTAATGTAAAATGTTTAAGAAAATAAAATGAAGACAATACCTGCATTCTGTGTATCTCATTCTTCATTGCTCCAATTTCCCCCTCTGTTCCCTTCTCCATTCGAATGTTGTGTTTTGTCTCTAAGGCCATCTGCACCTTCTTCTCCCATGCAAGATTCTCTCTTTGATTGTCCAACAACATTTCTGCAAGACCTGCTTTTTCTTTCACTAAATCAGAAATCTCTGCCTCCAGCTGTAGTGAGTATGTTTCTGCATCCTGCAACAGTAAATGTTTTATTATTCATCCCTCTGTTACTGAGGTTCATAGCCCTTGGTGTGTTTGATTACTAGCATTTTAAAGGAAACATCATTAATGCAAAAAAAACTTCCAATATGTGTAATGCTGTGTCCTGACAAGATAGGCACAAGCCCTTTTAAAAAAAGCTAACTTCAATGTAGAGAATTTACCAAGTACATGTACTGGCTGTTATACTGTATATCCATTTGGCTTCTCTCGTAATCATTTCAGTTACTGTTGTATTCAAATTTATTTAGTGAAGAATGTATGTGTCAACAGCTGAAGAAGTTTATGCTATAGATGAGCTAAAGCAATGTCTCATTTTGTTCAGAAGCTGTCTGACCTCTTTGCCCAGATTATAGCAGTCAATTGTCACTTGAATCAACCCTGACACATATATATAAGTACACATCAATAGGTTTTTATTTATACCTGTATGTTGTTACATGGGATTAAGGGATATTGGATGCTCAGTCAAGTCCACTGACAACCAATGCCTAGCTTGCCCATAAGTCACATTCCATCTCGAATGAAATTTTTGTAGCTGCAGTTAATTTAGCCTAAGCAATGTTAGCCTGATGATACCGTTTTTGGTCACCTCCTCAGGTTAATTTTTATACACATACCAACTATGGTAAATAGCAGAACAGCATTTACACTTAAATAAATTGATTGTTGAAATACTGATTGCTGAAATATTCCCATGAAACTATCCTAAGTTCACCTCCGCCCTATAAATGAAGATCATCTGGACCTATGATAATTCTAAATAGTATCTAGAAATGTACAAACGAAACATTCATAATGGGACATTAGCTGCACTCCAGTTTTATCAAATTAAAACATGCATCTGAGTAACTGTCTGAATCAACTTCTCATGTGCTGTGACCAAAATTCGGCAGGAAATTGGGAACAACTAAAGAACCCATTGAGACTGGACTGACCTGCCAGGTGTTGCCAATAGCGGATCACTAAGTTGAACAAAAAGAGGAAAATGGAGACAACATGACAGAATAACAAAATACAAATGTGTAATCCAGAGTGCAGAAACCTAAGATGTAGTGAAATCTGAGACCAAAACCAGCTGTAAGGAGAATGATACAAGAGCTTATGAATACGCAACTGAATGCAGAGCCACATACAATACTGCCATGAGCGCTAATCAGCTAGCAAGAGGGGCATGGTCCTGCAGTAAAGCAAGACCGACACTGCATCACAGCGATGCAAGTGCTCACAGATGTAGCCACACTGCCTAGTGGCTGCTGATGAGTTCCATGGAGGATGGGTGAAATGGCAGACTAAAGATGTGTTTTATGCTGTCTGAGGAGCAGAACTGTTTGAAAGCTGTCATCATGAATTTGGATCCATTGTCCGACTGTGTGGTTCAGGGAAGCCCTTCTATCGCTAGAATCTGGACGAGCACATTAACTGTGGCGTCAACTGTGGTGGATGCCGCGTGCTGCTCTTGTATGAATATTTAGAATAAGCATTCATGGCTATTAGCCACACAGACCTTAGAAATGGGCCAGAGGAGTCCAAATGAATACAGTTCCAGGGGCAACAGGGGGCAGGCCAGGGGCCCAAAAGACTGGGGTGGAGTGGCCTGATGCCAGGTACAAGCAAAACAGCTGTACACCATAGCTTCCACATCACTGTTTAAACCTGGCCAATAAGTGTGTTACCATGCTGGGGCTTTCGCTTGTTCCCCAGTGGCCACAATGCAGGAATTGTAAAACCAGAGGCTGTTGGGCAGTCAGGATGTTAACATGGTTAATATCTGCCTCTCTATCAAAAAGTCATCATTGATGACCAACGGATTGTGGCACAAGTGGGAACAGGCTTGAAACCCTGGATTGGTATTCTTTGAGGACCCACCCATGGAAAACATAGCACATGACTTGGCCTATGAGTATGTCACTATGTGTGTTTGCATCATTTCATGCAGCCACAACTGGAAAACCTTTTCAAAGGTTGGCTGCATTGCACATCTACATGGAAACATAAGATTTTGTCAGAAAATAATAAGTATGACACTTCTTAACATGTCACAATATTTTAACAGCACCACCTGGCTTGAAACCAAGAGCTATTCACCATGTAATATACTTCTGGACAAAGGCTGGGTCTGGCCCCACAGTTTGGTGAGACAGAGTGTCTGCATCAAAGTGAAGTTAGTCATGAATAGACGAACATGGACCTTCTTAATGGCGAAGATAATCGCTAAAGCATCCTCTTCTATCTGCAACTCTTACTTTTGAGAAGGTGACAGCACCTTTGACGCACAGGCGACTGGATGCTGACTACCATCATTGCTCCTCATTGCCAACACTGCACCACTGCCTTATGGATAGGTACCTGTAGCCAGAACCAATGAACATAAGCAGCATGCTGACTGGCAGACCGCAGCATACACTTCAACTGTGTGAAAAACAGTTGTCCAACTTTACTGAATGCCTTTCTTTCACATCTGGTTTAGTGGATGCATGATATGGGCCACCTGCGGGAGGAAGTTTGAATTCACCTTTCCCAAAAAAAACTTGCAGCTTCTGTAAGTATTTGGAGTAGTGGAGAGTCGGTAGATGTGATGCGATCAGTGGGCTGGATCTCTTCTTTTTTGAGCAAGTGCTTGAGGTATTCCACTTGGTCCTGGAAAAACTGTCATTTTTCTAAGTGGCATTTTAGCCTATCACCACATAACATAGTCAATAAGGTTGAAAGGCAGGTTGTCTTGAGGCATAGTGCCCATGACAGTTACATCATCAAAATATTTAGTGCAAGTGAGTCCGAACATGGTTAACTGTCCCCAGATATCTCTGGAAGGATGCCAGAGTGGAAGATATCCCAAAAGTCAGAAGCTTGTATTTATATAAACCAAAGAGAGTGTTGTCGAGAACCACAATGCTTTGCATCTGCTCATCAAGCAGGATCTGCAAATATGCATCGATAAGATCAGTTTTAGAAAAATATTCTACTCCAACAAGCTTTGTGAGGAGATTTTTGGACATGGTATAGGGTACATTTCTACTTGTATGTGGATGTTGATTGTTGATTTACAGTGGCCCAATCAACCTAGGGTTGTTGAGCTGACTGAGCTCCTTGATGTGTATCCATAAGGGGAGACTGGAATGGGGTTATGCTCAGCAGAAACAGAGCACTGCGTCTGGATGGGAGGAGGCCCAGAAATCGAGGGGGAAAAGCAGGGCAAATGTCGTCAACTTTGTGGAAGGGAACAGTGTCAGAGGTGACCTGCACCTCACTGTTGATCGAGACTCCAACAACAAGATGGCATCCACACTCAAGGTATATCTACTACTAGTAGTAGTAAGCATTAATACCTGCCAGTGGACAGTTTCTGCCAACATATAGTGTCTGGAACCCTTGCACTGACTGGCCCAGTCACATGTTATGTGTTATCATATACAATAACTTCATACAGCTGAAGATGGGAGTTTAAAATCAACACCGATCATGGTTTGAATAAATAATTAGTACAGCTGCAGCACATCTCTCTCTAAATTTATCTTCCTTTGGAAATATCTATGATGCTGCCAAGACCATTGCTGTGTTGGCTGTCATTATATTAGGGAAAATAAAAATCTAGTCTAATTCCCCATTTTATGATGGAGTCTTACCTTACAATAAAATACTTTTTTCTATGAAACTGAATTATTATGCTCAGTCCAAGCACTACTTCAAGTTGAGGTGTTCTCAAAAAAAAATCATATGCTGTTGATTCAAATATCAAAATACTGTTATTATAATAACTGTAATTTGAAGAAGAGATTGAGGGAACATATAATGATATAAAAGAAATTATTCAGATAGTTAATGAAGACAAAAATGTAATTGTGACGGGAGACTGGAAATTAATGTTAAGTACAGGAAGAGAAGGAAAAATAGTAGGTGAATGTGGTCTGAGAGAAAGGAATGGAAAAGGAAGCCACATAATGGAATCCTTCACATAGTACAATTTAATCATCATTAAGATTTGGTTTTAAAATCATGAAAGAAGTCTGTGTACATGAAAGAGACTTGGCAACACAGGAAAAATCAGATTTTAAACAGCAAAACACATTCAGTGACAGATGTGGACTCTGATCAGAAATTACTGGTTATGAACTGCAGATTACAACCAAAGACTTGGCAGAAGGATAGCGAATTACAGATGCCAGAGTCTGTTGAGAGTTTCATAGGCAGCCTTACACAACAGCTAACTGAAACAGGGTACAGAAGATGAATGGGTAACATTTGGGGGTGAAATAATGCAGGCAGTGGGGTAAAACATAGGCAAAAACACAAAGGCCAGTAGAAATCCTTTGATAGTTCATAATATATTGAATCTAAGTGATGAAAGGAGGAAAAATAAAAAATGAAATAGGCAAATGAGAATACAAGCATCTAAAAAACAAGGATGTGGAAAATGGCTGTGAAGGAATGGGCAGAGGACAAATGTAAGGATGTAATTGTTGTGATCTACAGACTGAAGATGGTTTGATGCAGCTCTTCATGCAACTCTACCCTGTGTGAGCTTCTCCATCTTCAAATAACTACTGTAACATACATCCTCCTGAATTTGCTTGCTGCATTAATCTCTTGGACTTCCGCCAATGATTTTTACCCCCCCCCCCCCCCCCCTCCAAGTACTAAATTGGCTATCCCTTTATGTTTTGGAATGTGTCCAATCAAATGGTCCCTTCTTCTAGTCAGGTTGTGCCACAAATTTCTTTTCTTCCCAATTCTGTTCAAAACCTCCTCATTAGACCTTTGCACTCCGTAAGGCAGACACAGGGTGGCTCCGCGCGCTCTTATTTAAATCGCCGCCGCCTGGGCGGCAGTGCACTGCAGAGATTTGCGCGGATCTCTTTGTGGAAACAATGTGGCCGCTGGCCAACAATTGGGGTATACATTAAAACAAAATGTGTGCTTTCATTCATATATTTACGTAAGCTTTTACAGTACAAAACTTTCCATTGTGTGGTATTTTTTGAAACACTTTTCAGGGTGGAGAGCTGGGTTTCGCCGAGCATGTTTCGCAGTAATACACAGTTTCACGCCTGCCACCTTTCTTTTTTCTGTCTGAGCACACTGCACAATTCTTATGCTTGCTCCCAGGAAGCTTGTTGATAATGTGCAACTTTCCATTCAAGCGTTCCTCGTCATCAGAAGTTGAACGACGTCCTCGTTTCTGTCCTCAAGTTCTTTCTTCAGCAACTAATCCTCTTATAACACTTTTACAGAATGCTTTGTGAGACGGTATTGTCAAGTTGTTTTTCTCACAGTGGTTCTTGTATAGTAAATAGCTGTTTACAGGTCGTACCTCCAACAGCCAGAAGTATAGTTTCCACCACCACTTGAGACTTTTCATTAGAAAACCATAACTGGAAATAAAATGGTCAGATTGATCAACTCCACCCATCTTTGAAGTATAATCAATAATCACGTTTGGTTTATTTATTTCTTCCCTTTCCTTTCTGTTTCTGCTTTCTATAAGTGACACTGCGTTATTGGCTTTTGTAGAAAGCATGAGAACTGTTTGTTTAATTGATGAAATGATAAAATATAAAAATGAAGCATGCAAAAGGGCATACAAACATCTAAAAAAATGAGACTGACAGGATGTGCAAAGTGGCGAAGCAGGAATGGCTAGGTAACAAATGAAAAAAATTTAGAAGCACAAGTTGCTAAGGGGAAGATAGATACTGCCTTAAGGAAATTTAAAGATGTTTTTGGAGAAATGAGGAACAGCTATATGAATATCAAAACCTCAGATGGAAAACAAGTCTTAATGTAAGGATACAGAATCATATATTAACTAGGGGAAAGATAGATACTCCCCACAGATCAAGAGATGTTTGGAGAAAAGGAAAGCAGTTGGTTGAGTATAAAAAAATCAGCTGGAAAATCAGCACTAAGGAAAGAAGGGAAAACTGAAAGGTGGAATGAGTATACAGCAGAAATGAACTTGAAGGCAGTATTACAGAAAGAGAAGCATATGTACATTAAACTGTGATAGCAGAGATGAGACTGCAAGAAGAATTCATTAGAGCACTGAAAGACCTAAGTTGAACCATGGCTTCTGGAGCAGATAACATTCCCTCAGAACTCCTGATATTGTTGGGAGAGCCAATTTCAATTCCAAAGAAGGCAGATGCTGTCACATGTGAATATTATCGAACTAGAAGTTTAAAAGTTTTGCTCACAAAATACTGATACAAATTATTCATAGAAAAATGGAGAAACAGGTAAAAGCCTACACTTGAAAAGGCCAGTCTTGATTCTGGAGAACTAATGATAATATCACCTATTTTAGAAGATATGTTAAAGGAAGGTAAACCTATGTTTAAAGCATTTGTAGATTTACAGAAGCCTTTTGACTATGCTGCCTGGATTACTCTTTTTGAAATTCTGGAGGTAGAAGGGATAAAATACAGGAACTGAACGGTCATTTACAACTTATTCAGAAACCAGACCACAGTTATACAAGTTGAAGAACAGGAAATGGAAGCAGTGGTTGAGAAGGGAGTGAGACAGGATTGTAGCCCCTCCTGGTGTTATTCAATCCACACACTGTAGACCAAGGACAAATTTGGAGAGTGAATTAAAGTTCAGGGAGAAGAAATAAGAACTATGAGGATGCTGTAATTCTCTTTGAGATGGAAAATGACTTGGAAGAGCAGTTTAATGGAATGGCTAGTGTCTTGAAAAGAGAGTACAAATAACAAAAGTAAAATGAGGGTAATGCAATGCAGTCAAATTAAAGTAGGTGATGCTGAAGAAAATGAGACAGTAAAAATAATCTACGAGTTTTGTAGTCTATGAGTTTTGCTATTTGTCAGCAAAATAACTGATGATGATCGAAGTGCAGGGGGTATAAAATGTAGACTGACAACAGTGCAGAAAGCATTTCTGAAAATAAATGTAAGATGGTGATAATGCAGCACTTGAAATTTTGGGAGACCCAACAGTCTCCAATTCATCAGAAATTTTTCCATATTTTTAGCTTGGTGTGGTTGACAGTATAATCTGACACCTTTGAGAAATGTCAGAACCATTTGGTGTGGTTCCTCTTCAGTAACAATTGGCTGCCTCACTGAGCCGAGACAGAAAGTGATGTAAATGATGATAAATCGACAACTGATTGCTCTGATACAGTACTAGTGATAAATTTGCTGTCAACAATCTCATATATCTCTGCTATTCCTAAAGACAGTAATTCCAAATAAACTGCACCAAATTCTTGGTGACCATTTTTATTAATTATCTTATTTCTGGACTTTTAAAATCAATGGTGTGCCTTTTATTTCATAACTAGTCTACAAAAAATTATGTATGTATATTTATCTTTTCCAAAACTTTGAGCCTTAACTGATTTAACAAAGCACTACAATATTTGACTCTTAATTTAGTTTTGTTTTTACAGAAAAGTAATACAGACTTTTAATTTTGTTATACTTTAATCTCCCCTGTTGTGTTTAATAAATAACAATTACTTGTATTAAAAGTATAGATTTTGCTTACATCCCTTTTTTTTAAACCAGGTTTTTAAAAAAGACTTTATAATATGGCATACAGAATAATCCACCATTGACAAATTCCTGAGCATGCCAGGTTATCAAGGTCTTACTGTATTTGTCTGGAGTGTAGCTTTATATGGAAGTAAGTGGTTTATACGAGATGAGAATAGAAGCTTCTGAAATGCAGAGCCACCATAGAGGGCTGAAAATGAGATGGTTAGGTCAAGTCACTAATGAGGAGGTACTGAATTGAATTGGGGAAAAAGATATTTATGGCATATCTTGACTAAAAGAAGGAATCAGTTGGTAGGACACATCCTAATGCACAAAGATATTGCTAGTTTGGTAATGGAGGGAAGTGCGGGGGGTAAAAGTTGTAGAGGGAGACCAAGGGATGAATACTGTAAGTGGTATAAATTAAATGGGTGTGGGTTGCAGTAGCTACTAGGAGACGAAGAGGCTTGCACATGATAGTGTAGTATTGGGAGCTGAAGTCCACAACAACAACATTAATGTAATTATCAACAAGCTCATTTCATTTTAAGATTGGATTGGCAATAAAAATTCTGTTAGTATAAATATGAATTCATAAAAAAATCTGCCTATTGAGATATCATAAGTAGTGTCACAGGTTATTGGAACCTACATATTTGATTTTCTCCTCTTACTTTCTTAGTCATTTCAACAAAAAATTTCAACTGCAATTACTAATGGTTACTGCACAACACATCTAATACATAGAAAATTTGACTTATCAAACATTACAAAAGTAATAAGCAAAAAATTATTAAAACATCCGAGGTTTAAAAAATATAATAAAGGATGGTCTTTGCTGGAATATAAATACTTTAAGGGGTACAAGTAACCAACTCGCCATGCACCTGCGGTACTGAGTTGGTGATAGGCACATAAACAAAACTTACACTATTGTTGGCTTTAATATCAATTCTTCTTCAGAGCTATAAAATCACACACACACACACACACACACACACACACACACACACACACACACACACACACAAACTTGTACCAGTATACATTGCCCTGATGTATATAAAATCTGTAATTAGAACTTATTACAATACAAGACATCACTTTTGCAGTATGTTATGTTCCACCAACTGCTGATGGAAAAAATCCGTTAATGTTTTTAATTTTTTTCAGGTCAAATATGCAAAAAATATGTTACAAACAGGAAGATGATTCAAATCAGCAATGAGCAAGTTTGCAGCTCAGTACCTTACTGATTAGGCTACATGTCTCAGCCACTGATATGGTCTTATTGTACAGTAAACTACAACTATGTATGTCAATAACACAATATGATGTTATAAACTTTCTCTATAAGGAATCAATGTTATTTTCCTAATTCTGACCTTGAGGCTGTTGAGGTAGTCTGTCTGTGTTATAATATTGTGCTTGTCAAGAGCTTCTTTGTATTCTTTATGTTCGCACAATTTCTCATTCAGCTTGTCTAACTTATTTAGAAGGTCTCTGATACAATGACAAACATCTCTTTCTTTTTTGTTGTAATCATCCATTTCCTCTTCTATAGTCATGTTCTTCTGATCTAAAATTGACACCTCTGAAAAGATATCATTTTGATTAGGAAGATGAATTAAAAAAATGAAAAATAAAGAAAGAAATATCTTACTATCAAGAAAGTTATCACTGTCTACAGGAGTGGCCAAGTTGGGAGTAAGATCCTAAAATGTGCAGAAAAAACTTAAGTCAGCTCACTCTTTTTACTGGCTTATCTTCCCCACAAAAACTAATTTCATTCATTCATTCATCCACTCACAAACGCCATTCATGATTCCCATGGTGTTAGCAACTAGGAATGAGTTACCCTTTACCCTCCTTTTATTATGGAGGATGAGGGGGAAGGGTGAGGAATGAGGTTCACAAATCAAGCTCAAATTATGCCCCAGCAAACAGACAGATGTAGCAATCCAGTACAAACAAAGCCAGAACCGGTAGCAGATAATGTCTGACAAGTGTTTGTGCGACGTGAAATTTCAGAGCTATTCCACCACACATGTTTGGTCCCCATGCAGCTGAAAATGCTGGATAGTTCTAGGTTCTAAAATATTCCAATACCATTGTAACTCCAATTCATGCTGTTTTTCTTGTATTATACGCCAATGTAAAAGAAACTGCTACAAACGTGAATATAGAAGATTCAAATGTGTTTGAATGTTACCTGCCAGAAATTGAAATGATATGTAAAAATCTCATTCAAACTGTACAATTAGTTACATAGTAAGTATTAGGTAAATATTATACAGTGGTAACATGAGTATATTTGCTGATTAATAAACACAGTTTTTTCAATGGTTTTGATGTTCATTTAATAAGAAATTATGCTTTATTTCCTTCACCTCTCCCCTTTCCTGAAATTAATAAGCATGGCCCCTCCTCCAAATAGGTCACGCACTGTGTACACTATAAGTAAATCATATTATGTAGGACTGCCTTCAGAGGTGTGGACCATGTCATATTACACAATATTGCTTAGAAGCACACAGAGAATAGGGAACATGGAATATACCACTGCATCTCACTGAGTTTATATTGCATATATAGTAGTCTTGATATTTTGTCTTAAAAGAGTATAAAAATTATATTTATCTGCAACAACAAACAACAGCAAGTTTTTATAATATAGGACATTTCAAAAACGACTTTACAACTTTGAAAATTCATATAAATTAATTCATAGTATCTACAGAGGTGTTGTAGTCTCAATTTGCAGGAAATACATCAAGTTTTGTCTTGTGTAGTTCGGTAGAGCCGATTCACACTGTAATGACTGCTACCAGCAGTTGCATTAAAGAAGGCTGCCTTCACTTGACCCAAGCGTGCTAGCTGTGTGTTTAGGTTTGAAGAATCGAAGTCGGTGACAACAGATGTAACGTGCAGTAAGCCGTCTGGACCATGTATATTCTCAAATTTATGATCTTATCCTTCTTTCAATTTCATTTGAAATGTTTTAATCTACGACTGTATGGTAATATATATCGTGCTAATACAATTACAAAATTTTCTCTGACACCTATAAAATTAATTTACCTAAAAAAAATTCACACTGGAAAAATACATTTAAAATCTGATACTTAATACTAACCTCATTCAACAAACTAAAAATGCCTAATTAAAAAGATAAATACAAAAAATAATTATTTTATAAAAATCCTGCAAAATTAAACCCCCATGATTAAAAAACAAATTTCATAAAATTACTGTACTACAAAAAGATAAAATTTTGTTTATCTGAATATATATTTTATCATAATTGTTCTATTGTGCTGTTGAGTGAATTTCATTTTCTGTAAATTATTTTTAATTTAATGTTCTATGTTTCAATCTCAGTATATCTTTACTGGTGTTAACTGTGTGCAAGTAGTGTTTTCTGGCGGGAAGGAAGGAAGGAAGGAGGGATGTAAAGTTTTACTGTTGTGCTCAGTTACTGGACAAATTGTAAATTCGAGTTGCGTACAAATGGAATGTATTTCACTGAGTGAACATTGTAATTGATGGCAGCAAAGCATCTAGGACTATTAAATATGAAAATTACATACGAATCAGTTTGCCATCTATGTTATTCATGAAACACATCAACCTATTAAGTTTCCAGACCTACAAGAGAATCTGGGTTCCAGACAGAAGAAATTCAAGCAACGAATCAAAGGAGATCCCGTAAATAAAAAATAATAAAAAAGTAATTTTTTTAAATTGCCACTAGACCCAGCCAATATTTTATACTCCACGAACATTTATTACAATTAATGGTCATCCAACTGTGCGTAACAAAGGAGGTTGTTAAACAGTTCAGCATAATTTCTGTACCAAGTATGCTAAAGATCCTCCTAGTAGGCCTACAATTTATGAGTGGCACAAATGTTTTGTAGAAACAGATTTCTCAGTAAGACATGGGAAATCAGCAGGTTGTCCAAGCACATCTGATTACATCGTTGAGCGAGTGAGACAACATTTTGTCAACAGCCCTATGAAATCAACCCAGCATGTATCTAATGAACTGCAAATCCCACATATGACTGTTTGGTGTTTTCTGTGCATTAAACAAGAACAAAGTGTACGACCCCTTTCTTTACTATGAGAGAACCATTGACGGACTAGTGTACCTGGATATGTTATGACAATTTTTGATACCCCAGATCGATGAGGATGACCAAGAACAAAATGTTTACTTCATGCAAGATGGTGCACCATCCCACTACCTGGCTGATGTTCGGCATTTTCTCAGTGACAGCTTTACAGGTCAATGGATTGGTTATGATGTGCCAATAGCATGGCCCCCGTGTTCCCTAGACCTGACACCACTCGATCCTTTTTGGGAATTCATCAAGGATGTCACATTTGTACGGGGTTGAATAAAAAGTAATACCTCCACCTTCGTTAACTGGGTTTGGATGGGAATATTTTAATAAATCAAACACAGAAATAATCCTTATAATGTGACCTTTAATTACCTATATTCACTTTTCCACATAATCACCAGCCAATTGGATACATTTCTGCCAATGATGAACAAGTTTTCTGAAGCCATCACGGAAGAAGTCAACACACTGTTTCTGAAACCACAGTCTCACAGTTGTAATGGTGTACCCATGTTTCATTTGCTGTCACAACTGAATGGAGAAAGGTTTCACCTTCATTCTTCTAACTCGATAGGAGTTCCTGGCAAATTTCAAATCTGTCAGCTTTCATTTCAGGAATCAGCATCCAGGGTACCTACCCATTGTGCACAGATCTTCGGATAGCCAAGCAAAGAAATAATGTGACCCACACATTCTTGTGAAATGCTGATTGTGCTTGCAATTTCTCTCTGAGTGATACGACGATTGTCCTCAATCAATCTGACAACATTTTGCTTGTGAAACTCAGTGGTTGCTTTCACAGGCCGTTCAACTCTTTGTCATGCAGGTCAGATGTTCCCACCTCAACATCTTTAAACTCACTCATCCAACGATGCACAGTACTCAAATCAACACAATCACCACAAACTGCTTACATTCTTGGATGAATCTCCTTTGTGGTGACACCTTCTGCTGTCAAGAATTCAATGACTGCACATTGCTTAAATCGCATTGACTGACCGTCTGCGTAGGGTTCCATACTTTACACTGTAAGAACACAACCATTCAATGCTAAGGCTTCCCGCCAGCTGGAGCTGTAGAGAAGAAGCTATGGAACAAGCCACTACTGCCGCACACCAATGCTGCCAATACTGTTGAAGAGTTACGAATGTGGAGGCATTACTATTCAGTCAACCCTTATATCTCCTGTGTCGGTTTCTCTACCTGAACTTAGAGCAAATATTTATCCCACCACTGAGCAAGTTACTCCTACAATGCTACAGCAAGTTTGGAAAGAAACTGACTTCTGATGGGAGGTGTGCAGGATAACCAATGGAAGCCACACACAACATCTTTAGTTTAAGGTAAAGGTTTCCCAACAAAATTACACTAAACCCAGCTCTATACCTTCTTTTAATAATGTATATGAATTTTCAAAGTTGTTAAGTCCTTTTTGAAACACCCTATATAGCTTACTGTCCTCACTATTTCACACACAGCCGCCTTTGTTTATGGATTGTGCCTTATTATTATTGCTGATCTACCCAGAAGGATAATTAAGGTAATTATTTCTAGATTACTTTATATATGCATATTCATGTCCAGAGAAAAGCTCCACCTCTTACATTACCCAGCCACTGTTTTATCTACTATTTCATACAAACTTTCATTTAATTTTACTGATTTTAGAGACCACTATCAGCTCCCTATACTGGAAAAATGGAAACTTGTTGAATACAAATAATAGTATTAACTTGCATTTACATCTCTGAATCCAAGTGTCGTGCTAAATAATAGGAGTGCCTAATGGTCACTTCCTTATTTTTTTTTTTTAATTTTGGATTTCCAGTTTTCTGCTTGACATCAACTGGCAACTTTTTTGACTGCAAAATAAGCAGAACTGAGCTTTTTGATTAACTTTTCCACATGTTGGTGGCATCTCAGCTTATCGTCTACCTGGATGTTTAGAAACTTCACACATGGTATATCATCGAGTGCAAATGCACTAATCTCTACATGTGAAAGCCATTTTTAGTTTTATGGAATTGAATAATATGAATTTTTGTAAGATTAAAAATTAAAAGTGTTTGCTGTGAATCAGTTTTAAACTTGTTCCACTATTCTCATGATAGGGTTTAGTAAGAATGTGTTTGCACCTTTTATCAATACACGACTGTAAGACAAGGAGACTACTGCTGTGAATTTTAAAATTTTCCCAGCAAACTGAATGTTCAAACAATTTTCAGGATTGCAGCCAGTCGTTGTTCCTTTCGTCACACATTATTGTGACTAGGCACCTGCCAGTCATCTTTAGGTGAGCCATCAACCACTGATGAAGGCTTGCTCTATTCCACTATATATAGCATGCTGCAAATATTCCACACATGCCTCAAAATGCAAGTTGACAGATGGGCCACACTTCCTGATGACAGTGCCTTCACTGGTGGAACCATGGAACTCAGTTGTTCTCTGCATTACCACTCCTGCGGCCATTGGCACACTCTGTTGTCTTTGATTAGAGTAAATCATGGAGACGATAGGGTTCCACACACTACCCAACTGGTAGCCACTATCACGGTTCATCAGATTTCCTGCCAGGCATATTTCCAAGGACTCCTTAAAAACGGATCCTCAAAAAGAAGTTAATGTTGTCAGAATCATAGCTTTATCATAGTCAACTGAACTGCAATAGTGGACTTACTTGGTTGCAAAAGGCAATTGCAATGTTGATATTCAGTGCAGCATTCTTTCACAGTGAGAGTTGTCTGACCTTTGTAAGTCATACCACACTGGCAAGGCATTTTTTAATTCTGGCCTTCCGCAATAGCAAATCACCCTTCACTGATCCCAAACGGTTTTCAATCTTAAATGGTGGATGGAAAATCACTTTCATGTGAAATTTACAGAGGATTCTTGCTATTCTAAATGAAATGTTACCCACAAAAGGAAGAAAAGCTAAAAATTTTGCTGGTGTGTTCTCCTATTTGTTCACTTCCTGATTCTTGGTTTCAACTGACAGTGCCCAGTTAATCTGCTGGGTGGAATATCCATTTTTTTCTGAACACTGTCTTTATGTGGGCATCAAGTTGCCATCACCTGTTGCAATCCTCCATGTGAATTTTCCATTGATGGAAACAGTGCTGGAAGTCATCCTCCATCAGCTCCTTGATGATGCACGACACTTTTTCTTTCACTGCTTCAACAGACTGAAATCTTGTCCCTTTTAATGCAGACTTGACCTTGGGGAACAGATAAAAGTCACATGGTGCTAGGTCAGGTGAACAAGGTGAATGATCTAACAGTGGGATGCCATACTTCACTAGAAACCCCTTACCAGACAATATCATATTAGCCGGTGTATTGTCTTCATGCAGAACCCATGACTTGTTCTTCCACAATCCAGCTCATTTTTTTTTCTTATTTTCTTATGGAGTTGAGCAAGAACCTCAAGGTAGTAATGCTGATTAATAGGAACCCAGTTAAGATGCAGAATCCCATGAATATAGAAAAAAAAAAAACTATCAATCATCGGTTTAAATACTGGTTTGTTCATCTGAATTTTCTTTTCTGGATCATAAGTGAAAAACCACAATTTGTCACATATTGCCACTCTTTCCAAGAAATTAGGATCATTTTCAGTGGCATTCAAAGTGGCAATACAAACATTTTCATGAGCTTTTCTTTGTTCAACCAAGAGAATTTTCAGCACCAGTTTCACAAACACTCTTCTCATGTTAAACTGGTTATGTAAAATTTTCCTTACACATTCTTTGTCAATTCCTACACTTTCAACAATCAATCAAATACTCAACCAATGATCAGATCAAATCATATTACCCACTTTTTTGATATTTTCATCCATTTTTTATGCTGAAGGGCATCCCAGGTGTGAGTCATCTTCAATGTCTTTTTGGCTATCTTGAA
This sequence comes from Schistocerca americana, assembly GCF_021461395.2. Classification (NCBI taxonomy): domain Eukaryota; kingdom Metazoa; phylum Arthropoda; class Insecta; order Orthoptera; family Acrididae; genus Schistocerca; species Schistocerca americana. The sequence continues at coordinate 544,268,861 of NC_060120.1, read as the reverse complement.
AGTGCTTGAACCATTCAAAACCTTGCGTACATGATAAACAGTCTTTGCCATATATTTCTTTTACTGAAAGATAGGTTAAAGTAGCAGTTTTTCCAAGTTTCATGTGAATCTAACGAACATTGATACAGGAAGTGTGAGCAAAAAGTAACAGGAAGTTTTGTTTTTCTGAAAGAATCCATATCAATCCATCACCAACTTTCTTCCCTTCAAAGTAATACCTCTCAGATATATTATGCTTATGCCAGTGCTTTTTCCAATTGAACTCACTTTTCGCTATGGTGTTCAGTTCCTTCAGTGATACTGTTTCTACCTCACCAATGGTGGCAAAATGATGTCATTTAATGATTCTCTTCAGCCTCGAGAATATAAAGAAGTTGCAGGGGTGCATGTCCGGTGAATGCGGTAGAAAGAAAGACTCTTTATTAATCCATCATCAACTTTCTTCCCTTCGAGGTAATCCCCCTCAGATATAATATGCTTATGCCAGTGCTTTTCCAATTGAACTCACTTTTCGCTATGGTGTTCAGCTCCTTCAGTGATTCTGTTTCTACCTCACCAATGGTGGCAAAATGATGTCATTTAATGGTTCTCTTCAGCCTTGAGAATATAAAGAAGTTGCAGGGGCGCATGTCCAGTGACTGCGGTAGAAAGAAAGAATCTTTATTAATCCATCATCAACTTTCTTCCCTTCGAAGTAATCCCCCTCAGATATAATATGCTTATGCCAGTGCTTTTTCCAATTGAACTCACTTTTCGTTATGGTGTTCAGCTCCTTCAGTGATTCTGTTTCTACCTCACCAATGGTTATTATTTAACGGTTCTCTTCAGCCTCGAGAATATAAAGAAGTTGTCTGGTGACTGCGGTAGCTGAGAGAACATAATGGTTTTGAGTTTTACCCAAAAATCATGAACAAGCATTGAGGTATGAGTGGAAGCATTATCATCATGCAATTTCCACAAGTGGTTTTGCCACAATTCTGGTCATTTTCTTTGGATTGCTTCACACAAATGGTGCATAACTTCAAGATAGTATTCCTTATTGCCCATACAACCATAATGCAGGAACTCATGATGTACAAACCCATAGTAATTGAAGAAAATAGTGTGATCAAACTTGTCATATTTTTTTCAGCCTTGGCTCGTCAGGCAGTTTCCAATGGGGCATTTGGGTATCAGTTTCGATGTCACATCCATGTAAACGTGTTTTTCACCTTTTATAATCTTCCTTAGAAGTTCCAGATTGGTGTCACCATTCAGCAATTTCTGGTCAAAATATACATGACATTATTGTTGACTGAAGTTCAACAATTTCAGAACAAACTTTGCTGCTACACATTTCACACCAAAAACATCCAAAAAATTGCTTGGTATGAGTCAAAGGATACACCAACACCATCAGCAACCTCTCAGATGGTGATTTGGTTATTTTCCAGAACCATTTTCTTTGCCTCTTCCACATTGTCACCGGTAATTTGTGCTAGGGTGCCCAGGGAGGTCGTCGTCTTCAACATCTTTTTGACTCTCTTTGAAATGTTTATATGACTCATAAACTCTTGTCTTACTGATAGCAGACTCGTGAAATGCCACAGTTAGCATCAAATACAGAGCTGTACTTTATGCCATTTTTCAAACAAAATTTAATGCAAATTCTTTTAACCATCTTTTTCAAAAGTAAAAATTCTCCAAGCATACAAAAACGTGTTTTACCTTTTTGATTGTCAACAATAAACTAAAATATTCAAAACAGATGAAAATGAAAATATACATAAGGAACATATGTACCAACAAGATAAAAAATTTGAAAATCACATGTACAAAGCCACAAATTACCGTATTTACTCGAATCCAAGCCGCACTTTTTTTTCCGTTTTTGTAATCCAAAAAACCACCTGCGGCTTAGAATCGAGTGCAAAGTAAGCGGAAGTTCTGAAATATGTTGGTAGGTGCCGCCACAACTAACTTCTGCCGTTGAATATATGTAGCGCTACACAGGCATGCTTTGCAGGCACAAAGATAAATTCTGGCGCCAAATTCTCTGCGTCAGTAAATAAATTTAAAAAAAGGTGAAAGACGAGCTTTTTTCTCCGCCCCGAATTTCGACCACTGCATTTTCATACATTATCCAACGAAGTAAATACAAATTCCATATTGTTCATCTTCGAATGTAGCAGCTTTTCAATGTACTACGAAAATTCAACTGGCAAGACTGTTTGCAATGTTTCTGAACTGAATTTTTTCCTACCTGTGAGAAGAGATGGTTGCTAATGGGAACTTTTATGAATTGTGAATCACATGCAGTATTCTCTTCACCATTAGAATAATACCAATATAAACATTTTGCCATGTATTCTTTCGTGTTTGCTGCTATCTCATTTAAATCCTGTCTGCCTAATAAACTACGAAACTAGAGTGAGACAACAGCAAACGCGGAAGAATACACATATCATGTCATGTTTATATTCGTATTATTCTTATGCCTAATAGTGATACAGTCAGAAATGAAATTGAGTAGATTTTTAAATCTAAGATGACTCTAATTTCTGTGCAGAAAGTAATGTACTAAAGAGGCGTCTGCAAAGATTTTCAGACAGAGAAAAATTTTCGTTAAATTCTCGTTCAGAACAACTTCTATCATACGCAGTTTATTATTTGGTTCTTGTTGATCATTATCAAAGAAAGCAGCAGTGTAAATAACAACAAATAGCAGTCTCTTGCCATTATTTCGCTAATGAGACGATTCCTCTCTTTTTTTTTTTTTGTTTTTAAATTGTAAGCGGCGGCAGCGCACACCACAGCAAGCCATGCCGTGAGCGGCGACAGGTCGCGAACACACATTACCAGAACGCGACAAACAATGCATGACACAGTACAGTAAACCAGATGAAGCACGTGAAAAACGAAGGGTACCCGTATAAATACGGACGGAGCGCCTGACGCATAGCAATGGCTACTTGGTAAAGCTTAACTGCTAAGCTTACAACTCGAACCAAACTGCTGTAGCTTTATCGTCATTCATTCGACCTAAATTGTGTCTCATATCACAATGGACTAACTTTGTTTCGATTTGGAGGTGCGGCCTAAAACTTTTCTTTCCCCTTGAATTTCGAGTCTCAAATTTCAGGTGCGGCTTAGATTCGGGAAAAATTTTTTTCCTTGATTTCGAGTCTCATTTTTCAGGTGCAGCTTAGATTCGAGTGCGGCTTAGATTCGGGTAGATACGGTAAAGAAATTCCTTTACTTATTGATCACACCTCATACTACAATTTAAAATGGTACAAAGTCAAAATTCAGGTTTATGACTCTCTTCCATTTCTTTTAGTAGGAACTGCAATAAAGATCCTGATATGGCCATGTTCACACAACTGTGCCATCACAGGGAAGGTTGTTTCCATTCCTGTAATATACCAGCACATTTCCTACTAAAGGCCAAAAATGAAGTATTTGGAATTCGAAGCAAAAGTGACAAGGATTGGAGCATTTCATTGATGATTTATGGTTCTTCACCAAAGAGACACCACCCAAGAACTAATAACAGGAAACCTACATTAATGATCATCAAGTACCACATTCCAGTAAATAGAGATTTGGAAACAGTGTGTGCTAATTTTTTTGCAAAGCTGTTTGGGTTTGTGTAGAGTCATCTAAATACAACTGCCAATCTGTTAAGGATGGTGATTTTGTATTAACAAGTAAGTTCTACTATAAAAATAACAAAAATAATTGGTTTGGTATGTGTTTGCCTTATTAATCATTTTTATATGAATATTTACAAATTATTGCATCAAAGCATATAAAGTCTAGCACATTATCCTTAAATTTGAAGAACAGAACTGCAAATTGATTTCATGTTTCTAGAAACAAACCTCAAACACAATAACATCACATTTTACAATTTGCAAAAATTTTTTTAATATGCTCCAGTCACATTAATCTGACCACCATCTATGTTTGAAAGCAACCTGCAATAACCACTCACAGATGGCACATAGCAGTACTAGCAGTGGAAGATATATGAAATGTCTTGGGGGATGTGAAAAACAGTGCAGTCATTGTTGTATGTGGAAATGCAGCAATTTATCTGACGGAATAAAGCAATCTATCTGACGTAATAAAGGACATGATCATTAGCTTTTGGGACAAGAAAGGAAGCATTTCTGAAGTGGCCAAGTTCATGAGCTGTTCATGTGCCACCGTGGTTAAAACATACTGCCCAGAACTGGTGACGAGGTAACTGTAGTGGACCACAGGCAATACATGACAAAGATGAATGATGGGTGTGGAGATGTATACTTGCGAACAGATGTGCAACTAATGAGCAGCTGAATGCCCAGATAAACAAAGGGGCTACCAGCAGTGTCTCTTCAACGACTGTTCAGTGATAGCTGCTGCATATGGGCCTCTGCAACAGGTTCCCAGTTCATGCATCCATGATGACTCCTGTTCACTAGAATTTGCTTGCCAATACCACAGCTAAAAGTCCATTGAGTGGCAACTGTTGGCCTTTTCAGATGAATCACATTTTCTGCTCCATTGAACAGATGGCTGTTGGTGTGTACAGTGTGAAATGTCTGAAAGCAAATAAGGAGGGGACGTTATGGTCTGGGGAATGTTTCTGTGGTATTTCTGGAAGTTCTCATCATTCTGAAAGGCATAGTTGATCAACAACCGTTTGCATCTATCATTGAATACCATGTCCTCCCAGACCATGTCCATCCCTACACGCAGTTTGCTTTTCCTTGGTATGATTGCATCTACCAGCAGGACAAGCAATGTGTCCCACAGCTTGCACCATACTTTCATGGTTTGAAGATCACCAGTATGAGTTTACTCCACCAAACTCTCCAGATTTAAACCCAATCAAGAATTCGTAAGACCACCTTTTTCAGGCTGTTCATGCCATGTATTCTCAACAGAGAAACCTAGCAAAGCTGGGCAATGCCACATGAGTCATCATGGCTCCATATCCCTGTCAGTATCTTCCAGAACCTGACTCACTTCCTGCACATCCTGCAGCAATGTGCACTGCAAAAGGCGGTTATTCAGACTTCAGACAGGTGGTCATATTAATGTGACTAGACAGGGTACATATATTTACCTATGCCTAATTTTGGGAATAGGTTCCGACATGAGTCTCTGGGTTTGGCACCACAAATAATTCTGACAGCTTTCCTCTCCAGTGTCAGTAACATGTTTGGATTATTTTGTGTTGTCGCACCCCATGTTTCAACTGCAGATTTCAAATTAGATGAGAGTAATGAATGATATTTCATTTTTAGCACATACATATCTGTGCAATATTTGCTAATCATGTTAATGGCAAATATGTTTTTACACACATTACATGCTAAGGAATCTATATCCATGTCCCAGTTGACGTTGTCCTGGATTATCATTCTCCAGAATTTTTCTGTGGATAAGTTCATAGCAAATAATATTTCCTGATGTTAAATTCCATTACTGCAGCCTCTGAAGCACAGACATTTAGGTGGCTTTCATTGAAATACAATCAAAAGCTTTTACAAGATCAATGAATACTCCAGTAACATACTCCTCGTTCTCTACGGCAGTTATTATTTTGTCTATTATCTGTGCTGCAGCTACTGAACCTAACTTGTTTCTCATCAAGCCACTCTGGTTTTACAATATTATATTCTGTAGACTCAGGAATACCATTAGTCTGATGTAAATAACTTTCTCAGTTACCTCAGAAAATGCAGGGAAGATTGAGATGCATCAATAGTTTTCAGTTTTAGATTTATCAGCAAAACGAGGATAATGGAATGTAGTCAAACTAAATCGGGTGATGCTGAGGGAATTAGATTAGGAAATGAGACACTTAAAGTAGTAAAGGAGTTTTGCTATTTAGGGAGTAAAATAACTGATGATTGTCGAAGTAGAGAGGATATAAAATGTAGACTGGCAATGGCAAGGAAATCGTTTCTGAAGAAGAGAAATTTGTTAACATCGAGTATAGATTTAAGTGTCAGGAAGTCGTTTCCAAAAGTATTTGTATGGAGTGTAGCCATGTATGGAAGTGAAACATGGACGATAACTAGTTTGGACAAGAAGAGAATAGAAGCCTTCAAAATGTGGTGCTACAGAAGAATGCTGAAGATAAGGTGGGTAGATCACGTAACTAATGAGGAGGTATTGAATAGGATTGGGGAGAAGAGAAGTTTGTGGCACAGCTTGACTAGAAGAAGGGATTGGTTGGTAGGACACGTTTTGAGGCATCAAGGGATCACAAATTTAGCATTGGAGGGCAGCATGGAGGGTAAAAATCGTAGAGGGAGACCAAGAGATCAATACACTAAGCAGATTCAGAAGGATTTAGGTTGCAGTAGGTACTCGGAGATGAAGAAGCTTGCACAGGATAGAGTAGCATGGAGAGCTGCATCAAACCAGTCTCAGGACTGAAGACGACAACAACAACAACAACAACAACAACACCTTTCTTGTAAGTTGGGGTTATCTGTGCTATTTTAGATTATTTGGGAAACTACATAATGCAGTTACATAAATTACTGTTGTGGCCTTGACATCTGACACATTGTCTACAGACCTTTTTAATATGCTGATAGCAAACCCATCATAGCGTGCTGATATTGAATTTTTTAGTGACTAAGCTATGTATTTTATCTCCTTGTTGTCAGTTGGGGTCAAGTATATGCATTGTTTTACTGGAATTCCATTATATCTATGCTGAAGATAGTTGAAGTGGTCATCAACACAAGAAAAGTACTCATTATAAACATTTGTGATCTGACAACACTCCCACTACAGTTGATTGTAAGGTCACTAGCAGCCTAGTCCTTCCAATCCCTAAAGCAAATTATAATTTTCCAAGCAGCTGTGCCAGTTTTACTTGAGTTTCTTAACATCATGGCTACATATTTACTTCTAGTTCCTAATAGTAGAGCTTTGTAATAATCATGATAGTTCCTAAATTCTGCCCTTAGTCTATGACTATTGCCAACTTTTAGCATTGTACTTTGGAAAACTCTTAAGTTTTTCTCTCACTGTTCTCACGTCATGATTTTTTTTTTTTTCATTGTTTTGCAGTCATTTATTGGAAAGTTATATCTGGCCATGAGATATTGAAGCAATAATAAAAGCCTGATGCAAATTTACTGAAAGTAGTTCAGTTGTTTCCATCCCATTGTAAACTTTTTAACATACAGCTGAGATTTTCAACACTGTCATCATGGGTGTTTCTTCATGTGACATAATTTTTTCTGTTCACTGCTGACATAATGATTTTAAGCTTCTTTCAGTAGATGACCACCACGATGGTCTGAAATGGCAAGCTTCATAACTGGTGTACTGAGGTATGTTAGTTATTACTTTTTATGTTGTTAATGCATGATTTGCTGCTATTTATCTTTCTAGTGGCTCATTTATTAGCAAAGTTAAACTAAATTGACATGGTATTAACACTACTTTTTCAACTGGAATCAGTAGACAGCATGTTGTCAGTGTTTATATCTCTAGTTACGACGATGTTAACTCAGCCATTTGTATTGCAGTGTTTACTGTCTATGTCAACAAGTTAGTCATTAAGATTTTCACAGAAACTTCAAGTCTACTGCAGGGAGATCTATATAGATTTATAATATTTCTCTTTCTCTCACTTGTAGTTAATTACTGCTAGTTTTGTTTTACCCTCTTTGCTGAAAGTACTTAAATCTATTACATTATAACTATTACCCCTCACAGCAATGATTGTTACCCCACCACGTTTCTCTTTTCTGCTGAAGGCTGTGCAAAAGGCCATGAAGAATGGCTGACATACACTAATTAGTTCATTTGTATACTAGTTTTCACTTATAACTGAAATATCACAGTTACCAATCTCTGCAGTGGTGTCCAACTCATTGTGCTTATTGCATAGACTTTGAAAGTTTTGTTGAATTAATTTGAATCTAAGTTTGGATGATAACATGGATATGTCATTCCAGTCTGCTTCAACTCTATGGTGGAGCACATGAATTGTAGTGGCTAGCAAATAGTGCCATTCCATTCTCTTAATAACCCTTGACTAGGTACTTTCAGTCAATGAGAAATCAGGACAACATGCTGGTTATGGCAATTGCTGAACACCTTTTGTAACATGGTAAGTCAGGACAGTGTAGGCAACATGCAGTCTTGTGTTATCTTGTTGAAAGATAATGTCACAGAGACCTCAAAGACAGAGCACAGCCATCAGCCTTAACATGTCACAAATGTAACATCTGATGTCCACATTACCAGCTATGCAAACCAGAGCGTTGCATGGACAACAAAAGTAATACAGCAATGTTTGTTCTCCTTGGGGCATCCACCACGCACAATAAGGACTCATGTCAAAAGTTGATGATGTGCCACTCCTGTGTCCAGTGTTGTGATTGAGTGAACCTGTGTCTGCTGTAATGTCAAGGGAAGATGCAACAATGGTCATCATGCTAATAGTCCATGGGCTCCAGATGTTGTCTCAACATCCTTGTGGATACTTGTCTTGCTGCAAACAATCTCACTTCCTGATCAAAAGTATGTGACATGGCTGTAAGATTCTGTATGGCAGGACAAACAATTTGTCTGATCTCTTAAGTGCCAGTCATGAGAGGCTAATGAAATCCTGCATGGCACTGAGTATGAACCCACCGTAACTTACTGATTCCACATTCACATTACAGTCATGGGACCTTCACAAATGAGAGCAACAATATCACAGAATGATAAGCCACTGTCTCAATGGGTGATGATCCTGTCACTGTCAAACTCTGATATGTGCTGGTAGGTGTTTCTCCTTCTTATGCATGGCACATCATGATCTTCTCACAGACAGATAATATTCCATCTTCTTACAAATAAACAACATTCAAATGTCTTTTCTAACAGAAAACTGCTATGTAATCTTTCCTTACATACATAATGCAGATGACATTGCTCCTACCAATTTCGGGTGATTGCCCTGAAATGCTGATCTTTTGCATATCCAAACCTCTAGTACTCTTCACCAATATGATGTTTATTGGATGCTACCTTCACAGTGTTGCAGCTGTAATGACCAGGAGCATTTCTATGTAGTGCTTGGTTAGCTATTCTTCTACAGTAGAGCTGCAGTTCATCTACATGCTCCTGCCCAGAGTTAAATGTTTTGAATTACTCCTATTGATATGACATGAATGCCTTTTTATCTAGTTTACTGAACATATTCCTACTTGTTTAAACTGCTGCTTCGACAACCATTATCATCACTGATACCAGTTTTACAATGAATATCCTGAAAGAGGTCAGGGGCCTTTTTCCATTAGATCTAATACATTCCCATCATGAGTGGGCTTCCAAAATACCTGTTCTCAGTAATGTTCAGAGAAAGCTTTTACTACTTTTTGCAGGATGTCTTGCCTCAGCAGCCACTTGCAAAACTGCAGTTATTCTAATAAATGGATGATGACAGTAAAGTCTGAAACATTTTTACTAGAAAACTGACTTTCTGTCTGATGGTTTTGGTTAAATGTGGCAGTTGGTTTGGTAATTGGTAGAAGGACCGAATTATAAATTTTTGCCCAGGGTTGATACTGACTCTTGGCCAAATAGTCTCACATGCAACTTCAATTTCAGTCTCAATGGATTTGACTTTATGGTGTACTGCAACAAATAAATAACACTTCCATTTACCATTAACCTATCCTTCTGATATACACTTAGATCTCACCACGAAAAATTTTAAGAGTTTGGCCAGATGATGATCTCTGGATTGGAACAGCTTGTGGAGTATATCTATAAAAAAAAGTCTTTTATCAGACACTGGCTGGAAAGTCCAGCATGGAATAACAACAATATTATGAAAAGGATAGAGTGCTATTCGCCACATGGAGGAGGCACTGAGTCAGAGACAGGCCAAAAGGACTTCTTCTGAAATATGGCCATTGTCTCCAGCCACTGTGGCCTGACACCAGGCTGGAACTGTGTGTGATGTAAGAAGCAATCCAGAGTGGATGGCAGGGTAAGGAGGAGGCATCAGAGAGGGTAGAGGGGGGGGGATGTCAGGGTACAGGTGGGGGAAGATGTTGTGCTGCCTGTCAGAGTGAGAGCATGCAGGGATGTGATGAGGACAGGATAGGGCTGCTAGGTGCAGAGTCAACACCATGCTGGAGGGAGGGTCACAGGGAGCAGAAAGGGGAGAGGGGAAAGGAGAGAAGTAGAGAAAGGGAAAAGACTAATGGTGCTTTGGTGGAATGAAGGCATGTACAGTGCTGGAGTAGGAGTGAGAAAGGATAGATGAGTGGAGGACTGGGATTAGCGAAGGTTGAGACGAGAGAGATTGCACAAATGAGAGAGATCCAACATGTGCACTTCAGAAAAGCTGGTGTCAGTAAGAAAGAACCAGATGGTGCAGGTCATGAAGCAACCGATGATGCAAAACATGTCATGTTGGGCAGTATGTGCAGCAACTCCATGGCCTAACTGTCTCTTGGCCACAATTTGGCAGTGGCCTTTCAAACGGACAGATAGCTTGTCAGCTGTCATGTCCATATAGAAAGTAGCGCAGTGTTTACAGCTTAAATTGTAGATTACATGGTTACTTTCATATGTAGCTCTGCCTTTCATGAGATAAGAAATGCCTGTGACAGGACTGGAGTAGGCGGTGGCGGGAAGATGTATGGCACAGATCTTGCATCTAGGTCTATTGCAGGATACGTGCCATGAGGCAAGAACTTGGTAGCAGCAGTGGAGTAGGGATGGATAAAAATATTGTGTACATTCAGTGGGAGGTGGATCATCAATGTGGGAGAGGTCAGGAAGATAGTGGATGGGATATTCCTGATTTCAGTATACTATGAGAGGTAGTCGGTATCTTGGTCCAGTCCTTGATGATACTGAGTCACAAGAGATGGTGGGTATGCGGGAGTTGGTAGAGGACTGGACAGACAAGGCACAGGATACAGGTTTCCTAACAATGTTATGGAGGATAATTTTGGTCTGTAAAGGCCCCAGTGAGATTCTCGGTATATTTTGGCAGGGACTGTGACAGCTGTGGGTGACTAGGCTGTATGGAAGGGACTTCATCCAAATCTCAAAGATGCCAACAATTAACCTGAACCACTTGAGTGTGTCAGAGCTGTGTGCAGAGGCAGGAGGAACTGGCCACAATTTGTGAATAGCTGAAGATGCTTATGGCCATGGTCAGCCATCAGCTGGCCATTGCTTAAGAGTGTGTTGGCAGTGGAGAAACTAGCATGCCACATAGGACAGCTCAGGCGTTGCTGGTTTTGCTCACAGGCTTTGCTGTTGACACACCTTCCAGTGTACTCAATGTGGAGGATCCACCCTCACTGCGGAGCGAATGGTAGACTGTTATGGGGTTGCATCACTCGAGTGGAGAGTTACTGTGGAGGCTGGCTGTCTGGGTTTGTCCATTCACCCTGTCAGTGGCGAGCTGGCCACTCCTTTAGTAGGGTATGAGTAGACACATAGGGGGAGGGATTTACTAATTACTGAGTGCCCCAGTGTTTGGCGTGTTATGGAGCTCTTTAGGGAAATAGCATCCAGGGGTGGAAATAAATCCAATGTGCACTCAGAGAGCCTGCTGGGGGCCTCAAATGAGGTGTAGAGGAGGCCCTGCATAAGGCTGTTGAGGGTGCAGGGTGCAGTAGCCTGTAAGTTGCTGCTCAGGGCAGCACTAATGACACCTGTTTTAGTGTTCCAAGGCAATCCTCAGTTCCTTGGGGCTGCTGGCAGAAAAGATGAGGACTGCTGGCCTCACTCACAGGGTTCAAGAAGAGCTCACAATTTGCAGCATTGTGCCCAGAGTCGATCAGAGTTTGGTTTGAAACTGACTGAAGGGTCTCAACCAAAGGCTCCGTCAATTCTGTGACAGTCGTGGCTGTAGAATTCTGGACCTGCATTATGGAGTGGAGAGTTGTATGACCCACCTTCATAGGTTGGGGGTGCACTACACAAAGGAAACAGTTACTCAAGTAACAGAGTACTTGGGAGAGCACATGATTTTTTTTTTTTAGGATAGGCAGTAGTTTAAGGTCCTTTGATGAACACTCACCAGTTGATAGGAAGAAAGTGAAATCAGATTGCATACAAAGTAAAAACACTTCGATTGCCCAAATTTTAATGGTAAATGTTGAACAATTCAAAGCAACGTTCCTGAATTCATTGCTCTCCATGAAAGTTGTCTCACTCAAATTATTCTTGGAACTGAAGAGTGGGATGAAACCTGAAATACAAAGCTCCAAAGTATTTAGTGAGGCATCGAATGTGTATTGAAAATACAGATTAGATACCATAAGAGGGTGCCTATTGAGGTTGAAATTCAGTCCGACAATGAAGTTATCTCGACACAATTAGCAAGTCTAAGTGAATTAAAGTTAATTAGAGGACATTTTTTACCAAACATCCAATTCCACTAAACACTTGTAGAATCATTCAAAGAAAGTCTATGCTCAGTAATGCAGATATACCCAGATTATGCAATATTAGGTGGAGTGACTTTAACCTATCCAATACTGTCTGGGACATCTATGGATTACTTGCAGGTGGTAAGTAAAGGCCATCTTGTGAAGTACTTTTGCACACATTTTCCAAAAACTGCCTTGAACAACTAGTGAGACAACCATACACAATGAAAATATTTTAAACCTTGCAGTTACAAACAGGCCTGACCTTACCAATGGTGTCAGAAAGAGGGATTAGGAATCATAATGTCATTACAGCAATGATGGTTACTAGGATTAATAAATCCATCAAGACGACTAGGAGAGGATTTACACTAGAAAAAGTAGATAAGCAGTTGTTAACATCCTGCTGAGACAATGAATGTACGCCATTTAGTTCTAATATGATGAACATAAAGAAATTATGGACAAAGTTTAAACTGACTGTAAATCATGCTCTGGTGGTGTGTGTGCCAAGTAAGTGAACCACTGTGGTTTAATAATAATATTCAGAAAATGCTGAGGGAGGAGAGATTGTTGCACTCTCGTTTCACTCATTTTAAAAAATAATGTGCAAATGTTGACAGGCAAACATTAGTGGACATTTGTATGTCTATAAGAAGATTGATGTGCAAAGCCTACAACTACTTCCACCACCACAACACTTTAGTGAAAGATCTCCCTGAGAAAATTATGGTCATATGTAAAATCACACAGCAGCCTGAAGGGATCTATCCAGTCACTCATCAGCCAACCTGGAGTGATGATAGAAAACAGCAAAAGGAAAGCTGAAATTTTAAATTTTACATTTAAGAACTCATTCACATAGGTGGATCATATAAACATACCATTGTTTGACTATTGCACAGACTACAACATGGAGGATATAGAAATAGACATTCCTGGTGAAGAGAAGCAACTGGAAGAGTTGAAAACAAATAATCCCAATACAAAAACAATAACTCCAATTCAGATTTACAAAGCGTACTTGGCAGTACTGGCCTCTTACTTAGATCATATTTATTGTGAATCTCTCACCCAATGCAAAGTCCAAAGCAACTGCAGAAAAGGGCATGTGACTCCTGTATATAAGAAAGGTAACAGAATGGACCTGCATAATTATGGACCAATATCCTTAACATCAGTCAGCTGCAGAATTCTTGAACATATTCTGAGTTTGAATGTAATAAACTTTCCTGAGACAGAAAAGTTTTGCCCACAAGTCAGCATGGATTTAAAAAACATAGCTCTTGTGAAACTGAGATTGGTCTTTTTTTGCATGACAACCTGAGAACCATGGATGAAGGGCAACAGTCAAGATTCCATATCCCTAGATTCCCAGAAAACATTTGACATTGTGCCCCGCTGCAGACTGTTTACAGAGGTCTGAGCACACAGAATAGGTTCACAGATGTGCAAGTGGCTCAAAGACTTCTTAATTAGTAGAACTCAGTGCATTGGCCGTGATGGTGAGCACTCATCAGAAACAAGGGTATCATCAGGAGTGCCCCAGGGAAGTGTGAAAGGACCACTTATTCTCTATACACACAAATTATCTAATGGACAGTGTGAACAGCATTTATGGCTGTTTGCTGATGACGTTGTGATGTACAGGAAGGTGTCATCGTTGAGAGCCTGTAGGAGGCTACAGGATGCCTCCAACAGAATTTCTAGTTGGTGTGATGAATGACAGCTTACTTCAAATGCAGAAAAATAAAAGTTTATGTGAATGATTTGGAATAACAATCCTATGTCAGCTGAAAACAGCACTACTGGTATGCTTCTTGATACAGTCACTTTAATTAATTTCTGGTCATATTACTGCAAGGCAATAGGAAATGGAAGGAGCGAATCTGTTTGATAGTAGGGAAGGCAAATGGTTGACTATGTTTAATTGGGGAATTTTGGGAAAGTGTAGCTCATCTACAAAGAAGACAGCACAGAGAACACTAGTGCAACCCATTCTTGAGTACAGCCCAATTGTTTGGGATGCACACATCAGGTCGGATTAAATGAAGAAGTTGAAGCAGCTCAGGCACATGCTATTCAATTTCTTATCAGTAGATTTGATCAGGATGCAAATGTTATGGAGATGCTTTGTGAACTCAAATGGGAAGCCCTGGTGGGAAGACGACATTCTTTTCGCTATTACGGAAATTTAGAGAACTGGCATTTGACACTGACTGCAAAATGATTCTACTGCTGTCTACGTACATTTCGTGCAAGTAACAGATGTCACTGGTGCCAAAATGAGCAACAACTTGCACACTAATGCACTGTGCAGCCTCAATAGCTGTGGGCAGGGCCTCCTCCACATCTTGGGTGAGGCATCCGAGCAGACACACAGAGTGCAGATTGGATTTCTTTCCAGACATGGATGCTCTTTCCCTAAGGGGCTCCATAACATGCCTAACATTGGGGCTTCTGATAGTTCGTAAACCCCTCCCCCTGTGTGACTACTCAGACGCTGCTAAAGGAGCAGCCACCTGTCCACTCACAGGGTGAATGGGCAAACAAAGATTGTCAGTCTCCATACTGACTCACCCCTCAAGTGATGCGACTGCTTAACAATCCACTACTCATCCTATAGTGAGGGAGAGCCACCACATAAAGTATGCTGGTAGGTTTCTCAACAGCAGAACCTGTGTGTAAAACAAATGGCACCTGAGGTATCCTATGTGACACATCAGTTTCTCCTCTGACACCACACCCCAAAGCAACAGCCTGCATATGGCTGACAATGGCCACAAGCATCTTCAGCTGTTCATGAACTGTGGTCAGGTCCCCCTGCGCCTGCACCCAGACACAATGGAACCACAAAGATAAGTAAAATAAGGGCTCATACAGAGGCTTACAGACAGTAATTTCTCTTTGACTCTATATTATATGTGAGTGGAACAGAAAAGGAAATGACTATTAGTGGTGCATGGTAACAGTGTATGGTGTCATGTGGAGTGTGATATAGATGTAGAACGGATTGGCATAGGATACTGCTATGGCATAGGATAGTGCTATGTGGTCGCCCTCTACCAAGGATTTGTTTGCAGGTGATGCCATCAAAGGAGAAGTAATTGTGACTGATGACCTGAGTCACTTCATTGAGTGCTTCTGTGGATCCTCCTTACCAACGTCAGTTTTTCTGAACTGTGCAGTTGGGAACTCTCTCTACAACATATCCTCCCTTCCTGCATTCACCCTAAACTCAACTTTCACTAGTCCCAGTCCACTATCCCATTCCCACTCTCACTCATGCACTATATATGCCCTCTTTCTGCCAATGCACCCACGAAGTCTTTACCCTTCTCTCTTGTTCTTCTCCCTTTTATGTCCCCCTCCCCCCCCCCCCCCCCCCCCCTCCCCTTCGCCTCCGTCACCTTCTGCCCCCAGCACAGCATCCCAGCTCTGTACCTAGCAGACCTATCTTGTACACATCATGTCCCTGCAGACTCTCACTCTCACAGGCAGCACAACACTTTCCCCCAACCCCTATCCTGCTATCCCTCTATCCTCTCTTTCATTGTGTTTGTCTGCAACTCAATGCCCTCTCTGTGTGGTGAGTATCAATCTATCCTTCTCATGAAATGTTTTTTTATGGAAGTTATGAAGCATGATTTTAAGATTTTATACACTAAAGTTTATTCTAAAAAACTCACTAGCTTTCTGTACCTACTATTATATGATCTTCACAGATTTCAAGGGGTGCTTTAAACTCTGACACTTCTGCGATTTTCTAGAAAATACTTCAGCTGTTGGTCACTAGGATTTTAATGGTCCCATTCATGGAGGACATTTCTTTGGATCTTACATTAAAATTTGGGATCTCTCACAGCATCATTATCTGGACTGGGCAGAGAGTTGGTTAATGTAAAAATAAAATGTTGTGTGCACCTCACATACATCATTTTTGCGTAACAGCCTCTGATGTGTGGTGCACCTCTGACATATTTAGGGAGATCCTTATGGCAGAAGTCTAGAAAGATTCAGCCTAGCCTGTCACAGGACCTCTGAAATTTCTGGTTCAAGATTTCTACCAAGCTTATAACCAAGGGGTCACAATCAGGTCTGGGAATAATGCTGTAGATTGAAAACTTCTTTAAAATTCTGCCAGCAAGGTTGGTCTTCTTCTTTGCCAATCACTGGAATAATTCAAGTACTACCTAGGAGGCCTGCCTGGCTTGCCGCACAGTCTAATGCGCTGCTTCCCGAGTGGGAAGGTGTGCTGGTCCCTGGCATGAATCCACTCGGCGGATTTGTGTCGAGGTCCATTGTGCTGGCCAGCCTGTGGATGGTTTTTACATGGTTTTTGTGGTGTCACCACCAGACACCACACTTGCTAGGTGGTAGCCTTTAAATCGGCCGCGGTCCGTTAGTATACGTCGGACCCGCGTGTCGCCACTGTCAGTGATTGCAGACCGAGCGCCACCACACGGCAGGTCTAGAGAGACGTCCTAGCACTTGCCCCAGTTGTACAGCCGACGTTCATAGCAAAGGTTCACTGACAAATTACGCTCTCATTTGCCGAGACGATAGTTAGCTTAGCCTTCAGCTACGTCATTTGCTACGACCTAGCAAGGCGCCATTACCAATGTATATTGAAATGGAAATTATGTGCAGTCAAGAGAGATGTACACCGATTGTGGATTAAAGTTAAGTATTCTACCAGTACCTCCTGTTTTGCTAGTCTTATTTCTCTGACCTGTTCCAGACCTCACGCCAGTCTGCGTGTAAATAAACGTGTGCATTTCGGCCTCCTCTAGCAACACGGAGTTGGCTCTTCTGTCAACACTTCAGTTTTCCATCTGCCTTGGCGAATGTGGGCTGATTACCCTTATTCTGTCTCCGTTACAGTATGTCAACAATTGCTGCCCAAACCCTGTCTCCACACACATGTACACCATATTTACTCTACCACACAAATATTTGGGGTTACACTTGTCTGGTATGAGACGTTCCCGGATGGATCCACTGGGGGCCAAACCACACAAAAACCGTGGGTTTGGTGTGGGGTGGCAGTGGGGTGGGTGGACTGCTGTGGCCTGTTGTGGGGTTGTGGACCACTGCAGGCTACGGTGGGACAAAGCCTCTCCATCATTTCTAGGTTCCCAGTTCAATATACAACATGCACTATCTAGGAATCCAAAAGACAAACATCATTCTTGTCAATCAATCTGCACTGGTTGTACCTTGTTCCCTCAATGGCTACTGTAGCAGCCTTTTCAGCATGTTGAATGATGCCTCCAGCAATATACACATAGTGCACAAGGTGATCCTTTGCTTCCCTTGCTGCCATACACAGGAGGGGTGCCATTATTTGCTATATATTAGAACTGCCAACAATTAACAAACCTCTACCCTTTAGTGTTTACCTCCCCCTGATAAGGAACATAGCAGACTTACCAACAACTGACATGTGGCTCACTGGCTCTGTTCCAGTTTCAGTGGCAGACGGCAACTCAGATGTGTTGGTTATGAGGATGGGTGCTGTACACTGAGTTCTCCTGGGTTCTTGCTTCCACTGTACAAGGCCTCTAGTCCTGCTACCAACACACTACTTAAGTCAACAAGTGTATTGCCTGTAAACAGACTTTTGGTGTCTCTGCTAAGAGTCTGCTGGTAGTTCTCTCACCACACTCTCTCATCACACTCACTCACAGCAGCTTAAAATCGCTTGACAGCACTCAAAGTGCTTTCCTGTTACAAACAGTGTCCAGCTCATCTCATGCCATTAACAGTGGAGTTGCATTGTGGCTGGTACATTTTTTAACAGTAAACAAATAATTTTAAATTAATCTCAATACTTCTCTATAAATTTCAGGATATATTATGTAACAAGGATAGCAAGTTTCCTTTAAAAACAGAATCTCTGGCCCAAAAGAATATGATCTGTGTGATTTACACATTAGCTTTTGGCCAAAGCTTCTTAGGAAAAGGAAACACACACAAATTAATTCACACAAGCAAGCACACCTTACATACGCATGACCGCCATCTCTGGCAGCTCGGACCAGAATGCAAATGACATGTAGAATGGAAGCAGCAATCTGGAGGGGGTGGGAAAGGGGAAGGGATAGCAGGGTATGGGTATAGGAACAGAGAAGAGCACTATCTGGTGGAGCATACAGGGAGTAGACTGCCCACAGGTGCAACATCAGGAGGCTATGGGGCAGGAAGGTGATGAGGGCTGGGGGGAGTTGGGGGGGGGGGGGTGGAGGGTGGAACTGAGAACAAAAAAGGAGAGGAGTGGGGAAGGGGAGAGTGAAGTAGGTGCACTGGCAGAGGGTGGGAGATGAGAATAGAGAGGAGGTGATAGGACAGAGGAGGTGGAAAATGTTGGGTGGAGGTTGTCAGGACAGTAGTCACTGTGGGATGAGGCAGGGATAATTTCAGGTGCGTAGAATGTGTTGTAAGGATAACTCCCATATGCACAGTTCAGAAAAGCTGGTGGTGGAGGGAAGGACCTAGATGGCTCAGGCAGTGGAGCAACCATTTCAATCAAGCATTTTATGTTCAGCTCCATGTTGTGCCATAGGGTGACCTATTTTGCTCTTGGCCACAGCATGGCAGTGGCCATTTATGCTGGCAGGCAGCTGGTTGGTAGTCAAACAAATATATATTTCCATTGTGCCTGTCTGCAACTCAATGTGTCGTGTAGCAATCTACCTTCTCCTTATATTGTTGCTATTCCAACCTGGAGTTCCCACTGTTTGATTTGCGTTATTACTAGAGAAAAATAAAGTTTACTGATTCATTGAATTTAACTTTATGTCTCAAACAGATGTATTCTGTGCTCACTAAACAGCTGTTGAAGAAGGACACTTAATTGAATGTGATATCAAAGTTATAATGTGCACAAAATACAAAATAATGCCACAGAAATCAATGTCATGGTAATAGTAAATCCTAAAAACTGGTGTACAATAAGCAGATCAGTCAATGGAAAAAAGTGGAAATAGTGCACTGATCACATAAGCAAATAAATAGAAACAATTTTCAGAAAGAGATACTGAAGAATTTTTAGCATAAACAACAGGACTGCACACCATTGATTTATTACAAAATACATTACACACACAACAATTTTAAGGTCCCACAAATTCTCAGAAATACATCTTGAGGCATGTAGATTTAGGTGTAAAAACCAGCATGAACGATTGTCTGAGGGAAGATACTACAGCCAAAATTTATAGAAGTACAAATGTAGTTCACAACTGATGATATGGTACTAATTATGTTTCTCACTGCATTCAGTGTTTGAAAAAACATAGTTTCACAACACCCATATGAGTTTTTATACAATCATTGAAAAACAATGAGAAAAGGACACAAACAGTATATCTAGATTGTGCATAAAATGTTAGAATCTAGATTTTTAAAGTTCAAAACCTACACAAAACTTGGATACGTTTCTTTTTTTTTCTTTTTTTTATTTTTTTTATTTATTTATTTATTTTTAATTATCGTGGTCATCAGTTTGAAGACTGGTTTGATGCAACAGTCCATGTTAGTCTATCCTGTGCACCATTCTTAATTTCTGAATAACTACTGTAAACTACATTCATTTCAACCAGCTTACTATGTTCATCCATTGGTCTCCCTCTAATATTTATCCCCTCCACCGGCAACACTTAAATTTATATCACACGTAAACAAACTCCTCTTTTTCAGCAATGCTTTTTTTACTATTACCAATCTGCATTTTACATCATGAGGTATTTTGGTGACAAATACCAAAACTTGTCTACCACATACTTTTAGTGTCTCATTCTTTAATCTGCAGAATTACAATGTCATCAGTTAAGTCTCAGAGTCTTTATTTCACCTCCCTGAAATTTAATTCCCTTTTCAACTTTGTCCTCAGTTTTTGTTACTGCTTGCTCAATGTACAGACTGAATAACATGAAGTCAACTTATGTATGTAGATAAACATGTGAAATGCACAGTTTTGAACTTGGCTGATTTTATGGTGCCTTCTACACAAGTGTGCCACCACAATAAAAACTGTAGGATCAGTACATCACAATAAAAACATAGAAAATCTTGGGCCACAAGAAAGCATGTCTTCTGCACAAGAAAGCTAACAATGTTAATTTCACAGTGAAGCAGTAACTGGGCATTCCCATTTCATCCAAAACTTTTCCTTATTGTCCCACATTCTGTTGTGGATTTCCTGAAACAACTTGTGGTGTTCAGGAATGTATGTCACACAATTTCTTTTACCTCTCTTTAAAAATATGGTGACATTTTGTAAACACTACTCTGTAACGAGTGCATGAACTTTCACTGAGCCCTACAAAAGATCCAGTTAGTTGGTCGGTGCTCTTAACTTCTACAGAGAACATATTACCTTTGCATATGACATCAAGGTTTTGAAGCAGTTGCATCTTTGGTCTGGCAAATCATGTTTGGAATGTGATACAACCATTCCTGTGTTGAGAGTGCAGCACGGTACTTAAAAAAAAATCATATAATAGCCTTATTGTGAGCACAGACAATACCCCAAAATTCCCCCCTTTCTCATCCCTTCATGCCATGCATTGTTATTGTGACAAATATGAAATATGTGCAGCCAATCAGAGAGGGGTTCAAATCATTAACTGGCTGTATCAATTTAGATTTTTCATAGTTTACACCAGGATGATTCCTTAAACAAGCCTATAATTAATTTATTTCCTTCACACTGATTCAAACATATCTTGTGCCCTCTGTCTAAAGATTTTTAGACCAGTTGAACAATTAAAATATAAGATTCATTCTGTTCCCTTCTCTTCTATCTCCAATGACCCAACAAAAGTTTTTCAGATAAGATACTTATTTTTACATATGTTTACTTACGCTTCTGTAATATATTCAGCTGATGTTGCTGCTCATTTCTTTTCTTTGACAAACTCACAACTCTGTTCTGCTGTCTTATCCACACTTGCTGCAAATGCTCAGACTTCTGTTCTGTTTCATCAATAGCTGTCTGAAGTGACATCATTTTTAACTGATATGGTGTTACCTCTTGACCCTGAAAATGTCAATAGACTGCAGTTAGTACGATAACTGCATTTATTATAGATTCATAAATATGTACACATTTCAAACTGAACAGATAAAACTAGGTATTTGTATATCTGAGAGATAAGTTTTCATTTCAACTTAAGAGCAAAACAGGAAGAGAGGGTCGAATACCATCACGCTGCTACATAATTCAATAAACAAATTAAATATATTTCATAACTATTTTCAATTTTTTTGGATTTCTCAGATGTTTTAATCCAAACTTTTAAACTTAAAGAACATGGAAGAGATGTAGCAACACAAACAGTTTAAAACAGAAAAGAGACAGCAGAAAAGAAAAATAGCTGAAAGGCGAGTGCTAACTTCCACAACAATATCATCATGTGGAAAACCAAATGGAATTATTACTTAAAAAAATATTTTACAAAAAAAAATTCTGTTTAAGCACAATTTAATATCATTAATGCTATGTAAAATACTAGTGTTACTTACTGCCCAATACTTACTGTGGTAAACTGGAATAAACTGGGAAAATGCCTTGGCTCAGTCTATCATGCAGAATATTTTAGCATTATTAATGTTACTGTTAAAATCAATCACATTAGGTATAGTGTAGGAGTTGGGAATTGTGTGGCCATTGAAAGCTCTACAGTCTCCACAAATAATTTTTTTACGGACCATGTGCATGAATGTGGAACACTCGGCTCATATAGACATAAGAATAACAAGACTTTTGCAATTAATAGATGCATGCACACATGTATGAGGGGGATTATTATTATATGCTTCTAAAATCCTTTTAAATGACACTAATAAAATGTTAAAAGCTATGCATGGTCAATGCTGCAGAATAATCTATATCACTATGCAAAGGCAAATTAATGAGTGCTGACATGATAATGAAAGAATGAGTTGCCAAAAGGCAACACATCAAAGAGTGGCTGTAAAAGCTTCAATAATTTTATAAAATGTAAACTCTTTTTCACTGATGTAAGAAACAGCTTTGATACTGTCAATTCAAATAAATTATAGAATGCAGGCTTTCAAGGCCAGCATTTGAGTTATCGCTGATATTTGTTTTATAGGCATCAGGCCATGGACCAAGGCATAATTCTCTGTCTAACAACTCATATTCCAATTAAAGCAACATAATCTGAGCCTTTAATGACCCAGAAAGCTGTTACAGAGACAAAGAAGATCAGTAACAGCTTTCTGAGTCATGAAAGCCTTTGATGGTATCTCTAGCAATGGAAGACGAAACATCATACAGAAAATACCTTGGACAATGGTTTTATTCCCATGAAACGAATATGCACAATAATTCAAATGAAGTTGTTCAAGAATGAGCAAAACTCAAATAGACTGAGCAGATAAAAAAGACTGATTTGAAACGAGTAAAGTTGTAGTGTTTCTGTTCAGTTTGGCATATTTCACTCAATGGACATTTAATGTTTCTGCTTTTCTTCTTATTTTAGCTGACCAATGCCTTGGATGCAGCAGTACTAGAATTCATCTCGTCAGTGCTCTCCTTGCTGCAGGAATTACTTCTCTTGAATAATTATGTGGTACCTTCAGGTAACATCAAATGTCCAAAAAGAATATCCAACTAAAATTGCTACATACAAATATATAAATAAAAGGAAAGACTCAAAATGACTGTGTAATAAAAAGTTCATTTGTCACATCCATTGTCATCATTTCACACATTAACTCCAAGGATTTCATGTTTCTCCAGTTTAACTCTTATTCAGTGAAGCTGCTATTTTACATTTTCGTATAGTCCAGTCTCAAAAAACGCAAAATTGAGGAAAATGCAGAATTGAGGAAAATGCAGAATTGAGGAAAATGTTAAAACCCTCAAAATATGAGCAAGAACACATGTACCTAGCATATATGATTAAAAATTGCAATCCTCTCCACTACTTTGTATAAAATCTGTCTTAGTAAAGTAATGGCATATCAACAGGGGTGAAAGGGGGGGGGGGGGGCAGGAGGGGCAGTGCCCCCACACTTCAAAATAGTATTTGGATGCATGCATTTGAGCTATGTGTAGTATTGCAAAAAAATCCCTCCATAACCCATTGCAGCTTGTCCTGAAATTAGGCATCATGACAGTGTACGTAGATCATCCATTTATTCCACAGCAAAAGAAAGTTCACTGCTGTTGCAGGATCGAAAAGTGAGATGTATGTTCCGGAACATTACTATATACCAAGTTGTTGTCAAGTTCACAGTTCATAACACACACTACATTCACATTTCAGAATGAAAATTTTAATTAATTTGACTAGTTAGAAATGTCCCCCATTTATGTCTCATAGGAATACATAATACATTCATGATTTGACACCTGCTGCAGTATTTAGGGTCCATATTTCTCATAGTCTACTCAGCGATAGTAGTTAAGCAATGCAATCAATATACTGTCCTCAATCAATAGTTCATAGAAAATAAGTATTTGTAAGATATATAAAATCCTCACATAATTTTGTGTTATTTCACTTGACATGTCCTATATTATTAGTACACCCTATGTGCAATATGTATTTGGCAGGACCAAATAAAAATTCAAAACAGTTGTGACAGTTACTCCTTAGAGAATGTGTTTCATGTTAAAAACAGCCCTCAGTTTACTGTGGCATTATAGATAATTTTATCCTCAAGTCTAGTATGCACTGATTTATCATCCAGATTAATTATCGCAATTTCTTATCTCTGGCTCATAGACGCAATATTACTGTTGCAGACTGTTTGTGGAAAACTTTTTCTTGCCTTGCAACCCAGAGAAACCAAAGCAGAAAGCGAATTTTCAGTCAAATGGATCATTGTTTTATATGAATGAGGCAAAGCTACATCCCTTTCTGAAATTAGTTTATTCAGAAAATGCTTTACTATTTGCACATAAAAATTAAAAAAACTGTTTTTGGATTTGCATGGGGTTTTTCTTCTCACTGTGCAGCATTTCTCATGTGATTTAATAAAAAATTTGATATATTTTAGCTGAAAACACATGCTTGGCCGTGAACTGGCTACCTCTTTGTTATTAGTCATAGTTTTTATGATGTTGATAAATGAAGCACCATAACTCATTGAATGTAATCTGAAGAACTTGAAGTGAAGAACGACTTCACTGATTATTTGATGTTCTGTGCTCTTTAGCTCATGCATTGCAGCATACCAACTGAAGCTAACATACCAAAGTAATATTTTTATCGTGGTAGGAAAGCTTTACCTTTCCAATGACGAGTAAATGGATTATATGTGTTGCTGATATGCCTCACATGGTAAGTTTCTGCACATCAAGTAGAGTGCCACGTGACAAGTCACTACACATAAACAGTTCGAGGTACTGAAACAAGGTTTTCAGCAAATAATATAATGCAAAGAAATGGGTAGTTGTCTGTACAATAAATACTGAGATATTTTTATATGTCACACCATGGAAGTATATTAATGCCTTTCATTAGCTTATGAAAGGAAAAATACAGTATTATAGTGCAAGTCAGTGTTCACAATAAAACTTGTCACAAAAACAACAGCAAGTAAAAATATACAGTTGCTTCTGGCAAGAAGTTTTAATATACTGCGAGTGTGGCTTCATACTTGCCTGTTATACAGCCACTGAGACAAGCATTTGTACACAGAAAACAAGATTTGAATTCTCTGTATTTCACACCAGTTTCATCAAAAATGTTACATGTAATGGTACAAACATTGTTCTGTTTTCTTGAATCAATTTAATCAATTTAACAACTGAAAGCTGAATGTCAAATAAACACAAAAACACAGTGCTTTATATGGCAGTTCATCACTGAACAAATATGGTAGTACACATTATCTTTTATTTTATTTTATTTTAAGTCATCAGTCGCAATCTATTTGGTGTGAATTGTGCAAGTTTGTTTGTTATGTCTGATGTTAATGTTCTTCCATTTTCACTGCAGTATTGCTTTAAGTTCTGATTTGCACCCTATTTGGTGATTCACTATATGGATGTCCAATAATGTTTACAGTGCTTCCTCTTACTTGCAACACATAGAATTAGTGAATTGTAGCATCATTTTTAAACTTCAGTATCTAACATTTCATTAACTTTCTGTGTTTACTGATATTTAAGTACGATTATTACTATTTTGTTATTTTAGGTGTGGTACTGTACAATGTCACAAAAATATATCAAGGAATTTTTTGGAGGTGGCAGTACCACTAAAAAATTTCAGATCATTTGTATTAGCATTACCCATGACAGTGGTCAGTCTCAATATGATAACAGTAATACTAGTTGAAGAGACTTACAAGAAAGAATTATGGCTGATTCAGTGATGGATGTGGCTGGGCAGGAGCAGTTCACTCTCTGTGTACATTGTGTTGATCCTGAGATGCTCAAAATAAAATAACTTTTTCTGGGTTTATATAGTCCGCCAGACTCCAAGGTGCAAACACTGGCAACTACCATTAAAGACATCCCTTTAAAACTGTCACTAGGAACTGAGTTTCTACATGCTCACTGTTTCGATGGTGCAACCAATATGTCTAGGTGGAACAAAGGTGTGAAGGAAATACTCCTCCAAGGCCAGCCAAAGAGTTGTTACTTCCACTGCAGCAATCATCATTTGGATCTGGCACTACAGGAAATTTCAAGAAGCTTTGAGCCATTGTGTGATGTACTGGTAACTGTGAAAGACATCTCAAATATAATTCCAGTCAGCAAAAACGGGAAAAAACATGTATGCACGTGTTGTGCTACCATCTGGTGTCAATGAGATGAATCCAAACCCAACAGCTCAACAACTGATTCCAATGTGTCCCACCCAATTGGCAGTCTGAATAAAATCTTTGACACATTTCAGGAAAAACTATGAGCAGGTCCAGAAAATGGTGACTGAAATATTGATTGTACCCAGCTCAGTTAGAGATGAAAGAAAGTCAGGCCTGCATGCCTATGTGAAGAGGCTCAAAAAGTTTGGAACTATTTTTTATATAACAGTAGCAACCGAATTGTTTGGACTGTATGAGGAACTGGCCAGACCTCTACAGAATCCAAAGTTTAATGCAGCTAGAGTGAAACATTCTGTAGAAGTTATAAAAGTAGCTCTGGCAAATCTTAGGACTATGGAAGCATTTGATATCCTGTTAGAGAAATCCAAAGATTATTCTAAAAACCTAAATATGAAAGATCCAAATATATCAAGGCCAAGAAAAATACCAGTGCAGTTGCAACATAGAGAAATACCATCCGTTCCCTTCTCAAAGAATTGCCTCAAGAATGAAAATTTAGGAAAGATTTGTTTGATATTTTGATCTCCTGAATGAGATTGATCAAAGGTTCAACCAAGAGCGGCTGTCCCATCTTGAAGAGATACTTATTAAGACCTTCCAAACACTCCCCCATCTACATGACATTTGGAAAAACTGCTTGGAGTACATGCAACTGATTTTAACCTGGATAGGCTTCATGCACAGCTCAAAATGATGTCAACCACTATGACTGGTACATAGAACCATGTAATGTATCCTCTATTGCAATAAAACTTATTGCTGAATCTGGTAGGGTTAAAGAACTCTTTCAGGAAGTTATTTGCCTCATCACCCTGATTCTGACAGTTCCAGTATCATCAGCATCCTATGGGAGGTCATTCAGCGCCTTGAGACAACTTAAAACTTGCCTCAGATCAACAATGACTCAGTTGAGATTCATCCATCTACTCCTGCTCCATGTTCATCAAGACAGGACTGGAAAAATTAATCTTATGGATGTCATGAAAGAATCTGTTTCCTGAACTGCCGAAGGAAAACTGCATTTGAAAATTGCATGTAAAATTTTTTAGTCTAATAAAAACAAAGTAAATGCCTTCTTCTTTTTCAAACAAATAATGTTTTTTCTTTTTTCCATTAAGATATGATGCACAGTGTTTGTAAAATAGTGATAATAACAAAAGGTTTCTCCCCGGCTGATTGATATTGCAGTCTACAGTAAATATGAACTCCTTTTCATAAATGGTCTCAAAATAAAGTAGGAATAAAGTAGGAACAATATCTTCCCAGATAAATGATGTTTTTTAAAAAATTAAAGCAACAAAATTGTTTTCATGAGCATGACATATACAACTGGGTCCTTATTAGTATTAATGAGTTGTTTCTCTCTGTAGAACAACATAGTGCTGATTACCTAACACACCTTCCCACACTATCGATATGCATGTATTATTAATGGTTTTGCTGAAAGATGAAATCAATAAATGGGTTTGCTTTGCACTCCCTCCCTCCCTCCCCCCCCCCCCCCTCTAAAGAAATAGTTGGTTTGATACTTAGTGAAGGGAATTAAATGTACAATAAAATGTTTGTGCGATAATGTGTAGTAATGAATTTCATCAGTTCTCAAAAAAATCACAGATGTGTAAGAGCAAGTAAAAACTTATCAAAAAATTGGTATCTGGGTACACGGTAATCAAGCTGTTTTCCGACACACTATGACTACAAATTATATGTTCAAAACACACGTTTTTGAGAGATGATCCTTTGTGTTCACCCAGAAAAAGCAACAGTTGATGAACATGTTGAATAAAACCAAAAACAACACAGCAGTTAGCCATAAGCATAAATGCAGACATCTGCTTAATGACATACTTTGTCACTACTGTTGTTATTGTTAAGTGCTTTTCTTATGAGCCACACTTCATATGTTCACCACAGTTAAAGTCTTATTTTAATCTTGATGAGAGAAACAGAGATGTAAAAAAATAAGTTTACTTCTCCAATTGACAGTGCTGCAGTTTCATTCCACGCCCTGCTGCCAATCTTTACGATGTACAGTGTGTGGTGTAAAGTATATTCACGAGTAGTGTATGTGATTGTTGCAACTGTATCATGTTACATTTGAACACAAAAGTCTTTAAAATATGCTACTGCAAAATCCTTGTTCTATTTCCAGGTGACATCTCTGTCATAGCACATCATCCACACAAAAAGTATATTTTCAGCCCTTCACAAAATGCTTTCACCCCTACCTGCACTCTCATCAGTGAAGAGCCATTCCCCCTCTCCGTACATCCAGTAGGTGAGCTCATTTTACATGTGTTAGGGTGGTGTTGTGGCTGCGCAGACTATTGGGCGACTTAACAAGTCACCAGCCAATAAGAGTTCACTAGCCAGAAATGGGTGACGTTTCCTCAATTATGACCGAGCATATGCTTCAAGACTCAGAGTTTGAATTTAAAAGGTTGACGATTGATATTGTTACTGAATACAGTACATCGGAAGTAGATGCAAAAAGATGCGTTTGAGTTATAAGTGGCGCAACAAAAGATGGTAGCTGGGGCCCTTTTTAATGTATTGGCTCAGTCCGGAACACTTTGCTTCAACTGTCTTGCTTTTACATTACAGCTGCAACCTAGCAGTAGTTGTATCATAATTGCACAGTGAATCAAAATGTTGCAAGTTGTGTTTGCAACACCAATCATGGCTTATGTCAGAATTTCCTCTCTCACATCTCTCCTCTCCACAATGGCCTAAAATATTCCCTTAATTCTGCCACCACCCATGGTGCTAACCATCTGTCTTTTGAGCTACTTATAACCTGTTCAGTCATATCAAATGTCCATAGGTAGTCAAGTGAGACGTCAAATAAGAACTTAAAATCAAGGTAAACCATACATAGAAGAAACATAAAATCAGGGAATTTTCAGCATTGATCTTATGGGTTTTTCAAATGGGCTTCGAATTTATGGATTAGAATTGCAAAAAATGTAAAATCAGAGAATGTAAAATTGAAGTTCCTCTGTATTTATGCCATGCAGGTACTTCCTTTTACAAAGTTACTGTAGTTGCTATCCCATCCTGAAGATATGTGTCATCCCTTGGCATGGTTCTCCATATGCAAATAAAACAAAAAACTGTTTTATCGTTTTTTGTTCATGAACCTCATCCATAGGTAACAATATGTACGTATATACATAACTCTTCTGGAATAGTAAATACAGCTACTTTGCTTTAATTCACATGTCAAATGTCTGTAAGGTACCTATGTTTTCTTTTTATATTATCAACTATGCTTTTCCTTGTGAATGTATCACTATGATTATCAATTCAAAGTAAATACACTCCTGGAAATTGAAATAAGAACACCGTGAATTCATTGTCCCAGGAAGGGGAAACTTTATTGACACATTCCTGGGGTCAGATACATCACATGATCACACTGACAGAACCACGGGCACATAGACACAGGCAACAGAGCATGCACAATGTCGGCACTAGTACAGTGTATATCCACCTTTCGCAGCAATGCAGGCTGCTATTCTCCCATGGAGATGATCGTAGAGATGCTGGATGTAGTCCTGTGGAACGGCTTGCCATGTGATTTCCACCTGGCGCCTCAGTTGGACCAGCGTTCATGCTGGACGTGCAGACCGCGTGAGACGACGCTTCATCCAGTCCCAAACATGCTCAATGGGGGACAGATCCGGAGACCTTGCTGGCCAGGGTAGTTGACTTACACCTTCTAAAGCACGTTGGGTGGCACGGGATACATGCGGACGTGCATTGTCCTGTTGGAACAGCAAGTTCCCTTGCTGGTCTAGGAATGGTAGAACGATGGGTTCGATGACGGTTTGGATGTACCGTGCACTATTCAGTGTCCCCTCGCCGATCACCAGTGGTGTACGGCCAGTGTAGGAGATCGCTCCCCACACCATGATGCCGGGTGTTGGCCCTGTGTGCCTCGGTCGTATGCAGCCCTGATTGTGGCGCTCACCTGCACGGCGCCAAACACGCATACGACCATCATTGGCACCAAGGCAGAAGCGACTCTCATCGCTGAAGACGACACGTCTCCATTCGTCCCTCCATTCACGCCTGTCGCGACACCACTGGAGGCGGGCTGCACGATGTTGGGGCGTGAGCGGAAGATGGCCTAACGGTGTGCGGGACCGTACCCCAGCTTCATGGAGACGGTTGCGAATGGTCCTCGCCGATACCCCAGGAGCAACAGTGTCCCTAATATGCTGGGAAGTGGCGATGCGGTCCCCTACGGCACTGCGTAGGATCCTACGGTCTTGGCGTGCATCCGTGCGTCGCTGCGGTCCGGTCCCAGGTCGACAGGCACGTGCACCTTCCGCCGACCACTGGCGACAACATCGATGTACTGTGGAGACCTCACGCCCCACGTGTTGAGCAATTCGGCGGTACGTCCACCCAGCCTCCCGCATGCCCACTATACGCCCTCGCTCAAAGTCCGTCAACTGCACATACGGTTCACGTCCACGCTGTCGCGGCATGCTACCAGTGTTAAAGACTGCGATGGAGCTCCGTATGCCACGGCAAACTGGCTGACACTGACGGCGGCGGTGCACAAATGCTGCGCAGCTAGCGCCATTCGACGGCCAACACCACGGTTCCTGGTGTGTCCGCTGTGCCGTGCGTGTGATCATTGCTTGTACAGCCCTCTCGCAGTGTCCGGAGCAAGTATGGTGGGTCTGACACACCGGTGTCAATGTGTTCTTTTTTCCATTTCCAGGAGTGTATGTATCAGTTGTAATTAAAGGACAATGCACTTATCCTTGCACACAATATTTTCATAACATGACTAATATTTGACCTTAACGTCCTCTACAGTACATTTGTTTTAATGTGCCTACATTTCTCACCTAATTCTGTTCTGTCACCACAGCATTTGCCTCTCAATGCTACTGCAATAAAGTTGTAATAATTTTCTTTCTAGAAATAATTATAAGAAGGAATTTTTAAAACATTCAACTTTTATGAGAACACAGCAGAGTCTGGCTTCCTTAACTTTCTACAGTGATAATGAAACCAGCCCCCCCCCCCCCCCCCCTGACATGACAAGCCGGCATGCTGTCCAGCTGTCCAGTCAGGTACGGTGGTGGACACATTCTAGAATAATTTTACATTGTGGTCTTCATAACAATATAAGCAGAATTAACTTGTGCATCATAATTCTTTTATCTCCTAACTTCCATCATTTCAAGCATACAAACTCAAGACACTATTTTACCTTCAATAATTGACTGTTTAATTACATATATCAAGCTTCCACAACTCAGACAACTTTCCTTCAGCACAGCACTGGAGTTAATCTCAAATATTAAATAATTCACCTGTATCAAAATTATCATTCACATCTCTCTCCTCAGGCACATTTCTTCTCTTTTCCTGTCACCACTTCTCCTTTAGTACAGAGGTTGTATACCAGTGTACCAAATCCTTCCCTTACCTCAACACAGATGTGGGGTCCTCCTTCCTTGGTACACCTACTCTGTTTCCTAAGGTCACAGCAACCTGTTTGAAACAATACTTCCTCCTCTTATGCACCTATTACACTGAGATGTCCTTACTCTTGCTTTACAAATAAACAGTCCGGTTTTACAGTTTTACCTTGTTTTCATCCCCTACGTACCACTTATACCACTTTAGTCAGCAATCTTTGTAACTAACTTCCAAGTATATTAACAATATTTCGAAAAGGATAGATTGCTACTCACTGTGAAGATGATGTGTTGAGTTGCAGTGCCATGGCCAATTGCAATAGGTTTCTCAGTTGAGGATCCATGGCACAAATGGCCCAATCGAGCTGGTCCCACAGATTCTCTGTCAGATTCTAATCTGAGGCATTTGAGGGCCTCCGATGTACAGTAAACTCATCCTGGTGCACTTTGAATCATGAACCTACACTGCAACCTGTGTGACATGATGCATTGTCCTGCTTGTAGATGCCATCATGCCAAAGAAAAACAAACTGCCTGTAGGAGTGGACATGGTCCCCAAGGATAGATGTGTACTTGTGTTGATCCACTTTACCTTCCAGAATGACGAGATCACCCAGATAATGCCACAAACATGTTCCCCAGACCATAATGCATACAGGGTATTAGCTTTCAGGCATCTCATGCCATACACACCAACTGCCATCTGTGTGATGGAGAATAAAAATGTGATTCATATGAAGAGGCCACCTGTTGCCACTTAGTAGACATTCAATTTTGGTACTGGATTGCAAATTCTAGCCATCATTGCCGATAAACAGCTGTCAGCTCAGGAACACGGACCAGGTGTCTGCTGTGGAGGTCCATAAGCAGCAATGTTCACTGAACAGTCATTTGTAGCCCCTTGGTTCATCTGGGCGGTCAGCTACTGAACAGCTGCATGTCTATTCACCCATACACATCTCTGCAGCTGTTGTTCACCTTGTCATCTGTGGCCTGAAATTCCACTACTGCCTCAGTGCCAGTTTTCGATAGTGCCATTTTGCCATGCACAGTATACTTTAACCACAGCAGCCCGTGCACAGTTTACAAACTTAGCCTTCTTGGAAATGTTCCATTCTTGGCCAAAAAGCCAATGATCATGGCCATCTGGAGGTCATATAAATCACTTCATTTCTGCAGTACAACAATGGCTGCACTGTTTCCACATCTCCTCCATACATTTTATAGCTGCTCCACTGTTAGCACTGCCACCTGCCATCTGTGAGTGGTTACTGCATGTTGATATGGAACATAGGTGGTGGTTACATTAATGTGACTGGACTGTTTAATCACTGTGAATTTTTTTTGTTAGCATGTCATAAATTAAGTCAAGTACCTTGCCAGTCCTTCCCCTCAGCAAAGTGAAGTTACTAACATTTCTCAAAAATAAATTTTACTGTACTACTCAATAAAAGGATATTAATTATTCACATAATACTGAAAAAAGCTGTGTACAGTAGTCTTATAATTTCGTGAAAGATAACGAGATTGGTGGTTAAGGAAACATTTCTCACAGCAAATGCATATGTAAGGTGACGAAGTCTTCTCGGATTATCAGCAGAATCAAGAGATCATTCTGCAACAAAATTTCAACAAGTTTCCTACTTCTCATCTTCACCTGAAGATGGTAAATAGGAAACTTGTTGAAATGTTGCCACAGAATAACCTCTTGACTTGGCTGATAACCCAAGAAGACTTCATCATCAACATTCGTCGAGAAAGTCTAAATTCACATAAGTGGATATCTGTTTCTCTCTTAAATAACAAGCCATTTAAAATACGCATGTTTTCTTTTATTAAGCAAAACTAACTGTCCCAAGTTAGCAAGTTGGAAAGTAATTTCCTGTTGGCATTAACTTTATTACAATGTTGTTAGTGAAAAAAAATTGTTAAGGAGAAATAAGATCAGACTTGTAATAAAAAATTTTCATATTTGATGCATCATTCTTTCACATGCATTCCCTTTTAATCAATTAATGTATTGTCAATATGTGAATAAAACACTCTACACCTATGGACATATTCCCCAGCAGTCAATTCAGTACTGGTATATCAGTCACCTTAAGAATAATTCCTAGGCTCTAGGTGGAATAACCTTTTGGCACATCATTTTGCCTGCATAGTGCCAGTGGCGTTGAAAAGTGTATCCCAATACCTTCCAGAATGTACTCACTGACCACACAACTTTCTTATCTTTTTAAATGTAAACTCCAGGCCTACTACCTTCCACATCAAATATCCTTTTTCATTTCTTCTTCTTTATTCTCCAAAAATATTTGAGTTCCTCTTTGTTTGTAATGTATAATTTGAAATTAAATGTATCATGTACTTTTAACCTGCATTTCTGTATATTTTTTGATCACCTTAGATTACAAACTTTACCTTCTGGCACTTGGAAGTAGTTGCAGAAGTACCATGACCCAGGTATCTTGGCTTCAGACTCCTTTTCCTCCGTCACAATGCCTGTGTCAATCTGGAAGGTTATTTGAGATACCAACAATTGCTGAATGATTTCGGACTCTTCTTCTTTGCTATATATGTATTCACTTTCTGTCACAAATGAGTACATAGCATTTTTACAGTAGGTTACACTCCAAGTCATGCAACATTTGCTTTGTACAATGTCTCTTGTATATTCTGGCTGTCAACCAATGACCAAGTTATCTTCTTAGGGAATTCAACAACCAAGTCTTCCACTCCCTGTGAGCTCCTTGGAGCAGAGCATATCTTATAGGCAGGATGTAAGCAGCATGGAGTAATTTCTCACTGCTGTTGATGCAACACCCATCATTTCCTCCATATGATGATTCTGCGGAAGATTTGGATGCATAGAAAAAACACCTTCAGCAAAATTTTCAAGCTTTTGGAGTCACTGACTGCAACTAGTGAAATACTTTATTTTTGTCATGGATTTCTCCTCATGTTTATCACATTTTGTGCCAGCTAGCTCATCATCAGGAAACGACCAGTCTCTCTTTTGATCAAATGTGTCAGTTGCTTTCTAATTATCATTGCAATACTCATGTTATTGCTACTCATGTTGAGTTCTACCATTGTTGCAGCTGCAACAGTTGTACAGAGCTGGAGCAGTGGAACTTCATGGGCTTAGCTATCACTGCCGCTTTGTTACCGAGGACTACTGAAACACATATGCTGGTTCAACAGCTCGAATGCTATTAAATGCCTGGTCTCTTATAGGAAAGTTCATGAACATGCTTAAAATGTAAAAATCCCTCTCTCACAGATGTTCTGAACATTGCTGAGTCTTTTGAAGTATCTAGCACAGCAGGATATCACATAGAAGCACAGTGTGATGTAGCCGCCATTGCTGCCTCTCCTTCTCGACCACCGTCAGTTAGCGTACAGGGAGGAGATGAGCTCATGGCAGTGCAGCTGTGGCCTCAATGCCACATAGAACAGTGCCATGCTAAGCAGCAGCAACTGTCAGCATCACAAAACTGGCTGCATGCTCCTCTTCCATTGTCCCATTATTCTTTTGTTCAACATGAGCAGGAAGCAAGCCCAAAGCATTGAGCAACATGCACTGTCCTTCACCAGACATAAACATAGATGTGAACAGTGTTCCCAAGTGATAGTAGCCCCAAACGAACTCTACATTGAAGTATGTGTGACAGACAAGATGTTAAAAATGCAAGTAGACACGGGTGCAGCAGTGATTTTGTTAAATTCTCAAACCTATGGATCTGTACTGTCCTGTGTCTCTCATTGGTTGGTGAGTTACTACAAAAAACAGATACCCTTATGGGAAAATTTCCTACTTCTGTAGTGTACACAGCAATTGTTCTTACTTTGATCTTTGTAGTAGTGGATGGTGGCAACACTGAAAACTTATTTGGGTTAAAGCCTTAAAAATTTTCGGATTCTCTATTTCTGATGAAATGCGTCTGGTATCATATCAAATTCTGTACCAACAACTGGGTGTTCTCTGGTCGGAACATTCCTCTTTTTGGAAGGTATAGGGTGTGCTGCCAATTCCAAGGCTCACATCACAATAAAACCAACGGCATGCTCCCGTGTTTTTTAATGACCGCCCAGTTCCAATAGCTTAACAGGAACAAGTCACACTGGAATTAGATCAACTTATGTCTTTGGGTGTTATCATACCTGTCTGTTCTAGTGAATGGTCCAGTCTGTTGGTAATTGTCAAAAAATCTAACAGCAATTTTTGTTTACGTGTAATTTAAAAGTGACAGTTCAAAGTCTATTACTGATATCAATCCCTTACCCCATCAGGATGAACTAAAAGCACAGTTTTCCAGAGGCCAATATTTTCCATAAGAGGCTTGTTAGAAGCCTACTTACA
Source organism: Schistocerca americana (assembly GCF_021461395.2). NCBI lineage: Eukaryota > Metazoa > Arthropoda > Insecta > Orthoptera > Acrididae > Schistocerca > Schistocerca americana. Next base: position 544,232,844 of record NC_060120.1, on the reverse strand, counting down.
ACTACCGGTACCTCTGGGTAACAATTGCAAACATATCCTCATAGTGAATACTCCCTTCAGGTTACATCAATACCAGAGCCTGCCATTCTGCTAGTACCCCTCCCATTTTCCAATGGTTTTTAGAGCAACTCATGATTCCATGCCAAGGTGCATTAACTACCTGGATGTATTATGGTATCAGGTCCCTCAACAAATGAAAATTTGTGAAACCTTTGTGCATTGTTCATAGTGCTACAGCTCACTTGTTTGAAATGTAACTTGGACAGAACACAATTTTTTCAGCTGTCTATCTTCTATCTAGGTTTTGAAGTCTCGCATGCTGCCATCAAGCACTTACACCAACATGTCGATGTCACTACTGCTATGCCATATTCTAGAGTTGCAAGCCATTCTCTGAAAGACCTCGTACTGGTACTACCATAAATTTCTTACTGGAGCAGTCAATTGGCCAAGCCAATTCATGCTCTCTTACATAAAAATGTTCCTTTTCACTGGTTGCCAGTCTGTGAGCATGCATTTACACCATTAGGTCCAAATTACACTCAGCACCTTGCTTGGTTACCTTTGACCCAGGCCAACATCTTTTTTAAGCCACAGATGCCTCCCAGTATGGCCTTGGGGATGTTCTCATTCACAAATATGTGGTTGATTCTGAATGACCTATCGCATACACTTCCAAAACTGTGAATAAGGTGGAACATTACTAACAGATACAAAAAGAAGCAATTGCTATTGTGAATGCACTCAAAAATTTCAGGTTTTCTGATATGGTTCTATGTTTCACTTGATCACTGATCATAAACCTCTGGTTGCTCTTTTGAATCCTTCAGCATCTTTACTGGACAAAGTAGCCCTTCACCTGCAATGCTGGACTCTTGCTTTTGTCACACTATAGCTACGAAATTCATTTCTGACTCACAGCACAACATGCTACTGTGGATGCTCTTTCTAGATTGCTGACTGGCCCTGATCCAGCATTTCATCAGGATGAATTCTTGTGATTGCATTTAGACATCGAAGCCCAACACACTGTGGATGGTTTTCCCATTACCAGTTCTTGGATTTTGGTGGCTGTTGCGGCCAATCCTAGATCACATCAGGTTGTCCAATTTGTCCCGCCACGGCTGGCCAGATAAACCACCAGGCTGAGCACTGGATCCTTTGAATAATTATTATGCTCTCCACCACCACCTCTCAATTCCTGTTGGTGTGTTGCTGTTGGCTACCAAATACTCAGCATCCAGGGTTGTGATTCCATCCATATTGGGGCGGATGTCACGCACCTCTTCCAGCTGGACCAGTGGGGTGTTTCTCGAACAAAATTGCTGCCCCACCACCACGTGTTTTGGCCAGGTATTGACAATGAGATCATGAACTTTCTGATAACCTTTCTGCAGCGAGCCACCCATCAAGAAACAACAGGGGCCTCTCTTTCTCAGTGGTCTGCCCCAGCACACACATGAGCATATTCATGTTGATTTTCCGGGTCCATTTCTTAACTCCTTTTGGTTTGTAGTGGTTGACGCTTTCCCAAAATTTCCTTACATGGTTCATTGCCTGTCCACATCCATGGCAGTTATGGTCATGGCCCTCTCAAAGATTTTTGCCTTAGAAGGATTGCCGTATACCACTGTGATTGACAACAACCCATAGTTTTTGTCTCAAGATTTTGAAGATTTTTTTTACAAGGAGTGACATCCTGCACCTTATGGCCCCTCCCTTTCATCCCCAGTCCAATGAGGAGGCAGAATGGCTGGTCCATACAATCAAAATCCAGACGAAAAACTGTATCACTCAGCCTTTTCCTGAGAAAGTCCTCAATAGGTGCTTGAGTTAATATAGGTTAATTCCAGTCATAAACTGCAGCCTAGTGGAGCTGTTTCATAGCCTCCAGCCCTGTATGCTGCTTCATCTGCTCCAGCTGATGCCCGGCCACCTGCCAGTGGCCGCCTCACAATGATTCCATCCAGGCTCCACTGTCTGGGCCTGTGAGGTTGGCCAGTGCCTTATGTGGATGCCAGTGATCAACCATCACTATCAAGGCTCTCACCTTTGCATTGTGCACACCTCTGATGGCTCAGTGTCACAACACTACAACCAGTTCTGTCCATATGTGATCAACCGCGCACTGGAGAGTATTCTGCCCCGTGGCCCATTCACCATCTGCACTGGCTCTATGGTGCAGTGCATGCCTCACTTGGCTCCAGGGCCATCTTTGCTCTGGCTACCACTACTGCCAGGCAGAGTAGTCAGTGCCTGGCCACCTCCATATCGGCAGCACATTTTTCCGTCACTGCCGTCTTCTCTGTTGCCTCCATTATTGATTGTGTCTACCTGGATATGGACATCGATACAGCACCATTGACATCAGTGCTCCCATACAGCCTCTTGTGGGGCTGTGGGCACTGCACCTGTCCACTTCTGCATCATATCAGGCCATATTCTCCTGTGCCAGTATGACACATGCTCCAGTAGTCGTCACCTTCTGATGAAGACATGGGCCATCTTCACAGTGAACACTCTTACCCTAGGTGGAAGGAGTGTTGTAACCCTACAGTGTGGTCAGGTGTACTCAAATTGCACATGACAAATGTGCATCCATGGCTAGCCTACAGATGTCACCTCACAATCTGGACAGACCATGCAGTAAGTGCAGTGTTGTGTGCACGACAGCCCAAAATAAGTCTGGTGTGCTGGGTCCTTGCTCTTCTCACTTATGTTTAGTTACATATTGTATGCTCACCTTCATGACTTCAGAGTGAAGTGTTTTATAGTTAGGGGACTTTGTATCATTCTATACTTCATTCAGTGTTGTTATGAATCTCTTCCCGTGGAAGCAGAATAAAACTTGGTTGCTGTTTCTTCTGATATTGTGTCTATACAATGTTACAAGAGAAATCATTGACTCTTCCTATTTATTACCATTATTATATCAGCCCACGCATGACACTGCACATTCCAATATATTCTAAAAAACATCATGCGCAATAATACGAGTTTTCAGGGGATCATATCTCAGGTTCTATTGATAAAAGAAAAGGTGTCAAGTGTATTGGACAGTCCTTAGCAGCAGCGGTTGGGAAGGGAGTGAGACAGCGTTGTAGCCTCTCCCCAATGTTATTCAATCTGTATATTGAGCAAGCAGTAAAGGAAACAAAAGAAAAATTTGGAGTAGGTATTAAAATCCATGGAGAAGAAATAAAAACTTTGAGGTTCGCCGATGACATTGTAATTCTGTCAGAGACAGCAAAGGACTTTGAAGAGCAGTTGAATGGAATGAACAGTGTCTTGAAAGGAGGATATAAGATGAACATCAACAAAAGCAAAACGAGGATAATGGAATGTAGTCGAATTAAGTCGCGTGATGCTGAGGGAATTAGATTAGGAAATGAGACACTTAAAGTAGTAAAGGAGTTTTGCTATTTGGGGAGCAAAATAACTGATGATGGTCAAAATAGAGAAGATATAAAATGTAGACTGGCAATGGCAAGGAAAGCGTTTCTGAAGAAGAGAAATTTGTTAACATCGAGTATAGATTAAAGTGTCAGGATGTCGTTTCTGAAAGTATTTGTATGGAGTGTAGCCATGTATGGAAGTGAAACATGGACGATAAATAGTTTGGACAGGAAGAGAACAGAAGCTTTCGAAATGTGGTGCTACAGAAGAATGCTTAAGATTAGATGGGTAGATCACATAACTAATGAGGAGGTATTGAATAGAATTGGGGAGAAGAGGAGTTTGTGGCACAACTTGACGAGAAGAAGGGACCGGTTGGCAGGACATGTTTTGAGGCATCAAGGGATCACAAATTTAGCATTGGAGGGCAGCGTGGAGGGTAAAAATCGTAGAGGGAGACCAAGAGATGAATACATTAAGCAGATTCAGAAGGATGTAGGTTGCAGTAGGTACTGGGAGATGAAGAAACTTGCACAGAATAGAGTAGCATGGAGAGCTGCATCAAACCAGTCTCAGGACTGAAGACCACAACAACAACAACACAAATACTATCCCCACAAATTAAAGACAGCAGCAGTCTTCATGGCAGGTCATAGAAAGAAAACAATATAGTAACAGTTCATTGCAAGAGCATCTATGGAAAGGTACCAGAATTAATCTTGCTTATAAATGGTAACAATGTCCACATACTTCTAGGAATAGAAACATGGCTGAGACTAGATGGTACTAGCAATGAAATTCTAGATTCCAGTTGGAATGTATATCACAAAGATAGATTGTATACTGTTGGTGGAGACATGCTTTTACCTGTAAAATATGCAATAGTATCTAGTGATGTTAGTAGTTTTCAATGTGAAATAATGTGGGTGAATATAAGGTGGATCAAAAATGGTCAACTGAAACTTTTACAGAGCTCCTGCCGTGGGAGCACAAGTGGAAGAACATTTTTTGGGAAACTTGGGTAATATTTTGGGCAAATTTCCTGGTATTAGTTAGAGACTTCAACTTACCAGCTATACACTGGGAGACTCAAATGATTAAGATGGTTAGTAAGGATAAGGAATCATTTGAAATTGATGTAACTGTCTTATCTGAAAATTAGCTTGAGCAGCTGAACAGAGAACTGACTTGTGAAAACAACTTATCAAATCTCCTGGCAATCATGTGCATCTCCTGTCATATTTTTCCCTGTGAATATACTTGAAAACAGACTTAATATTTCCTGTAATATATTAAAACATTGAGATTTTTTCACATGAAGTGCATCAAGTGGAAAGGACAGGGACAATAAGCACAATTTATTATCTGAGTAGACAATGATTAAAGAAGACAATATACACTCTGTTAATTTTCATTTGTCTGATAAAAGAGAAGACATTGTACCTTTTGGAGTAGCACTGCTGACCGAGCAAGAAGCACTCTTCCTATTGAAACCACCTTTCATTCATAGAAGATTTGTGTCCTTCCCTGCAGTTATCTGGGTTGTCACAAGTTTCCTCAAGTGAAATTTCCTGATATTACCCTGATTTCAGACAGGTTTTAGCATTTTTCTCTGACAAATTTTGAGATCTCAGGGATAAGCAAAGACATAAGTGACAAAAAAAAAAAAAAAAAAAAAAGTAAGGACTTCTGTGTTTCTTCTCCTGTGAGCAAAAATCTCAACTACTAACATCAACATCTTTTGTAACTGTTTTTAGATGGAAAAAGCACGCCAAATGGTATAAGTGTTTCATTAAGACCACTGTAGATATTTTATTTCAATAAAACGAAACACATCTGGTGAAAAAAATATGCATTCCCCGGGAGTCACAAGACAGATATAAGATACCTTTGCTGATTTCAGAAATAACCTCAGAAAATGGTAGGCCTCTTGAAAGAAGTGTATAAGGCAGGGAAGAGTTGTGTAAATCAACACTATAGGTGACTGCCAATAAAATGTTCATTATTGTCAGCTATGTCTATTATTTTACAAGTATTGTGTGAATTTTCTTTCGAGAAATATATGAGTATATAGTGTACGAATCGCCAGTGACAGTGACTGTTGAAGTGCCAAAATGTACTACAGTAAATAAAATGTCTATAAAACGCCGCACTGTATAATGTGGGAAACAATGGGCCTCAGATCAGCAGGCCTGATCTGTTAAGAGATACCCACAGAAATGGCCTGTGGTTTTGGCCCGTTGTGGTAATCCACTCATGTGGCCAGCAATTCATGTGTCACAGACAGCAATTTCAGTGGTGATCAAGCTATGCAACAGATAACTTGTGAAAATACTCTGAGAATCAATACTAATGAGGGTAGGTAGCAACTTGCTGTCAAGATGATTGCTGAGCCACAGACAGGCATGTAGAAAAGATAATCACACTCTCACAACTAAATTTTCAGCCATAGCCTTTGTCAGAAAACAAGAGCACACACACACATTTGCACAATCACTGAGACACAACTCATGCACTTATGACCACCGTCTCTGGCCACTGCATCTACAATCACTGAGAACAAAATCCTAACAAACCACTTCTCACACCTCCCTGCTTCTCATTGGCAGCTACTAGGTTAGCAGTAAGAAGTGGTGGCAACACTGACTGCAAGCTGAGGGGAGTGGTAGGAAGGGGAGAAGCAGTAAGAATTAGGGATTAGGAAGTGGCACATGTTCTCAGGTGCACCCAGCAACGATACATGACATCTCAGTAAACAAACCATTTCATCTAAAAAAAAAAGTTTTTAAAAGCTTTATTAGCTATGATCGTACCCTATTATTGTCCACCATTACAGTTAGTAAAGCTATTTTTGGTGATAGCAGTTCTTCTAGCCCAGATATCCTTGAGAATACTTATTCAGACAATGCATTTATGAAAATATTAAAGTGTCTAAGTCATTTTCATTTTCTGATGCAAATTTTGCCTGCAGGGCCACTAATGTTGAGTACATTATTTTTTCACAAAGATGCCATTACAGAGAAAGCTATAACTAAATGTGCTTCATGCAAGGAAAATTAACAAACATGTGTCCTATTAAGAAATATACATACATACGAACCCTAAAGTTTCAACCCCTGAGACCAAATGAGATCATGTTCATATGTTGTTTTTGCTTTGGTGTACAATAACATATCTGCACGATAACATAACTTCAATAAAAGGAAATAATTATAATCAATTATTTAGTACAATGAAGTGTTGGGTGTAATAAGTCTGTGTTGCCATTCTTTTTTTTCAGTTTAAAAGATTGTAAGAATATCCGTGATAAAAATAATTAACTATTATCTGTTTAAAAAACAATTTCATGCAACACGTCACATTTACACAGACACTCCATAATGTAGGCCCAGATAAACCATTTTATTTTAATTTTGTATGTATTTAGTCATCTTTCTTTATTTGTGTGAGAGGTACACTAAAATGAACAACATAATTTGCTGGTACTTCTGGAATGCTGATGCTCAGTATTTTCTTTTCATGTACTTCGATATTTAAATGAACTGAGAGGAAGAAAAGTAAAGGAAACAAAATCAAATCATCTAATAAACCTGAACTGGTCACTTGTATTAAATTGTATCACAGTTTATTCAGAGAAGCTATCACAGGTTAAGGATATATGTGTATATGTTCACTTACATGTTGTTTACCAGTAACCTTATGCTACATGTGCATAGCATACTTTTTGAATTGGTTATAAATAAACACAACCTGGGTTACATGCCAACGATCAGCTGCGAGACAGTCTTCAATTGTTGCAGAAACTTTCAGAGCAGTAATAAACAATTTTGTGCAAATATTTGTGTGTTTAGTTATAAGTTCTTTATTGTATTTTGTGTATTTTATGTGTACTGCATGCGAAGTTTAATAATAGCTTAGCACAATGGTCTGGCCAAAATGGAAGAAAATCCCTGACACTGAGCAGATACAACAATGATTCAGACTTCATTGACAATGCGATTCCTACATGGGAAGCAGAAACTCAAAATATTGACGAAAGTATTCTGGATTTGGAACAGGACTTAGAGGATGAAGGAAATATGTGTACCACATCTGGTAGTAAAAATCTGCAGGGGGCAGCGTCAGCTGATCATGTAACACAGACTGTACCAGGAACAGACGTAATTACTCTCTTGTTACAAAAACTGGATGTAAGAGAAAAAGAGCGTGAAGACAAACAGGCTGCACTGTAAAAAGAGTGTGAAACCAAACTGGCTGCATTGGATAAAGAGCATGAAGAGGGACAGCCTGGTAGGGAAAAACAACTCGTGATCGAGTCTGAAAAGCCACAAGACAGGAAACAGGCTTCATTAGAAAAAGAACATGAAGAGAGACAGGGTCTTAGGGAGAAACAACTATTGATTCAGTTTGAAAATGAATGAGATAGGAAACAGGCTTTATTACAAAAGGAGCAAGAGGCTAAACAGAAGCTTAGGGAGAAGGAAATGATCAAACAAATAAATCAAGCACTAAATACTCAAGTTGAGGAATTAGTAGCAAGATTAAATGCAGTCTTAGATGCTCATGACAAAGCTGTCATGGAGAATATTAAGGATTTTGATTGTATTCATGAAGACATCACTACTTTGCAGATTAACTGCAAAGACTTGCAGGATGATGTGAAAAAACTGACAGCAGATGTAGAGGAAATGAAAGAATCTCATGACACTGTAGAAGGTCAAGTGAAAAAACTCACTTCAACTGTGGACGAAATGAGTAAACAGATGAGGGAGACTATCCAGAGGTAGGTAAAGAAAGAGGTAGAAAATGCCATGATAGAGGTAGCTTTCGGCAAAGGTGAAACTAGCCAAGGCTTATGTGAGGATCTTCCTAATATTACAGAAATCGTGCAGTCTACCATCCACATGTGGCAAAGTAACCAAAACTTGCAGGTTGGAGAGCCACACAAATTGTGCAAAAACTATAGGGACTGGTGATTTTTACCTTTTATTATAGAAACTGAATCTCTCGTGAGATAATAAAAAACCTGTCTACACATTGATCTTGCAACAACTGGTCCTCACTGCAAATGGTATATTAGAGATGAAATACAACTGACCCATGTTCTGGTTGTACTCCAAGTTTCCTAAGACATTCTTGCACACGTGTGGACCAGAGCCACACTAAAAAGCATTTCTCAAAATTCAGAAATGTGTTGAATGTCTGTGCAACTTGGAGTGCCCACAGTGGTGCATCTCCATTTATATGTGAGATGGCAAACTGAATTTTGTACCCTTCTCTCCATGTACGTGGCAGAACACTTCGGAAAGTTTTTATGAATACCACAGAGTGGATATTCTTTTTCTCATCATTGAAAGTTTGGAACTGGCAATGTTTGACCCTCATCGCTCTGAGGGACCCTGAGTGGCCTGCGTCTGCAGTGGCACAAGCTGGCACTGTGTGCAGGCTAGCTGGCAGCTGACGTTGATGGTGCCTGCTTTGCAATCGAAAGATTTTTAACTGTGTAATTGCATGTGATGGTTGGTTCATGGCAGTACTCCCGGCATGACCAGAATTAAAAAAGTGATTGATTTAATTACTTTTTTCGGTGTATTTTACAAGACATTCATCTTCTAAAACAGCAGAGAATGATGAGAAAGAGAGATAGAAACCCAGCAAAATAAATTTTTTATAAATAAACAATATGCCCTCTGCTATCTAATTGAATTTCCTGTTGTGAGATCCTCCCTCTGCAGCACAGAGCCACCAATTTCCTGGTGGGAAGGGAGGGGGGGAGGGTCAGACCTGAATGTGTACCTTTATTGGTGAGGGGGAGAGAGAGCATTGGAGGTTTCCTGATGGTTTGGGAGGAGGAGGGGGTGGGGTGTTGGGGAGGTTTCTCAGAAGAACAGAATATCCCCAGGGGTCATTATCCTCTTAGCAGAATAGTAGGTTAAGGAACTGCCAATTAAAAGAGAACAATAGGTTTGCCTCTGAATGTATATTTGACCCTGAATGCAAACAACCCATACTAACTAATTGCTCTGGTACTTCCCTAGTCCCACTACTTCCTCAAGTCTATGGCACATGCACCTCGCCTGATGGTACACACATTCATAGTCATATTATGACAGCAGTATATTTCAAGAGTGACACAATTACATACAAAAACTAGTTCAATACTAAATTCATGAAGTGAAAGACTGTGTTTTTATTACAGGCAAAAATATTCGTTTAATCAAGGTTCTTTAAAGAGTCTGAAGGACGTGAATGTTTCTAGTGCACAAAGTATCGCACACTTGAGGAGTGTTCATTTGCACTTGGAAAAAGTTTTACACACTTGAAGGGTATTCACTTGTACTTGAACTTGCACCTACTATGTACAAAAAAATATAAAACTCACTTACTAGTAACCGGAGAATAACTACTGATTGCTATTTACATAGATCACAGAAAAATGTTGGCTATTAAACTAAACTATTTTAGATCAGCGTGAGGGCAGAGTCCTTTTACCTCCAATGTTTCTGGATTTGCGAGGACATAACATGCTCCATGTGGCATGTTAACTATTTTATGTGGCCCTGTATACAGTAAGAGGCACTTTGTGTTCCACCTCTTGAGAAATGACACTTTAAGACCCCAGTCTAGTATTTTTCGTAGCTCCTTCATCACTGCTGCTTTCTGAGACCATGGCACAGAATACATGGCATGACGGTAGGTCTGATGTTCATAGCTCGCATGTAGTATGTGCATCCTCATATGACCCCTGGTTTTTCCGAGAATACTTCCTTAGAATGGCAGAGTAAGCTTACTAGCTCATGCTGTTATTCGGCACTTAAGTAATCTGATTCTGCTACTTTAGCCTGCATTAAATTTTCTACATGCCTACTCCTTCATTATGGCAACATTTGTATCACAATAACAGTGGTCAGTTGTTATGTAAAGAAAATGCATCCGGTTGTACACATTTCATCTTGACACCATGGCAGCATTCACTATGAATGTCAATTGTTTTTACAATGTCCAGTACAATCTTTTCTCCATGGTCTACTATGCAAATAAGACTGGGTGAGAGGTCAATCTGTGCATCTCTCTCATGCATCAAATCCCATCCAGCAGACCACATGAACTGAGAAATTATGTGCTAATAGAGAAATGTAACTATTGGTTTCTTTTCCGACAATGACCTCACCCTGGATCTGCTGTTTAATCACTTGGCTTTTAGCAGTGATAGCCCCCACAACTTTACAATTTTGTTCGGGGAAATAGGCATACACTTGCCCCGATTGATACATTTGAACAAGCTGTAATTCATAACTGAAATAGACACTCTTATATCTATAACTAATTGCACATCAACACCATTTATGGAACCATTAACAGCAGCTTGTACTACTTCCTCTTGGTCTTTCGTACAATTACACATTTTCTGAGACAACTCCTGCCTCAGGACATCCCCATCACTATATCGCAACATGGCTTTGTGCCTTCATTCTGTGCCCTGACCGACTGACAAGGGCCTGCAGGGTTTCCAACAGTTTGATGCCTGTGAATGTGAACTTTCTTCAGCTTCCATCACATCCACAATGCATACACTGGGTCCAATTCAGTGATGCATATGTTTGCAGTGATTGCCAGTATTGCTGTAGACTATGTTCTGGCATTGGTATTGCCAACATCTGATTACTGTGATTGTTTTTTGGCTGCTGTGCTGGCAGCACTGTATTTTGCATCCAACCACTGGTTCCAGGTTTCTGCCATGACCTGTTTGCATCCCTCATATTTTGATTACAGTTTTTGTTATCAAAGCTGTTATTATTTCATCTTTTTCTATTATAGCTGTTGTTACTACTGTTCTGGTAGTTTCCATTGCTGTTATTGGCACCTTGGTAATTATTACCACTGCCACTAGATTTTGGCATACTGTTATTTTTCTGACTATTGTTGCTGATGTTATTGTGCCCAAAACCATTGTTTCTGTAGTTATCATCATTATGGTAACTATTATTGCTCCAATTTGTGTCATCCAATTTCTTGGCGTCATCCTGTATGAGGGCCAAGGAATCGATTACTGACAGGAAATTCTCCAGGTCAGTATCATGAACACTGACTAATTTCTCTTGTATATTTATAGGAAGATGAGCCTTTAATATTCTGAGAATATCTGTATGAGAGACTGATTCATAGCAGTATCTGATCATGTTAATATATTTCTCAAAGTATTTTCTGAGATTTCCAGGCTGTATACAAGTATACTATGCATCAATTTATAAACTCAGTAATACATCTGATTTTACTACGATGGTTGTCGCTCCCTGTGTAGGTACAAGATTGAAAATCATTAAAATATATTGTTGTGACAAAAAAATTCCCGATTACTATTCCAAGTCAAGAATCATTTCTGTGATGCCCTAGCCACCACTTCTGCCCACTAGGCGGCATGTCCCTGATATCAAATTAGTAGGCTAATTAATTAATTTGATCATGAGAGGCCCTTTGTATGGTGAGTAATTTTTCTTTGTCAGCAGTCAGATTAGACTCACAAGGTAGTTCAAATCGGAATCTGTGGAAGGAAGATGTTCTTTTCAAGGAAGACAAGTGTTTTTTTCAAGGAACACTATTGAGAACCGAAATTTGAGGCTGACTGCAGATGGATTGTACTGCCAGCAACATACATCTTATGTAAGGACACCACTATTAAAAACATGATCACGATGACATGTTACCTTCACCTGCATAAAAAGCAGTCTTGGGTGCATAGGCACACACAATAGTCACTGTTAGCATTATGCTTTCTGGTAGAAATACTGTCTGTGGTTTGGGATCAACTCTACCCATTTAACCACATATTTGTGTTGGATCCTTTAGAGACGACTTTTAATGATTACAGCCACTGGTGAATAACATTCGTGCCACTCTCATATCTCGAAATGAGTCACCTTTTTCAAACCTATCTGCTACAGCAAAAACTATTAAGGACAGTTTTTATAGAAGCCCTCCATCTTGTAACTGCTCCTCAGTCTCTGCCCACTCTCCCCACAGCTTCATCCATGTATTTGTCCCAATTTAAGTTGGAACTGAAAGGAAGTCAGAGAGTGCCATATCTACAATCTTCTGCATCCTGTGGAAAAACAGGGTGAGCTGAGTTAATACAATGGGACCATGTTTTGAGAACTCAGTAGAAATGTAAACATGCTGTAGCTCTGCCAACCAAGTACAATATGTAAGGCCAGCACCGAACGAAGCTTTCTCCTGCAACATGATGTAGTAGGAAAGACAGTACGAGCAGTTACAGGAACTGGAAGAAGGATGAGGATTTTGCTACTGCATAACAATGCAACCCCAAACTACATACACAGGGTGTATACATGGACAAGGAGAAAAAATTCCCGGATTTTTCCCGGATCTCCCAGTTAAAAATACATTTTCTCCCGGGTGAAATTACGCTTTTTCCGTGTTAAGTGACAGTATACTTTCCCTCGGAACTGTAAAACTTATCCTTTGATAGGATATGGTTTTATACAGCAGCATAGAATTTCCCGGCACTTTAGAAAATGATACTCAGGGGGAAAAAACACGTTTTGGAAAGATCTTTGATGTGCAGCAACATCTACGCTGCATATTTTCGTATTACAAAAGTATAAATTCGAATCCATGAACAGGAAAAGTTAATGGTTTAAATTAATATACATAGTGTTGCAACAAAAAAAATCAAAGCTTTCGCATATAATATTTGTCTCAAAGATTAATAAGCTACAAGAGAAGCTAAGCTTTCACTTATAATGTTGATCTGTTTAGCGCATGTTACACTTTAAGATACATCACACAAATACGCCAGCAAAATTTTTAATACCAACATAAATCTCTGATCTTCTGGGCTTGAAATTCTTCTAAATGGCTCATCATCAAAGAGTTGATTTTTAAAAAAGACCAAACACTCTGTGATTTAAGAAATTCATTGTACATTCTCGCACATAGTTCATCTTGCATAAAAGGAAATTTACTTTGAAAATAATACTTTCCGAACAACAATTTGCAATATTTTCCCGTGACCTGTTGGAAATAGATTCATTTCAGCAGTTGTGAGAGAGCGCCAGATAAGAGGCGTTGCCGCACTTGCGCAGCTACGGTGACGTAGGAAGTCCGTGTGTTCGTACGTGTAAAACATTAAAAGATCTTACATTATGTCATAAAAGAAACAAGACATCAGAGGATACTCCAAGAGCGTCAGAATTTCGCGAACCATACTAAAATGCATAGTTTGCCTTACAGTGCACATTCGTATGTCCAGATTCTCAATGACGTAGGCCTCGACCAGATACGAAGCTTTTCAGTGTGGTTTTTGGGACGTAAATTTTCTTGGAGCACCAGTACTGTATTCTCTCATGTTTGGTTCTTTATTATGGCATAATGCCATACACGCTAGAAGATGAAAACGTGCACCTGAAATGCAGTGAATAGTTAAAACTAGCAAATAGTGTGGAATAAATTGACTGCCTCAGATGGAAAGCTTAATAAAAGACAAATTTATTTATCAAACCGACAAAAATAACTTCATTGTTCTGCAAGGCAATTAATGCTTGACTGTCAGAAAGGTAGAAATAAATAAAATCTGAAACTAGAAACATAGTTTACCCTTCTGTAATTACGTGAATGTATTTTAATTCACCTGATAGCTCCCAGCCACAGAAATCAGTCTAGTTTTCATTTGACGTGAGAGCACCAAATGAAGAGGAAATAGAAAAATCACTGAATGTGAAAACGGGTCACGTGGAGACTCCCCCCCCCCTAACTATAACTCAGACTGCTCCGCACATTAGAACATCAAAAATTTAAAAAAAAAGACTTTGCAAAAATAAGTTCATTTTGTAGCGCACATCTATCTGAAGAGTCTGATACATAAAACATATATCTTTGAGGAAATGTAAGACACATTATTTCATCTTAAGTGTGCAGTGAGGTGCCACCCATCTTCAAACAACATTGTTATACCGCACGACACTATATTTCGCTCTGTGGAACTCAAACGTGAATATTTTGTAATGGATTTGTAATGTATGCCATCAAACTATTTCAGGACAGTGGAAATTAAAATGTCCTGTAGTGCCTCTCCTGCTCCCAGTCGGCTCGTTTGACATCCTGCCGCCCCTCCCCCCTCTTTTTTTTCTGTAAAAAAAACCCTTGCAATTAATACTGGATAGGATTATTTGTAACCAGGAGAACAAGAACTGTTCAGAAAAACTGGATTCTTTATTGCCTATTAGCTAATAACTTGCTCTTCTGTGTGACATAAAATTAAATATAGGGCACCTAAAACCATTAAACACAAGAGACAGGCAAGACAGTACACATTTCTTCAATCCTGAGGTCCTAGCGATTTTTCTCTCTAATCTTGCTACAGCTTTACATGGCGTGCTTTCCTTTCTGCAAAATAACTATTACCTTATCAAAGTTCGTCAAATGTTTTGCTACAAGAAAAATCGAAATGTCGTTGTCTAATACTGAAAAAGCTGTTAATACAAATAGTACCCAAGACTGGTGTGATTTCTCGATCTGATTGCGTCTATTTTGTCACTGTGTGCTGGAGAAAACAAAATAGGCCTTTCTAATATTTCAGCAATTGTAACACACACCAAATAAGTGAGACTGTTTTGGCAACAATGATCATTTTTATAATACGTCAGAATATAATTCACGAAGTACCAATACGAAATACCTATTTGGCCTACTATGACCAAAAAGCTTTATGTTAGAAAATAGTTTCACATTTCATTCATATGCTCCAGTTTCTCATGCACAAGACCAAATAGTAGTAGAACGAAATTTTTGTATAAATTTGGAATCATCATATTCTTCCATAATTTGTGTGATGTCCCCGTTTCTTCTCCTTCCTCATTCTAACAAACAGTCTTGCCATCATCACTAATTCTGTAACTGTTCCTACCACTGTCAAAACTCATTCTCCGGTTAACTTTACTAACCCTGCGACAATCACTGGTTTAGTTATCCAGCAATTATTCTCCGATTAGGCATTATTACGTGTTCGTACAATGCGTTTTCTGCGCTACTCCCAGAATGGAACTTAAGCGGCTGCTAGCCCGGGACTACAACTGGCCCTGTCTCATATAGCGATCTGGCCAAAAAATTTCTGTCAAAATTTAACTTTCATGGATACACCGAGAAGATAATATGTAATCTTTCTTACCTGTTAGTTGTTTATTTCCACTCTGATAGTCTGAATCTATGGATTTCGCTAGTAATTATAACAACACTGAACATTCGCAAACCAAATCAACCACATAAACAAGCAGCACTTGGCATTCACTGGTTCAGATTTATTCCGCTCAGCTCATATAGCCCCGTCCCGTTTTGTCTGCAGGAAAGTTTATTTCTAGATGTGACGAGGATTCTCCTGGCAGAGACATCACGTACACTATGCACGCATTCAAAAATCAACTTATAATTCATTCAGAAATCAATTTAGAATGTGTTCAAAAACCAGCACGGGTGCATATCAAAATCATATGAATAATAGATAGACCGATGTGCGCTGGATGCTAGGTGCTTTGTGAAACAAGGTTTTTTTTTTTTTTTCTCAAGAATATGAATTTGCCCCCTCCCCCCAAAATTGCCACCTGGATCAGATACCCCGGTTTGCCCTCACTCCCTACTAGATCCGGACCTGCTACACATGCATGAATCTGGCAGCTTCGGACACCAGTAAAATTTTTCCGGGTACCATGTGGCTGGTTGCTGCTACTGCTGCTTACACAGCCAACAGTCACATTTCTGTAGCCAGAAGCGGGAGAAGGTACTACTCATACACGACTCAACTGCATGTGTGCATGAGCCCACTCGTAACTGATAAATGAGTCTAATGTAAACAGTTGTGACGTCACGCTCATCGAAGGCAATTTGTTGTTATGAAGCACTGCATAGTCTTCCAAAAGCCTGTGACACATTTTGCTGTAGGCAGATGCTTGTACGAGCAATGTGCTATTTTATATGGCACATTTCCTTTGCAATTTAAGTTTTATTTTCATTTTTTTCTCTCGTTCATGTTTTAATGCTGCAGTATTATTCTGCAGTAGTGGGATACAGTAATATCCTTTGTTAGAGTTACGGTTCTTACCAGTCAAAATTACAAAAATTTAACTGAAAACTAAATCAACGAAAAATTCCTAGATTTTTCCCAGTTTTCTCTCGGATGAAAAAATTCCGGGTTTTTCCGGGATCTCCTGGTTTTCCCAGGTCGTATACACCCTGATACAGGAACTGCAATCTGAAGGAGGTCTGCGTCTCTGGGGGTGCATTCATGGCTGTCACCCAAACATTATCTCATGGACGCACGTGTATGCCAGAGTGCACCACCCCCAGCCATGGAGAGGATCTGGGAATGATTGGAGTGCTAGGAATTCAGATGTCCACTTCTGTCACACTCACCGAACACACTGGTCATTTCGTCAGCTCTCACTGCCATGAGAAAGATCGGACAAGTCGGCGCATTGTTTGTACCCATCAGAGGTGCCAACTCCTCATGACCACCACTGCAGCCACCCACAGTGCACTATGAAACAAGCAGCAGCAGCTTTGATGTATACAGTAGTTCTAAGCAGTTCCACCCCAACATAGACCAACGAATTTAAAAAATTCACTTTACACAATCCAAGGCAGCAATGTAATTGGCCATACACCTAGAATTTCTTACGTAAAATGTACCTTTCCTCCTTTCATACAAGTCATTTTTGAAGACAGAAGAAATTGAGGCAAACACACTTTTTCACATCACTGAAGTATTGCTACTCGTTGTGAAAATCCTGTAAAAGTATGGTATAGGCTACAAACATCAGGTAGGGGAAACATCTTTTCTTATCTGTTACACCATGCACCACAGGACTAGAATATTCAACTCACTTTTGGGTTATAATGGACTGTCACAGGACACCTCCTCACTTTCAAACTCTCTTGTAAGGTAACCAAACATCTTGTAACATACAAAGTCTCTTAAGGAAACATCACAGAGAGCTTGTAAATATAAGATTTATACTATGTACCATTTTATAAATTCAGTAATAGATCTGATTTTATTGTGATGGTTGTCTCACCTTGTAAAGGAGGAAGATTGAAATATAGTTAAAAGATATCTCTGCAACAAGAAAAGGCCCAATTACTGTTCCGAGTCAAGAGACATTTCCGTGGTGCCCTAGCCATCGCTTCCACCCACTAGTCAGCATGTCACTGGTATCAAATTGAAAGGCTAATTAATTTGATCATGACTGATGGTGAGTAACTTTTCTTTTGCAGCAGTCAAGTTACACTCACTATATAGTTCAGATGGGAATCCATGGAAGGAAGACAATGTTCTTTTTGAGGAACGCTATTGAGAACCAACATTTGAAACTGACTGCCGAAGGATTCTACCTCTGGCAACATACATTTCATGTAAGGACCGCAAAATTGAAAACACCATCATGATAACTATGTTACTACATAAAATGTGGTCTTGTTTCCACAGGCACACACAATAATTGCTGATAGCGTTACATTTTCTGGTAGAAATGCTTTTAATGCTTACAGCCACTGGTGAATAATATTCATGCCACTCTCATATCTCAAAATGAGCCAGCTTTTTCAAATCTATGTGCTACAGCAAAAACTCTAATGCGGTGTTTTTGACAGCCCCTCTGCATCTTGTAATTGCTTCTCAGTCTCTGCCCCATCCTCCCTGTAGCATTGTCTATGTTATTGCCCCAATTTAAGTCAGACCTGAACAGAAGTCAGAGAACGCTATATCTAAGGTCATCTGCATCCCGTGGAGAAAAAGGTTGAGCTGAGTTAAATGCAACAGGTTCAAGTTTTGACCACTTGTTGCAAATGGGAACATGTTCTTGTAGCTCTGCCAACTGTGTACAATGAGTAAGGCCAGCACCCATCAAAGCTTTCTCCTATAACACGATGTAGGAAAGACAGTACAAGCAGTTACTGGAACTGGAAGAAGAATGAGGATTCTGCTTCTGCATTGCAATGTGTCCCCAAAGTACACACAGGTACCGCAGTCCGAAGGAGGACTGCGTCTCTGACGTCATGTCTGTCACTTTAACATTCTCTTTCTCCTTGTTCTTTTGTACTGCCTAGCAGAGAAAAAATATGAACTATAAAAACTCCACTAATATCACCCGGTACAGAACTCGATAAAATAAATTGTTGATGGCATACAGAAACCAGCTGCAAATTGGTTTCAGGTTACTTTATTCAAAAAGCACCATTACCAGTTTTGATTTTCTTACAATTCATCATCAGACGGTTTATTCATGCTTTCATCAATATGTATAACACATTGGTTTCCTGTTAGTTGCCCTAGGATAAACAATAATTTTCAAATCATAAACATGCAACCAAAATTTTTGCACCACAAAAAAAGTCATGTAACTGATTTGGTTACGCATCTGTAATTTGTAATATATTGCTTATACTATGGCCAACTAACAGGCAACCAATGTGTAATATACATTGAGGAAAGCATGAAAAAACTGTCTGATGTTAAATTCTAAGAAATTCAAAACTATAATTGTACTTTTTCAATAACCTGAAACCAATGTTAGGCTGGCTGCTGTATACCATCAACAATTCATTTATTTAACAGCCACAGTCTCCAACCATGTTTACACATGACTAAATTGCACTCATTAAGATATTACCACATCCCTGTCTTCCGATATATCAAAAACAAATACTGTCTGCATGCTGGCATCGAGCATATGTGGCGATCCTATTAGATACCTACTGGTTCATTGGCGCAAGTGGCTCATGACTAAAGTCGTTTTCACAGACCAGTATAAAGTTTTGTCACCTGTACTGTAGGAGGATAATATCCCACAGACCACTTGTCACAAGGATGATCCAAGCACTGTATGATTACAGCTTACATACACCCCATACATTTTGTTTTTCCCATCATGACTTCAAGATCTGTGTCAGGTTGTAAACTGACATTAACATGAGTTGATCCATTGGCTCTCACAGAAAAACAGGACACTGCACAGTGTAAATTATGCTGCTGCTGCTTCCACAACACAAACAGGATGACTGAAATAAAAGACAGATGCAGTGTTTTTTATTGACAAAAAAATGTGGAAGACATCACAACATGTGTAAACTGGAACAGTTTTGCAGCATTGTGGAGCAATTACAAACAGCTTTCTGAGGGTGGCTGATGACCCCTACATTTAAAGTCATTTTCACAGTGATGTGCTAGCAGATGTCTAGGTATTCCATTTCAACTGATCCCTCATATTGCAGTCATGCATGCAATCAGTGTTTCGGTGCATGACATCCCCAGAGGGTGCTGCTCCCACTAAGACTCTCTCTCGATCTCAAACGAGTGATGTCAGTCAATCATTATGTGGTAATCAACAGTACCATCGATGTATTATAATAAGCACCACAGTTGATAGTGCAATCAATTTTAGCAATTTTACCAGTTTTTCCATAATTTCAACTCTGACCAATGACATGGCAGCATGCTTCCCAATTTTTGTACCATTGCTAAACCTCTCCCCAACTACTTTGAGAGTGTGATATACTAGATTGTGAATTTAGGTAGATGACTGTGTAGTATTGCCAGTCATTGTTAATTCTCACGCATATATGTACCAAAGTACACCAGACAGCATCCGATACCAATCTACTTATTTGTAGCACTTTGATCATAGTGCGTAATTTACGATTACGATTGCCCATATTTCCCTATGCAGATGGAAGCCACAGAATGTTCTCGCATTCCTATGAGATGGAAAGACCTCCTGGCATTGTCTTTGACCGAACCTCCCTGCAACACTGTCACCAATTTAATTTGCAGCTGAGCAGAAGTAAGCTGTTATATTCCATGTATCATGAAGGTGCAGTGTGACCAGAGTCTGCAACTGCTGTTCAGCAAAGACTGTTACCCACCAATCTCAGCCACAGCATCCATTGAAGTGCACAAAATCTCTCCAATGCATGCATGTCAAGGAGGTTAGCACCTCTTATTAGTGTATACTAGTCATGAAAGTGTTGTAATAATATAACAGACGGTTATCAAGAAGAAATGTGTGCTTTATGCATGATGGAGCTCCAGACAGATGTAGTAGTAAATCAGGTGCACTATCAATTCAGAACTATTGTTCTAGTGTTTGGAGTAAGTACAAAGATGTTACTGGTAAGAGAGAAATGATGTGAAATATAAACGTGCATTCCTAAAACTACGTGGTTCAGTACTTAAAAGACATGCTATAATGCTAGAGCAGTGCATTGTCTGACCTTTTTGTTCATGAGGAATGCAACACTGTTAATATCACAAATAAGTATTCCCAGTGCATGACATTCATTCTCCATGCCAGTTTCTCTAGGGTGATAAAACTTCTACCATGCACACCAAAGAAACATCGATTCTTTGTAACACAGACACTACATAGGTTTCCAGAGGTGTGTGATTGGCTGCTGGTTAGGACGTTCAAACCTGATTACAGTTCAGAAATTATGATATGTTCACAACATGATATGTTCACAACAGCTCCATAAGATGATCATTGACAGTCAAAAATGTGTATGAAGAAACAGTGCCATCTAATGAGGAAAGTAGCACCATGATTAGTAGCCTGAGGAGATGTAACAGTCTTACTACAGTTTACCACCACCCCTGGTAACCTTCCCCTTGCACACAGGCTGTACTGCTCATGTGCAGGATAATATTATCATTTTGCCTTGATGTCACGTCTCTAGAATGCCTTGTCCCTCCATTATTAAGGTGTGTTTATGTAGCATCAATTTACAAACCACCTTCAAAACACGCAATTTTATTGATACATGCAATTTTATTATTTTTCTCAGTGCTCTTTTCATGGTGTGTGTCTCAAATTTTATGTATTCTCAGTCAATTTCCGTAATTTTACTGGATTTTCATGATTTTGAATACTTCATGGTATTTCCCTCAATTTTTACATATCTCACATCAATTTTTCTTGATTATACCAGATTATCTTGAATTTTGCTAATTTTATGTCATTTCCTTTTTTTTCCAGAGTTTCCCATAGTATATGGTCATATTGCTGACATAGACATGTGATGTTTGATTTTCTAAGAGAATATTTGTGCATCTTATACACCAACCTACTAAAAATCCTAGGCCTTGCCCTCTCCCTGATGATCCACTTGCATGCATTTAGGATAACATGAACATGTAAAGTAGAGTAACAGTCGCTTCGTACCTACATGAAACTGAAGATGTGCCAGAGAAATGGGTTACTTCACCTACATCTTCATTCATCTAGAGGAGGGTACTGAAACAGGTTTTTTGTTGATAGACATGTTTCATCACACATGGGTTGGAAGTCCTCGGACGACTGTGGTATTGAGAGGTTTGTTGTTAATGATCAAATGTATATAGTGCTCTTAAGTCACACACAGAACACACATTTGTATATGAGTCGATTGCAGATTACACCACATAACTGACACACCCTGAGATAACAACAAAAAACAAAATGGTTAAATGCATGATAAATGACCAGCAGCAACATCTCCCTGTCTCCCTCTCAACTGATCACACCATCTACTTTCTTCAGTTTCATATGGGTATGAAGTGACTGTTACTATACTTCACATGTTCGTGCTATCCTAAATGCATGCAAGTGGATCAATGGGAGAGGACAACAAGTCAGGATTTTTAGTAGGTTGGTGTATATGATGTGCAAACATTCTCTTAGAGAATCAAACACCACATCACATGTGTAAGTCAGCAATATGACCATATTCATGTGGAAAACTCTGGAAAAAAATATGGGAAATGACATAAAATCGGTAAAATTCGAGGATAACTTGGTATAATCACGAAAAAATGATTTGAGAAACATAAAAATTGAGGGAAATTCCATGAAGTACGCAAAATCACAAAAATCTATTAAAATTACAGAAACTGACTGTGAATACATGAAATTACGGACAAACCCCATGAAAAGAGTACTGAGCAAAATCAATACAATTGTGTGTTCTGAAGGAGGAGAGTAGACTGATGCTACATACACACACCTTAATAGTGGAGGGAGGAGGCACTCTAGAGATGTGACATCAAGACAAAATGACAATATTATCCTGCACATGAGCAGTACAGCCTAACATCATATCATGACTTCTGTGTGCAAGAGGAAGGTTACCAGGGGTGGTGGCAAAGTGCAGTAAGACTGTTACATCTCCTCAGGCTACTGATCATGGTGTTTGTTTCCCCATAAGATGTCACTGTTCCTTCATACATATTTTTGGCTGTCAATGATCATTTTATGGAGCTGTTGCGAACATATCATAATTTCCAAACTGTAATTGGGGTTAAACTTCATAAACAGCAGGCAATCATACACCTCTGGAAACCCTTTGTAGTGTCTGTGTTGCAAAGATTCGATGTTTTCTTTGGTGTGCATGGTAGTAGTTTTATCGCTGTAGAGAAACTGGCATGGAGAATGTATGTCATGCGCAGGGAATACTTACATTGTGATATTAACAGAGCTGCATTCCTCATGACCAATAGGTTAGACACCGCACTGCTCTAGCATTATAGTGTGTTTTAAGTGCAGAACCATGTAGCTTTAGAATGCACATGTTTATATTCCACATCATTTCTCTCTTACCAGTACCTTCTTTGTACTTACCCCAAACACTAGAACAATAGCTCTGTATTGATAGTGCAGTTGATTTACTACTACATCCATCTCGAGCTCCATGATGCATAAAGCACACATTTCTTCTTGATAACTGTCTGTTATTTCATCACAACACTTTCATGTCTAGTATACACTAATATAGGGCGCTAACCTCCTTGACATACACTTATCTGGAGAGATTTTGTGCACTTGGATGGGTACCATGGGTAAAACTGGTGGGGAACAGTCTTCAGTGAACAGCAGTTATCGACTCGGTTCACTCTGCTCCTTCACTAGACACGGAATGCAACAGTCTACTTCCGCTCAGCTGCAAATTAAATTGGTGACAGCATTGCAGGGTGGGTTGGTCAAAGACAATGTGAGGAGATCTTTCAATCTCCAACTTTATCCTAAGAATGCAAGAATGGTCTGTGACTCCTATCTGCATACGGAAAGACGGGCACTCGTAATCTTAAATTCACACTATGATCAAAGTGCTAGAAATATGTAGATTAGTATAGGACACTGTCTGGTTTTAAAAACAATGTTGGATGTACTGCACAGTCATCTAACTACATTCACAATCTAGTATATGATACTCATAAAGTAGTGGAGGGGTGGTTTAGCAATGGCACAGAAACAGAGAAGAATGCTTCCATGTCATTGCTGTGTGTTGAAAAAAAAAAAAAAAAAAAAAAAAAGATAAAATTGCATAAAATTGATTGCACTATCAACTGTGGTGCTTATTACAGTACATTGATGGTGTCTTTTTCATCCCATCTGTCCACTTGTACAATGTTGATTACCACATAATGAAGGACTGACATCACTTGTTTGAGACAGAGAGAGAGTCTTAGTGGGAGCAACACCATCTGGGCATGGCCTGTACTGAAACAGTAACCATCTACAAGATTGCAATATGTGGAATCAATCGAAACGGAACACTCAGACATCTGCTACCACATCGCTGTGAAAGATGACTTTAAATGTTGAGGTCAATCAGCCACCCACCCTCAGACAGCTGTTTGGAAATGCTTCACAATGTTGCAAAACTCTTCCAGTTTCCATATGTCATGATGTCTTCCACATTTTCTTTTTTTTCCAATAAGAAACACCACCTCTGTCTTTTACTTTGATCATCCTGTATGTGTTGTGGAAGCAGCAGCAACATAATTTACACCATCCAATGTCCAGTTTTCTGTGA
Source organism: Schistocerca americana (assembly GCF_021461395.2). Taxonomy (NCBI): domain Eukaryota; kingdom Metazoa; phylum Arthropoda; class Insecta; order Orthoptera; family Acrididae; genus Schistocerca; species Schistocerca americana. The sequence continues at coordinate 544,208,595 of NC_060120.1, read as the reverse complement.
GAGCCAATGGATCAAGACATGTTATTGTCAGTTTAGAACCTGACACAGACCTTGAAGTCTGTGGTGGAAAAAAACAAAATTTACGGTGGTGTATGTAGCGCAGTAGGCAGTACAGTTGAAGAGGAATGGACATCTCTAAAAAGGACCATCACAGAAGTTGGGAAGGAAACCATAGGTACAAAGAAGGTAGCTGCGAAGAAACCACGGGTAACAGAAGAAATACTTCAGTTGATTGATGAAAGGAGGAAGTACAAACATGTTCCAGGAAAATCAGGAATACAGAAATACAAGTCGCTGAGGAATGAAGTAAATAGGAAGTGCAGGGAAGCTAAGACGAAATGGCTGCAGGAAAAATGTGAAGACATCGAAAAAGATATGATTGTCGGAAGGACAGACTCAGCATACAGGAAAGTCAAAACAACCTTTGGTGACATTAAAAGCAACGGTGGTAACATTAAGAGTGCAACGGGAATTCCACTGTTAAATGCAGAGGAGAGAGCAGATAGGTGGAAAGAATACATTGAAAGCCTCTATGAGGGTGAAGATTTGTCTGATGTGACAGAAGAAGAAACAGGAGTCGATTTAGAAGAGATAGGGGATCCAGTATTAGAATCGGAATTTAAAAGAGCTTTGGAGGACTTACGGTCAAATAAGGCAGAAGGGATAGATAACATTCCATCAGAATTTCTAAAATCATTGGGGGAAGTGGCAACAAAACGACTATTCACGTTGGTGTGTAGAATATATGAGTCTGGCGATATACCATCTGACTTTCGGAAAAGCATCATCCACACAATTCCGAAGACGGCAAGAGCTGGCAAGTGCGAGAATTATCGCACAATCAGGAATGCATCGAAGCTACTTACAAGAATAATATACAGAAGAATGGAAAAGAAAATTGAGAATGCGCTAGGTGACGATCAGTTTGGCTTTAGGAAAAGTAAAGGGATGAGAGAGGCAATTCTGACGTTACGGCTAATAATGGAAGCAAGGCTAAAGAAAAATCAAGACACTTTCATAAGATTTGTCGACCTGGAAAAAGTGTTCGACAATATAAAATGGTGCAAGCTGTTCGAGATTCTGAAAAAAGTAGGGGTAAGCTATAGGGAGAGATGGGTCATATACAATATGTACAACAACCAAGAGGGAGTAATAAGAGTGGACGATCAAGTACGAAGTGCTTGTATTAAGAAGGGTGTAAGACAAGGCTGTAGCCTTTTGCCCCTACTCTTCAATCTGTACATCGAGGAAGCAATGATGGAAATAAAAGAAAGGGTCAGGAGTGGAATTAAAATACAAGGTGAAAGGATATCAATGATACGATTCGCTGATGACATTGCTATCCTGAGTGAAAGTGAAGAAGAATTAAATGATCTGCTGAACAGAATGAACAGTCTAATGAGCACACAGTATGGTTTGAGAGTAAATCTGAGAAAGATGAAGGTAATGAGAAGTAGTAGAAATGAGAACAGCGAGAAACTTAACATCAGGATTGATGGTCACGAAGTCAATGAAGTTAAGGAATTCTGCTACCTAGGCAGTAAAATAACCAATGATGTATGGAGCAAAGAGGACATCAAAAGCAGACTCGCTATGGCAAAAAAGGCATTTCTGGCCAAGAGAAGTCTACTAATATCAAATACCAGCCTTAATTTGAGGAAGAAATTTCTGAGGACGTACGTCTGGAGTACAGCATTGTATGGTAGTGAAACATGGACTGTGGGAAAACCGGAACAGAAGAGAATCGAAGCATTTGAGATGTGGTGCTATAGACGAATGTTGAAAATTAGGTGGACTGATAAGGTAAGGAATGAGGTTCTATGCAGAATCGGAGAGGAAAGGAATATGTGGAAAACACTGATAAGCAGAAGGGACAGGATGATAGGACATCTGCTAAGACATGAGGGAATGACTTCCATGGTACTAGAGGGAGCTGTAAAGGGCAAAAACTGTAGAGGAAGACAGAGATTGGAATACCTCAGGCAAATAATGGTATTTGTCTTCGATATATCTGATGTGGTAATATCTTATCGAGTTCTCTACCAGGTAATATTAGCAGAGTTTTTATAGTTCATAGATATTTTCTGTTGGATGGTACAAAATAATGTTGAGGAAGAGAATGTTTGGGTGACAGACATGATGTCAGAGACACAGACCACCTTCAGCCTGCAATACCTGTATGTAGTTTGGGGATGGATCGTAATGCAGTAGCAGAATCCACATCCTTCTTCCACTTCCCGTAACTTCTGGTACTGTCTTTCCTACTATATCATATTGTAGGAGAAAGCTTTGTTTGGTGCTAGCCTTACTACCTGTACACAGCTGGCAGAGCTATCACAATATGTTCTCCTTTGCAAAGTGTGGTCAAAACATGGTCCTATCGCATTAACTCAGCTCAACTTGTTTCTCCACGGGATGCAGAAGACCTTAGATATAGCACTCTCTGACTTCTGTTCTGGTCTCACTTAAATTAGGGCAATCACATGGACAAAGCTGCAGGGAGGGTGGGGCACATAGTGAGGAGCAGCAACAAGATGCAGTGAGCTCCTATAAAAAACTGTGCTAAAGTTTTTGCTGTAGCAGATAGGTTCGAAAAAGATAACTCATTTCCAGATATGAGAGTGGAATGAATATTATTCACCAGTGGCTATGATCATTAAAAGATGTCTCCGTAGGGTCCAATGCAAGTATGTGGTTGAATGGATAGAGTTGTTTCCAAATCCCAGACAGCACTTCTACCGGAAACTGTAACGCTATCAGCGACTATTGTGTGTGCCTGTGGAAACAAGGCCACTTTTTATGCACGGTAACATAGTTTCGTGATCGTGTTTTTAATTTCGCAGTCCTTACGTGAAATGTATGTTGCCAGTGGTAGAATCCTTCTGTGGTCAGCTTCAAATGATGATTCTCAATAGTGTTCCTCAGAAAGAACATCATCTTCCTTCCAGTGATTCCATTTGAACCACCTAGTCAGTGTAACCCAACTGCTGCAAAAGTACTCACCATCACTCATGATCAAATTAATTAGCCTTTCAATTTGATATCAATGACCCTGCTTATTGGCAGGTGGAAGTGATCGTTTGGGCACCATGGAAATGTTTCTTGACTTGGAATAGTAACTTGGCGTTTTTTTCGTTGCAGCAATGTCTTTTAACAGTATCTCAATCTTACACCTACACACAACCATAGTAATAAAATCAGATGTGTTACCAAATTTATAAAGTGATACATAGTATAAAACTTATATTTACAAGTTCTCTGTGCTGTTACCTTAAGAGACTTTGTATGTTACTAGACATTTGGTTACCTTACAAGAGAGTTTGGAAGTGAGGATGCATCCTGTGGCAGTGGTAGACCTTGGCACGCTATCAGAAGCCACATTGAGTTTCATATGATGCATGACATAACAGTAAGTAAAAATTTTATCCTATCTGATGAGAAAATAGAGGATATGTAGCCTATACCATACTGTTACAGAATTTTCACAACAAGTAACAACACACTTACAAGTTGCGATACTCAGCAATGTGAAAAAGTGTGTTTGCCTCGATTTTTTCTGTCTTCAAAAATGACTTTTACGAAAAGGGGAAACCTGCATTTTGTGTGAGAATTTCTAGGTGTATTGCCTCAGATTGAGTAAAGTGGACTTTTTAAACTGGTGGGTCTATGTCGGGGTGGAACTGTTTAGGACTATCATACACGTCGAAGCTGCAGCTGCTTGTTTCACAGTGTACTGTGGCTGGCTGCAGCGGTCATCACAAGATGTTGACAACTGGAAGTAATGGATTAGCTCAGCTTCTGATGGGTACAAACAATATGCCAAGCTGTCTGATCTTGTCCATGGCAGTGAGGGCTCTCGAAATGACCAGTGTGTTGGGTGAGTGTGACAGAAGTGGACACATGTGTTGCATGGGAGAAGATTCGAAATGGTGGGTGTTTGCACTGGACAATTGATAACATCTGAATTCCTACCACTCCAATCATCCCCAGATGCTCTACATGGCTGGGAGTGGTGCACTCTGGCATACACATGTGTTCATGATTATGTCTGTGGCTGCAGTGGTAGTTTTCACTGATCACTGAACGTCAGCACTGGCGGTGTATGAGGGGACGGGGACGTTGTGTGTCAACATCTGGGAGGTGAGTGTGCAGGATGTGCAAATCTATTCAGCAATTTCTGGGGTCCTGCCATGACAATTACTGCTATGGATTCAATTGTGGTTTAAGTGTGTCACGTCTAGTGCTTCTTAATACATCGCAGTGGACTCTGTCTTGCAATGGTACTTGCTGTTGTCTATGTTGTATCATGTGGTAGACCCTTCCTCATTCTTCTGAATGTATCAGAGAGAACCAATCTAGGAATTCTATAGTGCTTTAAAAACTGAATTGTGACATCAAATTGGCGATTGATAGCAGTCTCCGACATCTAGCCATGAAAACTACTGCTACAGACTCGATCGCGGTTTAAGTGTATCTTGTTTAGTGCTTCTCAATACGGGGCAGTCGACTCTGTCTGTCAGAGGTATTTGTTGTTGTTGTTACTATTCCATCACATGATAGACCCTTGCTCTTCCTTAATAATCTAGTGGAGAGGTCCAATTTAGAAATTCTATAGTGCTTTAACAATCCAACAGCAATGACAATTTCCTGACTGATGAGTTTATTGTTTTTAATAGTTCTATTATGAGCACACATTTGTCCAGCCCTTCCTGCAAATTGTTTAAAGACATAGCATGCAACTGAGCTGAAATTTGAAATTTTCAATTAATAAGTCAATCAAATTGATAGAGTGGGAGGGGGCTATTCGAATAACTCGGGCCTGAAAGTGTACCTATATCAGCAATGGGGAGAGATGGAGGTTTTCTGAGGGTTTGGGAGGAGATGGAGGAATGGTGGGGAGAGGTTTCCCAGGAGGACAGATTAACCCCAGGGATCATAATCCTCTTAGCAGAACAATAGGTTAAGAACCTGTCAATCAAACGAGAATAATAGGTTTGCGCCAGAATGTATACTTGCCCCTGAATGTAGACAACCTGCACTAACTAATTTCACTGTTGCCCCCCTTGTTCCACAACTTGTGAGTACCAATCAATGTGTACCACCTTGTAGAGACAAAATTCGGGATTTTTTTTTCCACTTGTTGCTTTGTTTTGCTTCCTGTTAGGAAACAAGAATATGCATATAGGTCCTCTTTTTATTATGTCAGAGGCCTAAGGTATAAACCTATATGAATGAAAACAACATTGTACAACATACTCTATACCTGTTATCCAGTGGGATCAAGTGGCCTTACTTTCTGCAGAGGACACTTCTCTTTGATGCAAATTAGAATTGTAATTGACATCAATATAAGAATGAGTCAACTGGCAATTCTGACAAGATGTATTCCAGTCACAAACTAAATGTGACTAATGAAATTGGACAAAGACTGTACTAACATATGATAGTGCCCATGTTCAAGTATGTAAAAAAAAGGAGAGTGCTTACTTGATTTATGCTAAACATGAACTGTATATGAACGAAGTCTACAGCGCAAATCTTTAAGTTAAATGATAAAACATTTCATATGAATGTGATCAGTGATGAAAAGAGATGCACTGTGGGTGCCTCTCAAACTCTTTACGTGAATGGAAAGACATTCAGTTATTAAATAACTTTAGAACTAAATAGAATAACAACCAAAACTGATGTAGGTATGAAGTTACATAGGAAAGCGTGTGTGACGTCAAAAATTAATGGTACGGACTGTTATCAGTGCAGTGGCCGATAATCAATGTTTTCAAATTGTTGTGCCATAGTGCCACGCAGTAAAAAATAACAGAATGTTGACCTTGTGAAATGAAATCGCGTGCGTCACTTATAGACAGGATAAACAGTGAATTGTGATGCAGTGTGCATCATCAATTACAGTACTTCTGCCAGAATTAAGCTGGATTACATAAGAAAGCACAGACATACACAAACATAAAAATATTAAAAACTACGAGCAAGTGAAGTGTGAATCAGAATGAACACTAATCCCTCACTTGCAGGCTAGCACTGATTATGCTTGTTCACTTTTTTCATGCAATTTGATGGTATGAGCTCCAGAGGAAGCTGCAGCTGGACTTCATACTGTGGAGTGCGGCACAGGTCTCTGCCTTCCTTTCTCACAGCCAGATCACATCTGCAGCCACAGACAGCATGCTCCCAATCGGCATGCAGCGTGAGCTATCATCGACACCGCATAATAATGTAAAACAAGAATGAGGACAGTAAATCTGACAAGAGCATTACTAATTTTCTGTACAAAATTGACATTTATTTTCATTCAGACTTCGAGATTATCCAGAACATTATAAATGAACTGATTTTTAACTTCAAGCATACTATTTTTCAAATGCAGGGCTACTTTTACACAAAATCTTGGACTGAATTGATGATCTTCAATGAATTTTGTAAACTTCATTAATGAATTGAGGTTTCTCAATTAATTTTCATAAATTACAAACAATCCTATGTATACCTTCACATCCTATTGACGTTTGTGGAAGGATACACCAACATAAAAATTTAGTTTGCTCAACACATGTCACGTGATGTAGTCTGATGTTAATGCTGGATTTTCCACAGTCCTGTAACCCAACTGGGGGAGCTAAGACAAATATAGTCCAGGAAGTCCACAAAGTATCTTCCGGACTATATCTACCTTGAAAACTCATCGTAGTAAAATACAACACTACTAAACACAGCAATGCTACAAGTATTTTCTGCAATAACGAAAACACTGTATTACACTAAATGAAATACAAAATGTATGTAACCTTGCAACCTCAAGTAATGTAACTGCAAATTAATGTACTCATGTATGAAAACTGATGTGACTATGTGTAATATACGAAATGAACTCGTGCCAGTTCAACAACTGTGGCCTGTTAAGCCAAAACATTTCATGTAAATGTCTTAAACAGTCCAGGGCGCTATGTGCTGTCTCCTGGTGTATTTTTCCTGGTGAATATACTTAAAAAGAGGACTACGACAAAGGCCATAAGCATGATTTATTACCTGTGTAGACAATGATTGAAAAAGACACTATATACTCCATTAATTTTCACTTGTCCGATAAAAGAGAAGACATTTTGGAGCAGTACCACTGACCTAGCAAGACACACTCTTCCTATATTCCATATTAAGAGGACCGTAATAAGTGTAAAAAATGGTTCAAATGGCTCTGAGCACTATGGGACTTAACTTCTAAGGTCATCAGTCCCCTAGAACTTAGAACTACTTAAACCTAACTAACCTAAGGTCATCATATACATCCATGCCCGAGGCAGGATTCGAACCTGCGACCGTAGCGGTCGTGCGGTTCCAGACTGTAGTGCCTAGAGCCACTTGGCCACCCCGGCCGGCTAATAAGTGTAATAATTGTTAATTTATCTATGTTTGTTTTCAGAATACAAAATGTTATTTGTTACTATGGAAATCATCTTTTATTTATAGATGAATTGCATCCTTTCCCGCAATTTTTAGAAGGTTTATTAGTTACAATCTTACCTTATAGTTATCAGCAATTCTACATCTACATCTACATTTATACTCCGCAAGCCACCCAACGGTGTGTGGCAGAGGGCACTTTACGTGCCACTGTCATTACCTCCCTTTCCTGTTCCCAGTCGCGTATGGTTCGCGGGAAGAACGACTGTCTGAAAGCCTCCGTGCGCGCTCTAATCTCTCTAATTTTACATTCGTGATCTCCTCAGGAGGTATAAGTAGGGGGAAGCAATATATTCGATACCTCATCCAGAAACGCACCCTCTCGAAACCTGGCGAGCAAGCTACACCGCGATGCAGAGCGCCTCTCTTGCAGAGTCTGCCACTTGAGTTTATTAAACATCTCCGTAACGCTATCACGGTTACCAAATAACCCAGTGACGAAACGCGCCGCTCTTCTTTGGATCTTCTCTATCTCCTCCGTCAACCCGACCTGGTACGGATCCAACACTGATGAGCAATACTCAAGTATAGGTCGAACGAGTGTTTTGTAAGCCACCTCCTTTGTTGATGGACTACATTATCTAAGGACTCTCCCAATGAATCTCAACCTGGTACCCGCCTTACCAACAATTAATTTTATATGATCATTCCACTTCAAATCGTTCCGCACGCATACTCTCAGATATTTTACAGAAGTAACTGCTACCAGTGTTTGTTCCGCTATCATATAATCATACAATAAAGGATCCTTCTTTCTATGTATTCGCAATACATTACATTTGTCTATGTTAAGGGTCAGTTGCCACTCCCTGCACCAAGTGCCTATCCGCTGCAGACCTTCCTGCATTTCGCTACAATTTTCTAATGCTGCAACTTCTCTGTATACTACAGCATCATCCGCGAAAAGCCGCATGGGACTTCCGACACTATCTACTAGGTCATTTATATATATTACCAGAGAGAGAAGTGAGAGAGTATATATATATTATATATATTTGTGCCAACTCTGCCCGACACCCTTTCATAGGTAGCACGATTCTTATAATATCCCTGATATCCACAAAGGGCAAGGATCTGCATTGCTTGAAACCAAGCCTCACGAAGGACCACGCATAAGGCAGAGGAAGTGTTTGAAAGATGTTGTAGCTCAGCCAGGTGGTGGAAAAACTACTACAGTTCCACAGGAGAATAATGTTTACAATGTATTGTGAGGTCATGAAGGGACCAAGAAGGCAGGCTATGCCCTATGGTCACCTGCTGCAAATGGTTCAGGGGTTTCACATTGATATACATAGGTTTCAGGTTCCATTGTGTGGTGCGAACTGGCGCCTCAGGGGCTGCCAGAATCTGCCATGGCCACAGGAGTGGAACAGGTGGGATCAGATGGTGTGGTGGCCGCCGTGATGACCTTCTTGGAGGATTTTTCTTGTCTTTCCCCTTCTTAGATGTTTTCGATGATGGCGAGGGCTTCTTTGAATCAGTTTCAGGTAAAGATGATCATTGCGAAGCCCTGCGACCAGCAGCCTGTGGCTCCTTCAGCCACTGACTAGTAGCTCGTTGGAGACCTGTGGAAACCTTGGAAGGAAGTGTCCTGAACGATCCCTTCCTGGCAAGAGAAGCTGGAGGAAGCTGATTTGTCTCTAGCTGAGAGGTAGGGAACAATGTCCCTGGTGGGTGGGAAGCCATCAATCCCAAAGACGTGGTTGAGTGGCCCTGACAGCCTCCTGTAGGTGGTGTAACAGGTGGGAGCACTGTCACCAAAAGGGGCGAGGTTGTCGTAGCTATAGCACATGACATCATTATACATGCTGGGTGCAACTGCCCATACTACTTCTTGGCCTCTTGATAAGTTAGTCAGTCTTGTAATTTTTGTATTTCCTTCTCTCTCTGGTAAACAGCGCTATCTGTGAGCACAGAGAATGGTATTTTCCACAGCTGACACAGATGGGAGGAGTGGCAGACGGAGCATTCGCATGCAGCACTTGTCCACAATCTCTCCAGATAGCCCTAATACTGCAGCACAAATACATGTGCCCCAATTTCAAACAGTTTAAGCACCACATGTAAGGGGGTGGGGGTGGGGGAGCAATACAGTATCAAGATGAAGGCACTGATAGTGACCCTATTGTCCTTTGGCCCCTATGTACACCCCATCGCTCCAAGTTGGCGCGTAGCTGATCATTGGATTGTAAGAGGAAGTCTCAGTGGAAAATGAAGCTATTTTTGGTGTTCATCGCTCATCTAGCCCAGATATTATTGAGAATACTTATTCAGATTATGCATTTATGAAAATATTAAAAGTGCCTCAGTCATTATTTTCATTTTCTGATGCAAATTTTGCCACACAGGGCCACTAATGTCGAGTACATTTTTTTTTTTTTTATTTATTTTTTTTTTTTTTTATGCAGGGCCATTACAGAGAAAGCTATAACTAAATATGCTTCATGCAAGGAAAATTAACAAACTAGTGTCCTACTAACAAATATACATACATACAAACCTCTCAAGTTTCGACCCCTGAGATTAAAAGGGATCATGTTCATATGGTGATTTTGCTTTGGTGTGAAATAATATATCTGCATGGTAATGTAACTTCAATAAAGGGAAATAATTATAATCAATTATTTAGTACACCAAAGTGTTGGGTGTAATAAGTCCACATATAGACACACGCACAATTCCACTACAACCAACAGACCTGAACTTCTCGACTCAGCACATAACAAGTAATCAGTAATAAAAGACTGTTTCAGCATCACTGAATATTGTTGTAAATAAGAACATAAGGGACAGTTGGAAGATATTTCTACTTGGAAAGAGTGACAATAAAAAGATTTAATGACCTGAGTGGTCAAAATGAAAATTTCATTTCCAGCACTGCAAATGTTGTACATCAATGGACAAAGTTCAACACTCAGGCATCTACTGAGCAAAGTTGTGAGGGATAGAAAACACCCACCATGTTTTGACAGCCATGTTAGAAGGCTGCCACAAAAGCAAAAAGTACTTCACTCCAAATTCAAATGCAGCCAAAGCCTCACAGGCTAACAAAACCTGAATAAAACTAAAATTAGTGTAAGGGGAGTGACGTGTGAAGCATTCAACATATTTGAAAGTAAATTTCTATCTACCAACTAGACAGAAAATCCTAAGAAGCTATGGTCTTCTGTTAAACCAGTAAATGAATCAATGCCATCTGTCCAGACATTCTGTGACCATGACGGCATCGAAACTATCAATGACACAGAGAAGGCCAAAAGACAGAGTCCGCTAGAAAAACGTATACACTCTTTGTCAGGCCCTATTGAGATATCAGCTTTGTCATTCGATTTGAGTTATAGGTGTGTTGTAGTATGGTCTTTAGCTCAACAGATGTTAGTATTTTGATCTCGGTATTGAGAGAACCAGATGGCTGGAGCACGCTTGACATTCATGGAATGAAAATGTTTTGTGAAATGGTTTTGCAAGTTTGATAAAGCCGTTGAAGTGCAACGTCAGTGGAGGTGGGAGTCTGAAACAGAACCACCAATCCACCTACCAATTAAATGCATCACTGACAAGTTTGAATTGCATGGAACGGTTTGTGATATTCACAAAGGAAGATCAGGAAGACAGTGTACAGATACAGCTGGACGAAGAGGGCCCTTTGAGTTCCCTCCATAGTCGCCAGATCTAACATCTATGGACTTTTACTTGTGGGGAACTGTGAAAGATAACATCTATCAACATAAGCCAAGCACACTGGAGGAACTTTGCCAGGAGATTGCAGGGACATGTGCAGCAATCGTCACTGTAACATTGACTGAGATAGTTGTGCCAACCACTCGTCATTCTGTTATGTGTATAGCCACCAATGGTGAACATTTTGAACATTTAAACATTTAAAGTAACCATGTGTTAAACTGAAGGTTGTACAACATGTGTGATCAATTATTAAATGTAAAATAAATATGTAAGTAATAATTTTCATCCCTTAAAGTGTGTATACATTTTTCTGGTTGACTCTGTATTACATGTCCTTTTTCCAAAGCTATTTCACTGAGGAAGATTGCACTGTCATTCCTCCTTTAAATTGTTGCACAAATGTTAAAGGTTCAAAAGAGATAGAGATAAGTGACCAAGGGATTGAAAAGCCACTGAAACTGCTCAACAGAGGAAAAGCCACTGGAACTGATGGATTGGCAGTATGATTCTACATAGAGTATGCAAAAGAACTTGCTTCTCTTCTGGCAGCAGTATACAGTGGGTTACTTGAGCAGCATGTTCCTAGTTGGTTGGTTCAAATGGCTCTGAGCACTATGGGACTCAACTGCTGAGGTCATTAGTCCCCTAGAACTTAGAACTAGTTAAACCTAACTAACCTAAGGACATCACAAACATCCATGCCCGAGGCAGGATTCGAACCTGCGACCGTAGCGGTCTTGCGGTTCCAGACTGCAGCGCCTTTAACCGCACGGCCACTTCGGCCGGCATGTTCCTAGTGATGAGTCAAAAGTGCAGATCATTCCTATTTCACTAAGAATTGTTGAACAGACACACAAAATTATAGGCCTACATCTCTGTAGTAGAATTCTGGAACCTGTTTAATGTTCACATACTGTGACATTTCTGGAGACTGAAACTCTCCAACAGTAGGAATCAACATGGATTCCACAAACAATAATCACACTGTGTTCATTAATAAGACCCAGAAAACAGAAGATGCTGGTGCCTTGGTTGAAGTTGTGTTTCTGCTTGACTTCTGACAGACATCTGACAGAGTCTGCACTGCCACCTAATGTAAAAACTACAAGCATTTAGACTATCAGACCAGTTTTTAACCAACACAACACAGAATGTAATTCTCAATGGAGAGAAATCCTCAGATGTAAGAGTAACTTCGAGCATACCCCTAGGAAGTGTTATAGGGCCATTACTTTTCACAATATACACTGGTGTCGAAAACTAAAGTGTCTTGTGTGTAATTCACCGTATAATCATAAAACCTATCAACACATGTCCTTACAATCATGTTCTGCATGGAAAATGTCATTCCAGTCAATGGACAAACACATCAACGATGATGTCAGGGCACCTATCAAACGGGATAGTGTTTTCTGGGTAGTCCCATATCCACAATTGCTTGTATACAATCACTGACAGTGCAATAGGGCACACAGAAGACACCTACCAGACACTCTGCAACAGAGAGCCAAAAGAAGAATGGAAGCAGCACAGTCACATACTAATGAGGCCTGATGGCTTAATGTGAATCATTCTGTTGTTTCTCGGGTGTGGCAACAATTTACTGAGACTGAAACAGTACTCCAAAGACCATAGCAGGACAGACCACATGTGATATCAGAAAGAGAGGACCATTATTTGGATGTAAGAACACAACAGTACCTCCTTAGCACTGCACGGCAACTGGCATGTGACCCCGCAGCATCCACTAGACATGTTGTATCGAGAAAACAGTGTACAGAGGGCTTTGGCAGAGTGGCCTTTATTGTTAGAGACATGCTGTTTGTGTACCTCTGATGCGTCTTCACAGAAGGCAACATCTACAATGGAATCATCCACATGCCAACTGGGTGGTTCACAGATGAGTCCCAATTTGGTCCGGAAAACGATTCTTGATGGATTTGCATCTGGAGGGAATGTGGAACACCATTTCGGGACCTACACATTATGGAAAGAGACTGATACTGAAGAGGATCCCTAATCTTGTGGGCAGGAATTACATTGACCACATGAACACATCTTCATGAAATTGTATGGGTGAATCTGCAAGGTTTAACTGCTGTCAGCTATTGTGACAATATTTGGGACCCCATGTGTAGCTGTTGCAAAGCAGACTTTGTACTGATGGACTATAATTATCAACCTCATAGAACAAAAGTGGTTGATGTTTTTAGGAAATGTAAGATATTGCACACATGGTGTGGCTTGTTCGCTCTCCCAGTTTCAATCCCATAGAGCATGTCTGGAGTGCACTAGGGAGACAGGCTGCATCATGTCAGCATCCACTAACCACTCTAAAAGAATTGCGAGCAACTCTTGAGGAAGAATATGTGTTATTGCCTCAACAGGAGATTGATGACATCATTCACAGCATGCCCCGTAGTTGTCAGGCTTGTATTGGTGCCAAATGTGGTCACACCCCACATATTAACCAGTTGTCACAATGCATGTGCAAATCCATTAAGTTGAAAAAAACGAAGAACTTTGTTGTTTTCCGTTATGCATATTGTAGTTGATTACATTCTGTACTGTTTCTACTTTACTCTCACCTGTTTATACTGTTTTATGGCAAAATAGAGACAACCTTGCAAAATTTCCATTTGTTGCTTTAATTCTGGACACCAGTGTACCGGGTGATCAAAAAGTCAGTATAAACTTGAAAACTGAATAAATCACGGAACAATGTAGATAGAGAGGTACAAATTGACACACATGCTTGGAATGACATGGGGTTTTATTAGAACCAAAAAAATACAAAAGTTCAAAAAATGTCTGACAGATAGCGCTTCATCTGATCAGAATAGCAATAATTAGCATAACAAAGTAAGTCAAAGCAAAGATGATGTTCTTTACAGGAAATGCTCAATATGTCCACCATCATTCCTCAATAATAGCTGTAGTCGAGGAATAATGTTGTGAACAGCACTATAAAGCATGTCCGGAGTTATGGTGAGGCATTGGCGTCGGATGTTGTCTTTCAGCATCCCTAGAGATGTCGGTCGATCACCATACACTTGCGACTTCAGGTAACCCCAAAGCCAATAATTGCATGGACTGAGGTCTGAGGCCAAGCATGATGAAAGTGGCGGCTGAGCACACGATCATCACCAAATGATGCACGCAAGAGATCTTTCATGCATCTAGCAATATGGGGTGGTTCTAATAAAACCCCATGTCATTCCAAGCATGTGTGTCAATTTTTACCTCTCTATTTACGTTATTCTGTGGTTTATTACGTTTTCAAATTTATATTGACTTTTTGATCACCTGGTGTATAAATAGCCTAGTGAATAACATTTGAAGCTTTTTGTGGATGACGCTGCTATATACAGAGAAGTCACAATGCTAGAAAGTTGTAGCAAAATACAGGAAAACCTGCACAGGATTGACACTTGGTGCAGGGATTGGCAGTCGATTCTCAAAAATAAACAAATGTAACATATTGCGTATAAATAGGCAAGCACACTAATTATTGTATAATTTCACAATTGCAGAACAATCACTGAAAACAGTCACATCTATAAAATATCCAAGAGTATCCTCATGGAGCAATGTAAGGTGGAACAACCACATAAGAGCAATCACAGGTAAGGTAGGTGCCTGAGATTCATTGAAAGAATCCTCATGAAATGTAGCCACCCATAAAAGAGGCAGCTAACAAAAGCCTTATTTTACCTATGCTTGAGCATTGCTTTTCAGTTTGGGATCCATACCAGGTAGGATTGTTAGCGGAAACAGAGAAGATCCAACAAAGAGCAGCATGTTTCGTCATTTCATATAGCAAGTATAAAAGCATCATAGAGATGTAGAGGCAGCCTACATCAAGATGTGCTTCACTGTTAATGTTCCCAGAGTGTTTGTTAGTAGAAGAGTTGCTTCCTCCTTTGTATATCTCATGAAAAGACGATGAATGCTATTAGAGTTATTCAAGTCCACATGTAGGCTTACCAGTAACGGTTTTCCCACAAACCATTCACAATTGGAACAGGAAAGGGGAAAAAATGACAACGATAAGCAAATCATACCCCACCACACACCATAAAGAGTTTGCGCAGTATAGATGTGGATGGAGATTATATCAGTGCTGCAATCCAGCAATCCAAAACACTATCTGTTTGCATAACAGCGTGATATGCTCACATAATTACTTGCCCTGCAAGTTATTTTCAATCTCTGGTATTGTTTTCAATGATTCTTGATTATTTATTTTTAAGAAAGCTTCATATTAGTTGAATAACACAGAAAACGTATTGTAGATTTAAGCTCTATGTCCAGTGCTAAATTTTATACCTCAAACTATACCGTCACCATTCTCATCCTGCCATTTATGAAAAAGATGTCTTGCATTAGTTTACTGTTTACTTTGCACTTATGTTTACCCTTGTAATAGGGAATATCCAACATCAATTATGAAAGGCACAACTGCAAGCAATATGTCATATAGCAGATGAAACCACAACACCAAGTTTCCATTAAAATCAATACATATTGAACTTGTGGCTTGAGACAGTTTAACTTTCCAAGGAAACAAAGAATGACACCAACATTCCTCAAACTCATGCAATAACTGAAATAATGGTTGGAAAATTTCTCATCTTCTGAAAGAAAGCATCTTATAAGGTCAAGTGATCAAATTAAAAATAGTAAACAAAAAGCGTAAAACAAAAACTGAGGAAACTTTGCTGTCCCTAAAGACTACTTTGGGGTACCAGGACAATTTATTTGTTAAAAGTAGGAACTGTGCTATAAAAACTGGGATATATGGTCAAATGTATAGTTCTTTTCTTCAAAAGTACTGCATATGTATACCAAATAATACATATAATATCAGCATTCTTTTTAAGCTTTGAGTGTATAAATTTTGTTGTTCATACCATAACGATATAAACATTTTGAGAAGAAATATCTTTAAAAAATATACAGAACTCATGAAAACAATGTGTTCTTATAAAAATGACCCCAATAACAATGCCTAGTTTTACGAATGATCTATCAAATCTGAAAACACTATTTCTGTATTATGTAAAGAACATCTTGTGTATTTTCCTAAATTTTGTTGTTAACAAAATAATACTGTTGTGACTCGCCGATCTTTCAAAGTGCCGCTGCGCAGTTACGTGCATCCTCTACATGCAGTGCTGTGTGCCAGCCATGCAGCAGCAACGCCACCTAAGCGGCCAGCCAGCCAGCGGCTGCTAGAGTCGGACTCAGTTATGATTTGACCGTTAAAGTGCACACACGTCTTACTCTGTTTACTTGATCTGTGACTTTCACATATTGCGTCTCCCTTGAAATATATTTGTTCAACTTGAAGTTATAACAATTGGCGACGAGGTAGTGATTTTTCTTTTCCATCGTTGACCCACGTGTTTTCATGGCTACTTTGGAGCAACTATTGCAAGGTCTCATAGAACAGCAAATGCTTCTCACAAATGCGATTCGTGATTTCGTCGCAGCATCAAATGCAGGGCATCTCTCATCGTTGTCTCTACCTCCGTTTCCTCCTTACGACAAGATGGCAGAAGACTGGTCTGATTCCGAAAAACGTCTTCGACAGCACTTCTTGGCATTTCATGTCGCGGATGAACAAACATGTAAGTCTCTGTTCCTTTCATGGATTTCACCTCAAATGTATTGGTTGTTGTCGCAATTGGCTCCTTTGAAAGATCCTGCATCTTTGTCCTTTGCTGAAATATGCTCACTTCTGTCCGTCTATTTTCAAAAGCAAACGCATGTGGTAGCCTCTCGTGATGCCTTTTATTGTTGTCAAAAACAACTAAATCAATTCTATCGCGCTTGGGCTGCTAAACTTCACGGCCTCTGTAGAAAGTGTCAATTTGTTACTGAAGTTTACAAAGAATCCTACGCCAATTCCATGGTACGGGATGCTATTATCCGATCGGCGCCCGACAAAGAAGTTAGGCAACGTGCCCTTCAGTTGGCAAATCCGACTCTAGATGAAGTCCTATCCATCACTCAGTCTTTTGAAATTTCTCGCACCACTGGAGCGCAAATAGAGGCATGGGGCGACATCGGGGAAATACAACCTCGGTGCGTCGTTGACGAAGCGTGTGGCATGTACACGCTGGCCGACGTGGCCGCAGTACGCTCCCAAGCGCAGTCTCGGCCTAACCGTAAACAAACCTCTAAGAAACTGCAGCAAAACCCAGGGCAACTTCCTTCATGTCCGCGGTGTTTTACGAAACATTCACAAGAAGATTGTCCACAACATTGGACCGTGTGTCACAAATGCAAAAAAAGGGTCATGTGTCATCCATTTGCAAATCCGACCGCATACATGATGTTCATGAAAATGACACTGATTATGATTCTGTGTTGTCTGTCAATTGTACTTCTTCCCTTTCAGGGAAGTTATTCCTCACTGTCCAAATACTTGGTCGAGATGTTCGCATGCAGGTGGATACTGGTTCTGCTGCCACTATCATCAATTCTCAGACGTATCTTCAGTTGGGTCCTCCAATCCTGTCACCTGTCACTAGGCAATTACAGACTTACAATAAACAGAAGATTTCTCTCTTGGAACAATTTGATGCTGAGGTATCTTACAAATCTGTCATTCACACTGTTCCCATATTTGTGGTCGACCATAGTAACGCGGAGAATCTTTTCGGTTTCGATGCCTTTCGCGTTTTTGGGTTCTCAATAGATGACTCTGTCAATATCATCTCTGATGCTATTCCTTATGCTCAATTAGATTCCTTGTCGACGACATTTTCGTTCCTTTTTTCTCCTGGGTTAGGCCGTGCAAACAACTTTGAAGCTCATATCACACTCAAACCCACTGCTTGGCCAAAATTTTTTCAGGCTTGGCCCATTCCTGTGACCCTTCATGACCAGGTCAAACGGGGGCTGGATCGTCTCACTGCTTCAGGGGTCTTGCTTCCTGTCACTTCCAGTGAGTGGTCCTCTGCTGTCGTTGTCGTTGCTAAGCCAAATGATGATATTTGTCTCTGTGGCAATTTCAAAGCCACTGAAAATGCTCAATGCCTTATCGACACTTACCCTATGCCTCGACCTGAAGAATTGTTCACTAAACTTGCTGGAGGCCAGTATTTTTCTAAACTTGACCTGTCAGAAGCTTATCATCAACTTCCTCTCGACGCTGCTTTCCGTCAGTTTCTGGTCCTTAACACGCCTTTCGGCCTCTATCAATACCAACGATTGCCATTCAGGGTTGCCAGTCCCCCTGCTCTCTTTCAGCGATTCTTGGAACAATTATTGCTCACTGCCCCAGGGTGTATAAATTACCAGGACGACATTGTCGTCACTGGCTCCACCCCTGACGAACATCATCAAAATCTCTGCACACTTTTTCATGTCTTACAGACTGCCAGTCTTAAGTGCAATCTTCAGAAATCAAAATTTTTTCAGGCGTCTATCATGTATTTGGGGTTTCAACTCTCTCGGGATGGTATTCTTCCGCTTCAGCAAACTGTCGCTGTGATCGACGCCCTTCCTCGCCCTACATCTGTTAACGAACTGGAGGCCTTCTTGGGGAAAATAGCATACTATCACAAGTTTTTACTGTCTGCTGCTTCGGTGGCTCAGCTGTTGCATCACCTGTTGGCGTGCCGTCATGTGTACTGGCCCAGCATCAACTCTGAAATCGCACACATGGTCGCTGCCTGCGGCCCTTGTGTGTCACAGGCCGCCACCCTGAAGTCATCTTTGTCACCGTGGCCTTCGCCTAAGAAGCCCTGGGAGCGTATTCATGCTGACTTCATGGGACCTTTTTTAGGTACTTATTGGCTTCTTGTTATTGATGCCTACTCTAACTTTCCTTTCATTGTCCGTTGCACGTCGCCTACCACCGCGGCAACCACCAATGCTCTAGCTCCCATTTTCCCTTTGGAAAGCCTGCCCTCTACTCTTGTTACTGATAATGGTCCGCAATTTGCTTCTTCTCATTTTGCAGATTTTTGTGCCCGTCACGGTGTCATACATGTCACGGCCCCTCCGTTTCATCCTCAGTCAAACGGTGAGGCTGAATGACTCGTCCGCACATTTAAGGCTCAGATGAGGAAACTCCTGACTTGTTCTGCTGCTGATGATGCACTTCTCCAATTTCTGGCTTCTTACTGTTTCACCCCCATGGGCGACCACAGCCCGGATGGGCTCTTACGTGGCCGACAGACCTCACGCTACCTCACGGCCACAGGTGCCTTCGCTTGGCCAGTTCACCGCCGACGACCTTGTATGGGTACGGAGATATGGCAGGCGGCCAAAATGGAGTCCTGGCCGCATCTTACGACACCGTGGCCAACGTCTGTATGAAATCCAGACAGACACGGGTGTTGCAGTGCATCATTTGAACCAGCTTTGGCCTCGTGTGCTGGCAACGCCTGTTCCAGATGCCGCTACACCACCTTCGGCTCTACCTGATGCTCGGGATACTGGAATGTCTCATTACCGATAACGCCGTCCTCTCACCATCATATTGGTGCCAGCACAAGAACTGACGCCACCAGGAGATGTGCCCTTGCAGGAACTAGATGACCATCGTCTGTCGGAGCAACTCTGCTCGCCTCCTTCTCCTATGGACGTGGACACATCACCCATGTCTCCTGTTATAACAACCAGACTTGCCGCAACGGGCAGATTGGTGCACGGGGCCGCAGCAGATTCGACCCCCATTTCTCCTGTCATCTCGACCTGTTATCATCAGGGACACTCCTGTGTGTACAGGAAGCCTCCTCCTTGAGACTTAATGGCCAGTCAAACAACACCTATGGACGTTAGCAATCTACAGGCCACCTCCATCAAGACCTGTGCAAAAACTTCAAAGGGGGGAAAAGTGTTGTGACTTGCCGATCTTTCAAAGTGCCGCTGCGCAGTTACATGCATCCTCTACATGCGGCGTCTGCCAGCCATGCAGCAGCAGCGCCACCTAAGCGGCCAGCCAGCCAGCGGCCGCTAGACTCGGACTCAGTTATGATTTGACTGTTAAAGTGTAGACACGTCTTACTCTGTTTACTTGATCTGCGACTTTCATGTATTGCGTCTTCCTTGAAATACACAGGGTGTTACAAAAAGGTACGGCCAAACTTTCAGGAAACATTCCCCCCACACAAAGAAATAAAATATGTTATGTGGACATGTCTCCGGAAACGCTTACTTTCCATGTTAGAGCTCATTTTATTACTTCTCTTCAAATCACATTAATCATGGAATGGAAACACACAGCAACAGAATGTACCAGCATGACTTCAAACACTTTGTTACAGGAAATGATCAAAATGTCCTCCGTTAGCGAGGATACATGCATCTACCCTCCGTCGCACGAAATCCCTGATGCGCTGATGCAGCCCTGGAGAATGGCATATTGTATCACAGCCATCCACAATACAAGCACAGAGAGTCTCTACATTTGGTACCGGGGTTGCATAGACAAGAGCTTTCAAATGCCCCCATAAATGAAAGTCAAGAGGGTTGAGGTCAGGAGAGCCGTGGAGGCCATGGAACTGGTCCGCCTCTACCAATCCATCAGTCACAGAATCTGTTGTTGAGAAGCGTACGAACACTTTGACTGAAATGTGCAGGAGCTCCATCGTGCATGAACCACATGTTGTGTCGTACTTGTAAAGACACATGTTCTAGCAGCACAGGTAGAGTATCCCGTATGAAATCATGATAACGTGCTCCATTGAGCGTAGGTGGAAGAACATGGGGCCCAATCGAGACATCACCAACAATGCCTGCCCAAGCGTTCACAGAAAATCTGTGTTGATGACGTGATTGCACAATTGCATGTGGATTCTCGTCAGCCCACACATGTTGACTGTGAAAATTTACAATTTGATCACGTTGGAATGAAGCCTCATCTGTAAAGAGAACATTTGCACTGAAATGAGGATTGACAGATTGTTGGATGAACCATTCACAGAAGTGTACCCGTGGAGGCCAATCAGCTGCTGATAGTGCCTGCACACGCTGTACATGGTACGGAAACAACTGGTTCTCCCGTAGCACTCTCCATACAGTGACATGGTCAACGTTACCTTGTACAGCAGCAACTTCTCTAACGCTGACATTAGGGTTATCGTCAACTGCACGAAGAATTACCTCGTCCATTGCAGGTGTCCTCATCATCCTAGGTCTTGCCCAGTCGCGAGTCATAGGCTGGAATGTTCTGTGCTCCCTAAGACGCCGATCAATTGCTTCGAACGTCTTCCTGTCGGGACACCTTCGTTCTGGAATTCTGTCTTGATACAAACGTACCGCGCCACAGCTATTGCCCTGTGCTAATCCATACATCAAATGGGCATCTGTCAACTCCGCATTTGTAAACATTGCACTGACTGCAAAACCACGTTCGTGATGAACACTAACCTGTTGATGCTACATACTGATGTGCTTGATGCTAGTACTGTAGAGCAATGAGTTGCATGTCAACACAAGCACCGAAGTCACCATTACCTTCCTTCAATTGGGCCAACTGGCGGTGAATCGAGGAAGTACAGTACGTACTGACGAAACTAAAATGTGCTCTAACATGGAAATTATGCATTTCCGGACACATGTCCACATAACATCTTTTCTTTATTTGTGTGTGAGGAATGTTTCCTGAAAGTTTGTCCGAATCTTTTTGTAACACACTGCATTTGTTCAACTTGAAGTTATAACAATTACTATTCAAAAATGTTGAGTAACCATTCAAATTTTAAAATGCAGATCTTTCAGAAACGCAATGTTACTGTTATGTAGCAATATTTTCCTGTATTATAAAATGTATACTTCTATTAGAGAAGTATTTCCATTGATGAAATATTTTATTTATAAAATTGGAGTTTCTAAAAGCACCATGGCAGGCTTTGCTGCCAAACCAGGAGAAAATGCACATCTAAAAATCTTGATGGGCATTTCTATGAAAAAACAGAAACTGCAATCTGAAAATCTGCTCCAGCTCCAACTTACTATTAATATCATTTTAAGAATATGTAGTAAATAGTTACATGAAACAACATCATTGGCAGGTGTGGACTTGCATATGTACTACAAGACACATTTTAACTTGCTGTATGACCTTAATCAATGAAATAGTTTTATTTGTACATCTTATTAAAATATTCATGTTGTGCATGTATTAATCAAATGGGTCAAGTGGTACATCATGTAATTATAAAATTCACTGTTTGGATGGTATGTTGATAATGGAAACTCATGTTAAGTTGATGAACATTCACAAAGAGTTCATCTTCAACACTTAAGTAATTTGTGGCTGAATACAAATGTGATCTTATTTCTGTTGAAGATGATTCACTTAACATGCATCCCAAAACTGTAACCACAGACAACAACATTAAGAAAGTGCACAGTTTTGTTATGAATGATCTATAATTATAGTGTTATTAGACTCATAACACCATAGCCATAACAAAAGAGAGTGTTGTGCATATTGAATGAAGAATTAAGTAGGAGAAAGTCTTGTGCAAGGTGTGTGCCACATTTGTTGGATGCTGATCAATGCGAAAATGAACTTTTCGGTTATGTTTCATTTATTCGAAAAAAGAATCCAACAGATTTTTTGCCAACTTGTTACTGCAGAGAGATGTAGCACCCTCTGGAGATTTGGCACCCTCTGATTTCTATACTCTACATTTAAATGATTTTGTCAATGGATAAATTTTGATTCAAATGAAGAGGCTATGACAGTTGTAGGTGTATTATTTTGCAGATCTACAATCACATGTCAGCAATGGAATCTATTCATACAAAAAATTGAAAACTATGCAATGATCTAAAAGGGGACTAAAACCAAATGCATATTTGACATACAAAGTATTTAACTGCTAGACTGAGAATGTTTCGCCTTTTCCTCATACAGCCTCAGAAAGTTTTTGAGACCATTACATGTACAAGGTTGTGAGGTCATCAAGCATTAAGTAACACAATTTCTAACTAGTACAAATTTGTGAGACATAAATCCAAAGAACATACAACAAAAACAGCCTATGTACAAGATACACTCAATCTATGCATGCATAAACAATGGTGATTGATATTGTAGATATTTTTGGAAGTCCATAACCGCAGACTGCTGTGGTTCTTCAGATGCCTGAAGGTTTTGGAGTTGCCTATGAGTTGGAGTGTAAATGCCTGTAAGACTACTGCCACAGAAGGTCAATATTATGAATATGTAAAAGACAGGAATAACAGAGTTCATGATGAAAGGGCATACACCCAAGCATGAGTGTGTGGACCTAGAGTGCCAGTGCATACACTATAGAAGGATCATGATCACAGAAATGTAACTCAGTTGGTGGCATATACAAATAATGTATTAATTGTCAAAACTGGTTGTTCATATGTTACTTGTTATAATTGGTTGTTCAAGAATAAACATGTCATTTTGTGCTTTCTGGGCTCAGACATAGTATGTAAGTATTAAATTGCCGTTGGCCTCTCGAAAAACTATAAACATATTTCTGAAAGCCATACAGTCAATGAAGTGGAAAATCAAAATGCATTACAATAAGAAAAAAATTGGGTAACAAGCTATGTACGTGCTTTTCAGGATGACCTCAGGAATGACATAAATCATACAGAGAATGCAGAGAGAATAAGAATAAATGTGATGGGCAAAATCACCTGTCATAATCAGACAGTTATATCTACATTTAAAAGTGCAATTCTTCCATTTTTTCAATGTAGGTCATGCTTGAACAGACCACACATGAATGACTTAACTGCTGTGACAGACATGCACAATATTTCAATGATGGTCTACGTTGTCAATAGCATTTTAAAAGACTGATAGCTGGAAGCTGGAGCAACTACACATCCCCTGCTATGATATTTTCTAGAAATGAAAACGTTCAGCAACAGCTGATTCGTCAAACTATCTGCACTATGTACACCATTAGTGTTGATTGTAATATTCCTCCACTGAAGTTTCACTAAGATCGAAACATATCTGACTGCACTGGCACTCTCCTAACTTAGAGAGATCGGTATCTTCTTTTAGACTATCTAAGGGTGGTCAAATTTTGGGTTCAGGAAACAGTCCTATTTGAACTGACTTAGGATTATCCTGCATCTTCAGAACTTGTAGACACATGGTCACTGGTCCAACCTGGAATGCATGTCAAATTTTTTGGTCAGTATCCCAAACATTCCAAAAAGGGTAACAACTGCCTTAGTTTGATTGGTATGTTGTAAGCATTCAACAAAATGTGAGCTCTAGAGACCAGTATTTTGAAAATACCATTTCTCTCTAGAGTACACCAATGACTGTCAGATTTTAGGAGATGTCATCATGTGTTAGTTTATTGTACATGCTGTGTCCCATAAGCTCTCATACCCGAAAATTTTAAGTGAAGTAACTGTGTTCCTAAATATTTGCAGTTGGACCTTTGAAAGAGAGAGACTTACAATAGCCACTTTTTCAGACAGCAGCCTAACTGTGCTCAACATATATGTTATCATATACTAAAAAATTAATCATGAAAGATGGTAAGACTCTTCTGGAATAAAAGATGACATCCTGTAACATGGTTTATTTAACTTCCAGCAACAGAAACATCCCAAACTGTACCACACTCATTCACTTTGATGGAACTGACAAATTTCAAATCTCAAAAAGCCACAGATGATTCATGATTCCTGTTTCAATTAAATACTCCTCTCAATGCACTGTTAAATACTTTCTTTCTTAATTTTGTGCATTCCAGTCTCTCAACTCTTTCACTAGATGTTCACTCAGCCAACTCTGCCCCACTATTGCCTTCACATGTTCATGCTGAGTTGCATTGTTGGCATTACACAACAATGCCCTGTACAGTGATGGCTTGTGCAAGATCTTACCAATGTGCTACAACATTACAAAAATAAACAGATTGTGTTTGACTATGTCATCAGGATAAGCACTACTTAATATTAATGCAGTATTAGCTTTACCTACATCAGTAAGATCAAGTATGTTGTTTATATGTTTATGTTTCCCCATGCATTTTCTATTAATGCATTAATATGTCCTAGATCTTTCACTCCCCCTGTAGCCCATGCATCACTGTTCCCCAATAACAAACATCAAAAGCAAAAATGTTCATAGATCCAACTCTTTTGATACACTTTCATTCTAAAATTCCCCATTTACTTTTTTTTTAACATCACTTACAGCCTTTTGACTTAACTGGGTAGTAATCATAACTAAACTGAATATATTAATTTTACATGTATAAATTGAACTGTTTAAATTATTTAAATTTTATAATTAATAGTTTAAAAATATAAGGGAGGAAGGTGGGGAGGTTGGAAGGGGGGGGGGGGGGCAGCAGCGAGAATCAAACACAAGCTGATGAACTGCCAGTCTGTGCACTTGCCCATTGCACCATGGCACCAATATGTCAATAATTCCTATGACCCACTCAGGCAAAATATTCTACGAACTTGAAAGCAGCATCTAGTTGCTTCTACTCACATAGTTTGAGCCAAATCAGTGATCCCAGTTCTATGCCCTCCTATAGTTACATTTAAATTTGGAGTAGGTCTACCTAACTTTTTACCTGTCACTTTCTCTTCCAAAGATCTACTGGAAATGGACCTCTTTATCAGATTGTCTACAGAATTTGCCATGTTGTTTGCTCAATGCTTTACACACACTTTCAGAGAAAAATACTGACCTTATGCTGTGAGCAATGTAGCACCCTTAGTGCCAGCAGGGATAATGTCACATTAGAGCATTCACAGTCAAACAAAGACAGTTGCGCTCCTTCGCTGAAGTGATCATTGCATGGCTGAGCATCATTTCAGCACTCATCACTGTTTTCTGATATCATGGAGAGACCGATACAAAACATGTTTTCGTCTGTTTTATTGGCATACAAGTATGCATTTGAGGAGAAAAGGCATAATTTTAGTGCATTTTTTGACTCGCATTTGAAAAGAAATGGCATAATTTTAGTGCAGTATTTACAATATGCTGTAGACATTGGCACATGATCACTGGCTGCGACTTGCCATGCCCACCAGAAAAGGCAGGAGACTGCAGAAAGATCTAGAAGCTAAGGCTCGCCAGCTAGTGCCTGCTATTACATAGCTCGCCAGCAAGGATATCAATCAAAATATCTTTACAACTCCATTTAAAGTGCAACATGACCCAAGGTTCTGGTTAGCTTTCCCAAACTCTCTCCCCTTCCTAAACCTTGCTAGTCCTTTTTCTTCATTCCTCTTCCTTCCACTTCAACCCTTCTGCCAGTAGAAAGTGCCACTGGTTCTGAAAGCTTGGAGATTTCCTTAACCTTTATACATGTGTGTTCTCGTGCCCCCACTTGGTGAGTAAAAACTCATTATTTTGTTGATATTTAATTCTACTGATGTTTCTAATATGACAACTAGTGACCTATCCATCTGTCTATTATATGCTTGTAGTCTCAGTTTATCCTGGACTTCTTGCATTTCCTGTGACAGATATATCTGTATTAAGGCTTTTTCTAACTTGTCATACATCATCCTGTGTAAATTAAGGGAATCTGCCCAGCTTGTTACTCCTTCTTCCATTTGCCTCACTGTGATATCTACATTTTTTGTGTTTGTCAATATCTTAGGTAGTGCTCTCTTAGGCCTACACAAAAATGTCATTGGGTGTAGTCTCCCTCCTGGTCTGAATCTGTCGAGCTCAAAAGCATGTACTTACTACAAACCAGTTAAAACTATGTTGTTTGCCCCCATACTGATGTTTCCAGCTTCTTTCACTTCAGCCATCACAGTGCCAGCAAACATAATTAATTCCTTGTTGATCTTGGTAATTTTTGCCTCACTTCTTTCTCAAATTTCAGTAACCTTTTCTGCTATGGTTTTTGCCTCATCTCACACAGAGATTATCTGTGCACTGAGCTGGCCATAATAATTGGCACAACACTTTGCAACTGCTACATCATACTTCACTCTTAGATCATGCATGTGACTTGTTTCTTCAATCTTTCCTAACCGTTCCTCAAATTTCTTGTTCTGCTCTTTCCACTTGGTGATAAATTTTGCTTATAGAGTTTTTACTTGTCTTGTCTTCGCTGTGTTTTCCCCAATCTTTTTTCTCCATTCTAGTTGAGCTTTCCTCTATCTCTTTCTCTACTTTAGCTGTTCTCTTCACCTCACCCATTAATGATGGCAGGAGCATCTACATATCCAAACCCTCCTGATTTCCAGTACTTATCTGTGTAGGTGCTCATAATATTTTATTTCTTTTATTTTATCTTCTTGTCACAGTTGTGAAATTGCTGTACTACTGTCATTTCTCCTGTCTCATCCTTGAAATAAGATTCTGTTGCGCTAGTTCCCAACATTCTGTAATTCCAGAATCTGGATATACCTTTCTCTTTCAAAATAGATTCCCAGTTTGTATAACTCAAAATTACTATCACAGCCTGTCTTGATATTTTCCACCATGGGCCCGCCGCTGTGCCCGAGAGGTTCTAGCCGCTTCAGTATGGAACCGCACGACCGCTACGGTCGCAGGTTCGAATCCTGCCTTGGGCATGGATGTGTGTGATGTCCTTAGGTTAGTTAGGTTTAAGTAGCTCTAAGTTCTAGGGGACTGATGACCTCAGATGTTAAGTCCATAGTGTTCAGAGCCATTTTTCCACCATGCCTTCTCGTACTTTAGCCTCATTACTTTTTCCACACCTTTGAACATGATACATTGATTCATTCACAACATATGCATGAAACACACTTCTACTGAACAATGTTTCCACCAGCAATCCTACATGTAACGAACTATAACAGTAAATCTATTTGCAATACTTAGATGTTTTTCTGCTGGAGAAGGAAAACTCTGTGTGTTGCTGCCTCTGATGTGTCATGACGACAGTGCCTTGTACTACTGCAATTCATCTTCTTTCCTGCTTGACAATGGTGCTTGTTGTGTCACACACATGATACTTCTCCAGTATGTCAGTAACCATTGCTGTTCACCAATGTGGTACGTTCCCTATTGTCTTTTCCATAGTTCAGCACAATTCCTTTCTGCACTTACTGAATGCAAATATTGTGTAGTGAGATGGTATGCCACATGTAACCTCTCATCCCTCATAAATTAAAGGGAACTAATCATGTTCCTAAGGATTTGCAATCAGACTTTCACAAGAGACAGCCATGCTCCCATAGAAAATTAAACTACAGCCTAACTGTGCTTGATGTGTCTGTTATCATTTATTACAAAATTATTCATGAAAGACAGTAAGGTTCTTCTGGAATAAAAGATACAACAGAAACACTCCTAACTGCATCACACTCATTCGCTTTTTGATGAAACTTAAAATTCTGTAAATAATTCACACTGAAAATGTCTTGAATGATTCAATATACCTATTAATATTAAACATTCCTCTCAATGCACTATTGAACACTTTCTATCTTAGTTTCATATATTGAAGGCAGGAGACTAGAGAAAGTTCTATAAGCTAAGGTTCACCAGCTAGTGCTTGCTGCTAGGTAGCTTTATCCCCTTGGGTGGAGAGGTGGCTACAGTGCCAGAATGGCTGTATAGCAGGTTGATGAAGGTCCAGAGAGATGTGGCAGTCGAAATTAATGCTCTATTTTCCACTCATACATTGGTACTGCAACATTCCATGGGAAGAGAGCACGGTGAGCAGCGAGATGACACCTAGCATCTGGCCAGCTGACTGTATCATGTGTGCCCAGCTTTGCTGCTGCCTGTGCTCAGAGTGTGGCACACAACCCTTTTGTGTGAGTCATGCCACAAACACCTGGATTCAGTGGTGCATAAATATGGCCGGGAATCTTGCTGTGGTATCCATCTCAGTGACGAATGACTACATCCTGGTGGCAATGGCATACAGCATGGAGATGCGCCTACTGTGGTGGTGAAGACAGATGCTGTGAATTGGGTACAGCCTGCTGCCCCCTGGGCAGGAGTCCTACTTGCTACTGGAAAAATGTGCAGAACCAATTGTACTGTGGAACTATGACTGGAGGGTGGACTCAGTGCAGGAAGCTGGTACCATGATAGAGACCCAAACTCGTGACTGCTTATGGTGGCTCCATGTGTTCTCCTCACCTGGTATAGCCCCCACATTCAGATAGAATTGCTGGGCTGTGAATGAAACTGCTACAAAATGGACAGCTTTTATGTTCAAGATAGCTTTGCACCTACTATACCAATGTGCCACTTCTAGTCATGTACTCGGCAACACTGCTGAAACCTACTGATGGAGAAATCCCCTTGCTTGCAGTACTGAAAGAACTGTGCATTACTGCTGTGTCAACAGGTTTCACAGACCAAGCCTGGTTCATTTCACAATAGCCTGGCTCGTTAGACAATAATTCCACTGCTCAGTTTCTACATCCAATGTGATGATACCTTGCTGCTGTACTTTACTACATAATTCACAGGTTTTCCCACAAATGATAGCAGCACTACACTAGTCCCCTCCACAGGAAGACCTGGCCTCCATGGGTCTCACTTTAGATCTATCTGGTACAGCATACCACATTTACAGAGAAAGTTTCTATTATAACAATGTCTGGAGGCTTAACCCACAAGGTTCAGAGACAGTAATTTAAGTTACAAACCTTACTTACTAGACATATTCTTATGCTACTCCACGTAATAGTCCATTAGTACTCCAGAACACACATCACATCATGTCTTTATACTACTACATCCTGTCAATCATGAGCCCTTGGCAGTTCTCTTTATAGATGTTCATTGCTTGTTCCATGGCCTGATTTCCTCTTAAATCATAGGGAATACTTCTCATCAACATTCAAACTACAATATTTCACATCCACTTACTATGGCTATTGTCACCTTGACGTATCTCCTTGTGGTGCTCACTCTCAAGGGCCCCACGCCCACATATTTCATTAGTAGACATCTTGCCATGTTTACAAATACACAATTCATAACTCTCCATTACACACTTCCAAACTAAAATGACACTGAAGAAATCTTTCTCTCTTAAAAAATTTTCCTTACATGTCACCTTTAATAATAGAAGGTCCAGCTCCATTAAACTCTTATGCTCAGCATCTTGTTTGGCTACCCGATGGTCTTGAATGCTTTGCCATGGAACATCATTCAGAGCTTTGTCCTGTGACAATAGTTCCCATTATGCTTGCCTAGAAAACACCTTCCCAAACCCACCTTCACACGTGAACCACATATGGCACAACATAAGACAGTTCTGTCACAGGTAGACCCATTTATCTCTCTCACTGCAGTGCTCAACACAGACTGAACTCCTTTCATAATGCTTGGCTTTTTGGTACTCCTGCTCTCCCCGAAATAACTTACTGGCACCTAGTGGCACTACACCATGTAAATTATGCCTTAGTGTACTTGTACATCATTTAACTGGTTTGTCCAATACAACAGACACACCATGTGACAGCTCTACACTGGCATCAGTTTCTCATCTCTGAACATTAACTTCACCATAATGTTTAGTCAGAACATTCACTTTCAGATTTGCTTTCAACCGTTCACCTACATTACACCCGTTGTGCACACTCAATTGTGGCTGTGCTGTAAGCAGCTAGCAGTGCAAATCAGCAGTTGGTTCTGCAAGTCCATGTCATTTGCACTATTGTAAATTGTGAACTTCAGGCGTGCACTCTTCGACAGATCCAACCTTGTTGATCCATTCCCTAATTACTTACATGTCTCCTCTTCCTTTTCCTATGTTCACCCTACTTCCAAGGAAATATTATGTGCCTTTACCATTGCCCTGGAGGTACACGCATCAGAGATGAATGTGATGTGGTGCACATGTTTGGCATGCCCCCGCCAGCCATGTTGGTGCATGCAAAAGGGAAGTTTCATGGAAGATCTATTAACAGCTTGCAAAAAAAAATTTCTAGTGTGACAGTGAGTTACAGTAACCTAAATCTCTTACTTCTTCCATTTCAATATGTTTCCCTGTGATGCTAAGCAGCCGCTGCCACAGTGGAACATTTTACACATACTTTAAATGACCCCATTTCTGCTGCGTGAAAACTCCCCCCCTCTTCCCCCTCCCCCTCTTTTCTTCTCTTCACAGTTGACCGGTTATGTCAGTATCAAGATACCCTTCTAACACTATGCAGCTCCCATTTCAGCACCACCTGCATAGCAACTTTTTACGTATCATAATAGATATCATTTCTTGCTGTAATATGCCTGTTCTTCTAAGAGGAAAATGTCCATCTTATCCATGGATGTACGCACTGTATTGTCATTTCTTGTACTTGTATTATATTGTTGCTGAAGATTTCACCTGCATATTGCAATCTTTCCTTTGGTCACTACCCCACCTTTGTATTTGCATATTTATGAAGCACATTAGATGCATTAATTTATCCTCATGCTCACAAAACCACTCCTGGATGATGCAAATTGTGGTCTTGGATCACAGAATAACCATTGGGGAATAAACATAGTCCCATGGGATAGACCAGATCAGCCAAAATGGTCATATAAATATTGGCAGAATAACAATCGGGCCAATGGAAAACCATAATAGGGCAGTCCAAATCATCACTGTACTCCCATCCAATCTCACTCCTAAGACATAAACTCAGCCAAAGTTGGAACAGTGTGATACAAGACTCATCCAACTAAATGACTTTCTTCCATTGCTCCATAGTACAGGTTTTATGGCTTTGGCACCATGTTTTCCTATTATGGGCATTTGCATCACTGATGAAAGGGCTTGGACTCCATCTCACACTGCAGTTTCCTACTTATGGAGCTCCCTCCATGCTGTTTTGGTGCTGATAGTGTTCGCAAATGTGACATTCAATTCTGCAGTGACTATTGTAGCTGTCGTCCTCTTCTTTTTCCTCACAATCTTCTTCACTGAGTGTCTCTCACGAACTCTCAACACACACTTTTGTCTGCATTGTGTCTTAGTGAATGATGTTTGTTTGCTTTTCCTGTAGGTGATAAAAATCTTCAATATGGTGCCTCTTGAAATACCAAATGCTTTGGTTACCCTGGTTATGGAAGCACCCACCATACGAGCACCAGCAATTTGCCCACATTCAAATTCCTTAGCTCGAACATAACACACACACAACTACACCAAGAATGACATATATATCATCTACAAAAATCATAAATTTAACAAAATTATGTAACAATTATTAAATAAATCAGCACCTTAGAATTTCCATGGACATATATATTATGGAGTCGGAAGAGATACAAGATTATTATACAGTATCTTCATATCTATATTACTAAATGACTAAAACAGCCAACTGGACTGAGCTGTAAGTTGCCTATCGAATGGCCAATAGGGTCAACAAAAATTTGATTTTCAGTGTTTCATATAATTGTTGACCAAGTTTAAAAATTTAAATTTCTGTGGGGACAGTGCTTATCATGATACTGACCATGCAGGTGGAAGGTTTTTGTGTTCGTGTGAAGCTGGGGGCTATACTGCCTGTAGCATAGCTGCTGGTAGTGTGTCCCAAACCAGACAGCACTCAGTGGATGAAACTGATGAAGCACCTCTCACAATGTCCAATCTCTTCCCCCAGCCTTTCCATAATCATTTTCTATAAGCATATTCCCTAAAAAGAATGCTTGACAAATGGGATGATGTGTCATAAACAGCCTCATAATTGCTTGGCAACCTCCCTGAATAATTGGACTTACACCAGCATGGGGCTCTGCTGGTGTTGACCTGATACATCTTCTGTCCTCATGAGAACAAAATGGGGAACAGATAAATACATTACATATGAAACTTAATGATACCTCAAAACCCAAACCCTGGGTGCTGAGCCAACTGAAGTTGTTTTCCAGAACTGGATTGAGGGACAGATCAGTCCAAGTAGTAAAAAATGACACTGAGAAATTCGACCATATCAAAATCAAAGCATGCCTGGGACTCAGAGGAAGAACTTCTAAGAGAACAAAGAGAAAAGGAAGGCAAAGAATGGTTTTCTATGTAAAAGTAGAGGGAATTAAAAGTCTTGGCTCCAAGAATTCCAAGGAAAGACTGCTTCAAAGTGAAGGGGATAAACACATCCCTTCTGCTTCTAGACATGGAATAAGAAAATGAGAGAAGAGTTTGTTACTCTCACTTTCCAGGATAACGAGATCCAATAAAGGCTTAGACAACAAACAGTGAAACTGAACTATAATACTGCAGTCTCAGCTTTTATGAAGTTGGTAATCCAACAGGGATTTCCACTTGCTGCCGTTGGATAAGCAGCAACCAGCAGCAACTCGTACTCTTAGTTCACTTATTTGTTTTATAGTTTAATTCTTAATTTCTTTGTGTGTTTTTGGGTACTTGCATAGTTTAATTCACAAATTTCGAGCATATTATAGTATTTGAGAGTTGTAGCATCATGTTTTAGTACCTGAATACCGAAAATTTCCATAGTCGTCAGTCATCTGTTTTTGTTTTGAACGGCCAGTGTCGGTTGGTCACAGCCCATGAGCTCCCTGCCACTGTTGGATAAGCACCAGCCAGCAGTAAGTCACACTCTTAGCTCACTTATTTGTTTTATAGTTTAATCCTTAATTTCTTTGCATGTTTTAGGGTACTTGAATAGTTTAATTCAAAAATTTCGGGCATTATAGTATTTGAGAGTTGTAGCATCACGTTTCAGTACCTGATTAGTGTAAATTCGCTTAGTTAGCAGTCATCTGTTTTTGTGCCAGTGTTGGGTGGTCACAGCCAGTGAGCTCCCAGCTGCCATTGGATAAGCAGCAGCCAGCAGCAACTCGTACTCTTAGTTCACTTATTTGTTTTATAGTTTAATTCTTAATTTCTTTGCATGTTTTTGGGTACTTACATAGTTTAATTCACAAATTTTGGGGTATTATAGTATTTAAGAGTTGTAGCATCGCGTTTTAGTACCCGTATAATGTAAATTCGCATAGTCGTCAGTCATCTGTTTGTTTTGAACAGCTTATGAGATAAAAGAGAGGAAAAAAAATTGTTAGTGATGCAGAGGGACTGCACCTATTGTGTACAGATTCAGGGGGAATTGGCCACTGTCCATAAACAGCTGGAAGCTTTGTTGGCTGTGGTTGACAGGCTCCAGGCTGTTGCCCTGGGCCACGGTGACATTGGGATACCCGAGGCGAGTGCTTTGGCACCTCTGGAACCTGTAGCATCGCCTGGGATCTCTGATGCCACTGTGCCCTCGGATTCGGACGTCCCCGCCAGTTGACACTTGCTTGATGGTGATTGGCGAACTGTGGCGGGGTCACGAATCCC
This sequence comes from Schistocerca americana, assembly GCF_021461395.2. Classification (NCBI taxonomy): domain Eukaryota; kingdom Metazoa; phylum Arthropoda; class Insecta; order Orthoptera; family Acrididae; genus Schistocerca; species Schistocerca americana. The sequence goes on along the minus strand of NC_060120.1, from coordinate 544,174,195 downwards.
TGGGCGGAAGGCAAAAGTTGGTGCTGGTCGCAAGGCTGAAACCTTATGCCTCCGTAACAGGTTTGAGGTACTGCCCACTGCTGAAAGTACTTCTGAGCCAGCAAGGATGGCCTTGCTTATTGCAGCAGTGGCCGGTCTTCCTGAGAGTTCCAGACAAGCACAGAGGGTGGGATTGTTTGTTATTGGGAGCTCCAATGTTAGGTGGGTGATGGAGCCCCTTAGGGATACGGTAGCTGAGGACGGGAAGAAAGCCAATGTGTACTTCGTGTGCATACCGGGGGGAGTCATCCTACTTTGGTACAGAGCTGAGTGGAGGGTCTGAATCAGAGGCTCAGATGGTTCTGCAACCATGTGGGCTGCAGATTCCTCAACTTGCGCCATAGGGTGGTGGGGTTTCAGGTTCCGCTAAATAGGTCAGGTGTCCACTACACACAGGAGGTGGCTACACGGGTAGCAGGCGCTGTGTGGAGTGGACTGGGTGGTTTTTCAGGTTAGACAGTCTCGAGAAAGATCAAAAAGGGCTTCAGCCTCAAAGGGTACAGGGCAAAGAAGCGACAAGAATCGACCAAGCAACAGTCAGTATTGTATTTGTAAGTTGTCATAGCTTGTTGGAAAAATACCAGAGCTTCAAGCGCTGATAGAAAGCACTGAAGCTGAAACCATTATGGGAACAGAAAGCTGGCTAGAGCCAGAGATAAATTCTGTTGAAATTTTTACAGAGGCACAAATCGTGCTCAGAAAGGATAGATTACATAAAGTAGATGGTGGTGTGTTTGTGTCTGTTGGTAGTAGTTTATCTTGTAGTGAAGTTGCAATAGATAGTTCCTGCGAATTACTATGGATAGAGGTTATACTCAACAGCCATACCAAAATAATGACTGGCTCTTTCTACTGATCCCTCAGATGATGTAATAGCTGAACGGTTCAAAGAAAACTTGAATCTCATTTCAAATAAGTACCCCACTCATAGAGTTATAATTGGTGAAGACTTCAATCTACCCTCAATTTGTTTGTGAAAATACATGTTCAAAGCTGGTGGTAGACAGAAAACATCTTCTGAAATTGTACTAAATGCTTTCTCTGAGAATTACTTTGAACAATTAGTTCATGAGCCCACACGAATTGTAAATGGTTGCGAAAACACAACTGACGTCTTAACCTCAAATAATCCTGATCTAATATAGAGCGTCATGACGGATACAGGGATTAGTGAACACAAGGTCATTGTAGTGAGGCTCAAAACCATATCAACCAAAACCACTATAAATAAATGCAAAATATATCTATTTAAAACATCAGATAAAGTCTCCATTCCTTCCAAGCTAATTATGTAAGTGTAGACCAGATATGGCTCAAATTAAAAGATACAGTATCATCAGCAATAGATAGATTGATACTGCATAAGTTAATAAACAGATGGGACTGATCCACCAGGTACACAAAACATGTCAGAACACTGTTGCAGAAGCAACAAAAAAAGCATGCCAAATTCAGAATAACGCAAAATCCCCAAGACTGGCTAAGTTTCACGGAATCTAGAAATTTAGTGCAGATGTCAATGCGAGATGTCTTTAATAGTTTCCACAATGAAACATTGTCTCAAAATATGGTAGAAAACCCAAAGAGATTCTGGTCGTATTTAAAGTACACCAGTGGCAAAAACAATCAATACCGTCACTGTGCGATAGAGATGGAAATGTTACCGATGATGATGCCACTAAAGCGGAGTTATTAAATACAGTTTTCAGTAATCCCTTCATAAAAGAAGATGAAGTAAATATTCCAGAATTCGATACCAGAAGAGCTGTTAGCATGAGCGACATAAAAGTAAATATCTTACGTGTCGCGAAACAACTCTTATCACTTAAAAAAGGCAAGTTTTCCGGTCCAGATAGTATACCAATCAGGTTCCTTTCAGAGTATGCAGACACAATAGTGCCTTTCTCAGCAAACAACTGCTCACTTGACAAAAGGTCTGTTCCTAAAGACTGGAAAGTAGCACAGGTCACACCAATATTCAAGAAAGGAAATAGGAGTAACCCATTGAATTACAGACCCATATCACTGACCTCAATTTGCAGTAGGATTTTGGAGCATATACTGTACTCGAACATTATGAATCACCTTGAAGAAAATGACTTATTGATACATAACCAACATGGATTCAGAAAATATCGTTCTTATGGAACACAGCTAGCTCTTTATTCCCATGAAGTAATGGCTGCTGACGACAAGGGATCTCAGATCGATTCCATATTCCTGGATTTCCAGAAGGCTTTTGATACCATTCCTCACAAGTGACTATTAATCAAATTTTATGCATATGGAGTATCATCTCTGTTGTGTGACTGGATTTGTGATTTCCTCTCAGAGAGGTCACAGTTCATAGTGACATACGGTAAATCATCGAGTAGAACAGAAGTGATATCTGGCATTTTGCAAGGTAGTGTCATAGGCCCTCTGCTGTTCCTAATTTACATAAATGATCTAGGTGATAATCTGAGCAGCCCCCTTAGATGACACTGTAATTTACCATCTAGTAAAATCATCAGACGGCCAATTCCAATTAAAAAATGATCTAGAGAGAATTTCTGAATGGTGCAAAAAGTGGCAATTGGCACTAAATAAAGAAAACTGCGACATCATCCACGTGGGTATTAAAAGAAATCCAGTAAACTTTGGGTATACAATGAATCGCACAAATCTAAGGGCTGTCAATTCAACTAAATACCTAGGAATTATAATTACGAGCTACTTAAAATTGGAAAGACTACATAGATAATATTGTGAGGAAGGCGAAACAAAGACTGCGCTTTGTTGGCAGAACACTTAGAAGATGCAACAAACCCACTAAAGAGACAGCCTACATTACAATTGTCCATCCTCTGTTGGAATATTGCTGCATGGTGTGGGATCCTTACCAGGTACGATTGACGGAGGACATCAAAAAAGTGCAAGAAGGGCAGCTCATGTGTGTTATTGTGCAATAGGGGTGAGAGTGCCACTGATATGAGTTGGGATGGCAGCCACTGAAACAAAGGCAGTTTTCTTTGCAGCGAGATTTATTTACAAAATTTCAATCAACAAGTTTCTCTTCCAAATGTGAAAATATTTTATTGACACCCACCTACGTAGGGATAAATGATCATCATAATAAAATAAGAGAAATCAGAGCTCGAACAGAAAGATTTAGGTGTTCCTTTATCCCACGCGCCATTCAAGGGTGGAATGGTAGAGAAGTAGTATGAAAATAGATCGATGAGCCCTCTGCCTGGCACTTAAGTGTGAATTGCAGAGTAACCATGTAGATGTAGATGTAGAACTCGCAGCAGGAGGAGCTAATGCAGATGACTCTCTTTGAAAAGATCATGGAAGACCCAAAAGCTGCAAATTGGCAAGAGACTATCAGGATAAATATATTTTAATTTTTATCTGTGATGGGATTGGAACAATAGAGTGGGTGAAGGAGATGGTATCCAAGATATCTCTATGGGAGGAACGAAGATGCTGATGAAAACAGCAGAGTACCATGAAGATATAAATCTGGGTACCTAAGCTACTTAAGAATGTTTCTCCTAAGACCATGTTCAAGCAAATATAGGTGCAGAATTGGAAAATGTTGAAGGAGTAGAGGAGGATAGTTAACTGGAAGGTTGCATCCGAATGCCAAACACTTGTGGTGGAAGTCGGAGAGAAATTCCTAAAAATAATGAAAGTTTTGAGGCTAAAACACTCTTTAGGCTTCTCACAGCTTACTGTCAGCATGATCAAGAATATCAGAAGTGACAGTGGTGGCAAGCTGGTGGTTCAAATTCTTGCACATAAACCTGCAGCACAGCAAGGTGGCAACTGCCATGTTCAGTCACCATCTGGGAAGAGAGGAGGTGGATGTGTACTGAACCAGGAACAGTATTTATATGATGGGAGTGTACCAGGCCTCAGAGAAACTGGAGGTATACTGATTTACACTAGGACGGTTACTGAATATTTGTTCCACAGAATTTCAAGCTGTGCTTAAGCCTGCTTGGTATTCACCAATTTTGTGATTGAGCTGCTTCTGAACTCCTTAGAGGAGGCATGCTAACAGAATTTTGTAAGTAGCTTGAAGAAGGTGGATTCCTCGATAGTTATTTAAATCCAGTTTGTCGCCTTTTTTTGTGCAGAGGGTAAATGAAGACATATTTCCAGTGTTCGAGAAGTTCAGAATTGAAACATCAGTTTACTTTCCAAAGAATTGTACACAGTATTTTATAAAATTTTGTTGCAGGTGCAACTAAAGTGATTTCTATACATAGTTCTGAGTATCCTTAAAAATAATTAGTTCAAAGTGAAATATAAAAATATAACCACATAAATGAATAAAAGTAATGCAACTGAACTGGATCAGGTGGTATACTATGCTAATGTATTGTATCCTACAATACTTCAGTCTTGATCTGTTACATTAAAATGTAGATCCTGTGTTGATTTTAAAGCTGGCCACAGCTAATGCCCCATGCCTAAACCACATAAAACAGCTTCAGCTCACTGTACGACTTACAATAAATTTCACCATCATCAGGCCGGACCATATAGTGCCAATAACACACTGTAACCTTTCACATCATAAACCTTTCTTCTAGTGTTTGACAGACCAATGGCAGTGCTGTTTGCACCATTCTAAATGACATCATCCAACTGTTCTTGTAATATGCTGCTTCTGGCCCTCACAATAACAATGAAAATCAAGACATTTGCCTATGCATGGATTGTTGTGTCACTCGCAAAAATGCCTGATAACTGTTTCCTACAATATGCTCCTAAGTTGACAGATCACATTAGTTAATTTATTTTATCTACTAGAGAGATGCTTGAGATTGGTGTTTCCATAATCTTTGTTTCCATAATCTTCACATTACAATAACATTGTGAACAATTAACCTTGGACATATAATTTGCATGATATCACCCTCTGACAGAATACCAAAACTTGCAATCCATACTATACTATTCCATACAAATACACTTAATTCTTAATTAAGTTAATAAAAATTGTTGTAATAGAAACAAAATGTCACTTTAATTCAAACACTATGCAATTATGCTAATCACACTTACCCCAGTCTTGGCAACTAGTTCCTCTAGTTGCTTGTTGAGAAGATCAACAGTTGCCTGTCGCTTGCTGATACTGGATTTGAACTGTGTGAGGCTATTGGCTGCATGCTGGCACTCATCCTCTTCTTGTTGCAACTCATGATTGGCCTCTTCAAGAAGCTGAACACCATGTAGAAGTTCACTATTTTGCTGCTCTACTTCCAGTTCTGCTTGTGTCAGTTGATTTTCTGTTTCCATTAGAGCAAGTTCCTGTATTAAAATATATATGTTTCTTGAAAATTTTTAGTCGCCCAGAAATAATTACCAGCTAGATCAAATGAATAAAAATCGACAAAGGCTTAAAAAGACTGATTGTTTTCATAGTTATAAAAGCCAAAGAAAAGATAAACATGTATTTATGTCAGTAAAAAGAAATATTCATAAAATTTATAGTAGCCATACAAGGTGTAAAAATGTCACCAGCTGTCACTGTTGGCATGAACGTAAACTATTCGAGCCAATGGTGGCTCGACAACAAACCGGGAGGTGAACCACGGGAGAGGGAATGAGACTAAATACAAGAGTCAATCTACAGGGCAGCAGAGAGTCCGAAGACCATACAGAAATAAAGCATGAAAATAAACATAAACTTGACAAATGTGGATGATTATCAATAGCACGCAGAAAACAGAGCATGACATGAGGTGAGGTACTGGTTCGCAATAGTTGAAATTAGTGTACGAACTGCTGGGAGAGGTCTATCACTGGCGACATGTAAACACCTGAGTCAGTGGATCTGCCAAACATCATGATCAATTGCCGGCCAGTAGACGTGATGCCATACCAAAGCCTTTAGTGTGATGCATGCAGTGCATGGAGTAGGTGAGCACACAATGCTGGAGCGATGACCAAATGACAGCTTGCTCCTCCATGGCATGCATGAGGACCACCTGGAAAATGTTTAGCCAATCCCGCAGCAGAGAAAAACATACAACAAATAAATACTTTATTATTTTTGTATTCAAAAATATCTTAAAAGACAGCTATATTTACATTTTTCTCATAGTATCAGAATCCCTGCCATATTACTCAGTCTAATAAATGTAATATGGGATCACAGTTATCTTTGAATAACCATGTTGTCTTTTCCCTTCTCTTTCTTTCATTATAGCACTTTTGCACCAATAATACTTGTGATGAACAAAGTACAAATACGCACGTGGAATATTACATGAAATGAGCACATGTGATAGGTTGTGAAGTGTAACTTTCTTACCCAGATTATAAAATAATATGTGATACAAAGACTTTGTCTAGCAATTAATATGCGAATATTTCTTGATGCTATAGTTTGTATTTTTTATAACTGGCACTTTCAGTTATTAATTCAAGAATTTTGCTTCATCTCATAATCAGATACTGTAATTCATGAAATTAATGTCTAATGAAAACCAAACTGATTATGGGCTTAAAATGATATCAAATTATTGTATTCATATAGGTGAGTGTTGAAACCTGTGGACAGTGCAAAAGATACACAGTTAAAGACAGTTATTTAATTTGATGGATAAAAAATCTACTCACTAAGTGGCAGCAGAACACCCACATAAAAGACGGTTGTAATTGGCAAGCTTTCGGAGCCAGTGGATCCTTCTTCAGGCACAAGGATTGAAGCAGAAGAAAGAAGGGCAAAGTAAAAGGACTGAAGAGGTCTAGAAAAAGGGGTTGATTTTGGGAAAGTCACCCAGAACCGCAGGTCAGGGAAGACTTACCATATGGGATGAGAAGGAAAGACTGATTGTTTTTATAGTTATAAAAGCCAAAGAAAAGATAAACATGTATTTATGTCAGTAAAAAGAAATATTCATAAAATTTATAGTAGCCATACAAGGTGTAAAAATGTCACCAGCTGTCACTGTTGGCATGAACGTAAACTATTCGAGCCAATGGTGGCTCGACAACAAACCGGGAGGTGAACCACGGGAGAGGGAATGAGACTCAATACAAGAGTCAATCTACAGGGCAGCAGAGAGTCCGAAGACCATACAGAAATAAAGCATGAAAATAAACATAAACTTGACAAATGTGGATGATTATCAATAGCACGCAGAAAACAGAGCATGACATGAGGTGAGGTACTGGTTCGCAATAGTTGAAATTAGTGTACGAACTGCTGGGAGAGGTCTATCACTGGCGACATGTAAACACCTGAGTCAGTGGATCTGCCAAACATCATGATCAATTGCCGGCCAGTAGACGTGATGCCATACCAAAGCCTTTAGTGTGATGCATGCAGTGCATGGAGTAGGTGAGCACACAATGCTGGAGCGATGACCAAATGACAGCTTGCTCCTCCATGGCATGCATGAGGACCACCTGGAAAATGTTTAGCCAATCCCGCAGCAGAGAAAAACATACAACAAACTCAATCTCCTCTCGCAAGCTCTGGCCAACCTGCCTGGACAGCGGAAATAATTTTCCAGAACATTAGCTCAGCAGTCATGGTAATCATCAAAGGATACTCCAAGAATGACTGCTTGTCCAAGGTAAAAACTAGAGCCTTGTATTGATCTAACTCCACATCAGGATTAGCTGACAACCATGACATTGCATTTGCACTAGCATGTTGGGCAGTGGACCACTCCACAACCAGTTGGTGGTCCAACCTGATAGATTAGCGGGAGGGCTGAATAAGAAAACCAGTGACTTGTGGTTGGTGATGAGTAAGAATCTCACTCCATATAAGAACATTTGAAACTCCTTAGTGCCATAAATGATAGTCGAACATTTGAAACTCCTTAGTGCTATAAATGATAGTCAGTGCCTCTTTTGCCACCTGTGAGTAGTTATGTCGTGCCACAGGAAGCTTATTCGATGCACAAGCAGTGGAGTCTCGGTGACAACTGGGTTCTGATGGGACAGAATTGCACCAGTAAAATGCTAGGAGGCTTCGGTGGCAGGCAAAAAGGAGACTGTCATTTACATCCACAACCAATAACAGTAGAACACACTGGGGCACTGCTTGCAGGGCATTTCTGACTGCTTCAGAGTCTAAGGAAAGCACTGGAGCCTCCAAAAACTGTTCCGTGACTCACCAACTTTCAAAAACTGTACTCAGGTGGCACATTTTGCAGTGAACTGCACACTTGGCCTCTACACGCAGGTAATCTTGTTGAACATGCACCAAATGACAATTGGGCAAAACCACCATATTGCCTATTGAAGAGAAAGAGGTGCTGAAGGAGAGAAACACAAAGAACCTGAAAAACATTGTGAGTGGGAATTACAAAGCTTCAGTTGATGCGTACATACCAAGCCCAATAAAGGCAAAGGTGAGCAGCACTGTGATGTCATTGCACTCAAATCAACAGCATCAACATACTGCAGCTCACCAGAAGGCAAGTCTGTCTGACACACATTACAGGGTGCCAGGGGCTATTTACCTCACATGTTGAACATCACCATTTTTTAATTTTTGGAAAGTACATCCATTGCCACAGCAGTAAGCTCATGAGATTCAGCAATCTTAGTGAATGCAGCAAAAAAAGAGTGGGACAAAAAAGGTCAATGCCCCAGTTTGTACCTATGGATCAGGTGTTAACTAGAATATCACATTCATAGTTAGTGAGCCTATTAGCAAACCTGCTTATGAGGTAGCACATTGGGGACACTCAAACAGACACTTGTGCAAAAGCCCCTACATGTCAGCAATCCACAGGAACATATGACTATCCAGGGCACTTGTGGTACGGCTTAAACTTCAACTGTGATGCCACCACATGGATTTGATGGCCAAAATACAGCATGAATAACTGACAAAGTTTATCAAAGGTAAAAAACCAAACAATGGAAAATCCAGAATGGAATGTAACAATATCAAGAAAAGGAAAGTTGCTACTCACCATATAGCAGAGATGTTGACTCGCAGATAGGCACAACAAAAAGATTGTCACAAACAAAGCTTTTGGCCAGTGAGGCCTTCATCAAAAATAGACCACACACACACACACACACACACACACACACACACACACACATACACCACTCACTCACTCACTCCCGCAAGTGCAACTCACCCACACATGATTGCAGTCTCAGGCAACTGAGGCCACACTGCGAGCAGCAGTACCAATGCATTGTATGGGTGAGTTGCATTTGCGCCTTGTGTGTGTGTGTGTGTGTGTGTGTGTGTGTGTGTGTGGTCTATTTCTGACAAAGGCCTTACTGGCTGAAAGCTTCATTCGTGACAGACTTTTCATTGTGCCTATCTGACTCAGCATCTCTGCTATATGGTGCGTAGCAACTTTTCTTTTCATAATACTGTTTATCAAATGTAAGTTTCTCAGGGTCAGTAGAGGGCTCCAAATTCTGTACAATTCCATACAATCCCACACAGCTGGACAATAACAAGACAGCCTCATCAACTTGATTGATGATACGCTTTACCTGTAGCTTGTACACAAAAACTCATTTTGCTGAGTTAATTATTTCAAGAAATTATAATTAAACTTTCAAACCACTGTAGAAATAACACCATTGGTCAGAATGATGTCAAATTGCAATGGAATATTTTTGGAAAAGGGGGAAAACGTATGGCAGAAGAAAAATAATAGTTACAAAATGTAGCAATATGTGGCACTGAAAGCATCATAATTTAATAGTGGCTGACTACAAATGACAAATGAATCATACAACAATGCCTAAGGTGTATGTTTGACACTAAACCAACTGTACTACTCAGTGTGCATGAGTGAACAGGTGTGATACTGTTAGTTATGTAAGCCCATCCACCAAGGCAAGGTCATATCACATCAGATGGGAAAAATTGGTTTGTAATTGTCCTGTGGCCAAAAACCACACAAAAAACATCACTCACATCAGTTTTTAATTGGCCTGAGGCCAAAAACTGCATAAAAAGCATCAATCACATCGGTTTTTAATTGTCCTGAGGCCAAAAATGGAATAAAATGTATCAATCCATAAAAAGCGTCAATCCAAATCAAACCAGATTACTAATTTCTGTGTGACTGGCGCAAAGCAAGTTCAATATGCTGTCCACTGTTTTCTGCAACAAATTGAAATCGAGAACCTGATGTTCTACAACTGATTGAAGAGTTTCCGGGGTAGCATTCACAATGTGTTGCACAATGCATGCGTTCAATGGAGCGAAGTTTGCAGTCAGAACACTGAACACAACACCTTTCAGACAGCCCCACAGCCAGAAGTCACAGGGATTAAGATCAGGTCATTGTGACAGCAAAGCTGTAGGGAAATGGTGGGTGATAATTCTATCATTTCCAAAATGGCACTTCAGCAGCTGCTTAACTGGGTTTGCAATGTGCGGAGGTGCATTATCTTGCATAAAAATGATCCCGTTCATGCTGTTGGAGAGCTGGAATGATGTGGTTGCACAAAAGACACTCATAGCGCTTACCAGTGATGGTACAGGTAACAGGACCGGAAGCACCTGTGTCTCTGAAAAAATATGGCCCTATGATAAATGCTACTGTAAACCCGCATCACATAGTGACCTTTTCAGGATGAAGTGGTACTGGTTGATTTGCATGTGGATTTTCCGTTGCCCATATTCAACAATTCCTTGTATTGACATATCCTGTCACATGGAAGTGGGCTTCGTCCGTCCACAAAACCTTCCATGGCCCATAATTGTCCACTTACACATGAGCAAGAAATACTAAAGCAAAGGTCTTTCTTGCTGGCAAGTCATCAGGAAGTACCTCATGCACATGGGTATTTTTGAATGGATAGCAAAGAAGGATGTTTCGTAGGATTTTACGCACTGTGCTCACAGATCTGTCCAATGTTCAGGCAATTTCCCATGCACTACACGTTTGCACACTAATACCCATCTCTCCTGCATGCTGTGGCCACTGTTTCCACTGACATCGAATCAATTCGTTTCCTCCCTCTACCACTTCCATGTTGCACAGCAAAAGAACCTGCCTTTTCAAATTTTCGAATCATTTTCTCCAGACCCATGGCAGTCATCGAACCAGTGCCCTTTTTCAAACCCTTTAGTGTCCAGAACTTCTGCAGAGCGACGTGTGCACAGTCATCATTCTTGCAATACAGCTCTACAAGCAGATCGTGATACTAGACTGAGACAGTCATGGTGAACGTCGCAGATGTGGAAGGAGGAAAATCCATGTACCCGGCATGTTTATACCAACTTCAAAGGGTCGTGCACATGACAGGTGGTTCAGGAGAATAATTTACATCTATTCAATGGTCTCCGATTCGAACACAGTGAAGTAAAACCCATGGCTTATCCAGATGATATAGTGTTGCTGAGAAACTGAAGAAGAACTGAAAGACATGTACAGATCTCTCAGGCACAGTGCCAGCAAAATGGGGCTTTTGATTAACCAAGAAAAAACCAAATATATGGAAATAAGTCAAGTCATAAACCCAAATCCTTACTTTGAAATTGACCAGCATTCTAAATTCAGAAAAGTTCTCCAGTTTAAATACCTTGGATCATGTTTCAACAGTGAATATATCATAACAATGGACATAAATGAAAGAACAGCCTCAGGGTCAAGATGTCTGTACTCACTAAACAACCCACACAAAATTAAAGCTTTGTCAATCACCACAAAGATGAAGATATACAACACTATCATCTGCCCCATAGTACTGTACGGTTCAGAAAGCTGGACGCTTAGAAAGAATGAAAGAGAAAAACTGAATTTTTTCGAAAGAAAAGTAATGAGAAAAATCTGGGAATCTGTGTTGGAGAATGGTGTGTGGAGAATTTGAAAGAACAATGAAATTTATCAGTTAATGAAGCAACCCATTATCATCCAGAAATTAAAAAGTAGGAGACTGCAATGGGCTGGACATGTGGCTAGAATGGAAACAACAGAATCACCAAGAAAGCATTTGAAGGAACTCTCCAGGCAACAAGACCATTGGGGCGACCCAGTACAAGGTGAAAAGATGACAAAGAGAAGGACATTGCAGCATTAGGAATTCTCACAGGGTAGAGAGAGGCTGCGAGAGATAGAAGGTGGTGGAAGCAGATCATTGATGCAGCACGTTGTCCACAGGGCCTGAGAGAGAGACATACAGCACCATCTATTGATCAATTTCCACACTATTTGTTTTCTTCTGCCACACGTTTTCCCCCTTCTCCGACAATATTCTGTTGAAATTTGACATCATTCTGACCAGTGGTGTTATTTCTACAGTGTTTTGAAAGTTTAACTTTAATTGTAATCACCCTGTACATATAATTTGATGTGCTATACAGTGTATTTCTATAATAGCATGCAAGAATGTAACAGGACATAGAGAATGCTCTACTGGACAATTTGAGGTAGAGAACCTGTGGTCATAGAAGACAGCTTAAGGAGATATGGAAGTAAACTTGTCTACCACTTTGTCTTGCGTTGTTGTTTTCCAGCTTATTTACAACTAACATGCAAACAACTGTACACATACTGTGCTGTTTATTTCCATGTACATCCTTTATTTCCTGCAAGGAAACAAGAAGTACAAGCCTGATTATTAGGAAGTCATGATGCAGGTTTTGTTTACTTTACTTGCCCATTTATTTATTTATTTGTCGTATCCAAGACATCACTTTCACAAAATCTATAAGATTACAATAAAGATAAAACATAAAACATAAAGCAATACAGTACATGGATGTGAGAGAAGTGAAGATTAAATAAAGTAAAATACAAAAACACAGAAAACAAAGTTCATGCAAAAGAGCTGGTATGATTCTGTCTGGGATTACAATCTTTATATCCCATGCAAAGCCCAGTACATCGCAGCTTGAACGGCCTTGTCATTTGCTGTTAGTAGATCCTGTATTGTGCAAGGTTCAACCTATTTCCTGCAGACTAGTAAATGTTGTGGATCTTGCAGTTCTTCACTTCCAAGGAGCTTGTCTATATTGGTATAGCATCATTTCCTCAGGTTTACTTTGCAACGTGACACACCCGATCTTAATCTATTCAAGGCTTTTTGGATCATGTATGGAAGTTTGAAGCTGGCTGTAGGTTCTTCCCTGGATCTGTTCTCCGGTCTTCCTGGTTCCAAGTTTCGTCACAGTTCTTCTCGTCGTGCTTTATGTGGTAAAGGGATTGGAACAGTTGTTTGTAGAAAAATCATCCTTGATTTAAGTCTTTTAGGTTGGAGGTGGTGTCCAAATATTGGATGCCTGGGATCTGTTTCTTGTTTTTGTTTCTCAGTTTCTGCAGCTGTTCTCCTGATGTCAGGAGGGGCTATGCCCATAAATTGGTACAGCTGATTTGTACGAGTTGGGTGGAGCCAGCCTGTTACAATGTGTCCTGCCTCATTCAGAGCTATATTTACTTGTTTTGCAAGGGTGGATTTTTGCCATACAGGCACTGAGTACTCCGCAGTGGAGAAATGTAATGCTAGTGCTGATGTATGGAGAACTGTGGGTTGTGCTCCCCAACTAAATGTAGGCTTGCGGACGATGTTGCTCCTGGCACTCACTTTCATGTTTGTGTCCAAACAGTGATCCTTGAAGATGAGATGGTGGTTGAGTTTGACTCCAAGATATTTTGGTGTGTCGCAATGAGAGAGGCACTGTCCCTCCAGGTTATGTTGTGCTTGTCCATACGGTGGCTCTGTTGTACCGCATTTATATTGTCCCATGACAGGACATGCTATGAATCAACGACATACCCACTCATTACTCAGTGCCATTCAGAGATGTACAGTACAATACAATGGAGCAGTACTGGTACAGTTTTGCAGAACTCACTGACATGCACCTTGTGTATGGGGAAGTACGTTGCAATGCTCCCGCTGCTGAAAGGCTGTACAGGGAATGATTTCCTAACAGGCATCATCTATCATGTCAGGTTCTTATTTCTCTTGATCAATGTGTTTACTGGAACGAAGAAACAAGGGACCTGGCAACATGACGACCACTTGCACACCTGATTTTGAAGAGGAAATGCTGGACTGTGTTCCAGTGAACCTCACAACAAGTACTCATTGTACTGCATGTGAAATGAGTATTGCACATACTAGCATGTGGCAAGTATCCACAAACAACAATTACACTGATATCACCTGCAATGAATCCATACAATGCTTGTGACTGACTTTGACCCAAAGGGTCACATTGTGTCAGTGGTTGGTCCAACAATGGATTGATCAACCAGATTTCTTCCAAATCATGCTGTTTACTGATGAGGCTTCATTTGACTGTAATGGTATTTTGAACAGCAGGAATATCCATGTGTGAGATGAGGTAAACCCTCATGCTGTAGAAGGTGCACACCATCGAGCACATTTTGCTGTGAATATCTGGGCCAGCATTATAGGGGACCATCTCATTGGGCCATATCTTCTATCTGGCCATCTAAATGGCCACCTGTACTTGAGGTTCATGCAAAGAGTTCTACCTGAATTGTTGGAGAACGTACCCTTGGGTGTTCATGAGAGGATATGGATACAGCATGATGGTGCACCACCGCACGTCAGTGTATATGTCCACAACCATCTCAAAGCTGTGTTTCCTAGTCACTGGATTGGAAGGGGAGGTCCAATTCCATGGCCTACGAGGTTACCTGACCTGAATCCCCTTGATTATTTCCTATGGGGATATCTACAATCACTTGTATATCAGACCCCAGTGTATACAGAGATGGAATTAGTTGCCAGAATGGTAGCTGCCTGTGGTGTGGTTTGAAACACAGGTTGTGTCAGAATCTTGTTTGCCGATGTCATACTTGCATTGAGATTGATGGCCATCAGTTTCAGCACATTTTTTAAGATACAGTACAAATGGTGTGTTCATTGAGTCAGTGATAGTATTTGCAGTTAACTGTAACTAACTTAAATAAAAAAACTACACAGTAATGTGATTTTATTCCTATTACTTCCTTCACATGGTTCCTCTGACCCCAGGTTCCCTATCTCATATTTTTCAGTGGAGCATCCTCTATCTCCTGTTAAACTTTTACATGCTCTTATGGAAACCTCCTGCATAAAATGTTAGAATATGTGTGATATTTTCCGTTTTGGTATGATATATTCAATGAAGTAGTTTTTGTAAGGATTATGAAGAGAAACATTCCCAAAAGACCCTCGAAAATAGTTGCTTTCACGCTTAGATGACATATTTATTTAAAGAACCTCATGTAGAAACAAACATCTAAAGGCAAAATGACTCACTAAGTCTCTGTGGTCCCTCAAAAAGTCTGTGAAAACGATTTCAAAAACAGATTGTGATAGGTATGGGGATATTACACACATATGTAAAAGCTATATAGCAATTTCTATGCAAGCAGCACTAGTAGTGTTTAAGTAGAGATTTTCAAAAATCAAAAGTTGTATGCTTTCATATATTTGGGAGTATCACTGTCATCCACTAGCAGATGCACAGTTGATACAAATAACAAAATAGGACAAAGGAAAAGTGCAGTAAAATTGTTGAGAGTATTGCTACATATGGTGCAGAGGAGTGGGAGCTGAATAAGAAGGAGAGAGAAAGGCAACTGGCACTGGGAATGGACTTTTGTACAAGAAATTGTGGTATTTTGAATTGATCCATGTAAAGAATAACACGATATAGGGAAATTGTGGGAACCAGCAAGAAAATAATTGATGCAACTGAAAGAAAACAGCTACTGTGACTCAAGTCTCCAGAAAGCATCAATAACAACAGCAGTCCACAACAAATATGCTAATGTACTCCACACAGGAGAAAGAAGAAAGGATGCTAGTACGAAATGGAAGAAAGACATCTATGAGAGAATGACAGTCAGATGTCTCTAAGATGGAGACTGGCTGAATAGAAAAAGGTTGAAAATAGGAAGCAAGTCATTGTGACACAGTCATGAGTAATACTTGTGATATAATTACAATACCTATTATCAATCTGTATGATACAGATACACATTTAACACTTTGTAATGGATCTGAGGAAAGAAACGCCATGTCATCTTCACTACAACCTTCAGTTAGAGCACTGTGTTTGATTTTCAGATCATCCACTATACTTACTGCTGAATATGTAATTGACTGTGACTGCATGTTGTAATATAGTAATATGCAGAGCACTGAATTTTAATATTTATAAGCACTAATTTGATGCAGGCAACATGTTAATAAACAATAAAATAAACTACAACAGGGGACATTCTAAACTCAGTAAATTCAATTGCTTCAACAAAGAAGATTAATTCTGGGTAGAGGTAGACAGTATAAACATAAGAAGGTTACTATGGTATGAGAAAAGAAGCAAATGAATCAATTACCGAACTATAGAATTATATGAAAGAGACAATTCTGTGAAAGAAGAACAGGGAAAAAAGATTACAAACAGCAAGTAAATAAACTTGTTAGGAAAGAGAAGTGAAACAGAGTGGAGGCCATAAATAAAACAAATACCAGTAACTGGGGAGGCAAGAAATATAACAAACAATATATGACATGGGACTAGAAACAATAGGGTGAAGACAGCTGATAAAATTTATGTTACAATGAAACACAGCATTTTGCCAGCATTTAAATAAAAACTAAGTTAATGACCTATAAACTGACTCACCCCATGTCATTAAAACCTATCACATTTATGACCTATTGAAAATGTACCTAAAATGAAAATTTCTAGCACAATGAAAAGCTACATCTGCAACAAACTACTCACAAACTGCCACAGAGCTGATCAAACTATGTACAATTTGGACACATTCCATATCCTTGCGATTCATTCGCTTCCAGGAGCTACAGAACATGAAATAAATAAATAAACAAATAAATAAATAATATTAAACTTTTCACAGCATAAAGACACAGTTCAATCTCAAAAAAGAGTTATGCTCTAATACACAATGACAAATAGTTGGGCAGGAATGAGCATTCCTTTTTTTTCCCCTCCAAACCTCAGTCAATATCAACCATCTTCCAATCGAAAATACTGTGACAACATGTACATTGTTTTCATATAGAACACACATAAACAAATTACAGTTGCACATGGGAAACTTCAACTAACCACAAACAGATATCAAATATGTCTAAATCCTGTACAAAAAAGAGAAACTTCCACCAGTGTGAAAGGCAAAAAGAAGGAAGTTAACGTAAAAGAAATAGAAGACCCTGTGATGCATCCTAAATTAAATAGTGTACGGAGATATTCAGGCCCTGATGCGGCAGCAGATATTCGAACAACGACAGTCAATGGAGGATCAGTAAGGAGGATTTTTTCCTTTTTTTTTTTTTTAATTCTGCTGTCTGAAGCATAGAAAATAATTGACATTCCTCAACATTTCCACAAATACACACTTTTGTATATAAGTATGAAAACTGTCAGTCACTTTAACATCTGAGACTCTTAAACTATTTATTTGGAAAAACAGAAAGAAAAAATGAAGAACTGTATGGCACCAATTAGCTGAGCTTCACAAATAGCACAGGAACTTGAGAAGGAATACTCATTTTCTGCTATTTTTAGTGAACTACCAAGAATATACCTTAGATAATACCATCAACAATAGGTGGATTAAGCTGTATCATCTCTTCAGTTAATTTGTGTGTGGAAGATCTAATGGAGACAGTGAAGCAAAATTTTACAGTAGGAATAAAAGTACTGCAGAAAAAAGATACAACTTTTCATTCGCACATGACATCAACCTTATGGCTGAAAGAAAGAAATAAGGTTTAAAAGGACTGTTACACATGATGAACAAGATGATTATCAAAGGATATGATGTGAAGATACCTTCAAAAAAAGAAAAAAAAACTTCAACTTGTATATGGAGGATATGATGTGAAGATACCTTCAAGAAAAGAAAAAAAAAACTTCAAGTTGTATATGACACACTGGAATATATGACTCATGTCACTCCTATTGCCAAGAAAGTTCCTTTGACAGGCACATTTAATCATTAGTTTCTACAACCTATATCAAACAGTTAGAGAATTATTGAACATGTTTTATGCTAATATATTGTAGGGGTTCACTGGATGTCACCCCCAACAACGGTTCAGGACAGTCAAACAGAGGAGACGAGGTAATGGCAGAAGTAAAGCTGTGAGGGCGGAGCGTGATTCGTGCTTGGGTAGCTCAGATGGCAGAGCACTTGCCTGTGAAAGGCAAAGGTCCCGAGTTCAAGTCTCGGTCTGGCACACAGTTTTAATCTGCCGGGAAGTTTCATATCAGCACACACTCTGCTGCAAAGTGAAAAATCTCGTTCTAGAGAGACAGTGGTTTGGACCTGTCTCATGCCCAAGGCATTAATGAGACAGCATTAAATTAACATCCATTTATTGCTGACAGTTTTACAGTGATTCAGTCTCCTTCTTGGTGCACACTGAGTGGTGCATCAGCACAAGGTGCCCTGTTCCCAAGTCAAACAGCATGCAGTCAGACAGATTAGTTTCTCATCCATGGAAGATCTGCCTGGCCCTCCTCTTCAGTCAGTTATCATTGTGATCAGCATGAATAGCAACTTGCAGACTTGAAGCCCCCCCTCCCCCATATACACACAAATCCCTTCCCCTGCATCTTCCTCCCACCCTCTCCTCACAGCCAGATTGCTGTGGACTCATACAAGTAGACTCCAAACTGGCAGTGGATGTCAATACTTGGTTGTGTGTCAACCGGCCATACTGCATCTAATGGAGCTGGCCTTCTGTTGGCATCAGTGATGCAGACGGCATGTACAGACTTTGAACTCTGACTGGTAGGAAGGGGATGGTTATACAGTGGTTGATAATGTGATTCCCCCATAAGGGTAACTAAATGTGCTCCAGTTTTTCAAGCCTATCAACATTAACGGAATATCATTAAAACTCATTATCAATAATGTTGTGGTGCTGAATCAGATTGTTCCTGAAGCTTTCTTGCACAGTCAGTGGCAATGTGCCCCTTGCTTCTTTGTGTTTCGGCACCCCTGAGTGTTATACTCATTACGAAATCACTGCATTCCAGGCAGGCATGCTATGTCTGGATGTCATTCGAAACAGTTCAAAAATTTTGTTCTTCACTGTATTATTATTTTGCTGTGCAACATTCCCCCATTTTTTATTAAATGGGATCTCTTTTTGCCTCTAACTAAAGCTAATTCCACAAAGCGTAATCCATTACATGAAATTCCTTAATCTATTACACAAATTCCCAGATGACTTTTTATCCTTTATTTACTAATGTATAGATCCATGAATTGACTTACTCAGTATTATTTCCTGTCAAATTACTAAACCAGGCAACAGGTAAGTGATGCAAGTGTCATTCAGTCTTTCGCTTGCAAAAATAGAAATTACACGAATGGTCACGAGAATTGTTACAGTACAGTAGCTGTAAAGCTCATACACATAACATGGTTACTCTGCTTCTCTCAGTACTGCATTGCAATGTCTCATTTGTGGAAATGCGGCTCTTCTGTGATGCCATAAATTTATCTAATGAGTGATATCTGGATTTGAGATATCATTCAAAAATGTCGGGTTCTAAACTGGTAGTATCTCCAACAGCTTCTATGGCCAAAACAGCAAGGGCTGGCTTAATTTAGTCATTGTTGTACCTGCAATCATGGCTGGAAGGCAGAGAGGTGTTCTGGCTATCTCACAAACCATACAATTTGTTTTGATGCCACTGTCCCTTACTTTCATCTTAGTAATACTCTGCAACTTCCCCTTTCCATTATAATTCAGAATTATAACATCTGGAATGAATACTGAATAAATCCAATGTCCACCCTTTCTCTGAAAATGTGGATAGGGGTTAGTTCTTCCCTAAAAAATGGTTCAAATGGCTCTGAGCACTATGGGACTTAACTTCTGAGGTCATCAGCCCTCTAGAACGTAGAACTACTTAAACCTAACTAACCTAAGGACATCACACACATCCATGCCCGAGGCAGGATTCGAACCTGCGACTTTAGTGGTCACGCGGTTCCAGACTGTAGCGCCTAGAACCACACGGCCACCCCAGCCAGCAGTTATTCCCTCTGACACACTGTGGCTTCAGATTTCCCCAGGAACAACTGCGTGTCACATGCTTACATGTCATTCTGGACCATCCTAGTTGAACAGACCACGATATTGTCTTGCTTACAACACCACAGCTATTCCACAAAAATTAGAGCATAATTTTCTCTGTTTTCCAAGACTTTTAGCTCTTCACTGGTTTGAACAAATACCCATTACTCCCCTCTGGATGTGGTGTGTGATCAGCAATATTACCAAATTCTTCCTAGCTGCCCATGTTGGCACAACCACCTGAGAGAAAGGAATTTCTCATCACTTCCTTTCCCACATTCAAAAAATGTGAGTGCCTAAGAAAAACACTACCAAACAACATAACATTGCCAACTCCTAACCTGCCTAGTACAAAACAAGAAACAAACCCTCAAAACACAATAGTATAAACCCCAATGTCTGAGAAAGAACAAGACAAAAAGACATTTCAATGCAAAAGAAACTACATACTGTTTACCAATTATGAGGTCTTAGTGCCTACAGCATGTTGCTTGTATCCCAATCATTCTTAACTAGTGGCTTCTTGACCCTCATAGACGCTTAATTCTGTACTACCTGTGGTTATGGAATCTGTGCCAAAGTATCTAATTCTCCACTGATTGGTTTGCCTCAGATGACATGAATAATAGATGTCATCAATGGAAGCTGCACCTTCACATTTATCGGTGATGTCATCTCTGACACATGATAAGGTCTCAGATACTTAGAAACTTTTCTGGTCTGCCCTTCAGTAAAACCTGCTGGACCATTTGATACAGTGGCAATTTTCCAGTATGTTGGCCAGTGTGTTCCTGACATTCGAGTGCCTTCATATTCGTCTGTTTAACCTTCTGTCAGACCTCTCTTAACCATTTCGTGAACTTCTTCATTGATTCTTCATTAGCACGTAATTTAGGTTTCTGAACCTTGAAAAGAAATGGCATCCACATACAACCTCATACTGTGAAAGATCTGTACCCATATGTACTTCAGAATTATGCGCAGAGATGATGCATTGAAGTATGACTTTCAAATAATGCTGACTGTTTACATAATGATTCAAAATATTAGAAATTGTGCAACGAATCCTCTCGGTACATACATTTGCTTGTGGATGGAAAGGACTAGTGTGCAGTTTTCAGATATGAAGCAACTTCTTCAACATGTCTAGCACAAAAGTTGTAGCCTGGCCTGCAATTACAGTATCAGAATATCAAATGTTAATATCCATTTTTTTGTGAATTTTGGTTTATTATTCTCACAATGTACATAACCTAAATCACTTGATTCAAGTTCAAGTGACACAGAATACACCTAATGGCCAACTATGCCAAATGCTCACTATGTTTATTCACTGTGTGTTCCAGGTGTGTGCCTGTTAGTGTCTGACAAGTTGTATTACTTTTTATTGAGAAGAATTTTCCTTTGTTATTATACTTCTCTACTGTGGTCATAATAAAACACTTGTTCTTGTTTACCTGTATCTTTATCATTTCTTGTCACGCATTTCATCATGGGAGATTTAGCAGTAATAACACAATTTTGTTATACATCACATACAATTAAAAAACTAACAATTATCCCTTGCTCAAATCATCAATTCATCTTTTACGAATTCTTCTACTGAATAGTAGCATATCTCATGCAGAATCTACTGCAGCCTTGTTTTTAAAATCTCTGGCTTCATATCAAATATGTTTTTACCCACTAACTTGTTATATACTGGCAACCCAATATACTATGGAGCCCACGCATATAATTTCACCTGATGTGTTGGTAACATAAAATTATTTTTATTTCTCTTGTTAATATATGTGTGGTTAAAATGATACTCCTCAAATAATTTTTGTCTGCTGAGTAGGAAGATTTTAATTCCATAAAACTATATGAAGGGAACAGTCAGGATTTGCAGTTTCCGAAATAATGGGTGACAAGATTCTGTTTGCTGTGCAGTAAACATTTATCTGATAATTTTCTTCCGCAGTTTCAGAATTCAAGACACACTGTTTGAATTTCCCCACAAAATTATAGCATACTTAATGACCAATTCAAAATAACTATGATATGCTATATTTTGTGTGCTCATGTCAGTATAATTTGCTATTATTTGCATGAAAAATGCAAAACTACTTAGCTTATTCAGCAGAAAGTCAATACATATATTCCAGCATAAGTTCTTGTTGACATTTAGTCCTAGGAATTTGGTTGTGTCAACTTCTTCCATTAGTTGATTGTTGTATTCTATTTTAAATCCCACACATTTCAAATGTTTGGTTTTGAAATGTACCATACGGCCCAAGCTATTTAACTGGAACCAGCTTTCTAGTGTATACAGAGTGCTTAAAATGGAGTTTGGAATTTTTTCTTCATCATAATCTTCAGTGATCACAGAAGTATCATCCGCAAACAGAACTGATGGGGAATTTACCCTTATGGGTAAATGGGTAAATCATTTACACAGAATAGGAGTGCGATTGGCCTCAAAATGGAGCCTTGAGGATCACCTTGTGATACTGTACTCTATTTACAATAATAAATCACTGCATTTGAAGTGATCGTTACCTTTTGTTTTCTGTTGTGCAAGTATGATGTAAGGCTATTCAGAGCATTGTCCTTAATCCCATGTTTGTCTTATTTGTAAATAAGCAAGATATAATACATGGAGTCAAATGCTTGTGTAAGATCACAGAAGATACCTGCAATTTTCCTCCTCTGATCCAATGGTTTGCATATCTTTTTGATAAAGTTATTCACAACTGCATTTGTCACTGTCCTTATCTGCTACTTGTGCTTTCTGTCACTTTCACAAGCTTTTACCTAATGCTTGCAGAGCTCCAATTTTCCTGCTTAGTGTGTCTGTGTTTGTGTGCTTTTATCCAGGTCTATGCATCACTTTGTAATTAAACATGCTTAGCTTCAATGTTCACTGTGCCAGCCAATTGGAAGGGTCATTTAATCCCAACAGCCACTTACAGGAAGCATGTACCTTAAACATTTTCTCTATAAATAACAAAGTAGGTATTTCTTTCTCTGTTGTGGAATAGTTACATTCTGCCTTGTTCAACTGCCCCAACACATAAGCCACTAGACTTTCACTATAATCCACAATTTGACTCAAAACACAACCAACTGCAGTATTGCTTGCATTGCAAGACAGGATGAATTGTTGCTTGAAGTTATGAAATACCAACACAGGACTTGATAGAAATGCTTGTTTTAATTTCTCAAATGCAGCTTGACACTCTGCTGACCTTTGAATTTCATTCCTTTTTTCAATAAACAATTCAAGGGCTCAGCAATTTGCACAAAATGCCTCACAATTTTTTTGTAATTTGTTAATTACAGAGGCCTAAAAATGATTGTACCTGTTTCACAGTCTGCGGTGAACAAAGGCATGACATGCTGATATTAGCTATCGATCAGTTCTTACTTTTTCCTGGCTAATTACATGTCCAAGATAGTTTACTTTTGTTTGAGCAAAATGTCACTTATTGACACTGAGTGTTAGACTGCAGTCTTTTAAAAGCTTCTTCCAATCTCTCATATGTTCTTACATATCCTTTGAAAATACAATTAAATCACCAAGGTAGACCAAAAATGTTTTAGGTTTCAGCCACAAAGCCCTCCATCCAAGAGCGTCTGGAATGCAGCCAGTGCATTCTTCAGTCCAAATGACACTCTAAGATATTGGTAACGCCCCATGGTATCTGTTTTTGGCATGTCTTCAAACTACTTCTAGCTGGTGGTAGCCACTCTTGAAATTCATGATTGAGAAGTATCTACATTGACCCAAACTGTTGAATGTTTCTGTAGTGTTATGGGTGGGATATGCAACAGTGATATTCCTAGCACTGAGATAGCAATAATCACAACAAAAACTATATTTCTTGGTACCATCCAAAAAATTTTTATGCACAGTGATAACAAGTATTTAACTATCTCACATAGTACAGAAATGCTAATGGTAGTTTATGGCTACGGTCATTATTTGACATGTCAGTACAGACTTTCTCTAAGACATTCAAATTGACAACCATCACACCCTTTGGTGGACTAACCTCATCTATGCCAAAATTGTCAAAACTCACAGAAAGCATAAATCTCCCTCTATATTCATAGCACATACTAACACTCCTCTGCACCACGCAATGTAATTTATCTAATTCCTCATTGTAGTCCAATAGTTCTACCATGCACAATGATTTCCTTGTTAAGCCCATAGCTACATTAACCAAGTTCAATTTTCCTGTACCTGCTGCTGTGTTATAATTTAACCTTTAGTGTACTTGTATGCAGTTTAGGTTGCAACACCTTCATGACAGGCACACCTTGCAAAATTGTTTCACTAACAGCTCTCTCTCCCCATTAGAGACAAAGTCCCACCAAGTTTGATACTATGCTACGAGAGATCAATTACAGCACATTGTTCATTCACAAAACTACCTCATCCTGAAGTAACGTGGCTACCTGACTCTTCAGAATATCAATGGCTTTATTTTAAGTTGCAGGAAATGTTTCTGGTTGTTGTATAGCCTCCATTCTGAATTATGCTATGGAACAAATGAGAACCTAGTAAATGACACTATATCAATAAGCAAAAGTCTGCACCCAGGAGCTGAGTGGTCAGCGCAATAGAATGTCAATCCTAAGGGCCTGTGTTCATTTCCCGGCTGGGTCAGAGATTTTCTCCGCTCTGGGACTGGGTGCTGTGTTGTCCTAAAATGGCTCTGAGCACTATGGGACTTAACATTTGAGGTCATCAGTGCCCTAGAACTTAGAACTACTTAAACCTAACTAACCTGAGGACACCACACACATCCATGCCTGAGGCAGGATTTGAACCTGTGACTGTAGCGGTCACGCGGTTCCGGACTGAAGTGCCTAGAACCACTCGGCCACTGTGGCCGGCTGTGTTGTCCTAATCATCATCATTTCATCCCAATCGACGCACAAGTCGCCAAAGTGGCATCAAATCAAAGACTTGCACCCGGCGAACGGTCTACCTGACAGGAGGCCATAGACACACGACATTTACAATACGCAAAACACTTACACTAATCCTTTCAGTATATCATGGCACCATGGGACTAAGTGCATTGCTGTGCTTCATGGCTAAACCTCCTAAAAATATCACAAGTTACCAACACTGCCCCGCCAGAAGATAATTCATGCCCAGCTAATCACAATGATGGCACCTAGCTGACCATAATTCCTCCCTACAGTTACACCAGAACTGCAATGGATCTGCACGTTTGTGTGGCCTAAACAGTGTCACTTTTAAGTTTATATGCATGTCCTACCAACTCAACATGACCTCAAAATACAAGAAAAAAGAAAAATGGCCAACAAAAATAGTCACTCACCACACCACATAATGACAGGTGTAATAACGGCTCCCAATGTGCAGGTGTGGTCCCTCTATGCCAATGGCAGCCAATGTAAACACTTCTGCCCTGAAATTGTGGAGTTTCACTAGATGTGACCCACTACAAGTGTTCAGAATGGTTGAGTGAAAGGTGGTGGTGAGGACCTGCGTCACGCCCAAGGTGTCAATATGACAGCATTAAATTACCATCCATTCAGTGCTGACAGTTTTACAGTCTCCTTCTCAATCCAGCATGGTAGCAGCCAGGCTATGTCTGCAGCACAGGAATGTGCTGAGTGGCACGTCAGTGCCCATCATGCAATTTGTAATCCCTGGAGTTGCTGGTGGTCAGGTCCGCATCCTCATGCCAGGTGGAGTGTGACTGGAATGTTCCCACAGCCACAAGTGATTGTGGATGTTTGCTGAAGCCTCAATGCGCCCGTTGATCATAGTTTTCTTGGGCTTGCCCTCAAGAAATCAGCATACAGCCTGATGACAGTTGTCATGATGCTGAGTATGCAGAAATCCCAACAGTAACATGGTGGACAGCCCAAGGGGCAGGCTCAGTGTACAGTCAGTAAGACAGTACACACACTGCCAAGGAGTGGTGGTGCATGAGGTGCCCTGCTCCCAAGTCAAATAGCTTGCACCCCCCCTCCCCCCCTCCCCCTTTCCCCACACACCCCCCTCCAGAAGTAGACCCCAAACTGGCAGCAGCTGGCAACACTTCTTTGTATGTCAACCAGTCATCTTGTAACAAACAGAGCTGGCATTCTGTCACTATCAGTGATGGAGACAGTATGAGCAATACTCTGACCCCTGAGTGGAAGGAAGGAGAGTTTTATATAGTGGTTGATGACATTATTGCCTGTACAGGTAACTGAATGCGCTTGAGTTTTTCAAGCCTGTCAGTGTTTTATGCTGGACTAATGTTTAGTTTCAGAGCTACAGGGTGTAATTGTATGCAAGATTTGCAGCCTGAAAGGGGTTCTTGCATAATCTTTAGGTGTTATTACTCTGCACTGCCCCATTAATAGAATATCTTTATGCCTCATTTGCAATGATTTCCTGGTGCTGGTCAGGTGTTTCTGAGGCTCTCTATTGCACAGTCCCTGGCAATATGCTCCTTGCTTATTTGTGTTCTGGTGGCCACAAGTGTTTATATTCATTACACAACCATTGCATACTGTGCAGACATGCTTTGCCTGTATATCATTCCAGAGAGCATCAAAATTTTGATCTTGATTTCAATACTACTTTTCTGTGCAACTATATTGTGAAGATATCTGAAGACTGAATAACTCTGCAAATACCAATCTTGACAAAATAAGGTCACTCTGTTCATTCATCAAATATAGAATACAATAAATACCTGTGTGCAGGTTGACGTTTTGATCCTTGACTTTCAGAAGAGATTCAGTATAGTTACATAATGTTACCTAGTGAAGCAGATATTAACTTACAGAACATGGGATCAGATTTGTAATTGAGTTCAGGACTACCTAGTAGGCAGCACTCAGTGTGTTCTACTTACTGCAAAGGAACCACCAGCATTGAAACTAGTTTCAGATGTTCTTCAAGGGAATATTATATGTCCATTATTATAGACAACATACAAAAATGATTGTATGCTTAATCTCAAAAGCAAATGCCATGGTCAACAAAAACCAAAATATTTATGCAAAATTGTCCATCTAGATTGCACTTTATTTCTTCAAATGGCTAACTAATTTTGGCAAAGTGCTATCATACGAAATGCGTTATCTGTTTGAAGAAACAACATGTGTTTAACGGCACCACCGTTTAGGTTAGGGAAAGTTAGTTTTGTGCAATATTTGGAGCACGAGTTACAGCCAGGTGTGAGCTAGATTGCAGTAAGTTACACATACCAGCAGTTGCAAAGGCAAAACAGAGGTGCACAGCCAAGTGTAAATAGCTGTCGTTTTCTAACGAGATTCATTGGAGTGTGACACCTCTCCTGGATGGCGGGGCATGTCACACCACCGGCTACACACAGAGCAGATGGGGCGCCATCATTCCAGTCCACGGTGGGTCATTGGTCCAACCCTCTGAGGCCGACGTGGGGTCTGCAGCCAGTCAGCGGTGGGCCACTCTTCAGCTCGCTACCGCAGGCAGTCGTCTCAGCTCCCGACACATGCCGGAGACTTCCCGCGGTGAGGCCCACAGATTTGGATGCTGGATAGTGGGTGCTTGTTCGTGGCTGCAATCTCAGCCACACCAGTGGGGAGAAGGATGCAGCTGGCCGCCTGTGGCTCACACCGAACAGTGCTGAGTCAGCTGCTGGCACAGCCATCCTGACATCATCGGAACTCAGCAGGTCAGCCAAGGCCGGCATGACACAGTGTTGCATTGCACAGGCCACTGTGGTGCTTCCTCAGCATTGCAGGGCCCTGTGACCCAGACCAAAGTAAACGGAGCACTGTAGAGAAGCAAATAAATCGTTTGGAAAGTTCTCACTGAATTTTAATACGGCACCTCCTGGCACCCATCCACCACATTTGGTATCTTCCTGCTACATTTTGTCATCCTGGTATATTCGATGGCAGAAGTCGCCAGAACATTTGGTGTCAGAATAGCGGACGTCATCTGTCGAGTACGACGTTCGAGCCCACCGCCTGCAGTAAAGTCACAAGATGTGGTGAGCACTGACAAAATTGTTCTTTTAGAGTATTGGACTTGGCTCCTGGCAAGCCACATTTGATATGTTTTGTGTATGCATATTATTTATGTTGGCAGGAAAAAGTTAGTGTGTTTAGGGCAGTAAGATGTTATTTTTCATGGCATTTGATTACTTTTGTATGGGTTTATGATGACACTAAGTATCACGATAGGGAGCTGTTGGAAGTCAGGTTGTTCTTGTACTTAAATGTTTTGTTTTGGGACTAACTGGGAACGAAAGCAACAAAATGGCAGAGTCAAGGATGCGGGGTGTATCGGAACCAGAAGTGGTTCGGATTTTGATGGAAAAGATAGCACAATTGGTAGCGGACAGTACACAGTTGAGAAGTGAATTAACATCTAGAAGTGAGTGGGAAACCACATTTGATCAGTCATTGTTGCCTAGGGTGCAGGAGATTGATCCAGCCACCACAAGTTTAATTATTCTGTTTTCTGGCCAGGCATCTGGAGATGTGCATTCATTTGTAGAGGACTTGGAGACTTCAGCAGTGATGAATGGTTGGTCTGATGTGCAGTTGTTATGTATAGCCAAGATTAGATTAACGGGTGAAGCGAAAACATAGGTAAGGTGTTCTGAGGCCTTAAGGACGACAGGAAGGGCTTTTACAAAGATACAAGAAACAGAATAGAGCTCAGTACTTTAGGGAGAGGTTAAGTACAATGACAAAGAGATAGGGGGAGACAGTGGAGAAATTTGTGGGCAAAAAAAAGCACTCCGTCTTCAGGCCATGAGTGGCGTACCAGGACCATCCGACCACCATGACATCCTTGGTGGAGGATGCGGATGGGAGGGGCGTGGAGTCAGCACACTGCTCTCCCAGTCGTAAGATGGTATTCTTGACTGAAGCCGCTACTATTTGGTCGAGTAGCTCCTCAATTGGCATCATGAGGCTGAGTGAATCCAGAAAAATGGCAACAGTGCAAGGCGGCCTGGATGGTCACCCATCCAAGTGCTGACCACACCCGACAGCGCTTGACTTCGGTGATCTCACAGGAACCGGTGTATCCACTGTGACAAGGCCGTTGCCAAATTTGCGGACAGGATAAGGGAAATTAATGAGTATACTTATGAGTTGGGTCAGAGCGATGAAGCTAATAGTGTTCTGTTGCAGGAGGCCGAGCAAAGGGCACTTGATGTATTTTTGACAGGGTTACTGGCGCATATGCCACGGAAAGTGCAAGATGGGGCTCCGAGAGATTTGTATTTGGCCATTCAGCTGGCAATTCAAATAGAGGAAACAGACATGGCAACAGGGGTACGCAAGAGACAAACAGTGTTTGCAGTGGGTGTGAAATGTTTTAAGTGTGCTCGTACAGGACATGTGCAGAGGCAATGTACCCAGTCACCAAGGAATAGAGGAAGGGGTGGAAGTCAGCAGCATGGAGGATGGAGAATGGAGATAGGAGAGGTGGACAAGCGTTAAACAGCAGAGGGGGCCCAAGACCCACCTAAGGGAGCTCCCGTTTAATTTCAATGCTACGAATATGTATGCAGAGGTGGAATGTTCAGTGGTAGGATCCATAGGAAATAAAAAGTTTAAGGTTGGGCACAGGGGTGCAAGTGTCAATGCCTACTAAGAATACAATGGGACGAAGGAAGTTAGACCCACCATGTTATAGGTTGCGTAGACTGGGGGATAAGGAGGTCTTGCCTTTGGGGTCAGTGACAGTTGACTTTCACATAGGGAAAGTCTGATATAATGCGTGCATGGAGGTAGTATCATGCTAAGCGAGGGCTATGACATGATCCTAAGAGTAGATTTCTTGCATCAAAATCATTTCAAAATTGAACTTGGGCAATGAACTGTGGAACTTGGTGGAATGTTATTTCTGATAGGGGAAACTGTTGTCAATGCAGAGTTGTCGCGAGGGGCGTTCAACATAATGAACAAACTAATTGAACCACATACATTAGCATTAAGGCTTAATTCACATGAGTGTGTGTCTGGTGGCACCAGGAAGTCGCTTTAGGTAAGTGTGGAGTCGAATCTACCTGTGGGTACAGTATGTGTCATTGAACTATTGGAGGATAATGAAGTTTTGAGTCCATTGGGTTGTTTTTGAAACGTAGTGTTGTACGTGTACAGGAGGGCAATGATGGGCGAGTAGTTCCTGTGAACATGGATAATTTTAGGACTGTAGATACGAATTTGTGGAAAGGAGTTTTAGTAGCATATTTGGATGTGCCAGATGACGAAGACTGGTGTTTGAGAGGTAGGCGATAGAATTGCATTGCATGACAAAATTAAACATTTGAAAGGAGGAGAAAGAGAGCATATGGAATAATTATTGTGGGAATTTAAGGATTTTTTTTTCCCACAAGGGCCGTTACCAGCAACTCCATTAGTTCAACATAGGATACCAACAGCGAATGAAGCACCCGTTTACTGTAAACCATATAGAATACCGAGGTATTTGCAGCTGATTGTGGAGGATTTCATTGATCAGCAACTTGTGGACCGTATTATAGAGCATAGTAACAGTTGCTTGGGAGCGGGCATTGTTGTTGTGCCTAAAAAATCTATGGATGGAACTAAGAAATACAGGTTCTGCTGTGACTACCGATAGCTCAATAATAAGACAGTAATGGACGCATATCGAATTCCAAACATACTGGAGACTTTGGATCACTTAGGACAGTGCCAGTATTTTACTACGATGGATTTGACAAGTGGTTATCATCAGCTAGAGGTGGCACCAGAGGACCACCCAAAAACTGCTTTCTCTACACCTCGAGGCCAATACCAGTACATTAGAATGCCATTCGGTTTGAAAAATGTGCCGGCAATGTTTCAGAGGTTGCTAGACAGTGTCTTGAGGGGTTTGAAACCATGGCAGTGTCTTGTCCATTTGGATGACATTATAGTGTTTTCAAGTAGTATGGAGCAACATAGACAGTGGTTAAGGGAAGTCTTTATGAGGTTAAGAGCAGCTCATTTGACGTTGAGCCTGGAGAAGTGTCATTTTGCATTAGAAGAAGTAAAATATTTGGGTCATATTATCAGTACTGATGGAGTGCGAACAGATTCGAGGTTGGTAAAGGTTGTAAGGGATTTTTGGAAGCCGAAAACAGTTAAGGAAGTGCAGTCATTCATCGGAATTTGCAATTTCTATCAAAAGTTGATGAAGGGTTTTGCAGATTTAGCACAGCCATTGACGTGATTGTTCCGGAAGGGTGTGAAATTTGAGTGGATGGAAGAGTGTCAGAAAGCGTTTGATAAACTGAAAGAAGTGTTAACATCAAGTCCGGTTCTTGTGTTTCCAGATTTTGAAAAGGAGTTTATACTAGCCTGCAATGCATCGAATCAAACATTAGGGTGTGTTCTTAGTCAGTAAATTGATGGGAAAGAACATTCTGTAGCCTATGCATCTAGGCAGTTGAATGCAACAGAGAGGAATTACTCAACAACAGAGAGGGAGATGCTTAGCGTAATCTATGGAATCACATATTTTAAATGTTATTTATATGGGAGAAGATTTTGGGTAGTGACAGATCATGCTGCACTGAGGTGGTTGTTGGGGTTGAAGCATCTGTCCACTAGACTCGCTCGATGGGCTGTGAGGCTTAGTGGATTCGACCACGAGGTGGTGCACAAGCCTGGGAAGAAGCACGGTAATGCAGATGCACTAAGTAGGAAGGTGGCAAAAGTAGAAGTCATAGGTTATGACCTAGCAGTGTGGCAAAAATTACAGGACGTGGACAACGATTGTAAATTGTATCAGACACAGCCACAATTTAATGTGTACGACTGTCTTCTGTGCAAGGAAATGAAGTTAGGGCCAAGGGTAGTAGTGCCAATGAAGTCGAGGGATGAGGTTTTAAAGGAATCACATGGTCACATGTTATTCGGTCATGGAGGGTGTAGAGTGATGAATAGGAGAGTGGTAGAGAGGTACTGGTGAAGAGGTAGGAAATGAGATGTGGATCAGCATGACAAGAATTGTATACCATGTGCGCAGAGAGCAGATTTGAGTCGGAAACAGATACAGGTACAATGACTACTGGAAGCAGCATGTCCATTCTCTTTGCTCGGGGTTGATGTCTTAGGACCTTTTAGGCAAACACCATCAGGGAACAGATTCGTTCTGACAATAATAGACCATTTTTCGAGGTATGTGGAGATGGTGGCTATGCCACATCAACAGGCAGCAATGGTCGCGCAAGTGTTAGTAAATAACTGGATTTTGAAGTTTGGTGTGCCAGAGACAATAATTACTGAACAAGGGACCAACTTCATGTCAGATTTTAACGAAGGAACTGTGTAAATTGTTGAACATGAAGAAGTTGAGGATGAGCTTGTTGCATCCACAGGCCAAAGGAAGGACAGAAAGGGTACACAGAACATTCGTGAAGATACTGAGTTTTTATGTGAATTCTCATCACCATCAGTGGGACGAGTATTTGAAGCATTTGTATGTGCATACAATGCCAAAGTCCATACAAATACCGGCTTGTCTCCCTATGAGGTAGTATATGGGCGAAAAATGCCATCACCATTTGATTTAGTGAAGCTACAGAAAGGAAGGACTGGTGAATCTGTACGTCAATTCACGAGAACAATTTGGGATGTTTGGAAATGGGTACAAAAGGCAAATACAAAGGCTTTGGAAAGGCAGGAAGATACAGTAAAGTGGAAAGGAAGTTTACAGCAGTGTAGAGTGGGGCAATGGGTAATGCTGTCCATCCCCTAAACGCAAAAACGGAAAACGTAGAAGTTCCTCACGAGGTATCAAGGGCCATACCAAGTTGTTGAAACCACATCTCCCATTAATGTTAAGCTTCAGCTGCCAACGAGAACAACAATAGTACACAATGGGCGGTTACGGCCATTTAAGGGTTGCCCGGATGTGATTCCAGATGTGTCACAGGAAGGAAAGAGGAAGAAAGAGAGAGCGAAAAGAGATGCTAAGCACAGAGAAAACCAGGAAGATAGAGTACAGCGTGAAGTACCATATGCTTTCCGATCTAGAAAGTAGTACAGTACTTGTAGTTATTTTTGATTTCTTGTTACGAATCATTGGGTTTGCGTAGAGTAATTAGGCATTGTATCTTATATGCGTTTTTGAGTATTGTGAGCCTGCTAGGGGCAACAGTCCTCTTGAAGATGAAGGAAGGGTGATGGTGACACCTGTCCTCAGGTCACTGGAGAGGGAAGTGTAGCATCTGATGTATGTGGAGTGTTGTTGGAGGAGAAATCGAACACAGTTCTGGATAAATAAATACGTCGGTGTAAATTTTGCGGCAAAGCCATAGCAAATATATGTTGAACGATGTCAGAGTTTCCTGCTTAAATTTTTAGTTATCGACAGTGCTGGGTCAGGAAAGTCGTGGCTATTGCACCAGTACATATAATGTAAATTTAAGGATGAAAGTAGTCACACAATTGGTGTTGAGTTTGGATAAAAAAATAGTGAACGTTGGAGGAAAATCTTTGAAGCTACAAATATGGGACACATGCATGTTGCAGTTATTTTTCGCCAGTGGGAAAGTAATAGATTGTCCAAGGGACATCGTGGAGCCAAAATTGAGCTTGCAATGGGTTGCGATGCATTGGATCTTCTCCACCTATGAGAATTTGATAGTAGTAGCAAGTTGTTTCGAGCAAGAAGTATTTGCAGAAGTGAAACGTATAGAGATTGAGGGGAGTGGAATTTTAATCAATGGAACTAAGTGTAAAATAATAGGACCAATCTTCCATCTGCCAGCATCAATTTCAGGAGTCACACACTTGAATGTTACGCAGCCACAGCTGTACTGGCTAGAAGCCACTTTAGAGTTTTTGCCAAGGAGACTCTGACCTTGTTAAATCAAACTCTGGAGCCAGGTCTGTTGAGATCCATAAACCAGTTCATTTTAGAGCAAGAGGGGTGCATATCAGCCGAACATCTTGTGCAACATGTTGCTCAGTATAGGGAAAGGCAACGGCAAATAATGATCATTTTGAGCACCTTTGTGCCAAGTGTCATCACAGCCTTAACTTTGTTATGTGTTGTTTTCTTTCTGATCAGGCAGAGAGCCAATTCCCAGAGGGATCCGAGGGTAGTCCAAGTCCCAGTGGATTGGATACCGAGGGCGTGAGACAAGTAGGTAAGGGGTTGATCGAGCAATGGTCGTCCAGTAAGGAATTTTTACATTTTGTTTTATGCCTTGGTCTTAAGGGGCACTAGACCACGTCTAAGTTTTCTAATACTAAGTAAGTATGTCATAAGTGCCAATCTAAATTAGTTTAAGAGTTAGTTAATGGACAAACCGGGGACCAGGTCTTTCCGAAGAGGGGAATAATGTAGCGGCACCACCGTTTAGGATATGGAAAGTTAGATTTGTGTGATATTCGGAGCACAAGTTACAGCCAGGCGCGAGCCGATTGCAGTAAGTTATGCATACCAGCAGTTACGAAGGCAAAACAGAGGTGCACAGCCGAGTATAAATAGTTGCCATTTTCTAACGAGATTCATTGAAGTGTGAACAGCTCTCCTGGACGGCAGGGCATGTCACACCACTGGCTACATGCAGAGCGCATGGGGCACCAGCATTCCAGTCCACGGCGTGTCACTGGTTCAACCCTCTGAGACCAACAAGTGTGGCAGCTCTCCTGGACAGTGGGGTGTATCACACCACTGGGCTACATGCAGCAACAGGTGGGGCGCCAGTGTCCCAGTCCACCGCGAGTCATTGGTTCAACCCTCTGAGGCTGACGCACGGTCCCCAGCCAACCAGCGGTGGGCCACTCTTCGGCTCGCTACTGCGGGCAGTTGTCTCGTCTCCCGACACACACCGGAGACTTCCCGAGGTGAGGGCCACAGATTCGGATGCCGGATAGTGAGCGCTTGTTTCTCATTGCAATCTCAGCCATGCCAGCATGGAGAAGGACGCAGCTGGCCACCCGCAGCTCACACCAAACAGCGCTGAGCCGGCTGCTGGCACAGCCATCCTGACATCATCGGAACTCAGCGGGCCAGCCAAGGCTGGCACGACACAGTGTTGTATTGCACAGGCTGCTGGTGTGCTTCCTCAGCATTGCGAGGCCTGTGACGCAGACTGAAGTGAACGGAGCACTGTAGTGGAAGCAAATAAATCATTTGGAAAGTTCTCGCCGTGTTTTAATACGGGACCTCCCAGCACCCATACACTACATTTGATGTCTTCCCACTACATTTGGTCATCCTGATACATTCGGTGGCAGAAGTTGCCACAACAAAAGGCAGTTTTTGTATAAGTGGATCATGCATGCAGAACTCACGTGTTCCATTATATAGGCTGAAAACAATTAATATAATCTTCATGCTTTTAGAAATTACACATTAAAATGCTTATCAAACACCAAAAGACGCATCTGTTAACAGCCATCTCTTCTACATGACATGATTTCTTATACAAAGAGTTCTTGTACATTATTGATCCTATTGTAACAACAAAAATTGCCATCCAAAGCCCCATTGGACATTAATTTTTGAAGTGGAATAATCTGCACCGTCAGTTCATGATAAAAATACTTATGATGTACATGTGCTGCTTGAACTCACTGGCTCCACTAACTGTGTGTTGTAATTCTATCCCTTGCACTTGCTGCCCCTCTCTCCTCCATTTCTATCTAATACTGCCTGCTGCCTTACTCCCAGCTATCAACCATCTTTCCCCAAGCTTGCATCCCCATCTCTTTTCTCTTCTCACCCAATCGACTCAACACAACCCCTCAACTCATAAAATGTAGTTGTACATGTGTGTGTGTGTGTGTGTGTGTGTGTGTGTGTGTGTTGTGTGTGTGTGTGTGTGTGTGTGTGTGGTCTAGCCCAGAAAAAGGATTTGTCTGAAAGCTATTTACATTCTGCCAGAACAAGTTAAGGAACATACAGAACGTGGGTCACCTAGTCCAGTCTTTTAGGAGAACAGAACTAATGCTTATAAATGCATTTCTGAAACAGGTCTTATAAAATGAAATGGAAATTTTAATGCTTTTCTTTTATGAGAAAACAAGGTGTGTAGCATGGAAAACAAATACACTCCTGGAAATGGAAAAAAGAACACATTGACACCGGTGTGTGAGACCCACCACACTTGCTCCGGTCACTGCGAGAGGGCTGTACATGCAATGATCACACGCACGGCACAGCGGACACACCAGGAACCGCGGTGTTGGCCGTCGAATGGCGCTAGCTGCGCAGCATTTGTGCACCGCCGCCGTCAGTGTCAGCCAGTTTGCCGTGGCATACGGAGCTCCATCGCAGTCTTTAACACTGGTAGCATGCCGCGACAGCGTGGACGTGAACCGTATGTGCAGTTGACGGACTTTGAGCGAGGGCGTATAGTGGGCATGCGGGAGGCCGGGTGGACGTACTGCCGAATTGCTCAACACGTGGGGCGTGAGGTCTCCACAGTACATCGATGTTGTCGCCAGTGGTCGGCGGAAGGTGCACGTGGCCGTCGACCTGGGACCGGACCGCAGCGACGCACGGATGCACGCCAAGACCGTAGGATCCTACGCAGTGCCGTAGGGGACCACACCACCACTTCCCAGCAAATTAGGGACACTGTTGCTCCTGGGGTATCGGCGAGGACCATTCGCAACCGTCTCCATGAAGCTGGGCTACGGTCCCGCACACCGTTAGGCCGTCTTCCGCTCACGCCCCAACATCGTGCAGCCCGCCTCCAGTGGTGTCGCGACAGGCGTGAATGGAGGGACGAATGGAGACGTGTCGTCTTCAGCGATGAGAGTCGCTTCTGCCTTGGTGCCAATGATGGTCGTATGCGTGTTTGGCGCCGTGCAGGTGAGCGCCACAATCAGGACTGCATACGACCGAGGCACACAGGGCCAACACCCGGCATCATGGTGTGGGGAGCGATCTCCTACACTGGCCGTACACCACTGGTGATCGTCGAGGGGACACTGAATAGTGCACGGTACATCCAAACCATCATCGAACCCATCGTTCTACCATTCCTAGACCGGCAAGGGAACTTGCTGTTCCAACAGGACAATGCACGTCCGCATGTATCCCGTGCCACCCAACGTGCTCTAGAAGGTGTAAGTCAACTACCCTGGCCAGCAAGATCTCCGGATCTGTCCCCCATTGAGCATGTTTGGGACTGGATGAAGCGTCGTCTCACGCGGTCTGCACGTCCAGCACAAACGCTGGTCCAACTGAGGCGCCAGGTGGAAATGGCATGGCAAGCCGTTCCACAGGACTACATCGAGCATCTCTACGATCGTTTCCATGGGAGAATAGCAGCCTGCATTGCTGCGAAAGGTGGATATACACTGTACTAGTGCCGACATTGTGCATGCTCTGTTGCCTGTGTCTATGTGCCTGTGGTTCTGTCAGTGTGATCATGTGATGTATCTGACCCCAGGAATGTGTCAATAAAGTTTCCCCTTCCTGGGACAATGAATTCACTGTGTTCTTATTTCAATTTCCAGGAGTGTATTTATTTGTGCTCACAGTCATTTGTACTCTTGACCCACCTGCATATACCTGTTCCACTTCTAGTTACATCAACAACTATCTTTATCTTTCATCTGATTCCTTTTTATTTACATTAACCTCCTTTTTTCCTTCACACACTCTTTTCTTTGATGCTTTTTATATCTTTCTGCTATTTATACTTTTCATTATGTCTCCTCTCACCCCTAAGCTTCACTTCTCTACATTCCAATTTCTTCCTAGATTTCCTCACCTGAACATTTCTTATATTTAATGTTTAGCTTTTCTCATTTCCAAACTACTATTACCTAAAATTTATAGAGAATGCATAAAACTATTTTTCAATAGACAGTTGGGAGATATTTTCATTCTCCTAATTAACCTTTTGACTGCTACAGATGTTTTTTCTTTACTCTGTGATGAGAGCAGCTTTGTTACTATTGTACTGGTCACCTAATACTGCAACCTGTGCTTAGAGATGGCATTTCAGCCGCTATACAATACTTATTATCTGATTTTAAGGAAACCATTCAGAGGATAAATTTGACTTTTGCACTTCTCACAGTCTGATATCTTCTTTTGATAGAG
Source organism: Schistocerca americana (assembly GCF_021461395.2). Classification (NCBI taxonomy): domain Eukaryota; kingdom Metazoa; phylum Arthropoda; class Insecta; order Orthoptera; family Acrididae; genus Schistocerca; species Schistocerca americana. Next base: position 544,136,073 of record NC_060120.1, on the reverse strand, counting down.
GACTGAACTGCTTTTCATTATTCAGAAACGTTACTGTGCTGCATGAAATTAAGTAGACCATTGCATGAAATTTTGTAGAGTTTGCGGAGGCAAAAACACATTGCATAAACATTGCTTATGACTGATTTTAGTTCAACCATTGTTGTGTAAGAAATGTAGATAACATATTCAAATTTTATTTAAAATTGAGAGCAGAATGCTATCTCATTTCACTCTTGACTTATTGGTTTTTATATCTGGCAGAAGGTTGCACATGGCATGCCCACTTCTGTCCCTGTACATCAGGAATCTTGTAGTCATAACAACTGTCATATTTCATAAATGATTCAAGATATCAAAACAAGGTATTTTGCAAATGAAAGCAAACAAAGAGACACATAGTTTATGATAAATACTAGATTTTTTTTATTAACCAAGATATGGAAGTAGCTCCTCCACAGCAGTTGGAGGGTCAAAGGAACGGCATGTAAACACATCAACAGCACTTAAGGGAAACCCAGGGGCCTTGTTTAAACATGTCCTCAGCACCTGACAAGCAATGGAGCATGATGAGTAAACTCGTCCACAGCACTTAAAGGGTTAAGAACAATAAATACAAAGATTGGGTCAGTAATTCTGTGACAGGTGGGCAATTATTACAAAGATGACTTTAAAGAATGTTTTGTAGTATCTGTTACCTGACTCCTCGTCTTTTCATGCAGCTGCCGCAGTGATGCATTCAAATACTTTGCTGACTTGTCCTGGGTCACTTGCTCTTGCATTACTTCTAAAATTTTGTCCTCTAATTGAGTTCTCTCTGTTAACAATTTTTCAAGTTCACGATGCAAGGCAGATATCTCATTGCTGTGCTTCTTTCCCTCCTGAAATATTTGTATAAAAAACAATATTATTCTTGAGAACCAATCCCCACAACAAAGATATACTGGTAGAAATAATGTTAGTCACAAAACTGGCTGCGTAGCAGTAACCCACTTATTCTGAATTTTAATGAAACCATTGAAACACAATTTTATGAAATGAACAACTCTTTTTAAACTATATTCATATAAAAAAAGATTGAAAAAATATTTTACTCATTACATGACAGTAGATGCAGCCACATAAAGACAGGCAACACTAATGGTAGCTTTCATTTGGCAAATTAAAATGAAGTGGAAAGAAACAAGTCTACCTGTTACCTGTATCAGGTCAAGTTAGTCAAAGTAAGATAGAGAAATAAACACTGAGTTGAAGCAAAAACAAGACAAAAATGGCTTCCATATGGATTTTAATGATATAATGTGTACAATATAAATTTTTTATGAAGTGTGCTTAGACTTCCTCTTTAATTACATTGGTTTCAGTTGTATTTTTAATCTGCTTGATCATTTTGGTGAAAAATTTTGTTCCTTGATAGGAAATACTATTTTCATATTTTTGTTTATTTTCCTTGAAGAATTTTAATCTGGATCTCTTGCCATGGAAGGCCAGTGATGATTTTATGTATTGCTCTTATTTTGTGCTTTCACCCTCAAAAACTGATTCCAAAGCTAAGGATTGTGTTAACATAACAGTAAATAGTGAAAAGACACTTATTGCTACAAATTTATGATGAGGTTCTATATTGCTATTATCTCTGTGTATTCCTTCCAGTTCAGCCAAGAGATATTCACCCTCTAAACATTTGTGGTGATGATGGGATTTAGGGTGCTCAACAATGAGATCTTTAGTATGGTTACTAAAGTACAGGAAGCTAAGTGTGGTTAAAAGGTGTAAAAGTTTAAAAATTTCATTAAAATTCATAAAACACAAATGTAATCATGCACTTACCTACGTAAAATTACACTGATGATAAAATAAATACTATTTTAGATATTAAAACTTATGATAAAAAATTACCAATGTGCAGTTAGGAATGATTGACAAACATGGACTGGCTGATCACTAATAAAAACTGAACATACTTTTTATTAAAAAGTGATCTACAAACCCCATTTGCATAAAAATACTTTTTTTCAGTTTGTTGACTGCTGTTTATGTCACACATCTTTGGATTAGTTGAAAAATATAATACCAAATGACGCTATGGACATAATTCTGATTTTTAAGTATTCCACAGGTAAAAAGTTCCACCTATTTACAAAACAATGGTTGTATGAGGTACTATATTAGGGTGATTCCATGGTTATGAACACAGCAGCATCCAACTTAATCAAAGAAATCATCAAGGAGTAGACAATAAAGAACATGTATGAGGCATCCATCCAGACTCACAAAAAGCATTTGACTGTGTTGATGTTACCATATTGCTGGACAAACTGTGGAACTATTGCATTTGAGGCACAGCCCATAATCTGATTAGATCCTATTTGAAAAATAGGAAGTGGTTTGCGTCTATTACCACTACAGAGGGAGCATAAAAAATCAAACACCATTGACATTAATTTTGATATTCCACAGGGGTGAATATCAGAACCAGTCCTTTATATTATTTATGATAATGATACATCTACATCTACATACATACTCCGCAATCCACCATACGGTGCGTGGTGGAGGGTACCTCGTACCACAACTAGCATCTTCTCTCCCTGTTCCACTCCCAAACAGAACAAGGGAAAAATGACTGCCTATATGCCTCTGTACGAGCCCTACTCTTTCTTATCTTATCTTTGTGGTCTTTCCGCAAAATGTAAGTTGACGGCAGTAAAATTGTACTGCAGTCAGCCTCAAATGCTGCTTCTCTAAATTTCCTCAGTAGTGATTTGTGTAAAGAACGCCTCCTTTCCTCTAGATGCTCCCACCCGGTCCTGAAGCATTCCCGTAACACTCGTGTGATGATCAAACCTACCAGTAACAAATCTAGCAGCCCGCCTCTGAATTGCTTCTATGTCCTCCCTCAATCCAACCTGATAGGGATCCCAAACGTTTGAGCAGTCTATAACAAAGCCTGCTACAGCTATCTTATATGCAGATGATACCACATTAATATGGTGTAATTCTAGGTATTCACAACTTGAAATGAAATCCAATATTGTAGCAGGCATAATTCTGCAGTATTTTAATGAAAACAAACTAAAATTAAATACAAATAAATCAGTCTATATTGAATTTGATCTTTGGAGGCAAAAAACCCATTAAAACCAAATTTTAATTGGCGATGATTATGTGAAAAAAGAATACTCGACCAAGTTTCTTGCCCTGATACTTGATGCAGCATCAAGTGGTCTGATCATGTAAATGATATTTGCAAAAAGCTATCTACTACCATATATGTCCTAAGAAAACTCACACCTTCTTGTAACATTACTACTGTGAGGCAAATATGTTTTGCACTATTTGAATCCCATCTAAGCTATGGGATGGAGGTACGGGGGTCCAGCAGTAAAGATAATATGAAAAGAGTACTTACCCTACAGAAGAAGGCACTTAGAATTATGGGAAAGAAATGTGCCAGGGAATCCTGCAGAAATTTATTTAGAGAATTTGAAATACTAACTGTTCATAAACTGTATGTACTTAAGATAACCATTATGGCAATAAACAGTAACAAAACACTTAATGAAGAAATACACAATCACAACACTAGAGATAGAGAGACACCTCACAATATCTCTCATAGAACCACACTTTATGAGACAAGCCCTCACTACACAGGCATAAAATTACTGAATTGCTTCCACCCTAATATCTCCAAAATGACCATTACAGAACCAAAAAAGAAATTAAAATTATGGCTCCTAAACAATCCATGTATTCAATAGAAGAGTTTCTAGATTTAGTACACTCGAGTGATGGAAGACCCAGTTTCTAAAAATATATGAATCTCAGATCTTAGACCATGTCACAAATTGTAAAATATATGGAAATAACGTAAATTTTTTAATCTATATATTGCAACAGCAAATTGTTTTTATGTCTAGTCCACATACTTAACACCATTCTCTTGACTAAATTTAGAAAAAATGGGATAGATATTAATACCAGGTAATAATATGTAACCCTACTAAGCAAGGCTCTGACTTATCCAGAAGACTGTAACAAAAAAATTGTAATCAGTTGATGTTGGATCAAAATAAATAAATAAATAACATTTGCATACAAATAAATAACATTTGCATACAAATGTTATTTATTTATTTACTTATAACCTGCAGTATTAACATGAAAACAGGCAGACCTGAATATGAAAAACATGCAGTGACATTTTTATGATACAAGCTGTGTTGCCACCAAACAAAGGAACAGGAAGTGTTACAGAACAAAACTTTTACTTTTCATGGAATTTCCCTTCAGTAATTACATAGAAATAAATTGTATAGTAAGACTACAAGTTCACAGTCACACATACTAGTGCAAAAATTTGTGAAATTACTACAAGCCCTCTACATATACTAATGAAATTTCAATACACATTTGAAACAATTAATACATAAAACATTACAAAGCTTATCACAGTATTTCAAAAACACATCTGTCGATAAGGAGCAACAAAACTTTCTTCTTTTCTTGTTCTTTTTCATAAGTCCTTTGTAGCAGTTCAAATGGAGCCCCATAGTGAAATTCTGTCTTGTTATTATTAAGCTCAATGCAGTCAGTGCCCAGTGGGCTGCCACAGCAGACAGGTGGCGTAACATCTTATGTCCCAGCATCATCAGCTATTAATTATGCATTTGTTTTATATAAGTAATTCTTATAAAATCAGGATTAGGTCTACAGTATCATTTGCTTTTATATTTTTCAATACATTTGAAAATGGGCAGCCTTGAAATAATACAGTGCAATGACAGAAAGAAAAAAAAAGTTCCCCCCCCCCCCCCCCTCCCCCTAGAAGTAAGGATTGTGGATCACTCCTTCCTGGCAAATACGAGGTGCGAAAATAAAGTAATGAAACTGATGCGAGAAAAAACCTTGCTTACCATTTTAGTCACGTTTAGTGTTGTCTCCTTCAAAGTATTTCCCTTCTGATTGCACACACTTCTTTGACCACTGTTTTGACTCTTGGAAATAGAAAAGAGTCACACGGAGTGAGATCAGGTAAATAAGGTGGCTGTGGTAGTACTGAAATTAGTTTTAAGGTTAAAATTGCTGTACTGACAGAGCAGTATGGGATGGCGCATTATTGTGACGTAGAATACAATTATCAGCAATGTTGGCATGGAGATGAAGAACTCTTTTACGAAGTCTTTCTAAAATTTCTTTGTAGTAATATTGGGGAACTGTTTGTCCAGGAGGCACTCACTCCTTATGAACAATTCCCTTGGAATCAAAGAAGCACACAAGCATGCATTTCACTTTTGGCTTTGACATGCAAGCTTTTTTTGGTCTGGGTGATCCCTTTGAGCACCACTGCGAACTTTGGCGTTTTGTCTCTGGATCGCACTGAAAAACCCAACTTTCATCACCAGTGATAACACGGCTCAACAATTCTGGATTGATTTCCGTTTGCTCTAACAGATCAGCTGCCACATTTTTCCGTGTTTCTTGCTCTTGTGACGTCAGATTTTTGGGGACCATTTTTGCACAAATCTTTCTCATACCTAGATATTCTGTTATCACTAGACAAACCCATTTCTCGATTGATGTTCAGTTCTTCTGCAATCATTTTCATGGATAATCTTCGATCAGGTCATATGAGTTCATGCACCATGGTCAAGCTGACATCCATCCGTGAGGTTGATGGTCGTCCACTGCAGTCTTCATCTTCAACATTCATTCTGCCTTCACTAAACATTTTATGCCAATGAAAAACTTGAGCTCTTGACAAAACCTCCTCCCCAAAAGCATTCTGGAGCTTACCGTAAGTTGTCGTCACCTTTTCACCCAATTTAATGCAAAAAAAAAAAAAAAAATGGCATACAGTTGCGCAATATTATACGTTTCCGTGACAAGAGACACAAACACGTGTTAACTTATTACAGAACAACTCACGACTGAGTAGTTGCATCAATGTGCCACTTGGACTAGAAGCAGCTTATACACCAAGGCCAAAAAATATTGTGCCTACGAAAGCCTGCAGTGTTGCCACATCTTGCAAAGAAAATCAGTCTCATTACTTTATTGTCGCACCTCGTATGACCAACTTAAAAAAGACAGTGCCTAACGAGGTTGTCGGGGGATGTGATAACATTCTTCAAACTAAAATTCAAAATTATGAAAGCCAGCTCATATGTTGAATTCAATAACAACTATTTACAATTAGGGGTAGCGCCAAAGTTTGCAAGGGTCAAGGTTATTAATAGTGCTATGTTCAAAAAGGAGTGAAAAAGAAAGTGGAACAACTGTGAGTAAGACAGAAAATTAGAGCAAGATACATTGAAAAAGATAAGTTTAACAAAACAACATTCAGTTTACATTTACGATGGTCATTCAATAATTAAAGAGACAAATTGGTCTGGAGAAAAAAGTGTTTATTTTTACAAAACAATACTTTTTCTACTTTTCAACATAATTCCTTTGAACATTTATGCACTTGTTCCAATGGACTACAAGTTTTTTTATTCTGGCTGCAAAGAACCAATTTCCCACATACTTTTTCACATCCTTGTTGTCCTGCAATCCCTTCCCATGTGGTGCCTGCTTCAGTGCGTCAAACAACTGAAAATCACTAGGTGCTAAATCAGGACTGTAAGGGAGATGAGGCAGTACTTCCCAGGCAATTTTGTCGAAGGTTAGTTGAGCAATATGAGGATGTGCATTGTCTTGCTGAAGAATCACACCTCTCCTCTGAGATCTACGACGTCTCTCTCTCATGGCTGGCTTCACCTTGTTTAAAAGCAAATCCGAGTAGTATTGGATTCTATTGTACACTGCTCTTCAAGATAATCACAGAAAACTGGACCATGAGCATCCCAAAACACTGTCAAGATGCTTTTCCTGCAGACGCTTGGGTTTTGAATTTTTTCTTGACAAGTGAGTTGGTGTGCTCCCACTCCATGCTTTGTCTTTTTGATTCTGGCTCATAATAGTGAACCCAAGTTTCATCACAAGTTAAAATTTTGTTGAGGAAGTGTTCATCTTCTCTTTCATTATGTTCCTTTAGCTCTGTGCACACTCTCAACCTTGTTACCTTGTGTAGCTGCGTCAACTCTTTTGGGACCCATCTTGCACATGTTTTGCAGTACTTCAGCTTGTTATAGATAATGTTATAAACTATACCAGTAATAACTTCAACTTTATAAACTATCATTTCCACAGTCACATGGTAGTCAGCATGAATAATGTCATCAATTCGACTTTCAAATGAGGGAATTGAAACTGCAACTTGTCAGCCAGAACAGTATTTGTCAGTCACTGAGTCACGACCATTTTTGAACTGCTCTACCCACTTGTAAAAATTTGCATGATTCATACAACCTTCACCATAAACTTTAGACATTCTACAGTATATATTCACTGGTTTCAACCCTTCAGCGAGTAAAAAACAAATAAAAGAATACTGTTCAACTAATGTGGACGTTTCAAGAAGACTCGCCCTCTTGAAATGTATTTTTGAGATTATAAACAAAATAATGTTGATACATCAGCTGATCAGGGCTCATTCCAGTGATGCCAACTTAAAGCCATAAAAGTGACAAACTTGCCCTACATACAGTTTTTCCCCAGACCTATTTGTCTCTTTAATTATTGAATGACCTTCGTACAGTTATGGAATCTGCTTACATCATTGCAATTTTGCACGCTGAAGACAGAAGCATGCCAAAACTGTAGTGCACTTGAAAAAAATAGTTAACTTTGGTAAAACACAGATCCAGGGGAGAAAATGGAAAAAGTGTGACATATAAATAAATTCTAATATGACAGTTAATTTAACATTATTTTTGCCATCAATGAACAAAAACTATTGAATAAAAGGCTTAAGCACAAGTAAAATACTATGTTCTGAGATAGGACATCAAACATAAGATTCTGGATGTGGAAGTAGCAAGCAGGAAAACAAAAGTGACTAAATTTCACAAGACATTTATCAGTCCAGCTCCAACAATCCACACAATTTTTTTTTTATTTTAGTGCATCATGTTTTAACGTAGCTTTTTATATAAACAAATTAGTGTGGAATAAGTTATCAATAACTTACAAGTAACAAACAACCTATTGAACACAAGGCAAAAGAGGTTGTAAGCATGCACACTTTAAGGTAGACAAACGAAATTAATTCAAAATTTTATACTAATGAGACAACTGAAATTAAAATGGAGTAAGGAAACACAATTGTTGACACTGATGAGATGGGTTACATAAGCACAACTATGCAGTTCTTTCAGTAGGCAGAAATTAAAAAGTACTTGACAAAGAAATTCTTAGTTGATTTAAAGGCCAAATTAGAAGCAGTGAAACTTTTTCTTACCCCAAGTGATAAATTTAAATTATTATTTAGAATGAATCCTAGACTGCCAGAAACAAGAACACAAGTAGCGCTCCATAATGGTAATGAGTCTATGTGGGTTCTTTGAGAAGACAGGGAAGCAGTTAATGAACCCTTGGGTACAGCATTATCCCATAAGTGGGAGTCAACATAGACAAAGGTTCTCACATACAGGGTGTTTCAAAAATGACCGGTATATTTGAAACGGCAATAAAAACTAAATGAGCAGCGATAGAAATACACCGTTTGTTGCAATATGCTTGGGACAACAGTACATTTTCAGGCAGACAAACTTTAGAAATTACAGTAGTTACAATTTTCAACAACAGATGGCGCTGCGGTCTGGGAAACTCTATAGTACGATATTTTCCACATATCCACCATGCGTAGCAATAATATGGCGTAGTCTCTGAATGAAATTACCCGAAGCCTTTGACAACGTGTCTGGCGGAATGGCTTCACATGCAGATGAGATGTACTGCTTCAGCTGTTGAATTGTTTCTGTATTCTGGCAGTACACCTGGTCTTTCAAGTGTCCCCACAGAAAGAAGTCACAGGGGTTCATGTCTAGCGAATAGGGAGGCCAATCCACGCCGCCTCCTGTATGTTTCAGATAGCCCAAAGCAATCACACGATCATCGAAATATTCATTCAGGAAATTAAAGACGTCGGCCGTGCGATGTGGCCGGGCACCATCTTGCATAAACCACGAGGTGTTCGCAGTGTCATCTAAGGCAGTTTGTACCGCCACAAATTCACGAAGAATGTCCAGATAGCGTGATGCAGTAATCGTTTTGGATCTGAAAAATGGGCCAATGATTCCTTTGGAAGAAATGGCGGCCCAGACCAGTACTTTTTGAGGATGCAGGGACGATGGGACTGCAACATGGGGCTTTTCGGTTCCCCATATGCGCCAGTTCTGTTTATTGACGAAGCCGTCCAGGTAAAAATAAGCTTCGTCAGTAAACCAAATGCTGCCCACATGCATATCGCCGTGCACTATATCGTTAGCGAATGTCTCTTGTGCAGCAATGGTAGCAGCGCTGAGGGGTTGCCGCGTTTGAATTTTGTATGGATAGAGGTGTAAACTCTGGCGCATGAGACGATACGTGGACGTTGGCATCATTTGGACCGCAGCTGCAACACGGCGAACGGAAACCCGAGGCCGCTGTTGGATCACCTGCTGCACTAGCTGCGCATTGCCCTCTGTGGTTGCCGTACGCGGTCGCCCTACCTTTCCAGCACGTTCATCCGTCGCGTTCCCAGTCCGTTGAAATTTTTCAAACAGATCCTTTATTGTATCGCTTTTCAGTCCTTTGGTTACATTAAACCTCCATTGAAAACTTCGTCTTGTTGCAACAACACTGTGTTCTAGGCGGTGGAATTCCAACACCAGAAAAATCCTCTGTTCTAAGGAATAAACCATGTTGTCTAAAGCACACTTGCACGTTGTGAACGGCACATGCTTACAGCAGAAAGACGACGTACAGAATGGCGCACCCACAGACTGCATTGTCTTCTATATCTTTCACATCACTTGCAGCGCCATCTGTTGTTGAAAATTGTAACTACTGTAATTTCGAAAGTTTGTCTGCCTGAAAATGTACTGTTGTCCCAAGCATATTGCAACAAACAGTGTATTTCTATCGCTGCTTGTTTAGTTTTTATTGCCATTTCAAATATACCGGTCATTTTTGAAACACCCTGTATGTATAATGTAAAAATTGTGTTTGCTGGCCTTGTTACACACTGTGAATCTCTAAATAATAATCTGCCTCATACACTATTAAGAATAAATGGTAAGCAACCTGTCAAGGAGTAAGTGTGAAATTTTTGCACATTTATATTTGCTGAATTTTGCATTAGCTTTCAACCATTTCATTTTTAGTGGCACATATTTTGTGTGAGTTGTCTGCCTGGCCATGGACAACTGCCCCTCAGCAATATTGGCAGTAACTTTTCTGAACAACTTTAAGAACAATTTTTTTTAGCTCTTACCCAGAAATTAATGTGATAATGAGTTATTACTAGCAGTAAATGGATGACACCATTGCATTGTTTAGAGTGAAGAAAAATGAACAAAACAGGATTGTTAAATGTGCAGCATCCTAAAAGTCACTTCACCATAGAACTGGAACAGAATGTTGTGATAAACTACTTGCCATCCAGTCGAAAATACTTTTAATGATGTGCTGTAGGGCACTCAGACCCCCCTAGGCAAAGATAAATTGCAATGAGAACTGTGATTTGCCAAACAGGTCACAGAAACAAATGGATGCAGGATACACCATGTGTCTGTTTAAGAAAATTAAAAGCATGTAACAATAAGAAGCTAAAAATTAAGAAGAAATATGTCACTTTGACATATGAAGGATGAATGACAGAAAAAAAAACACACCAAAACTCATTTCAGATACAATACCGCTACCTATCAGACTGAAGGGGACATTGTACAAATACTAAGGCAAAAACTTGGCATGGCAAATAAGAAACAATATAATAATCCCATAGTTTATAAACTTAAATTCACAGAGTGCAACACATTTTTTATAGGTCAAACTGAGCAGAATTTGGAAACCTTTAAATGCAAACATTTTATGTTAACAAGTTTCCTGTTACCAGTCTCAGTTTATTTATGAGCATTTGTATTAATGTGGCATGTATGTATTGTGTTATGAATGTGGGGCAACATATGGCACTGTCTCCTGTGACCATGGGAGTGTGTGTGGTTGTGTGTGTGAATGTGTGTACTTCTATTAGAGAAAGAGCAAGAGCTGAAAATCTAGTACAAATAGTTTTCTGCTGCATGTTTTTATGTGCCACACATCAATCAGCTATAGACGAGTGGTTGACTCTCCCATATATTAAACAATGAAGACTCAAGGGTGGAATATAAACAATATTAGGAAAAGGATAGATGACACGTTGAGCTCCAGATAGGCAGATTGAAAAGACTGCTACACATAAAATAATTATTAAATAATGATATGTAACAGTTTTTTCATTGTGCCTGTCTGCAATTCAATGGTTTCCCTTATTTTGCATATTATTCCATTCAGGAATTTTTATTGTTGTTTTAATATTTATTTCATATTTAAACGTACATGTGAAGGAAATGAGAAAAGAGTGGATGACAATATGATTCTTTGAATGTTTGGTGAATGGACTGCAAATGTTTACATGAAAAGTATTGTGCCACGAGATCTATCTCCTAATATGATTAAACTGATATACAATACTGTAGAATGAAACTTAAAAGCTATCAACAAACCAAAACCTACTAAGACTTGCACTTTCAAACAAACAACAGGAGATCTCAGGTTTGATGAGTAACAAAAAAATATGAGAACATTGGAAATCATAAAAGGTAGTGTTTTTATGTTCTTTGGTAAATGAAAGATCTCTGAAAGTGTTTTAGAGAGCAAATTACAAGACTGAAAGGAGGACATACTAGCAGTTCTCATTACAAGAACTGTTAAGACTACATCTGAACTGCCCAACTCCAACACTCCATACAATATTTTTATTTTAGTGCATCATGTTTTAAAGTAGCTTTTTATATAAACAAATTAGTGTGGAAAAAGTTATCAACAACTTACAAGTAACAAACATGTACATAAAATGATTACACATTCAGACGTGTTACCTATCCTCCTTTTACGTTCTGTCTGTGATGAGAGCAAAAAACACTCATGTCATCCTCACACGGTGTTATACAACAAAACTCCGCTTTCTACCATGAGTATATAAATTTTATATGGAATTAAACAGAACAGTCTACATACTTCAGGATTTGACCCAGGAATCCTATTTCCTTATCAGCCACTTTAGGCATTTTTTTTTTTTTCATTTAAGTTACTCACTACCAAAATAAGCATTAGAAGCTTACCAAAAATATGACTTAAACATTATGTAACTGAGTTACAATGGAAAACTTACATTGACAGCTGTTTCAAGAGATTTTTCTGTTTCTTCAAGCATTGCCATATTTGATGACAATTGTGTCTCAATAAGAATCCTCTTATCATTGTTCACTGAGATCTGCTTCTCTACATTTGCTAAATCCATCTGTAATTTCTGAAGCATTCCTGTGAGTTTCTCATTCTTCAGCATCTCATCATTAGCTGACTTTTTATAGCTTTCAATTTCTTGATTCAGAGTTAGAAACTTCTCATGAAGATTTCTGAGCAAAATGTATGGTGAAGCAAACCAAAGTTTGTGTAAGATTAACTCAAAAATAATTTCCACTTTATGTATATTTGAAGAAGTTAACTTTCAATTGGTTTTGTATGCAAAGCTTTCATTCTAAACAACAAAAATAATATCAACATTAAATAACAGAAAGATAAAGCATATATGCTCATTTAAGTGTTGTTTGCTTTATTACTTCCTAGGAATATAGAAAGTACTTCATTTTGTAAAATTGAAACACCTGTGTGGATAGTTCACATGTGTTGCACATCAGCCACTATGTAATCTGTTTTCCACAGGAACAAATCCATTGATTATGGAAGACGCGGAAAGCACAGACTGCTTGTCATGGAAGACCCACTAACAAATACTAGTGGAATACATATTTTCCTGCAATTTCATTTTATAAGTCCACTGAAGAATAGATAGTATTCTAATTTGGTAAGTAACTTCTAAATTATGGTGGACATAATGATGACAAGTATACAGCAGCATCGCAAACTACAACACCTGGTGCAATTTCTTGACAGATTAAAACAGTATGCATGCCAGACCAGGACTTAAAACAGACTCTTGTGTCTTAGTGAGTGTCTCATGCAGGAATACAATTTGCTTGATTCATAGCTTCAGGTGGGCAATTATGGAAATGTCTGGTGGCGAGAGCAATAACTGCCTAAGGCAAGGACTTGGTTTGAGTCCTGGTCTTGGTTTGAGTCCTGGTCCAGTACACCCACTCAATCTGTCAGTAACTTTGATTATAGCATATACACAATTACAGAGTGAACAAAACCATTTAGATAAAACCAGATTTTTGTGCTGAAATGGCAATGCAATAAGAATGCTTTTGAGTGCAATATATAAAATCAGTTTTCATCTGATAAAGCAAAGTACACATATTCTGAAGACTTAATAACCTACTGTCAAATCTAAAAGCCACCGTATTTTTATTTATTTCACCAAGAAAAATCCACTTTGAAAAACTATAAAATTACAAGGAGACAAAAGGGTTGGCCAGTACTTACCAATACCATAATGGGGCAAAAATCCGAACACAAACACCACATTGCTGTTGTGATCCTCAGTCTGAAGACTGGTTTGATGCAGCTTTCCACACTACTCTATCCTGCGTGAACATGTTCATCTCCAAGTAAACTGCAGCCCACATCTATTTGGACCTGCTTACTATACTCACCTCTTGGCCTCCCTCTGCAATTTTTACCCCACACACATCCCTCCAATACTAAATTGATAATTACCTGATGTCTTAGAAATGTTCTATCAACTGATACCTTCTTTCAGTCAAATTATGTCACAAATTTCTTTTCTCCCCAAATCCTTTCAGTATCTACTCATTAGTTCACAATCAACCCACCTGATCTTCAGCATCCTTCTGTAGCACCACACTACAAGAGTTTCAGTTTTACTCTTGTCTGAACTGCGTGTCATCTACATTTAACTTCTGTACAGGGCTACACTCCATACAACTGACTTCAGAAAAGACTTCCTAACACTTTAAATTTATATTCAATGTTAACATATTTCTCGTCTTCAGACACACTTTTCTTGAGTGCCAGTGTACATTCTACTTCATTTCTACTTTGACCATCGTCAGTTATTTTGCTGCCCATCAGTTATTTTACTGTCCAAATACCAAAATTCATCCACTACTTTCAGTGTATCATTACTTAATCCAATTCTGTCAGCATTGCCTGATTTAATTTAACTATGTTCCATTATTTTTATTACTTTTATTAAAAGCCATCTTATATCCTCCTTTATATGAATATCTTTGTGATCCATTCAAAATTATCCATGTGCAGGAGTTGCTTCCCATTGACCTGCCAGCAAGAGAGATCTTTGCTTTAGAATTTCCTGTTTGTACGAATTGGACAATGATGGGCCATGGAAGATTTTGTGGACAGACGAAGCCCACTTCCATCTGAAAGGTTATGTCAATACACAGAATTGTCGGATATGGGCAACGGATTAACCACACGCAAATGAACCAGTACCACTTCATTTATAAGGCCATCTTTTTTTGAAGATACAGGTGCTTCCAGTCCTGTTACCTGTACCATCACTGGTAAGGGCTGTGAGTGTCTTTTGCGCAGCCACGTCATTCCAGCTCTCCAACAGCATGGGTGTGTGGATGGGATCATTTTTATGCAAAGTGGCAACCCTCCGCATATTGCAAATTCAGTTAAGCAGCTGCTGAAGTGCCATTTTGGAAATACTAGAATTATCAGCTGCCATTTCCCTACATCCTGGCCATCCTGATCACCTGATCTTAATCCGTGTGACTTCTGGCTGTGGGGCTACCTGAAAGATGTTGTGTTCAGTGTTCTGATTACAAACTTAGCTGCATTGAAAGTACATATTCCACAACACATTCTGAAAGTGACCCCAGAAACACTTCAACCATTTGTGGAACATGCTGTTTTTCAATTTTAACTTGATGCAGAAAATGGTGGGGAGTATATTGAACATGTTTTGTGCCAGTCACATGGAAATTAGTAATCTGATTTGATTTGGATTGATGCTTTTTGTGCGGTTATGGCCTCAGGATTTAAAACTGATGTGATTTATGCTTTTTATGTCATTTTTGGACTCAGTACAGTTAAAAACCTATGTGATTGATGCTTTTTATGTGGTTTTTGGCCTCGGGACAGTTAAAAACCAATTTTTCCCATCTGATGTGATATGACCTTGCTGTGGTGGATGGGCTTGCGTAACTAACAGTATCACACCTGTACACCGATGCACACTGAGTAGTACAGCTTGTTTAATGTCAAATGTACACCTTAGACATTGTTGTATGATTCTTTTGTCATTTGTAGTTGACCACTATTAAATTAAGCTGCTCACAGTGCCATCTATTCCTACATTTCGTAACTATTTATTTTTCTTCTGCCATACATTTTCCCCCTTCTCCGTTAATATTCCGTTGCAATTTGACGTCATTCTGACCATATTCTGCGGTGTGCCTGTTCTTTTGGGCATGTCCAAAACAACAGAGACCAAGCATTCATACATCTGATTCGCCTCAATGGACAATGAATCCAGCATCTTCAGTGCAGATGCACAATTACGTTAACCTCCTGTAGAAATCTGAAAGTAGTGAGCATGGAGGACATGGATGGTGACTGTGGATAGGTGGTGCTAGGTGGGAATTTGGGTCAGCTGAGAGGCCTGCTGAAATAGTCTGTACAACTGCAATAAACACAGTGTCTGGGTGATGCAGTGGTTAATGCAACTGCCTAGTAAGCAAGAGATCCTGGGTTCGAATCCTGGTCCAGCACACATTTTCACTTTGGAGCTCACAGAAGCTAGTATGGGGTGATGATGCAAATTGCCCTTCTGACTAGTGCCTTAGATTGTCTGGATGAACACGGGGGGATTGTTTCCTAAACGGAATGAGATAACATTAAGAGTGAAATTGAAGATGACTATGAAGGATCTCAAACAACTGTCAACTGAAATTACAAAAATATGACAATTTTCTTCCTGTAGCAAGTGTTCACAAGCAACTGCCACATAAAATCAAACCATTCATGAAATTATTAGAGAACTTAGAAACTGTAAATGGTACAATTTTTACTGTGGGTTATTGATAAGAGACTGTGAGTAGCAACTTATCCTATTTCTCGGAGTTATTTTTTATAAGAGAATTATATCACAATACCAACAACCACGATTGCATTCGTTAATTAAGATACCAATCCTCTGTGTTGTGGAAGAAGAAGCATGAGCTAGTCATGTTTTAATCATCATACAGCATTAAGCTGTATTTTGAACACTATCACACGTGTTTACAATAATACTATATACATATCTAGCAAACCTTTTCTGTATCACTCAATATTTCTTGCACATTGCATTGTAAGAATATGAAAATAATATTATGTACATGAAGCACCACAGCTCAAATGTTTCTCCAAAATGGAGGAAAACCTATGTACACCACATTTAAGATTATTTTAGCACAATTAAATTACTATGCAATTCAAAATCAGATAGAGTATAACTAAATTCAGTATACTATATATAAAAAACAAAGATGAGGTGACTTACCGAACAAAAGCGCTGGCAGGCCGATAGACACACAAACAAACACAAACATACACACAAAATTCAAGCTTTCGCAACAAACTGTTGCCTCATCAGGAAAGAGGGAAGGAGAGGGGAAGACGAAAGGAAGTGGGTTTTAAGGGAGAGGGTAAGGAGTCATTCCAATCCCGGGAGCGGAAAGACTTACCTTAGGGGGAAAAAAGGACAGGTATACACTCGCACACACGCACATATCCATCCACACATACAGACACAAGCAGACATATTTAAAGTATACTGAACATAAGTATCGTCATGTATTTGGTGAGTGTTATTTAATATAAAGTGATGCAATATGCCCAATTTCCTTGGCTATGTCCTTCTTCTCTAGCACCAGTTGTACTACAATTTGCAATGTAACACAACTCTTTCTTAGTTATAATTTTTGAGGGCTCTGCACACATATTTTTATTACAGATTGTGATTAACTGTCCTAACTGACTTTGTGAACTTATTTGTTATCATAGATTCACTAGCTTAGTGCTCACTGCCTTGCTCACATAGACTGTATGGTCTGCAGAGTTGTTTTTGGTTTTCTTAAATCAATTTTTTATGTTGTTCACTAATCACAACATCTTCTAGAGTTTGCATGCTAATTAAGGCCACAGAAGCATGTTCTTTTCTGAATGTACTTCTCATCAAAAAGTGATTCTGATAGCTGCAGTCCAAAGGTTTTTTTAATCATTCCTTTGGGTTCTTATGATGATATTTCCACCCTCTAAGACATATTCCTTAACATCTAACTGAGAAGTGAAATACCAATTTTTGTAGATTAAGACCTAAAACATTTTTAATATAACAAAATATATTCTTAAAAATTTACGTCCCCTATATCGCCCCTTAGGGGTTCAGTTCCCAAAAGAAAATGAAACTTTTCATTCCCCATTTCACTCCCTCAGGGGGTTTAACTTCCAAAACACTTTTTTTTTTGAGACAGGGAAGTCAAACACCATTTCAAAGGTTTAGCTTTACAAATGCTTTCACAAAGAAATATTTTCATAAAACATTTTACCTCCTATTTCACCCCCTAGGGGTTGAGTTTCCAAAAAACATGAAATGTGTATTTTTTTAAATTTCTGACAGAAAAGCCAAAACACAAATTTTCATAGATTTAGCTTCAAATATGCTTGCATAATGAAATATTTCCATAAAAACTTTCATCCCCTATTTCAACCCCCCTAGGGGTCGAATATCCCAAAGCACTGAAACATGCACTTTTTACTTGTAATCGGGAAGTCAAATACCAGTTTTCACAGACATAGCTCTATATAGCTCTAAAAATACTACAGCAGTTCATTAATAATGAACTATTTTTAAAAAGTTTTTTCACTCACTATTTGACCCCCATAAGCATTAAATTTCCAAAAATATATTTCTTTATTCTGACCAAGAAGCCATATACCAATTTTCAAAGCCATACAGATAGCCATACCATAGGTGCAAACACAACAGAGGGGTATCTGTTGAGAGGCCAGACAAACGTGTGGTTCCTGAAGAGGGGCAGCAGCCTCTTCAGTAGTTGCAGGGGCAACAGTCTGGATGACTGACTGATCTGGCCTTGTAAAATTAACCAAAATGACCTTATTGTGCTGGTATTGTGAATGGCTGAAAGCAACGGCAAACTACAGCCGTAATTTTTCCAGAGGGCACACAGCTTTACTATATGGTTAAATGATGATGGCGTCCTCTTGGGTAAAATATTCCGGAAGTAAAATAGTCCCCCATTCGGATCTCCGGGCTCCGGGCGGGGACTACTCAGGAAGATGTCGTTATCAGGAGAAAGAAAACTGGCATTCTACGGGACAGAGTGTGGAATGTCAGACACCTTTATCAGGCAGGTAGGTTAGAAAATTGAAAAGGGAAATGGATACATTAAAATCAGATATAGTGGAAATTAGTGAAGTTCGGTAGAAGGAGGAACAAGACTTCTGGTCAGGTGAATATAAAAACAAATAGGGGTAATGCAGGAGTAGATCTAATAATGAATAACAAATAGGAGTGAGGGTAAGCTACTATTATGAACAGCATAGTGAATGCATTATTGTAGCCAAGATAGATACGAAGTCCACACCTACCACTGTAGTACAAGTTTATATGCCAACTAGCTCCGCAGATGATGAAGAGAAATTATTCAGATAGTGAAGGGAGACAAAAATTTAATAGTCATGGGGGACTGGAATTCGACAGTAGGAAAAGGAGGAGAAGTAAAAGTAGTAGGTGAATATGGAATGGGAGTAAGGAACAAAAGAGTAAGCCACCTGGTAGAATTTTGCACAGAGCATAACTTAATCATTGCTAACACTTGATTTAAGAATCATGAAAGAAGATCGTATATGTGTAAGAGGCCTGGAGACACTGGAAGGTTTCAGATTTAGGAATCAGGTTTTAAATTGTAAGACATATCCAGGGCCAGATGTGGACCCTGACCACAATTTATTGGTTATGAACTGTAGATTAAAACTGAAGAAACTGCAAAAAGGTGGCGTTTTAAGGAGATGGGACATGGATAAACTGGAAAAATGAGAGGTTGTAGAGAATTTCAGAGAGAACATTAGGGAACAATGGACAAGAGCAGAGGAAAGAAATACAGTAGAAGAAGAATGGGTAGCTTTGAGAGATGAAATAGTGAAGGCATCAGTGGATCAAGTAGGTAAAAAAGATGAGGGCTAGCAGAAATCCTTGGGTAACAGAAGAGATATTGAATTTAATTGATGAAAGACGAAAATATAAAAATGCAGTAAATGAAGCAGGCAAAAAGGAATAAAAATGTCTCAAAAATAAGATCAACAGAAAGTGCAAAATGGCTAAGCAGGGACAGCTAGAGGACAAACGTAAGGATGTAGAGGCATATGTCACTAGGGGTAAGATAGATACTGCCTACAGGAAAATTAAAGAGACCTTTGGAGAAAAGACAACCACCTGCACGAATATCAAGAGTTGAAGTGGAAAACTGGTTCTAAGCAAAGAAGGGAAAGCAGAAAAGTGGAAGGAGTCTATAGAGGGTCTATACAAGGGTGATGTACTTGAGGGTAATATTATGGAAATGGAAGAGGACACTGATGAATATGAAATGGGAGATATGCTACTGCGTGAAGAATTTGACAGAGCACTGAAAGATCTAAATCGAAACAAGACCCCAGGAGCAGACAACATTCCATTAACACTACTGATAGCCTTGTGAGAGCCAACCATGACAAAACTCTACCTTCTGGTGAGAAAGATGTATGAGACAGGCGAAATACCCTCAGACTTGAAGAAGAATATAATAATTCCAATCCCAAAGAATACAGGCGTTGACAGGTGTGGAAATTACCAAACTATCAGTTTAATAAGTCACTGCTGCAAAATACTGACACGAATTCTGTACGGATGAATGGAAAAACTGGTAGAAGCCGACCTCGGGGAAGATCAGTTTGGATTCCGCAGAAATGTTGGAACACGTGAGGCAATACTGAACCTACAACTTATCTTAAAAGATATATTAAGGAAAGGCAAACCTACTATTCTACCATTTTTAGACTTAGAGAAAGCTTTTGACAATGTTGACTGAAATACTCTCTTTCAAATTCTGAAGGTGACAGGGGTCAAATACGGGGAGCAAAAGGCTATTTGCAATTTGTACAGAAACCAGATCATAATTATAAGAGTCAAGGGGCATGAAAGGTAAGCAGTGATTGGGAAGAGAGTCAGACAGAGTTGTTGCCTATCTGCAGTGTTATTCAATCTGTATATTGAGCAAGCAGTGAAGGAAACAAAAGAAAAACTCGGAGTAGGAATTAAAATCCATGGAGAAGAAATAAACACTTTGAGGTTTGCTGATGATATTGTAAGTCTGTCAGAGACAGAAAAGGACCTGGAAGAGAAGTTGAACAAAATGGACAGTATATTGAAAGGAGGGCATAAGATGTACATCAACAAAGTCAAAATGAGGATAATGGAATGTAGTCGAATTAAATCGGTTGATGCTGAGGGTATTAGATTAGGAAATGAGACACTTAAAGTAGTAGATGGGTTTTGCTATTTGGGGAGCAAAATAACTGATGATGATTGAAGTAGAGAGGATATAAAATGTAGACTGGCAGTGGCAAGTAAAGCGTTTCTGAAGAAGAGAAATTTGTTAACATCAAGTATAGATTTAAGTGTCAGGAAGTCATTTCTGAAAGTATTTGTATGGAGTGTAGCCATGTACGGAAGTGAAACATGGACAATAAATAGTTTAGGCAAGAAGAGAATAAAAGCTTTCAAAATGTGGCGCTACAGGAGAATGCTGAAGATTGGATGGGTAGATTACATAACTAACTGAACAGAATTGGGGAGAAGAGGAATTTGTGGCACAACTTGACTGGAAGGGATTGGTTGGTAGGACATGTTCTGAGGCATCAAGGGATCACTAATTTAGTATTGGATAGAAGCGTGGAGGGTAAAAATCATAGAGGGAGACCAAGGGATGAATACACTAACCAGATTCAGAAAGAGGTAGGTTGCGTTGCACTAGTTACTCAGAGACGAAGAAGCTTGCACAGGATAATGTAGCATGGAGAGCTGCATCAAACCAGTCTCTGGACTCAAGATCATAACACAACAACATCCTTAGTGGTTTGGGTGGGCAATGATGACACAGTGAGTGAGTCAGTCAGTCGGGACGTTGCGTTTTATATACATATATAAGGAGAGAGGTTACTGTAATGACAAATTTGTTCTAATTGAAGATGACTGAGTGCTCCAATGGCAGCAGCAAGTAGTAATGCAGAGGACAGCTAAGTTCTACAATTCCATTAGTGAGAGCGCTGCCACTGGGAAGTGTGGTATGGCTGTCAACTTGATTTTGATGCATGCGCAACTCGTCATCAGACTTTGATGACTCACCTGAAGATGACCAGCAGGTGCCAAGCCAAATTATCGTGCAATGAATTAAATAACAAATGGCTGCAATCCTAATATTTGTCTGAAGAATACAATAAAATTTTCATCAATCAGGCATTGAAATATGCATGTTCATTTACCATAGATGCATTTTACATTTTATTCACAAAAATATTGGCAATGACCTGAAGAGATCAGTTCTGTGTTAAGTGCATGGGCTTTAAAATGACAGTGCACAACTGACTCCCTCAGATTTCACAACTAGTTCAGCCAACAAATAATTAGGTCATGCACCAACCACAGTGATAGTGCATATAAAACTATCAGTGTGCTCGTAAATGGGTTTTCTGATTCTGTTCCAGGGTTTAACTGCAAATGAAATTTCTCAGATGGTATTAAGCCTTGAAATTAAAGTTTCTGTCCTTAATACAACTGTGTTTGTTTCTTCTTGTTGAGAATTTTAGTTTCAGGATTGGTTGTCCTATTAAAAGAATAATAAAATACCTTTAGTAGACTACGAAGTTAGCATGGGGCTTGAGAGCAGCACTGTATCAGTAGTGCATCAGCAGTGCAGCCAGTCCACTTACAGGAGTTAGGTCCAAAAATGCATGTGCAGTTGTGGAAGGAGATGAGCAGGTGTGACAGAAGCAGCAAAGGACTGCAGCAGATGGTCTCAGAGGCGAGCAGCATCTTGTCCGAGACTACGCATGTGGTACCGGTCACTACATCTCATTGCTCTACAGTGCAAGCAGCCCATGAGGGGCAGCTTCGCATTGTGCATAATGTGGCAGACAGCATATAAATGTCACATTGTCACCAAGGCCGGGAGCAGCAGCATTTAGCAGCATATCTGGGCTCACTCATGTTGCATAGTCTGGATTGTTCCATGTCTAATGGGGCAGTCAATGTAGCAGATGGTGTCTTCATGTAGGGGGTAGCATCTTCAAGTTGTGAGCAGCATCTTCAAGTCGCAGAGGGCATCTTCACATTATGTACGGCATCTTCACATTGGAGGGGATGGCATTTCAGCACATGGTAACCAGTCAAGAGAAGGAAATATTAATCAAGCAGCAGGTGCTAAAGAAGGGAACTGAAATTTCCAGCACACATTCCTGCTGAAAGGAACATGTGAGAACCGAGTAGACTGCACAGTACCTTTTCTAGCAAGAAACACACAACCATGATGGATTACCTATCTATGTTTGAAGATCTAATGAAAACCATAAAAAGTTTTGCAACTGGTTTCTTGATATATGACGTCACAACAGGGAGAAGCCAGGGAATTTAACGGCAGAAAATGTAGAGTTTCCTCTAGCCCACATGGTAACCAGTCAAAAGAAGGAAATTAGTCAAGCAGCATATGTTAAGGACGGGAACTGAAAGAAAGAAAAGTCATGATACCATATATAAGACGATTAAATTAAATCAGTTGATGAAGTATTGGTCCAAATAAAAGAGAAGTCAAATGCTACCAAAAAAAATGTTTGAATTGTATCATGGGCCATTTGAAGCAGCGTACCAGTGCCTATAGACTGGGCTAACCAGTATCCAGTATCCAAGAAACCATTAGGTATCTGAAATACAACAGAGTATTATTTTCTTAAAATGTTTGTTTATGGTTAACTGTTGGATCCGTATGCTGCATAACATGAATTGCATTGCTAGATAAATGTCAGAGTCTCAACTGAATCATTCTTGTGAGCAGTCAGCTATAGCTGCATAACTCATTAGTTTGGTAACAGTTCTCATCCAGGCAGCAGCAGTTCAAGGGTTCTACCAAATTTTTACAAAGGACATAAACATGTTCAGAAAGAAGGGATTAAGTATAGCATCTTTGTTGCTTTAGAAGTACTTTATCTTGCAGTGAAATTGAAGTAGATAGCTCTTGCAAGTCAGTATGGACAGAGGTTACATTTGACAGCCAGAATAAATTAATAATTGGTTCCTTCCCATGTTCACAATGGGTCAACAGAGACCATATCACTAATTTTGATTTTAGTAGGATTTTGAAATATATACTGTGTTCAAACATTATGAATTACCTCAAAGGTAACGTCTACTGATATGTAGTTAGCACGTACTGGGAAAATATCATTCTTGCGAAACACAAGTAGCTCTTTATTCCCACCAGGTAATGAGTGCTATCAACAGGGGATCTCAAATTAATCCCATATTTATAGATTTGCAGAAGGCTTTTGACACCATTCCTCAATGAGATTGCTAATCAAATTGTGTGTGTGTGTGGAATATCATTTCAGTTGTGTGACAGGATTCGTGATTTCCTGCTCAGAAAGATCACAGTGCATAGTGATTGACAGAAAATCATCAAGAGCAACAGAAGCGATATCCAGCATTCCCCCAAGGAAGAATTATACTCCCTCTGCTGTTCCTAACAACATAAACAATTTAGGAGACAATCTGAGGAGACTTCTTAGATTGTTTGCAGATATGCTGTCGTTTATTATCTTGTAAAGTCATCTGATGTTCAAAACCAATTGTAAAATGACTTAAACAGATCTCATCCGCATAAGTACAAAAATAAATCCATTAAATTTCAGTTACATAATAAATCTCACAAATTTAGTCAGTCAGTTCGATTAAATACCTAGGAATTACTATTATGAACAACAAATTGGAATGATTACATAGGTAATGTTGTGGGGAAGGCAAACCAACATTTGTTTTAATGGTAGAATGCTTAAAAGATGAAATAGGTCCACTAAAGAGACTGGCTTGTTCATCCTCTGCTAGAATACTGCTGTGTTGTATGGGATCCTTACCAGATAGAATTGACAGAGGACACCAAAAAAGTTGAAAGAAGGGCAGCTTGTTTCATATTATCATGAAATAGGTGAGAGAGTGTCACAAATATGAAAAGCATGTTGGGATGGCAATCATTAAAATGAAGGAGTTCTTCACTGTAGTAAGATCTTTTCACAAAATTTCAATCACCAATTTTTTCCTCTGAATGAGAAAATATTTTATTGCCACCAACCTACATGTGGACAAAAGGACACCATAATAAAACAAGAGATACCAGAGCTCATACAGAAAGATTTAAATGTTCATTTTTCCCATGCACTGTTGGAGAGTGGAATGGAAGAGAAATAGTCAGAAGGTGGATCAAAGAATCCTCTGTCAGACACTTAAGTGTGAATTGCAGAGTAATCAGGTAGATGTAGATGCAGATGTAGATGAAGAACAGGGAGTAACTTAAATACATTAGTTTGAATTAAGAATGGTAAGGTTTGTTAAAATGATACTAATGCGCAAGTGTGACATGAGGAATGGCATCTGTAACTTGAGTTTGGTGTGCTGGAGTTAGATTTATACTGGTATTTTAATAATGTCATTAGTAGCAGGGGTATATTGTTGATTTACTTGAATCCATATCAGTAACCAGATTTAAATGTTTGAGAGTTTCTTCTAGCAGAGCTGTGATTATCCCATGATCTGGGGTCAGAGTAAAATTTTGTAGTTTATTTACATGGGGATGAGTCAGGAATTTATTTATTTATATCATGTTTAAACAGTATCATAGGTACATGTGGGATACAACTTACTAATCATAATAATTCTGATGTGGTATGTTAAAGAATATATAATGGGGTTGTCAAGGGAGCATGTAAATCATTTAAATTTAAAATCTGCATTTATTCGTATTGCCTTGATGAATCTCTTTAGAGAACTAATTAAAATGGACAGAAGGTTAGTAGCAGGGGTATATTGTTGATTTACTTGAACCCATATCAGTAACCAGATTTAAATGTTCGAGAGTTTCTTCTAGCAGAGTTGTGATTATCCCATGATCTGGGGTTAGAGTAAAATTTTGTTGTTTATTTACATGGTGATGAGTCAGGAATTTATTTATTTATATCATGTTTAAATAGCATTGTAGGTACATGTGGGATACAACTTACTAATCATAATAATTCTGATGTGATATGTTAAAGAATATATACTGGGGTTGTCAAGGGAGTGTGTAAATCATTTAAATTTAAAAGCTGCATTTATTCGTGTTGCCTTGATGAATCTCTTTGGAGAACTAATTAAAATGGACACAAGGTGAACCAGGGAAGGGTTGAAATAGCCTATCACTGGGTAGTCATGGGTCAAGACAGTAAACAATAACTCAATGGGATTGTTTGTTTGGATATTTGATAGGATATTGTTTGGCTCGTGAAAGGCTGGACTGCTGCCAGTACACAGAGGTGAAGGTAGCAGCCACAATTCTGAAGCCTGTGTGTGACTGACTGTACACAAAGGCAAGTGGAGGAGTTACAACCACACTGATGAATCCTGGGCTCAAAGAGTCTGGTCACAATTATCTGGCATCATCATTGGATAACATAAAAGATCAAAACTGGCATACAATTACAGTGAAGTTTTGCATGTGAGATTGTGTGTGTTGAGTGTAAAAATCTAAAAGTATCTTTTAATGATGAAATGCCATCAGTTGAGCTACATAGGCAGATATAAAATTCAAAGTTGCTACAGTATTCATTTTAATAAGTTATATTATTAAAGATTTATTTTAATACATAATGCTAACAATTTGTCTGGTTTACATGAATTTATTATGTTTAAGTCTATGTTCATATTTATGTATGTTTTCTGCATACTTTTTATGCAGATTCCTTCATCACAAAATTATCACACTATTTTTGGCACTAGCAGTGTGCTTGATACAAACACAATGGAACCTTGTGCTACTCCATGTTGTCATTAACAAAGTAGCTGCAATATGAAATGGAGGTGTGTGACATCACAAGAAACCAGCTTGTAGCATGAGAGACAGTGGTGTGTATTTCAATAGCTTGGCCAGCTGGCCACGCCGAGTATGTGAAGGATTATGGTAGAGCCGATGCCACAGCAATTCGATGATGGGTGCAAGTTGTCTGAAGGGGAAAGAGAAGACATAATGGCAGCTAAGATGAATGAACTGAAAGATGAATATTATATATTTTCAACAAAGTAACATTACAGACCTTATGAATATCATACAAGAAAACCAAGTTCACCAGAAAAAACTTGCTGATTGGACGAGTTCATTGCAACTTCAAGCATGATGTAACATGGCTCCTACATGGAAGCTAAGACCCATAACACCTCGATTGTTCAATAATTTATTTCATGCCCTATGGTAAATTGATTTAGTGAAGTTTAAAAAAGATAATTTGGCAGAAATTTTTAATGACTGACACGATAGTTTGTTTGGAGAACCTTTAGCAATGAAAATGTCAAAGGATCTGGAGACATTCAGTAATGATGTTTATGCTGGTTCATTCATTGCATCAGAAAGTGAAACAGCTGAAATAATCACGTGTTATTTGTTGCTAGTTATATTAACAAATTGTATGATCACAATGAAAAACTTACAAACCATGTAAAATAAATGGATCACTTGGCAACTGCTGAGTGACAAGCCTGCAGATAATTTCAGAACAAGTGACTGGAATGTATGAAAGACACAGACAAAAATATTACTGATTTTTCTAAAATACTGCACAAGATTTATAAAAATTTCAAAAATGGTTGCAAAGCAGGTTCCTATCACTTCAGTAGAGGTGGCGTTTATTGTGTGTAAGCAATTTTGTAGATTCAAACCTCAGGGTCTGATACATACAGAAGCATTTATTACATCTACATACAATACTCTGCACCACTGTACGGTGCATGGCAGGGGGTACCCTTTAGCACAACTAGTTGTGGCCTTACCTGTCCCACTCACAGATAGAGCGAGGGAAAAATGGCTGTCTGAATGGCTGCATGTGAGCCCTAATTTCTCATATCTTATCTTATGTTCCCTACACGAAATGTAAGTTGGCAGCAGTAGGACCATTCTACAGTTAGCTTCAAATGCTGGTTCTCTAAACTTTCTCAGTAGTGTTCTTTGAAATGAATTTCTTCCCTCCAGGGATTCCCATTTGAGTTCCCGAAGCATATATGTAACAGTTGCATGCTGATCGAACCTACCAGTAACAAATCCAGCAGCTCGCCTCTGAATTGCTTCGATGTTTTCTTTCAATCCAACATGGTGCAGATTCCAATCGCTTGAGCAGTACTCAAGAATAGGTCCCACTAGCATCCTACATGCGATCTACTTTGCAGATGAACCACACTTTTCTAAAATTCTCCCAATAAACCAAAGTCAACCATTTGCCTTCCCTACCACAATCCTCACAGAATTGTTCTGTTTCATATCGCTTTGCAATGTTCATCGTGATCATTTAATACTGATTATGCCTTTTAGCGTTCAGTCTGGAGCATGGTCCCCCTTATAAAATTCCTCCATGATCTCCTATTCAGTGCTAACATTGGTGCCTCTTCTGATGTTAAGCCCATTACTTCAAAATCATTCTTAACTGAATCCAGGTACCTTCTCCTTGGTCTACCCCGACTCCTCCTACCCTCTACTGCTGAACTCATGAGTCTCCTGGGTAACCTTGTTTCTCCCATGTGTGTAACATGACCCCACCATCTAAGCCTGTTCGCCCTGACTGCTACATCTATAGAGTTCATTCCCAGTTTTTCTTTGATTTCCTCATTGTGGACACCCTCCTGCCATTGTTCCCATCTACTAGTACCTAGCTACTTTCATATCCATAACCTCAACCTTATTCATAAGGTAACCTGAATCCACCCGCTTTTCGCTCCCATACAACAAAGTTGGTCGAAAGATTGAACGGTGCACAGATAACTTAGTCTTGGTACTGACTTCCTTCTTGCAGAAGAGAGTAGATCATAGCTGAGCACTCACTGCATTAGCTTTGCTACACCTCTCTACCAGTTCTTTCACTATGTTGCCATCCTGTGAGAATATGCATCCTAAGTACTTGAAACCGTCCACCTGTTCTAACTTTGTTCCTCCTATTTGGCACTCAATCCGTTTATATCTCTTTCCCACTGACATTACTTTCGTTTTGGAGATGCTAATCTTCATACTATAGTCCTTACATTTCTGATCTAGCTCTGAAATATTACTTTACAAACTTTCAATCGAATCTGCCATCACAACTAAGTCATCCGCATATGCAAGACTGCTTATTTTGTGTTCACATATCTTAATCTCACCCAGCCAGTCTATTGTTTTCAACATATGATCCATAAATAATATGAACAACAGTGGAGACAGGTTGCAGCCTTGTCTTACCCCTGAAACTACTCTGAACCATGAACTCAATTTACTGTCAACTCTAACTGCTGCCTGACTATCTATGTAAAGACCTTTAATGGCTTGTAAAAGTTTGCCTCCTATTCTATAATCTCGTAGAACAGACAATAACTTCCTCCTAGGAACCCAGTCATATGCCTTTTCTAGATCTATAAAGCATAGATAAAATTGCCTGTTCCACTCATAACACTTCTCCATTATTTGCCGTAAGATAAAGATCTGGTCCTGACAACCTCTAAGAGGCCTAAACCCACACTGATTTTCATCCAATTTGTCCTCAACTAATACTCACACTTTCCTTTCAACAATACCTGAGAAGCTTTTACCCACAACGCTGATTAAAGAGATACCTCTGTAGTTGTTACAATCTTTTCTGTTTCCATGTTTAAAGATTGGTGTGATTACTGCTTTCGTCCAGCCTGATGGAACCTGTCCCGACTCCCATGCCATTTCAATTATCCTGTGTACCCATTTAAGACCTGACATTGCACTGTATTTTATGAGTTCTGACTTAATTTCATTCACCGCAGCTGCTTTATTGCACTGCAATCTACTGACCATTTTCTCCACTCCCTGAAATGTGATCCTATTTCCATCATCATTCCTATCCCATTGTACATCGAAATCTGAAACATTACTGATCATATTTTCACCTACATTGAGCAACTCTTCAAAATACTCCCTCCATCTGCCCAAGGCATCAACAGGATTCACCAGCAGTTTTCCTGACCTGTCCAAAATACTTGTCATTTCCTTCTTACCTCCCTTTCGAAGACTGCTAATTACACTCCAGAATGATTTTCCAGCAGCTTGACCCAAAGTCTCCAACCCGTTTCCAAAGTCTTCCCAAGATTTCTTCTTGGTTGCTGCAATTATCTGTTTGGCTTTCCTTCTTTCTTCAACATAACTTTCTCTGTCTGCCTGAGTTCTAGTATGTAGCCATTTTTGATATGCCTTCTTTTTCCTTTTACAGGCTGCCTTGACTGTGTCATCCCACCAAGCTGTTTGCTTCATCCTACATTTACACACTACTATTCCAAGACATTCTTTCATTCTTTAGCCACTTCTAGTACTGTGTCCCTGTACCTTGTCCATTCCTTTTCCAATGACTGTAATTG
The DNA here is from genome assembly GCF_021461395.2 of Schistocerca americana. NCBI lineage: Eukaryota > Metazoa > Arthropoda > Insecta > Orthoptera > Acrididae > Schistocerca > Schistocerca americana. The sequence goes on along the minus strand of NC_060120.1, from coordinate 544,106,276 downwards.
ACTACATTCAACTAACTGGTACCTTTCTGAGATCACTGTTATGTACTTGTGCCTGATTTCCTTATCCTGAAGTTTCTCCACTCTTATCCTCCTACATATGGACCTGACCTCCTGCACTTTTGGCCTCACAATACCAGTTTCACTGCAGATTAAATAGTGATCAGTGTCATCAAAGAATCCCCTGAATACACTTGTGTCCCTCACAGCCTTCCTGAATTCCTGATCTGTTATTATATAGTCAATGACACATCTGGTTCCCCTGCCTTCCCAAGTATACCGGTGAATGTTCTTATGTTTAAAAAAGGAGTTTGTGATTACTAAGCCCATACTGGCACATAAATCCAAGAGTTGTTTCCCGTTCCTGTTGGCCTCCATATCCTCTCCAAATTTACCCATAACCTTTTAATACCCTTCTGTTCGATTTCGAATCCTGGCATTAAAATCACCCATGAGCAGAACACTGTCCTTTTCCTTTACTCTAACAACTACATTACTGAGTGCGTCATAAAAACTATCCATCTTATCTTGATCTGTCCCTTCACAATGCGAATATACTGACACAATCCTAATTTTATTGCTAGACAATGTCAAATCTATCCACATCAGTCGTTCATTTACATACCTTATTGCAACTACTCTGGATCCCATTTCTTTCCTGATGTAAAGCCCTACACCCCATTGTGCTATTCCTGCTTTGACTCCTGAAAGGTAGACCTTGTATTCTCCCACTTCCTCTTCTTTCTCACCCCTTACCCGAATGTCACTAACAGCTAAAACGTCCAACCCCATCTTACTTTCAGCCTCTGCCAACTCTACCTTCTTCACAGAGTAGCCCCCATTGATATTAATAGCTCCCCATCTCGTTACCATTCATTTGCCGAGTCGTATCTTAGGAGTCCCTGGTTTGTCAATAAGAGGTGGGACTCCATCACCTCCAAAGGTCCACGGCATTTTGCTCTGATTGTTGCCAGCATCATATTTAAAGCACCACAGAATCAGGTTGCTAGCCTTACTTGCCCCGGGTCCCACTGAGTTTTACCCCTAACAGTTGAGGGACTAACCGGTGGATTTGGTACTCTTTGCCGTCTGAGCACAAAGGTGACCACGACTCAGAATATGTCCGAGATGCCCAGCCTTATTCCAAAGTAACTGGTATCCCGACTATGGGGACCACATACTTGGCCACTCATACGTTGCCCATGGTTCATGAACCAGGATATGACAACAGGAACCCACACCATGAACCACCATAGTGCAGTGTTATGCTCAGATATTTAAACGACATGACTGTGTCAATAAGGAGACTTCTAATCCCATATCTGAACATTACCTGTTTATTTTTCCTACTCATACACATTAACTTATATTTTTCTACATCATGATCCAGCTGCCATTTGTCATACCAACTAGAAATTTTGTCTTGGTCATCTTGTATCAACATATGGTCACTTATCTTTGACACCTTCCTGTACAACACAGCATTATCAGTGAACAATCACAGACTGCTGCCCACCCTTTCAGCCATATCATTTATGAATACGAAAAATAGCAATGGTCCTATCACAGTTCCTTGGGGTGCTACTGATATTACCAAGGGCCCGGGTTCGATTCCTGGCTGGGTCGGAAATTTTCTCCGCTCAGGGACTGGGTGTTGTGTTGTCCTAATCATCATCATTTCATCCCCATCGATGCGCAGGTCGCCGAGGTGGCGTCAAATCGAAAGACCTGCACCAGGCGAACAGTCTACCCGACGGGAGGCCCTAGCCACACGACATTTCCATTTATACCCCTGTCTCAGATGAAAACTTTCCATCGAGGACAACAGACTGAGTTTTATTACTGAAGAAGTCTTCGTGCCAGTCACCTATCTGGGAGCCTATTCCGTATGCACACACCTTTGTTAACAGTCTGCAGTGCGGTACTGTGCCAAATGCTTTTCGGAAATCTACAAATATGGAATCTGCCTGTTGCCCTTCATCCATAGTTTGCAGTATATCATGTGAAAAAAGAATAACCTTGACTGACGATGTGTTAGGTGAATAGTCAAAAGTTAGAAACTGCTTTTACTATTGGTCATGTGATAGGAGATGCTGCCAAATGGGCACAGGAAGTCACAGGAACATGTACTGAGATGCGAGAGTTTTGAGAAAAGTTTTTGCAAAAGTGTTCGTCACAAGAAGCACAACAGGAGTTGTGTTGGATTTCTGGAGTGGGGATGCTTAGGATTGATGAAAATTTTCTGTGAATACTGGTGGTCCAAACTAAAGTATTTTGACAAGTTAACAGATAACTGTCCTAGTACAAAAACTTCTATTTGATGTGAGTCATGTTTTGCTTATCAGCACCCACTGGTGGTTATGAGCAATATGTAGGGTTTTTAGTGTGAGTTGAATGTTTACTAGGAAGCAATTGTATAAAAGATGAGTGCCAAGTTTGTTCAAATAGGGAAGGCATAGAACGGCACCTTAGGCTGGTGTGCATGGGTGGAAGGGGGGATCGGGCTGCACATTAGTCAAGATCAGGCACTGCAGAGTACTGGACGTGAAGGAGAAATTCAACAAGATTCTCTAAATTATCATTCAGATAATGAGACCATCCATTAAACTAGAGGCAGTCTCAGCTAAGGATCAAGCAAAGACAAAGTCATTATAAATCCCACAATGTTCAAGTTCAAGAGTAGCAAATATAAGAATAGGAGCAGAAGCTGGAGTAACGTCTCATATAACAGAAGAGGTTGATGTTACACAATGATGGAAGGAAGCAGGAGTTGTACACGATGTAGTAGGTGTGTACCAGATGAAATTTTGAAACAAACATGGAACTAATGATGAAGTGGCATTAAATCCTAATGAAGTTCTCACAGCAGGAGACATTTAAAAAAAAAAAAAAAAAAAAGGCCAACCACAGAAGGAAAACAAGTAGGTAAGGCAAATTTAGAGTACTTATATTGGGGGGGAAGGGGTGGGGGAGGCAGGGCAGTTAATACAAGGACAAAAAATTTTTTGGGGGTTGAGTTCATGAGGGAAGGGTTGAATAAAGAGAATGCTAATGTTGGGAAACCTACATCTAGCAAAATGTCTGTGTAGGCTGCAAATCTAAGTGATTCAATTGGGATTCTGAATATCAAACACACAGACAGCATCAACAAATGGGGTGCATTACATGTACGTGAAGCATTAAGTTCAATGACCTGTCATTTGGCAACAGATTATCCCACATTCTGAGCAGTGTATCTGTAAATACTGCACAGCATACTCATTTTTCATCAGATTTCAGTTGGTCTGGCTTGATCAAAGATTTCCTTGATGAAGAAGAAGCACTCTGGGATAATGTAATGAGTCCTACAACAAAGATTAAGATCAGAGGTCTCAAAGTTAGTGCTTGTGTAGATAGCAGATCAGAAATTATGGCCACTGAGAGATTTTTTTAATCCCTTCCAGATAAAGGTTTGAAAATAGTAGGGCCACTAGAAAGCTTTCAAAATCTATTCAGTAAAAAACATTACTTACTATGTTGATAGCTGGGTATATGGTGGAATACCAATATCTTATTACCTCTTGCCTAGGTATCAAATTTTTGTTTAGGGTAAATTTTTTTAATAATTATTTGTGTAAAATAGATTTTGAATGAAAAATTTGTATATGTCAACTAAAGAAAATAACTTTGTAGTCCCATTTCAGCAGTACAAAGTCAGGCACAATCCATGTATTGCCAATGAAGATTTAAAAGTTAATATTGTGAGTAATTCATTGTAATACAGGGTTATTACAAATGATTGAAGCTATTTCACAGCTCTACAATAACTTTATTATTTGAGATAATGCCGGCCGCGGTGGCTGTGCGGTTCTAGGCGCTCCAGTCCGGAGCCGCACTGTTGCTACGGTCGCAGGTTCGAATCCTGCCTCGGGTATGGGTGTATGTGATGTCCTTAGGTTAGTTAGGTTTAAGTAGTTCTAAGTTCTAGGGGACTGATGACCACAGCAGTTGAGTCCCATAGTGCTCAGAGCCATTTGAGATATTTTCACAATGCTTTGCACACACATACAAAAACTCAAAAAGTTTTTTTAGGCATTCACAAATGTTCGATATGTGCCCCTTTAGTGATTCGGCAGACATCAAGCCAATAATCAAGTTCCTCCCACACTCGGCGCAGCATGTCTCCATCAATGAGTTCGAAAGCATCGTTGATGCGAGCTCGCAGTTCTGACACGTTTCTTGGTAGAGGAGGTTTAAACACTGAATCTTTCACATAACCCCACAGAAAGAAATCACATGGGGTTAAGTCGGGAGAGCGTGGAGGCCATGACATGAATTACTGATCATGGTCTCCACCACGACCGATCCATCGGTTTTCCAATCTCCTGTTTAAGAAATGCCGAACATCATGACAGAAGTGCGGTGGAGCACCATCCTGCTGAAAGATGAAGTCGGCGCTGTCGGTCTCCAGTTGTGGCATGAGCCAATTTTCCAGCATGTCCAGATACACGTGTCCTGTAACGTTTTTTTCGCAGAAGAGAAAGGGGCCGTAAACTTTAAACCGTGAGATTGCACAAAACACGTTAACTTTTGGTGAATTGTGAATTTGCTGCACAAATGCGTGAGGATTCTCTACCGCCCAGATTCGCACATTGTGTCTGTTCACTTCACCATTAAGAAAAAATGTTGCTTCATCACTGAAAACAAGTTTCGCACTGAACGCATCCTCTTCCATGAGCTGTTGCAACCGCGCCGAAAATTCAAAGCATTTGACTTTGTCATTGGGTGTCAAGGCTTGTAGCAATTGTAAACGGTAAGGCTTCTGCTTTAGCCTTTTCCGTAAGATTTTCCAAACCGTCGGCTGTGGTACGTTTAGCTCCCTGCTTGCTTTTTTCGTCGACTTCCGCGGGCTACGCGTGAAACTTGCCTGCATGCGTTCAACCGTTTCTTCACTCACTGCAGGCCGACCCGTTGATTTCCCCTTACAGAGGCATCCAGAAGCTTTAAACTGCGCATACCATCGCCGAATGGAGTTAGCAGTTGGTGGATCTTTGTTGAACTTCGTCCTGAAGTGTCGTTGCACTGTTACGACTGACTGATGTGAGTGCATTTCAAGCACGACATACGCTTTCTCTGCTCCTGGCACCATTTTGTCTCACTGCACTCTCGAGAGCTCTGGCAGCAGAAACCTGAAGTGCGGCTTCAGCCGAACAAAACTTTATGAGTTTTTCTACGTATCTGTAGTGTGTCGTGACCATATGTCAATGAATGGAGCTACAGTGAATTTATGAAATCGCTTCAATCATTTGTAATAGCCCTGTATATATTTTCAACAGAAACTGCACTTGTTGAACATATTGCTACATAATAGTAGTGTATTTTCTCACCGTCTAGGTATTGTGAAAGGTTTTCAGTGAAAATTAACCATTAAGCCTCACATGAATTTTTTAGCAAACTCATACTGATCCATCACACTAAAAAGGAAGGATAAAGGAAAGAGATCACTCATATGTTTAATGGGACATTATTGAAAAGGCTTCTAGTGATTACATACATTCACTGACTGTTGTTCCAAAATGCAATGTATGCATGAGTCTGGTCTGTCCTCAGTCCATAAAACCACACAGATTATGTTGTGTAATTGACTTGAAGCCATATATCAGTCTCTGAAAGGATTGCTTTAGTCAGTTTTCCAGCTTGCTTATGAAATGCTTATCAGAAATGATTATTCATATCAGAATGCAGAGTATTTGTTTTGTGTATAGTTGAAAGAGCTCAAGTATAAGAGTTAATTGTTATTTCGATAGTGTTAACCTAATATTGAATTCTGTAGTTTGGTATGTAATAAAATGGTGCCTACTGAAACCCATATACATTTTTTTTTTCTAAAAATGTATACTGAAAAGGAAAAACTGTATATTTGGCTACTGCCAACAACTTTACTGCCACCAGATTTTTTGAGAAAACAAATCAAGGTTGAAGAAAGTTACCAGATTATCAAAGCTGAATAATTAAGTTACCAATGCCAGAAATGTCGCTAATGTCTAGAGGTATTAGTTAAGGACCTACTGACTGTGATTAATAATTTTTCTGTATCAAAGAGGCCATGGGTGAGGGCCAGGGGCTGCTACAACCTTCTCCCCCCCCCCCCAACCCCCTCCCCCCCCTACAGCAGGGGGACAGAGGACAGCCTCGGCTGCAGGGTCATTGTACTACCTCACTCAAATGGGACATAGTGATGTAAATTTTATTGTGTATTTATCCAAATGCAAATAAAGGACCAACTGTATGTGACGGTAATGAATGTGATTTAGTTATAATGGTAACAAAGAACCAAAAAGTGATTCTGATGTGTGTGCACCAATGTTGTAATAGTAATACATGTACCTTTATTAAAATTTATGCACGCTTTTCTGTCCATGCTAAATGGGCAATTGAGCTCAAAAGGATTACTAAACAGTTACAATTACAGTATTAGGAGATTAAAATCTTATTTTAACCTCATAGTTGCAATTACAGTATTCAGAGATCAAAATCTTATTTTAACGAAGGTTAAATTCAAAGTATTCTGGCAGATGAACAGCACTGTGGCCTCAAACACACTATTAAATGACATATACAAGGTCTGTTCAAAAAATTCTGGAGCTTTGGTCACAAAAATCTTTTCAATGCTTACCTTTAACTTATTGTGCATAGTCTCCTTCAAAATACTCTTCTCCACAATTTATACAGCACTCCCAATGCGATTTCAACTTCTGAAAGCAGTCACGATACACCTCTTGCTGTATCGCGCAAAGCACTGTCTGTGAATTATCTTTTTCTCCTTTCCCAAACCATTGTGAAGATTGAACCTTGGTCTCAATATCATAACCATAGACCCACACCTCGTTAAGAGTTATGATTCTCTTAAGGCACATCTTGTTCTCATTTATGTGATCCAGAAGCTCTTTACAGCTTGTGAGGCAAAGGTTTCTGGTCTTGACTCACAAGCCATGGGCTGATCTTGGAGGCAACACAATGTATTCTAAGATGCTGTGTCAGAATTTCATGACACGATCTAACTGAAATGTTACATTCTTCTGCAATATTTCAAACAGTGAGTCTTAGATTGGCCACACAATTTTGTTGACGTTTCTGACATGAGTATCGTTGGTAGATGACGAAGGGCATCCTGAACGAGGGTCCTCTTTAACTTCGTTCATTTTTAAACCATGTGAACCACTTGTAACAATGAGTACAGCTTAAGCACTCACTACTGTAGGCTTCCTGCATCATTTAGTGTGTCTCTGTAAACATTTTCTTGAATTTCATGCTAAATTTTATCCTACTCCTCTAACTCTGCAATCTCGAAATTCACAAATAGTGCAACACAATGTTTTACTCAATATACCACTGAATAATAGCTAACAAGCATACAACAATGAAACTTCCTGCAGTTACACTTTAAACATAGGCATGTTCAGGGATGCCAACCACATTTCACTCCAACACACCATTGGCACAAAATTATGAATGTTTCAGAATTTTTTGAACAGGACTCGTATTTTGTGTAGGTTTAAGTGTGTGCTGATAAGATGTTATTTGTTTATGTTCTCTTTCACTGATTTCAAAAGATCTTCATATGCTCTCTTTCATAGATTTTAAAATATCCCCATACGCTAAGCCGAGATGAGGTCCACAGTCCATTCCACCTCATTTCACCTTTATTATTTAACAATTTATTTCATGATCTATGGTTAGCTCAATTTAGAAAGTTTGAAAAAGACAATGTAGTAGAAAACTTTTGTTTTATTTGCATGTAATTAATTTCCTTAGCAAATATGGGCTCAAATTATGTGCCAGAGCATAGAGTACACATGACAGCATTGGTAACCAATATGGCATATTCTCGGCTGGAAAGGGATATATGACTATCAAAAACTTTTAGTCATATGAGCAGAAAAAATATGACCACAAATTCCTAAGGTTAAGGCACAGAATATTTGCGAAAACATACCTTACCTGCAAGAATGGTATTACCTGTTTTTCCGGGAATGAGAAGAGATGCAAAGTAGTGCAAAGTAAGCACTCATTCATGAGCTGGAGAGCTGGCTCTGAGGCATGGTGAACAAATCAACTTCACACAGCACCACAGGTACTGTCACAAAAAGATTTACTAAAAATAATACTTACTTCCCCCTGAACTGATTTTATGAGGCATGTTTTTTAAGTAAGTACTATTTTGAAATTAAAAAAAGACATGCTAAGATATCTCAATAATTTTATTTTACATGAAAGACTGTACCTTGATCTACTTCTCTACATAATTTCTGTCAATATTGAGGCACTTGTCATAATGTTGTACCAGTTTTTGAATACCTTCCTCATAGAAGCCTGCCATCTGACTTGTCAACCACTGCATCACCACTGTTTTGACTTCATTGTCATCTTGAAAATGCTGACCGCCCAGGTGTTTCTTCAAGTGCAGGAACAGATGGTAGTCACTGGGCGCAAGATCGGGGCTGTACAGAAGATGATCTAGAGTTTCCCATCAAAAAGATGTGATGAGATCTTTGGTCTGATTCGCCACATGTGGACAGGCATTGTCTTGCAGCAAAACGATGCCCTTCCTCAACTTCCATGGACTGTTGCTTTGATTCTGGTGTGACGTAGGCCACCCATGTTTCATCGTCCGTAACAATTTGGCTTAAGAAATCATCACGGTCATTGTAGTACCGCTCAAGGAAAGTCAATGCACTGTCTAAAAGTTTGGTTTTGTGCACATCTGTCAACATTTTCGGTACCCAAAGTGCGCACAATTTTCGGTAATTCAAGTGCTTGGTCACAATGCCATACAAAACACTACGAGAAACATTAGGAAAGTCATTCCGCAAGGAGGAAATCGTAAAGCGTCTATTTTCTCCCGCCTTATTGTCCACTTCCTGTGCCAAACTTTCATTAATGACTGAAGGACGCCTACTCCATTGTTCATCATGCACATTTGTGTGGCCATCTTTAAATGCTCTCACCCACTTTCTTACCATTCTCCGTAAACTACAAAGATCTCACAATGAATATCGATCGCTTTTAGGCCTTTAGCATTAAGAACTCTTATAACAGCCCTTACTTCACAGTCAGCAGGACTCACAATTATCGGAGGCAACGTAAACAAGGAAGAATCAGACTGTAATGGCATCAGTGTGTAGATTAAGGTACAGGCTTTCATGTAAAAATAAAATTATTGAGATATCTTAGCATGTCTTTTTTTAGTTTCAAAATGGTACTTACTTAAAAAACATGTCTCGTATAAAGCCTTCAGGTTTTAGGGAGGCATTGGGACTGGGCACTTGATGTAAATGTGTGTCAGTGTTTGTTGAGTACAATGATGTAGTTGAAAAAATATTGTGAAATTAACCACAACAAGAGTTACAAAGAAGCTACCAGATACTGCTTCAGGCTGTACTACGCTGACAGCAGCATCATCAGCAAGCTCTGATCCCAACAGGAACTATAACACCATCCCTTGGTGTATGTGATGACAATACCACCACATAGCTTGCCTCATGTCTCACGTAAGTCTCCTACATCCTAGTGCCTCATGTTTGCGTCTTCCTGATAGTAACTGAAATAGCCAATGACTGCTGGGTCACATCAATTAATGTAAAGTGCTCCCACATTTGCAAGTCATGAAGAAACATGTGAGATCCACATGGTAGGACTAAGATTTGGTTCTCTCTGCTTTAACACCAGGCAGTCATAACTGAAGAAGAGGTTTTTTTTCTATTTATTGGTTTAAGAAGTTGCTACACTTCAGAGTAAAGGTTTTCTTATGGAGAGAAAGCATCGTATGATTGTGCCTTTTGAGAACAACAAGCAGATAGGTCTTGCTGGACCCCAGCCCTCCAGCCAGTGGGGCGATACACAGGGCTAAGGCAAATGCATTTAATTTGAGGTCTATTAACATGCCGTCTGGGTATCTGGGCACCATCAAAAGGGTGTAGTTACGTGTTTACACACTCAGCCTTCCACACAGGATAAAATATGCTATGGTGAAAAGACTCTAGGATGGTTATTATAAAAGTTACTATTGTTTTTAATTATGATATATTATAAAAATTAATAAAAAATTAACCATTGGAACAATTTCATCATACAATTTGACATATGAAAGTTAACGACATCAATAAACACCACAACACTTCACATTTCAAGCTAGGTATGTCTATAAAGAGTTTACAGATGAGATTATTAAAAGTTGATATGCAAATGTGTCAATACTATTAATCCTCCACAGTTAAACATAAAATGAACACAGCAGGAGTTTCCCATAATAATCCTAGTGGATGAGCTACCAAAATTCATTATTTCATTACTTATGGAGAAATAGTCACAATCATAAAATATCATTTAATTGATTGTGACTGTTTCTTCATAAGTAATAAGCAATATTGGTTAAAATCATTATTTCATACTGTAGTGACCCAGGGTGAGTGGGGCCATTATGGTGTAGAGGTGGTGGAGTGGGGGAAGAGGATGGATGTTGAGGTGGTGGTGCTGGCCAGTGGATGGCTAGGAAAACTCAGCTCCAACACAAAACATCTTTATTCCATCTTCCACTACAATGATTGAAGTGCTGCGAAGCTGCAGATATTCCCGGTACAGGTGTGTGGTCTGCTAGTTGCGCTGTCAGCTGCAAAACGCTGTGGCGGCAAGCTGGATGTGTGATTCCATGTTCTGCTTTCCTGACAATGTTTGCTTCACTCAGCAGTGCATGCCCCAGTTAGCTCAGTGTGGCTGAGTGAGTGAGAACTACCAGTGACATGAATGTCTGCTAGATTCTTGTAGACATCCACTGCTATTGAAAGAGAAGCTCACCCTGAATGCAAACCACTACCCTCTAAGACAGAAGTTCAGGTGGTGCTATAGAGGCTGGAGGTGGCTCATTTGCTGTACTGCTCCAAGTCCACAGATGTTGACTTAACCATGTGAGCTGGTCTGGTGGAGATGGCTGCCCAGACTGGAATCAGCTGCTTGTTGGCCCATAATGTGGTGAAGACTTGCATGGCCCTGGTGAGGTGGAGGGCGGGGGTGGGGCACAGTGGGAAGGGGGTGCTGCCAGACTGTGCATAACTGTATTGAAATAGTGTTTTATGGCATATTTGTTGTGCCAGACACACTACTTCCAGACAAATACGTGTAGAAACTCCCCTTAGGCAGATTTGAACTGCTTTTCTGTGATGTGCGAAGATCATGCAGCTTGGCGTGGTCATGTTGTGGTAGGTAAACAGGCTTATTCACAAAATCACATACTAGCACCTCTGCACAAACCTGCTCGCCTCACATTCCGCTGCAATGGCGCTACTTTTCTCACATTAATGCTAAAAATCACCAACAGTGTTACATTAATCCTTCTTTGGAAGATCTGGACACTGGGTCAGAAACCATGACTGGTCTGCAACAAAAGACTTCATATACATAGTTCCCACATACATCATTTACAGTCTCCCTTTAATATTAAGTGGATTGAACTACAAAGCTTAGAGGCCTCACACTTACTCTACAATTCTTAGCCCATCTGCTCATCCATCCTTCCTTACGTTACTACATAAGACATCCATTCTCATTTACGTTAACCAGTTAACCCCTCCAAACATTTAACAACTATTTACATCAATATCTACTCATTGTACCAGTATGGTGTCTCATACTATAATCAATTATGCTCATCCCAACATCACTCATGTCTCCCTGTCCTCTCAATTACAATAACAACATTACAATACACTTCTGTTACTATTATATTAAGTTTCTTGCACCCCTCACACCACCTCGTGTACAAATGGTTAACCAATCCAATGCAACCTGATGTACTGGATGGTCACACCAACAAGTGGCTCTCTGCCTAAGGCAGACAAAGGAGACACAAAATAGAGCGAAATCAAAATGTGCCTTTGGCTGTGATACTCGTAGTCATGATCGCATGCTGATGCTCCTGCCAATATTTCTGTACAAGTGAAAGAATTTGCTCTACTGAAATCTATCTATCTTGCATGTCTATTAGCTAATGTTTCATTTACGTACATAAAATCTCATACTGTAAGTATCCTTAGTGGCTTCCCTGCCCAGTATAACTGTGCCTGTATAGTTTTTGGTTTTGTTTCCCTTGTAACAGGGGCTGACAGGTGGGAGATCAGCCCTGCTGTGTTGAACTTTGTCCCATTAATAATTGTACCTCTCCCAAGCCTTCCAAACATTTAGTTTGCAAAAGCAAGCCCTGCTTGTAGTAGTTTGCTACTGCAGCACTGGAGTCATTTGCAGAATAAACCCAATGTGGACTCACTTGCTCAAAATGGGGCCATGGCTCCAAGACATCACATGGACAATCCTTTTCTACCAAATCAATCCTCCACATGTCGGTGCCAACATGCGCCACCCAGATCAGACAGGTTATAACCCTCTCCCTCTGACAGTGTTGGAGTTTGGTTAGTGACATCACTCTGTGACTATCACCATCCTCTGAGATAAGCAGTACCTCTTTTGTTTTAATTTGGACAAACTTCCCCAAATTTCCCCATATTAACAGGTTAAGTTGTACAGTGAAACTCTTGGACCATACTCACTCAGTGTTCACATGAAATCAAACTAATATGTGCAATTGCTTTAAATCCATTTTAATCTCAACTGTTGCTGGGTGGTAAGATAGTGGTAGATTTGATTTGTATGGTTTGGCGACGAGTTGTAATTATGGTAACAACTTCTTCTGCACTTTCTGCAAACTTATCAAGAACTGATCTGGTATTAACACAACTGGACTCAGCTGCCCGTGCACAGCATATAAAACTGCTTCCTGTGACTGCATCCCACAAGCAATCAGATAAAGACTGCATCAATCTCTCTACTACCATTCTCATATCTAAAGTATCCACCTGTGCCTGACAACTTTCAGGACTCAGTTCACAATACTAAGAGTCATCTCCAAAAGCGGTGTTACCTCTGTTGCTAATTTCCACAGTACACGTGTTAGTCAATATCCCTTGTTCCAAATGTGTTAACTGCATAGTCTGCTATTCCTTGGCTTTCTTCTTCCTTGCCGCACCACTCACTCTCTTTACTGAACCATTTAGTTCCCAGATGTCACCAAAATCTGCTGTCCCAAAAATAGTTTTCAGTATTCTTCCTCCTGCATCTAACCACCCTCTTTTATGCCATCATACAATGCGCACTACAACTTCCACTATCTGCTGCCCTCACAATTGTTAATAATCTGGTATCCTAGCTTGACAAGTCTGAAGGTCTGCCGGAAGGCATTGACCTTGATGACAGCCACTAAACAGAACTGCTGTAATCTGCAAGTGATGCCGTCACTGTTTCAAATGAGGACACACCGGCCTTGAAAGCATGTCAGTGCTCGCTGTAGCCCTTTCAAATGCCATTGTGAGGACACACCGGCCTTGACAGCATGTCAGTGCTCACTGTAGCCCTTTAAAGACAATGGTGCAGTAGATCAGCAGTCAGTTGTGATTTCCCTGTGCTGTTGTATTCATGTCACTACACACTGTTGCCCTGATCCTGAATTTGACACATTTCAGGTTTGTTATTCTGTGATGCCATCTCTGTTGTTTGCCATTCTCTAATAGTTGTTGTCCACCTACTAACTCTCAGGCATTTTGCTGTGATGCTCTGTTCCAGTCAGCCAGTTGTAGAGGTTCTTGAGTCATTACTGGTCTTGTCAGATTCCAGTCACTTTAACAGGCAATGAGGTAAAAGGTTAGCAGTGCACCATGGATGCAAAGCTCATGGAACAGCAACAGCAATGGCTGTCCCTGCAGCAGCAATTGTAACAGGAGGTTCAACAACAGTTTCAATAACAGATTGAATTGTTCCATCAGGAAATTCAGCTTTTGTTGGCTCGCTTACAGGTTTAGGATTCCCACACCATACAGGCTGTGATCACTTCCCAGGAAAAGAGCCGCCCATTGAGCTTCTGCCACTTAACAATGCCGAAGAGAATTGGTGGACTTATCTGCAGCAGCTGAAACACCACTTCACTGCTTTTCAGGTTTCAGATGATGCTCTGCAATGGTCACTCACATTTGAGGGGATGTGATCGTTGCTGCCAAATCAATATTCACAATGGTTCCATATAGCCGCATTGTGCCCTGAGTTCCATGAATACCACAAGCAACCTGGTCAGTTGTACCACACACAGGTGACAGATGTGCAAGGATTGAGTCAACACTGTGATTTTACCTGTACAAACCAGCTTGCAAAATGTCCTATGCAGATTCTTTGATATGAGACTTAGTGGTTGAATCAGCTCCATATTCAGAAGTACCCACTACAGCCCTCAGATTAGACAACCACTCCTTGGATGATATTTTGAAAACTGCACACTCTTTTGAGATTACACATGCACCAAATGAATGTCACATGGCTCAACCCCATGTAAAGGAGATCCAGCCGCCACCTCAGGGGTGCAATTCTTATAAGCCTTCTTCTCAACAGTGGAGTCATGATTAATCAATTTTGAATGTGTCAATGGCTTCTGAACAGCCTGTTGCATCCTATCAGCCCAAGCACTGGGGTCTCCCATCATGTCTTGACTGCTTTATGGCACATCTGCATGTGGACTCTCTGGATGGCTGGATGCACTGAATCCACTGGGAGATCAGCATCTCCAAGCTGTCTGTAGTCAGCCATTGGAACAATCGGTCACCACTCCCTACATGTGACAAGGGTAGTGCGTGGACTTCTGGCAGTTGTTATGCTTGTCTTGGTTGTCATGCTTTGACCCCACCCTCCCAAAGTTGGTTGCAAGTAGTGACAGTTCTGTTACCCTCCAGGGTCAATTCACAATCAATGCTGGATACAAAAATGTCATATGGGTAATAACTCTGTTTATTGTTGATAGTCACTCATCTGACAACATATTCAGTCTGAATGCTTTCTCCCTGTTTGATTATCCATCACTGATGAGGTTCAGGTCAGTGTGGCACAGCTTTCTTCCAGGAACTTGACAATGTCTGCACCCCCTTCTCACCTCTATTTGCACCTGACCTGGGGTGTGCCACAGATTTCCAGGCTCATATCTCCTTACGTCCAGCTGCAGCACCCCACTTCTGTTGGGCTTGTCCTATTTCTGTCTCATTACTTGTGGCTGTTGAGCAAGAATTTGATCCCATCCATGAAGCTGGGACAATTGAAACTGTTAAAACCAGTGCTTTCACCACACCCCTGGTGGTAGTAAAAAAACTCAATAGCAACATCTGGCTATGTGATTTTAAAACAACAGTTTTCAGACACAAGTGGAAATCTACCCCATTCCATGTACTGAGGACTTCCTCACAAAGCTTGTAAGGGATGAATATTTTTCAAAGATTGACCTCACATATTTGCAGATCCCATTGGATGAGGAATCATAGTGCATTCTGACCATCAACACTCCCTTTCACTTATCCAAACACAAGTGCGTGCTGTTTGGGTTCCTCCTCCACTCCAGCAATTTTTCAGAGACACCTGGAACAGCTGATTGTGTCCATCCCTACTTGCTAACTATCTTGATGACTAGACTGTTATGGGCGCTACCTGTCAGGACCACCTGATTAACTTGTGTACTCTTTTATCATATTGTGTGATGCAGGGACTAGTTGCCACATACACAAATGACACTTTTTTCAGGAGCACTTAACTCAACAAAGAAGGTATCCAGCCCATTGGTCACAATGTTTCTGCCATTGACTCTCTACCCCAGCCCTGAAGCTACAGGCTTTTTCAGGAAATATGAATTATCACTCTAAGTTCCTTCAACAATTAACCTATATTACACATCTACTTAACTGGTTGCAAAAAAAGGGCGTTCAGTTCAGGTGGATATCCGACTGTGAGCACACTTCCACAGAGCTGAAGCATCTGCTGTGATCAACACCCTGCCTTACACCCCTTTTTCCTCATATCCATTGGTTTTGGCCACTGATGCTTCTTCTTATGGCACCAGTACAGTGCTGGCACACAGAAACAATGACAGTACTGAATAACTGATTGACTATGCATCAAAGATGCTGAAATCCATTCAAAACAACTACTCACAAATCGAAAAAGAAGCCTACATGATCATCTTTGCCATTTAAAAGTCCCATGTTCACCTGTTCAGGACCAGGTTTACCCTCATTACAGATCACAAACCACTTGTAGCACTCTTTGGGCCCACTCTCAGCTTTGAAGCAGATGGTACAATGGCTCCAGTGTAGAGCACTTTTCTTCAACTCCTACAATTGTACCATTAAATATAATCTCCCCTATCTCCTTTTTGGGTCCAACCAGCATTCGACCAACAGGAAATCTCCTGTTTCCACATTGATATGGAATGACAGCACACCTTAACTGGGTTTTCCATAACAGCTTATAATGTCTCTTGCAGCGGTCTCTCCACGATATTTTCAGAAATTTTATAAATTATATAACTCAGTACATATCTCGAAATATCTCTTCTTATCTTACCGATTATCAATGCAATGTAGTTTCAAGTCCAATTATTCCTTGGAGCGTCCATTTACTCCATGGAATAGCTTCTCTGCTATCTATGTTTCCTCTTAGGAAAAAGAATAGGGGACTTCTTGCCGATTAGTCGTGAAAGAAGGATGTATATGTATGTATTGTTGAGCTAGTTGCCATCTTGATGAGATTCTGTATGAGAAGGAATTTAATACATGAACTAAACCAAAGGTAAGTGTGTTCGCGTATTATTTAACGGATTATTATTATTGATAGTGTCTGCTTACTACGCTGTGTTGCACGGGATCAGTGGGGAACGTCTGATTTACACTGGACGAACCTGCCGTTTTGTATGCTCAAGATATCCAGTTACTTCAAATAAATAGGCTAACACGGTCTTACCAGCAGATCTCCGGTCTTCCCCATGTGATCACCGAAAGTTAATAATTATTACAAATGTTTCCAGGAGATCAACTGACAATTTTAGTCGCACCGAGACTTCGAAATTGCTTCACTGCCTTATGGAATTTAAGTTAAGCTCAATTTAATCAGGATAGAACAGTATTGAACTGCGTGAATGTGATAAGCCTGCTTTGTCAATGAAAATTCCCTTAATATACGCATGTTTTTTACTATCCTGATCAGTGAAGCTAAATCAGGCTGGTGTGAGAGAGGTTCTTTAAATTTTAGAAATATTAAAAGCTATTAACACAGCTGCAGATGCATACCACACCCCTGTCTTACGGCGTGTGATGCACTAAATGCTCCATGGGTGACCCCACTATTTTTTTAAGTGCACCAATCTGGAATTCAAGGCCTAGGTTTGCCTCTCCCAGCATCTGTCAGTCATCTCCACTGTTCTCCTGCTTGACACAGAGACAGATACTCATCGAGTCATTATCCTGTCCGCCCAGTGTCCTATTTTTTGCAAACACCTCCACCATTGTCATTGTGGTATGTCATTTATGAAAGCCTTTGCAAGGTGACATGCCTACTGGCCAGGACTGAACAAAGATGTGGAGGCAATAGTGTACAGTTATTCTGCATGTGCCCCAAACCAGGATTCTCCTCCTGAATCTTTCACCCCCCCCCTGCCCCCCCCCCCCTCCCATCACCACTGGGACTGCATTCACATGGCTTTTGCTGACCCCTTTCTGGGCTCTATGCACCTCACTATTGTGGACACTTATGCTAACTAGCCATATCTGGTCAGCATGGCATCCACCACCACTAACGTAATCCTCAATGCTCTCATCCAGATTTTGGCTAACGGAGGGCATCCCCACACCATTGTGTTGGACACAGACCCCCAGTTCACAGCAATGGTTTACAAAAAGATCTGCACCCCCCCCCCCCCCCCTCCCCAATGGCGGTCATTTCACCCATCCTCAAATGGTGAAGCAGAGCATATGATTCAAACATTCAGGCAACAAATGTCAAAGGCAGTGGCTACTTCCATCGCCACCGCTTCTCTCACAGTGTTTCTGAGCACTCACAGAGTCACCACTGTCCACGACTGTGGCAGCCACATACTTTCCTCCATCTCATGGCCACACACCCCATGGAGGCCTGGACCCAGCATGCTGGGCACTACCTGCCATGATTAGATTAGCTATTTGGGAATGCTCTTACTGGGTGAAACCCTTGTTGATGCTGGCTACAGTGGTTGCCACCCATGGGAAATGCATTACAATGGCTGATACTCTGAGGAGCTTGGACTGCTGTCATACTAATCAACTCCCATCTGCACCTTCAAACCCCACCACTGTTCCTTGCAGACCCCTGTTGCACATGGATACAACTTGCACTCCAGGGCACTAGAGGCAGCTCCTACTGATGAGAACATGGGCGTTGAGTCTTCACTGCAGCCTCCACCCCTGTGGCCATTTCACCCCTCCCATTTTGCCATGGTGTGTTGCCTGATGCCCAGGGTTCTTCCCTCCAGCTCGTGGTCTTCAGTGCCGGGACACTTCTACCACCACTGCTGCACTCACAATGTTTCTGAACATCCACAGGACCTCCCCTGCCATGGGTGACAGCTGCATACTCTCCTCCCTACGGTCCCACAGCCCAAGGAAGCCCAGACCTGGCACACTGGGTGCTACCAGCCGGGATCAGGTATATGGGTATGCTCTTAGTGGTCAAAAGCTTTGTGGATGCTGGCTAAAATGGTCGCCACCTCTGGGTGATGCCTTGTGATGGTTAACCATCCAAGGAGCTTGCAGCACTGTCGTACCAATAAACTCCACCTGTACCTACTAACCCCACCACCAACAGTGGCTCCAGCAAACCTGGAACGCCCAACCTTGCTGATATCCCACCCACATTGGTACAATTGGCACTCCAGGGCACAAGAAGCAGCTTTCATCGACAAGGGCATGGTGGTCAAGTCCTTACTGCAGCCTCCACCCCTTCAGCTGTCGTAGCCCCCGCCATCTTCCACCAGTGCATTGCCAGGTGCCTGGGGTTCTTTCCTCCAGATGGTGGGCTTCAGTGCCAGGTCTCCTCTCGTACCATTGGTTCATCTTCCCAAGCATCATCCTAGGCAATTTCGGCCCTACAAGTCCATTTCAGGGAGGAAGAGTGTGGTATCCTGGCCTGACAAATCTTGGAAAGCCCACCAGAAGCATGGACCTCGATGACGGCCACTAGATGGCACTGCTGCAGTCTGCCAGTGTTGCTGTCACCAGTGCAAATGCCACCATGGGGACACAACCACCTTGTCAATCTGTCAGTACTTGCCACGGCCCTTCAAAGCTAGCAGTGCAGCAGCTCGGTAGTCAGTCACGATTTCTCTGTGCTGTTGTATTCATATTGCTACACATCATTCCATTTCTTCTGAACTTGATAAATCTTATGTTTTGACCTCGATTTATTAGCTTGACATGTTATTCTGTCATGCAGTCTCCATTGTTTGTTATCCTCTAGTCACTGTTGTCTTCCTGTTTACCCTCAGGCAATTCACTGTGATACACTTCCTTGGCTGGTTGGCTTGTTGCATGGGTTCTAGAGTCTTTGTTAATCTTGTCAGATATCGGTCAGCATACATAGGACTGGTGCAACTTACTTCTCATTTCTTTCAACATGTGTTTTCCCTCTGTCTCTCGCTGTAATTCCATATCACATCCTCTAATCATCTCACCTTCTTGTGTATTTTCTAAGCACTGAGGATCAGCGTCAGTGCCCAGCAATGTCTTTTGAGTATCACATCCTCCTGTCTCATGGAAAGTACTTCAGTTTCCATTGGTGGTACCCGCAGTTCCCCCATTCCACTTGTGGTGAAGGAATGGAACACCAAGACAATGACTCCCCCATCTCTACCTCACCCTGCATCAATCCCGGAACAGCGAATTCCCATTGCACCCCTTCCCCCTTTGGAAGTACTGCTGTCTTGTAGATACATCAAGAGTATTTATAGTGGTTAATGGTATGTTTGTTGATGGATATGTTGCTTCCAGGCACATACAAATCAACAGTTTCATGGCTCAAGGTGTATAAACTTCCCTCAGGCTGATACATAGTTGTACTGCTTTTCTGTTATGTTGCCAAGATCACAGAGCTTCGCCTAGCTGCCTTGTGGTAGGTAAAAAGACTCATATTTGAAACTGCATACCGGTGCCGCTGTGCCTGTCAGCTTGCCTCACATATTACTGAAATGGAGCTGCTTTTCTCACAGTAATGTCCAAAATTAGTGACGGCATTATAGTATGTATTTATAAATTTATGCAAGTTTAGTTACATTCAAAAGCCAGATGCAGGATTGTTACATGAACTTTGTTAACAACTTGTCTCATACTGTTTAATTATATCAACAAGAAGTCATAAAATGACAATGATTATTTTCTCTGTTTTATAGTATAATATTAGTATTGCTATTAGCTTTCAAATGGTGGTCAGTATTTAAGAGTCTAACATGATATTACAGAAGCTATTTAAGGGTGAGAGGTAGGGCATGCATTAACTTTCGTCAGTGCCTTTTTGTCAGTGGTGGTGATGTATTTTTGCCTAGCAGTCACATGTAAATAAAAAAGTTTAACATTTTAGTAGCCTTGGACTAATCTTGGCAAATCAAATAACAGTCTTTAACCTTTGAGTGAATGTAAGAGAATCTGACTGTGTTTTTGGCGTATGATTGTCTACGACTTAAAGAACACTAACTTTGTTTAAATGATATAAGGCAGCTGTGAACTATAATTATTTGTTGCAGTTGATATTTGTATTTGTGTGTTGCACATTTTGTATTGGTGATTAAAAATAATGAACATTACTTTATGCATGGCTGATATTGTGGAAGCGCATGTTAATATTTTGAATGTTCCTGTTGATTTTTGTGAATTATCATGGATTAAATGAAATTTGTTCATATGTTTCTGTATTCAGTGCTCTGCTTGCACTACGTAACTACATAATTAATTATTGTTTAATTAAATTAACTGTGGATGAAGCCCAACCAACAGGCAATTACATGTATTGAGCGAAAATAATAGTGCATTGAGAATGGCTAGCTTCTAGCCGAAATCTTGATCTGCACAATAAAATTTAAAAATCATGATTGATCGCTGCAATCTATAATTTACAAGTCAATATAAAAGTCGCTGAGTGCAACAGCTTTCTGAATGGAAGGTAACCTGATATTGTTTAATTGTTTTCATTTAACTCCAAAATCCAAGTGAGGCCACCATTGTCATATGTGTGAAATTTATTTATTTTAAACTATAGCTATCTAGTTTCATCAACCTCATTAATTTTACACAATTCATGCAGTCATTTTCTTATTCATTTATAATTTTGTTTCATTATCCTGTGTCTTTATTAAAAAGGGTTTAAGGATTAGTTCTGTGTTAAAAGTATGGGCATTAAAGCAACGGTACATAGCTGACTCCTCAGATTTCACAATGAGTCAAGCAACAAATATTTAGGTTGTGAATTGCCTGCATTGATAGCAGCATACCAAACAAGTGGTGTGCTGGTAATGTGATGCAATACTGTCCCTACAACTTACCTTACAAGACAACTGCTACAATTATTGCATTTGTGGATTTAGAGAAAACTTTTGACAATGTTGACTAGAATTCACTTCTTGATATTTGTAAGGTAGCACAGATAAAATAAAGAAAGCCAGAGGTTATCTACAACTTGTACAGAAACCAGACTGCAGTTATGAGTGTCAAGAGACATGAAAAGGAAGTAATAGTTCAGAATTGAAGACAGGGTTGCAGTCTCTCCCGACATTATTTAACATGTACTGTCATGCTTAAAAGTGCCTGTATGAACTGAATTGTAGCCTACCTGATTTGCACTTGTCCGCATAATGTAATTCCCTTTCAGGCTGTCAAATCTGTTTTTGGTACAGTCATTTTACTATACAGAGTAAAACTAGGGAACACTCTTCTGAATGTTTATTAAGGCCACATGTGAATTAGTATCACAATATTACAAATACCAGGAAACATGTTACTAGAGATAAGACAGCCCTTACCATTCGTGAACTCAAATTTAAAATAATAAGTGACATTTCAAATATGTCACTAACTCTCATTAGTATCTGAGACAATTATACCTTTAACTCTATCACGTAAACCATTCAGTAATATTTACTAAAACTAATTTTCTTGTAAATAATGTAACCTGCAAGAATATAACAACTCTCAAAGTTCTACAGTAATTCTCCAGCCTGTCGTTCACATGGTGATGGTTTCTGAACTAACAAGTCAATCTCAACACCATATTGACAGTAATTCCACTATACTCATGATGATACACAACTGTATGTGCAGTTCGAAAGCCACCTATTGTGCTTTTTATGTAGCACAAAGTGGCATGATTATTTAATGTATTCACAAGCAACTACCTGTGCACATATTTGACCTTTTTGCCTTGCAGAATTGTTTTCTTCTGGACATGATTCAAACCCAGATCCTACAGCCAATGCTAACTAAACAAAGTTTTCATGCCTGACCAAGGCTCAAAGAATACAGTGATAATCACTGCTGACTAGGCATGCAGAAACATGAAATATTTTATTTTTGCCCAGAATCAGTTATCAAGTCTACTTCAAATTCTATGACGAAAATTTCTGTATTGGACCAGGATCTGGGACTCCCATCCAGCAACGAGAGCTGGGAAGGAGGACGAGGGGAGCAGGAAAGGAGAGAAGTAGAAGAGAGGAAAGAGATGAAAAATACTATGGGGGCATCAATGGAATGGAAGACTGTGTAGTGCTGGAGTGGGAAATGAGAAGGGGGTAGCTAAGTGGTGGTGGTGGTTAGTGTTTAACGTCCCGTCGACAACGAGGTCATTAGAGACGGAGCGCAAGCTCGGGTTAGGGAAGGATTGGGAAGGAAATCGGCCGTGCCCTTTCAAAGGAACCATCCCGGCATTTGCCTGAAACGATTTAGGGAAATCACGGAAAACCTAAATCAGGATGGCCGGAGACGGGATTGAACCGTCGTCCTCCCGAATGCGAGTCCAGTGTGCTAACCACTGCGCCACCTCGCTCGGTAGGGTAGCTAAGTGAAGAACGGGGACTAGTGGAAGTTGAGGTCACGGATTGAGGGATTTGGGAGGGGGAGGAGGGGCATTTTACAGGAATGTAGGTATGTTGCAGAGAGAGATCCCACCCGTTCAATTCACTGTAGTTCATGGTTGATGTTAGTAGAAAGGGTGCAGATGGCACAGGCTGTGAAGCAGTCATTGAAGTGACGCATGTTGTGCTGGACAGCATTTTCAATGACTGGGTGGTCCAGTTGTCTTTGACCACAGTTTGTTAATGGCCATTCATGCAGACAGACAGCATGTTGGTTGTCATGCCCATATAGATTACAGCACAGTGGTTGTAGCTTACTTTGTAGATCACCTGACTGCTTCCACAGGTAGCCTTGCCTTTGATGGGATAGGTGAAGCCGGTGACTGGACTGGAGTTCATGGTGGTGGAAGGATGTATGGGACAGGTCTTACCTCTAGGTCTATTGCACAGATATGAGCCATGAGACAAGGAGTTGTGAACAGGGTTGGAAAAGGAATAGACATGGATATTGTGGGAGGGGTGGAGGTGTCAGTCTAACAGTGAGCAGGACAAACACAGGAAGGTAGACCTAGAAACAATCAATATTGTAGTCATAAATTGTAGCAGATGTGTTGAAAAAGAACAAGAGCTCCAAGTGCTACGTGAAAGTATTGAATCTTATACTGTTATCAGTACAGAAATCTGGCTACAGCCGGAAATAAGTTCAGCTGAAATTTTTACAAAGGACCAAACCATGTTCCAAAATGATAGATTAAATACAATTGGTGATGGGAGTGTTTATTCCTGTTGGAAGTAGTTTACCTTGTAGTGAAATTGGAGTAGATAGTTCATGTCAGTTAGTACGGGTGGAGGTTATACTTGACAACTGGAATAAATTCATAATTGGTTACTTTCACCACCCTCCCCAGACACAGATGATACAGTAGCTGAACAGTTCAAAGAAAACTTGAGTCTCATTTCAAATAGGTACCCCACTCATATAATCATAGTTGGTGGTGACTTCAATCTACCCTCAATATGATGCCAAAAATAAATGTTTAAAGTTTGTGGTAGACATGAAACATCATGAGAAACTGTTCTGAATGCTTTCTCATAAAACTATTTTGAACAATTAGTTCAGGGGTCCACTCAAAGTGTAAATGGCTGTGAAAATTTACTTGACTTCTTTGCACCAAGTAGTCCCCAGCAAATAGAAAGCAATATCATGGGTACAGGGATTAGTGACCCAACCCACAGAAATTCTGATCATATATAAAGACTGTTAGTGGCACAAATGTTAATGACTAGTCCCTAATGAATGAGACAGTAACTGACATTGAGGATAGCAAACCAAAAGCAGAAATGCTTAAATTCATTTTCAAGTGCTGCTTTACAAACAAAAACCCGGGAGAATTGCTCCAATTAAAAAAAAAAAAAATGGCTCAAATGGCTCAGAGCACTATGGGACTTAACATCTGAGGTCACCAGTCCCCTAGAACTTAGAACTTTTTAAACCTAACTGACCTAAGGACATTACATACATCCATGCTCGAGGCAGGATTCGAACCTGCGACTGTAGCAGTCACACGGTTCCAGACTACAGCACCTAGAATTGCTCGGCCACCACAGCCGGCGCATCAATTTAACCCTGGTATCACATAAAAGATGAATGATATAAGTATTAGTGTCAGTGGTGTTGAGAAACAGCTGAAATCGTTAAAACGAACAAAACTCCAGAGCCTGATTGAATCCCTGTCAGATTCTATGCTGACTGTGCAGCAGAGTTAGTCCCCGTTCTAACTACATTGTATCATAGATCCCTTGAACAAAAAACTGTGCCCAGTTCTTGGAAAGAGGTACAGGTCACACTGGCTATAAGAAGGGTAGTACAAGCAATCCACAAAACAACCATCTAGTATTCTTGACATCGATTTATTGTAGAATCTTATAACATATTCTGAGCTTAAACATAATGAGGTATCTTGAACAGAATGATCTCCTCAATGCCAAACAGCATGGATTTCGAAAACATAGATCATGTGAAACCAATTTTGCACTTTTTTCACTTGACATGCTAAAGGCTTTGGATCAAGCCAGTAAGGTAGATGCAATATTTACCGATTTCTGAAAAGCATTTGATCATTAATACATTTATACTTATTGTCAAAAGTTTGATCATATGGGGTATCAAGTAAAATATGTGACTGGATTGAGGCCTTTTTACTAGGGAGGATGCAGCACGTTACCTTGGATAGAGAGTCGTCTTCAGATGTAGAGGTTATTTCAGGTGTGCCTCAAGGAAGTGTGTTGGGACCCTTGCTATTCATGTTGTATATTAATGACTTTGCAGACAATATTAATAGCAAAATCAGGCTTTTTCAGATGATACCATTACTGGCAATGAAGTACACAGTTATCAAAGATGATGTACTATTTGAAACAAGCTGCATAAATGTTCAGTCAGAGTTTGATAAGATTTCAAATTGGTGCAGAGATTGGCAACTTATTCTAAATGTTCACAAAATGAAAAATGCAGTATCTTCTGACTATAATATCAGTGAGTCACATGTGGAATCAGCCAACACATACACATACCTTTCTGTAATGCTTTGTAGGGATATGAAGTGGAATGCTCACATAGGTCCAGTCATGGGTAAAGCAGGAAGATACTGGGGAAGTTTACTGGTAGAATACTGGGGAAGTGCAATCAATCTACAAAGGAGACTCCTAACATATCACTCGTGAGACTGGTTCTAGAACATTACTCAAGTGCATGGGACCCATACCAGATGGGACTAACTTGGCATATTGAATATATACAGAGAAGGGCAGCATGAATGGTCACAGGTTTATTTTATCCATGGGAGAGTGTCACAGAGATACTGAAGGAACTGAACTTAAAGACTCTTGAAGACAGATCTAAACTATCCCAAGAGAGTCTGTTAACGAAGTTTCAAGAACTGGCTTTAAGTGATTACTCTAGGAATATACTACAATCCCGTAAGTACAGCTTACATAACGATCATGAAGATAGGATTAGAATCATTACTGCATGCACAGAGATTCAAACAATCATTTTTCTTGCACTTCATATGTGAACGGAACAGGAAGAAATCCTAATAACTGGTACAATGGGACGTACCCTCACCCATGGGCCTCACAGTGGTTTGCAGACTATAGATGTAAATGTAGATGTTGAAGGTTGCTGCAGTGACACTAATTACCATAACATCAAAACCCATCAAAAATAAATTCAAATTACTTCTACTTAAAAAAGCAGATAAAAATTTGGTTGACATCTTCCTAAGAGACAGTCTCCACTCCTTCCAATCTGCCCACATAAGCCTAGACTATATGTGATTTTAATTCAAAGAATTAGTAAGTTTAGACCAAATGTGGTTTAAATTCAAAGAATAAGCATTGACGGTAATTGGGAAGATATATTCCAAATAAACTAAAAAGAGATGGTTCTAATCACCCTTGGTACACAAAACACTGTTGCAGAAGCAACTATGATATCCTTTTTATAGTTTCCAAAAGCAAACTCTGTCTCGAAACCTGGCAGAAAATCCAAAAAGATTCTGGTCAGCCGAAAGACACAATCAATACCCTCATTGTGTGATAACAATGGTGATGTTACAGATGACACTGCCACCAAAGCAGCATTACTAAACAGTCTTATGAAATAGAAGAAATGCATTGAATTACAGACTCATATCTCTAACTTCAATTTGCAGTAGGATTTTGGAACATATACTATGTTCAAACATTATGGGTTACCTCAAAGAGAACAATATATTGGCAAACAGCTAGCATGGATTCAGAAAATATCATTCTTGTGTAATTCAACTATCTCTTTATTCTCACGAATTAATGAGTGCTATTGACAGTGAACGTCAAATTGATTCTCTTATTTTTAGATTTCCAGAATGTTTCTGACACCATTCGCCACAAGATACTTCTAATCAGATTGGGTGCCTATGCAGTATTGTCTCAGTTGTGCAACTGGATTTGTGAGTTCTTCCCAGAAAAGCCACAGTTCATAGTAACTGATGGAAAGTCATCAAGTATAACAGAAGTAATATCTAGCATTCCCCAAGGAAGTGTTATGGGTGCTCTGATGTTCCTGATCTACATACATGATTTAGTAGACAACCTGAGCAGCCTTCTCAGACTTGAAAGTCTTTTCGGGTTTGCTGCCGGATCCTAAAATCAACTTGACTCGATATTTCGGCAATCCAACTGTTCGCCATCTTCAGGAAATGCTGCTTCTGCTGATGAGTCCCGCTGAGAACTGACGCAAGATTGCAATTCGACGTCCTATATAGGCCACCGTTCAGTACACGGCGCATGCGCCGCCCATCACGGTTTCTGACTTCCAAAACAGGGAGGTGGCGCCGCCCTTAGTGAAACACTGCTGGCAACGATATATCGCAATCAAGGCCGCATCGAAGAACGTTCAGTTTTGATGCGAGATAATACTGGATTCCACATTTTGCTAAGAGGAAACCCATTGTCCCTGTTGATTAAATTATCAGCCAACCTAATTTCGATCGCCTCTTTATACACACTATTCCAAAAACCGGAAATGTTGGCAATTACAACCGTTTCCTCAAATTTCATTTTATGTCTCTCATTCAGGCAGTGTTCTGCTACGGCCGATTTTTCCGGCTGTTGTAGCCTCGTGTGACGGCGATGTTCCACACACCTTCATCCCCGTATCAAATTTACTATGGAGGTTGAAAATGATGGGATGCTTCCCTTTTTAGACATTATGGTTTATAAAAAACCAGATGGAACGTTGGGACACAGCGTTCACCGAAAGCCGACACACACAGATTTGTATCTGCACCCTAAGAGTTGTCATCCACCACACCAACGTAGTGGCATCCTTAGGACTTTGGTACGGAGAGCATATGCCATTTCCGACGCAGACAGCTTAACCCAAGAACTTGAGCATTTGATGACTGTTTTTAAGGAAAATGGATACACCGAGAAACAGATTTGTCGGGCTATGGAATTTGGACCGTCTCCGGAGGTGTCCGAAGAGGAACATAGATCTGTGGCCTTTCTTCCTTATGCTGGAGGCTTATCGTTTAAAAATTGGACGAATTTTAAGGAGTTTTAACATTAAGAATGTGTTCCGTCCACCCTCTAAGATTAGGGCTCTGCTCGGCTCTGTGAAGGATGATTTGGGACTTAAGAAACCCGGGGTGTACAAAATCCCGTGTCAATGTGGGAAAGCTTACGTTGGCAGTTCTATTCGCACAGTGAATGACAGGTGTGTGGAACATCGCCGTCACACGAGGCTACAACAGCCGGAAAAATCGGCCGTAGCAGAACACTGCCTGAATGAGAGACATAAAATGAAATTTGAGGAAACGGTTGTAATTGCCAACATTTCCGGTTTTTGGAATAGTGTGTATAAAGAGGCGATCTAAATTAGGTTGGCTGATAATTTAATCAACAGGGACAATGGGTTTCCTCTTAGCAAAACGTGGAATCCAGTATTATCTCGCATCAAAACTGAACGTTCTTAGATGCGGCCTTGATTGCGATATATCGTTGCCAGCAGTGTTTCACTAAGGGCGGCGCCACCTCCCTGTTTTGGAAGTCAGAAACCGTGATGGGCGGCACATGCGCCGTGTACTGAGCGGTGGCCTATATAGGACGTCGAATTGCAATCTTGCGTCAGTTCTCAGCGGGACTCATCAGCAGAAGCACCATTTCCTGAAGATGGCGAACAGTTGGATCGCCGAAATATCGAGTCAAGTTGATTTTAGGATCCGGCAGCAAACCCGAAAAGACTTTCAAGACTTATTACGCCGGGAAAGCCTACGTAGTCACATCAAGTACCTCTACGGGGAGGAGATGGTGAAGCTTGTACAGAAGTTAGATAAACTTCGGAGGAAGAAAGGAAAGCTGTTGAGTACACTCGCCTTCTTGCTGAGATGCCATGACGAAGGTATTATTCCTAATTTCGCCAGATTTATTCATTTTATTAACAGTAAGAGAGCTAATAGGATTAAGGAACGTGCAAGCCAAGCACTTTTAAGAGAACGCATTCGTTTTACTCGTAGACAACTGGATATTGTTTCCAAAGATTTATTTTATTTACATTTGAACTTGTCATCGCAGTTTTCAAGGGATGTTTGGCAGTGGATTGATGAATCTACGTGGGCACTATCAGATTGGACACATAGGAGCGCCGTTACCAGACAATCCTCGAAATTTGAACGGCTTCTTTCTCGTTCTACAGCATCAGAAGTGGATAAACGTCGGCGTACTGTGATTAATCTCTCTAACAAGGCGTTGGATGGGCCCACAGTGTCAATATTGGAGAAAGGTTTAAATTTTTCGCCCACTCCCAAGAGACTTCCTATCACACAGTTCATTTGCTCTGTAGAACAAGCAGTACACAGCCTACCCAAGGATCAAGCAGAGGAAATAAGGCAAGAAGTGTCGCACACATTATGTCGGGCTCGACCACCGCGGGATAACATCTCTTCCGCAGAGAGAGCAGCCATTCGTTCCCTTAAGAATGATGACGAAGTAGTAGTTTTACCAGCTGACAAGGGGAATGCCACGGTTGTAATGACGCGGGATGATTATGTCCTAAAAATGGATTTACTTCTCAACAACCCGGCGTACAGAAGACTATCTAATGACCCCACAGAAAGGATCAAACGTAAGACACTTTCACTGCTGAAAAAGAGTTCGTTATCAGATGATTTACGTAAGAAACTTCATCCTGGTACTGCCATTCCGCCTAGGTTGTATGGTTTGCCTAAGTTGCATAAGGAAGGGGTTCCTCTACGCCCTATTGTTAGTAATTTGGGTGCACCGACCTATAACCTGGCAAAGTATTTATCATCTGCTCTCAGTCCATTTGTTGGCAAATGTGAACACCATATATCCAGTTCGGTGGATTTTATTCGACGATTGGGATCTTTGAAGTTGTGTCCTTCAGATCTGTTAGTGAGTTTCAATGTGGTATCCCTATTTACACGAGTTCCTCTGGAAGAGTCCCTTAGTTTGATCAGTGAAAAACTGGATGAAGAGCGGGTGAAGCTTTGTCGTCATGTGCTGACCTCCACGTATTTTTTATTTAACGGTAACATTTTTGAACAGAATGACGGAGTGGCTATGGGTAGTCCTTTGTCACCCATAGTCGCCAATTTATTTATGGAGGACTTCGAGGCTATGGCACTGAGGACTTCAGCTTTGCAACCAACGTGCTTCTGGAGATACGTGGACGATACCTTCTTCGTATGGCCGCATGGACGTGATGCTCTTAACAGGTTTTTGGACCACTTCAACTGTCTTCATCCCCGTATCAAATTTACTATGGAGGTTGAAAATGATGGGATGCTTCCCTTTTTAGACGTTATGGTTTATAAAAAACCAGATGGAACTTTGGGACACAGCGTTCACCGAAAGCCGACACACACAGATTTGTATCTGCACCCTAAGAGTTGTCATCCACCACACCAACGTAGTGGCGTCCTTAGGACTTTGGTACGGAGAGCATATGCCATTTCCGACGCAGACAGCTTAACCCAAGAACTTGAGCATTTGATGACTGTTTTTAAGGAAAATGGATACACCGAGAAACAGATTCGTCGGGCTATGGAATTTGGACCGTCTCCGGAGGTGTCCGAAGAGGAACATAGATCTGTGGCCTTTCTTCCTTATGCTGGAGGCTTATCGTTTAAAAATTGGACGAATTTTAAGGAGTTTTAACATTAAGAGTGTGTTCCGTCCACCCTCTAAGATTAGGGCTCTGCTCGGCTCTGTGAAGGATGATTTGGGACTTAAGAAACCCGGGGTGTACAAAATCCCGTGTCAATGTGGGAAAGCTTACGTTGGCCGTTCTATTCGCACAGTGAATGACAGGTGTGTGGAACATCGCCGTCACACGAGGCTACAACAGCCGGAAAAATCGGCCGTAGCAGAACACTGCCTGAATGAGAGACATAAAATGAAATTTGAGGAAACGGTTGTAATTGCCAACATTTCCGGTTTTTGGAATAGTGTGTATAAAGAGGCGATCTAAATTAGGTTGGCTGATAATTTAATCAACAGGGACAATGGGTTTCCTCTTAGCAAAACGTGGAATCCAGTATTATCTCGCATCAAAACTGAACGTTCTTAGATGCGGCCTTGATTGCGATATATCGTTGCCAGCAGTGTTTCACTAAGGGCGGCGCCACCTCCCTGTTTTGGAAGTCAGAAACCGTGATGGGCGGCACATGCGCCGTGTACTGAGCGGTGGCCTATATATGACGTCGAATTGCAATCTTGCGTCAGTTCTCAGCGGGACTCATCAGCAGAAGCAGCATTTCCTGAAGATGGCGAACAGTTGGATCGCCGAAATATCGAGTCAAGTTGATTTTAGGATCCGGCAGCAAACCCGAAAAGACTTTCAAGACTTATTGCGCCGGGAAAGCCTACGTAGTCACATCAAGTACCTCTACGGGGAGGAGATGGTGAAGCTTGTACAGAAGTTAGATAAACTTCGGAGGAAGAAAGGAAAGCTGTTGAGTACACTCGCCTTCTTGCTGAGATGCCATGACGAAGGTATTATTCCTAATTTCGCCAGATTTATTCATTTTATTAACAGTAAGAGAGCTAATAGGATTAAGGAACGTGCAAGCCAAGCACTTTTAAGAGAACGCATTCGTTTTACTCGTAGACAACTGGATATTGTTTCCAAAGATTTATTTTATTTACATTTGAACTTGTCATCGCAGTTTTCAAGGGATGTTTGGCAGTGGATTGATGAATCTACGTGGGCACTATCAGATTGGACACATAGGAGCACCGTTACCAGACAATCCTCGAAATTTGAACGGCTTCTTTCTCGTTCTACAGCATCAGAAGTGGATAAACGTCGGCGTACTGTGATTAATCTCTCTAACAAGGCGTTGGATGGGCCCACAGTGTCAATATTGGAGAAAGGTTTAAATTTTTCGCCCACTCCCAAGAGACTTCCTATCACACAGTTCATTTGCTCTGTAGAACAAGCAGTACACAGCCTACCCGAGGATCAAGCAGAGGAAATAAGGCAAGAAGTGTCGCACACATTACGTCGGGCTTGACCACCGCGGGATAACATCTCTTCCGCAGAGAGAGCAGCCATTCGTTCCCTTAAGAATGATGACGAAGTAGTAGTTTTACCAGCTGACAAGGGGAATGCCACGGTTGTAATGACGCGGGATGATTATGTCCTAAAAATGGATTTACTTCTCAACAACCCGGCGTACAGAAGACTATCTAATGACCCCACAGAAAGGATCAAACGTAAGACACTTTCACTGCTGAAAAAGAGTTCGTTATCAGATGATTTACGTAAGAAACTTCATCCTGGTACTGCCATTCCGCCTAGGTTGTATGGTTTGCCTAAGTTGCATAAGGAAGGGGTTCCTCTACGCCCTATTGTTAGTAATTTGGGTGCACCGACCTATAACCTGGCAAAGTATTTATCATCTGCTCTCAGTCCATTTGTTGGCAAATGTGAACACCATATATCCAGTTCGGTGGATTTTATTCGACGATTGGGATCTTTGAAGTTGTGTCCTTCAGATCTGTTAGTGAGTTTCAATGTGGTATCCCTATTTACACGAGTTCCTCTGGAAGAGTCCCTTAGTTTGATCAGTGAAAAACTGGATGAAGAGCGGGTGAAGCTTTGTCGTCATGTGCTGACCTCCACGTATTTTTTATTTAACGGTAACATTTTTGAACAGAATGACGGAGTGGCTATGGGTAGTCCTTTGTCACCCATAGTCTCCAATTTATTTATGGAGGACTTCGAGGCTATGGCACTGAGGACTTCAGCTTTGCAACCAACGTGCTTCTGGAGATACGTGGACGATACCTTCTTCGTATGGCCGCATGGACGTGATGCTCTTAACAGGTTTTTGGACCACTTCAACTGTCTTCATCCCCGTATCAAATTTACTATGGAGGTTGAAAATGATGGGATGCTTCCCTTTTTAGACGTTATGGTTTATAAAAAACCAGATGGAACTTTGGGACACAGCGTTCACCGAAAGCCGACACACACAGATTTGTATCTGCACCCTAAGAGTTGTCATCCACCACACCAACGTAGTGGCGTCCTTAGGACTTTGGTACGGAGAGCATATGCCATTTCTGACGCAGACAGCTTAACCCAAGAACTTGAGCATTTGATGACTGTTTTTAAGGAAAATGGATACACCGAGAAACAGATTCGTCGGGCTATGGAATTTGGACCGTCTCCGGAGGTGTCCGAAGAGGAACATAGATCTGTGGCCTTTCTTCCTTATGCTGGAGGCTTATCGTTTAAAAATTGGACGAATTTTAAGGAGTTTTAACATTAAGAGTGTGTTCCGTCCACCCTCTAAGATTAGGGCTCTGCTCGGCTCTGTGAAGGATGATTTGGGACTTAAGAAACCCGGGGTGTACAAAATCCCGTGTCAATGTGGGAAAGCTTACGTTGGCCGTTCTATTCGCACAGTGAATGACAGGTGTGTGGAACATCGCCGTCACACGAGGCTACAACAGCCGGAAAAATCGGCCGTAGCAGAACACTGCCTGAATGAGAGACATAAAATGAAATTTGAGGAAACGGTTGTAATTGCCAACATTTCCGGTTTTTAGAATAGTGTGTATAAAGAGGCGATCTAAATTAGGTTGGCTGATAATTTAATCAACAGGGACAATGGGTTTCCTCTTAGCAAAACGTGGAATCCAGTATTATCTCGCATCAAAACTGAACGTTCTTCGATGCGGCCTTGATTGCGATATATCGTTGCCAGCAGTGTTTCACTAAGGGCGGCGCCACCTCCATGACGCCGGGAAAGCCTACATAGTCACTTCTCAGACTGTTTGCAGATGTATCTTCTTATAAAGTCACCAGATGACCAAAACAAATTGCAAAACAATTTAGGCAAGATATCTGTGTGGTGCAAAAAAATGGCACTTGACTCTGAATAATGAAGAGTGTGAAGTAACTCACACGAGTACTAAACTTTCATTTACATGATAAACCACACAAATCTAAAGGCTGTAAATACAGTTAAATACTTAGGGATTGTAATTACAAATAACTTTAAACTGGAACAATCACAAAGATAATGTTATGGGGAAAGTGAAGCAAATACTGTGATTTATTGGCAGAACACTTAGAAACTGCAACAGGTCAACTAAAGAGACTGCTTACATTACACTTGTCTGTCCTCTTCTGGA
The DNA here is from genome assembly GCF_021461395.2 of Schistocerca americana. Taxonomy (NCBI): domain Eukaryota; kingdom Metazoa; phylum Arthropoda; class Insecta; order Orthoptera; family Acrididae; genus Schistocerca; species Schistocerca americana. The sequence goes on along the minus strand of NC_060120.1, from coordinate 544,072,093 downwards.
GTACGGCTGTGCAGTTTGGGACCTGCATCAGATAGGATTGATGGAGGACATCAAGAAAGTTCAAAGAAGGACAGCTCTAATAATTTTCTATTATCTTGAAAGAGGGGCAATAGTGTCATGGAAGGTTTTCAAATCTCATCCGGTGCAGGCCCCCGACAATCAGTCTTTCCTTCACATCCCATCTGTTAAGTCTCCACATCAGTGTGACTTTGATGAACTCTACATCTTTTCCTAAATCTCATCAGTCCACTTCCTTCACCCCTCTTCCTTCCCCTTCAACCCTCGTGCCAAAAGAAGGAACCACTGACACTAAAAGCTTGCATATGTAATACCTTGTATATGTGAGTTTTCCTGAAGCCACTTGGTGAGTAGACTTTTTATCTAACCAATCACATTATAGATTAATCATGAAGATGTAGATGTGGATGAAGGGTAGTGGGTAGCATATTCCTCTTCTCAGGGCATGGGCAGAAGTATCAGAAATCCTATCAGAAATGCAATTCAGTTGCTCCAGTTCTGGGTGGAAACGAGTAACAAGTGCAATGCTCCTCTGTGGCCTGTGCTCCTTTGTGACCAGACTGTAGCAATGTGAGAGGTGGTAGGAAACTGAAGAGATAAGACAAGGGTGATCGGTTTTTGCACAAAGCTGGGAGGATCACTTCAGTCTATGAAGGCCTCAGTGAGGAGCTCCAGATATAGTAAGGATCTCCCTGAGGCATTCACAAATTGAAATTACCCTCCCAACCTCGTACAAAAACAGATCACTCATGGCTTGTCCCTCCAGTCACCTACCACATCCAAAATTCCTAGCATCAGTCTGCAAAGGAGCACTCCCCTTGTGACTTAGTACCACCCAGTACAGAATTCGTTTTCAACATTCACTACCAGCCCAACCCCTTAGTTTTCACCTTTTTTCCCACATACCTCATCTGTTTGCCCTTTTTCTGATTTTTTGCCACATATATTTTTACTTTTTTTTTCATATGTGTCTTTACACGTTTATGTCCCCCACCATGAACCCTTTTCTCCTTCCTTCCGTGCCAATGCAGGAAACTTTCCTTTTCTCTTGTCAGAATTCAGTACCACATACTGTTCCTGTGTTGTTGCTTAGCTCAACCCAAATTCCTTATCATTATATTACACTCTAGGGCTGCAACCTCTGCTTCCACAATGACCTCTACCTGTTCAAATACCACCAATACCACCAGTCCACAGCTCTCACCAACCTAGTCCTGCAATGCCACGTAAATCAGGCCCATTACCTCCTTGTAAAAAAACAGCATAGTGAACACATTGTGGCCAAGATAGATACAAAGCCCATGCCTACCACAGTAGTACAAGTTAATGTGCCAACTAGCTCCGCAGATGACGAAGAGATTGATGAAATGTATGATGAGGTAAAAGAAATTATTCAGATAGTAAAGGGAGACGAAAATTTAATAGTCATGCGTGACTGGAATTCGACAGTAGGAAAAGGAAGAGAAGGAAACGTAGTAGGTGAATATGGAATGGGGATAAGGAATGAAAGAGGAAGTTGCTGGTAGAATTTTGCACACACCATAACTTAATCATAGCTAACACCTGGTTCAAGAATCATGAAAGAAGGTTGTATACATGGAAGAAGCCTGTAGATACTGGAAGGTTTCAGGCAGATTATTTAATGGTAAGAGAGAGATTTAGGCACCAGGTTTTAAATTGTAAAACATTTCCAGGGGCTGATGTGGACTCTGACCACTATCTATTGATTATGAACTGTAGATGGAAACAGAAGAAACTGCAAAAAAGTGGGAATTTAAGGAGATGGGACCTGGATAAACTGACAGAACCAGAGGTTGTAGAGAGTTTCAGGGAGAGCATTAGGGAACGATTGACAACAATGAGGGGAAGAAGAAGAATGGGTAGCTTTGAGAGATGAAATAGTGAAGGCGGCAGAGGATCAAGTAGGTAAAAAGACGAGGGCTAATAGAAATCCTTGGGGAAGAGTTATTGAATTTAACTGATTTACAATTTGTACAGAAACCAGATGGCAGTTATAAGAGTCGAGGGACATGAAAGGGAAGCAGTGGTCGGCAAGGGAGTGAGACAGGGTCGTATCCTCTCTCTGATGCTATTCAATCTGTATATTGAGCAAGCAGTAAAGGAAACAAAAGAAAAATTCGGAGTAGGTATTAAAATCCATGGAGAAGAAATATAAACTTTGAGGTTCGCCGATGACATTGTAATTCTGTCAGAGACAGCAAAGGACTTGGAAGAGCAGTTGAACGGAATGGACAGTGTCTTGAAAGGAACGTATAAGATGAACATCAACAAAAGCAAAACAAGGATAATGGAATGTAGTCGAATTGAGTCGGGTGATGCTGAGGGAATTAGATTACGAAATGAGAAGCTTAAAGTAGTAAAGGAGTTTTGCTATTTGGGGAGCAAAATAACTGATGATGATTGAAGTAGAGAGGATATAAAATGTAGACTGGCAATGGCAAGGAAAGCGTTTCTGAAGAACAGAAATTTGTTAACATCGAGTATAGATTTAAGTGTCAGGAAGTCGTTTCTGAAAGTATTTGTATGGAGTGTAGCCATGTATGGAAGTGAAACATGGACGATAAATAGTTTAGAGGAGAAGAGAATAGAAGCTTTTGAAATGTGGTGCTACAGAAGGATGCTGAAGATTAGATGGGTAGATCACATAACTAATGAGAAGGTATTGAATAGAATTGGGGAGAAGAGGAGTTTGTGGCACAACTTTACCAGAAGATGGGATCGGTTGGTAGGACATGTTCTGCGGCATCAAGGGATCACAAATTTAGTACTGGAGGGCAGCGTGGAGGGCAAAAATCGTAGAGGGAGACCAAGAGATGAATACACTAAGCAGATTCAGAAGGACGTAGACTGCAATAGGTACTGGGAGATGAAGAAGCTTGCACAGGATAGAGTAGCATGGAGAGCTGCATCAAACCAGTCTCAGGACTGAGGACCACAACAACAACAACAGTTGAAACTAGCCAATAGTGTGAAATTAAACACTTTGTTTCAAATAAATTGAATGCTTCAGCAGAAAAGATTAATTTTAAGCCAAATCTCTTTAGCAAACCGGCAAAAATAACTTCATTGTTCTGTAAGGTGATTAACTCTTGACTGTCAGAAAGATGGAAATAAAATCTGAAACTAATAGCATATTTTAGACTTCCATAATTATGCGAACATATTTTAATTCATTTGATAGCTCTCAGCCACAAAAACCCTTTTGTTTGTCATTTAACGTGACAGCAATAAATGAAGAGGAAACAACAAAATCACAGGTCACGTGGAGACTCCCCACCTCACACTCTACTGTTGGCAGACGCTTGTATGAGCACTGTTTTGTTGTTGCATACGGTGAATTTCCTTTGCAACCTTTTTTTTTTTTTTTTTTTTTTCCATTCATGTTTTGTTGTTGCAGTATTATTCTGCGGTAGTGGGATACAGTAATATCCTTTGTTAGAGTTTTGGTTCTTACCAGTCAAAATCACAAAAATTTAACTGAAAACTAAAACAATGAAAACTTCCCGGAATTCTAGACAATTCCTGGGTTTTTCCCAGTTTTCTCTCAGATGAAAAAATTCCCGGGTTTTTCCCGGATCTCCCTGTTGTCCCAGGTCATATACACCCTGTCAGTGTTAGGAAACCCTTGAAAATGTTAGCCAAACACTCTGGCAACATGTCAATTAGAACAAATGTTATGGGGCCAGGATGAAGGCTAATATGAAAAAGAATCAACCAATAGGTGAATTCTACAAATGATAGGTGTGAAAGTCACAGTTTAATAGCTATCCATTCAGTTGTTCTTAAACCAATTGAAAATGTATCTAACATCCAGTCATCACCTGTTATACACCACAAAACAAAAGAAAAATAGTTTTTTTTCCTGAAATTAGCAGGACCTCACAACTGAGAGGAATGAAATAGAAAGAAAATGAGAAAATAGCTTTATCATAGGGGAAACCAGAATACAAACTACGTCACAAAGTAATGTAAACCAATGAAGCCTTTTGAGAGAAATGAACAATTCTTTGACATGTTCCACAAAAATAGGTGGAAACTGCAAATCCTATATGCTTTTTGCAAGTAAATTACAAAATAAATAAATTCTCACTTTTTCTCATCCATCACAGCAGCATATGCTTTGTCTCTTTGCTGCATGCTAATAACCACACCATTCCATGCTTGCAGTAATCGTTGTTGCTCTTTATTTAGTGCTTCAAGATCAACATTAGCATCAGCCAGGGTTTGACTGATGATTAGGCGTTCTTCTTCTTTCACTTTCAACTGCCCTTCTAGAGTTGTGATCTGTGTTTCTAAATTGGCAACTTCATTTGTTAACTTTAACAGAAACAGATCCTGGAATGCACCAAATATTTTCGTGTTTTGTATAAATACTGTTCATAACATTTACAAATGATTAGATATTGAAATACAAATGTTACTAATCATACCTGCTTCTTTTTCTCTTCTGCAAGCTGTTTCTTATCAAGTTTCATTTTTTCTGATATCCTCTGAGAAACAGCAAGTTCTGACTCCATCTCTGCTTCCCAGTCAACAAACTGCTTCTTTACCAATAAAATTTTTCTTAAATCTGCACTGAGTTCTTCTTCTAGGTATGGCATAAAAGGAAAATAGCTTTGAAACTGTGAATACTTTTATAAAGCTATAGAGATCTTTAATTTATCATCTTTAGCATGAAAGACTAAATATGGCAATTATTGACACTACTTATGCAATTGATATTGGCATATCCAACAAACACAGCTTCAAAACAGCAGTGCTCTCTCAAAATGGAGAGAATTACGATACAGGCAGACATATTTCCAGAAGTAATGCAGACACGATGCAACTGACCTGTGTCTAAGAGAGAAGACAATATGACATTATGCCTTTCATTGAGGTAAAATTTTGTTAGATGGCAGTGATTTTATTAAGTGAATTATTTCTGAATCAATATGAAATTCATAAGATAGATCTGGATGGAAAAATTAATTTTAAGTAATAATTTGAATGAAGAATACTCAGACTACTTAATAAGTGTTGCTTTCTATGTGTTCACAAGGTGGTGTGTGTGGCATTTTAACTGGAAGTGAAGTTTTGGCTAAGGGTGTAATCAAATGCTTCATATTCTGTAGTAACTGAATAGCAAGAAAGGGCTGTTGCCTGATGACATTGGAAGAGCTGGTCCTAGCCACATCAAAATACACAGATGGAGAAACATATCAAATTGTGAAGCATTAAGAAATGTGATTGATTGTTGCTTATTGCAGAGACATCACACATCGTACTGGACCACTCTAACATTTATGAAGAATGGTCTGAATGAGTTCAAACTTGTAGGACACATTAAAAAGTATAGCAGAAAGAAGTGATTAAGACTGAAGAATGGTGGTGTATACACAGGCCCAGTACAACCCCACTGAGTATGATGGGAAATTTTTTAAGGTACTGAATTGGCATTCGAGAGCAATGAGATTTAAATCCCAATGAAGCCATTCAGTTTGGTATTTCTATGGTTTCCCTGAATCAGTTAAGGCAAATATCAGGTTGATTCATTTGAAAAGGAGATAGCTAATTTTCCTCCCCATACATATACCATCCAAGTTCTTGCTCTATCTCTGATGAATTCATTGTGATCTGCATGTTAAACAAATCTTTCTTCCAATAGTATTCTCTCTGAACAGAAAGGTCAGTGTTGTACTGAGTTCAGCCAGTGAAGAACCATTAAATGAACTGGAAATTGCAGACGAAGTGCTAGTGTGGTTTGCTGAGAACAAAAGACACAATACCTGAATGTGAGTGACTGATAATAGCAACTACCTGAGTTATAAGTGCTTGATATGATGAGCAACATGCCATCCTCCTTGAAAGAACAATCTATCCACATGAAAAAGGGTGTGATATCATGACATTTCAGCTTATTTGATGGTGATGCATGCGAGGAACTAGAGGAACTAGGTGACTGAAGACAGTCCTAGTACACATGAGGTAACCATAGCCTAGTCCACATGGCTGTAACAGACCATACAGTTGTGACCACAGTGTTTGCTCAATTATAGAGCACTGTAACAGATGTACACCTGACTCCATCAAAGTTTCAGTGTAATCTGTTGTAAGCTGTAGTGGTAGAAAAACATGGCATTGTGTCTGGTTCCAATGTCTCAAACTACACTACTGGCCATTAAAATTGCTACACCAAGAAGAAATGCAGATGATTAACGGGTATTCATTGGACAAATATATTATACTAGAACTGACATGTGATTACTTTTTCACGCAATTTGGGTGCATAGATCCTGAGAAATCAGTACCCACAACAACCACCTCTGGCCATAATAACGGCCTTGATATGCCTGGGCATTGAGTCAAACAGAGCTTGGATGCCATGTACAGGTACAGCTGCCCATGCAGCTTCAACACGATACCACAGTTCATCAAGAGTAGTGACTGGCGTATTGTGGCCAGTTGCTCGGCCACCATTGACCAGAAGTTTTCAATCAGTGAGAGATCTGGAGAATGTGCTGGCCAGGGCAGCGGTCGAACATTTTCTGTATCCAGAAAGGCCTGTACAGAACCTGCAACAAGTGGATGTGCATTATGCTGCTGAAATGTAGGGTTTCGCAGGGATCAAATGAAGGGTAGAGCCATGGGTCATAACACTTCTGAAATGTAACGTCCACTGTTCAAAGTGCTGTCAATGCGAACAAGAGGTGACCGGGACGTGTAACCAATGTAACCCCATACCATCACGCCGGGTGATAAGCCAGTGTGGCAATGACGAATACACGCTTCCAACATGCGTTCACCGCGATGTCACCAAACATGGATGCGACCATCCTGATGCTGTAAACAGAACCTGGATTCATCCAGAAAAATGACGTTTTGCCATTCATGCACGCAGGTTCGTCATTGAGTACACCATCGCAGGCGTTCCTGTCTGTGATGCAGCGTCAAGGGTAACTGCAGCCATGGTCTCCGAGCTGATAGTCCATGCTGCTGCAAATGTTGTCGAACTGTTCGTGCAGATGGTTGTTGTCTTGCAAACGTCCCCATCTGTTGACACAGGGATCGAAACGTGGCTGCACGATCCGTTACAGCCATGCGGATAAGATGCCTGTCATCTCGAATGTTAGTGATACGAGGCCGTTGGGATCCAGCACGGCGTTCGGTATTACCCTCCTGAAACCACCGATTCCATATGTTGCTAACAGTCTTTGGATCTCGATCAACGCGAGCAGAAATGTCGCGATACGATAAACCGCAATTGCAATAGGCTACAATCCGACCTTCATCAAAGTCGGAAACGTGATGGTACGCATTTCTCCTCCTTACATGAAGCATCACAACAACGTTTCACCAGGCAACGCCTGTCAACTGCTGTTTGCGTATGAGAAATCGGTTGGAAACTTTCCTCATGTCAGCACGTTGTAGGTGTCACCACCGGCGCCAAATATGTGTGAATGCTCTGATAAGGTAATCACTTGCATATAACAGATTTCTTCTTCCTGTCGGTTACATTTCGCGTCTGTAGCATGTCATCTTCGTGGTGTAGCAATTTTAATGGCAAGTAGTGTACAAACACTTCACACTGCATCAGGCATGTGAATAGGTCTGCTGGCATGTTCAGTAGACAGATAGACTGTTTCTGAATGCCTTCTGTTTCCATCTACCCGGTAGTGGTGGCCTCATACTTGTTAGGGACTATTATGATGCTTGCAGAGAAGGAGACAACGTTGTATAGCAGAAAAGTGGACAAATCTCCAGTATGACTGTATGGGGCACCACTGGATACAACATGCGATCTGAATAACAGTTTCTCCTACAGCAAATTTTACATGCTGTTTTAATGCTACATCACATGCCATCCTCCTTGAAAAAACATTGTGAACCAGAGCTTTTCTAGCCTCCATATTTGAATGAGAAGTTAGCCACTGAACATATGAAAAATGTTGTTTGCTTGGCATCTTCATCATAGTTCTCAGTAATCCCTATCGATGCTTTTAGAAACAAATATAGATTCTCTCTGATTTTGTGCCACAATTTTTAAAGGATCTGGTTGCAGTACTTTGAAACTTCATATCACACTAAATTCTCAGAGTCAGAGACCATATATAGCTGTGGGAGTGACAAGTTGATAGTCGACAGGACTCTGAAACACTCTCTTTGCAAATGAGGTTCTTTGGAAAAGAGGAGTGTTCATTTTCCCACGTTAACATATGTTGGTATTGTGTTCATGCAGCATAATAAAAGTGATCATTTCCAGTGTAAAATCCATGCAAGTGTTTTCTTTTATGTAGTGTAATTACTTGTACAACAGCACAACAACAGGCTCCCGCTGTTTCAATCACAAAGACAACACCCAAGCCACAACACGGAACAAGAAAGAACAGGGTGAAGCATAAGACAGTGCACCACATCCGTACAACTCCAGGGCCCCAGTTTCCTCATGAGTTCACAGGCTTGCACCTGATGGCTTGTGGGAAACCAAGACCGTTTTCAATGAGATTCTACAAGAAGGAACAATACGGCCATCCGACAGTCCATGGTCCTCTACTTTGCACCTTGCCCATAAAAAGAATGGGTCATGGTGCCCGTGTGGCGATTATCGAGCTTTGAATGCCCGAACTTGTCCGGACAGATACCCTGTGCCACATATACAGGATTTCACACATTCACTGGATGGGGCTACCATATTCAGTGTCTTAGATTGCCACAAGGCTTATAATCAGATCCCAATGGCAGAGCAAGACATGCCAAAGACTGCAGTGACAACCCCATTCGGGCTGTTTGAATTTTTGGTGATGCCATTTGGGCTGAAAAACGCTGCCCAAACATGGCAACGGTTTCTGTACAGCGTGCTAAGAGGGCTACCATATTGTTTCGCTTATCTAGACGATATTCTGGTGTTTTCTGAGAACATCTCTGACCATCAGAAACATGTGAACGAGGTGCGAAGCAAGCTTAGTGCTCACGGAATAACACTTAACAAGGACAAGTGCGTGTTTGGGGAACCCGTAGTGACCTTCCTGGGTTATAAAGTGTCAGCTAAGGGCATTTTCCCACTGCCATAGAAGCTGGAGTTGCTGTGCACCCTACCATGGCCTCAAACCTACCACGACCTCCAACGATTCCTAGGAATGACAAATTTCTATTGTCGCCACCTCCCTGGAACAGCAGCTATCCAGACGCCACTGAACAATGCCTTGGCTGGACACAACAAAATTGGCAAGCGCCCACTTTCATGGACATCCGAGATGGATACTGCTTTCAAGGCACTGCAAAACAGCCTACATGACACAGTGGGGCTTGCACATCCTGCACCAGGAGCTCAGCTAGCCCTAGTAGTGGATGCACGCCAAGTTGCAATAGATGTAGCACTTCACCAGAGAGTGAAGGATCATTGGCAGCCGCAAAGATTTTTCTCACAAAAGCTACAGAGGGGTCAAACTCATTGAAATGCATACGACAGGGAACTCCTCGCAATGTATGAAAGTGTCAGGCACTTCCACCCTTTCATTGAGGGCAAGCCGTTCACCATACACACTGACCATAAACCTCTCGTGGCAACTTTCTACAAAACCAACGATTCATGTTCCCCCCGCCAGGCCCAAGTCCTTGTTGGTGGACTCATCCACTGGCCTACATTTGCAACTTGTGGACACCCCCCGCAGCCCAGTTAAGGTATGGTGCGACATCTCTACGGTTAGACCATGCCCATACGTCACTCCCCAGTTCCGACGAAAGGTATTTGACAGCATCCACAACCTGGCACACCCCAGAACCAATGCCTCAGTGAAGTTAGTGATGGACCGTTTTGTGTGGCCTTTGTTTAGAGCAGTGGATCGTTGCACACGGAGGACAGAGGCTACACCAATTAGGGACATTTATGCTGAGACTACTGCGCGGGAATTCTTGGAAACTTCGGTAGCTTGTTTTGGGTGTCCAGTTTTCATTACCACCGACCAAGGATGCCAATTTGAGTCAACACTGTTCCAACAACTATCGAAGCTCTGCAGCTTCCAACAAAACCAGACAACTAGCTACCACCCGGCCAGCAACGGTTTGGTGGCAAAGTGGCACCAAACTTTAAAGGCTGCCCTGATGTGCCACAAGGACTCATGGACTCGAGCATTGCCATTGGTTTTGCTGGGATTATGGACTGCATTAAAAAGACATCAGTTGTTCCTCAGCAGAGTTGGTATATGGAGAACCACTACGTGTTCGAGCAGAATTCCTTACACCAGTTCCTCTCCCAGATGAGACACAATTGCCCCGCCTCTTGCAACAAATGAGGAAACAGGCAGAGATGTTATGTGCAGCCCCGACGTCTCAGTATGGCATGCACCCAGTGTTCATACACAAGTCCCTCGATACTTGTTCTCACATCATGCTCCACACAGACATGGTACGTCATGCTTTATAGCCGCCGTACACTGGACCTTACCAAGTGCTAGGACGGAACACACACACAATGGATATCCTCCTCCAGGGAAAGACAACCAAGGTTTCCACTGAGCGGGTAAAACCTGCTTGGACAATGACAGCACCAACTGCAATCTCAGAGACAACGTTAGACACACCTGACAATGAACCCACACCCGTCGCAGAGCCAGACAGCAGTGATCCACCGGAGCTCAACACCACAGGACCTAATGTATCGACGGAATCATTGAGCAGTACCCACACCCGCACTATCCACACTCGGGCAGGCCGAGAGGTGAAGTTTAAGTACCCCACCATGCTGGGTGCTCTGCACTTCGGAGGGGGGGGGGGGGGGGCTGTGTGGGAGTGACAAGTCGATAGATGACAGGACTCTGAAACTCTCTCTTTGTGAGTGATGTTCTTTGGAGAAGAGGAGTGGTCATTTTCCAGCATTAACGTATGTTGGTATTGTGTTCATGTGGCATAATAAAAGTGATCATTTCCGGTGTAAAATCCATGCAAGTGTTTTCTGTTATGTAGTGTAATTACTTCTACATAGTTCTGCATCATTTATACACTGTATGTCTAAGAGCTGTGTATCCTTCTTAGACCAGTGTTTGTACAGGTTAGTTACATTCAATAATAGGAAAGGCTTGTTCTGGTTAACACTGTAAGCCTTGTGTTTGGTGGCTAGGTTGACAGAAGATGTGATTACTGTACCTTGCACAGTGTTTCCTACATTGTGACTATAATGGAACACTTTTATAATGCTTTGTAACTTCACTGGGCATTTATCTCATCTGGGAAGCTGTCTGAATGTGACATTATTAATTTTATGAGAACCATTTAACAACTGATATTTCAAGTGAATATAATCATTTGAAATTAGTGCAAGCAATTAATTACACTACAAACATCCACATGTACTTTGAGATTAATGAAGGGATATGAAGGGTATCGAGAACAACATGTGAAAGTAAAAATATTAATCAAAATAAGTACTAGATGGAGTAAATTGCACTTGACAACATTTATACTAAGTCTATCTTGATCAGAGACACTGTTAATACTTTTAATAATAACAGGACAGTGTCCTTACATAAACCAGAAAGCATTAGAATGAGAGACACTGCTAATACTCTTAATAATAACAGGACAGTATCCTTACATAAACCAGAAAGCATTAGAATGAATTGGGGGAAGATGGCTATAGGGATAGTATGGATAATTTCTTGTAGTTTCACAGTCAGACAACAGAAAGTGGCACACATCGGTGTATGTTATTAGAGAATCAACTGTGTATCAGAAAAGCTAAAGCTACCACAGTTGGTTGATTGTTTGTGTTTTTAAAGAGGAGTAGTTTTCATTGTAGTGAATTTATAACACAGGTATGCCAAAACCAAAACAGACATTTTTATGTTTGAAAACTGAGAATATCTATTAATGTAAAATGCAGGTTGAAATTCGAAATTTCCACTACCATCAACAATCAACATTGTTGAGCTGTGTTTGATCATCTGACACCTCTAGGTGTCTCACCACAGTACTTGGGGAAGATCCCAACTATACGGGAGGAGGAGGAGAGATTAATGTTTAATGTCCTGTAAACAACATCATTAGAGGCAGAGCACAAGCTGGGATTAGAGAAGGATGGAGAAGGAAAGTGGCCATGCCCAGCCAAAGGAACCATCCTGGCATTTGCCTTAAGCGATTTAGAGAAATCACAGAAAACCTAAATCAGGACGTATGAAATGCATGTTTGACCATCAGCTGCTTTTATTTTAAACCCAAATATCGACTGGTTTTAGTCACAGACCATCTTCATGGATAAGGGTTAAAATGGTTAAAGTTGCAACATTCTTACGTTTGTCATTACTTAAAAGATATGTCGTGCATGTCATGAATATCAATATACGATACAGGAGTTTTAGAAGCTCTGTGTATACTTGTTAATAGTATGTTTGCAGATTCTACAAGACTTAGTCATTTTAATACATTTTACCTTTGATGGTTTTGACACACATTTAATCAGAACAAAGGAAGAAAACCACAGTTGTACTACCACACAGAATGAGTTAGGATTGACTCACTACTAAAAAAAAAAAAAAAAAAAAAAAAAAAAAAAAGAGTGGAGGGACCATTTCAAATGAAAGCAGGTAAAATAAATGAATGTTAATTGTAAATTACTACACTCATGAAGGACCTCAAGTAGACTGAATAAGATGTGTGTTTTGCAAGAAGTAGCTCCATGACACTTCAACTGAGGAAGAAAATATCTGTAATGATTATAGTAAAAAAAGATGCCACTACATTACCCTAAGATTTAGTTTACAGCCTGTTATGACATTCATGTTTCAAATCAAGTTTACATCATATATATCCAATGGGTCCATGTGATATAACGAAATCTGCCATCTTACCCTTACATTGGTATAAAATGGCAAAAATGCAGTATGAAAGAAACACCATACTTACAAACACATTAAATGAAGCATTATTTTTGTATGCCGAAATACTATTTTATATATCTTCCAAAATATGAAACTTCTGTTGAAAACACAAAAACATATTAACAGTAGCTGAAATTTTGATAAAAGTAAAAAAATAAGGCATCTTCCCCAATTCACTAGATTTGACACACATTATAAGTGGAGACTTTCCTTAGTCGATTTATTTTGTATTATTTAGTAAATGTTTTGTGCCATTAATGTTACTTGAGCACTGAGTTGCCTTAATTGTCAGATCTCTCCTGAAATTAGAGATAAGGGGAATCCTTTTCATTTTTAGTAATTAATTCCTTACATGGACATATTCTAGGGGATCCAACCTGTGTCAAGCATAGGCAGGTTAGTGTAAGACATACATAAAAGACTTTGTTCTTTTTCCTTTTTTTTCCAGAACCAGCAATAGTGGATAAATTGCTCACTTCCAGGTTATTATATGGTAATCTGTGATTCTATTTCATAAGTATTTAAGATCAGTACTCTGGGGAAAAGATACTCAACTGTCAATATATTTCCAACTTAGGGAGTGGGGACTCATCTTCTACTCTTCACATAATAAACTACATAGCAGTTTTCTTTCTTTTCTTTTCACAATTGTTACTTAATATCTGAATAACATATTTTTCTTTCCACTTCTGTAAACAACAAAGGGGCAACACTCACCAGTCCTGCAAGGACAAAAAATTTTTCAAATATATTACAAAGAAGTACTATTATAGCTACATTGAAATGGTGACTTGTGCGAAATTTTAGCAGTGTAATCATAACTAATCTGAATTTGTTAATTTTATGTATATAAATTGCACTGCTTAAATATATTTAAATTTCATAATTAGTTGTTTAACACTGGAATGAATAAAAGAAAAAAATATTATGTCAGCAGTGACAATTGAACCTGAGTCAAAAACTGCCAGTCTACACACTTAACCAGTAGACTACGGAATTGATACAGGCACTGATGCTCGAAAATCCCTCATACTTACACTTAGACATCTTCAGCATTATTGGTGTGTTTATGCATCCCGTTCCGTCCACCCTCTCATGAGTTATTTCCATATATTAATGAATAAAAAACTTTCGAATTTCATCTTAAAATATATGTGCCTCTTTGTGTGCCATCATTTGCAAAATATCTCTTTTTGATATACTGAATCATTTATGAAATATGATGATTGTTATGACCACATGATTCCCAATGTTCAGGAACAGAAATGGGTGTGTCGCAAGTGACAGTCCGATGGATATAAAACCCAATATCTCGAGAATGAAATGAGATATGATTCTGCTCTCAATTTTAAATAAAATTTCAATATCTTATGTACATTTCATACGCAGCTATATAGGGACTAAAATCAACCACATGCAAGCTTTATGCAAATCATTTTTATCTGTACAAACTCTTAAAAATTTCATGCTATGCATTACTTAATTTTATGCAGCACAGTAACTATAATGAATAACAAAAAGAAATTCGGCCCTTTATCAAGTGAAGGTATCAAACAGTATGATATGCAGAAATCAAATTTTTCACTAATTTTTTTTTCTTAATATATGGTGATAAGTATACCACAGCAGCGAGAATGCCATCTCCCAGCACAGGTAGCATTATACAAGCAGTACAGAGACAACAAAGCAGCTCTCCGCATGGAATGTAGAGAGCATTTCCATAGCAGTTAAAGGGTTAAATTTTATAACTAACACTGACAGGAATAAAATGAAATGAAAACAAAGAAATGTTGATAGCTGTGGGATTTGAACCTGAGGTGACTAATCACCTATCTATACTCCAAATCTCTCAGCCACAGCACTCTTGTGACAATTGCTGCTCTGCAACTCCTCATCCTCTATGTTAGCACAATACTTTGCACTCAAGAGCTCAAAGACAAATACTGGCCCGATGCTGTGACCAATATAGTACCATCAGTGCTGGCAGGGATGACATTACAACAGGGCATGCGCAGTCAAAAATAAACAACTGTGTCCCTTTTCTGAGGTGATGGTACCACAACTGATTGTCATTTTAGCACTCGACATTGGTTTCTAATTATGCATATACAGTGCAATAAAACCTGATTTCATCTGTTTCAAACGCATACCAGCACGCATTTGAAGAGTACTGGTGTACTTTTAGTGCACTTTCCAGCTTGCATTTGCAGAGAAATGGCATAATTTTATGAGATATTCACAGTGTTCTATAGTACATTACCATGCGATCACCAGCCACACTGCTGTACTGACATAATAAGTTTACAGGGCTGACAATTTTATGTTATCTAAATAGTCACTACCAAAAGAGAAATATTGTGTGAAATATGCTGCTGTCTTTATATCACTGACATACCATGGTAGTGGGTTAAAACAGGCAAGGAGTGATAACAGAAACTTTTCGGAACTTGGTTGAGAAAATTTTATTGGTATATTAGTTATCAAACATACAGAGAAAATAGTTATGCAAAAGATTTGGTTATGGTACAAAATAAAAAAGATAATTCAGCTCAATATGTTTAACACTTATAAAACTATTCAGGCTTCTGCAGCTATCATTTGTGGAATCCACCAAATGGTTTATTCTCGAGCATATTGGCCATTATCCACTAACTTTTCTTCTATCTGATGTTTCATAGCCTTTTCCACGGTTTTAAAGCAATTATTGCGCTGCTTGACTACAACTGTGTGTACATATACATGTGTAAATGTTTTGTGCCATTAATGTTACTTGAGCACTGAGTTTGCTGGTTATGGATTTCCTAACTGTCTGTTTTCTGCTATGTTTGATCAGTTGGCTTTAGCACTGGTCACTGCATCACTGCATTTCAGATTCATCACAGTTGTTTATGCCAATGGTGGAATCCATATATTGTTCATTTGCAATGTTCGCTATTTCTGGTTAAGGGAGTTTTTACACTGATGCATCTATATGTCCTAGCCAACGTAAAGGAACATCACGCATGTTTAATTCAGGAAGACAGTATGAACATAACATAACAACTACCACAACCTAAAATGGGAAGCACTGCAAAATCAATGGTATATGGATTCTAACATTGGCAAAAACAAGTGATGGAACTGCAATGAAATGTTGTGTGGCTAGGGCTTCCTGTCAGGTATACTGGTCGCCTGGTGCAAGTTTTTTGAAGTGATGCCACTTCAGCGACTAGCATGTCAATGGGGATGATATGATGATGAACACAACACAACACCCAGTCCCTGAACAGAGAAAATCTCCGACCCAGCCGGGAATCTAACATAGCATTTGGCTGAGCTGACCATTCAGCCATTGAGGCAGATGGTGATGGAACTGAAACTCAGGGTATGAACGAACAGTGTTGAAACTAATCAATCAAACACATTGTAAACCAATCATAAAACACACAGCTGGCCACATATATTGCGTTGCAAAAATCTGTATCTACACCTCTATACAACTGAATAAAGAGAATTCATTGTTTAACATTGTTAACAAAACCCCAAAAAGTACTTGACTGAGTACTTAAAATTTTTATATGAAACTCTGATGAACATTTGGACAGACATAGGCTATATTTTTTTAGCAAGTACAATAAAAAGGCCGTTACACATGATGGCTTTTAGCCAAAGTTTCCTTTAGCTAAGAAAACAAACACACATTCACATAAGAAAGCACACCTCTTGCACACATGACCATTGTCGCCCACAGCTCCCACCGGAATGCAAATATCATATGAATAGCAACCTGGAGTGGGACGGGGAAGGAGGAGGGATGGGGGGGGGGGGGGGGGGGGTATGGGTAGGGGGAGACAAGAAGGCTTTCTGACAGGGCGTGCAGGGCCAGAGACTGCCAGGCGCAGCATTGGGAGGTGGGGTGTGAAACAATGAGGAGCAGAAAAGGAGAGGACAGGATAAAGAGAGGAGCAGACAGGGGAATAAGACAGATGGGTACATTGGCAGAGGGCAGAACACAAAGTGTGTGAAGCGATGTGAAAAGGGAGTACGTGATAAGACATCAGGGTGGAAACTGTTGGATGGTGATTTTGGGGACAGTAGGTTACTACTAATTTCGGGAGCAGAGAATGTGTTGTAAGATAACTCCCATCTGCACAGTTCAGAAAAACTGATGTGAAGGAGAGGATCCACATGGCCTGGGTCATGAACCAGGCACTGAAATCAAGCATATTACTTTCAGCTGCATGTTGGGGTGGTCTTCTTTGCTCATGGCCGCAGTTTGGAGGTGGCCATTCATACTGATGGACAGCTCGTTGGTACTCACACCAATATAAAAAGCTGTGCAATGGTTGCAGCAGAGCTCGTATACAACATCGCTGCTTTAACAGGTGGCGTTTGATTGTGTAAGATAAGCTTGTGCCAGGACTGGAATAAGAAGTGCCGGGAGAGTGGACTGGGCAGGTCTTGCACCTGGGTCTTACACACGGATATGATCCTGGCCTCAACCTATGGTGACCTACTGTCCCCGCATCCTCCACCCAGCAGTTTCTGCACCCTCATTCTATCACCTCCCTTTTCACATTCCCTCATCCTCTTTGTGTGACACGCTCTGGCAACGTACCCACCCATCCTTTCCCCTTCCTTGCTCCTCTTCTTTTCCACTTCTTTCCTTTTCTGCTACCTGTTATTTCACACACACCCCACCTCTAGCCCTTGTATGCCTCACTAGACAGCCCTCTTCTCTCCCCCTACCTGTACCCTGCCGTCCATCCCTCTTCCCTGCCTCACTCCAAATTGCTTTTCATGTGATAGACCCATTCTGCTCAAAGTTGCGAGTGGTACTGGTCATGTGAGTGTGAGGTCTACTTGTTTGTGTGACTATGTGTGTGTGCTTTCTTTGCTGAAGAAGGCTTTGGCCATAAGCTATATTGTGTAACAGGCTTTTTGTTGTTCCTGTCTGTAATTCAATAGGTCATCTTTATGGTAAGTAGCAAACTATGCTTCTTCTAATATTGTTGATATTCCAACCTGTAGTTTCCTATATTATTTTAATATATCTATACTAATATATAAAGGCACATTGTAGTTTTATGTTGCTACCAAAAATTTTTTAAAGTTCTTGATCAATTTACTTTGATTTACTTCAAATTTTTACATCATACTCTAATAAACATATTTGTTAAATCTTCAAATTTAACACATATATTTCGGACAACACAACAACACATATAAGTCACTGAGTAAGTGGACCTGTGAACAAGTCGGCATTTGATTAAACACTGAGTCTCAGTCTGCTCGGCTGGCCACTTAGGTGGCGCAGCTGCTGCATGGCTGGCAGACAGCGCCGCACGTAGAGGACGTGCGTAATTGCGAGGCGGCACTTTGAATAATCGGCGAGTCACAACACTTTTCCCCCCTTTGAAATGGTTGCACTGGTCTTGATGGAGGTGTCCTGGAGATGGCTAACGTCCATTGGCGTTGTTTGACTCGCCGTAAAGTCTCGAAGAGGAGGCTTCCTGTACGGACGGAAGTGTCCCCGATGACAATGGGTCGAGATGACAGGAGACGTAGGGGTCAAATCTGCAGGGGCCCCATGCACCAATCTGCCCATTGCGGCAAGTCCAGTTGATATGACAGGAGACATGGGCGATGTGTCGGCGTCCGTTGGAGGAGGAGGCGAGTAGATGTACTGTGATGTAGATGGTCCTCCGGTTCCTGCATGGGCACGTCTCCTGGTGGCGTCCGTTCTGGTGCTGGCATCGCGATGACGGTGAGAGGGCTGCGTTGTGAGTATTGAGAGATGCCAAGATCCCGAGCATCAGATAGAGCCAAAGGTGGTGTGGCGGCATTCGGAACAGGCGTTGCTGTCACCCGAGGCCGAAGCTGGTCCGAATGACGCACTGCAACACCCGTGGCCGTCTGGATTTCATACAGGCGTCTGCCACGGTGTCGTAAGATGCGTCCCGGGCTCCATTTTGGCCGCCTGCCATATCCCCGTACCCAGACGAGGTCGTCGGCGGTGAACCGGCCAAGTGAAGGCACCCGCGGCCGTGAGGTGGGAGGCTGCAGAAGATGAAGTAGCGTGCGGGGCTGTCGGCCATGTAAGAGCTCAGCCAGGCTGTGATCGCCCATGGGGGTGAAACGGTAAGACGCCAGGAACTGGAGAAGCGCATCATCAGCAGCAGAAGAAGTCAGAAGTTTCCGCATCTGAGCCTTAAATGTGCAGACCAGTCATTCAGCTTCACCGTTGGATTGTGGATGGAATGGCGGGGCCGTGACATGCGTAACGCCGTAACGAGCACAAAAATCCGCAAAGTCGGAAGAGGCAAATTGCGGACCATTATCAGTAACAAGAGTAGAGGGGAGGCCTTCCAAAGAAAAAATGCGGGCGAGAGCGCTGGTGGTTGCCGCGGTGGTAGGTGACGTGCAACGGACAATGAAAGGAAAGTTAGAGTAGGCATCAATTACGAGGAGCCAATAAGTACCTAAAAAGGGTCCCGCAAAGTCAGCATGAATGCGCTCCCAGGTCTTCTCAGGTGAAGGCCACGGTGACAAAGATGACTTCGGGGCAGCAGCCTGTGACGCACAAGGGCCGCAGGCAGCGACCATGTGTGCGATTTCAGAGTCGATGCCAGGCCAGTACACATGATGGCGCGCCAGAGATTTTGTGCGAGACACACCCCAGTGCCCCTGGTAAAGGAGGCGCAAGACCGAAGCATGCAAAGACGCAGGTACCACAACATGCGGCGAAGCATTATCAGTGGAGAGGAGGATAACGCCATCCCTAGCCATGAGGCTGTAGCGCAAAGTGTAGTAGTTCCGCAATGGATCAGAAGTCTTAGCGGACGGGCGATCTGGCCAACCCTTCTGAATACAGCGTAAAACCCGGAAGAGGGTAGGGTCAGAACCCGTAGCAGCCGCCAGCCTGCCCCCAGTGATGGGGAACCCGTCCACAACCCGCTGCTCGGCAACATCCAGGTGGAAACACAAAAGTTCGTCCCTATCGAATGCCTGATCAGGACCCATGGGAAGGCGAGACAAAGCATCAGCATTCGCATGTTGAGCCGTTGGCCGGAAATGAATCTCATAATTGAAACGGGACAAGTAAAGAGCCCAACGCTGGAGGCGGTGTGCAGCCTTGTCGGGAAGTGACGTTGAAGGATGAAACAAGGAAACAAGTGGTTTGTGATCCGTAACAAGATGAAATTTTGAGCCATAGAGAAAAACACCAAACTTATGAAGAGCATAAATGATGGCCAAAGCTTCTTTCTCAATTTGGAATACTTTTGTTGGGCATCCGTGAGCGTTTTGGAGGCGTAAGCGATGGGTTGTTCCGAACCGTCAGAAAAACGGTGCGCAAGGACTGCACCGACCCCGTATTGAGAGGCGTCTGTGGCAAGAACAAGATGTTGGCCAGGTCGATAAGTAGCCAGGCACGGGGCCTGTTTCAGCATAGTCTTTAATTTCCGGAAAGCCGCGTCACATGACGCGGACCAGTGAAAAGGCACGTTTTTATGCAACAGGCGATGCAACGGCTGAGCCACCGATGCCGCAGATGGTAAAAACTTGTGATAGTATGCTATTTTCCCCAAGAAGGCCTGCAGTTCCTTAACAGATGTAGGGCGAGGAAGGTCATTGATCGCAGCAACAGTGTGTTGAAGCGGGCGAATACCATCCCGAGAGAGTTGAAACCCCAAGTACGTGATAGATGCCTGAAAAAATTGTGATTTCTGAAGATTACATTTAAGACCGGCAGTCTGTAAGACATGAAAAAGTGTGCGGAGATTTTGAAGATGTTCGTCAGTGGTGGAGCCAGTGACAACTATGTCGTCCATGTAATTGATACACCCCGGGACAGGGAGCAATAATTGTTCCAAGAATCGATGAAAAAGAGCAGGGGCGCTAGCAACCCCGAATGGCAAGCATTGGTATTGATAGAGGCCGAAAGGCGTGTTAAGGACCAGAAACTGCCGGGAAGCAGCGTCGAGAGGAAGTTGATGATAAGCTTCCGACAGGTCAATTTAAGAAAAATACTGTCCTCCAGCGAGTTTAGTGAACAGTTCTTCAGGACGGGGCATAGGGTAAGTGTCGATGAGGCATTGAGCATTTACAGTGGCTTTGAAATCGCCACAGAGACGAATATCACCATTGGGCTTAGCAACTACAACGACAGGAGAGGACCACTCACTGGAAGTGACAGGAAGCAAGACCCCTGAAGCAGTGAGACGATCCAACTCCCGTTTTACCCAATCACGAAGGGCCACAGGAACGGGCCAAGCCCGAAAAAACTTAGGCCGAGCAGTAGGTTTGAGTGTGATATGAGCTTCAAAGTCGTTTGCATGGCCTAACCCAGGAGAAAAAAGGGACGAAAATGTCGTCGACAAGGAATCCAGTTGAGCATAAGGAATAGCGTCAGAGACAATATTGACAGAGTCATCTATGGAGAACCCAAAAACGCGAAAGGCATCGAAACCATAAAGATTTTCTGCGTTGCTCTGGTCGACCACAAAGATGGGAACAGTGCGAACGATGGATTTGTAAGATACCTCAGCATTAAACTGTCCCAAGAGAGAAATCTTCTGTTTATTGTACGTCCGTAATTGCCGAGCGACAGAGGACAGGAGTGGAGAACCCAGCTGAAGATACGTCTGAGAATTAATTATAGTGGCAGCAGAACCGGTATCCACTTGCATGCGAACATCTTGACCAAGGATTTGGACAGTGAGGAATAACTTCCCTGAAAGGGAAGAAGTGCAATTGACAGACAACACAGAATCAGAATCAGTGTCATGTTCATGAACATCGTGTATGCGGTCGGATTTACAAACGGAAGACACATGACCTTTCTTTTTGCAATTGTGACACACAGCCCAACGTTGAGGACAATCCTCGCGTGAATGTTTCGTAAAACACCGCAGACATGAAGGAAGTTGCCGGGGATTTTGCTGCAGTTTCTTAGTGGGTTGTTTATGGCTAGGCCGAGGCTGCGCGTGGGAGCGCACTGCGGCCACGTCGGGCGGCGGGGACGCGCCGCACGCGTCGTCAACAGCGCACAGAGGTTGTATTTCCCCGACGTCACCCCACGCTTCTATTTGTGCCCCAGCGGCGCGAGAAATTTCAAAAGACTGCGCAATGGAGAGAACTTCATCTAGAGTCGGATTCGCCAACTGAAGGGCACGTTGCCGAACTTCTTTGTCGGGCGCCGACTGGATAATAGCATCCCGTACCATGGAATCGGCATAGGATTCTTTGTGAACGTCAGTAACAAATTGACACTTTCGACTGAGGCCGTGAAGTTCAGCAGCCCAAGCGCAATAGGACTGATTTGGTTGTTTTTGACAACGATAAAAGGCAACACGTTGCCGAACTTCTTTGTCGGGCGCCGACTGGATAATAGCATCCCGTACCATGGAATCGGCATAGGATTCTTTGTGAACGTCAGTAACAAATTGACACTTTCGACTGAGGCCGTGAAGTTCAGCAGCCCAAGCGCAATAGGACTGATTTGGTTGTTTTTGACAACGATAAAAGGCAACACGAGAGGCTACCACATGCGTTTGCTTTTGAAAATAGACAGACAGAAGGGAGCACATTTCAGCAAAGGACAAAGACGCAGGATCCTTCAAAGGAGCCAATTGCGACAACAACCGATACATTTGAGGGGAAATCCAGGAAAGGAACAGAGACTTACATGGTTGTTCATCCGTGACATGAAATGCCAAGAAGTGCTGTCGAAGACGTTTTTCATAATCAGACCAGTCTTCCGCCGTCTCGTCGTAAGGTGGAAAAGGAGGTACAGCCGACGACGAGAAACGCCCCGCATTTGACGCCGCGACGAAATCGCGAATCGCCGCTGTTAGAAGCGTTTGCTGTTCAAGGAGATTTTGCAAGAGCTGCTCGACAGTAGCCATGGAACCCTGTGAGTCAACGGTGAAAAGGAAAAATCCACTACCTCGTCGCCAATTGTTAAATCTTCAAATTTAACACATATATTTCGGACAACACAACAACACATATAAGTCACTGAGTAAGTGGACCTGTGAACAAGTCGGCATTCAATTAAACACTGAGTCTCAGTCTAGCGGCCGCTGCTCGGCTGGTTGCTTAGGTGGCGCAGCTGCTGCATGGCTGGCAGACAGCGCCGCACGTAGAGGACGTGCGTCATTGCGCGTCACAACAATATTTCTGTATGAAGACAAGTTGTAGTTTTTGTTACTAAAACTCTCAAATTCCTGAATGACTTACTTTAAATATTTACACAATATTCTAATAAATGGAGAGGCAGATGCAGGCTACACATTTTTTTATATATACAAAAGGGAAAGATTTGAACAAAATTTTCAGAAAGTTCTTGACTGACTTACTTCACTAATTCCCATTATATCTAACTTTAACCTATCCATTTCCCTTTTTAAAGTTTCTAACCTACCTGCCCGATTAAGGGATCTGACAGTCCACACTCCGATCCGTAGAACGCCAGTTTTCTTTTTCCTGATAATGACGTCCTCTTGAGTAGCCCCCGCCCGGAGATCCGAATGAGGGACTATTTTACCTCCGGAATATTTTACCCAAGAGGACGCCACCATCATTTAACCATACAGTAAAGCTGTATGCCCTCGGGAAAAATTACGGCTGTAGTTTCCCCTTGTTTTCAGCCGTTCACAGTACCAGCACAGCAAGGCTGTTTTGGTTAGTGTTACAAGGCCAGATTAGTCAATCATCCAGACTGTTGCCCCTGCCAACTACTGAAAAGGCTGCTGCCCCTCTTCAGGAACCACACGTTTGTCTGGCCTCTCAACAGATACCCCTCCGTTGTCGTTGCACCTACGGTACGGCCACCTGTATCGCTGAGGCTCGCAAGCCTCCCCACCAACGGCAAGGTCCATGGTTCATGGGGGGGGGGGGGGGGGTAAATACGTATAATCTAAAAATATTTATATCTATCTATAATTATTGTGCAAAGATAATTCATTGATTAATGTTCTTAACAAAAATCTCAATAAGTACTTGGCTGATTTACTTCAAATTTTTCACAATACTCTAATACTTTCCGTAGAAATAGTGGAACACGTATTGTTAGAATACTGTGTAAAAATTGAAGGGAAATTGGTCAGGAACATTTCAAGTTTTTTGCTAATAATGTTTCCACTTTATGTATTAGATATAGATTTATATATTATTTATATCACAGAATATATAGCCTATGTCCATCTGAAGATGTATTACGAGTTGTTGTTGTTGCTGTTGTGGTCTTCAGTCCTGAGACTGGTATGATGCAGCTCTCCATGCTGCTCTATCCTGTGCAAGCTTGTTCATCTCCCAGTACCTACTGCTACCTACAGCCTTCTGAATCTGCTTAGTGTATTCATCTCTTGGTCTCCCTCATGTAGAGATAGTTGCTACACTGAGCCAGCAGGCAATGACAGTTGCAGAAGCAATAGTTAACTACAGGATGTTGAAGTTTTGAGTTCCAGGTGTGATAATTATAGACCATAGTACAAATTACATGTCAGACTTACAGAAGGAGCTGTGTCGGTTGTTGCACACAAGAAGTTAAGAATCAGTCCTCTGCAACCACAGGCCAAAGGTAGAACGGAGCATGTAAACAGGACCACTGAGAAAATGTTGAGTTACTATGTGAATACACATTACAGCAATTGGGACATGCATCTTAGGTATGTCATGTCAATGTAAAATTCAAAAGTACACATGAATACTGGTTTGTATCCATATGAGGAGGTGTATGCTCGGAAAATGCTGTCACTGCTCAATTTCAAAAGACAAATATATGTAAAGACAGAGAGTCTCTCCACAAGCTTGCAAAAAATGCACAAGAAGTATAGAAAAAAGTACAGAAGGTGAATATGAAAGTGTAATAGAAGAAAGAGGAATCAGTGAAATGTACAAGACGTTTACTGCAGTGTAAAGTAGGGCAATAGGTGACACTCATCACAGGATATCATGGAGCCTATCAGGTAGTGGAGACTACTTCACCAGTCAATGTGAAGTTTCAGTTGCCAACAAGAACGACAACAGTGTATGTTGGATGTTTAAGACCTTTTTGAGGTAGTCAGCAATCAGTTTCAGCAGTTTTGAGGGCAGAGCAAGAGAAAAATGCAAAGAGAAGCAATCAGAGGGAGAGACAAGAAGATGACAGATGTTTCCAAGGTTTCTTTCTTAATATTTATTTGATTATGTGTAGGATTGTAGTGAATAAATTATGTTAGTGTAAAGAATTTCTTTCTGTTATTTTGTTGTATGTGATTGGGCTTGATAGCAGAGGCAGCCTCCTGAGAGGAGGGAAAGGATGATATTAGTCTCTGTCCTCAGGTTGCGATATGTCAAGGGCAACAATGCACGGAATGTGAGTCATAGCAGTACTGTGTTTCATCATCTAGCTCATTGCAGAACCTGCACTTGGAAGGAGGAGTGCTGTTCTCAAGGCAAGAGAATAGTTATCAGCAATCAGTGGGTGCAAAAGTTGGTTTTTAACAAACGGGAAATGTGGAATGAGGTGAGGAGGTTGCAAGAAGTATTCGGCAGACTTCAGCAAAGTGCCAAGAGCAATGGGTTGTTCAATGAAGTGTCAAGGGAATGTGATAAAGTGAGATTCTACAGGCAACTATGAAAGGAAAGAGGGACAGGGAGTGGAAGTTGTGCGACAGAAGAGAGGATGCTGGATGCTGTGGGCAAAATTTTGAGAACACTACTTGGAATGGCAGATGAGGGTGGTATTAGAGAATTAAATGAAAGTGTGGAAGAAGTAAAAAAGTTGGCAGAAGTAAGTAAGTCAGCAGAAGAGTGGCATACAACAACGATAGAGAATTAGGAGAGCAAAGTGCTTAACAAAACACGATTGTTACAAAAACTGATGGAATAGACTAATGGACTTTGCTAGAACATCAGAGGACACAATGAATTAGAATTTGGGAGAGCTACAAGCATAGGTAGAAATATTGGACATGGGAACTGTACTGATGAGGCTTGCAAGCATTAGCAGATAGCATATGACATGCATGAGGGGTAGTGTCACACTTGCAAGGAGCAATACATCACATCTGCAATGGATTGCTAATCTTCTGTTGCCTGAACAGTAATTGTCGGGATTACAGAAAGCATAGAGAGAGCTGCCACCCGAATTACAAATAATTATGGAACCGTAGACAAAACCTGCTCTTCTACTACTTAACAGCATCAATGGAGGTGAAAACTGGCCAGGGTCAAACGTTTATTCTAATTCAGTTCCCAGTAACTGGAAGACTTGCACAGATTAAGTGTTATGACAGTCACATGTATCCAATGAAGTGGATAGTTCTTAGTAAGTTCATGCAGGTCAGTATCTGTGGGGTATTACTAATTTTGGAAGATGATAGCAGGCATGCAATAAAGAAGCAGGTCGAGTTACAACACTGTTGAAGTGGGAAGGTGATGGTATGTCTTATCTGGGTAACACAAACCAGCACAAGCACATGCATGGGACAATTGTTCTTAGCCAGACAGAAGGGACTAGATTTCTAAGGGATATCATGAAAACTAGACTGCTTTTCCAGCAAGTAGGTTTTCACTTGATGTTCTCCACTTATGACATGGTATTAGTTACAAATTCTTATGAACAGAGCAAGCTCACGGTAGCCAGATGGACTGAAATTAAGGGAAGTGGTTTATTCATCAATGACATTACATGTGACAAAACAAGGCCAACCTTCCATCTACTGGCCATGATTACGGGAATCACACAACTGAATGTATCACAACCATGGTTGTATTGGTGAAAGGTTTACATGGAATTATTGTCAGTCCAAATATAACATTTCTAAATTAAACTTTAGAACCTAACCTAACCTGTTCCTTAGAGCAAGCCATTGCCATGCACAAAGGGCACATTTCAGCCGAGCAGTTAGTGCAGCATGTAGAGCAATTCAGAGAAGGACAATGATGTGTGACACTGATTTTGAGTGCTTCATTACCAAGTTCCACAATGGCTCTAACTCTGTTGTGTGTAGCTATTATTCTTCTGAGGTGGACCGCCACCATCAGCTTAAGGCACTGACAGTCCAGATTCCAGTAGACCGCATTCCTCAAGCATAAGAGAGAGTGAGAGTATAAGCTTGTAGTGTAAATTTAGAGTTAAGATAATCGGAGGCAATGGGACTAGCCATGAAGGTTGAAGCTGCCAGAACCACAAAACAAATATAATAAGTAGACTCATAAACAAAACAGCAAATCGGCATTAAGTAAGACTGGATGTGGCATGCAGTCCATGTGGGCAACCCGTCAGTTGTTTTGGTTATTAATTACCTCTGCATTTTGAACAGACATGTTGTATAATACCGATTACAAGTACTGGATGTTTTGTAGCAACATCATTCTCAGTCTCACAGCTCTACCAGGATGATGGGTTGGTTCTGGACAAGGTCACCACACAGAATTGCCAGTAGAAACCATCAGTTGGAGACCATGGCAGGGCAATAGCTCTACATGCTAAGTACCTCCAGCACTTAGTGCCATGGCACAGCAGGCCATCCCAGGTCTACTCTGCCAGTACGTCCAACTCCTGGCCAGGAGACAGCAGGTCACTCCTCAGGCACACCAGACACCTTCCTTCATCACAGGATGAGTGTCTCATCAAGGTGGGCTTCTCCCTCCTCAAGGTGGGTTTCTCCCCACTGTGAAGCAGCTGAGGTGCCACCTGGGGTCACAGCAGACAGGGCATCATCGAGTGCACATGACACTGGTTTGAAACCTCACTACTGACTTACATAAAAGGGCCACTGGTGCACGATGGAAACTTTGCATTAGCCTTCTGGAGCATGTGAGCAGCCAGCCCAACAGAATCATGTGGCCAGCTGGCCAATGACCTGATGTACTAAACCGTGCAGAAGCTGCAATAAGGAACTTGTTACCTTTGCAGCTGCCTGTCTCTGAAGCCTCCTGGGTTCCTACCTCACCTCCACCACCATCCTGCCTCGCAGACATCCCTCCCTGCACTGCAGGAGGAGGGGGGGGGGGGGGGGGGGTAAGCACTACAAATTACATAGACCATAGACATATATCAACATGTATGTAATAGGAGACAGCTGCTGACAGTTTCATTACAGTTACTGTTAGATTTCTTTTTCTTTTTATTACAACAGCACTGATTGATGCCCAATAAAACCAGAGTTTCGCAACACTTGCTGGCAAGATCTTCTCACTATCTTTGGCCGTCACTTCAGCTGTAAGGGATGCATGAGATACATGCAAGGCTTACTCAGAAGCAGTGGTAGATCATGTAAAGGCAATGTGTAACAACAGCACTCCCATTTCCACTCGATTTTATTGATAACATTTAATGGGATGACTCGTTTTTACTTTATTTAATTTTTCTTTGTAGAATATATAATGCTCATGCTTAATGTCAGTAGCCAGCCCTTAGTTTAGGAAAACATATACAAAAGTCTTTGTATGTAGTGTTTAGCTGTTGTGCACATGTGAAACTGCGCATGAGGCAGCAAGGATGGGGAGCACTGTTGCTTCTGCACTGCCAAATCTGCCACCCCTAGCCCACTGGTCGAAGGTAGTTTTTTTCTTTTTTTACTTTTACTCTGTGTGTGTCATGTTTAATCTTGTACCATTTTCTTGAATTATATACAGTGTGAAATTAGATTATTATAATGCTTCCAGTTATTCCATTTGATTCATTTTTTTCAGTTCTTTTATTTTACAGTAAACTTTAACTATGGCTTTGTATCCTCAAGAAATGAGTTCTGTGACTGTAAGTGAACTTCAACAGCTGAAGTTTTCACAACTGTCTCTCCACAATGAAGTTAAGAAAAGATGACGTTAAACCCCTGAAATTTTAACATCTCAGCCAGGCATAGGAAACAAGAAGAAATGTATTCGTGGCTTTAATTCTGAATGGTTTGATTAGAAACCTTGGCTTTGTGGCTTTGAAGCAAAAAATGCATTGTGGAATTGAGGTTTATTCATCTCGTGATGCACATTTGTAATCATTTGTAATCTATTTGGTTTGTGTCCAGGAGACATATCAAAAATCTACAATACAGTTACAATGATTTTTATACTAATAAATAATAGCATTAAAATAAATATTAACAAATTTTCATTCCCATGTACTGATGTGCCTGGACATACAGTCAAGCACAAGCTGGTCAGTTACGACAAACACAATATTGTGCTGTTGGAACAATTTATGGCATCTGCCTCTTACAAATCAGTGGACAGACTTCAATCTATAGGGGTGGTGCAACCTGTTAAGGCTAGTGAATGGTCATCTCTGCTGGTTGTAGTTCAAAAGCTGTCAAGGAAGCAGTCTATCTTGGATATGTATCCCCTCCCACACTTGGAGGAACTGTTGGCAAAAATATCGGATGGCCAGTACTTTCCTAAAACTGATTTGTATCACGTGTATCCGCAGGTTCCTGTGGACGAAGAGTCTCAGCTAGTTCTGGTTTTGAATATTCCTTCTACATCTACATCTACATGGATACTCTGCAAATCACATTTAAGTGCCTGGCAGAGGATTTATCAAACCACCTTCACAGTTCTCTATTATTCCAATCTCGTATAGTGAGCAGAAAGAATGAACACCTATATCTTTCAGTATGAGCTCTGATTTCCCTTATTTTATCCTGCTGATCGTTCCTCCCTACGTAAGTCAGTGTCAACAAAATATTTCCACATTCAGAGGATAAAGTTGGTGACTGGAATTTCGTGAGAAGATTCCATCACAACAAAAAACGCCTTTCTTTTAATGATGTCCATCCCAAATCCTGTATCATTTCTGTGACACTCTCTCCCATATTTCGCGATAATACAAAACGTGCTGCCTTTCTTTGAACTTTTTCGATGTACTCCGTCAGTCCTATCTGGTAAGGATCCCACACCGCGCAGCAGTATTCTAAAAGAGGACGGACAAGCCTAGTGTAGGCAGTCTCCTTAGTAGGTCTGATACATTTTCTAAGTGTCCTGCCAATAAAACGCAGTCTTTGGTTAGCCTTCCCCACAACATTTTCTATGTGTTACTTCCAATTTAAGTTGTTCACGTTTGTAATACCTAGGTATTTAGTTGAATTTACGGCTTTTAGATTAGACTGATTTATTGTGTAACCAAAGTTTAATGAGTTCCTTTTAGACCTCATGTGGATGACCTCACACTTTTCGTTATTTACGGTCAACTGCCACTTTTCGCACCATTCTGATATTTCTTCTAAATCGTTTTGCAGTTTGTTTTGATCTTCTGATGAATTTATTAGTCGATAAACGACATCGTCATCTGCGAATAACTGAAGACGGCAGCTCAGATTGTCTCCCAAATCATTTATATAGATAAGGAACAGCAAAGGGCCTATAACACTACCTTTGGGAATGCCAGAAATCACTTCTATTTTACTCGATGACTTTCCATCAGTTACTATGAGCTGTAACCTCTCTGAAAGGAAATTACAAATCCAGTCACATAACTGAGACAATATTCCATAGGCACACAATTTCACTATGAGCTGCTTGCGTGGTACTGTGTCAAAAGCCTTCTGGAAATCCAAAAATACGGAATTGGTCTGAAATCCCTTGTTAATAGCACTCAGCACTTCATGTGAATAAAGAGCTAGTTGTGTTTCACAAGAACGATGTTTTCTAAACCCATGTTGACTGTGTGTCAATAGACCATTTTCTTCTAGGTAATTCATTATGTTCGAACACAACATATGTTCTAAAATCCTGCTGCATATCAACGTTAATGATATGGGCCTGTAATTTAGTGAATTACCCCTACCACCTTTCTTGAATATTGGTGTGACCTGTGCAACTTTCCAGTCTTTGGGTATGGATCTTTCGTCAAGCGAACATTTGTATATGATTGTTAAGTATGGAGCTAATGCATCAGCATACTCCGAAAGGAACCTAATCGGTATACGGTCTGGACCAGAAGACTTGCTTTTATTAAGTGATTTAAGTTGCTTCACTACTCCGAGGATATTTACTACTACATTACTCATGTTGGCAGCTGTTCTCGATTCGAATGCTGGAATATTTACTTCGTCTTCTTTTGTGAAGGCATTTTGGAAGGCTGTGTTGAGTAACTCTGCTTTGGCAGCACTGTCTGCGATAGTATCTCCATTGCTATTGTGCAGAGAAGGCATTGATTGTTTCTTGCTGCTAACATATTTCGCATACGACCAGAAACTTTTTGTTTCTATCAATATTTGCGCCTTCCTTTTGATGTGGCTAGTGTTCCTGCTATTTTCCAATGAGTTTTCGAACAACTGATTATGCCTGTCTCAGGTTGCATTAGTTATCTGGATGATATTGTTGTCACGGGCTTCTCCACAGCCGGTCACTTGAAAAAATTGCGTACTTTCTTTTCTGTCTTACAGTCCACAGGCTTATGGTGTAACCTCAGGAAATCTAAGTTTTTTTTTCAACCTTCCATTGTTAATGTTTGTGTCCGAGGTTTTGCAGAACGAGATTCATCCTCTGCCAGAACACATCTCCACTGTTATATCTATGCCTCACCCCTGGTCTATGAAGGAGCTTCAGGCCTTCCTAGGGAGGATAGCATGTTGTTGTTGTTGTTGTGGTCTTCAGTCCTGAGACTGGTTTGATGCAGCTCTCCATGCTACTCTATCTGTGCAAGCTTCTTCATCTCCCAGTACCTACTGCAACCTACATCCTTCTGAATCTGCTTAGTGTATCCATCTCTTGGTCTCCCCCTATGATTTTTACCCTCCACGCTGCCCTCCAATACTAAATTGGTGATCCCATGATGCCTCAGAACATGTCCTACCAACCGATCCCTTCTTCTGGTCAAGTTGTGCCACAAACTTCTCTTCTCCCCAATCCTATTCAATACTTCCTCATTAGTTATGTGATCTACCCATCTAATCTTCAGCATTCTTCTGTAGCACCACATTTCAAAAGCTTCTATTCTCTTCTTGTCCGAACTATTTACCGTCCATGTTTCACTTCCATACATGGCTACACTCTATACAAATACTTTCAGAAATAACTTCCTGACACTTAAATCTATACTCGATGTTAACAAATTTCTCTTCTTCAGAAACGCTTTCCTTGCCATTGCCAGTCTACATTTTATATCCTCTCTACTTTGTCCATCATCAGTTATTTTGCTCCCCAAATAGCAAAACTCCTTTACTACTTTAAGTGTCTCATTTCCTAATCTAATACCCTCAGCATCACCCGACTTAACTCGACTACATTCCATTATCCTCGTTTTGCTTTTGTTGATGTTCATCTTATATCCTCCCTTCAAGACACCATCCATTCCGTTCAACTGCTCTTCCAAGTCCTTTGCTGTCTCTGACAGAATTACAATGTCATCGGCGTACCTCAAAGTTTTTATTTCTTCTCCATGGATTTTAATACCTACTCCAAATTTTTCTTTTGTTTCCTTTACTGCTTGCTCAATATAGAGATTGAATAACATCGGGGAGAGGCTACAACCCTGTCTTACTCCCTTCCCAACCACTGCTTCCCTTTCATGTCCCTCAACTCTTATAACTGCCATCTGGTTTCTGTACAAGTTGTAAATAGCGTTTCGCTCCCTGTATTTTACCCCTGCCACCTTTAGAATTTGAAAGAGAGTATTCCAGTCAACATTGTCAAAAGCTTTCTATAAGTCTACAAATGCTAGAAACGTAGTTTTGCCTTTCCTTAATCTTTCTTCTAAGATAAGTCGTAAGGTCAGTATTGCCTCACGTGTTCCAGTATTTCTACGGAATCCAAACTGATCTTCCCCGAGGTTGGCTTCTACTAGTTTTTCCATTCGTCTGTAAAGAATTCGTGTTAGTACTTTGCAGCTGTGGCTTATTAAACTGATTGTTCGGTAATTTTCACATCTGTCAACACCTGCTTTCTTTGGGATTGGAATTATTATATTCTTCTTGAAGTCTGAGGGTATTTCGCCTGTTTCATACATCTTGCTCACCAGATGGTAGAGTTTTGTCAGGACTGGCTCTCCCAAGGCCGTCAGTAGTTCCAATGGAACGTTGTCTACTCCGGGGGCCTTGTTTCGACTCAGGTCCTTCAGTGCTCTGTCAAACTCTTCACGCAGTATCGTATCTCCCATTTCATCTTCATCTACATCCTCTTCCATTTCCATAATATTGTCCTCAAGTGCATCGCCCTTGTATAGACTCTCTATATACTCCTTCCACCTTTCTGCTTTCCCTTCTTTGCTTAGAACTGGGTTTCCATCTGAGCTCTTGATGTTCATACATGTGGTTCTCTTATCTCCAAAGGTCTCTTTAATTTTCCTGTAGGCAGTATCTATCTTACCCCTAGTGAGATAAGCCTCTACATCCTTACATTTGTCCTCTAGCCATCCCTGCTTAGCCATTTTGCACTTCCT
Source organism: Schistocerca americana (assembly GCF_021461395.2). Lineage (NCBI taxonomy): Eukaryota > Metazoa > Arthropoda > Insecta > Orthoptera > Acrididae > Schistocerca > Schistocerca americana. Next base: position 544,038,859 of record NC_060120.1, on the reverse strand, counting down.
GTCGATCTCATTTTTTAGACGTTTGTATTCCTTTTTGCCTGCTTCATTTACTGCATTTTTATATTTTCTCCTTTCATCAATTAAATTCAATATTTCTTCTGTTACCCAACGATTTCTACTAACCCTCTTCTTTTTACCTACTTGATCGTCTTCTGCCTTCACTACTTCATCCCTCAGAGCTACCCATTCTTCTTCTACTGTATTTCTTTCCCCCATTCCTTTCAATTGTTCCCTTATGCTCTCCCTGAAACTCTGTACAACCTCTGGTTCTTTCAGTTTATCCAGGTCCCATCTCCTTAAATTCCCACCTTTTTGCAGTTTCTTCAGTTTTAATCTACAGGTCATAACCAATTGATTGTGGTCAGAGTCCACATCTGCCCTTGGAAATGTCTTACAATTTAAAACCTGGTTCCTAAATCTCTGTCTTACCATCATATAATCTATCTGATACCTTTTAGTATCTCCAGGGTTCTTCCATGTATACAACCTTCTATCATGATTCTTAAACCAAGTGTTAGCTATGATTAAGTTGTGCTCTGTGCAAAATTCTATCAGGCGGCTTCCTCTTTCATTTCTTAGCCCCAATCCATATTTACCTACTACGTTTCCTTCTCTCCCTTTTCCTACACTCGAATTCCAGTCACCCATGACTATTAAATTTTCGTCTCCCTTCACAATCTGAATAATTTCTTTTATTTCATCATACATTTCTTCAATTTCTTCGTCATCTGCAGAGCTAGTTGGTATATAAACTTGTATTACTGTAGTAGGTGTGGGCTTCGTATCTATCTTGGCCACAATAATGCGTTCACTATGCTGTTTGTAGTAGCTTACCCGCATTCCTATTTTCCTATTCATTATTAAACCTACTCCTGCATTACCCCTATTTGACTTTGTGTTTATAACCCTGTAGTCACCTGACCAAAAGTCTTGTTCCTCCTGCCACCGAACTTCACTAATTCCCACAATATCTAACTTTAACCTATCCATTTCCCTTTTTAAATTTTCTAACCTACCTGCCCGATTAAGGGATCTGACATTCCACGCTCCGATCCGTAGAACGCCAGTTTTCTTTCTCCTGATAACGACATCTTCTTGAGTAGTCCCCGCCCGGAGATCCGAATGGGGGGCTATTTTACCTCCGGAATATTTTACCCAAGAGGACGCCATCATCATTTAATCATACAGTAAAGCTGCATGCCCTCGGGAAAAATTACGGCCGTAGTTTCCCCTTGCTTTCAGCCGTTCGCAGTACCAGCACAGCAAGGCCATTTTGGTTATTGTTACAAGGCCAGATCAGTCAATCATCCAGACTGTTGCCCTTGCAACTACTGAAAAGGCTGCTGCCCCTCTTCAGGAACCACACGTTTGTCTGGCCTCTCAACAGATACCCCTCCGTTGTGGTTGCACCTACGGTACGGCTATCTGTATCGCTGAGGCACGCAAGCCTCCCCACCAACGGCAAGGTCCATGGTTCATGGGGGGGGGGGGGGGGGGGGGGGCGGATAGCATACTACTGTAAATTCCTGATTGGGGACAGTCACATTACCCCACCTGTTGCAAGAAAGTACTGTTTTGCTGGTGCCTGGATTGTGAATGTGCTTTACATGTGCTGAAATCCAAAATACTCTTGGCCCCTTGATTAGCTACATTATCTCTGGACCAGCACATAGTTATGGCAATTGACACCACACAGTACAGCCTTAGTGCAGTCCTAGTGCACCAACTTGCTGACAGCACTGAATGACCTGTTGCTTTCAGATCTAAATCTCTTACTCCACCGAACATTAATCTCAGGTGAAAAAAAAAAAAAAAGACTCTTGCCTCAGTATATGCTCTCCAAAAATTTCATGCTTTTTTTATGGCTCCAAATTTCTTCTTATTATGAACCATAAACACTTGGTTTCCTTGTTTAACCCTTGCACTTCCTTGCCTGACAAGACAGCACACCACCTACAACACTGAGCACTGTCCTTGTTTTGCAAATATTTACAAAATCCATTTTAACCTACGTCTAAACATGCCAGTGCAGATGCCTTGTCCCACCTTCCTGTCAGTCTGGAATCTAATTTTGATTGTGAAGGATTGCTTTGCTTCCATCTTGATACTGGAACACAGGCTGTGGTTAAGGCTTTCCCAATTATGAGCTTAAGCATAGCAGCTGTTATTGTCACTGACCCGTTTCTTCAGCAGATGGTTCAATTTGTTCAACAGGGCCCGCCTAATAAACCACTAAGTCAGGTTTCAGATTCCCTGGACAACTATTTTTCCTTAAGCTATCACCTTACTGTTTCTGATGGTGTTTTGCTGTTGTCCATGGAAGACCCCTCTTCCGACTAGTCATTCTCACTGCACTGTGGCACGAGGTTCTACGCCTTCTCCAACAGGGCCATTGAGGAGTTTTGCACACTAAACTGTTAGCTAGGAGACATGCTTTTTGGCCAGGAATTGATGGTGAAATTATCCATTTTGTCCTAGCTTGTGAGCAGTGTGCCCAACAACTGGCGGCTCCCAAGGCATCTCTGTCCCCGTGGCCTCCTCCACGTCAGATATGGGAACGCATTCATGAAGACTTTGCAAGTCCCTTCTCGAATTCCTATTGGCTCTTGGCTGTGGATGCATTTTCCTGGTTTCCTTCCATTCTCTTCTATGTGTCGACATGGGCTGAGGTCACAATTCGTACGTTTTTGGGGTTTTTTTTCTACTGAGGGTTTGCCCTGTACCTTAGTTTCTGATAATTGGCCCCTGTTCATTTCTAACGCCTTTCAATTGTTTCGTTCCTGTCACAGCATTTGTCATGCTAGGGTCCTGCCATTCCACCCTCAATCAAATGTCGAGATGGAACAGCTTGTGCGTACATTCAAATGCCAAATGAAAAAGTTCGCTGTGGATTCTTCGCCGGACGATGCCCTTCTCCGTTTTCTGAGCACCTCTTACTTCATATCTATGAGAAGTAGTGTCCGACTGAGTTGCTTCACGGCCAGCAGCCATGCATGCTCCTTCATCTTTTGTGGCCTGTGCCACACCTGCCATGATCTGGTTCATCTGGTCGCTTCATGCCAGGATCACCAGTGTGGGTGTGAGGATTTGGCTGCTGGCCCAAGTGAATACCAGCCACTGTTGCCCAGCACCAGGGATGCTGTCTTTGTAGCTTCTGCAAGGTCAGTGTGCTGGTGGCGTGCCACTTTTGATCAGTTGTGGCCCTTCTCCTCACCAGAAGCAACCAGTATGCGGGTGTGGCCCCCAGCACTGCATACCAAAGCCCGTTATTGTCTGTTGTGGAAGCACCACCATCCCATTGGCTACCTCCCCCACATGCGGCGCCCTGGGGTTCCAGCATCCCTGTGCCGAGCACAGGTCCATCTCCAGCCTTGGTTCCATTGCCTGCTGTTCCAATCGGGTTGCTTCCTCCAGCCACCCTCACCATCATCTCCAGCCTTGGTTCCATTGCCTGCTGTTCCAATCGGGTTGCTTCCTCCAGCCACCCTCACCATCATCATCATCTTCTTAGGCATCGTCATCAGTTGGTCCAGCCCTGTCTCCTTCACACTAGGACCTGTCTGCTGATGACAACATCATCACGACTGGCTGGCGCCGTCCCAGTTCTGATGGATGTGTCTCTCGTCGGACTGCTGGTGTCTCCTCCATCTACTGGGCACCCTCTTTGCATGATGGAGAGGTGTGCTGAATCTCACTACTAGTGCATCTGAATTTGAGTGCGCCAAGAATAGTGTCACTACGTGTGCATTGTAAATCACCAGCCAGCTCGGGTTGGCCACTAAAGGCTCCCTGTTGCATCTTCTAAGAGTTCTGCCAATAAAAAACAGCCTTTTTCAGCTTTCCCCATATTATCCATTATGGTTAGAGACTGTTTTTTTTAATTACACACTGGAAATTATTTACATGAGTGTTCCAATTTAAGTTATTCATAACTGCAATCACTAAGTATTTAGCTGAATTCACAACCTTTAGATTTGTGTGGTTTACCATCAAAACAACATTTAGTAGATTCCTTTTAGTATTCATGTGGATGACTTCACAATTTTAATTATTTAGAGTCAACTGCCACTATTTACACTACACAGTTATCTTATTTAAATCATTTTGCAAACCTGGTTTTGATCATCTGATGACTTTTCAAGATGATAAATGACAGCATCTGTGATCTCTCTGACAGGAAATCACGAATCTAGTCACATAATGGAAACAATACACCATAGGCATGTATTTAATTAGAAATTACTTCTTGAAATCTATAAATATGGAAACAATTTGAGATCCCCTGTTAATAGCACTCATTACTCCATGTGAATAAGGAGCTAACTGCATTTCACAAGAACGATATTTTCTAAATCAGTGTTGGCTATTTGTCATGAATCATTTTCTTCAAGATAATCCATCAAGCTCAAACACAGTATATGTTCCAAAATCCTACTGCAAACTGACGTTAGTGAAATGAGTCTGTAATTCAGCAGATACTCATATTTCTCCCTTGAGTACTGGTGTGACCTGTGAAACTTTCCATTCTTAGGTACAGAAATTTTGTCAAGCAAGCAGTCATATAAGATTTCTAAGTATGGAACTACTGTATCAGCATACTCTGAAAGGAACCTAACTGGTATACTGTAAGGGGCCTTGCCTTTATTACAGGATTCACACTGCTTCGCTACACCAAGGTTCTCTACTTTTAAATTGCTGGTGTTGACGCCGGTACTTGATTCAGATTCTCAAATATTTACTTCAGAAACTGTATTTAGTAATAAGGTTTTAGTGACAATGTCATCGGTAACATTACCATTGCTGTCATGCAGTGAAGATGTTGATTGTGTCTTGCTGCTGGTGTACTTTACAAATGACCAGACTCTATTTCGATTTTCTGCCATATTTTGAGACAGAAATTGTTGTAGGAACTATTAAAAGTAGCTCACACTTAAGTCCATGTTCCATGGGGGATCAGAAAAACTTGTATTAATTTATTTGATACAAATCTCTCAACTGTCGCCAGTACTGTCTCTTAGAATTGAAGTCACATCTGGTCTTCACTTACATAGAGAAATTGAAAAGAGTGGAAACTGTCTCCTTGGAAAGCATCAGGCGAATTTGTATCTGCTTTTTTAAATAGATATATTCAGTGTTTATTTTTGGTAGATTTGAGCATTACGGTATTCCATCTGGCTACAACTTATTGTCATTAATCCCATTATCCATCATGATACTCCCTATTTGCTCAGTATTATTGTTACTAAGAGGACAAGTATGTTTTCACATCCATTTACACTGCTCATGAGCTCCTGAATTAACTGTTCAAAATAATTTCTGGAGAAAGCATTCAATACGATTTGGAAGGACATTTTATTCCTACCACCAACTTCAAACACCTATTTTTGCAAACATATAGAGGGCAGATTAAAGCACCAGCAATTATAAATGCATGAGTGGTGTACCTATTTGAAATGTTATTCAGTTTATTCCAGTTGTCAAGTATAAATATCTACACTAACTCACCAGAACTATATACTTCAATTTCACAACAAGGTAAAATACTTCTAACAGCAACAAATATTCCACCACTAAATGTATTTAATCTGCCCTTTCTGAACACCATTAGACCCTTTGTAAAAATTTCTATTGAATTTATCTCTGGCTTTTGCCAGCCTTCAGTGCCTGTAACAATTTGAGCTTTAGTGCTTTCTATTAGCACTTGGAGCTCTTATTCTTTCCCAACACAGCTACAACAATGTACAACTAAAGTACTGATTGTTGCTATGTCTACCCTTATCCTGTGTTTTCCCTGCACCCTTTTAGACTGTTATTTTCTGTAATTTCCCAAGAGTCTGTAACCTAAGAACCCACCCGGTACCCTCCACAGAGCTCCCACTACCTGTGTAGCCACTTCCTGTGTGTAGTGGACCCCGACCTATTATGTTTTCAGTTTTCTGAGGGTTTTGCGGTACCTTGCAAAGCTTAGAATTTCCTTTAGGCATGAATTCCAATTATGCCATACCTTGAACATCCCAGAACATTGAGAGCATGACTTCACCTGTTGATGGCATAGTCTTGAACTTTTTAGGCATTGTTGATCCTTGCTGGCAGAACTCCACTGGTGATCTCTTGTTTTTGGGGTCAGAATGGTGTAACCAGTTTCCATCATGTGTCACACTGTTGTTAAGGAACCCACCACCCACATGCTCATGCAATCTCCTCCATTCAATGTCAGGAGTGAGCAATCGAGGCACCAACCATGCACAGTTTTCTGTACCTCTGTTCTGCAATGATAGCCTGCACATTCTCTTATGATATGCCACACTTACCTGAGGGCTGTGTCTGTGTTATTGATCAATTTTCTTTGACGATTTCATCAACCCAATTCTGATGAGTTTTGTCAATCATCCACTCCAAGCTTTGTCACACACACTAAGGTTAGCGCCACCATTTCCTCCAATACAAGCATGAACAACCTACTGCTGCACAATTCTGATGTCAATACAATCATTGCTGTATACTTCTTCCATTCTTCAATTGGAGGGAGATTTCTGCAGTTAGAAACTCAATTACAGCAAACTGTTTTTCAGGCACTAACACAGTAACATTACACACTGCCATGCTACATGCTATAAATCAGAGTTCTTTACTGCCAGAGGGTTGCAACTTGCATCTGACTGACTAATATGCATGACATGTAATACCTCAGCCGATATTGAGTACAGAATAAAAAATTCAGAGGCATTACTTTTCAGCATGCCCCCATATAATTACTTATGACCTCTTGTTGTCAGTGACAAACTTAGATAAGCACTGAAGATATTGTAGTTTTATGGTCCATAAAATGATCAATGAAGAAATTTTATTTATTGATTTTTCTTAGGTTCCTTTCAGCAATGTGAACTAACGCAGTTTGGTCATGACACACGCCTTTCTGACAATGATGGACAAATGCTGATAGTTACTACCCACAGTACATCTCAGAGTTAGTTAGTTAGTTAGTTAGGTGTTCCATTGATCAATAGCATGGAAAAACCGTTATGATGTGGAAAGTGTCAAATGCCTTATACCTAAATATTTCTGTTATCTATCCCATTCCCTTAAATGACACAAAATGCATATATTATATCTCCAGATTTATTTACTCATATTCAAGAATTCATCTATGGTATAGATGGAGTTGTCAAGGAGGTATGATTTAAATTTGTTTTTGAAACTATTACTGCTGTCTGTCAGACATTTTATTTCATCTGGTAATTTATCAAAAAGTTTTATAGCAGCACATTTTATCCCTTTCTGAGCCAGATAGGTTAAGTAAAGGATAGTGTAGGTCTTTCTTTTTTCTGGTATTGTAATCATGAATGTCGCTGTTGATTTTAAACTGGTCCATGTTGCTGAGAAAAAAATCTATTACTGAGTAAATGTAATGTGAAGCAGTTGTAAGAATTCCTAACCTTTTAAACAGATGCCTACAAGATGTGCGACTATGAACCCCACACATTATTCTACTTTCTTTTGAGCAGTGAATACCTTTTGCCTAAGTGTTGAGTTGCCCCAGAACATTATTCCGTATGACATCAGAGAGTGGAAGTATGCAAAGTATGTTAGCTTACTAATGTCTACATCCTCAAAATTGGCAATTATTCTGATTGCAAAAGTTGCTGAACCTAATCGCTTCAGGAGATCCAAAATATGACTTTTCTAATTAAGATTCTCATCTATATGTACACCCAAAAACTTAGTATGCTCTACCCTGGCTACTGACTTCTTTTGATGTGTTATGTTTATTGAAGGACTTATACTTTTTGCAGCAGAAAATTGGATGCACTGTGTTTTTTCAAAGTTCAGAGCAAGCCAATTCGCAGAAAACCAATTAATGACTTTTCCAAAGACCTTATTTGTATCATTTTCAATCGGTCTTTCTTTTACTGGATTAATAATTATGCTTGTATCATCAGCAAACAGTGTCAGTTCAGCATCTTGTTTCACATAAGAAGGGAGGTCATTCACATATATCAAGAACAGGAGGGGACCCATGATCGAACCTTGTGGAACACCTAATGTAATTTCACCCCAGATAGATGAAGTGGCAAACTCCTTTGAATCACTTGAAGCATATAAAGAGACTTTTTGCTTCCTGTTCTGTAGATATGACTTAAACCACTCATATGCTGTTCCATTTAACCATAGAATTGTAATTTCTCTAACATAATGTCATGGTTCACACAATCAAATGCTTTGTATAAGTCACGGAATATTCCTATTGGTGACATTTTACTATTTAAAGACTCTATTATGTGGACAGTGAAATTGTATACTGCTGTTTCAGTACAACATCATTTCGAAAATCCGAACTGTGATTTACTAAGTATCCCATTACTGTTGAGATGGCTAACCACTCTTGAGTACATTACTTTCTCAAAAAATTTTCAAAATACTGTAAGCAAGGATACTGGCTAGTAATTACTGACATCTGTAGTTTCCCCCTTTTTGTAGAGAGGCCTGACAATGGCATATTTTAACCTGTCTGGAAAAATACCCTGAGTCAGTGATGCATTACATATGTGACTCAAAACATCAGCTGTAATTGCTCCACATTATTTTAAATAACTTGTTAGAGATGTCATCTACTCCAACAGAACATTTATTTTTCAAAGATTTAATAATTTTCCTTATTCCACAAGAGGTTGTTCGATGAACTTAATCTGACTAAAAAATTTTAAAACTGACTTTTTCTTTTGAACTATTCTCACCAATTTTTTCTCCTACACTTAAGAAGTGATTGTTAAGTACATTGGCTACCTGTGTACTGTTGGTTAAGATGGTCTCATTCTCTTTAACAGTAATACTACCTACCCCAGTGGTAACTTTTCCTATCTCCCTTCTAGCAACATTCCATACCGATTTGATTTTATTGCTGGAGTTGTTAATTTCTTCTTTAACATACATATTTCTTGATTTCCTTACAACTTTTCTCAGTATGTTACAATAATTTTTACAGTGTAAAACTACTTCTGGATCTTTACTAGTTCTTGCTGTCTCATAGAGTTTTCTTTTTCTTTCTGAAGACACTTTAATACCTGTAGTAATCAAAGGTTTCTTTGAAAAGTTTGTGGTGTTACATTTAGTAATTTTCTTTGGAAAAAAATGTTAAAAAAGAGATATAAATTTATCAAGAAATATGCTGCATTTATGATTAGCATTTGGCTCAACATATATACATCTTCCCAGTTTACATTTCCCAAACTTTCTCTGAAGTGACCTATAGATACCGGTTGAGCACCCTCACACTTTTACTTAATGGCTTCTGAAGTGTACGCCCAGTTAGGTTTTGTAAGTTGTGCATCATGGTCAGATAATCCATTTACCACAGGGAAAGCATGTGTTTGTTCTACATCCTCTTGCTGTACAAATACATTATGTATTGGAGTACTACTGTCCTGAGCTATACGTGTAGGGAAACTGATCACTGATTCTAAGTTATATGTTGTTAACAACACTTCTAGCTCACTTTTCCTATCAGAAATTGCTTAGAAAGTTAACACTGAAATCACCACAGATTAAAAACTACTTCTTTTTGTCTGACACATAGCATAATAGGGAGTCAGCTAAACCCTGCTGGAGAACAAGCCGGCTCATAAATTATGTTACAATTCAGAAATGTAAACTCTGCATTTAGGAAGTTTGGCCAGAGATGTAAACACTGCCTTCAAAAAGTTGACTTGGAGGCTATTTATCAAAAACCTGAAGCCAATACAAAATCTGAAATGTTTAGTGAGCAAACTGCATTACTGTTTGAAAACATGCTCGCATAAAGAATCTACAGAGTGCACACCTAGCAATTGGTGAAGAAGTGAAGAACAACACATTCTTCAAAACTGTGAAGAGACTGAGCTCAGGAGCTTCAAGGTAAAAAAATATCATGTAAAAGGAGAAGATAGTAATACGTTGAATACAGATCTTCAAATAACCGTGTTAAACAGAACTTCCACAAAATGTGAAAGAAATGGTTGGAGTATCATAAGATGCATTAGGAAGTCTCCTTTATTTACTGACAGTGACTTGTTTACAGATTTGCATCCATTCTCAAACCATCCATGTTCATAAATGACTGAATACATTTATGTATGCATGCATAGAACAACCACAGCAAAATAATACAATACAAAATGTATTGTAAAATTCGAAACAAAATGGTTGAAAAAGCAAAAATGTGTACACTATCTGATCAAAAGTATTTCGACAGCTGTTTCTAGACATTAAATGGGGTGTGTACACCCTTCACCTTTATAACCGGTTGAAGTTTGCTAGGGACACTTTCAATGAGGTGTCTGAACGTCTGTGGAAGAATGGCAGCCCAGTTTTCCTAAAAAGCTGAAACTGGAGTCTGGAGTACAGGTGGCATTCTAACTTATCCCAGGGGTGTTCCATTGGATTCAGGTTGGCACTCTGAGCAGGCCAGTCCATTTCAGGAGTTACTGCTGACAAGCCAATTCCGCCCCCCCCCCCCTCCCCCACCCCACCACCACCACCAACAGCTGCTGTACATCATGGTGCAATGTCGTGCTGATGCAATCACTGTCTCCAAACGGTTCCTCTATTATGCAGACAGCACAAAGTGCTGTAAAATATGTTCATACGTTCATATCTTTCTGCATTTAGAACTTTTTTAAGCTCAGTAAGAGGACCACACCCTAAATACAACAAATACCCCCATATCACAATCTACACCGTACGTCACTGTTGGCAGCATACGTGATGGCAAGTAATGTTCTCCAGGCATTCACCAAATTCAAACCCTTTCATTGGATTGTCACAGGACACAGCATGATTCACCACTTCAAATCACCTGTTTCCAGTCATCCACTGCCCAGCAGCATCACTCTTTACAGCACCTCAAGCATCTCTTAGCACTGACTACAGAATGTGTGGCTTATGAGAAGGACCTATGGAACAAAAACTAATCTAATCTAATCTAATCTGCTTGACTATTGTACCCCATTCTGTTTAAGTCCCTATGCACAGTTATTGTGCTAGCAACTGGACTGGTGGTAGCACTTTGGAACCCACAAGTGATTCCTTCTACAGATTTCATGTCATTTTTAAAACCATCTTCCCCAAAGCTAGACAGTCCGTGTCCATTAGTATATGAGGTGAGCCAAGTCTTCATTTAGTTGTGGTTATTTTGCATATCCACTTCACAATCGGATCACCAGCAGTCAATGTGGACAGCTTTAGAATCGGTTAACTCAGATGATATCCAATGACTAGCCCATGTTCGAAGTCACTAAGCTCTCCTCAGGGTCCCATTCTGCTGTTAGTGCTTCTCTATTGACAACACAATACTCCCTGCCTCCTTTTATTTGGCAGGTCCACCTCTCTTAATATCTAGCGATAAATTCCACATTACACAGGGGTGCCGGATGCTTTTGATCAGATAGTGTAATTGTTAGACAAAATCAGTAATTCAGGTAACAAAATCGAAAGTATGTGGAATACTATAAAAAGCAAGACAGGTGTTGTGTTGACAAAGGCTTCTGATAGTGTCCTTAACAACAACAATAATGAAGTTAGTGATAAGCAAAAGACTGCCTAGCTCTTCAATGAATATTTCCTAAGTGCCACTGAGCAGTTAGTCTATAGGTCAGACCTGTGAAGTGAGATGGATTTTCTCAACGAACAAGCTCCAAGCACTTTTGGTAAAATAATGTTATCTCCTACAACCAACAGAGAACTTAAGAATACCATTCTGTCATTAAAAAATATAATGTCTCAGGCAAGTTACTGAAATGCTGCTCCATTGAAATACACTGAAGAGCCAAAGAAATTGGTACACCTGCCTAATATCGTGTAGGGCCCCCGGGAGCATGCAGAAGTACTGCAACATGACATGGCATGGACTCTACTAATGTCTGAAGTAGTGCTGAAGGGAATTGACACCATGAATCCTGTAGGGCTGTCCACAAATCCATAAGAGTAGGAGAGAATGGAGATCTCTTTTGAACAGCATGTTGCAAGGCATCCAAGATATGCCCAATAATGGTCATGTCTGGGCAGTTTGGTGGCCAGCGAAGTGTTTAAACACAGAAGAGTGTTCCTGGAGCCACTCTGTAGCAATACTGAACATGTGGGGTGTCACAATGTCCTGCTGGAATTACCCAAGTCCATCGGAATGCACAATGGACGTGAATGGATGCAGGTGATCAGACAGGACGCTTGCGTACATGTCACCTGTCAGAGTCGTATCTAGATGTATCAGGGATTCCATATCACTCCAACTGCACATGACCCAGAACATATCAGAGCCTCCACCTGCTTGAACAGTCCCACGCTGACATACAGAGTTCACAGATTCATGAGGTTGTCTGCATACCCGTACACATCCATCCACTTGATACAATTTGGAATGAGACTTGTCCAACCAGGCAAGATGTATCCAGACATCAACACTCCCAGGCAAGGCATACAGCTTTGTGTTGTGCAGTCATCAAAGGTACATAATGGGCCTTCGACTCCAAAAGCCCATATTGATGATGTTTCGTCGAATGGTTCGCACACTGACAAATGCTGGTGGCCCAGCATTGAAATCTGCAGCAATTTGCAGAAGGGTTGCACTTCTGTCATGCTGAATGATTCTCTTCAGCCGAGATTGGTCCCATTCTTGGAGGATCTTTTTCTGGCCACAGCGATGTCAGAGATTTTATGTTTTACCAGATACCTGATATTCATAGTACATTTGCGAAATGGTCGTACAGGAAAATGCCCACTTCATCACTACTACCTTGGAGATGCTGTGTCCCATCGCTCATGCAACAACTATAACACTACATTCAAACTCACTTAAATCTTGGTAACTTGCCAATGTAGCAGCAGTAACTGATCTAACAACTGCGCCAGACACTTGTTGTCTTACATAGGCGTTGCTGACCGCAGCGCTATATTCTGTCTGATTACATATCTCTGTATTTGAATACACCAGTTTCTTTGGCACTTGAGTGTATATAGAATACAGAGCCATTTCACTAATTCAGCAGAGGATTAAGGTATATTCCCAAAGAGGATTAAATATGCCACCATAAAACCTCATCCAAGAAAAAAGAATGCCTCAAATGTGAATTACAAACTGATTTCACTTATTACAGTGTTTCCAAAATTACTAAAAAAAGTAGTTGCATGCTAGGATAGTCAAACATCTTGAACACTTCAGTATTAAATAAAAGAAATTAGAACTTCAAAAGGATATAATGACTGAACAGACAATCTTCACATTTGTAAAAAATATCTTAAGAGTCATTAAATAAGAACAGTTCACCAGTGGGTATTTTTTTGTGTTCTGTCTAAAGCCTTCAACTGTATGGACCACCAGCTACTGTTAGAAAAAGCCCAAAGTATGGCATCAGGGGCCCAAAGGGTGACCTCCTGAAACCCTGCCTTACTATCAGGAACAAGAAACTAATTTTGGAAGCTGTTGATTGCAAATCAGGATTGGCAACTGCATCAGGCTGGGGCAGTATTCACCATGGAGTACTGCAGAGTTCTATATTGAGTCCTTTATTATTTCTGATTTATGCTAATGATACACCTGTAGTTGTGAATAGTTCTGAGTTCAAATTTACTATATTTGCAAATGACAACAGCCCTGTAACAGTAAATCTGTCAAATTACCAACAATATTTTATCAAAAGTCTTTACTCCTTTACTGTTAATGTCCTTTCTCCCAGTCTGCACAATTTGGATGAAGTCACAAAACCCAGAGCAATACTCAATAACCAGCAGTTACAGAGAGTTGACAGCACCAACTTCCTGGGCATTTACTTAGACTGCAAGCTACACTGAGAACAACACATTCATTAAAACTCTGAAGAGACTGATCTCAGAAGCTTCTGCATTAAGAACGCTCTCTTGTATTGGAGACAAAATGGTCACAAAGGCAGCCTATTTCACTTATGTGCACTCCATATATCATATGGAATTATCTCCTGGGTGGACTCTCCTCTTGCTCGGAAACTCTGTGATCTCTGTTACATCCAAGACTAGTAACAGTCTTGTCCTTGTGCTACCTTTGAACTTGGATTTCTGAAGATGGAAATAATTCTAAAATGTGTCATGCACATTTTGTGATCCATAAAGTCACTCTTCACCTGCTGTATAACTTTTTATGCAACCTAGATAGCTTCAATACAGATCCACATATATTTAGAAGGGTACGATCCAAAAGAATGCCCCACAGGCGAGAGTATTAAAAGTCTAGTAGTCAACTGTTGAAGCATTAGCAACCACGTGCAAGAGTTTCAAGAGCTCCTGAAAAGCAGCAAAGCTCAAACAAAACAAGGTACATAAAGCTAGTTGAAAGCTGAAATTGATAGCAGTAACTTTATGGGAAATTTATAAGCGTATACTGATGAAATAGGCCACTGGGAAATGTAGGTGGTGTATTTATTGTAGTAGACAAAAAAGTCAAATCCACTGAGTTGCAAACTGAAGCTACATTACAGACTGTTAGGGCAGGACTCATTATCAGAAGTGAAAATAAAATGATAATTAGATCCTTTTATTAACCTCCTGACTCGCCTCCTGAAATAATCAAAAACTTTAGAGAAAACCATAGCTCGCTAGTATATAAGGTACCCATTCCTGCTGTACTCATCAGTGGGCACTTTAACCATCTAAAAGTCAATTGGAAAAATTACAGTTCTGTTAGAGGTTGCCATGACAAGACATTCTGTGTAATATCACTAAATGCCTTTTCTGAGAATTACCTAGAACAGATAGTTTGGAACCCCACTTGAGATGGACATATATTTGATCTCATGGCAACAAATAGAACTGACCATTTTGAAGATGTCCACATCAAAATTGGTATCAGCGACCATGAACTAGCTGTGGGAACAATGATTACTGAAGTACAAAGGGAAACTAAAACAAGCAAAAAGATATATCTGATCTGATCATATAGGAGATCTATAGGATCATATGGTCCACATCCTTCATTGTTTTGTCCCTTTTGTTAGCTATCACTTACGTCTGTCATCTTAACACTTTCTCTTCTTCAGTGTTTTATATATACATAAATAAATATTTTCGTCACCAACTGTGCTAGTTTCATCTTCCTCCTATTATCTTGTTCCGTTTATAGTCCTCTTCTCTTTTTTATTTATTGATTTATTTATTCAACATTCCATAGTTTTAACGTTCGTTATTCGCTGTTTCCCAGCCAACAATCACTGCCAACAATCTCTTACACACCTACCAGTATCATCCATTTCCGTCGATTTCTTGTTGCTGGCGATATTTTTGTGCCATTGGCTATCTTTCTCTGCCACAAGAAAATTTTTTTGGGACATTTCTACCCCACCCGCGATCTTTTTTGCGGCACGCGCGATCTTTTACGCGCGATCTTTTTTGCACACGCGCGATCTTTTTTGCGGCACGCGCGATCGCTTTTGCGGCACGCGCGATCTTTTTTCGCCACTCGCTATCTCTGTTTTTGAGCTACGTGTGTTCTTTTTCCCCTGATCTGGACATACTTGCTTGGTCTGCTCAACTTTTTCCGTATTTTTCGTATTTTTCTTATTTAGTGGTCTTCCTTTGGTATTGAACATTACCATTACCAACACAATTTCTTTCCTTCTCGTCCTTCCCTCCGTGTTTCACTCCTTCTTATGATTACTAGTTCAACTTTAGTTATTTAATTTCCCTACCCACCAGTTACCCACTATGTACCCTAATCCTATACCACATTATTTACATTCATTCCGGAAACATGCATTCACCGTAGCCAAACTGCAATCCCACATACTTTTCCTCCAGTCCTGCTTAACCTTTGGAATTACCCCTAAAGGACTTACCTTAAAAGTTCCCATCTCCGGGTGCAATTCCTCCTTCCACCAGTCTCTCCTGGACTTCCAGAACCTTCAATCCTTAGCCCTTACCCAACTTGTCCTGAATCTCTACACTACTTCATGTAACCACCACTCCCAACAGCTCCTATCTCTCTTCAAAGTCCTCCACCTCTCAAACCCTTGCTTGGAGAACACACTGAGGAACATCATCCTAGAAGCCAGCTACAAACTTGAGTTCCATGCCACACACCACCTGAAAAAACTATCCACAGTGCTAGTGCAACACCTAAGAAGTGGGGTCCCTCTCCCTATCCCTCACAAACACCAACCACAACAGAACCTTCAACAAACCCCCCTCATAGCCAACAAACCTAGCCTAGCCACCCCACTCAATCTCCCCATCCCAGCACATACCCCACACAGACCAAATCTCAACTATAACCACAGTCAAATGCCACATATCACCAGTCCCAATTCAGTCCTAAACCTCTCATCCAGATCCCTCTCTCCTCCAGAGACATCTGTTCTATCAAAAGGCTTAACCTTTAGCCCCACACCTAAATTCAACCACACTGCCCTGGTTAAAGATCTCCTCTCATTCACCCGGAACCTCAACTGGAAATATCATTTCACTACCCAAACACAGCCCCCAAGTACTAGACCCAGTGTTGAACCCTGTCTAGAACAGTTCCAACTGCCTTCTCAAAGGGATCCTCCTCCCCTCCCCCAAAACCATCCCTTGCAGACATTTCAGGAATTCCTCACGTCCAGTGTTGCCTCCCAGTCCTTCTTGAAGAACATCCCGACAACCCCCAACATCACCCCAGCTGAATCCCCTGACATCTCAACCTACAAAGCTGTTACCCAGGATCCCATTCCCTCCATCCAGACTGAGCTGCAAAAAATCCTAAAAATCCAAGGTCCCTCACAAGGCCTCACAACGGCTTCCATAGACTTACTCACTCCACCTGAGCCACGTACCCCTACCTTCTACCTATTACCCAAAATCCACAAAGAGAACCATCCTGGCCGTCCCATTGTAGCAGGCTTCAAATCCCCAACCGAACGTATCTCAGCTCTGGTAGACCAGCACCTACAACCTATCACCCGCAGACTCCCATCCTACATCAAAGACACAAACCACTTCCTAGAACGCCTCAAATCCATTCCCACTCCTCTCCCACCTGAAACCTTTCTTGTCACCATAGATGCTACATCCCTTTACACAAACATCCCACATACCCATGGTCTCTCTGCCCTTGAGCACTACCTCTCCCAACGCCTACCCGAAGATCTTCCCAAAACCTCGTTCCTTATCACACTTACCAACTTCATCCTCACCCATAATTACTTCACTTTTGAAGGCCAGACCTACAAACAAATCAGGGGAACGGCCATGGGAACCAGGATGGCTCCCTCCTATGCCAACCTCTTCATGGGCCGCATGGAGGAGGATTTCCTGAAGACCCAACAGCTGCTTCCCCTGGCCTGGTATAGGTTTATAGATGACATCTTTGTGGTCTGGACTCATGGTGAAGAAACACTCCTTAATTTCCTCCATAACCTCAACTCCTTTTCGAATCTGAATTTCACCTGGTCCTTCTCCAAAACCCAAGCCACCTTCCTGGATGTTGACCTTCATCTTGTTGAAGCTCACATCCATACCTCTGTCCATATCAAACCCACAAACAAACAACAGTACCTTCACTTTGATAGCTGCCATCCTTTCCACATCAAACGCTCCCTTCCCTACAGCCTAGGTATTCGTGGCAAACGTATCTGCTCCAGTGGCGAATCCCTCAACAACTACACCAATAACCTGACCAGTGCTTTCCTCTCCCGCAACTATCCTGCAGACCTTGTCCACAAACAGATTTCCCGAGCAATACATTCCTCCCCATCCAACAACAATGTTCCTACCCCCAGACCACACAGAAGCATCCCCCTTGTCACCCAATATTATCCTGGCCTCGAAAACATCAACAAATTACTCCGCCAGGGATATGACTTTCTCAAGTCAACCCCTGAAATGAGATCATCCCTTGACAAAATTCTCCCCACACCACCCAGAGTTGCCTTTCGTCGCCCCCCTAACCTCCGTAACATCCTTGTTAAACCCTACAATATTCCCAGACTACCGTCTCTACCCAGCGGTTCCTACCCCTGTAACCGACCCCGCTGCAAAACCTGCCCCATGCATCCCCCCACAACCACCTACTCCAGCCCCGCTACTGGTGAAACATACACAATTCAAGGCAGGGCTACGTGTGAAACTACACATGTCATTTATCAACTGACATGCCTGCACTGCACAGCCTTTTACATCGGCATGACAACAACCAAACTGGCTGAGCGCATGAACGGACACAGACGAACTGTCCGCCTAGGAGATGCCCAATACCCAGTAGCAGAGCATGCCCTCCAGCATAATTCTAGGGACCTAGGAACCTGCTACACCGTATGTGCCATTTGGCTTCTCCCACCCAACACCAGTCCCTCTGAACTGCGGAGATGGGAACTTGCACTGCAACACATCCTTTCATCCCGCCATCCCCCTGGACTGAACCTACGTTAAACCACCTCACTCCCATTCACTCTTCAGTCTTCTCCTCTTTCCCTTTCCTCTTTAGCCATTCACGCATTTTTTCATCCTACATAGTTGTGTTTATCTTTATACTATATACCTCTTTACTTCTGTATGCATCCTCTTTGGTTTGAAGCTGGCACAGTACTTACAGTAGAATATCTTTGGCTTCCCTCTGACAACCATGCCTCCATCCTTGCTACCCTCCCTGTTTACCTTTCCCTGTGGTTTTACCTTTCCCTGTTGCTTCATAACCTGGGTTGTGAGTAACTGAATACACTTTCCCTTCTTCCCTTTTTTCCCCTCTCCTCCCTGATGAAGGAACAAAGTTCCGAAAGCTAGGAATGTAAATTTTCAGTTCTGTTTTATGTGTATCTATCGGCTGTACTGAGCTGAGGTAAGTACTGGCCAGCCCCTCTATCTCTTTGTTAAAAAGATATATCTGTTCAGTAAACTAAATAAAAATGCAACAGAGTCGTATCTCAGTGAGGAACTTGAAACTTTCACCACAGGACAGGAACATGTAGGGGAACTATGACTCAAGTTTGAAAGAGTAGTTGACCAAGCACTTGACAGATATGTACCCAGTAGAACAGTTCATAAGGAGAGGGATCCTTCATGGTATACGGTCATTGCAGAGACTAGTGCATAACAGGTGTAAGATGAAGAGAGAGATGCTGAAAGGAACACACATACACTCCTGGAAATGGAAAAAAGAACACATTGACACCGGTGTGTCAGACCCACCATACTTGCTCCGGACACTGCGAGAGGGCTGTACAAGCAATGATCACACGCACGGCACAGCGGACACACCAGGAACCGCGGTGTTGGCCGTCGAATGGCGTTAGCTGCGCAGCATTTGTGCACCGCCGCCGTCAGTGTCAGCCAGTTTGCCGTGGCATACGGAGCTCCATCGCAGTCTTTAACACTGGTAGCATGCCGCGACAGCGTGGACGTGAACCGTATGTGCAGTTGACGGACTTTGAGCGAGGGCGTATAGTGGGCATGCGGGAGGCCGGGTGGACGTACCGCCGAATTGCTCAACACGTGGGGCGTGAGGTCTCCACAGTACATCGATGTTGTCGCCAGTGGTCGGCGGAAGGTGCACGTGCCCGTCGACCTGGGACCGGACCGCAGCGACGCACGGATGCACGCCAAGACCGTAGGATCCAACGCAGTGCCGTAGGGGACCGCACCGCCACTTCCCAGCAAATTAGGGACACTGTTGCTCCTGGGGTATCGGCGAGGACCATTCGCAACCGTCTCCATGAAGCTGGGCTACGGTCCCGCACACCGTTAGGCCGTCTTCCGCTCACGCCCCAACATCGTGCAGCCCGCCTCCAGTGGTGTCGCGACAGGCGTGAATGGAGGGACGAATGGAGACGTGTCGTCTTCAGCGATGAGAGTCGCTTCTGCCTTGGTGCCAATGATGGTCGTATGCGTGTTTGGCGCCGTGCAGGTGAGCGCCACAATCAGGACTGCATACGACCGAGGCACACAGGGCCAACACCCGGCATCATGGTGTGGGGAGCGATCTCCTACACTGGCCGTACACCACTGGTGATCGTCGAGGGGACACTGAATAGTACACGGTGCATCCAAACCGTCATCGAACCCATCGTTCTACCATTCCTAGACCGGCAAGGGAACTTGCTGTTCCAACAGGACAATGCACGTCCGCATGTATCCCGTGCCACCCAACGTGCTCTAGAAGGTGTAAGTCAACTACCCTGGCCAGCAAGATCTCCGGATCTGTCCCCCATTGAGCATGTTTGGAACTGGATGAAGGGTCGTCTCACGCGGTCTGCACGTCCAGCACGAACGCTGGTCCAACTGAGGCGCCAGGTGGAAATGGCATGGCAAGCCGTTCCACAGGACTACATCCAGCATCTCTATGATCGTCTCCATGGGAGAATAGCAGCCTGCATTGCTGCGAAAGGTGGATATACACTGTACTAGTGCCGACATTGTGCATGCTCTGTTGCCTGTGTCTATGTGCCTGTGGTTCTGTCAGTGTGATCATGTGATGTATCTGACCCCAGGAATGTGTCAATAAAGTTTCCCCTTCCTGGGACAATGAATTCACGGTGTTCTTATTTCAATTTCCAGGAGTGTATATGGCTGTCAAGAGAGCAATGTATGAAGCCTTCAGTGACTATTGCAGCAGAATATTGTCAAAAGATCTTTCATAAAACCCAACGAAAGTCTGGTTATACGTAAAGGCTGTTAGTGGCACTGAAGTTAACACCCAGTCACTCATGAATGAGACAGTAAGTGAAACTGATGGTATCGAAGCAAAAGCTAAAACACTTAGCTCAATTTCCAAATGTTGCACTACAAAGGAAGATGCAAGTGAATAGCCCAATTTAATCCTTGTAATACTGAAAAGGTAAATAAAAAATAAGTGTTACTGTCAATGGTGTTGAGAAACAACTGAAATCAGTGAAACTGAGCAAAGTTCCAGTGCCCAATGGAATCCCTGAATTTGTCTCTGAGTTAGCCCCTCTTCTAACTACAACCTATTGTAGATATGCTGAACAAATACTCATGGACATTAGTCGGAAGAAAGCACAGATCACACTGGTTTACAAAAAGGGTACTAGGAGTGATCCTCAGAACTACCATCCAATATTCTTGACATCGAATTGTTGTAGAATCTTAGAACATATCCTGAGGCTAAGCATATTGAGATATCTTGAACAACATGATCTCCTCCATGTGAACCAGCACAGACACTGAAAACATCAATCATGTAAAACCCAACTCACACTTTTCTCATAATACATACCAAACACTTTAGATGAAGGCTGTCAAATAGATAAAGTAGTTCTTGATTTCCAAAAAGCATTTGCCTCAGTAACAATTCTACACCTGCTATCAAAAGTATGATCACATGGGATATCAAGCGAGATTTGTGACTAGATAAGAGGATTTTTTCTAGGGAGGACACAGCATATTATCTTGGATCAAGAGTCATCATCAGATGTAAAAAGTAACTTCGTGTATGCCCGGGCAAGTGTGTTGGGACTCTTGCTGTTCATGTTATATATTGATGACCATGCATACAACATTAAAAGTAACTTCAGACTTCATGCAAGTGATGCAGTTATATAAGATGAAGTATCATCTGAAAGAAGCTGCATAAATATTCACAAAAAACTATAATGTAATTGGATAGATAAAAAATCTACTCACGAAGCAGCGGCAGGAGCAAACACATATAAAGATATTAAAAACTGCAAGCTTTTGGAGCCAGTGCTACTTCTTCTGGCAGAAAAGTTGAAGGGGAAGGAAGAAGGGCGAAGCAAAAAGACAGGTGAAGTATGGGAAATGGGGAGAGTTCAGAAAAGTTGCCTACAATCCCAGGTCAGGTGAGACTTACCCAACGTAATGACAAGGAAATGATTATTGTTGATCACTGCACCACATGAGATTTGAAAATCCAAGAGCTTAAAGGTGGAAGATAGTGTAATATACAAGACAGACATTACTGTCAAGACATTGCAAACAAAATAATAATAGCAGAAAGCTTAGTGCATTATACATGATGGAGGTTGGGGTGGTGGAGGAATGGTGGGAAGAATTGACAGGCCAGAAAATGAAAGATACAAAAAACTAGAAGAGAGTGAAGAAAGAAATAGTTGCTGTGAAGAAATGATGAGACCACAGAAATTAAAATAAATTATGGCCAAGGGGTTGGTGAGAACCAAGGACATGTTGTGCCCCCTGTTCCTGCCTGCAGAGTATTGAGAAACTGGTGCTTAGGGGAAGAATCTAGATGGCATGTTTGGTGACAAAGGCAGCAAGGTCATGAATGTCATGTTGCAGAACATGCTCTACAACAGATATTGTGTGTTGCCAATATACACCCTTTGTCTGTGCCCATTCATCGTAATGGGTAACTTCGTAAAAATCATGTCAATGCAAAAGCCCCAATAGTGTTTACAAAACAGCTGGTATATGACATGTCATTTCACACCTGGCTCTGTGATACTATGTTTTGCCAGTTACATAGCTGGTATAAGTGGTGGTAGGAGGGTGCATAGGACAAGTATTACAACAGGTAAGGCCACAGGAGTAGAAGCCATAGAGTAGGGAAATAGGTACAGAAGGAGCATAGGGTCTGACAAGGATATTACAGAGATTTGGAGGGCGATGAGATGTGGTGGGAAAAATTTCAGGCAGAATGGACCTCATTTCAGAGCATAATTTTACGAATTCATGATTGAGTCAAAGTAGCTGATTAGTACTTTCAAGACCAGGATAACACTGAGTGACAAGAGGAGTATACCTAAGTTGTTCTTTGGAGGTATCAGCAGTACCAGGATTGGAGGTGATGACCCAGGAAATGTTTTTATGCTTCTCAACTAGGCTGGTGGGGTAATTATGTCCAGTGAAGGTTGAGGTGAGAATGGTAGCGTATTGCTGTTAAATGGCTACATCTGAACAAATATGTTTGCCTTGAATGCCAAGGCTGTATGGGAGGGAATGTTGGACATGGAAAGGACGCCAATTGTCAAAATGTAAGTACTGTTGTTTGTTAGCAGGTTTAGTGTGAACAGAAGTTTGTACCTGACCTTCAGTGAGGTCGAGGTCAATAACAAGAAATAGTCCCAGTCTGAATCCCATGTCACAGGGAGAGCCACCAGTGAAATGACACATCTTACACCAGCTGTTATATAAACACAGCTGGGGCTTTTACATTGACATGATTATCAGCAAGTTATCTGTTACAATGAATAGACATGGGCGGAGGGTTTGTACTGGCAACACACAACATCCTGTTGCAGAGCATATTCTGCAACATGACATTCATGACCTCACTTCCTATTTCACCACATGCACTATCAGGGTTCTTCCTCTAGACATCAGTTCCTCAGAACTCTGCTGGTGGGAACTGGGGATACACCATATCCTTGTTTCTCACCACACACCTGGCCTTAATATATGTTAATTTCTAAGGTCTCAGCATTTATTCCCAGTAACTATTCCTTTCTTCACTCCCTTTTCGTTGTCCGTATCTTTCATTTTCTGACCTGTCTGCCGGCCGCTGTGGCTGAGTGGTTCTAGGTGCTTCAGTCCGGAACCACGCTGCTGCTACGGTCGCAGGTTCGAATCCTGCCTCAGGCCTGGATCTGTGTGATGTCCTTAGGTTTAGGTAGTTCTAAGTCTAGGGGACTGATGACCTCAGATGTTAAGTCCCATAGTGCTTAGAGCCATTTGAACAATTTTTCTGACCAGTCTATTCCCCTCTCCCATCCCCCTTCCCACAATCTCTACTACCACATACGAGGTGCATTCAAGTTCTAAGGCCTCCAATTTTTTTTCTAATTAACTACTCACCCGAAATCAATGAAACTGGCATTACTTCTCGACGTAATCGCCCTGCAGACATAAACATTTTTCACAACGCTGATGCCATGATTCCATGGCAGCGGCGAAGGCTTCTTTAGGAGTCTGTTTTGACCACTGGAAAATCGCTGAGGCAATAGCAGCATGGCTGGTGAATGTGCTGCCACGGAGAGTGTCTTTCATTGTTGGAAAAAGCCAAAAGTCACTAGCAGCCAGGTCAGGTGAGTAGGGAGCATGAGGAATCACTTCAAAGTTGTTATCACGAAGAAACTGTTGCATAACGTTAGCTCGATGTGCGAGTGCGTTGTCTTGGTGAAACAGCACACGCGCAGCCCTTCCCGGACGTTTTTGTTGCAGTGCAGGAAGGAATTTGTTCTTCAAAACATTTTTGTAGGATGCACCTGTTACCATAGTGCCCTTTGGAATGCAATGGGTAAGGATTACGCCCTCGCTGTCCCAGAACATGGACACCACCATTTTTTCAGCACTGGCGGTTACCCGAAATTTGTTTGGTGGCGGTGAATCTGTGTGCTTCCATTGAGCTGACTGGCGCTTTGTTTCTGGATTGAAAAATGGCATCCACGTCTCATCCATTGTCACAACCAACGAAAAGAAAGTCCCATTCATGCTGTCGTTGCGCGTCAACATTGCTTGGCAACATGCCACACGGACAGCCATGTGGTCGTCCGTCAGCATTCGTGGCACCCACCTGGATGACACTTTTCGCATTTTCAGGTCGTCATGCAGGATTGTGTGCACAGAACCCACAGAAATGCCAACTCTGGAGGCGATCTGTTCAACAGTCATTTGGCGATCCCCCAAAACAATTCTCTCCACTTTCTCGATCATGTCATCAGACCGGCTTGTGCGAGCCCGAGGTTGTTTCGGTTTGTTGTCACACGATGTTCTGCCTTCATTAAACTATCGCACCCACAAACGCACTTTCGACACATCCGTAACTCCATCACCACATGTCTCCTTCAACTGTCAATGAATTTCAATTGGTTTCACACCACGCAAATTCAGAAAATGAATGATTGCACGCTGTTCAAGTAAGGAAAATGTCGCCATTTTAAGTATTTAAAACAGTTCTCATTCTCGTCGCTGGGGTTAAAATTCCATCTGCTGTACGGTGCTGCCATCTCTGGGACGTATTGACAATGAACGCGGCCTCATTTTAAAACAATGCGCATGTTTCTATCTCTTTCCAGTCCGGAGAAAAAATTTGGAGGCCTTAGAACTTGAATGCACCTCGTACAATGAACGCACTTAGTTTTCTGCTCTCATTATCTCATTCACAATGTTTTACCAGTAATCTGTGTCTTATATATTACCCTACTTTCCACCTGGGACTCTGGGAAACTTTTCCAAACATTCCCCATTTCCTAAACTTCACCAGTCCTTTTGCTTCACCCCTCTTCCTTCCCCTACAACCCTTCTGCCAAAAAAAGGAGCCACTGGCTCTGAAAGCCTGCAAATTTTTATAACTTTAATGTGTGTTCTCCTGCTGCTGCTTGGTAAGTAGATTTTTTTCTCTATCCACCTACATTGCATAAATATTTTCAGATCTTGATAATATTTCAAATTGGTGCAAAGATATGCAACTCGCTTTAAATGTTCAGAAACGTAAAATTGTGCACTTCACAAAAGGAGAGAATGTAGTATCCTATGACTATAATATCAATAAATCACTCTTGGAATTGGCCAACTCATCCAAATACCTGGGTGAAACACATTGTATGGATATGAAATGGAATTATCACATAGGCTCAGTCATGGATAAAGCAGGTGGTAGACTTATGTTTATTGGCAGAATACTGGGGAAATGCAATCAGTCTATGAAGGAGAATGCTCACAAATCACTCATGCAATCCATTCTAAAATATTGCTTACGTGTGTGGGTCTCTTGCTAAATTAACAAACAGGGAATATCGAGCTTATACAGAGAAGGGCAGCATGAATGGTCACACGATTGTTTGACCTATAGGAGAGTGTCACAGGGATGCTGAAGAAATTGAACTGGAAGACTCTTGAAGACAGACATAAATTAGTTAGTTAGTTACATGTTCCATTGATCAACCTCACGGGAACCGTTATGAAGTGGAACATGTCAAGTGCATAAGAAATGCACACATAAATCAAGTTATATGACACAAAATGCTTGTGTTATACCTATGGAATTACTTATTCCTATTCAAGAATTCATCTATGTCATAGAAGGAGTTGTCATGGAGATATGATTTCAATTTGTCTGTCAGACATTTTATTTCATCAGGTAATTTATCGAAAAGTTTTACAGCAGCATATTTTGCCCCTCACTGAGCAAAGATAGGTCAAGTAGAGGATAGTGTAAGTCTTTATTTCTTCTGGTATTATAATCATGAATTACACTGTTGTTTTTAAACTGGTCCATGTTGTTGAGAACAAATTTCATTACTGAGTAAATGTACTGTGAGGCTGTTCTAAGAATTCCTAACCTTTTTAAACAAATGCCTACAAGATATGAGACTACGAGCCCCACAAATTATTCTAACCACTTTCTTTTAGCCCTAGCGTTGAGTTACCCCAAAGCATTATTCTGTATGACATCAGAGAGTGAAAGTATGAAAAGTATGTTAGCTTACTAATTTCTATATCCTCAAAATGAGCAATTATTCTGATTGCAGAAGTTGCTGAACCTAGTCACTTTAGGAGATCCAAAATATGAATTTTCCAGTTAAGATTCTCATCTACATGTACACCCGAAAACTTAGTATGGTCTACCCTGGCAACTTATTTCTGTTGATGTGTTATCTTTATTGAAGGAGCTGTACTCCTTGCAGTAGGAAATTGGATGTACTGTGTTTTTTTCAAATTTCAGAGCAAGACCATTCGCAGAAAACCAGTCAATAACTTTTCCAAAGTCATTATTTGTATCATTTTCTATTGGAGTTTCTATTACTGGAGTAATAATGATGCTTGTATCATCAGCAAACAGTGTCAGTTTAGCTTCTTGTTTCAGATAAGAAGAGAGGTCATTCACATATATCAAGAACAGAAGGGACCCATGATCGAAGCCTGTGGAAAACCTAATGTAATTTCACTCCAGTTAAATGAAGTGGGAAACTTCCTTAAATCACTTAAACCATATACAGAAACGTTTTACTTTCTGTTCTGTAGATATGACTTAAACCACTCATATGCTGTTCCATTTATCCTGTAGAATTGTAATTTCTGTAGCATAATGTCATGGTTAACACAATCAAATACTTTGGATAAGCCACAGAAAGTTCGTATTGGGGAAATTTTACTATTTAAAGACTCTTTTATGTGGGCAGTGAAATTGTATATTGCTGTTTCAGTACAACAGCATTTTTGAAATCCAAAATGTGCTTTACTAAGTATCCCATTACTGTTGAGATGGCTAACCACACTTGAGTACATTACTTTCTCGACAATTTTTGAAATTGCTATAAGCAAGGATACTGGACTGTAATTATTGACATCTGTGGTGTCCCCTTCTTTGTAGAGAGTCTTGAAAATGGCATATTTTAATCTGTCTGGGAAAACACCTTGAGTTAGTGATGCATTACCGATGTGACTCAGAACATCAGCTGTAACTGCTCCACATTGTTTTAATATCTTGTTAGAGATGTCATCTGCTCCAATAGAACATTTATTTTTTAAAGATTTAATGATGGTCCTTATTTCTCAAGAGGTTGGTAGATGAAAATTAATCTGACAAGGATTTCTCAAAACTGACTCTTCCATGTACTGCCTGACTTTTTCTTTTGAACTATTCTCACCAACTTGTTCACCTACACTTAAGAAATGGTTGTTAAATACATTAGCTACTTGTGTACTGTTGGTTAAGATGGTCTCACACTCTTTAATAGTAGTACTAGATACCCCAGTGGTTACTTTTCCTGCCTTTTCTAACAACATTCCATATTGTCTAAAAACAAAGATGATGTGACTTACCAAACGAAAGTGCTGGCACATCGATAGACACACAAACAAACATAAACATACACACAAAATTCTAGCTTTCGCAGCCAACGGTTGTTTCGTCAGGAAAGAGGGAGGGAGAGGGAAAGACGAAAGGATGTGGGTTTTAGGGGAGAGGGTAAGGAGTCATTCCAATCCCGGGAGCAGAAAGACTTAGGGGGAAAAAAGGATGGGTATACACTCGCACACACACACACATATACAGACACAAGCAGACATATTCAAAGGCAAAGAGTTTGGCAGGGATGTCAGTCAAGGCGGAAGTGCAGAGGCAAAGATGTTGTTGAATGACAGGTGAGGTATGAGTGGCGGCAACTTGAAATTAGCGGAGATTGAGGCCTGGTGAATAATGGGAAGAGAGAATATATTGAAGAGCAAGTTCCCATCTCCGGAGTTCGAATAGGTTGGTGTTAGTGGGAAGTATCCAGATAACCCGGACGGTGTAACACTGTGCCAAGATGTGCTGGCCGTACACCAAGGCATGTTTAGCCACAGGGTGATCCTCATTACCAACAAACACTGTCTGCCTGTGTCCATTCATGCGAATGGACAGTTTGTTACTGGTCATTCCCACATAGAATGCGTCACAGTGTAGGCAGGTCAGTTGGTAAATCACGTGGGTGCTTTCACACGTGGCTCTGCCTTTGATCGTGTACACCTTCCAGGTTACAGGACTGGAGTAGGTAGTGGTGGGAGGGTGCATGGGACAGATTTTACACCGGGGGCGGTTACAAGGGTAGGAGCCAGAGGGTAGGGAAGGTGGTTTGGGGATTTCATAGGGATGAACTAAGAGGTTACGAAGGTTAGGTGGATGGCGGAAAGACACTCTTGGTGGAGTGGGGAGGATTTCATGAAGGATGGATCTCATTTCAGGGCAGGATTTGAGGAAGTTGTATCACTACTGGAGAGCCACATTCAGAGTCTGATCCAGTCCCGGAAAGTATCCTGTCACAAGTGGGGCACTTTTGTGGTTCTTCTGTGGGAGGTTCTGGGTTTGAGAGGATGAGGAAGTGGCTCGGGTTATTTGCTTCTGTACCAGGTCGGGAGGGTAGTTGCGGGATGCGAAAGCTGTTGTCAGGTTGTTGGTGTAATGGTTCAGGGATTCTGGACTGGAGCAGATTCGTTTGCCACGAAGACCTAGGCTGCAGGGAAGGGACCGTCTGATGTGGAATGGGTGGCAGCTGTCATAATGGAGGTACTGTTGCTTGTTGTTGGGTATGATGTGGACGGACGTGTGAAGCTGGCCATTGGACAGCGTCAAGGAAAGTGGCAAGGGATTTGGAGTAGGACCAGGTGAATCTGATGGAACCAAAGGAGTTGAGGTTGGAGAGGAAATTCTGGAGTTCTTCTTCACTGTGAGTCCAGATCATGAAGATGTCATCAATAAATTTGTACCAAACTTTGGGTTGGCAGGCCTGGGTAACCAAGAAGCCTTCCTCTAAGCGACCCATGAATAGGTTGGTGTACGAGGGGGCCATCCTGATACCCATGGCTGTTCCCTTTAATTGTTGGTATGTCTGGCCTTCAAAAGTGAAGAAGTTGTGGGTCAGGATGAAGCTGGCTAGGTAATGAGGAAAGAGGTTTTAGGTAGGGTGGCAGGTGATCGGCGTGAAAGGAAGTGCTCCATTGCAGCGAGGCCCTGGACGTGGGGAATATTTGTGTATAAGGAAGTGGCATCAATGGTTACAAGGATGGTTTTCCGGGGGTAACAGATTGGGTAAGTATTCCAGGCATTCGAGAAAGTGGTTGGTGTCTTTGATGAAGGATGGGAGACTGCATGTAATGGGTTGAAGGTGTTGATCTACGTAGGCAGAGATATGTTCTCTGTGGGGGCTTGGTAACCAGCTACAATGGGGCGGCCGGGATGATTGGGTTTGTGAATTTTAGGAACAAGGTAGAAGGTAGGGGTGTGGGGTGTCGGTGGGGTCAGGAGGTTGATGGAGCCAGGTGAAAGGTTTTGTAGGGGGCCTAAGGTTCTGAGGATTCCTTGAAGCTCTGCCTGGACATCAGGAATGGGATTACCTTGGCAAACTTTGTATGTGGTGTTGTCTGAAAGCTGACACAGTCCCTCAGCCACATACTCCCGACGATCAAGTATCACAGTCGTGGAACCCTTGTCCGCGGGAAGAATGACGATGGATCGGTCAGCCTTCAGATCACGGATAGCCTGGGCTTCAGCAGTGGTGATGTTGGGAGTAGGATTAAGGTTTTTTACGAAGGATTGAGAGGCAAGGCTGGAAGTCAGAAATTCCTGGAAGGTTTGGAGAGGGTGATTTTGAGGAAGAGGAGGTGGGTCCCGCTGTGACGGAGGACGGAACTGACCAACAACTTCTTCACTTTTGAAGGCCAGACATGCCAACAATTAAAGGGAACAGCCATGGGTACCAGGATGGCCCTCTCGTACACCAACCTATTCATGGGTCGCTTAGAGGAAGCCTACTTGGTTACCCAGGCCTGCCAACCCAAAGTTTGGTACAGATTTATTGATGACATCTTCATGATCTGGACTCACAGTGAAGAAGAACTCCAGAATTTCCTCTCCAACCTCAACTCCTTTGGTTCCATCAGATTCACCTGGTCCTACTCCAAATCCCATGCCACTTTCCTTGACGTTGACCTCCACCTGTCCAATGGCCAGCTTCACACGTCCGTTCACATCAAACCCACCAACAAGCGACAGTACCTCCATTATGACAGCTGCCACCCGTTCCACATCAAACGGTCCCTTCCCTACAGCCTAGGTCTTCGTGGCAAACGAATCTGCTCCAGTCCGGAATCCCTGAACCATTACACCAACAACCTGACAACAGCTTTCGCATCCCACAACTACCCTCCCGACCTGGTACAGAAGCAAATAACCAGAGCCACTTCCTCATCCTCTCAAACCCAGAACCTCCCATAGAAGAACCACAAAAGTGCCCCACTTGTGACAGGATACTTTCCGGGACTGGATCAGACTCTGAATGTGGCTCTCCAGCAGGGATACGACTTCCTCAAATCCTGCCCTGAAATGAGATCCATCCTTCATGAAATCCTCCCCACTCCACCAAGAGTGTCTTTCCGCCGTCCACCTAACCTTCGTAACCTGTTAGTTCATCCCAATGAAATCCCCAAACCACCTTCCCTACCCTCTGGCTCCTACCCTTGTAACTGTCCCCAATGTAAAACCTGTCCCATGCACCCTCCCACCACCACCTACTCCAGTCCTGTAACCCGGAAGGTGTACACGATCAAAGGCAGAGCCACGTGTGAAAGCACCCACGTGATTTACCAACTGACCTGCCTACACTGTGACGCATTCTATGTGGGAATGACCAGTAACAAACTGTCCATTCGCATGATTGGACACAGGCAGACAGTGTTTGTTGGTAATGAGGCTCACCCTGTGGCTAAACATGCTTTGGTGCATGGCCAGCACATCTTGGCACAGTGTTACAATGTCGGGGTTATCTGGATACTTCCCACTAACACCAACCTATCCGAACTCTGGAGATGGGAACTTGCTCTTCAATATATCCTCTCTTCCTGTTATCCACCAGGCCTCAACCTCCGCTAATTTCAAGTTGCCGCCACTCATACCTCACCTGTCATTCAACATCTTTGCCTCTGCACTTCGGCCTCGACTGACATCCCTGCCCAAACTCTTTGCCTTTGAATATGCCTGCTTGTGTCTGTATATGTGTGGATGGATATGTGTGTGTGTGCGAGTGTATACCCATCCTTTTTTCCCCCTAAGTCTTTCTGCTCCCGGGATTGGAATGACTCCTTACCCTCTCCCCTAAAACCCACATCCTTTCGTCTTTCCCCCTCCCTCCCTCTTTCCTGACGAAGCAACCGTTGGTTGCGAAAGCTAGAATTTTGTGTGTATGTTTGTGTTTGTTTGTGTGTCTATCGACCTGCCAGCGCTTTCTTTTGGTAAGTCACATCATCTTTGTTTTTAGATATATTTTTCCCATGTGGAATGTTTCCCTCTATTATATTCACAACATTCCATATTGATTTGATTATACTGCCCGAGTTGTTAACTTCATCTCTAATATACATATTCTCTGATTTTCTGACAACTTTTCTCAGTATGTTACAATATTTTTTATAGTGTAAAGTTACTTCTGGTTCTTTACTAACTCTTGCTATCTCATACAATTTCTTTTCCTTTTGAAGATACTTTAAAACTGGTAGAAATCCAAGGTTTCTTTGAAAACTGCTTGGTGTCACACTTAGTAACTTTTTTGGGGGGTTGCATTTATTATTAGCTTGACTTGTTATGTACATCTCTCCAATTAACATTTCTTATACTTTCTCCGAAGTGCTCTATAGAGACTGGTTTTACTAGCCTTCCATTTCTACTTAATGGTTTCTGAAACGAATGTTTTGTAAGTTAATCAATTGTGCATCATGTTCTGACAATTCATTTATCACAGGGAAATCATGAGTTAGTTTTACATTCTCTTGCTGTACAAATACATTATCTATTAGACTGCTACTGTCTTGAGCTACACATGTAAGGAAGTTGATCACTGATTCGAAGTCATACATCATTAATAGCACTTCTAGTTCACTTTTCCTATCAGAATTGCTTGGTAAGTTTACACGGGAATCACCACAGACTAATAACTTCTTCTTTTTGTCTGACAGACAGCACAATAGGGAACCAAATTTTTTTATGAATAGTTCCCATCCTCTAACGGGGACCTGAACACTGTTGTTAATACCAACACTACATTATCAAACTGTAGTTCACATGCACAAACTTCAAAGTGCTGATTGACACAAAATTTGCTTATGTGTACAATTTTGTACTTATACCCTTGTTTTGTGTAAATGGCAACTCCTCCTTTATCCATGCTAGACCTGCAAGTGTAAGATGCTAAATTATACCCATTTATACTGACACTGTCCAACCCCACAATGACATGGTGCTCAGACAGACAAAGTATATCAATCTCACTCTTATTTTTGAGATCATCTAAACACACTAACAGCTCATCTACTTTATTTTTTATTCCCCTGATATTATGATGAAGTAAATTGATACTACCCTTAGCTTTATCCCTATTTAGTGTACATGAAGTTTCTTTTATTCTACTTTTCTTGAATGTTGTCTGTCTGGACTTTGGCTTTAACCTAAAAAACCTGTCTGCCTGGTCCCATTAACCACAGGGATCATCCCTTGTGTGACTGTGGCCCCCCTTACAGTATCTGCTAATAGAGAAGCTAACTTATCTTTCCCCATCCTGTTTAGGTGCATG
This sequence comes from Schistocerca americana, assembly GCF_021461395.2. Taxonomy (NCBI): domain Eukaryota; kingdom Metazoa; phylum Arthropoda; class Insecta; order Orthoptera; family Acrididae; genus Schistocerca; species Schistocerca americana. The sequence goes on along the minus strand of NC_060120.1, from coordinate 544,005,860 downwards.
CCATGTGTAGTGTATCCCCACCAACCAATAGCATCAACTGGAACAACACTACTATCCCAAGAAAGCCTACTCACAAAATTTCAAGAACTGGTTTATGTGATGACTTTAGGAGGAGGAGGAGGAGGAGGAGGAGGAGGAGATTAGTGTTTAACATCCCGTTGACAACGAGGTCATTAGAGACGGAGCGCAAGCTCGGGTGAGGGAAGGATGGGGAAGGAAATCGGCCGTGCCCTTTCAAAGGAACCATCCCGGCATTTGCCTGAAGCGATTTAGGGAAATCACGGAAAACCTAAATCAGGATGGCCAGAGACTGGATTGAACCGTCGTCCTCCCGAATGCGAGTCCAGGGTGCTAACCACTGCGCCACCTCGCTCGGTATGACTTTAGGAATACATTACAACCCCCTGCATATCACTCCCAGATTTTATTTATAGCACATTTAGAGGCATTTAAGCAATCATTCTTCTCATGCTCTACACGTTGAAGGTATAGAAAGAAACCTCAATAACTGGTACAATGGACCATACCCTCTGCCATCGTCTTCACAGTGGTTTGCAGAGAATAAACATAGATGTAGATGTTATGTGGATATGTACTTTTATTGTAGATGTATTGTTAAAATGACTGCCCAATAATATAACATCTGGCTATGCCTGCCAAACTGTTCTAAACACATCACTATTGAAGAATAAAGATAATAATTTGTCACATTTTAATATAATTATTTTATGTACATCATGTTATTTTCATTCAGTCACTGTATAATGTGTATATGAATTTTTATTGTGTATTGCACTGCTGAACTGATTGCAAAGTAGTATGACGACAACTATGTCTGTTGATCTTCTGTAAATATTTCACTACTGAAACGTGAAGATGATAATCATTTAATGGTTTTTATTTATAAAACAGTAATATCTGTTGAGTAGTAAATTGTAATTTAAGTTACATGTAAAAATATGTATTCATAATATTGACATGCTATACATCCATGGCAAACTCATCATTGCATGCAGCCACGGAACCTGGACTACATAACTTACATTATGCTGATTAAAAAATTACACAAACTATTTTTTTTTTAATATTACAACAGATAAGCAGATAAAACATTTGCAGTGGTATACAGGATGTCCCATTTATCTTGACCACCCTAAATAACTGTTTGTCCAGATGCAAATTACAAAATGTTTCAATCAAATGTTCTTTAGCCATCAGGGGGACATCAATCAGCATGATTGCCTTCATTGTAGCTTTGTGTTTTACAAAGATATGGATAGCAGTATGACTTTTTTTAAATGGCACCCAGTATTTTTTATTTGGTAATTCATTTCCTCTCCTAAAGACCTATTCAAAAATGTATCACAGTGTACCATTCACTGAAACACAACGTTATTAATTACGTAACACAACACAGACTTTGAGCCCGGGATCACCAACTCGCCCACTTGCTGGAGTTGTCAGAAAACAAATGAAAACCAAGTAATAACACAAAATTGACTTTGACTCTCTTGTACCATTGCCCAGGAGTAGAACATTCAAAGGTGCTCAAAGTGGTGACCCTGGACACCGATACACTGGTGCACTCGTTGAATGAAAGAATTATTTGCTGCTTCCAGTGTCACTTGCTGAATTGAATTACAAGCAAGTATGATTCATTCCTGCATGTCATCTAGAGTTGTTGGAATATCGTGATACACAATGTCTTTAATGCATCTGCAAAGAAAAAAGTCCAGAGGATTTAAATCAGGAGACCTAGCAGGCCATGTAACTGTTCCTCCTTGACCAATCCATCAGGCAAGATACCTTCGGTTCAGAACACAATGTGAACACAAGGCATTATGTGCTGGACATCCATCGTGTTGGTACCATATAAGCATTCTGGTTCTTAGCGGCACTTCATCCAGAAGAGGAGGAAGAATATGTCTGAGGAAGTTGGCATACACTGTGTCGTTTAGACTACCATTGATGAAATAAGGGCCCACACCAGACATTAACTCTCCATTGACGCTGATGTTCCACCTGTCTAAGCCACCGTGGGTTGTCGCTGGACCAATAACATATGTTCCTTGTATTTGCCTCTCCTTTGTTTGAGAAGGATCATTCATCGGTGACTAGAACATTGGAGAAGAAGTTCACGTTGACGAGGATTTGCTGCTGTGCCCACTGACAGAATTGAACACGATTCTGGAAATCATTCCCATGCATTTCTCAATGTAGGTGGACAGGGTAAGGGTGGAACCGTTGACTTGTGAGAATACGATGTACACTGGTTTTAGGAATGCCAATCTCATGTTCAAGATGTCGTGTGCTCACATGTGGATTCATAGCAATGGAAGAGAGAACAGTGACTTCGGCAGCTTCGACTGCACGAGTGCTTCGACAATTGTGATGTTGTGGATTGAAACTTCCCATTTCCTGAAGTGTCGCAAGAAGACGAGAAAACATCTGTCGGGAAGGTGGGTTCTTGTCAGGATATCGCTCTCTGTATAGTTGCACCGCTTGCGTAGCATTTCACCTACCTTCAACAAGAACAGCAACAACAACATCAACAACAATAAAAGAAATATTATGTTGATACAGTTTGTAGGAAGGACACCCTTTATTGTATGCCTACTCTACACAACAGTATTTAAAAGGACTAAACTACTGTACTACATGTACCCGTACATAAGAAAACAGTATTGCAATTACTATTCTACTAACTTACATTCCCCACAGATGAGTAGCATTTCTACCTTCTCTACATTGGTGTACATTCTGGTCACTCAACTATTCAACTGACAATGGCAGACGGAATGACGTGTGTGTGTTCTACTTATGTTGTCCTCTGTCAATGGCAGCACGTGGATGTGTTCCATTACCCCGAGTACCTGCAATAAGTGCTGGGAGCATCAAAGTCAGTGTTGTGTTAAGTAATTTGTTGTGTTTCAGTGAATGGTACACTTGATACATTTTTGAATAGGTCTTTAGGAGAGGAAATGAATTACCAAATAAAAAATACAGGGTGCCATTTAAAAAAGTCATACCGCTGTTCGTATCTTTGTAAAAAACAAAGCTATCATGAAGGCAATCATGCTGATTAATGTCCCCCAGATGGCTAAAGAACATTTGCTTGAAACATTTTGTAATTTGCATCTGGAGAAATAGTTATTTAGGGTGGCCAAGATAAATGGGACACCCTGTATACAAAAGACGTACATCACAGTGAAATGCTCAGACCTACTTTGCCAAACTCTTTTACAGTATAAAACTGGTAAATCATAAGAGAACTTCCAACTTACATTTGAAAATCTATGGTTTATCCAGATGTGAAAATTACTGAACTAACAGTTTAATAAGTCACAGCTGCAAAACACTAACGCGAATTCTTTACAAATGAATGGAAAAACTGGTAGATGCCGACCTCAGGGAAGATCAGTTTGGATTCCGTAGACATGTTGGAACACGTGAGGCAATACTGACCCTACGAATTATCTTAGAAGAAAGATTAAGGAAAGACAAAACTACGTTTCTAGCATTTGTAGACTTAGAGAAAGCTTTTGACAATGTTGACTGGAATACTCTCTTTCAAATTCTGAAGGTGGCAGCGGTAAAATACAGGGAGCGAAAGGCTATTTACAATTTGTACAGAAACCAGATGGCAGTTATATGCTATTCAATCTGTATATTGAGCAAGTAGTAAAGGAAACAAAAGAAAAGTTCGGAGTAGGTATTAAAATCCAGGGAGAAGAAATAAAAACTTTGAAGTTCGCCGATGACATTGTAATTCTGTCAGAGACAGCAAAGGACTTAGAAGAGCAGTTGAACGGAATGGACAGTTTCTTGAAAGGAGGGTATAAGATGAACATCAACAAAAGCAAAATGAGGATAATGGAATGTAGTCGAATTAAGTAGGGTGATGCTGAGGGAATTACATTAGGAAATGAGACACTTAAAGTAGTAAAGCAGTTTTGCTATTTGGGGAGCAAAATAACTGATGATGGACGAAGTAGAGAGGATATAAAATGTAGACTGGCAATGGCAAGGAAAGCGTTTCTGAAGAAGAGAAATTTGTTAACATCGAGTATTGATTTAAGTGTTAGGAAGTTGTTTCTCAAAGTATTTGTATGGAGTGTAGCCATGTATGGAAGTAAAACGTGGACAATAAATGGTTTAGACAAGAAGAGAATAGAAGCTTTCAAAATGTGGTGCTACAGAAGAATGCTGAAGATTAGATGGGTAGATCACATAACTAATGAGGAGCTATTGAATAGAATTGGGGAGAAGAGGAGTTTGTGGCACAACTTGACTAGAAGAAGGGATCGGTTGGTAGGACATGTTCTGAGGCATAAAGGGATCACCAATTTAGTACTGGAGGGCAGCGTGGAGGGTAAAAATCGTAGATGGAGACCAAGAGATGAATACACTAAGCAGATTCAGAAGGATGTAGGCTGCAGTAGGTACTGGGAGATGAAGAAGCTTGCACAGGATAGAGTAGCATGGAGAGCTGCATCAAACCAGTCTCAGGACTGAAGACCACAACAACAACAACATGGCTTATCCCTAAAGAATTTTTATTTCTGGTGGAAGAAGTCTGAAAAGGTAAACTGTGGGTTTGTGTAGACCTTTCTGTCAAGGTGGTGATGTTCAAGTGCAAATTGCTTTCCTGTCAAGAATCTACTAACCACAAACACCACAAGCAAATAGTGTGTATTGGAATGCCAAAGTCAGAATTTTAAGTTGCTTTAACAATGACTTGCCTGAAGTTCACAAACTGACATCACAGATCATCCTGACAGCCTTTTCTGAGTAAGGAACTTTCTTTGTAGAGATGGTATGAGGACAAGGTTAACTGGCAAGTAAGTTACTGTTTTCAACTAGTGTTTCTGGTTATCTCTGTTACTACTATAGAACCAACTTTGATTCCACAATGAACTGCTGCGCACAGCAACCATAGACAATTCTAATGGAGGGTAGGAACACAGTAATCAGTCATAATCCCACTGGCTTTTTATTATTATTGAGTATCCAGATTTCAGCCATCTCAACACCAAGGAGTTGTGCAACATAAACAAAAGCTGGTAGATGTCTTTCTAAATCTGAAAGATAATGTCTATTCAAATTTCATGCCAGACATATAAGAGTGGCATTAGCAGCATCACTATGAGGATGGAAATCAGGTTTACATATTGTAACAGGTGTGAGAGGTAGTGTTACCTCTGAGATTGGGTGTGGTGAGTTGATGTTAGTCAAGAATGCCTATAAGGCGACATAGGCACCATCATCAACACCTCGCTGAGTTGGAACAAGTTCATCTAATAAGACTATGAAAAGCTGGATGATCCTTCTGCAAAATTGCAGAAAGACTTAGCAGAAATGCAGCCACTGTACACAATTGCTGGCAACGGCGTTCTTGAGAATGTATGGTTGCAAGAAGACGGGCTCGGACAGCCACGTGGCACTATCCAGAAGGAAGACCATTGTGTTCGAGTGTGGCTCTGGCACATCATATTGCAGCAGCAATCTGAGCAGCAGTTAGCATCACAATGACACAATGAACTGTTACAAATTGGTTACTTCAAGGACAGCTCTGAGACAAGACATTCCACTGACCTTGAACCACTGGTATTTGCAACTTCTGTTGTGTCAAGCGAGTGCTCATTGGAGGGCAGGGTGGAGGTCTGTTGTTTTTTTCTGGTGAAAGCTGGTTCTGCTTCAGTAGTAGTGAAGGGCATGTGTTGGTTAGAAGGGGGACAGTTAGGGCCTGCAACCATTCTGCCTGTGTGCTAGACACACTGGACCCACACCTGAACTTATGGTCTGGAGTGTGAATTCGTATAACAGCAAGAGTATTCTCATCGTTATCCCCCACACCCAGACTGCAAATTTGCATGTCACTCTGGTGGTTCAACCTCCTGTGCTAACATTTGTGAACAGCTTTCCATGGGGTATTCTGCAACAGGATAACTCTCACCCACATACTGCTGTTGTAACCCAACATGCTCTCCAGAATGTCGACATGTTCCTTTCGCCAGCTCAATCACTAGATCTGTCTCCAGTCAAGCACATATCGGACATCACTGGACCACAACTCTAGCGTCATCGTCAAACAGCATTAACAACTCCTGTACTGACCAACCAAGTACGACGGCACAGAAGTCCATCCTGTAAGCTGACATGTGGCACCTGTGCAACACAATGCATGCATATTTGCATGCTTGCATTCATTATAATGCTAGTTACAATGGGTATTCATGTACCAGTCTTTCACATTTGCAATGGCTTATTTCGTACTTACATTAACCTGTGGTCTCACTATGTGCATCCCTTAAATGTGTCAACTAGACAGATGATGTCTCAAAATTTCATTACCATATATTACTCATTTCTGGAGTTGTGATTCTTTTTTCTGTCAGTGTAGAAGGAAATTACAGAACGAGAATTCATTTATATGCAACAATCAGTAAAACATCACATTATCCAATAGTAATGATCTAAAACAGTCAACATGCCTTTTAAGTGAGTTACAATCCAACAAACTCACAGCAGTACATGCCACCATATGACTTTACTGGTTTATACGTAAAAGGAAACTGAGGTTGTTTACAAGCACAGCGGCCTCTGTTTGCATCAAGTAGTGTAAGTAATACCCTGTTTATTACAAACTAACTAGCCTAATTCCTTTCCAATACAGTAGTTTAATACCTTTTTTTAATACATAAAATCAGCAAGTATATTGGCATATCACTTTTATATACATCAAGAAATGGCAACTTACATTATGTTTGTTCATATATTAGTAGTGAAGCAATCCACCAAATCTTATGCCAATGATCATTAATAGGCTCATACAACTGTCCTTTACAGAATTGTTACACCAGTGCAGGCTTTCACAATAATAATGATGTGATGAAATGGCCCTCAACTACATACCCTCCGACTCAGAGTTGCAATATTAAAAGTTTTGGCTGGTTTCGTTGTCTAGGGGCTGGGATATGTAGTTGCCACATTACAGGCCAAATATTGCTGAGTCTCCAGTATACAAAAAGAATACACACATGAATTGAATGGTCAAAGGTTTCTATCACTCGGCAATTGTGAATTGTGAATGTAACATATAAATTTATAAATGAAAGATTGCAACTAAATAAAATCCGCAGGTACTATCTTAATGACTTTAAATGATGAGTACGATAGTAGAAGTACTTTTGAGAATGTGGTATATTTCTACCAAACACTTACTGGTGTCGATGGTCCAGCAATTAAATAAAATATAAGTTAAATAACAGGGAAACAATAGATTCCTACTTCACATAATAGTTACAAACAACAACATAGCCTGCGAGATATTCACTTCCAAATGCATACTACGTCTTCACTGTAGAAACCACAGAAATCTCACAAGTTCACAAGTCGGCATTCCGAAGTATTTCTATCTCTCACAACCACGCACAAACCGCTCCACTCTTCGAGTCCTTCTGCCGACTCCGCGTCCGTCGCGCCATCCTGTCCAGCCCTCGCTGTGTCCTGTGCTCCAAACTCTTCTCCCGCTTCCATCCAGTCTCCCCATTTACGAGCGCAGTGATTGGCTAGAGCGCTTGCGCCATGTCTTCAAGCCAAAGCACCCACACAACCATAATGAAGCACATACGAAATACTGCATTTACATTTAAATAACTTGAAATTAAATAAATATTTCTACGGCTGGACCATAAACACGCTCTAACATACATTATTAAATTATACAAACAAATTAAATACACATATATCAAAAGAAACGAAGCAAAAGGTAGGCCAGGAGCCTAATTTCTCCGTGCTTTCTAACACACAGTAAATATTTAACCAATTTCTTCATGAATATACTTACAAGCATGCTGCTACCGTTTTTTCGTGTAACTGTGGAGTACTTATGGCCTGACAAGATCAGTAGTAATCGTCCACTTTGACCTCCAATAACTCATGTACTATTTAAGTTACATGCCTGTAATTCATACCAATTTAGGTTTACACTCATAGCTTTCTAAAGACATGTAGATCGACGAAATTGGATGAACCATTTAGATTTTGGGAATTCGTTGCTGGGTGTTACTTGCATAATTTTTCATCAGATACTAAACTTTAAACTAATAAATATATTGAAAATCTGATTACATCACCAGAATCTTCGTGCAAATAATGGTAATGTACATGTTTCTTTTTGAGGTATCATGATTCATCTGGCTACTATTAATTTCTATACAAACTGTGAAATGTCTGCCATTAAGGTTTCACGAAGTCCGCCATCTTAATTCAGAATGCTTCCAGGCCACTGCAACTCGCCCATTACCTCACACCAGACTGTCATAAAATATAATAACATACCAATCAAAAAATCATCAAAAACATACATTCTAGTGTAGTTGCTCAAACATTAGTGGTTAAGTAATGCTCTAAATAATTAATATAAAAGAAATATAAAAGTTCATATAAATTATTTCCATGAAGATCTGTTAACATCACTGCTAAATATTGAAGATCAACATGACAAGGCTAAAGTAACCGGGTACAATTAATGAAAACATACTAACATCATATACTGATGTAAACTTCTTATGTAATGTATGGTGTAGCTCCAATTGCTGTGCGCTGTTTGCAAATAATGGTATAACTAGTTGCCTTATACCTAGTTTCTAAGGCTATTAATTGAACAGTGGTTTATTTGTTTGATGGTAAAACTGATATACCAATTGATAATAACAATAAAATGGAAGACAAATTGATGCATTGATAATAATAAGTTATGTTTTCAGATACTATCCTGCCTAGTGTTGTCATATTAAAGATAGGCTAAAATTTCATATTAGTTTCCCCCTGGATCGTGACATCTCTTGTTCCAAAGCAGGAGATCACTGAAGAGCTCCCAAAACCAGCTGTTCTTCACAAACACATGCTCACTGAACAGGTGAACCTCAGATAGCAGTATATGTCTATCTCCTCCAAGAGGTACGTGAATACTGATGAAACCTGGATATGCAAAAATGATGAAAAGCCAATGGCATTGTGACTATCTTCTGGGTTCCTATCCTTCCTTATACTACCGTAGAAGGCAACACGCCAGCCAAAAGAAACAGAGAGGCAGTCATGACTACACTAGAGCCAAACAGCAGGTGCAAAGTTACTGACTATCCAACTCTAAATGTGTAATTCCACATTGTCGAAGAAAGTTGTGAGGAAACAAGGGAAGTGCTCATTTGATGGAAGAGAGTGAATGGATATTCACACTGCAAAGGGCCTACCTTAATGCTTTTAACTAAATAAATCCCCATGACAAGATTAAGCACCAGGTGCAGTTGGATGATGCGCACCTTTATTCAGAATATTGGTTTGATATTTTTGTGGGATTGAGCCATACAGTCTGCTTACATTCCCAGCAGTCAAACTTGCTGCAAAAATAGTATTATCCTGTGATCCATAGGTCAAATTTATCTAGACATCAGGAAGTAATGCAAATTTAAATAACTACAAGTTGCAATTAAATAAATATTAAGAAAATAGTAAAAAGACTCTATTCTTCTGAATAATTGATGTAGCCAACACCAACATAATTGTATTGTAATGAACTCCAAAATAGTTGTATTGTAATGAACTTACGATATATTCAATCAGTTAAAGGACGTATAATTAAAGTGGTGGTCCTACAAATATTGCATAATCATGAAACAAAACTACAAAAATTATCAAATGCAGTAAAGCTTGTGTGATTGCATATTTAAAGTGGTAGCAGACTCCCTTACTACTAACCAAACAACAATGGTTGAAAAAAAAACAGAATCCCACTTCATTAAACTAAACACAAAATATTTGCCACCTCTTAAATAAATAAAGTTCACTACAGTGATCAACAAATCAGAAATCTTGTAATCATGTGTAGATTCCTGCAGTCTATTCAATAATAATTCCAGAGTTGCAACAAACGCAGTCAAAGTTAAACACTGCAGATCACCTAGCCTTATAAGATGTTAAACCTGCAAATGGCTTACATACTTAAGTTGCATTTGACACAACAATTTTCCACATGTCAACAGATGTTAACGTATCATAGCAGCTGCTTGCTGCCCAAAGTCAGTCACTTCACAGATCCTAAAATCATAGTATCAGCTCACCAAGATACAAGTTATCTCTAAGACTCATATGCAAGGAATGACTGTCCAACACAGAATAAGTGTTCAACTGCTCACTTGTGCTTATAAGTCTTCGGCTTCCCACCAAACTTCACAACAAATATAAAATAAAGGAAATGGACCATCACTTCAGATATATTATTATCAGTGGATCAATTTATCTTCCATTTTATTGTTACTATCAGTTGTGATATCAGTTTTACCATCAAACAAATAAAACACGGTTCAATTAATAGCCTTAGGAACTAGGTATAAGGCAACTGGTTATACCGTTCTTTGCAAACAGTGCACATCAATTGGAACTACGCCATATGTTATGTAAGAAGTTTACGTCAGTAGACAATGTTAGTATATTTTCATTAATTGCACCCAGTTAAATTAGCCATGTCACATTGATCTTCAGTATTTAGCAGTGATGTTAACAGATCTTCATGAAAACAATGTATATGAACCTTTATATGTCTTTTATATTAATTATATAGAGAATCACATAACCACTAATGTATGAGCAACTACACCAGAATTTATGCTTCTGATGATTTTTTAATTGGTAGTTATTACATTTTATAAGACAGTCTTAAAATTCTTTTTATTTTTTTATTCTGGTGTAACAGTTCTGTAAAGGACAGTTGTATGAACCTATTAATGATCATTAGCATAAGATTTGGTGGATTGCTTTGCCACTAATGTATGTACAAACATATGGTGTCAGCATTTCTTGATGTGTATAAAAGTGATACACAAATATACTTGCTGATTTTATTGATTAAAAAATGGTTTTAAACTACTAAACTGGAAAGGAACTAGGCTAGTTAGTTTATAATAACAGGGTGTTACTTACACTACTTGATGCAAACTGAGGCTGCTGTGCTTGTAAACAAAAACCTCAGTTTCCTTCTACCTATACAGTCAGATCATGACCTGCACTGCTGTGAGTTTGTTGGATTATAACTCACTTAAAAGCTTGACTGTTGTGGATCATTGCTATTGGATAATGTGGTGTTTCACTGATTGTTTTATATAAATGAATTCTCATTCTGTAATTTCCTTCTACACTGACAGAAAAAAAATCACAACAAAAATTATTCATAAAAAGTGAAGAAATTTCAAGACAACATTTGTCTAGGCAGCACATTTAAGTGATACACATTGTGAGAGCACAGGTTAATGCAAGCATGAAATAAGCCACTGCAAATATGAGGGTCACTCCAAAAGAAATCCACACTATTTTTTTTTTTTAAATCCATCTTTTATTCTACATGTTTGAAATTCTTACAGTGTATAGATACATCCTTTAGGAACAATATTTTCATTTCTCCATATAATTTCCATCCCTCTCAACTGCCTTATGCCATCTTGGAACCAGTGCTTGTATACCCACACGGCAAAATTCTGGACCAACCTGTTGGAGGCACTATTTGGCAATGTGCACAAGGGAGTCATCGTCTTCAAACCTTGTTCTATGAAGAGAGTCTTTCAGTTTCCCAAAGAGATGATAGTCACATGGAACCAGGTCAGGACTGTAAGGCGGGTTTTCAGTGTTGTCCATCCGAGGTTTGTAATCGCTTCCATGGTTTTTTGACTGACATGTGGCCATGCATTGTTGTGCTTTTGCCGATGTGGTCAAACACAACTCAGTCGAGCTTGAAGTTTCTTCAGTGTCGACACATATGCATCAGAATTTATGGTGGTTCCACTTGGCATGATGTCCACAAGCAAGAGTCCTTCGGAATTGATAAACACCGTAGCCATAGTAGCCATAACATTTCCAGCAGAAGGTGTGATTTTGAATTTTTTTTTCTTGCGTGAATTTGCACTATGCCACTCCATTGATTGCCTCTTCGTCTCTGGTGAAAAATGATGGAGCCATGTTTCATCACCTGTCACAATTCTTCCAAGAAATTCATCTCCACCATTCTCGTACTGTTCCAAAAGTTCGCTGCATACCGTTTTTCTTGTTTCTTTGTGAGCCACTGTCTAACATCCTGGGAACCCACCTGGCACAAACCTTTTTAACGTCAACACTTTCAGTATTCTGCAAACACTTCCTTCCCCTATCTCAACGTAGCGTGACAATTTGTTCACTGTGATGCGTCTGTCAGCAGTCACCAATTCGTTAACTCTCTGCACATTGTCTGGAGTATGTGCAGTATGGGGCCTGCCGCTGCAAGGACAATCCTCAATATTGCCATGCCTGCTTTCATCACGTAACCTGCTTGCCCACCGACTAACTGTACTGCGATCACTGCGATCGACAGCAGCATCTCCATACACCTTTTTCAAACTCTTGTGGATGTTTCCCTCTGTCTCATTTTCGCAGCACAGGAATTCTATGACAGCACATTGCTTCTGACGAATGTCAAATGTAACAGCCATCTTAAAGACATGCTGTGACAGTGCCACTCATGGGAACAGGTTGAACTAAGTTTGAAAACAAGCGGGAAGGATGTATCTACTGTAAAACTTTCACACATGCAGAAAGAAAACTGTATTTTTACAAAAATAGTGTGCATTTCTCTTGGAGTGACCCTAATATGAATTGCTGGTACACGAATAACAGGTGTAATCAGAATTATCTTGAATGCAAGCATGCAAACCAGGATGGCTCCTTCCTATGCCAACCTTTTCATGCATCGTTTGGATGGAGCTTTCCTGTGATCCACAAGTCTTCACCTCCTGGTTTGGATTAGATACATTGATGGCATCTTTATCATATGGACTCTTGGTGATACTGAGCTGTTGAAATACCTGGAATATTTGAATATCTTCTCCCAATTAAATTTCACTTGGTTCTTTTCCAAATCCAATGCCACTTTCCTTGATGTTGATCTTGTCCTCACCTAAGGCCAGCTACATACTTCCGTCCACATTAAACCTACCGACAAACAACAGTATTTTAGATTTTGACAGCTGCCATCCTTTCCATGTCAAATTTTCCCTCCCATACAGCCTTGGCATTTGAGGCAAACGTATTTGTTTGGATGCAGACTCTTTACAGCAATACACAATCATTCTCACCTCAGCCTTCAATGCATGTAATTACCCCACCAGCCTAGCTCAAAAGCAGACTTCCGGGCCATCACATCCAATCCTGGTACTGCTAATCCCTCCATAAAACAACTGTGGAGCACACAACTGGTCATTCAGAATTATTCTGGTCTGAAATGTATTAATCAGCTACTTCGACAAGGCTAATACTTCTTAAAATCATGCCCTGAAATGAGATCCATTCTGTCTGAAATCTTGCCCACCACACGTAGAATAACTTTTCATCACCCTCCCAATCTCTGCAGTATTCTTGTCAGACCCTATGCTCCTTCTGCACCCATTTCCCTCATACCCCCGTGACTGTCCCCACTGCAGCACTTGCCCTATGCACCTATTATCAATTAGGATGAATGGGTATAGGCAAAGGGTGTATACTGGCAACACACAATATCCTGTTGCAGAGCAGGCTCTAAAACATAACAATCGTGATTCGGTACCTTTTTTCACCACATGCACCATCTGGATTCTTCCCCCAGACACCAGTTTCTCAGAACTCCGCAGGGGAAAACTAGTGCCTTGGTTCTCGCCACTCGCTTGGCCTTAATTTACATTACTTTCTTCCGTCTCAGCATTTCTTCACAGTAACTACTCTTTTCTTCATTCCTTTTTTGTTTTCTACATCTTTCATTGTCTTGCCCGTCTATTTTCCACCACCACCCTCGACCTCTGTTACGTACAATGCACTCAGCTTTTCACTCTTATAAACTCATGCATGATGTTTAAGCAAATCTTCTCTGATGCAGTGTCTAACAATTAGTCTTTCCTTCTCATCCCATGCAGTATGTTTCCCCTGACCTGCAGTTCGTGGTGACTTCCCCTAAATCTAACGCTTTTCCTAGACCTCCTCAGTCCTTTTCCTTCACCTCTCTTCCTTCCCCTTCAATACTTCTGCCTAAGGAAGGAGCTACTGACTCAGAAAGCTTGCCTAATTACAACTCTCTTTTATGTGTGTGTTCTGCTGCCACTTGGTGAGTACATTTTTTATCTATCCAATTAAATTATTAAATCACATAATACGTTACGAATATGATATAGTTACAAAGGCTAAGGAATAAGCAGTGCCATGCTGCATACATGTTTTTTGAAGTGTGGAGAATATGATGATCTGGTACAGTTACATAATTAAAAATATATAAAACACCATACTTATACAGCTGCCATCTTTAATGACAGCACCTACCTCCACATGTTAGTACTCCAGCCAATGCTCACCTCAACCCTCCCATGCTAAGGAAAAACCACCAAATTCCTGTCACTGGTCACCTGCTTGCAGCAGCCCTGTGGCTACCAAAGATGGTCCATCCAGTATTTCCAGTCCAAGCTGCCGGAGATGCCAGTCATGTGGGTGTGAGGCTTGCATGCCTGTGTGAATGAATGTGTATTTGTGTTTTCTTTGCTGAAGAAGGCTTTGGCTGAGAGCTAAATGCGTAACAGTCTTTTCTTTGTGCCTGTCTGCAAGTCACCATGTCTTCCTTATGGTGCGTAACAATCTACCCCATTCCTTACATTGTTGATACCTCAACCAGAATAGCTTAATTCAATAAATAAAATGTGGCTTTTCGTGGTGATAGCTACAATCTTCCACTATGATTTAATAATCTGTCTATCCAGATCGCATGAAGCAGTCAACTGTTTGCTTGTAAGAGTATTCATTTACTGTCACAACCTAATTTTAAAGTCTTAGTCAATAGACTTGGTCTGCCATATTGCAACAGATGCCATCTTTAGTGCCAGCACCTTCCACCACTTGCTGGTTCTCAAGCCAATGCTCATCTCACCTCACCCCTTCCATGCTTGGGAAAAATTGCTGACTTCCTGTGCTGGTCGCTTGCTTGTTGGTGGCACTGTGGTTACCAAAGATTGCCCAGCTACTTGCCCTTGTCCTGTCTCCTCAGCTGAGCCAGTAATTACAACTCCATGATTCCAATAACTTTATGCAGTTGATAGGTCACCAACATGTGTGTTACACATCTCCACTTCATGTGGCACTTATTTTGCTAACAGCTACATTATGTAGTACCAAAATTCACTTTGTTAAACATAATATATATTGTACACACTATTTGTGTCAGGCTAATGGTATAAACAACTTTGTAGTGGGATATGAAGCAGCATGAACAAATATGATATGCCATGAACATAAATTTAATTAATGTAAGGATATAATAAATATTACAGAAAAATATTGGAAGCCAGAGTAAAAACATAAGCAATCAAATATTAAGATAAATATAATAAACATACATTAAAATTTCTGTCTTTTACACTGTTGCACTCATTTTTTAAAACTGTAATTAATTTAGAAATTGGGCTGTAATAATATTTATCAGTAATCTGAATTGCCCTTAGTTATTCAGTGTGTTGTATTATTTAACATTTTAACTTGTTATTTTACTGCACTTTCACATGGCTGCAACTACACGATAGAAATATTCTAGCATCAATTTCAAATAATGTACATTCTGCAGATGCCTCTGCCATTTTGCATGGCTCCAACAGCCACATACTGTGCCCATCTATATTTGTCAATTTGCAGCCACTGTCAGGATGTGAGTCAACCATCAAAACATGACTATGGTATAGTTGCCAGCGATACAATGCCATTACAAATCCCCATAGATCAGGCTCTGAGTGCATTCCCCAGTGGAATCGATACAATTTCAAGACAAAATACAGGTCGACAGAAGCGTCTGATCCCACCCGTTGGCTTTGACCCGTGACATAAGGGTGTTGTGGTGTGTGACGTTATAACGGCGCGGAGTTCGGTTTGTGAGTGTGGCGTGTTTGTAGATGTCATCGTGTTGTGGTTTGTTGTGCCCTCTGGTGGTATGTTTAGGGCTTTTGTTTGTGTGGTGTAATGGGCTCAGTTTGGTCTTGCTCATTATACAGAATTGTTCGATTGTTGGCTGTGTCTGTAGTGGAATTTGTTACAGTGAGTTAACGATTTAGTGGTTTTGTTTGAAGGTTAATTTAGTGTTGTTCGCTGTAGGTTGTGTGGTAATTTTAGTAAATTAATCGGTTGTTGTTTTTGTTCAGAATGGATATGAAGGATAAAATTAATAGCGCACGTCTGTGGGAAATGATGGGAAACACCGCTTTGGAGCTGCTAAAGTTTTAACAACTGTTTAGTTTAATTGCCGAGATCATGAAATACTCCATTTGTGGGCAGTTGGCTAAAGTTTTGGTGTCTCGGACCAGGGACCGTTATATGTGGCGCTGTTGAAAGGATGACATTTGGCGTTCCGTACGGCGCGATTTCTGGTTCAAGAAGTCTAGGTCGGGCATGCGAGACACTGTACTGGTGACTTATTATTTTTGTTATAGATCCCCACACAGTTTTTGTGCGCATGAGACTGGTGTGAGTGAGAGGAGTGTGCTTGATTGGTTTTCTTTTTGCCATGAAGTGCGTTCTGAGTTTATTAAGCACAGGGGTTGTTGGGGGGCATGGGGTTGTTGTGGAGGTGGACGAGTCACAGTTTGGGAAAAGGAAGTATGGGAGGGGTAAGTCTGTGGTTGGTGTCGGTGTGGGGGGCTGTTGTTCCGGGAGGTGGGTGTTCTGAATGTGTTTTTAGGGTTGTGGAAGGGAGGTCTGAGGCGGAATTAGTGGGGTTAATTGAGGAGTACATAGAACCGGGGTCCACAGTAGTTTCAGATGCATTTTCTTCATATAGGGGGTTGGGTGAGAGGGGATTCAATCATTTAGTCATTAACCATAGCTTAGAGTTCAAAAATTATGAGATGGGGGCTTGCACAAATACAATAGAGGAGATGTGGGGGGCTGTTAAGTCAATTCTTGGGAGGGGGAAGAGGCGCTCTTCCAACCTTCAGTCTCATTTAGATGAGTGCTGTCGGCGGGATGTGTCCTTTTTTTTTTTAAAAAAAAAAAAAAAAAAAAAAAGGGTTTCTGGTAAAATGTATAGGTCGAAAGTGGTTAGATAGGGTGGATGGGTGGGTGGCTGCGGCTCAGGGTGGGGTCGGTGGTTTACTTCGTGTTAGCGTGTTTGTGAGGCTGGGGGGGGGGGGGGCGGGGGGAGTGTGTTGGTTTGTGTTTTAATTGTGGGGATCTATTTTGTTGAAGTTTTTGCTGAGATTTTTTTTATGATGCATTTGGTTTTTGTTTATGGGTATTCCTGTAACCCGGAAGGTGTACATGATCAAAGGCAGAGCCACGTGTGAAAGCACCCACGGGATTTACCAACTGACCTGCCTACACTGTGACGCATTCTATGTGGGAATGACCAGCAACAAACTGTCCATTCGCATGAATGGACACAGGCAGACAGTGTTTGTTGGTAATGAGGATCATCCTGTGGCTAAACATGCCTTGGTGCACGGCCAGCACATCTTGGCACAGTGTTACACCGTCCGGGTTATCTGGATACTTCCCACTAACACCAACCTATCCGAACTCCGGAGATGGGAACTTGCCCTTCAATATATCCTCTCTTCCCGTTATCCACCAGGCCTCAATCTCCGCTAATTTCAAGTTGCCGCCACTCATACCTCACCTGTCATTCAACAACATCTTTGCCTCTGCGCTTCCACCTCGACTGACATCTCTGCCTTAACTCTTTGCCTTTGAATATGTCTGCTTGTGTCTGTATATGTGTTGATGGATATGTGTGTGTGTGTGTGCGAGTGTATACCCGTCCTTTTTTCCCCCTAAGGTGAGTCTTTCCGCTCCCGGGATTGGAATGACTCCTTACCCTCTCCCTTAAAACCCACATCCTTTCGTCTTTCCCTCTCCTTCCCTCTTCCCTGACGAAGCAACCATTGGTTGCGAAAGCTTGAATTTTGTGTGTATGTTTGTGTTTGTTTGTGTGTCTATCAACCTACCAGCGCTTTCTTTTGGTAAGTCACATCATCTTTGTTTTTAGATATATTTTTCCCATGTGGAATGTTTCCCTCTATTATATTCATAATAGCTAAATATATATAGTAATTGGAAATATGTCTTCCTCTCCTTTTCCCCCTTTCTTTCTCTCTGTCTGCCTGCTCCTCCTGCTCTCTTGGTCCACCTTCTTCTGCTCCCCCTCTCTCCATCCATCACTTCTTCCCCCCTCTCTTTCCACATCTCCTCCTCCCCCTACCTCTCTCCATCTCCCCCTCACCTCTCTCTCCATCCATCTCCTACTTCCACCTCTCTAAGTTCATTTCTTCTGTCCCCCAAAATAATATATAGCCTATGTCCGTCCGAATGCTCATTAGAATATCGTGTAAAAATGTGTAGTACGTCAGTCAAGACTTTTCAGAGATTTTTGCTATATCTTTTCCCTATTATATATTATTTATATTTATATATTTAAAAAATATATCTATTTCTGTCTAAATGTCTTTTAGTACATCATATAAAAATATGAATTAAATCAGACAAGAAGTATTTTAGAGTTTTGCTAATACTGTTTCTCTTTTACATATTATATAATTTATGTATTTATATACAATATATGATAAAAAATATAGCTTATGTCTGTTCAAACATTCATTAGAATATCATGTAAATATCTTAAGTAAATTGGTTACAAACTTTTAAATATTTTTGCTAACAACATTTTCCTGTTGTTAAGAGCATCGAATGAAAATCTGCACTAAATCGGAGAGGAACTCTCAGAGATTTTTGACAATAACATTGAACAGCGACCTTTTTTATATAGAAATGGAGCTTTATTATGTTTATACACTTTATAAATGGTAAACATTAATAAAACCGACAAACTGCATGAGTGGATTCCTGACAGTAAATGGAGGAAAACAGGTCCCTTGAACATGTGTCTGGAAATGCATCATTGCCACGGTAGATGGTGCCAATGAATGAAAATACTGCTGACCACATTCCATGTATTCCTTCTGTGTTTCAGTCAGTGTGGCTGACACAACATACTATAAGCAGCAGAATGGCACAGTATTCTTGTCAGGAACAAGTGAGATGGTGTTTCTGTACAGCCACACAGACGTAAATGGTCAAGAGGCAGCATGGCTATAATACAACAAACACCCTCACAGACACCAACCACATCACACAACATTTCAAGCCCTTTTTGGGCATCTGTGTGATCATGGGTCCTTTCAAACAGACAAACATGTAGAGAGACAGTGGATTGTGCGTACACCAGATTTGGAGGACCAGGTTCTACAGCGTATTGAGACGAACCATAGTGAAAGCTCCAGGCAACTGGACCGCCAACACTGTGTAAGTCAAAGTACAATTATGTGTATCCCGCATGACAACTGCTACTATCCCTATCATCTGCAACCCCATGGAGGCCACTTTGAACATCCGTTGTGATGTGGATGCGATGCAGCTCTGCACTATGTTCTGGAATGATTTGTTGTCATTGCACACACACTGTCTCTTTATAGACACTTGTTCATAGAACCTTTTTTTCCTCCATTTCCAGCCCCTGCAGTTTGAGGTTTTATTCATGTACATCTTGTACATTAAAAAGATGTTGCCTACATCTATCTGAATTTTTATTAGAGTATCAACTGAAAATTTGAAGTAAATCAGTCAAGAACTTTACGAGATTTTTGCTAGCAATGTTTATTCTTTATACAGCAAACAAATTTATATATCACATACATTAAAATCTGTAGCATATGTCCATCCAAACATTTATTAGCGTATCACGTTAAAATATGAAGCAAAATGGTCAAGAATGTTTTGCAAGTTTTGGTAACAATGTTAAACAACGACTTGTCTTTATATAGTAGTATACATTCCCATTTCCCTGTAATTAAAATTTTGTGGTCTGAATTATGAGGCCTGTTCCAGTTTCTCAATGAAATTTGAAATTGTCTGTTGAATCGGTTGACTATGCACTAGGTCTCACTATAGGAAATCCAGCAACTCTCTTGTAAACACTGCAATTTCCATTAACATTCCCAGCAACTGGTTTATGTACATTAATTTTGCCTTTCAAGACACACAAAACTCTGCATTAAAACACTGTCTTTCCTGTAATTCAGCCCATTTGATAATTCAATCTGAAGTCACATTTGCTTTGCTTCAGTCCAAATTTTGTTCAGAAAATATTTCTCGAATGCATCATAACTGATGAACAAATTACTCTTCAAATTTGTCATATAAGTTCAAGATCATGCATCAAGCTCCCAATCTCTCTTTGTGATTTTATTTTTTTTCTTCATCAACATTTCTAACATGAAACCATCTCTACAAGCTGTGAGAAAACTTACAAGATGATAGTTTCCATTCTTTGCAGAATATTTTGATTTTCTGTCCCAACACATGCTACCTTAATCACAGTAGTGGCCTGACTTGCTGATAAAGAATTTAGCTCAGCACTTTATCTTTTAACCTGCTGCTCGTACTGTGAAGCTTCTTCACTAATTCCCACTTCAAAACATTGTTTAGTTTTTAAAACCTCTTTCTGACACTTTACCAATTTTCACAGAAAAATTGCAGAACACCTCGTCAGTCTCCTCTTCGAGTGTTGTCTGCCTCAGCACATAGTCAGATCACATCGCCACTCAACTCATCCTACATCTTTTCAATCTTTTCACGCAATGTTTTTTGAACTCTAACAACTTTGTCATTGACAATGCCAATGTCTCCCAGAATTCTTTCCATTTCTACTCTTATATTTCCCAATTTCATTTCGATTATTCCTCAATCTCAATTTTAACTTCCCCAACCTCAGATTTTACGTTTTCAATGTTGGATTCTAAACTTTCAATTTCTGAATTTAATTTACCAATATTAGTATTCAATTTGGAAGTCCCCTTTCTATCTTAGAATTCAAATTTTTAAAAGCATGCCTTAACCCTGCCATCGAATCTTCCGCAATTACATTTCCCATATCTAATTTTGGGATATCGGGCCTGCTAACATTAAATGACCCACATAAGCTCAGTGAATTTTTAATAACTCAAAACTCCATTTCTGATGATAATCCTCCAAATTCACACATATTTCCACTTTTGATATCAATACATAACTTATCAGTTATTTTGCTGCCTTTGCTCTTCTGCTGTCACAGAAGTTAAAACCGCAGCCAATGCTAATGCTGAAGCCACTGCTGGTGTTGCAAACTTAAGGCCCCTGTGCTGCTGCCATTGGCCCCAGTGCTGTAGACAATGTCTGCAGCATAACTGGAGTCTCTGTGGTCTTGAAATTTTTATAAGTCTCAACAAATGTTATAGTGTTCTTGATTCCACCTGCTGTCCAAAATCAATCACTTCAAAAATCCTAAAACCATGATATCAAGTCACCAACATGCACTTTATACCTAAGACCCATATGCAAAGAATGACCGACCGACACAGAATGACCGTTCGACCATTCACTTGTGGTTATATGCCTTTGGTTTCCCACCAAAATTCACAATGAACATACAATAAAGAAAATGGATCACCATTTACAATACATAAATGTAATAAGTACAACATAAATGTCAACTGTGAGTTCTTTCTCCCACAGTCTCCCTCAACATACGGATTATTCAATATGTAATAGTTTCATTGCATAATTTAAACATTATATAACTTATAGCTGCTTCAATAACACAAAGCATAGAGGTGCACACCAGTCTACGCCCCTCCACACACACTGCAACATTACTGTATCTGCAATAGTTTATTTATTCACCATCACCCATCATAATAAAAGTACTGTCATGCAAGCCCAGTCACAGGCAAGAGCTAATAAGTTATACATATGATACTTAGTTACAAAGGGTAAGGTATAAGGAATGCCATGCTGCATTTGTGTTCTGTGTAAGTGTGGAAAATAAGATGGCCTGGCACATAAACATCATGAAAAAGATATAAGACACATAATAATTCTATAAATAAAATATACATAGATGTGTTTCTTTTAGTGGTGATAACTACTGTCCTCCACTATCATTTAATAATTTGTTTGTCCAGATCATATGAAGCATTCAACTATTAAAATTTTTAATTATGTTTATAAGAGCATTCATTTACTGCTACAACTTAACTTCAGTAGTTTTTGGGATATAAGTAATATTAAAGTCTCAATACACGCACCTCAGTGCTATGATTATTCTGATGTGATTTGTTTTTCTGCACGCCAAAACTTTAGCATATTTCTTTTAAAATTTTGGATTATTTCTTAATAACCTTGGCTTGCCACATTGCAACAGCTGGCATCTTCGGTGTTGGCACCTTCCTCCACACCCTCGTACTCAAGCCAACACTCATCTCATCCCTTCCATGTTGGGAAAAAACATCAATTTGCTGTCACTGGTCACCTGCTCACTGGGAGCAATGTGCACACCATAGCTGGCCCAGTTGCCTGTTCTCGCACCAGCTCCTCAGCTGAACCAATACTGACAACTGCATGACTCCAATAGCTTTAGACAGCTGAAGTTCACCACCATATCCATTATTTTACAATGATATGTGCTGTCATATAATTTATGTGATACATAGAGAATCATTTTCTTTGAGAATACTGTTGTATTTGTAATCATGTAACAAATTATGTTTAGTTAGGATGATGTGGCTTGGTGGCTTAGTGGGCAAGTGCAATGGCCTGGGTTTGAATCCTTAGCTGCTGCTAGGATTTCTTCTGTAACTTAAAGCTCCTCCCACCTCCAATAATGATTTGCCAAGAAGACAGGTTTTTTATTTAATTAATTTTCTTAAGTCTAAATGAAACTCAGACTTGTACTTGTTTTTTTTTTTTTAAAAAAAAATTGCAGATAATCAACATTTCTCTTGTTTTCTGAGTGGAAATATTATTTTTGAATTGTTGCGTTTAATCTGAGTAAAATGTTTCCTTTTAATACAGGGTGTTTCTGTAAGAGTGTGCAAAAATGTAACAGAACATAGAGAATGCTCCACTGAACAATTTCAAGTAGGAAAACTGGGTTTGGAAAAGCCAGCTTAAGGAGATATGGAAGTAACCTTGCCTACCACTTTGTCTAATATTACTGTTTCCAGCTTATCTACAACTAACATGTGTACAAGTTTACACATACTGTGAATGATGAGCCTGATTCAGGAAGTCCTGATGAAGGTTTTGTTTACTTTATGTGTCCATAAGGTGGTTCTGTTGTATCATATTTATATTGTCCCATGACAGAATGTGCTATGAATCAATGACAGGCCCATTCATTACCCAGTGCTATTCAGAGACGCATAGTATAATATGACGGAGCAGCACCAGTACAGTTTTGCAGAACTCACTGACATGCATCTTGTGTACGGGTAAGTACGTTGCAATGCTCTCATTGCTGAAAGGCTGTACAGGTAACAATTTCTTAGGAGTCACCTCCTAAAGTCACTTGTGTATGAGACCCCAGCGAATACGGAGATGAGATTAGTGTGCAGAATTGCAGCTGCCTGTGATGTGATTCGATACATATCATGGATATTTGTCAGGGTGCATCACAATCTTGTTTGCTGATGTCATGCTTGCACTGAGGTTGACGGCCATCAGTTTCAGCAGACTTTGTAAAATACAGCACAAATGGCATGTTCATTGCGTCAATGATGGTATTTGCAGTTAACTGTAACTAATGTAAATACAGGGCGATGATTACTGAACTACATGAAATAAAATTGTCATAACTTCTGGACGGTTTGCCTTAGAACATTTAAACTGCAAAACTGGCTGCAGGGCATGATAGGAATCAGCATGCGCATGCATGGTTTGATTTAGCAATGAAGCCCACTTTCATTTGGATGGATTTGTCAATAAGAACACTTGGCGCAGTTGGAGGACTGAGAAACCACATTTCATGACTGAGAAGTCTCTTCACCCTCAACAGATGGCTGTGTGATGTGCAATGTCCAATCGCGAAATAATTAGCGCAATATTCCTTGATGACATGGTGACTACTGAACGGTAGGTTTTGGAAGATGATTTCATCTCCATTATCCAAAGTGATTCTGATTTTGATAAGATGTGGTTCATGCAAGATGGAGCTCACCCCATTGAAGCAGGAGGGTGTTTGATGTCCTGGAGGAGCACCTTGGGGACCGCATTCCGACTCTGGGGTACCCGTAGGCCACTGGAATGAGCCTCAATTGGCTGCCATAGTCTCCAGATCTGAACACATACGACTCCTTCTCATGGGGCTATATTAAAGACAAAGTGTACAGAAATAACCCCAAAACCATTGCTTAGTTGACAACAACCATTCAGGAGGTCATCGACAGCATCGATGTTCTGACACTTCAGCGGGTCATGCAGAATTTTGCTATTCTCTGTGCCACATCATCATCAATGATGGCAGACATATCAAATGTATCATAACCTAAATCCAAATATCTGTAGTGACATTTACATGTTGAATGAAGTAAGTGCATGTCACAGCTAGTAATTAATTTACATTTGTTTTTCATATAGTTCAATAACTATCACCCTGTAAAAAAGTACACAGTAATGTGATTTTATTCCTATTATTTCCTCAAGCTGGCTTTTCCGACCCCAGGTTCCCAACCTCAAATTGTTCAGTGGAGCATCCTCTATGTCGTGTTAAATTTTTGCATGTTCTTTTGGAAACACACTGTATAACTGTCCAGCACCAACCATTCTTTTCCTTGCTACATGGAACAATGTGTCTTTGTTTGGCTTTTTTTTACACATTAAAGCTAAAGATATTACTGTTACCTGGAAATCATTTGTAATCTTAAAATTGTCGCAGATCCTTCTAGCACTTTTATTCTTCTTCAAAACAAAATCCACTTATATCCTACTAAACAAAATTTGGTATAAAGTGGAATTAAAAATGTTATGTCAGTTTGTAGAAGAAAAGTATTATCAGTTATTTCATGGAAAGGCACTTGGGATTGATTAAGACATTTATGGTTGCTACGGTGTCATGCTGGAGCACTAATAATTGTCATAGAGAAAGACTGATACAGTGCCGTGTTTGAGAATAACTGATTGTCATAGAGAAAGATACTGTGAGTAGAACATAAATAAAAAGGCTCTCATGATCAGTGATTACATGTTTAATTACCAGGATATACAATGTAGCAATGGGTAGTTCAGTGTGAATGTGAAACCAACATAATTGTTAAATGAGACTCACTGACAGCAGGCACTATTAGGGAAGTGTGTTACATGAAAAAGGAACAATGAACGTAAATAACTTGTCTTGTACTTTTATTATTTCAATGTGGTCTTCCTCAGTCTTTAATCAAATAACTTTAATATCTGCAGTGTAGAAGAGACATAGATTAGTTTCAGGCATATGGTCACGTTAATTATGTAACAAAGGTCCCATTCTCATGTCTCATAGTCCGATAGCTGCAAAAATAAACATAAAAGACATTTTAATGATGAGAGAAAGGAGCACTACATCTAGCGACCATGAAAAGATGACTGTTCTTCAGTGAAGAGTTGTCACCAACATGCAATAGTGGGCATTGAACAATAGAGCTATGAGCCTACTTGTAGAGAGAGAAATAAAAGTACATCACTGCCAACAGAACATGTACGAAGTGGAAATCTATGGCACATTGGATTGCACTGCTTTGAGACAAGACGAGTCACTATGCATCATCTTGGATTGCTGTGGCTCGAGGTGACCACCACAACAATACAAGGGTGCGGAGCAGCTTGCAGCATCACACCGTATCACAACTAACATCACTGTAATAAAAGTAAGTGCTGCAATAATGCCAAATGCCCAAAGTTTGAAGTTATTGCTGTAGGCAAAACCTTTCACTTGTTTGGTGTGTACCAATACTTGAATGGGGGAAATTAGTTAGGCATGTGCTTTGTACTTTCGACTTTCAAGTGTAAAAATGTATTCAGTAAGGGAGCAAACATCAGCTGTTAATGTTGTGGGAATTTGGCTTGATAAAGAGGGAGAATGCAATAGGTCAAGGATCAAAGATTCCAGTTTTGAGGACATGACTAACAAAGAATTGGTAGACACGGAACTGTTGGAGGAATTATGTGCAAGTAAAACCTCAATGACACTGACACAAAACAGCAAGAGCTACAGGTGGCCTACTCCATGGTAAAACCAAACAGCAGTCATTGACCAGTAGAGTTCAGTTGGGTATGACACTACTACTCAACACAATAAGGGAAAGCCAAGAGAAAACCGCAAAAGACCTATGAGAAAGTCAAAAGGCAACTGTCAAGAAAATAAAGGAATTAAATGAAAGTCAAAAAGAAATGCCAAAAGAATTAAAATATAGTCAAGAAAAATCAATAACATATTTTGCAAGGAAACAAGAAAAGGTAATCATGAAGCTCAAACAGTGGTATGATAAGTGAGTGGCGAAGATAAAAAAGAGAGACCAGAAGAGAAATGTACAGACATATGTGAAGATAAGCAAACTATGCGTCTTGTCAGAATGTACACTACCTGTGGAGTCACAATTAGAAGCAAGCTTAGACACTGATCTGTTAATGGAAATACCTAGTTCTGAACTTAGCATGTCAGGCAGAGTGACAGCTATTGTGATTTTAAATGACAAAACAACTAGTACATGCACCAGAGGTGGTCGTTCACTATCAGATGCACACAATCTCATTACATATGCAGATGTCTTCTCAGTGGGTAAGAAACTTACTTAAGAGCAAAATAATCAGACAGAAGATGCAAAGATTATTGTTGCAGAGAAGTTGGAGCAAAACGATAAGAAACAAAAACAAGATCCACAACAGCAAGCAGCCAACCAGCCTGAGTGTCACTTGCAATTAGAAAAACTGTTAATTATTTATGAACAGTGAAACATTTAGTAATTTTCACACTGTTTATGTTTAGATATCATATCTGTGTTAGGCTAGCAGAAATGTCATTATAATATCGTTGGAATGAACAGTAAAATTTTCTTTCTTTTTAGCGTTCCATAATTGCCACATTTACAGAGTAGGAGTGTCACATGCTGTGCATATTTTGATTTTTTGTTGGGAGTATGGACACTGAGTGCCTCATTATTTACATGTCTGAGGAGCAGCCAAGAAGGCAGTGGAGGGGAATATAATGCAATGCACTTGCCACTTCTGCCTGGCCACATCTGCTGAAACTCAACAGGTGTGAAGCACAGAGCCACCTCAGATGTACTTCCGCAGCACCATTGCATGATACCTTCACAACAACACATGACCAGAAAGGCTGTGTGCACATCAGTGGCCTTCAGACGTGGCTCTGGCTGCTACGCAACACACTGCCACCTGCAGAGCCAGTGACTGTAACCAACACCTGTTGCTTCCTGCTGTGATGGGAGAAATGGAAACTTTAAGCCACACAACTACCTATTAATTAATGATTGATTTTCACCATGTCCGCTTGGCATCTGTTGCCTTGCGTCATCAATCAGCTGCAAGTCCACCTAGCAGTGAATGTATGCACTGCTAAAAGTGTACTGTGACAAAGTAAAAATGCCAAAATATGCATGTGTTTGTGAGTGTCTTGTTTCAAGAAAAAGGCATCCAAATTGTATTAATTGTATTTCTTTATGTTTTTTAACAGCAAATATCACATTTTCTGCCTGTTTTTCTTTATTTACATAAAAATAAACCTTTATCTATTTCTTTCTGTTATGATAACTAATGTTCTTGAACTATTATTTGTGTTATACATGTTGATGGCATGTTGTTTACATTTGAGATGGATTTTTTTTCGCTCTGTGGCTCTAGATGTGACACGACAGTAAGTATTCTTGTGCTTTATTCCTTCTTCATTTCTTCTACTGATATGACCAGATTAAATTAGTTTATCACATGAGCAATGATATTTTTTTGATTACAGTATGCTAGTTGAAAAAAGTTAATCAGTAACTTAATGATTTGAAAATGAGGGTTTTTTTTTCTTTTTTTCTGCCTCTGCACGTAACTTCTGTCAATTCATAGGACTATGCACTAACATTAACAGAATTAAGATGTGCCGTATGCTGTAGACATTTAAAGTCTACATGAAGTACTTCTTTGGCACTATTTTTATGGACACCTGTACAAAAGCATTTCAATATTTTTATTGCTATAAAAATGCAGTTCTATGCAAATTTAATTTCTATGTATGATCATTGCCTGCTTATCAGGTACATACAAAAATGTAAAGATTGTAATTTTCAGCACAGGGATGAGAGAATGTGGAGTGTACATAATGTTTCTTTGTATTATGATATAGTGACTCAGGATGGAACCATTTCAGGTTTGTTCAGTGGTTATTTCTTTTTCTGTGAGATTTCTATTTTCTTTTTCATGGGGTTTCCACAAATCTTCTTTCACACGCTTTTTTTTTTTTTTTTTTTAATCTACTGAGGAAATGTAAGGAGCATTGCTATCTTTGTTGTCATAACACATCAGTATTGTATTACTTATAATCAATGTCTTCTGAAACTTTTAGAGCTGAACATGCCTTTTCTCTGTGAAAACGTGGTCTTGCTGTATAATGACAACAACATTCCAATGCTTGGAGTCATGCACCATCTTGGCTTGGGGAGAAGAGTTGGCACTGAGCTTCCATATGGAGCAGAAGTGTGCCATGATACTGCCGACTGGTAATGTGCAGAATTCTGTAGAAAGTGGAATTAATAGTTAAAAGTGTTCTAGTTATTTTGTGGAAAGGCTATTGAGACTAATTACAAGTTTTATGATCAGTACAGTGTCATGTTGGAGGCTCAATAACTTTCATGGAGAAAGGTTGATGGAGTGCCGTGTTTGAGAACAAGTGATTGTCAGGGAGAAACATACTGAGAGTTGTACATAAATGGAAAAGTTTCCATGATCAGTGTTTACCTGTTTAATTATGAGGAAACAGTATGTAGCAGTGGGTACTTCAGTTTAAGTATGAAACCAACATAACCATTAAACGAGGGTGAATGAAAGAAGACATTGTTACGGAAGTGTGTTACATGCAAAAGGAACAATAAAGCCAAGTGATTTAACTTGTACTTTTATTATTTCAAAGTGACTTTTTCATTCTTTAATTCAATATTTGCTGGGTATAAGAGATACATTTTCATATTAGGCACATGGTCAGATCAACTATTAACAAAACATGAGCTCTGTGTAAAGGTCCCATACTTGAATCCAATAGCCAAATAGCTGCCAAAATAAACAAAAAAAGACGTTAAATGAAAAGAGCGAGGAGCTTTACAAGCTGTATACATTTTCACTGTTATATAGCGGTATGTTCTATTTCCACATAGTCAAAATAACTTCTATTTTAAACAAAATCACATTGTTCTGCTCATCGGATTTTGACCTTTTTGCAATAACAAGATTCAAGTATCAAAAGTAGTAATTCACCATTGCAAGTAATAGCCAGGTGATGATTCTGATTCATTCTTCTCCCCCCTCAGAGTCGATTGATCATTTGTGTAATGTTACCCAGGTGGGTCAGAAATGCCCACCCTCTTCCGTACTGCCCTGTACTTCATACAAGTTGAAGAAACACCAATCCTGCCCTGGCATTCCAGAAGCAGCTCCCCATACCACACAGCAGAGTGTTCGGTCTTGGCAACTGAGGCCACATAGCTGCAGTGTGTGAACAAGTGGCCCACTGGCCACATGCTCAGCAGTGGCATGGGGTATCAGTCTTCACTGTCCACTGCAGTGCAGGCTGCTCTCCTGCCACCACAGAAGCTTACATTAGAATTCCAGCTGGACATCAGTACTGTCATGTTGTTAAGCAATGAGGACACATTATGACAGCTCAACTCTCCTTTGCTCAAAAGGCTGGGTGCCATGTGACGTCATACTGCCGGAAGGCCATTCTTCAAGTTGGAGGGCCAGTTAGGTACAAAAATGTCAAACATGTAATAACCTGCCTAATTGTTGCTCCCCTGCTGCTGCTAATATTTTTGGGTTGGACACCTTTACCAGTTTTTGGTTTCAGAGTAGTGGACCAAGTTCATTTATAGTTTCTGAAACAGTGCCTTTTTCTGACCTTGATGCTCTGCGCGATTCACAGGAGATTTTTGAACCAATGTTTGGATCTGCACATAATTTTACTGATTCAGCTGTATGATGCCTTCAGCGATGCCAAATTTTGTAGAACTTGCCTGCTACCATTGTGGTTAGAGAAGTTCTTCAAATATCTTCAGGACTTAAGTTTCATTTCCCCACTTTCAGTCAGTAAAAAGGATGATACCTATACCAGTCCATGAAAAATCTAACAGGTCTTTACACATTTGTTGCAATTTTAAGACCACTAAAATGCCCAATCCAACAATGATCTCTATCCTATGCCTCCCCTCCAGCATTTGTTAACTAAACTGCTCAAGAGCCACTACCTTTCTCAGATAGATTTAAAGGAAGAATATCAATAACTGCTGCTCAATGATGCATCTGTCAGCCATTAAGTCTCAATTATGCAATTCAGCTAATAGAGGTGCAATTCTCTCTCTTTGGGGTTGCTAGTTCACCTTGCCAATGCAGTCAGTCATGTGCTGATCCCTACTAAACACGACACTTATGCTGATCCCCACTAAACATGAAACTTAAAGTCATTCCTTGGTAACACCAGGTACTATTATTTAGAATAATTAACTCAAAGTATTCCACACAGTGGTAATTATTTGGATGATATTATTCTTACAGAGTCGACTCATGCGGAACACTGCAGGAACTTCAAATCCCTTTTCAAGTGGGTCCAGGGAAATGGCTTACATTGTCCACTGGACTTTTATCCAGAGGGTAAAATAACTGTGGCACATTCTTACTCACAAGGGTATCATGTCCACACGTGACCTTGCCAATGCAGTCAGTCATGTGCTGATCCCTACTAAACACGACACTTATGCTGATCCCCACTAAACATGAAACTTAAAGTCATTCCTTGCTAACACCAAGTACTAGGCCACATTTATTCACCATGTAGCACAAATTATGCACTCCTAAATCAGCTTTAGATTTGTGTGGTCAGCCACCTGTTGATAGGTGTTTCAATGTGTTCTACCATGAAATTGTGGCGGTTTTATCCCATAAGTTGTTGGATCTTTCTTAACTGCCAATCAGTCATCTTTGCATTGAGAATATTTACTAAAGCACAGTTCAAAAATTCACAAAATGAGAAAGAGGATTTAATGATCTTTTTTGGAATCAAGAAATTTCATGTATATTTACAAAGTAAAGTAAACACTGAATGCTGCCTACAAGGCAGAACGAGTAGCAATCTATGATCTTGGGACATGTGATAAGCAAGTCAACAATTCCTTCAACCATTATGCCCAGCAGACGAATTCTGGTGATGCTGCTGCTTCTTAGTTCAAACAGATCCTCATTTAGCCTCACTGAGTGGACCTGTACCAGAATTCAGATAATGCTGCTGCTTCTTTTTTCAAACAATTCCTCATCTGGTTTCACAAGGGCTGAATCGACACCATACCAGACCTCCCTACCTCAAAAAAATCTAGAGGAGGTGCTGGGAATTGAACCCGGGTCCTGCCACATTGAAGGCAGCAATGCTAACTATTCAGCTACATTTATATGGCAACAAATTCCACCTACTGACTGACCACAAATCCCTGATTTCTGCAAATCCTTGTTTTCTGCACAGCATGACTGACCTGCATACAGGCCCACCTAAGTGTGGGGAATCACCATCTGGATGACTGGATCCAGAGTGGACCCAAGGGGTTGTCATCAGCTACAAGAATAATCAGTTGTTTGACATCATGGCCAGACAAGTCCCTCTGAACCACAGCTCTGGCCAGAGCCACAGCCATTATCAGTGGCACTGCTACCATCTTCATTCCCCGGGATGGATGCCAGGGTCACACCTGCTGGGTCTCTCCACCTCGCACCACATACCAGTACAACCTCTGCTCCCGCAACCCTGCTTGCCAAAAGGCTGGTGAAGAGATCACAGTATTGGAGCCTCTAGAGGTGGAACTGCTCTCTTTGCCCCGACCCTACCTCACTGCTGTTGTACCCTTCAGTCTCTAATGATCTCAGAACATTTAACTCTAATATTCCTACCTTTCCTTGTCATGCCTACTCAATCTGCTGCCTATGGCATCCTCCCAACTCCATCGCCTCCACCGGTCTTGGTTGACCCTAAGCCTGAGGTTCTGGATCTGTTCACAGGGGGTTATGCTGCTTCACCAGCGGCTCCCCTCCCATACCACCAGCATAAGCTGGGGAATTTTCAGGCTACATGCTGATTTCAGTGGGGAGCGATTTAATAGCTCCGTCAATGGCTAATATCAACTGCAGCTCACAAGTGCTACAGTTTGTGGTGGATGATCGCCTCCAGGATTGTGCATGTCATGTCACATGGGCCAAGCTGCTTGCAGCAACAGGACTAGGCAGGCAGCTGTGACTCTATTTAGTACAGTCTATTACATGAGTCATTATCAATCACGCTGTTCTCCTTATTAGATTTCCTCACAGTACAGTATCTGGACATTTTTGTTCTAGTTTTTGGATTTTATTCAGTGTTCTGCTCTTGATGAACTTTGCTTTGTTTATGGAGCATGCATTAGTATCAGAAGAGGACAGAAAAGTTACCATTGTGCAGAAAAAAATAAGACAACAGGCCATTCCCCTGGAATGTAGACTGTGTTGGAGTGCTGTGCTGATGTAATCTTCTCAAGCTTTCATCTGGATGGCTGCATTGAAATTCCACAATGTTTCTATGAGTGTCACTCTCATCATCTTCTGGCAAACGTCTTCACCTGAAGATAACAGTGACACTGCAAAATTTCAGCACAGCCACCAAGAAGGGTTTATCAAGCCATTCCTCATTTCCTTAGAAAGGGACAACAATAATGTAATCAGCAGTCAGAATCCGTTTACATATACTAAGGACTGATGTGAGGTCAACTATGTGAAATTTGGATACCAACCCAGAACATTTTCTTGAGTAAATACGAAAAGATTCCATCCATTTAAGGGTGCTTAATGACAAAGCACCAAGACTGCATTACAAATAAAAACAGACATTTATTTGCAGATAGAAATCAAATACTGGAATATAATTCTTAAGAAACATGTTATTATCTGTGAATGAAAGTACTGAAAATTACTTTTCTTTACAGTCTCTATGATACAGTAACATCCTATTTTTAATAACTGTGTTGGCTAGGAATCACATAACACAAAAATAACATCAGAAATTGCTGTGATTATGCTAACCTTTTTTCTGTTGCTTTCTTAGCTTGTCAGAATCAATTAAATGATGCGATTTTGAATTCTGCACCTTTTGTTCCATGTCATCTCTCATCTTTTTGGTTTGTGATAGTGATTCATGATAATTAAGTAGCTGATCCTTCTGTTTTGTTACCTCCTGCTGCATTGTACGGAGAGTCTCTTCCAAGTCTATATGCTCCTTGTTTTTCTTCCTGATGCCTCCATCCTGAAACATGAAAATAACTATGAGATGTAATTTTAAACCAACAAGTGATGATAAAATTACATTTCATCCAAGAAAAAAGAAAGTAACATACCTATAAATTTCTACTGACTACTTTACTTGCATTCCCTTCACTCTTATTTCGTACAGTCTATCCTAGTCAGAAAGGCGTGCTTCTTATCCAGACATATTTCAGTCCCCAGTCTCTTTTTTTTTGTTATCTCATCAACTTATCTTTAGAAAAGTCTCGCTTCCTACATTCAGCCCCTCTTGAGCAGCAAGTACTGAAATTACAGAACTTTTTCATAGAAGCTGTCAGCTAATCAATTTTGTTTCTCCAAAATGTGAGTCACAAGCTAAGACTTTCAAATATAACATGAAAAAATGCCAACCTTAGATATGAAATAATGTCTGTGATATATGAAAATATTTTAGCTTGCTTTAATTAAATTAGTAAGCCCACAATTCATTAAAAATTGAACTGGCATGCATAAAATGACTTCTAACTTCTGATTACTTAACAAATGAGCTAATGTTTTAAATATTTGACTTTAACCATGGAAGTGTGGAAAAGTTTGGAAAAGATTTTAATTTACGTTTAAAGCTTGTTGAAAGTTTCTAAGTGCTCTCGTTAGCAACAAACATGGGATGAGTATAGCCTCGGTAATTTGCACTCCATTTTAAGTACAAGCCTGCTTTCCACATACATCAATGTATAGGATGTGATCTCATGAAGTATGCTGTAAAATGATGTAATTTTGGAGGTCCATTCAGTGGTACATGTGGATATTGTCTGCAAAATCTGTTGTGAATAGAGGTAGTACTAAAGAAGTAATAAATTAAAACATTGTGCCTGATGTGGCAGTGTTGCTGCTTGAATTGCAAAAACGTATTAAGTGATAAACTTTCTTTTCTTTATCAATTTGTAGCAGAGGGTGGGGGGGATCAGCAAGAAAAAGTTTAGTAAAACTTTGAAACTATGTGTAAAGTTTGTTGCATGTCTCTAACTGCTTTCATTCTCAAATGCTGGATGAATATAGCCTGGGTATTTGTACACAATAACTTATGCTGCCTCAAGATACACTGAAGCACCAAAGAAACTGGTAAAGGCATGTGTATCCAAATACAGAGGTATGTAAAGAGGCAGAATACAGCACTGCAGTCGGCAATGCCTATATAAGACAACAAGTGTCTGCACAGTTGTTAGATCAGTTACTGCTGCTACAATGGCAGGTAATCAAGATTTAAGTGAGTTTGAACATGGTGTTGTAACGCCGGAAATGCATATCCTTCTATTTCCATCTATTGTACTATAGATTTTTCCTTATTTTGTTACCTGAAGATATGACATTTCTGTGTCTTTATATATTGTAATTGTTTTACTATTTGTATATATATATATTTATGCATTTATGTCGATGTATAATTGGTTTGTTTTGTAAATATTATTTGTATTTTTATGCTGGGTATTCCCTAGGGAAAACTATGTTATCGAACGAATACATCGATAGGTCGTGTGGAGAACTAAAGTGTTTAGGATCTTTGGTAGTGTTAACTCTGCCGCGTAGAGCACAGGCAGAGCAGACAGAGTCTGGCTGGAGGAGGGCAGTGGAGCAGGTGTGTTGTGTGACGCTCCCGCGAGTTGCCGCGTTTTCGGGGTTTGGCAGCATGTAATTGCGCTCAACTTGCTATGTTAGTTTGTGACATGGTGTCGCGGATGGGAAGCGTTAGCTGGCACACATCAAGAGCCCGTTTCGGCTGGAGACCGTGTCTAGAAGAAGGCGCGCCAACATCCAGCTTCTGCAACAGCGGCGGCCGACAATGGGTGACTGTCGCCACCTCCTCAATCGACGACTTCAAACCTTCAATCAACCAACAAGGAAGACTAAAAGCATGTAAAGTTTTAGAACTGTATGGCAGACCTCAGCTTTTCAAACGGTCAATATGTGTCACCAAATTACAGAAATGTAGCATGAACCTTTGTTGCTCATTGTCCCAATTGCATTACCAAGCAGGGTCCCTTCCTTTTCCGGAATGAACCCGAGTGTCGTTGAAATTCAAACGCCAGCATTAAAGTAATATCATTCCATTTCACTGCTTTAATTTCAAAGTTCAGTTAAAGTATGCATAGCTGGCTACAATATTTAGATTACACAAGCACAGATTAAGAGTGCGAGTTTTGTTACCATATTTTAGCTTACTTGTGACTGCAGCTCAGCTTGGTACGTACTAAATTTTACTTTTGTTAATCAGAATCATTTAATTCAAGTTCAAAGTTAAATCTCTTATTTCTAAATTGCGTAGATTCAAGTAGCTTTTGAAATGATTGTTGAGGTAGCCCAAGACTAACCTTATTATTGAATTTCGTAGTGCTTCGGAAACAAAATTCACTATTAATTTCAGTCACTAAATTAACTTTCAGTTTTCCGATTTTATTAATTTTTTTGCTAAATTAAGTCAGGGTGTAGCGAAATTTATTACTTCTGACAAACTTTCAGTTTTCACACAACACATGTCAACCTTCAGTTGCCACGCTTTTAGTGCTAATTATATGTGCAATAACCTTTCTTTTTCAGTTATTATAGTAGTTGTCCATAGGACTGGCGACCGTAATTTTCCCCAAATCTCAAACATCTAATTAACGCCAATTAATTGTTAACATGACGACTGCACATTTACTTTCTTTATTAATTTTACCCTTTTCTCAAAATTAATTTCCACCAATTTCTTTTGCATTTTTCCTTTCATTTAGATGTAACCCTTTCCTCCCTCTTTACCGACAGATTAACTTCGGTGACGATTGCTTTTCCTAAATTTCCATTAGGTACGTGCGGTTTAATTTTTCACTGTCATTAAGGTCGATAAGTGAGGGGGAGGTTACAGTGTTACAGTCGGCACACGACCGATGGGATACACCACCTCCAAGGTAGCGATGAAGTGGGAATTTTTCCGTACGAGCATTTCATGAGTGTACCTTGAATATCAGGAATCTGGTAAAACATCAAATCTCTGACATTGTTGTGGCCAGAAAAAGATCCTGTGCTTATGTTATATTAGGTTAAGAATGGGATCAACGAGGACTAAAGAGAATTGTTCAACGTGACAGAACTGCAACCCTTCCACAAACTGCTGCATATTTCAATGCTGGGCCAAGTATCAGTGTCTGGACCATTCAATGAAACATCACCAATATGGGCTTTCAGAGCTGAAGACCTGCTTGTGTACCCTTGATGGCTGCACGACACAAAACTTTATGCCTCACTTGGGCCCGTCAACACTAACATTGGACTATTGATGACTGGAAAGATGTTGCCAGGTCAGATGAGTCTCATTTCAAATTGTATCCAGCAGATGGATGTGCATGAGTATGGAGGCAACTTCATGAATCCATGGACCCCACATGTCAGCAGGGGACTGTTCAAGCTGGTGGAGCCTCTGTAATGGTGTGGGGCACATGCAGTTGGAGCGGTATGGGACCCCTGATACATCTAGATATGAATGACAGGTGACACATATGTAGGCATCCTGCCTGATCACCTGCATCCATTCATGTCTATTGTGCATTCCGACGGACTTGGACAATACCAGCAGGACAATGCAACACCCCACACATCCAGAATTGCAACAGAGTGGCTACAGGAACACTCATCTGAGTTTAAACACTTCTGCTGGCCACCAATGCCCCAGACATGAATATTATTGAGCATATCTGGGATGCCTTGCAACATGCTCTTCAGAAGAGATCTTCACCCCCTCGTACGCTTACAGATTTATGGACAGCACTGTTAGGATTCATGGTGGCGACTCCCTCCAGCACTACTTCACACAGTAGTTACGCCCCTGCCACATTGTGCTGTGTCACTTCTGTGTGCTCGCCATGGCCTACATGATATTTGGGAGATGTACCAGTTTATTTGGCTCTTCAGAGTCTATACGCAGTTTCTGACTGAAATACTTGTCTTACAGCATTAAACCTTTAATGTAAGATTGTACCTCTTAATGAGTAGATTATGGCAGCACTTTAAATTAGGAAAATAATATCAAATATTTGTCATCCCTGGAAACTGTTAAGAGAGGCAACCTGCAACTGGGAATGTGAATGATGAAACACAAACCAGGTTAACCATTTAACAATATAGGTGTTATGATTGAATTTCTGACTGCACTTGTTAATGTGGCATACATCCTGATAATCAGAAAATCCAGGGGTCAATCAAGTAAAGGAAACTGAAAAACAAATTCATCTGGAAAGCTGAATAGCACTGAAAATATGCACAGCATTGTTGGTTAGGATAGTATATGAAACACTGAAACAGCACCTAAAAATTGTTTTCACAGGAGATTATAACTGTGTCTTCAGGGACTCAGATAGGCAAATCAACTTTCTGAGTCCAGTGTTCTAACAGTCACTACCATGACATAATAAATTTCAGTTTGTCAATTCACCTGCCCCACTCATGGAACAGAATCTACTGTAGGTGACACAGCATGTAATTTAGAGAGAAGCAAATTCATACAACCCTAACAGTACTTTATGACATGAATTGATACTGTGGAATAAGTCACCACAAGTCAAAGTTACAATGAAGTTTATTTATAACAGGTTCTGTATGCAATGTGTCATTATTTATGACTACACTTAGGTTCCGTATGCAATGTGTCATTATTTATGACCACACTTACTATTTCCTTACCATCACAGGAACATAACACTCGTTAAATGTTCTATAAAATGTGAAATTCACTCATTAACCATTATTTATGATGGCACTTAATAGCTTTTCTTGCCATTAGAGAAACATAATTTGTATTAAAGTTTCTGTAACGTCCAGTTCTCTTGTGCTAGTTTTTGTCTATTCATTGATGTACTGACAACAGCGACCTACATCTTCATCTATACATGCTCTGCAATACACAGAACACAGTGGATGATACATAGTATCAACATTATAAATTTTCTTATCTCTTCTGGTTGTTTAATGAGCAATGGAAAAATGACTATCTAAAAGCCAATGTTCTCCATCCCTATCATGGTGGTTTTACAACCTTCTTAGACTGCAGGTTCTCTAAACTTACCCAATACTGTTTCACAAGAACTATGTCTTTTTTCCAAGGATTTCCATTTAACTTCCCCAAACATTTCTGTTACACTTTTCCATGGGCTGTATAGACCAGTTACAATCCTGGTAATGCATAGTTGAATTCCTTCATTGTCTGTTGTCATGCCTACTTGATAAATAGTCCAAAGACTGAAACAATACTTTAGAATTTGTTGCACTAGCATCTTGTATACAGTTTACTTTGCATATGCATTGCATTTTCCCAGAATCCTTCCATTTGCTTCCTAACCGTAATTTCACATTAGCACCCCATTTCATGCCCTTAAACACTAACATGATGTGTCAAGCTAAAATTTTCATAACTAATATTGTAATCAGATAGTTTTCTATTCTTTCTCTTTGTAATAAACATTATTTTATGTTTATGCATATTTAGAGAGAGCTGCCATTCTTTACGCCAAGCGGAAATTCTGTCCTAGTCTTTCTGCAATTTCTTACAATCATCCAATGATGACACATTTTTGTACACAGTAGCATTGTCAATGCTGAGGCCGCCTGATAAAATGTTTATATATGCTGACAACATTAAATGTCCTACTACATCTCCATCTACATCATACTTCGCAAGTCAAATAATGGCGTGTGGCAGAGGGTACTTTCAGTATCACTATTTGATCCTCCAACCCTGTTCCGCTCGTGAATAGTATGTGGGAAGAATGATTGTCAGTATGCCTCTGTATTGGTTCTAATTTCTCAAATTTTCTCCTTGTAGTCAACACGTGAGATGTATGTGAGGGAAAGTAATATGTTGTCTGACTCCTCCTGAAAAGTACTGTCCCAAAATTTCAATTGTAAATCTCTCCATGATGCACAATGCCTTTCTTGTAACATCTGCCAGTGGAGTTTGTTTAGCATCTCTGTAACACTCTCTCGCCAGCTAAAAGAACCCGTGACTAAACACGCCGCTCTTCGTTGGATCTTTTCTATCTCCTGTATTAGTCCTACCTGATAGGGATCCCAGATAGATGAACAATACTCAAGAATCAGGCAAACAAGTGCCTTATATGCCACTTCTTTCATGGACGAGTTACATTTCCTAAGATTCTTCCAATCAATCTGAGTCTGGTGTCTGCTTTTCCCACTATCTGTTTTATATGGTCATTCCACTTAAGGTCGCTCTGGTTAGTTACGCCTAGATATTTTACGTCAGATACTGTCTCCAGCTTTTTGTCATTAATAGTGTAGCTGTAATGTAGTGGATTTCTTTTCCTGTGTATGCACAATGTGTTACATTTATTTACGTTCAGGGTCAACTGCCAGAGTCTGCACCATTCATCAATTCCCTGCAGGTCGTTCTGCAAATTCTTACTATCTTCTGGCATTGCTACTTTGGTATAGACAGCTGCATCATCTGCAATTAGCCTTAAAGAGCATCCGACACTCTCTACTAGACCATTTATATATATTGTAAACAGCAACTGTCCTATCACACTTCCCTGTCGTACTCTGGATATTACCTTTACATCTGTCAATTTAGTTCCATTAAGAGCGGCGTGTTGAGCTCTATCTGCAAGAAAGTCTTGAATCCAATTGCAGGTCTGTTCCGATACTCCGTAAACTCGTATTTTCTTTCATTGAACGGCAATGCGGGATGATGTCAAATGCCTTACAGAAATCAAGCAACACAGCATCAACCTGAGAGCCTTTGTCCACTGTGCTGTGGATCTCATGGAGGAACAGAATGAGCTGAGTTTCGCTGGATCTCTGTTTCTGGAATCCACATTGATTTTTATAGAGGAGATGTTCATTTTCCAAGAATGTCATAAGTCTTGAGCATAAACAAGTTCAAAAATTCTAGAACAGATTGGCGTCAACGATATAGATCTATAATTGTGTGGATCTGTCTTACAGCCTTTCTCAAAAACAGGAATGACTTGCACTTTTTTCCAGTCGTTAGGTACATTTTGTTGCACAAACGATCTATGATAAATTACTGCTAGAAGGGGACCAAGTTCTTTCACATAATCTTTATAGAATCTTATAGGTATCACATCTGGTCCTGAAGCCTTTCCACTACTAAGCGATTGTAGCTGCTTTTCAATTCCGCAATCGGCTATCTCAATATCTGCCATTTTGATGTTCGTATGACAATTCAAAGGAGGAACAGTGTAGCAATCTCTATCTTCACAACATCTCTATGAGTAGTACCATTAACCCAGGGTGTTTTCTTTGATATCTCTTATCACCCTCAATTTGCATTTGTCAGATCCAAACTACATGTTCTCATTCCATCCTTTAAACAAGTTGGTTGTGACACTGTTAACCATTTGACCAAATACAAATACTCTCCTAGCTATTTTGATGCCATTTCCTGTTCTTGGTGACCATAACACCCTGTAGTAGCATCACAGTCACTAATCCTTCTCTCACTGGTCACACCTTCAAAAATACAGCTTCAGCTCATAACTAGATCTAAAAGTTTTCTTTTCATGTGGGGTGTCAGACTAGTTCTTCGAGGCAGTTGTTAGATATTGTTTTCAGTATTAGTTTACAAGACTGGCTTGCCTTTACTGCC
Organism: Schistocerca americana; assembly: GCF_021461395.2. Lineage (NCBI taxonomy): Eukaryota > Metazoa > Arthropoda > Insecta > Orthoptera > Acrididae > Schistocerca > Schistocerca americana. Next base: position 543,964,780 of record NC_060120.1, on the reverse strand, counting down.
AACAATGTATGCATAATTTTCCTAATTGATACTTGGGAGGTTAAAGTCACCACTTACTACTATTGTAAGCTACTCCAGTGCTAGTCAATTTAGATTATCTTTGAATAATTCTACAGTCAATGTGTCTGCTCTAATTGTTCAGCTTTTATCAGATAGTAATCAATATGATTTACATGTATAAAATAAGTATGTGTATAGGTTTTCACAGTCAAAGCCAGTTTCCATAAAATTCTTTGTACCAAAATATGAAATGCTTTGTTAATACTAGAACAGTGGAAGGGGTCAATTTGACCCCACTGTAATTTCTCTTCTGAATATAGGTAAATTATCCAACAATACTGTGGCAACGGTGAGCAGTAACGCAGAGCAGTTGCTCCTCATTGTTGGCAACTTGGCACATGTACATTCCAGTCTTCCACAGTTTATGTCATGTCTCTCAGGCCGTCTTTGTCCATAAAACACATTTTCGAACATGTATTTTTTTCGAACATGGATTTTCTGATGAAGAAGTGTGAGATCCCTTAGAGAATTCCGAATTTGAATCGGAAATTGACTTCACTGACGAAGATGGTGATTATGTACCTGATGGCATAGTCTATATCAATTCAGACAGGCCAGGAAAAAATCTTACCTCCATAGTCTTGGATGTTATTGAATTTAGCATATGTAAGAAACATGTATTTTTTTGTTTTCTCCAAAACAATTTCTGCTCCAAGATACAGCCCTCCAAAGATGAGGCTGCGCCTGCGCATACCATTTTGATGATGTGAATTTTGGAAAAAATTTTAAAATGCTGTATCTCTGGAACAGTTCTAGATATATTGTTGGGGTTTTGCTTTGAAAGATAATTGCTTTATGATTACACAGAAATTCCCCATTTGGACTTACCTGTCAAAGCTCTTTTACTATAGCGTTCTGAACTTTTTTCATAATTTATGGAAAAATTTTTTTTTCAAAAATGCCAATCCATAAAATTTTGATTTTTTTCTGTTGATTAGTACCATATAGTTCTACATTCTCTAAAAATGAGGGCTTCCACTTTTAGGTTGAACAGGTTTTATAAGCAACTGAAATTTTTGCTATACATAAAACCTGTTTTATTACATCATTTTCACATAACAGGCTCATAAAAATCAAAACCTAGCCTTATTTAACATAATTTTATTTTTGAATGATGAATAAGAGACTCATTTTTCAATCATTTTAAATGGTTCCAAAATGTATGTGTAAGATCCAAAGACTTAAAGGTTTCAATTTACAACTTCTGTGCACTCTGTTTTGTACTGAAATTAGCCAGTCAATGAATTAAAAATGTGTTCCACTGCTTCAATATCTTCCTTTGAATACAGTGATGCCTTCCTGTTGAGCCAATAGGAACTGGAGCACTTACAATCTTCAAAACATTGTGAACAGGGAGTGAGCACTGACAGTGTTGTCGTTATCCTTCAGCTGGAAACCTATATCCAGCAGCTGGTCCATGTGGTAGCATAAAGTTCACTATAATTTCATTTAACTGGTGTCTATCATCTCTGCAATCCACCAATCACAGTCATGCACACACACCACAAATATCCCCCTTCTCAGGTCTGAATCTGAATATTATCCTGCTGTTTCCGAGGTGTTCGCTGAATGAACAAAATTTCTTCTTTCCCTCTCTTTAAAGTACGTGCAATATGACTTTGCCTATCACTTTGAGTCCACAAATGTGTCTTCTGAATTCCTTTCACTGGAGTAGTTTGTTTGGACCATTCTTCTTTTTTCTGCTCATGGAATTCTTCAATTTCCTCTTTGGACAAAGGAATGAGGGCTGTGAATGTGTTAAGATTTCATGACTCTCATAAAATCCTCAGCATTCTGAATCACAGCTGTATTTGGCCTGGAAAGATTATGTTTTGTAGCATGGTGCTTCGGCAAGCCTCCTACAGCATCACAAGGTCCCTTCCCATGACCAGTAGCACTGTATACCCAGTCAGGTGGCACAAGCGACTTACTCAGTTCAAACAGCTGATAACAATTTTTAAAATGACTAGGAGCACCCAGTTGATACCAGTTTTTAAAATGACTAGGAGCACCATCAGAAATAATGGCGATCTTCTCTGCCCCCATTTGCAGTTGAAGAATTTTGCACATTGCTAGCAAAGCATGTGCTGAGTCGTATCCTGTGTCATCACTTTTAACTGCAACACCTGTGGCCTTGTTTTGAAAATATGTCACTCCTGTAAAAACTGAAACATGGTCATTACTCCAATGACACCCTTGTACTTCTCGTGGGAGAAATACAGACCAGTTCTCAGCAATATCACAGTGAAGCACTAAATTTAGTGCTTCAGCTTGTAAACACTCTTTAACTTCTGCAATGTGTTGTGTGTTACAGACCATTTACCAAGTTCATCAATGAAATGTCAAAGGCAACAGTTTTCTCAGTTAGTCTATTTTCCTCCCATGTTGCATATGTAATTTCTGCTGAGTTATCTGCTATGTCTTCCAGGCCAAGTGTCTGTAAAGACAGTCCTCCCTTTCCAGGGCAGTCACCACAATCTTGAAACAAACAGTTCTCTCGCTTTACATCACAGACTACGAATGACTTCACACGCCCAACCAAGGTGTCATATGTCACGTGCTCCAGTAAGTTCTTCAAAGTTCCCACACAAAGTTCAAAATTCGTGCAGTACACACATAAACAGACATCTTTAGGTGGGTGTGGAACTACCCACTTAGGTCATAGTGCATAAAATTTTGATCTTGCAATATGTGAAGTTGTTATAAATTGCAAAAGTTTTTTTAATACTGTGAGTTGTGCACCCCTTCACTTCAACAACTTTTTGATCTTCAACTGTTACAGTTATAGTGTCTTTTTTGTTGGCACTCTGGCAAGAACAGTCCCATTTATCTCCCAGATAAAATGACTGCACTATTTGAAACTGATGTGCTTCTACAGGATGACCATTACAGGGATCTGGTCTTCCAAAGACTCCTTTTACAGACCTCACATTTCTTGATTTGTCTACCACATACTTTGATACTAATAGTTAAAACTTGCACCTTTTCACTGTAGGATGCACAATATTCAATAGCTGAATTGATAATTGAGAAAAAATCCTGGGAAGAGGTGCAAGAGTGCTTTGGTCCATTTTCTTCTGAAGATGGAATTTCTGCTTTTGAAGAGGGTGGTCAGTTTAGCTGTAATGTATTCATCCATAGCTTTAGTAATTTCTCTGTGCTTTCTTGATGCATAGAGCTTATGACTCAACTTCACTGACCATGGTTTCTTAACAGGACTAACACCTTCCTCTGTAGTTGACTGATTCAGGGTATTTGAATCTTCCTCGTTTATCGGTGGAATATTTCCTGAATGGTTGAAATATGCTGAAGTTAAGCCACTGTTTAAGAAGGGAGATAAAGAAATAGCATCAAACTCTGTCCAATTTCACTGTTGCCAGCATTCTCAAAAATTTTAGAAAAAGTAATGTACAATCGACTTTATAACCATCTTATCTCGAATAACATACTGTCAAAGTCACAGTTTGGATTTCTAAAGGGTTCTGATATTGAGAAGGCTATCTACACTTACAGTGAAAATGTGCTTCTACATCTACATCCATACTCCGCAAAACACCCGACGGTGTGTGGCAGAGGGTACCTTGAGTACCTCTATCGGTTCTCCCTTCTATTCCAGTCTCGTATTGCTCGTGGTAAGAAGGATTGTTGGTATGCCTCTGTGTGGGCTCTAATCTCTCTGATTTTATCCTTATGGTCTCTTCGCGAGATATACGTAGGAGGGGGCAATATACTGCTTGATTCCTCGGTGAAGGTATGTTCTCGAAACTTCAACAAAAGCCCGTACCGAGCTACTGGGCGTCTCTCCTGCAGAGTCTTCCACTGGAGTTTATCTGTTATCTCCGTAACGCTTTTGTGATTACTAAATGACCCTGTAACAAAGCATGCTGCTCTCCGTTGGATCTTCTCTATCTCTTCTATCAACCCTATCTGGTACGGATCCCACACTGCTGAGCAGTATTCAAGCAGTGGGCGAACAAGAGTACTGTAACCTACTTCCTTTGTTTTTGGATTGCATTTCCTTAGGATTCTTCCAATGAATCTCAGTCTGGCATCTGCTTTACCGACGATCACCTTTATATGATCATGCCATTTTAAATCACTCCTAATGCATACTCCCAGATAATTTATGGAATTAACTGCTTCCAGTTGCTGACCTGCTATATTGTAGCTAAATGATAAGCGTCAATTCGCTGCAGATCCTCCTGCATTTCAGTACAATTTTCCATTGTTACAACCTCTCGATATACCACAGTATCATCTGCAAAAAGCCTCAGTGAACTTCCAATGTCATCCACAAGGTCATTTATATATATTGTGAATAACAACGGTCCTACAACACTCCCCTGCAGCACACCTGGAATCACCATTTACTTCGGAATACTTCTCTCCATTGAGAATGACATGTTGCGTTCTGTTATCTACGAACTCTTCAATCCAATCACACAATTGGTCTCATAGTCCATATGCTCTTACTTTGTTCATTAAATGACTGTGGGGAACTGTATCAAACGCCTTGCGGAAGTCAAGAAACACGGCATCTACCTGGGAACTCATGTCTATGGCGCTCTGAGTCTCGTGGACAAATAACGCGAGCTGGGTTTCACACAATCGTCTTTTTCAAAACCCATGCTGATTCCTACAGAGTAGATTTCTAGTCTCCAGAAAAGTCATTATACTCAAACATAATACGTATTCCAAAATTCTACAACTGATTGACGTTAGAGTTATAGGTCTACAATTCTGCACATCTGTTCGACGTCCCTTCCTGAAAACAGGGATGACCTGTGCCCTTTTCTAATCCTTTGGAACGCTACGCTTTTCTAGAGACCTACGGTACACCGCTGCAAGAAGGGGGACAAGTTCCTTCGTGTACGCTGTTTAAAATCGAACTGGTATCCCATCAGGTCCAGCGGCCTTTCCTCTTTTGAGTGATTTTAATTGTTTCTCTATCCCTCTGTCATCTATTTCGATATCTACCATTTTGTAATCTGTGCGACAATCTAGAGAAGGAACTACAGTGCAGTCTTCCTCTGTGAAACAGCTTTGGAGAAAGACATTTAGTTTTTTGGCCTTTAGTCTGTCATCCTCTGTTTCAGTACCATTTTGGTCACAGAGTGTCTAGAATTTTGTTTTGATCCAACTACCGCTTTGACATAAGATCAAAATTTCTTAGGATTTTCTGCCAAGTCAGTACATAGAACTTTACTTTTGAATTCATTGAACGCCTCTCGCATAGCCCTCCTCACACTATATTTCGCTTCGCGTAATTTTTGTTTGTCTGCAAGGCTTTGGCTATGTTTATGATTGCTGTGAAGTTCCCTTTGCTCCCGCAGCAGTTTTCTTACTCAGTTGTTGTATCACGGTGGCTCTTTTCCATCTCTTACGATCTTGCTTGGCACATACTCATCTAACGCATATTGTACGATGGTTTTGAACTTCGTCCACTGATCCTCAACACTATCTGTACTTGAGACAAAGCTTTTGTGTTGAGCCGTCAGGTACTTTGAAATCTGCTTTTTGTCACTTTTGCTAAACAGAAAAATCTTACTACTTTTTTAAATATTTCTATTTACGGCTGAAATCATCGATGCAGTAAGTGCTTTATGATCGCTGATTCCCTGTTCTGCTTTCAAATAGCTCGGGTCTGTTTGTCACCAGAAGGTCTAATATGTTATCGCCACGAGTCGGTTCTCTGTTTAACGGCTCAAGGTAGTTTTCAGATAAAGCACTTTAAAAAATTTCACTTGATTCTTTGTCCCTGAAACGTTTGAGTCTCCCAGTCTATGTCCGGCAAATTAAAATCTCCACCCAGAACTATAACATTGTGGGGAAATCTACACGAAATATTTTCCAAATTATCCTTCAGGTGCTCAGCCACAACAGCTGCACAACAGCCAGGGGGCCTATAGAGACATCCAATTACCATGTCTCTCCGCCAATTTCCTTCGATACTTTTGCACTTCTTATCGTTATAAACACACCTCCCCCTTCACTGTCCAGCCTGTCTCTGCGGTATACATTCCAATCTGAGTTTAGAATTTCATTACTGTTTACATCTGGTTTCAGTAAACTTTCTGTCCCTAGTACTAAGTGGGCATTGTGACCGTTTATTAAAGAGACAAAATTAGACAAAAAATTGCAGGCAACTGGTATATTTTATGATCTGTCAAAGGCATTTGACTGTGTAAATCACAATATCCTTTTAAATAAATTAGAATATTATAGTGTAACAGGAAATGCTGCAAATTGGTTCAAATCTTATATCTCTGGCAGGAAACAAAGAGGGTTATTAGGAAAGAGACATATATCAAGCTATCAGGCATCGTCCAACTGGGAACTAATTACATGTGGGGTCCCACAAGGTTCCATTTTGGGGCCCTTACTTTTTGTTGTGTATATCAATGACCTTTCATCAGCAACATTAACAAAAATGGCTCTGAGCACTATGGGACTCAACTGCTGAGGTCATTAGTCCCCTAGAACTTAGAACTAGTTAAACCTAACTAACCTAAGGACATCACAAACATCCATGCCCGAGGCAGGATTCGAACCTGCGACCGTAGCGGTCTTGCGGTTCCAGACTGCAGCGCCTTTAATCGCACGGCCACTTCGGCCGGCCCAACATTAACAGATGCCAAGTTCGTTTTTGTTTGCCAATGATACAAACATTGCAATAAATAGTAAATCAAGTGTAGTCTTAGAGAGATCAGCTAACAAAATATTTGTGAACATTAACCACTGGTTCCTAGCCAATTCTTTGTCACTGAACTTTGAAAAAACACACCACATGCAGTTCAGAACTTGTAAGGGGTGTCCCACGAGTATATGCCTAACATACGATGACAAGCAGATAGAAGAAGTGGACAGTGTTAAATTCTTGGGATTACAGCTTGATAATAAATTCAACTGGGAGGAGCACACCACAGAACTGCTGAAGCGTCTTAACAAATCTCTATTTGCAATGCCAATTGTGCCAGACATAGGGGATATAAAAATGAAAAAACTGGCATACTATGCTTACTTTCATTCCATAATGTCATATGGGATTATTTTTTGGGGTAATTCATCAAGCCAAGCTAAAGTTTTCCGAGCACAAAAACGTGCAGTAAGAGTTATATGTGGTGTGACTCAAGAACATCCTGCAGAAACGTGTTTAGGGAGCTAGGGATACTAACTCAACACACTTTAAATAAAAAATTTACCTCACCCTCTTAGATTTTGCTGAAAGTTGGTATACTTATAGTGGGTGCTGAAACTAAGAAACCAAATTTCAATTTTTTACCTCAAACCATTCCTGAAATATGGTCATGTAAACTTTTCAAAAACTGGCCAAAAATGTGTGAACGGACTTTTTTTAAATTGCCCTAGGAGCTGCCCTAATTGAGCTAGAGAACTGGGAAAGGTGTCATTTTGCAGCATTTTTCATGCTCTTCCCAGTGATAGACAAAAAAACATAGCTTCTAATTAATAACCTTTTTCAAAATGGTAATTAATATTTTGATTTAATTTTTTTTACAAAAAGTACATAATTGATTATTTTCAAAATATTTCCATAACTACTTGATACTGTTGTAAATCACATGGCAAAATATAAATGTGGGATGATTATGGGTTCATTGTTAAAAAAAATTATTCCGGACTCTTATTTTTCAGTAACGGCCCTAGTTTGACCAAACTGACCTTTAAGGTAGTACGTCAGTAGAGGACCGTATACATAGGGCTTGATGTCTGTACAATAATTCAGAGACTTGAGACATTGTTGAGATGATGTAGTCTGCATTGTTACCTTCTAAGGCTTTGTGTGCCTACAGCATTATTGTGCACTGTGGTTTTAGTGCAAATCAATTGTTACCTCTGTGTTGACCAGTCTGTATCTATTATATTTAATAGTTCATTTTCAAGTAAATCTATACATTGAAGGACAGTTTATAAGTGGTTTTTGTATAAATATGGAACCAAATAAAAAGTGCAGTGCTGTAAGAGTGCAGTGTTGTAATCCATTCAAGAAGTCAAATCATTTTATTAGAGACAGAAAAAAACTGAGAAATGTCACAACATGGATGCCGAGATTATTTCCTCAAATACCAAGTGGTGCCAAGATTTGTGATAAATGTAGGAAAGATGTAACCAAATTGAAAAATACACCAGAGCCCATCAGTGATGAAAGTGTTGAAGAAGAATCTTCTGGATCAGAGATAATCATCCGAGACCAAGACCCTGACTTCACTCCAACTTCAGTAGCTGTTAAAACATTTAACACAACACTTCAATAACTAGGTGAGTCCCCAATTGACAAGAGAAAACTAACATCTAGGCATTACGCCTAATCACAAGTGAAGAAAATCTCATCAATGACACGTAAACTTTTTGTTGCTCCTGAAACTTCTTCGTCAGATACTGATACTGATGAATCCGTTCTTGAAAATCATAAAAGAAACTTTAAAAATTCTATAAGTAGAGCAAAAAAACTAATGATTCTTACAACTTTACCCGAAAAGTGGAGTGTCAGGAAAATAATGAGGGAATTTAATGCTCCTAATTAAATTGTTTGGCAGTCCAAAAACATTTTGAAAGAGAAAGGATTCATGGAAGGTCCAAACCCAAAACCAGGGAAGTGTTTACCAATAGAAACTGTCAAAACTGTACATTCATTTTGTGAAAATGATGAAGTTAGCAGGGCACTGCCAGTTATTAAAGATTGTGTGACAATTACAGAAACAAGTGGAAATAAAACAAAAACATCAAAAAGACTTATTTTGTGTAACCTTAAAGAAGCTTACAAGCATTTTAAAGACAAGTTTCCTTACATAAAATTAGGTTTCTCTAAATTTGCTGAGTTGAGACCAAAACATTGTGTATTAGCTGGCCAGAGTGGCACACACACTGTCTGCGTGTGTACAACTCACCAAAACATAAAATTAATGATAGAAAATGCCAAACTAAATACAGTAACAAACAGCAGCTTAAACAATTATAAGCAGTGCATTGCAAAAATGCTTTTCAACCCATCATCAGTTGATTGCAACATGGGAAACTGTGAATACTGCCCAGGAGAAACTGTCATACATAAAATTTTAAAAGACTCTTTTCATGAAAACTTAATTGAACAAGTTCAGTTCTGACAGTGGATGTCAGTTGACCGATGTAATCTGGAAATTGTTCAGAAAACTTCTGAAGAATTCATAGATTTATTTTGTAGTAAGATGTCGACTTTTGATTCGGTATGACTTCATTGCCAAGCAACAACGAACATTCCTTAACTCCACAAGAGAAAACCTTATGGAATCTGAACTTGTTGTCATATGTGATTTTTCAGAAAATTATAGTATAGTTCTACAGGATGTAGCTCAGAGTTTCCACTGGACAAGACAACAGATTACCATTCATCCTTTTGTTATATATTACAAACAGGAAGACAAAATTGAGCATATGAGCTTTGTCATTGTTTCTGATTGCCTGGAGCACAATACAACTGCGGTTTACACCTTTCAAAAGAAGCTGATTTCATATCTAACAAATAAAGTTCAAAAGATTCCAAAAAAGATATACTATTATTCTTACGGTTCTGCCGCTCAGCATAAAAATAAGAAAACCTTCCTGAACCTTTGCCTTCATGAGGAAGACTTCAACATAAAAGCTGAGTGGCACTTTTCAGCCACAGCACATGGGAAAGGGCTTTGTGATGGAGTAGGGGGTTCAGTAAAGAGACTGGCAGCTCGTGCAAGTTTGCAAAGGCCATACCAAAATCAGATCCAAACTGCACGAGATCTATTTGAGCGGGCAGTAGATAATATCACAAATGTTGATTTTGCATATTCCACTCAAGAAGGCTATGCTGCTTCAGAAATATTCTTAAAAAGCCGACTTGAAGAGGCATTGACAATCAAAGGAACAGAGCAATTTCACACTTTCATTCCCGACACTACATCAAAATTAATAGTCAAATACTTCTCAGGTGATATGCAGAGTTGGGAGAGGAAAGTAACTACATCACCAGACAAACTGAAGTTACAAGATGTATCAGGCTATGTCACCACTGTATATGGCAGAAACTGGTGGCTTGGGTACATTTTAGAAAAAAAACGAAGAACTTGATGAAGTGAAAATAACTTTTCTTCATCCATGTGGAACAGCTAAGTCATTCTCTTATCCTGCACATGCAGATGTCCTGTGGGTCTCCGACAGGGAGAACATACATTCTTAATGAAAGTGATGTAAACCAAACCCAGTCAGCTTTATTAAAATGTAATATGAGAAGTTCCAAGACAATTTATTGGGGAAACTGCTTTCAACTCAAAACTTAATTTTTGTCTCAGGTTAGTGTTGATGTATATTTTATAGAAAGTTGTTTCAAAATTATTGTTAGTACCTATTGTGTTAAATTTAGCTATGTACAGATACCTGTTACTCAAAAACAAGCATTACGTATTTAATTTGTTTAATAGTTCCATTTCAAACATCATGGACCAGAACTATTATGTAAATACTTGTACTTATTCATACTTTATTTCAGTTTGTAGTTAAATGCTCAATTTCTTGTTTTTTTTTTTTGTTTTTTTTTTATATCGGTTAATATACTGTTAGTGAAGTTGTATGAAATTAAAATAAGCAATCAACTTAATTATAAAATATGCTGATTAGTTTTGGTTTAATAAGGTGATGTTTTGATATTTCTAATACTTTTTTTACTTACCTTTCAGTATATTTTAAAGAAATTCCTGTTTCTTAAAGGTCAATTTGGTCAAACTAGGGCCGTTAGTGAAAAACAAGAGACCAGAATAATTTTTTTTAACAATGAACCCAACACCATCCCAGATTTATATTTTGCCAGGTGATTTACAATAGTATGAAGTAGTTATGGAAATATTTTGAAAATTTTCAATTATGTTCTTTAGGTAAAAAAATTAAAATTAAATCAAAATATTAATTAATATTTTGAAAAAGGTTATTAATTACAAGCTATGTTTTGTTGTATATCCCTCGAAAGAGCATGCAAAATAACACCTTTCCCAGTTCTCTAGCTCAATTAGGGCAGCTCCTAGGGCAATTTTAAAAAAGTCCGTTCACACATTTTTGGCTGGTTTTGAAAAGTTTACATAGTCATATTTCAGGAATGGTTTGAGATAAAAAATTGAAATTTGGTATTTTTCTTAGTCTCAGTGACCACTATAAGTATACCATCTAATGAAAGTGCTGGCAGGTCGACAGACACACAAACAACCACAAACATACACACAAAATTCAAGCTTTCGCAACAAACTGTTGCCTCATCAGGAAAGAGGGAAGGAGAGGGAAAGACGAAAGGAAGTGGGTTTTAAGGGAGAGAGTAAGGAGTCATTCCAATCCCGGGAGCGGAAAGACTTACCTTAGGGGGCAAAAAGGACGGGTATACACTCGCACACACACACATATCCATCCACACATATACAGACACAAGCAGGCATATTCAAAGGCAAAGAGTTTGGGCAGGGATGTCAGTCGAGGCCGAAGTGCAGAGGCAAAGATGTTGAATGACAGGTGAGGTATGAGTGGCGGCAACTTGAAATTAGCGGAGGTTGAGGCCTGGTGGATAACAGGAAGAGAGGATATATTGAAGAGCAAGTTCCCATCTCCAGAGTTCGGATAGGTTGGTGTTAGTGGGAAGTATCCAGATAACCCGGACATTATAACACTGTGCCAACCACAAACATACACACAAAATTCAAGCTTTCGCAACAAACTGTTGCCTCATCAGGAAAGAGGGAAGGAGAGGGAAAGACGAAAGGAAGTGGGTTTTAAGGGAGAGGGTAAGGAGTCATTCCAATCCCGGGAGCGGAAAGACTTACCTTAGGGGGAAAAAAGGACGGGTATACACTCGCACACACACACACACACACACACACACACACACACACACACACACATCCATCCACACATATACAGACGCAAGCAGACATATTTAAAGACAAAGACATATATATATATATATATATATATATATATATATATATATATATATATATATATATATATATATATGTGTGTGTGTGTGTGTGTGTGTGTGTGTGTGTACAATATAACTTCTGCAGTAATGTGTTCATTGTAAATAAGTATTATAGTAGTTGTATTAAACGTTTATTACCTTATAAATAAATAAAAACACTTTTTTTATTTTAAATTCAGTGCATCAGTATTTGTAAAATGACTCTTTCATATAGTGTTCATTAAAAAATGACGATCATTCCACTTGGCACTTGGAATGATACAAAAGCTTATTTGTTTTAGTTGTAAATATTTGTCATGTATTGTTGTTTTTCTGATATGTTCTACATCCTGGAGGACCTCCTCACTACGGATCAATTGGAATGAAAGTAAATCTAATCTAATCTAATCTAACCTCTATTGATGCAAAATCTGCATCATCTGCACCATGGGAGGCTTCACCTTGTTCAGATGCTTTAATTGTTGTTATTCTGTCAAAACATTTAGAACACAAAAATTCATCACTGGAAACATCTTCACTTTGAAACAGAGTCTTCAAATGAGAACACTTATTCCCAACCTGAAAAAGGCTGTTTGTTTGTCTTATATACCACTCTTTTATGAATATGCACATAGTCAGCAAACTTCATTCTCTTGTGGCCCCAGTCAGCACACATTTCAAACAGTTCTTTTCACAAAACACACTGCAACTGAGTCAACTGGCAAGTTCCTCATGAAAACACAGAACTCATTGGATGGTCTCAGATTTCTTACAAGTATCTTCAGTAAACAAATTAACACTGAACAAGGACAATACAGAAACCTGCAATGAACAACCACAACAAAGAAACTAACAAGAAACTATAACAAAGTGTAAGAAGTATTTACAAAAATGAAAGTGAAAAGAAATAACTGCAACAAAGACAATAGAAATAAACATTGTAACAAAAAATTAGTAAGAAACAAACTCAGTGGAGACACATATTACTCTTAAAAGTTAAAAAAATGATTTTTTAAAAATAAAACCTGTCCAACATAAAAGTGGAAGCTCTCCTTTACAGAGAATATAGTACTATATGGTACTAATCAACAGAAAAAAATCTAACTTTTGTGGATTGGCATTTTTGAAAAATTTTTTATTCTGTAAATTATAAAAAAAAAAACTTCAAAAGACGGCAATAAAAGAACTTTGATAGATATGTCCGAACGGAGGATACCATTGTAATCATAAATCAATTATCTTTCAAATAAAAAAAATTCTAACTAAATATCTACAACTGTTACAGAGATACAGCATTTAAAAAAAATTTCCAAAATTTGCATCTTCAAAATGGTTTTCGCAGTGTCATCTTTGGAGGCTGTATCTCAGAGCAGAAATTTTTTTGGAGAAAATAAAAAATACATGTTTCTTAGTTACTGCTGAATCTTAAAATATGCTAAATTCTATAACATCCGAGACTGCCTGAAGTGATACAGATTATGACTGACACAAGTGAAGATGAAGACATTGCGAACGAAGGGCGATTAATGGAAGAGGATTCAGATGCTGATATACGTCAATCATCATCTCTTTCACCGCAGCAGGTACAGTTGGAAGCGAATACAAAGATGATTGCAAGGGATGGAACCATGCAGGAGATTGGAAATTATTCATCTTCTGGAAGGCAGTTAGCTGTGAATATTCTGAAGGAGAGAGGAGGTCAAGAATTACACAGAATCAAGTGCTTGAAAAGTACTGAAAAACAATGACTGGACTGTGTCACTTGAGAAACTGGAGAAACTTTTAGCCATCATGTATGTTTGGTGTGAACTGTGCACAAAACGTATGTCTGTGGATGATCGCTGGTTGCACTCTTGGGGGCCTGCTTTTATCAAGGACATTACGCCAAGGGACAGATTTCAGGAGCTTCTCAGATTTCTCCATTTTGATGAAAAATCAACCCGGGCTGAATGCCTGGCACCCAACAAATTCACTCTTGTATCTGAAATTTGGGGAAAGTTCATTGAAAAAAGTATTCATGCTTACCGCCCTGCAGAAAATATAACCATTGACAAGCAACTGTTACCAAGCAAAGAAAGATGCAGGTTTACTCAATTCATGTCCAACAAACCATACAAATATGGTCTCAAATTCTGGTTGGTTGTTGATGTAACAACAAAGTATATATGTAATGCTTTCCTATACCTCGGCAAAGAGGACACGCATAGGGAGAAACAACCACTTGGAGAGTATGTCGTTCTGCCTCTCATGGAGCCATTTGTAAATCAAGGAAGACATATGACCACAGACAACTTCTTTACGTCACTTCAACTTGTTAAAAAACTCAAAGAAAAGAAAACTTCATTAGCTGATACAATGAACAAGATTTGCCATGAGATCCCCGAAGAAGTAAGGAAACCAAATGCTGAAATACACTCCACCACAATACTGCACAATAGCGGCAACACAAACTGCACCTTGACTATATACCAAGGGAAGATTAATACAAATGTCATTTTTCTGAGTACGCAGCATGATGAAGTAGTAATAAGCAAGGAACGAAAGAAAAAACCTGAAACCGTAACATTTTACAATGCAACAAAGTACAGGGTGGATGTGCCAGAATGAAATTTTCACTCTGCAGCGGAGTGTGCGCTGATATGAAACTTTCTGGCAGATTAAAACTGTGTGCCCGACCGAGACTCGAACTCGGGACCTTTGCCTTTCGCGGGCAAGTGCTCTACCAACTGAGCTACCGAAGCACGACTCACGTCCGGTACTCACAGCTTTACTTCTGCCAGTATCTCGTCTCCTACCTTCCAAACTTTACAGAAGTTCTCCTGCGAACCTTGCAGAACTAGCACTCCTGAAAGAAAGGATATTGCGGAGACATGGCTTAGCCACAGCCTGGGGGATGTTTCCAGAATGAAATTTTCACTCTGCAGCGGAGTGTGAGCTGATATGAAACTTTCTGGCAGATTAAAACTGTGTGCCCGACCGAGACTCGAACTCGGGACCTTTGCCTTTCGCGGGCAAGTGCTCTACCAACTGAGCTACCGAAGCACGACTCACGTCCGGTACTCACAGCTTTACTTCTGCCAGTATCTCGTCTCCTACCTTCCAAACTTTACAGAAACTTTACACTCCGCTGCAGAGTGAAAATTTCATTCTGGAAACATCCCCCAGGCTGTGGCTAAGCCATGTCTCCGCAATATCCTTTCTTTCAGGAGTGCTAGTTCTGCAAGGTTCGCAGGAGAACTTCTGTAAAGTTTGGAAGGTAGGAGACGAGATACTGGCAGAAGTAAAGCTGTGAGTACCGGACGTGAGTCGTGCTTCGGTAGCTCAGTTGGTAGAGCACTTGCCCGCGAAAGGCAAAGGTCCCGAGTTCGAGTCTCGGTCGGGCACACAGTTTTAATCTGCCAGAAAGTTTCATATCAGCGCACACTCCGCTGCAGAGTGAAAATTTCATTCTGGAAACATCCCCCAGGCTGTGGCTAAGCCATGTCTCCGCAATATCCTTTCTTTCAGGAGTGCTAGTTCTGCAAGGTTCGCAGGAGAACTTCTGTAAAGTTTGGAAGGTAGGAGACGAGATACTGGCAGAAGTAAAGCTGTGAGTACCGGACGTGAGTCGTGCTTCGGTAGCTCAGTTGGTAGAGCACTTGCCTGCGAAAGGCAAAGGTCCCGAGTTCGAGTCTCGGTCGGGCACACAGTTTTAATCTGCCAGAAAGTTTCATATCAGCGCACACTCCGCTGCAGAGTGAAAATTTCATTCTGGAAACATCCCCCAGGCTGTGGCTAAGCCATGTCTCCGCAATATCCTTTCTTTCAGGAGTGCTAGTTCTGCAAGGTTCGCAGGAGAACTTCTGTAAAGTTTGGAAGGTAGGAGACGAGATACTGGCAGAAGTAAAGCTGTGAGTACCGGACGTGAGTCGTGCTTCGGTAGCTCAGTTGGTAGAGCACTTGCCCGCGAAAGGCAAAGGTCCCGAGTTCGAGTCTCGGTCGGGCACACAGTTTTAATCTGCCAGAAAGTTTCAGGGTGGATGTGGTTGATCAAATGACCCGTAAATATACTACGAAGATTGCTTGTAGGAGATCACCAATGCAGGTCTTCTACAATATACTGCACATGGTGGCAATAAATGCATGGGTCATCTATAACATGGTAACAAACAAGAAAATGGAATGGATGAAGTTCATACTTCAACAGGCAAATGAACTCAAGGGAACGAAAGAGCAAGAACATCAGGCAAAGGAAGAGGATATGGGACTGAAATCACCTAGAAAGTGGAGGAAGTGCCAAATCAGCCTCTGTGAAGGCAACAAGACCAGCGAAAACTATGTAAAGTACCACAAAGCCGTGTGTGGAAAATGTGCACGTAAAACACAAACCACCAGTGCTAAGTGCGTCTAGCAGCTTCAAATGACTTGAGTGAAAAGTAATACAGAGCTGTTTGTGAAACACATGTGAGACTAAAATGGACCAAATATATTAAATGTGTCTAGAAGGCTGTATGATGGTGCCCATCAGTGGGCACATAAATAATTAAAGCTACGATTCTCTGTGAAAGGTACAACAGCCACCTTGACAACTCCTTCTATTTCATAGAAAAGTCTCTATTTTTGTAATGAGTAAAAGGTGGCAGGTAGGAATTGCTAACTTACATCTGCATATTTAAAAAAACATCTTTTATATGTTCAGTATGTAGCCATATTTACAAAATAATATTCAACGTGAATGTCCAATCACTTGCTCCACATCATTATGATTTATTGTGCAAAATGATCCATGGGCCATGAAACTAATTAAGTAAGTGATTTAGTGTTGTTCATGATTAGTGTTTTTACCTTCCTTTTAACATATAAAAGAAGAGATAAGAACAGCATCAGATTATGGGTAATAACTGTGACACGGAGGTGAAGTTTACTCATGTACGACAGTGTTATCACGAGCCTCATTGCTAAGTCTCCATTTGTGTGGCTGGTTGAACATTGCAATATCCAGATTTGTGGCAACTGAAAGTGGCTGTGTGGCTGGATTGAAGAGTTTTTAGCAAACAGAACACAGCATGTTGTTATCAATGGAGAGACGTCTACAGACGTTAAAGTAACCTCTGGCATGCCACAGGGGAGTGTTATGGGACCATTGCTTTTCACAATATACACTCCTGGAAATTGAAATAAGAACACCGTGAATTAATTGTCCCAGGAAGGGGAAACTTTATTGACACATTCCTGGGGTCAGATACATCACATGATCACACTGACAGAACCACAGGCACATAGACACAGGCAACAGAGCATGCACAATGTCGGCACTAGTACAGTGTATATCCACCTTTCGCAGCAATGCAGGCTGCTATTCTCCCATGGAGACGATCATAGAGATGCTGGATGTAGTCCTGTGGAACGGCTTGCCATGCCATTTCCACCTGGCGCCTCAGTTGGACCAGCGTTCGTGCTGGACGTGCAGACCGCGTGAGACGACCCTTCATCCAGTCCCAAACATGCTCAATGGGGGACAGATCCGGAGATCTTGCTGGCCAGGGTAGTTGACTTACACCTTCTAGAGCACGTTGGGTGGCACGGGATACATGCGGACGTGCATTGTCCTGTTGGAACAGCAAGTTCCCTTGCCGGTCTAGGAATGGTAGAACGATGGGTTCGATGACGGTTTGGATGTACCGTGCACTATTCAGTGTCCCCTCGACGATCACCAGTGGTGTACGGCCAGTGTAGGAGATCGCTCCCCACACCATGATGCCGGGTGTTGGCCCTGTGTGCCTCGGTCGTATGCAGTCCTGATTGTGGCGCTCACCTGCACGGCGCCAAACACGCATACGACCATCATTGGCACCAAGGCAGAAGCGACTCTCATCGCTGAAGACGACACGTCTCCATTCGTCCCTCCATTCACGCCTGTCGCGACACCACTGGAGGCGGGCTGCACGATGTTGGGGCGTGAGCGGAAGACGGCCTAACGGTGTGCGGGACCGTAGCCCAGCTTCATGGAGACGGTTGCGAATGGTCCTCGCCGATACCCCAGGAGCAACAGTGTCCCTAATTTGCTGGGAAGTGGCGGTGTGGTCCCCTACGGCACTGCGTAGGATCCTACGGTCTTGGCGTGCATCCGTGCGTCGCTGCGGTCCGGTCCCAGGTCGACGGCCACGTGCACCTTCCGCCGACCACTGGCGACAACATCGATGTACTGTGGAGACCTCACGCCCCACGTGTTGAGCAATTCGGCGGTACGTCCACCCGGCCTCCCGCATGCCCACTATACGCCCTCGCTCAAAGTCCGTCAACTGCACATACGGTTCACGTCCACGCTGTCGCGGCATGCTACCAGTGTTAAAGACTGCGATGGAGCTCCGTACGCCACGGCAAACTGGCTGACACTGATGGCGGCGGTGAACAAATGCTGCGCAGCTAGCGCCATTCGACGGCCAACACCGCGGTTCCTGGTGTGTCCGCTGTGCCGTGCGTGTGATCATTGCTTGTACAGCCCTCTCGCAGTGTCCGGAGCAAGTATGGTGGGTCTGACACACCGGTGTCAATGTGTTCTTTTTTCCATTTCCAGGAGTGTATATAAATGACCTAGTAGATAGTGTCAGAAGTTCCATGCGGCTTTTCCCGGATGATGCTGTAGTATACAGAGAAGTTGCAGCATTAGAAAATTGTAGTGAAATGCAGGAAGATCTGCAGCGGATAGGCACTTGGTGCAGGGAGTGGCAACTGACCCTTTACATAGACAAATGTAATGTGTTGCAAATACATAGAAAGAAGGATCCTTTATTGTATGATTATATGATAGCGGAACAAACACTGGTAGCAGTTACTTCTGTAAAATATCTGGGAGTATGCGTGCGGAACGAATTGAAGTGGAATGATCATATAAAATTAATTGTTGGTAAGGCAGGTACCAGGTTGAGATTCATTGGGAGAGTCCTTAGAAAATGTAGTCCATCAACAAAGGAGGTGGCTTACAAAACACTCGCTCGACCTATACTTGAGTATTGCTCATCAGTGTGGGATCCGTACCAGATCGGGTTGACGGAGGAGATAGAGAAGATCCAAAGAAGAGCGGCGCGTTTCGTCACAGGCTTATTTGGTAACCGTGATAGCGTTATGGAGATGTTTAACAAACTCAAGTGGCAGACTCTGCAAGAGAGGTGCTCTGCATCACGGTGTAGCTTGCTCGCCAGGTTTCGAGAGGGTGCGTTTCTGGATGAGGTATCGAATATATTGCTTCCCCCTACTTATACCTCCCGAGGAGATCACGAATGTAAAATTAGAGAGATTAGAGCGCGCACGGAGGCTGTCGGACAGTCGTTCTTCCTGCGAACCATACGCGACTGGAACAGGAAAGGGAGGTAATGACAGTGGCACGTAAAGTGCCCTCCGCCACACACCGTTGGGTGGCTTGTGGAGAATAAATGTAGATGTAGATGTAGAAGTGGCAGTAACCCAATATTGGACTGCATAGAAACATGAGGGCAGGCATACACATTGTCAAACTTCTGGTCGACCACATCTGATCACAGGGAGGATCACCATATTGTACACCACACACATCTTAACCCCTTCTGCACTACCCCTTGTGACCAACTTAGGTGAGTATTGTAGCGACCTGTGGAGAAGTCGCATTTGCCCAATGTTTTGGAAAGGCATAGCTGTGCTACTCCTTTTGTAGTGGTGTGGGGACCCATCGTATATGACTTCAGGCCCCAGTTGATAGTGACTGAGGGAACTCTGACGGCACAACAGTATGTCACAAACGATCCTGCATCCTCATGTATTACCTCTCTTGTGACAGTACCGAGGTACCAGTCTTCAACAGAACAATGCTAATCCACATACGGAGCATGTTTCTATGAACTGACTGCATACTGTTGAAGTACTACTGAGGCCAGCACGATTCCCAGATCTGGTCCTGATAGAACTTGTATGGGACTGGTTTAGATGTCAACTTTGTCCCAGTGCCAGTATCCATGGTATGACAGATCAGTAGCAACTGTTGTGGGTCAGCTTGCTTTCTGACACACTTCCCAAATAAATTAGTTCTCTTTCTAAGTGCTGAAACCCATTATAGTTAGATCTTATCTCACTGAACATTTCCTGACTGCAAAATGTAGACTTCTCATCTCCCAAATTGGCACAGTTGCACCTATAAGATTCATCTTTCTT
Organism: Schistocerca americana; assembly: GCF_021461395.2. Taxonomy (NCBI): domain Eukaryota; kingdom Metazoa; phylum Arthropoda; class Insecta; order Orthoptera; family Acrididae; genus Schistocerca; species Schistocerca americana. The sequence continues at coordinate 543,944,595 of NC_060120.1, read as the reverse complement.
ATTTTCTACTGATGTTTTGTCAACTTCAAATACATCAGTGTCACCTTCCTACCACTCTGATAATAATAATATGGGATAATCAGAAAAGCACTGCCCGGAAAAATGAGTGAAGCACAGAGAAGGAGTGGACGACACAAAATGATCTTCACAAGTTGAGATATTATATGACATTATTTCAGTGAAATCAGAAAAGCACTGCCCGGAAAAATGAGTGAAGCACAGAGAAGGAGTGGACGACACAAAATGATCTTCACAAGTTGAGATATTATATGACATTATTTCAGTGATCACAAAATTGAATTCAGTGTACAAATAACTTAGCAGTACAAGCCCACTTACTACTATGACGCTACATCCCTGTCTCGTCTGGATGCATCCAAAAAGTGTTCAGTGAGACAAGATCTAATTATAATAGACTTAATTGATTAGTTGATAGAAGAGATAGAGAAGATCCAACGGAGAGCAGCACGCTTCGTTACAGGATCATTTAGTAATCGCGAAAGCGTTACGAAGATGATAGATAAACTCCAGTGGAAGGCTCTGCAGGAGAGACTCTCAGTAGCTCAGTACGGGCTTTTGTTGAAGTTTCGAGAACATACCTTCACCGAAGAGTCAAGCAGTATATTGCTCCCTCCTACGTATATCTCGCGAAGAGACCATGAGGATAAAATCAGAGAGACTAGGGCCCACACAGAAGCATACCAACAATCCTTCTTTCCACGAACAATACGAGACTGGAATAGAAGGGAGAACCGATAGAGGTACTCAGGGTACCCTCCGCCACACACCGTCAGGTGGCTTGCGGAGTATGGATGTAGATGTAGATGTAGAACTGCATAGATTAGATAGAGAACTCAAGTCTAGAAAAGCGAGATTAGAAGGAGAACTGAGAATCGTCAAATTAGTGAGGAATTCTACCTTACACAAGATGCCTTTTTGCAGTTTTGTTTTCATCCAGACATTTTTAAGCACTTTATGTGCTATCTCCAGTGGGATTATTTGTTTATTTTCTTTCTCACGCAACGCTATTGGCTGTTTATACTGGTAGCTTTAAATCTACTGCACAATCTACAGTCTATCATAGTTTTTGATGTTGCGTTCTTTCCCTTGTTTGTGTCAAGGTAACATACGCATTTCTTTTGCTGTTGTTACACACGCATTTTGTAAGATTTGTTCACCAAGCTAAAAAAAACAAGGGACATCACAACAACATTAAAAACTATGATAAGCTGTAGACTGTGTAGTAGATTTAAAGCTACCAGCATAGACAACCAATAGCTTCATGTGAGAATGAAAATCAACAAATAAATCCATTGAAGAGATAGCACAGAAAGTGCTAAAACATGTCTGAGTGAAAACAAAACTACAACATGGAGTCTTGCATAGGGCAGAATTCCTTTTTTTTTTTTTTTTTTTTTTTAGCAAGCACAGAAATAAGAAGTGCTGCAACATTCACAAGATGAGAATAGTAAGTTAATAAATGACTCTGATAATTAAGTCTAGCCAAGAAATAACTACTTGTCATGATAAGTTTTAGGGGGAAGAATCTGTATTTTTGGCAGTAGCACATAAGCAAATAAGTAACATAAGTATTAAGTCTAAAATCTCTGCGGCTGAAATAAAAAGGAAATAAGCTGAAGTTATTTGTTAAGTTAGGGATGAAGTCTCTGAGTTAAAAGGTTCTTGTGAGGCTGTTTACAAAATCAGTTGTAGGAACTGAGAACATCTCTATTAGTCTAAGTCAAATAAAATTAGTGGTGAATGAACTTGTTCAAACAATGGAAAAAATTGTGCAATATGAGCTAATGAAGTGAAATCCAATTTAGACTCTTATTTATATAAGACCAAAGAATTACAATCTGTACTGAATGAGAGAGCAAATATAGTAGAGAGTAATACAGCTACTATAGATACTGTTGTGTCCCAAACCAAGTAGTATGAAACTAAACACTTAAATTAAGTAAAGATATGAGGTTTTAAAGGCAGTACTGTGGTTAAAGGGGTTATGACAGAAACAGACAAATTAAACTTACATAATTTTAATCAAAGTGATCCAGTTTGTGATTTACATCTGGTTATATTTTTAAAATCATTTCCGGGTGTGCTTCCTAAATGATTGTAAGACAAAAGGAAAATCACATTTGTTGTGGGCTGTTTAAGGGATGTTATTGCACATTAGGGATTCACATCTCAAAACAATTAGTAGATGTCTGATGAATTTCAATTAGCTTCTACAAATTGATTCTGGTCAGAAGGATGCCAGAAATTAAGTTTAGAAATTCTGCGTACAAGTAAATATACTAAAATGGATGGTGATCTTATTTTGAATGATATTTGAATCATGATGAGTATCTGAATGATTCTTTCAGTTCTGAACACTCTGAACATACATACATACATACATTAATCCTTGATTCATAGATCCCGAATATGACGTTTTGTAATGATGTGGAATGTGTCACTTTAACATAAGTTTTCTTTACACAAAATAATAAATAAATTAATTAATATTTTTTTACAGTTACTACTTCATATCTAAGAATTCATCTATTGAGCAGAAGGAGATGTCATTCAGAAATTCTTTTAATTTGCTTTTAAATGCTGGTTGGCTATCTGTCAGATTTTTAATACTATTTGGCGAATAACCAAGGATTTTTGTGGCAGCATAATTCACCCTTTTCTGTGCCAAAGTGATATTTAATCCAGAATAGTGAATATTAACCTTCCTTCTAGTGTTGTTGCTATGCACTTTGCTGTTATTTTTGAATTGGGATGGGTTATTAATGACAAATTTCATAAGTGAATATATGTATTGTGAAGGTACTGTAAATATCTCGAGTTCCTTAAATAAATGTCTGCAAGGTGGTCTTGGGTGGGCTCCAGCTATTATTCTGATAACATGCTTTTGTACAATGAATACTTTCTCTCTTAATGATGAATTGCCCCCAAATATGATGCCATATAAAGCAGTGAATGAAAATATGCATAGTAGGCTAATTTACTGATATGTTTATCACCAAAATTTGCAATAACCCTAATAGCATAAGTAGCTGAACCTAACTGTTTCAGCAGATCATCAATGTGTTTCTTCCAATTCAATTTCTCACCAGTGCACACACACCCATAAATTTTGAGTATTCTACCTTAGCAACAGACTTCCGTTCATAGTCTATATTTATCAATGGTGTTATGCCATTTACTGTACAGAATTATATAAACTGTGTTTTCTCAAAATTTAGTGAGAGTCCATTTGCAGAGAACCACTTAATAATTTTCTGAAAGACATTATTTGCAATTTCTTCAGCTGATTCTTGCTTCTTGGGTGTGATTATTATACTTGTTTCATCAGCTAAAAGAACTAACTTCGCATTTTCATGAATATAGAATGGCAAGTCATTAATAAATATTAAGAACAATAAGGGACCCAAGACTGAACCCTACCCTGTGGGACACCATTCTTGATACCTCCCCAGTTAGAGGACTCTGTTGGTTTTTGCAGATTGTCTGCACTGTTAATTTCAACCTTCTACATTCTTCCAGTTAAGTATGAATTAAACCATTTGTGCAATGTCCGACTCATACCCCAATACTTAAGCTTATCTAGAAGAATTTCATGATTCACACAATCAAAAGCCTTTGAGAGATAACAAAATATCCCAATGGGTGATGTTCGGTTATTCACTGCATTTAATATTTGATCAGTGAAAGCATAAGTAGTATTTTCTGTTGAAAAGCCTTTCTGAAAACCAAACTGACATTTTGTTAGTACTTCATTTTTTACAAATTGTGATGCTACTCTTGAATATATTACTTTTTCAAGAATTTTGGATAAAGCCGTCAGAAGTGAGATTGGGTGGTAGTCGTTAGCATCAGATCTATCCCCTTTTTTATGAAATGCTATAACAATAGCATATTTCAGTCTATCTGGAAAATTTCCCTGTTTCAGTGAGCTACTACATATGTGGTTGAGAATCCTACTTATTTGTTGGGAACAAGCTTTCAGTACTCTGTTGGAAATGCCATCAATTCCATGTAAGCTTTTACTTTTGAGTGAATTTATTATTTTCCTAATTTCAGTAGGAGAGGTGGGCTGAATTTCAATTTTATCAAAATGCGTAGGTACTGCCCCTTCCATATACTGCCTTGCATTTTCTAATGAATAGCTGGAACCTATTTTCAATACAACACTTAAAAAATGATTATTAAAAATGTTTTCTACTTCTGTCTTCTTGTTAACAAACTTTTCATTGTGTTTGATAGAAATACAGTCTTCCTGTGCTCTTGGTTGCCCTGTTTCCCTTTTCACAATATTCCAAATTGTTTTAATTTTATTATCAGATGTGCTAATCTCAGACATAATGCACATACTTCTGGACTTTTTAATAACTTTTCTTAATACAATGCAGTAGTTTTTATAATGTTTCGTTGTTTCAGAATCATTACTCCTCCTAGCTATAAGATACATTTCCCTTTTCTATTTACAAGATATTTTTATCCCTTTAGTAAGCCATGGCTTTTTACATGGTTTCTTACAATTATAATTCACTATTTTTTTTAGGGAAACTGTTTTCAAATACACTCACAAAGGTATCATGAAATGGGTTAAATTTTAAATTAAGATCATGTTCCCTGTACACCTCATCCCAGTCTAACTGTTGCAAGCTTTCCCTAAAATTTTGAAGTGTTAAATCATTAATGGAACGCACTATTTTGGAGACTGTTTTGCATTACTGTATGGAGCAATATCATATACTGTAACTAGCTGTGCATCATGATCAGACAGAGCATTCTTAACAGGAAAAGTTTTTATTTGATTGAATTTATCTTGGTATGAAAATGTTGTCTACCTGTGTGCTGCTTTCCTGTATCACCCGAGTAGGAAAATCAGTAACTGATTACTGCATACATGTACCTAAAGCCACAACACTCAGCAACAGGGACATTGTTTCAGCAATGCTGTACTGATTCTTATGCCATGCATTTGTTGCTCCTTTCTGTTGGCATTGCTATTAAAATAGTAGTGATCACTTTTCCCATTTTCTATAATACAATATCTCAAAGTAATGCAAATTTTGTGAATGAAAGTTGCTCCTTTTTTAAAAAAGGTTTATTTAAAAATGAAAAATTTTAGCGATGCTGCTATGGCTAACTGATACTTTGTTTTTCTTTTTTTTTTAACTCAGTTATTAGTAAAAAATAAAAAAAAAACACCTGTTATAGCCAAGACCAAAGAAATACCGAAAACTGCCAATTATTCATAACTAAAATACTGGTATCGGTTTTAACTGGTTGGTTTTCCCATCACTGTTTCTTGACAGGGAGGACACAGTATGTTATTTTGGACAGAGAGTTTAAGTAACTTCAGGTGGACCCCAGGGAAATATGTTGGGACCCTTGCTGTTCATATGGTATGTTCATCTTGTTGGGGTTGGAAGCTCCTGTTGGTCTTTTGTCTGTGTCTGCGAATTAAATTTGGGTTTTCAAACTCTGGCTTCTTCAAAACATATTATGTGTGCAGTTTAAAAACCCAAATGTTGTATATTACTGACCTTCCAACCACTATTAACAATAATCTTAGATTTTAGCATGTGGTGCAGTTATTATATGATGTACTGTCTAAAAAGGTGCACAAATGTTCAATAAATCAGATCTCGATAAGACTTCAAAAGGGTGCAAAAATTGGTAATTCGCTTTAGATGTTCGGAAATTAAAAACTGTGCGTTCCATGTGAAAAAATGTAGTTACCAATGGTGACAATATCATTGAGTCACAAATCCAATCTGTTCCCTTGTACCAATGCCCAGGTATAACAATTTAAAGGGATATGAAATGTAATGACCACAAAGGCTCACTCATAGTTAAAGCAAGTAGCAGACTTTGGCTGATTGGTGGAATACTAGGAAAATGCTCTCATACTACAAACGAGGTTGCTTACACAACACTTGTGTGACACATCCTAGAATATTACTCAGTATGTGATATTTGTACCAATTAGGGCTTTACCCCAGTATGTGGTATTCGTACCAATTAGAGTTGGCAAAGGATATTGTACATTCACTTAGGAGGGCAGCACAAATGCTCACAGGTTTGTTTAACTGTTGGAAGAGTGTCACAGAAATGTGGGAAAAACTAAACAGGCAAATGCTTGAAAATAAATTCAACATATCTCATGAAAGACTACTTACAAAGTTTCAAAAACCACCATCTAAATGAGGACTCTAAGATTATGTTACAGCCTTGTAGAGACTACAAATACAAAATTACACCAGTTATTGTGCACACAAAGGAATTTAAAGCACCAATTCATCCAGTGATCCATACATGAGTGGAATGGGCAGAATAACTCATAACTGGTGTAATGTGTAAGTAAATGGACTTTGGCATCAGCTTTTCTGTAGAGAGGTGGTGAATTTTAGAAGCTGGAAACAGTTGCAAGCACCCAGGAGGGCAGTGAGCAGCCAGCAAGGGCAAGGACAGATAGTAAAGGGACAAAAGCAGTGATGTGTGGGGAACTCTGTTAGCTTGCGAGCACAGCATTCTGGAAGATGGGAATGGTTGCTACTCTGAGCTCAAAAGAGTACAGCACAGAATAATAGAGTAGTAAAATTAATTATTTAATATAGAAATAAATGTTACATATCCATACACAGTGGCATGCCATACTAGAACCTCAATAACAATTTAAATAAATTTACATTGTACCAACGAAATGCATCCTGACATCAAGAGTCCAAGAAGTCGAAGCTATGTAAGTACATGCTTCCAGCTGTATTTAGTTGGGTAATGCAGGCAATTAGCTCGGGAGCCCAGCAGTGATAGGTTGTGTGGTGGCCAGCAGGGGGGAACTTTAGCTTAGGCATTGGATCAGCCATATCACATAATTCTATGATAAGTTTCAGAGATGTTTAACAGAACTCTGGTGAAATCACTAGTGGTTTGTCAAATAATCTACATCTGTTATACAGTGAGCCTGTTCTGAAATGACAGAAGCTCCTATGGCTTGTAAGAGTGCGCATTTACGCTTATTTAAAATTTTAGACAGTAAACTTTTACAGAAAATGATGATGCGTGTTGCCACATCATTTAATGTACTGGTTCACTCCAAACGGAATTTTAGAGACTTACAGCAAGACACTGCAGAGTAAAAATTAAAGGGAACATGATTATATTGGTGCACAAATACCCCTAAGAGCCAAGCATTTAGCGTGCTGTCTCTCTTCTGCAAGACAGCAACCTACAACACACTCGTATCCCACAGGTGACCATACTTCAGGCATATTTTGCCGCAGCAAGCACAAGTACCTACAAGCCAAACATCAATCTGTGTTCATCCTGCATGTTGGAAATTGTTCTGCACAACTTTCAACAACAACAACAGCAACACTCCAATTTGTTGTCCACAGAGTCTCTGGCAGCCATCATAGGAAGCGCCTAGTGCACTGCCAGTACTGCACTTCCACAACAGCAGCCCTACGATCATGGACGCTGTTTCTCTGCAATATATCAGGGCTCACACAGAAAAATTTAAGTGCTAATTTTTCCCACGCACTGTTCAAGAGTGGAACGATAGACAGACAGCTTGAAAGTGCTTCACTGAACTCTCTGCCAAGCATTTTACTGTGAATAGCAGAGTAATCACGTAGATGTAGATGCCTGCAACAGCTCACAGTGTATACATGTGCCACAACAGCATTTAGGCTGGCATTCAACCACGGATCAGTGGTTCCGTTTCAGCTACCAAACCAGTTACACCTTCAAGCTCTCTGGGACAGGACTACACACATCCACAGCCCACCAACCAGAGTCTCACTTAGGAATCATCATTGGACACTCTCTGTGCAATGTTTACCTTGATTCTCTATTGAGCTGTGCAGTTTTTATCTTATACGAGGGCTGTTCAAAAAGTAAGATGACTTTACAAATTGCATGAGCAATGTATATTCGATTATCTTTGTTGTGCTGGTACACATGTTCACAGTTTCAAGTGTACAGCACACTTCATTAGTTTTTGACAGATAGATTACACGTGATTCAGTGTGCTCGGCAATTCTTGATTATTATAAAAAAATGGAGCAAAGAAATTGCATCAAATTTTGTGCAAAAAATGGAATCAAGTGCTCTAAAATACTTGAAATGTTGACAGTGGCATACAGTGAGCCAGCTCTAAGGAAAAAAAAAATAAGATTCTAGTCATACAAGCTCTTCCAAGATGGCCGAGAAAGATGCCAATGACAAAAACCTCGCTTTGGACACCCCAGCACATCAACAACAAATTATCATGCATCAGTCGGCTCATGTAATGCAATTTTTTGGATGTATTTTGGCATGGCACGTGTGTCAGAGAAGTTTGTTCCAAAACTTCTAAAACTTGATCAGAAGAAGCATCGCATCAGAATCGCTCAGTAGCTCTTGAATGATGTCACTGATGATCACGATTTGCTCAAAAGGGTCATGGACATTGAAACCAAAGCCCAACAATCCCAATGGAAGCACCCTGGAGAGCCAAGACAGTAAAAAGCATGTCCATGTTTGATTAACAATGTCAAAGTTTTGCTCATTATTTTTTCCAATTACCATGGTGCAGTGCATCACGAATTTTTTGCCTCAAGGTCATACAGTCAAGTAAGGAAGTATTACCTTAATGTTATGTGCCGTTTGTGAGCAGCAATACACAAAAAATGTCCGGAATTGCGGTAAAACAATTCAAGGCTTTTGCGTCACAACAATGCACCTGCTCATTCATCATTGCTTGTGAGAGATTTTTTGGCCAAAAACAACATGTCAAATCATGCCCCAGCCACCATATTCACCAGATTTGGTCCCCTGCAACTTTTTCCTGTTCCTAAAATTGAAGAGACTTATGAAAGGATAAAGATTTTCAATGATTGAGGAAATAAAAACTGCATCGCTTGAAGTACTCAAGGCTGAACCAAAAAGTTCTTATGAGAAGTACTTCAAGGATTGGAAGAAAGCATTGGAGGAAGTGTATTGTATTTGAGGAGGATTACTTTGCAGGGGACAAACATGAATGTAGATGAATAAATAAATATTTTTTCATAAAAACATAGTCATGTTATTTTTTGAACATACCTCGCACTTTCAAGCTGAGCTTAGGGAATCGACTTTAATTTCTTCAGAGTCTGGCCTCACACCAACTAAGTAAGTACTACTCATGTGATTAACATCATTCTAAGGGATAATCCATACGGCATTTACACAAATTCGTCTTTATGGAAATAAGCTTGAATCTCTTGTCACTTAAACCTCTATTTATCTTCCTTGTTGGGACTCGAAGTATCAATCGAACTTTTTTCTGCATACAAATTACTCCAAGAAGGAGCTTTTGTTTGGGTACTTATGAACAAACTTAGTCTACACTGTTTATGCGGGAAATATTCTCACACTGTGCCTCCATCAGCACAAGGACATACCAGGTGGGTAATGAGGAATTTTCTAGCTGCAGACGCCCCTCTCCTCCCCTGTCCCCTCTCAGTTTTCATTCCACATCAGGCTGGCAATGAGAGAAAAAAAAATTGTGAGTTTTGTCCCAACATTTGGCAACAAGGAAGCATTTTCCCCAGCTTCATTACTGCCTTTCCAAGTATTGTCCCACCATTTGGCAATAAGTAAGCATTTTCACACATTTCTAGTGCCACTTCTTCAAATTAGGTGGCGACAAAGGATTTTTTTCTGGCCTCATTAGGTCCAGTGCCACTACCAAGTTTTGTCCCAGAAAATTTGATGATGGATTCTTTTCTTCTGAACTCAGTTTCTCACCTATTTCAGACAGAGTTGTTTTCTTTTGGCTCCAGGTCTCAACATTTTCTCCCACCACTGGCAATGGGCTTCCACTATTTCATCCCACCACTAGTGACTGCTTCAATATTTCGCAGCACCATCGCTAGTGCCTGTTTCCTTTCTGGTATCCCAGCTTGTGTCTAACCAATGCACACAATTTCTGATCCTTTTATGATCCTAATCTGTGCACACATTTTACAACTATTCTTTCTGTGACTAGTCCCAATACTAGTTTAACAAATATCCTTTCCATATCTAATTCCCCGGGTTCCTGCACCAAACTATCCCTGTGGGCTGAATCATTTTCCCTCCCCTGTGTTGCAACACACACAACTACACCCTCTGGGCACAATAAATCTACATTAATTGTAAGCTCCAACTGTTCCCACACATTTGTTTTATATCCCAAATACTTCCACAACCATCTATGGCCATGAGGCACAATCATTTTACTTTGCAAGTTCTCCTGCACTCGTCTTTGCCCTTGGGGCACAATAATTTAGCATCTCATGTGCTCCCACCCTCCTCCTTTGGGGCACAATAATTGTACTTCTCAGATGCTCTTGCACTCACATCCACCCTCTGTCTGCACTTTTCCTGTACCCTTTCCATGTGCTGCTGCTCTTCACACCCATATGAGCCATCCACAGACAGTGCAGTGTTACAACAGAATAGAGAGTACACAGAATGGAAACTCGGCTGCAATCATGTGCCAGAATGTAGTGCGCATGCTCGAAGTCTGTCATATTACTTTACTACAAGTAAACAGTAGTTTGATGTACTACTAAAGTTATAAATATATAATAAGCAGTGTTGCGCTGATATGAAACTTCCTGGCAGATTAAAACTATGTGCCAGACAGAGACTCGAACTCGGGACCTTTGCCTTTCGCAGGCGAGTGCTCTAGCATCTGAACAACCCAACCACAACTCATGCCCCATCCTCACAGTTTTACTTCTGCAGTACCTCGTCTCCTACCTTCCAAACTTTGCAGAAGCTCTCCTGCGAACCTTGCAGGACTATCACTCCTGAAAGAAAGTATATTGCAGAGACATGGCTTAGCCACAGCCTGGGGGATGTTTCCAGAATGAGATTTTCACTCTGCAGCGGAGTGTGCGCTGATACGAAACTTCCTGGCAGATTAAACTGTGTGCCGGCCGAGACTTGAACTCAGGAGCCTTGCCTTTCGCAGGCAAGTGCTCTACCATCTGAGCTATCCAAGCATGACTCACACCCCGTCCTCACAGTTTCTTATCAGCGCACACTCCACTGCAGAGTGAAAATCTATCATTCTGGAAACATGCCCCAGGCTGTGGCTAAGCCATGTCTCTGCAATATCCTTTCTTTCAGGAGTGTTAGTTCTGCAAGGTTTGCAGGAGAGATTTCTGCAACGTTCGGAAGGTAGGAGACGAGGTACTGGCAGAAGTAAAGCTGTGAGGATTGGGCAATGACTTGTGCTTGGATAGCTCAGATGGTACAGCACTTGCCCGCAAAAGGCAAAGGTCCCAAGTTCGAGTATCGGTCCGGCGCACTGTCAGCAAGTTGTCTGCATCATGTAGGCTTGGGACAGTGTACGCCAGACTTAAACTTGTCCAGAAGTTGGAAACAGTGTGAAACAAGACTTTTCTGACCAAATAACTTCCTTCCATTGCTCCCAGCATCCACATTTTCTAGTTTTATGGCTTTAGCACCATGTCTTTCCATTACAGGCATCTGCATCACTGATGTGCGGTTTTGTAATTCCTGCTCGCTCTGTAATTCACATCTTATGGAGCTCCATTCACATTATTTGGGTGTTGACAGGGTTCATGAGCATGACATTGAGTTCTGCAGTTACTTTTGCAGCTGTCATCCACTTATTTTTCATCACAATCCTCTTAATAGCAGTCTGTCACAATCACTCAACACATACTTTCATCGGCACTGTGACTTAGCAATTGATGATTTTTCCATTCTTCCTGTGTGTGCTGGCCGGAGTGGCAGAGTGGTTCTAGGCGCTACAGCCTGGAACCGTGCGACCGCTGCGGTTGCAGGTTCGAATCCTGCCTCGGGCATGGATGTGTGTGATGTCCTTAGGTTAGTTAGCTTTAAGTAGTTCTAGTGGACTGATGACCACAGCAGTTAAGTCCCATAGTGCTCAGAGCCATCTGAACCTGTGTGTGATATAAATCTCTGATACGGTGCCTCTTGAATCACCAACCGCTTCACCTAACTTGGTTGTGGAAGCATGAATAATTCACCCACATTTTAATTCATTCATCTCTGAATGATGCTCTCACAGCTAAACAATACTCTGTTCTGATCGTGACTGACCGAAGTTTGCAATGTACTGAAAGCACTGCACAGATGCTGCTTGTCGTCTGATACAACAGTGCCACCTGCAGGTTCGATTAGTATCTACATTCACATTAAAACATGCATTTCTCACAGTGTTTCCATATTTTTTCCAGCCTCTGTAGGAGTAATCTCTGTCTAATTACAATTTGATTATTTTTTAGTTATCCATGGCTTCTTCATTTCTGTGCTTTCTGTGCCTATTATAACTTTACCACCATCCGGGGTGGGCGTGCAGTTCTAGGCGCTTCAGTCTGGAACCGCGCGACCGCTACAGTCACAGGTTCGAATCCTGTCTTGGGCATGGATGTTTGTGTTGTCCTTAGGTTAGTTAGGTTTAAGTAGTTCTAAGTCCTAGGGGACTGATGACCATAGCTGTTAAGTCCCATAGTGCTCAGAGCCATTTGAACCATTTATAACTTTACCAGCCATTATCTAATTACATTCCATTTTCCTTCTACTGAAACACCCTCAATATTGTTACTCAATACAATGATCACTGCTAGGATATTCAAACTTCATCTAATTCACTCCTAATTTGTCTATATTCCACTTGCTTGTATCCAACTCATTCTTTTCTTTTCTTGATTGAACCCTAGCTCCACCAAAGAAAACAGTCCATAGAGATAGCAGGTAAACAGTTAATAGCCATCAAACAGATCTGTTAGCAATCAAACACGGTGTTTCCCAATAATCAATATTATGATTTATCCCATTGTCAATGAATGTAAATGACTTAAACAGAAATAAGAGTAATGATAAAACAAACCAATTTCTGTATGACACCACCATCTAAATATTAGGAAAGATGAAAGAACTACTACAAGAAAACATTGCAGTCGACACACAAAACATAGCAAACTACTTCGAGCTAAACAACTATTTATACACTTGGAAAAATTTATTACTCTAATTATATTTACCACACATAATATGGCACCAGCTAATCCCCACAGTGAAATAAACAGATAAACACCAAAATGGAGAGTATAATACAGCCAGACATGTGGATATAAAAGAACATAAAATAGAACAACAAAAACAACCAATTTTTGGCAATATAATGTAACTGGATAGATAAAAAAATCTACTCACCACGCAGCAGCAGAACACACACATAAAAGAAGGTTATAATTAGGCAAGCTTTGAGAGACAGTGGCTCATTCTTCAAGCAGAAGCTTCGAAGTGGAAGGATGGGGCTGAAGGAAAAGGACTGGAGAGGTCTAGTAAAAGGGGTAGATTTGGGGAATGCAACAGATGAGATTTGAAAATATGAGACCTTAAAGGTGGGAGACGGGGTAATATGCAAAATAGAGACTACTGCTAAAACATCCCATAAGAGTTAATAAGAGTGTAACGCTAAGTGCATTGTAAGTAACAATAAGTAAACCTGGCAAAAATAGGAAAACCAAGTACATAACTAAAGCGTACACAAATGGACAAATAGTTAAAAAACGACTGTCTTGAAGTAAAAGTACCAGACAAGAACAGACAGATAATTATGGTCACCTGTAAACAGAAACAAGCAAAAGAAAGAAACATAAACACATTTACCGAGCTGAATTTCAAACCAACAAATGCAGCAACAAAGCAGACATTAATGCATAGATGGATGAAAAACATCTGTAATAAAGTGGAAATTCAAAACATCTCAACAGAAGAAAGGCATAATCCCACACACAGTGAAGCAATAAGCAAAAGACATATCCCAAGAATCCCACTAGAAACACCAGTGCAAAATGTGAGACAAGTGGTAAGCAACAAACGATATTTTGCTTGTGTCTAATTTTAAATTGCTCTATCAGAATGTTCAACTGCTGTCCAATAGACTTAATGAAACAGCAGTAATGTTGAATGATCTGAATGATATTTCTACCCTATCCTTTATAGAACACTGGCTTAAACAAGGTATGTTGGAACTAACATACCTTCCACAGTTCAAACTTTCAAGCATGTTTTGTAGCAAAATATCAAGTCATCGGGGCATCTGTGTATATGTTAAAGAAAATACTGAATTCAGCAGTGTAGCTAAGTATCATAATTTCTCCAGTGAAAAAGATACAGAACTCTCTATAGTCGAATTATCAAGGCAAAATAAAATTATTATTTGCATGTACAGATCACCAGATGGAGACAAAAAAGTTTTATAATCACATGGAGGAACTTTTGAAAGAAATTCACTCTCCCAAGAAAAATATAATTATATGTGGTGACTGAAATATTGACTTCTCAAAATCCAATTCACTCAAAGATGTTAACTACTGTCATTCAATATGGACTCAACTGTAACTGAAACAACTCGAAAAATGGCAACCTTCGCATCTATCTTTGACCAATTTTGATAAACACATGCAAATATGTCTATAAAATACAAGTGGTACAAACACGTGTTTTTGTGACCACTACGCTCAAATTCTTACGATGAATGTGCAGGAAACTCAAAACTCTGTGTAATAAGATATACTGTAAGGTGTTTTATTACATAAAAATCTGGCTTTGTTTTTCTCCCCCCCCCCCCCCCCCCCTTGTACGGTGACAATTGGATTGATTTATATGACTGTAATGATACCAATGAAAAATATCATAAGTTTATCGCCATATTTAAGAATTATTTTTTAAAGCAGCTTCTCCCAAGAAACAATTACATTTCACTCTATTTAAAAAATTTAAAAAAACAACAATATTATGAAAAGGATAGTTGTTATCATATAGCGGAGATGCTAAGTTGCAGATAGACACGGCAAAATAACTGTCACAAAATGAGCTTTCAGCCAACACGGCTAAACGAGAGGGAAGGAGGGGGAGGCATGGAAAAGGAGAGAAGTAAGAAGACTGTAGGTATGTTGTTGGTGGAACAGTGGAACAGTATGCTGTGTAGTGCTGGAGTGGGAACAGGATTGGGATAGTTGGGTGAAGGACAGTACTTGAGGCCAGTGAAGTTACAGGAATGTACAATTATTGCAAGGAGAGTTTCCACCTGTGCATTTTGGAAAAGTTGGTGTTGGTAGGAAGGCTGTGAAGCAGTCACTAAAGTGAAGAATATTGTTTTGGGCAGCATTCTCAGCAACTGGACGGTCCAGCTGTTCCTTGGCTATAGTTTGTCAGTGGCCATTCTTGCAGACAGACACCTTGGTTGTCATGCCAACATGCCAACGTATGTTGTAGGACAGTGATTGCAGCTTAGCTTGCAGATTACATGACTGCTTTCACAGGTAGTCTTGTGATGTTTGTAACCAGACTGGAGTACCTGTTGGTGGGAGAATGTGTGGGGCAGGTCTTGCATCTAGGTCTATGGGTTGTGAGCCATGAAGCATGGGTTTGGGAGCAGCAGTGGAGCAACCTGGCAAATTATAAGGAAAGAAATGGTTACCAGGCTCGTTAATCACAGTAATATAGAGCTGATTATGAATAAAAATAAACTAACTGACCCCAAACATGTTGCTAGTGCTTTCAACAATTATTTCTCAAATATAGCACAGCAGTTAATAAATACACACCGTGGCAAACAGCCAGCCAGTCACTCAGATCAAAAAATTCATTCAAACACATTATTCCTGTATCCAGCAACACCTGAGGAACTGTCAAGAATCCTAAAAGAATTACCTAATAAATATTCAGGGGTTTTGATGAGATACCAGATGCTATTATCAAAGCTAGTGCAACATTTATTGTGGAACCACTAACAGACATAGTAAAGTCATCTTTTGAGAGCAGTGTATTTCCAAATATCCAAAAAACTGCAAAAGTAACACCTTTGCATAAGAAGGGTGCAAAAAGTGATATTGCTACTGATAGACCAGTATCAGTCTTGTCAGGCTTCAGCAAATTTATGGAAAAAATGTTCCTTAGAAGATTAACAGTTTTCTTAAATAAAGAGAGGCTGATAAGTGACTCCCAACATGGGTTCAGAGTTGGAAAGTCAACTCAGTCAGCAATTTTTGCCTTCTTAAATGAAGTATTAAAAGCAGTGGATGATAAACAACATTTATCTGGGATATTTCTGGATCTAAGTAAAGCCTTTGATGTAACTGATCATGGCATTCTCTTGTGTAAATTAGGTAATTATGAAATAAGAGGCCAGTCTTAAAAGTGGATCCAGTTGTACCTCAGTAATCGTCAGCAGATTACAGAAATAAAACACAAAGATAGTGAAACACAAAAAATTTCTAGCTTTTATAGTGATGAGCAGAAAAATCAAGTATGGAGTCCCACAAGGGCCAGTTCTAGGACCTGTCCTATTTCTGCTGTATGTAAATGACTTGGGTAGTAAAATACATGATGGAACCACTGTACTGTTTGCAGATGACACTAATATTCTAATTAAATCACAGAATGAGGAAAATCTGCATGAGGCTGCAGTATCAGTTATGTGTACCTCAACATACTGGTTCAAGAAAAGGCTCATCATAAATTCTGAAAAATCTGTGGCAGTTAACTTTCATACCACACAAAACCTCCATCCTGCAAACACTGTTTTCACCATCGAAGGAAAAAATGTGTTGAAGGTCAGTCATACATATGTGTAGATGTTCAGGCAGATCTGAAGTGGGAGGTACACCTAAACAATTTAAATAAGAGACTGAATTCACTGGCATATGCTGTTAGGATCCTCACTCAAAATGCAAGCTGCTCATCAGTGCCGACAATGCATCATTGCAGTATACAGTTGCTACTAATGTACGGAGTAATTTTTTGGGGGAATTCCACAAATACTACAAAAACATTTCAAATACAGAAAAAGATTATCAGAGTAATAAAAAAAGCTAAGGATCCTGGTAGACCCCTTTTTAAAACTCTGAAAATATTGCCACTGCCTTGCTTGTATATATACAAAATACCAATTTTCACAAAAGGGAGCATATTAAAAAAGGAAAATATCTTCAAACACAACTATGATATACACACATATGTAACTAGACAGAAGATGAACCTACACAGGAACACAGTAAATACAAACTTACGCAAAAGAGGAGTGTATCATTCTGGAGCTATGTTATATAACCATATGCCTTCTTACCTAAAATGCATACCAACATTAAATGCATTTAAAATAAAGTTAAAACAGTTCTTGCTTGACCACTGCTTCTATTCTTTGTCTGAGTTTATGAAACAACATAATAAGTAAACCGCATTTACCAAATTTCACAAATTGTCAATTCATAATACAGTTTAGATTGTGCTTATCAGGTCATCTCCCTTAATAACTGCTATTATCACATGTCGAAGCAATGTAGTACACCAACCTACATTATTATGCATTTTTATTATGTCAACAATGTAGTCAAAATGACTACTGTATTGTAAGCTACCTAGATTTATCACTGTCCTACACCACATGTACAAACAATGTACGAAACTGATTCTTGGACCAATAAATAAATAAATAAAGTAGGAATGGATGAGGATACTGTGTAGGTTTGATCGGTGGCTGAACACCACTGTGGGAAGAATGGTGGGTAGGATATTCATCATTCTCCTGGCGTCAGTCTTCATTAGTAACTGTCCTTCAGCCACCTACTTCCATCTCTGTTCCCACACCAGGACTATGTAGCCTTTTATTCCACCAACACACCCATAGTCTTTTTACTTCTCTCCTTCTTGGCTGCCAACCCCAACTCTCCACCCCCTGCCCTCCATCTAACCTCCTGGCTGCACCTAGCCGCCTGACCATTTCTCTGTATGTTTCCACATGCAGCACCTTACTGTCCCCAACCACTACCTTGCTATCCTTCCCCCTCCCCACCCCAGCCTCCTCCTTCGCCCCACCACACAGATTGCTTCTCCCATCATGCACAGTTGCTCACAGTCTGGCCTCGCCAGCCAGAGAAAGTTGTCGTGTGTGTGTGTGTGTGTGTGTGTGTGTGTGTGTGTGTGTGTGTGTGTGTGTGTGTGATGGCGCTCGCGTGCACGTTTTTGTTATGCCTGTCTGCGACTCAACATCTCCATTGTATGATGAGTAGCGGGTGTAACCTTTTCGTAATACTTTCTAACATTTATATTGATATCTGATGTTAACTAAATTCTCTTTCTCCCAAATGCTTTTCTTGATACTGCCTGAATCTACTTTGTCCACTATATCTTTTATTTTGCTCCTCAAATAGAAAACTCATGTACTACTTTTAGTTTATCCAGTCTACTTCCCACAGCATCACTTGATTTAATTCAATTACGTTCCATTACCCTTGTTTTACTTTCACTGATGCTCATCTTATAGCCTCTTTTCAAGACAATATTTTGTTTAACTGCTTTTCCAAGTCCTGTACTGTCTCTGGTCTGCCACTGACAAACACTAAACTTTGTATGTCTTCTACCTGAACTTTCATTCTCTTCCTAATTGTTTCCTTGGTTTTCTCTATTGCTTGCTCAAAGTATGTAAATAACATCAAGGAAAGGCTACAGCCCTGCCTCATTCTCTTCTAAACTACCACTGTCTTTTCATGTCCTTCAACTCTTACAGCTGCGGTCTGGTTTTTGCATATGATGTAGTCGATAGCTTTTCAATCTCTTGTGTCTTACCCCTACTGTTTATGAATTTCAAAGATTGTATTCCAGTCAACTTTTCAAAACTTTTCTCTAAATCTACATGTGCTACAATTATACGTTTGCCTCCCTAAAGATATCCTCTACAATAAGTCTTGGAGTCAGTAGTGCCTTGTATGCTGCTACCATTCCCCAGAACCTAAATTAATCTTCCCTGATGTTGGTTCTACCCATTTTTCCATTCTTCTGTAAATAATTCATGTCAGTATTTTGCACCCATAACTTAGTAAACTGACAATGTGGTAATATTCACATCTGTCAAAACCTGCCACTTTCGGAATTGATTATTACATTTCTAAAGTCTGAAGGTATTTCGCCAGTCTCATATATCCTGCATATCAGGTAGATTAGCTTTGTTACGGCTGTTTCTCCCACAGATCTCATTAACTCTGAAGGAGACCTACGTATCGAGATGTATATGCAACATACCAGTGTACATAATACTTGACAGAAACATGCAAACTCTTTGCTTTGTACAATTTACTTTCAGCATAAGTTTGCATAACAGCATTATGTCTCATAACTGAAGCTCTCCGTGGCCCCAGAGCTTATTAATGATTGGGATGAGCCACACTAATGTTGATGACGTCAGGGACAAATATGGTGCAGCGGGGGGAAGGGGTGGTTGGCATGCCGCTGAAACACTGCTCCCTTCCTACAACTACACCCGTTTCTCCATAATCTAAAAAAAAGACATTCTTTGCAACATAGCTTTTAGACCTAACAGGTTCTAAAATTTTCTGGTTGTTGTTGTTGGTATTACCATAAATTTAGAAAACACCTTCGTTTACTCTAGAAAATCTGGAGGTAGCAGGAGTGACACAAAATTTCTGAGTTCACCCCTCCCCCCATCCAGATCAAAATCTTGGATTAGATTCTGGGTAACGTTAAGCGAAAATACTAATTCAAGTACTTAAAATAATACGTACGGCAACCGCAACCAACTATACAGTGCCCAATGGTTTCTACAGAATCTATTGTCTTCTGCGTAAATATTTTTGTATGTACCACGTAGGGGAACATTTTTAAAAAAGCATTACCAGTTCTAAAACTTCTTCCGACAAGCGTTCATTTTGTCGCTGGAGGTGATTCTTCAACGCTATTTGGAAGCGCTTCATTAAGTCATGATCTGGAAGTAATCCTTCTGGTTCTATGTCTTCACTGGGCCGAAGCCAGAACTTTTTTGTTGTGGATGTGCCCTTCCGCTCAATTTCTTGGCTTTCCTGGAGGACTGCGCCCTCGGTATTTGCCTCAAACTGGTGCGCCATTTTTCCCTTACTGAACCCTGGAAGAAAATGCAATGAGTAGCCGTAACAATTTAATGAGTCCAGTGAACTGTTCTAATCCATCTCTTACAACAACGAAATACCTGATTCTTGCTACGCCTGCGGACATTAGGAGTCATAGTAACAACAAGCGACATCGTACCCATAGCAACAGCGAACGCGTGGTCCTCCGCAATCTTTGACAACAATGCTTTTAGATTCTGACGCTGAAAGCAAGACATTTAAAACTATTCCCCGAGACTCTTTTAAAATAAAATTAAATATTTATTTGAATATTCTTACGAGATGATCAATTTCAAAAGGTCTCTTTCATTGTGAACCGAAGAAAAAAAATCTTGGAAGCAAATATGCAAAGGAAAGTGATTTGTTGTTGTCGCACGCAGTCCGAGTGCACTAAATAGAGCACGTATTTATTTTTTCGATATATCAAGTTTTCTATGCGTCATTTATAACATAGCAGCACTAAAATAAAGTTTTAATGGTAGCTAGCACAGCTGTCATAGAATCTACGCTATTGGATTTTAATATGAAGAGAATGTTGGAAGTTAAATCCTTAGTCGACTTTGATGTCAATGGTGACAGGTTTTCATAGGTATTAGATTTTGCCACTTTGTAAAGTGTGAACTTGGCGTAGTTCAATAGTCTAATGATTGCTTTATGATTTCTGGAAGGGAATGCGAATATGAAGTGTTGCAGCAATGCATTTTTAATGCCACAATTTTTCAAAAATAAGAGTAAATCATTTATTAATAGTACTCCAGCGTGCAAAATTTGGATTCGTCTAATTTAGTAACCTCTCTGGTGATAAACACTCTGGTTACATTGAACCAAAGAAAATCTGAAGTGTGTGTATTTGACTGTATTTGTTTTTCTGGCTGTGAAGTGTTCTACTTCAGTGCAATAATATTTTTCGAAGATATGATAATTGTGGGAACACACATACTTTATTGAAATGACGTGGCAGATGTTTATAACTGATATTATTAAATAAACAGAGAGCTCGATTTTCAGGGAAAGTAAACATGACGTACGGCCGCCAACTACGGTCTTCTGCTGTGAATGTGCAATATAAATCCTCCTTTTACCACACTTCCCGTACTTTGCCTGATATTTTAGAGGTAGCAGTTCAGTTTTTTTAGTACTTTTCATGGTGTTTATTATTAAAATATCGATGTTCTACAAAAATAATGTTACTGTATTTTCTGTTTCATTACGTGAAGAGGTGACTGCGGTGTTTCCATAATACATATACCAACAGCCTCTTCATGAGCGACAAGCAGAAACTTTTAAATACTGGACGTTTGTTCGAAAACCAATGGGAAATTGTTTCTCTTGCTTCAAGGACCCTCCGCCTCCAGTTCCGTCCACAAACGGTCCCCTGGAGAAAGACAAGGAAGGTTCGTAGGTAACAAAAACATTTAAAACTGAGAATTTTTTAAATGCTTGTAGCAAATTTTTGTAGAGTCGATTGTGTCTCCCGTTATAACATCTGTTTTTCTTCATACGTGTGGTATAAGCTCTTATTCCTTGTCATTGTTAAAAAACCATGGTCTCTGTAGATTTGTCACTTGCTTATAAGACGTGGTTTCTTAATTTCATTGTGCTTTTATTTGTAATACTTAATTATTACCATCTTTGCTGGCTTTTCCCCCAGAATTCACGTGAAGTATACACTGCATGGTCTTTCATAGAAATGTCAAGCTGGCTTGAAAATTGCCAAAGGTTGCTTAGGAAATCTGATGCACATCATTTGCTTTCATCAACAAATATGTCAGTGAGTGACACACATAATGTGGTAGATTGTATATTAATTTTTCTAGGTACTGGATAAACTTGACAGAAAAGTATCATGATCTTTAAGAGCAGTTTTTAGTCAAGACCAGCAGCAAAAATTCAAGGAATCTTGTTCACTGAAAGTTTTTAAACATAAAAAATACTACTGGATAGCTTTATGTCTGCAACATGACAATTATAAAATTTTTCTTATCTATAGGCATATGGGCTTTCGTATCATTTGTCAACCCTCTTTTAGGTAAAAGTTACATCTTGGATCTCCATACATTTTTCAGTGTGGCATGGACGTAAACATTATGCTGCACTGCCAGTCAGTTTTAACCACAACTTTCATTTGGCTTCCACATTTGTTTGCTTCGCTAACTCGCAACCAAATTCCCTTTTTCAACGTAACCTAGACCTTGGGATGCGCTACAAAGTAGTCTATCACCACAGCTAAGATTTCAGGAAGGATCCATTACCACACTTAAACCCCTCTCCTTCATAACTCTTACCCATACGCTGAAGTGGAAGACTGATAGGAATTTCGTAATATATTATTCTACATAAATTCATTATTAACTGTATAAATAACACACTTTTCCATTTTTATATGTAGTTATGTTCTGTCATTAACTAGGTCAATGTCATATTGTTCCAGGTGTATAGGATTTGTTTGCAGTAAATACACCTATTAGCATTGAAATGATTAAGATAAGACACCAGACCCACATGTCTCACTTAAATAGAATTGAATTTGCTGAAACTTTACTGTAACAACTAAACAGGAAATTATAGGTTAATTCTGATAATACAAGCTTCTCACATAATACCCAGAAAAGACACAAGATCTTCCAGAAGAGTTAAAACAGACCTTTATTGCTTAATAGTGAGCTTCTGACAGTTTAGCAGTTAGTCAGCTGAACATGTGGAAACTCGCTATCAGTCATTTACACTGGGAAAACATTAGAAATCACAAATTTATTACAAACAATTTTACTGGTATTTTTAAAATCTTTTTCTGTGTCATCTACCCACCCATGTTATGTACACAAGTAAGTCTGCTTGTTTCTCAGTTAATAGTACAGGTCTACATTTATTCAGATGGCTCATCTAAATACAGTGGAACTCTCTTCCATTGTTAGGGTTCCTATTTCGCAGCACCCTATATGTTTGAGGCCATATTGCTATCAATACTTGATTTTTTCTCCATTTAAAACACTATAAAAAGCAACATGCATGGTGCCTAAAGCTTTAAAAGCTCTTCCAATATTCACGGGATTGTAGACATACACATTTGAATATGTAAGGGTCATTCCATGTCAAGTCACCCAGGCCTTGACACCAACCATGTCAGATTTTGATGAAACTTGGTACAATTACTTCTTTTATCATCCTGAAAGCACTTGTAAATTTTTTTTGCTCTATCTCTTATAGTTTGTTTTTTTTTTTTTATAAATTTTTAAAGTTTTTAGATTTGGCGTTGTTTCAGCAGTCAGAAATTGTAACTTAAACATGTCCTCACAACTAAAAAAATTTGTATATTAAAGAATACTCAAGATATCAGTATGAAATTTTGGAATAAGTTTGTGTATTATATCTAAATGTTAAAAAAAAAATACCATAAAGATATATTAAAATCTTCCAAATGAAAAAAAAGTTACAAGTTTTTTTAAGCGAATGGATGTTTAGTTTTACAAAAACTGCAATATCTAGAGTCTCAGACCTGATAGAAAGCTCAAATTTATTTTAAAATACTCTTAATTGTATTGGCTATTAGATAAAAGAAAAATTATGTTGGCTTTTTAACCTGCTTAGTAGTTATCTAATTTTTAAAATAATGTTAATTATATTTTAAAAATAAAAAGTACCAAGTGACTTAGACACCGAAAATAAGTTTTTGTCTTCTTGGAGCAACAATGTACGCTTGGATTTTGTTTTGTTACTCCTGTGTTTTGAAGTAAAAAATTATTACAGTGTTAAATAGTGCTTGGATAGTATTTTATTAAGTTTATTCGAACTTTCAGTAAGTACTGTTACTTAGTTTACAGAGATTCTTTTCCAATATCCTATAAAAGTAACCAGAACAGTAATCAGACCAAAAGTGAAATCAGTATGTCAGATATTCAAACCTGTAGCATAGGGTTATTTAAAAAATCTGACTGTTTCCAAACAACCTACACACCTTCAAAAAAGTTACAACCGGTATCTGAATTGAGTGAGGAAGAAAAAGATTTGATCCACTTACGATCTGGAATTAATCTGTGTGAATTTAAGAATATATGTTCACACCACAGCTGCTACTTTTTAAATGTTTTTGAAAAGTATAAAACAATACGTGTAGACCCACTAAAAAAACACAGAAAGCCCATCAAAAAATCGTTGAGAAGTGTAGGCTTGGATCTTTCTAAACAATTACTGACAAAAAATATTAGCATAAAACCTGGACAAAAGCTTCGCTCAACATGCCGTAACTTTTGTGAGGAAAAATTAAGAGTTGAAGTCAATGAAAGTGAAACAGATGATGAAGTCATGGTTGAATTAGAATCATTGGAATCCGGAAATGAATCCCTCGTACAAACAAACATTGCTCTTGATAATTTAGGTTTAACACTGATAAAGCTTCATGGCTTGTCAGAACAAACTAAAGGGTCTTATTTTAAAAGGAAGGTTAGCAGTATTAAAAAGACTGCAAAAAAGGCGGTTTCAAAAGCATTAAAATATGATGCACCAAGTTCTGATGATGACGAAGAAGATACAAGTGTGGTTGAGAAAGCAAAGGATTTTGATGTAATGATTTCTCTTATGAAAGAGAAGATTTCATCTGTTGGGAGGTCTAGAAAAATCCAGATTCTGACCTTGGCTCCAGATTCTTGGAGTCGAAATAAAGTGATGAAAGAATTTAATGTAAATGAGTACATGGTGTGACAAGCTAGAAAGCTAAAATCTGGAAAGGGTATTTTGGAAACTCCTGGTCCAAAAAAAGGTAAAACTCTTTCTGAAAATACAGTAAGACTTGTAACAGATTTTTATGAAAAGGATGAAAGTTCCAGAGTGCTACCTGGAACAAAAGACAAAGTAAGTGTTCAAAAAAATGTGTACATGCAAAAAAGACTCATTTTGTGTAACTTGAGAGAACTCTATTATTCTTTCAAATGGGAGAATCCCGAGGTAGAAGGAGGATTTTCAAAATTTTGTTTCTTGAGACCTAAATGGTGTATCCTTGCTGGTGCTGCAGGCACACACACTGTATGTGTATGCAGTATCCACCAGAATGTTAAACTATTACTGGATGCTGTGAAAATTGAAGAATCTTATAAAGACCTAATTAAGATGCTTGTGTGCAACACGGAAAACCAAAACTGCATGCTACATCATTGCAACAGCTGTCCTGCAAATACTGCACTGAGTACTTAACTGAAAAACTAAGTGAAGATTATGATTTAGAAGAAGAAATTGTAATCAGTCAGTGGGTTAACACAGACAGGGCAGAAATGATCAAACAGTCTATCAGTGCTGAAGACTACATTTCTTTATTGGTTAGGTCATTGGAAAAGCTCACCCCGCACTCGTTTATAGCAAAATCCCAATCAGGAGCCTTTAAAAGATTGAAAGAAGACCCACCACCCAAAACAGCAATTATTGTGATGGATTTCAGTGAAAATTATTCCTTTGTTATACAAAATGAGATCCAAAGTTACCACTGGAATAGAGGTGGTTGTACTCTACACCCAGTTGGAGTTTTTCTAAGAAATGAGGAAAACAATGTTTTTGTTTCCAACCACTGTTTTACTAGTGATGACCAAGAACATGACACTGATTTTGTTAACTTTGTACAAAAAGAAATTACAAAGTGGCTGTCATTACATCATACTGACATTGACTCAGTTCAACACTTTACAGATGGTTGTGCTGGGCAGTACAAAAATAGAAACAGTTTTAAAAATTTGACTGAACACTTGAGAGACTTTAATTTGAAGGCCCAACACACTTTTTTTGCAACAAGTCATCGGAAGTCAATATGCGATGGCCTAGGAGGAACTATTAAAAGAATTTTAAGGAAAGCCAGTCTACAGCTTTCAGACAAAGAACAAATGATGACAGCAATCGATGTGTACAAGTTTTGTGAAAAAAATATTTAAAACATTCATTTTCACTTTATTGACAAAAAAGAAGCTGATTTGCTACGGTTAAAACTAGAAAAACGTTTTTCAGCAACCCGAACCATTCGTGGAACAAGAAGTTTTTATAACTTCAAACCACTTCCAACAAACAATCTTGAAATTAGAAGGACTACAGATAGTGTAAAACCCTTCTTAGTCTTTTCTTTCCATTCTTCTTCTGATTGGGTTCGTGTTGAACCATCCATAAATAGCTATGTGGCTGCAAATTATGATGGTAACTGGTACTTTGGACTGAATTCAATGTTTCAAGCAATCAGTTGGGTTATACATAGGTGTCGTAAGTACACTATCTTTGTACATAATTCTAATGTAATCTACTAAAATTAATAAACATGTTAAAAAGCCATCATTATTTTTGTTGTATCAAGTAGCCTATATGTTTAAGAGTAAATTAAAACAAATTTAAGCATTCTATCAGGTCTGAGACTCTAGATATTGCAATTCTTATAAAATAAAACATCCGTAAAAAAAAGAGAGAAAAATACATATATATTTTTTTCATAGAAAATATTAATATATTTTAATAGTATCATTTTATCTTCAAATATGTATAATAAATAAACTTGATGCAAAAATTCATGATGTTACCTAAAAGAGTTTTTAAGATAAGCAATTTTAAAGTTTTGAATACAAATTAAATTTACCATTTCCGAAGGTTCGGAAAATGCAAAACATAAAAACTTTAAAAATGTATTTAAAAAACTATGAGATACAGCAAAAAAAATTGCAGGTGTTGTCAGGATGGTATTAGAACCATTTGAGCCAAATTTCATGAAAATCTAAGGAGGTGGGTGTAAATTTTATTTTTTATTGGGTGATTTGATATGGAATGACCCGTAATTCTGTCTCATTTTGTCTTTTTATCATCTATTGATGATTTGCTTAAAATGATGATTTCCCTGATTTTCAATGGTGGTTTGGTATATTGGCATATAACCAGATTCAATCGTAGAGCATGACAACACTGCCTGTATTATCTAACATACATGACTGGTTGTATGTAGAAGATTTAAATAAGAAATTTTCTCCAAAATTTACTAAATATTGACAATGCACTGAAATTTATTTTATGCTAAATGTAGTGTCATGATTGGATTTCAATTTTTGTTAGAACAGTATTAATTGAAATTAATTTTTTTTTTTTTAGTAAAAGTGTGTTTTTAGTATTAACACTATTATTTGACCCAGTAAATAGTTCTCAGGTAGTCATTCACGATGCTTGTTTCTAATAATAATAATAATAATAGCAACAATTATGAAAAGGGTAGATTGCTGCACACCACAAAGATGACACATTGAATTGCAGACAGGTCCAAGGAAGACTGTTAGAAACTGAGCTTAGGCTGAAAGCTCTGTGTCTTTCCATTGTGCCTATCTGCAACTCGATTGTCATATTTGCTGTGAGTGTTGATATTCCAATATGACTTTCCCTCTTTCTAATAACGACATTTTCCTCTTCCCCACCTCCCCCACCTTTCCGTCTTCTTTAGTTTGTCCTTTCAGTTGTCATTCAAGTACTTATAATATGAATGAGGATGAAATATGAAATTGTTTCTTAATTAGGGTCAAGAGGAATATTCGATGCTAGTCATCTGCTTTTGACCACTGACATAACGTTAATTGCTTCTGCGACATCACTTTTTGGAGCATATGTACAGATTTATTGTTGGTTGGCTAATCCATGGAATGTGAAAAAAAAGGCCTGGTTGTGTTAACAGACTGATCTATAGCTTAGACTGTCATTTGAAAAAAATTGCCACTGGTATCATGTTATAGTCATCATGATGTTTACTGCTTTTGCGTTCACTGGTCAAAGCCGAAGACTTATATAGAATATTCCCCTGTCCCCTCATTAATTAATGAGCTACAGGGCTTTGGCAGACTTATGGAGAACGTGACTCGAATTCATGGTACACAAAGTGTTCATGGAGCTGTGAGGAAGGGTGGTCACCAACAGCTGATGGTTTTTGCACATAGATTTAAAAGGTAGACTCAAGTAAAAGAAAAATTCCAAATTATAGAGATAATCCAGAGTGACTGAATACACCACCATAAAAACTGCTGAATGAAGTAATCCATTCAGTTGATAATTTTATGTTTGTCTTCACTGTAATCTGCAGTGCAGATTAGAAGGTGACTGTTGGGCTACGAGTTGGTGAAGCCAATTAATATGAGCACGGAATATTCCATGTGGCGACCTACCGATCATTAGTGTAACTCGCGGTCTACATTAGGTTGAAAGATGACTGTTTATTTGAGAGTTGACAAGCAGTATAGAATATTTCAATTAATCCAAAGATTAGGGTTTAATGACTCATCAAAGACATTGCCATTAAAGATGGAATATGAACCTGTTGTGCCTATGAATTTATTCTGCTGCTGTTTGTATTATTTTGAATAGACCCAGCTAGCTTTCTGTAGAGCCCCGACTGTTTATCACCTTCTTATTCAGTGGCTTGAAGGTCCTTTTGAGTTTTGCTATGTAGTTGTCCAGTGCCCTGTTGCCGTGGGTGTTTGGATGGGACATAGTATTTTATCTCTTATGAGAATGCTGTACATTGTTCATAAAGTGCAAATTGACCTTATGTTGCCCATGTTGGATCGTGTTTAGGGTACTATGACTTAAAACTGTGGCATGGAAGCATCTGACTGTACCTATCTGCTTTGATCCTTGATTTTATCAGTATGGCAGAAACGCCTGCTTCCAGTATTTATAAAACGGCAACAATGTTGTCACTATGCACATGTGCTAACAAACATGCACAAAAATAAAAACGACACAAGAACATCTCACTACAACAGTCAAATGAAACTAATGGGACAACCACAGGAAATATGGGGTTTATTTCAGAACCAGCTAAATGTATAACAATGCAAAACACCGCACTGTACCAAATCAAATATTTAAAAAAAAATTGTTTTTAAACTCAACGTACAACATAATGCTACGGCCACAAAACTAACAGGAATCGTACACTTCACTCAACCTATGTTGAGGTAGATATTTTTAATGAAGTCAAAGATACCGAAAAACCAACATCTGCAATTCCGAAAAGCAGAGTAGGACATTTCCCTTGAACTATATGGCTCGAACAAAGCCCTTATTTCAAAAAAAAAAAAAAAAAAAAAAAAAAAAAAAAAAAAAAAAAAAAAAAAAAAAAAAAAAAAATTATATATATATATATATATATATATATATATATATATATATATAATGCAGCTCGTGATACCTACTGTCAAACCACAGATATAAGAACCACAAAGACAAACTTCACACACCTACATAACCCCCAAACTACCACCTAAAACAAATTCCCAGCAACTCAAAACATATTCACTAGATTAATTAAAACACAACTAAAATACCATAAATATAATACATACAAAACATCAGAATTGCTATAAAATAAACTCATCTAGTTTGGCCAACCCCCCCCCCCCCCCCACACACACACAAATAAAATAAATCCATGTTACCAAGACTCAAATGAAACCAATACCATATGTTAAACCCAACATGTCAACATCTATCACCAGGGGGTGCTATCAAATGCAACAACACATCATCTATAAACAAGAACCAACTCGAAAACACTGTGCCATAGTGACGTCACACACAACACTATTACATCATGGATCAAAGTAGGTGCGTGGAATCGGATTATTGTTATTATTATAATCATCATTTTCATCATCGTTGGCCCGCAACTCACAACTCACAGAAGTGGCGTCAACTGAAAGGCACTTGAAATACAGTGACCGAACTCCCCCGCATGGGGCCTCCCGGCCAGCAATGCTATACGCTCATTTCCATTTCCATTACATTATACGTAATTGCGAACAACTGCCAGCTAAATCACATCATACATCTGGAAACAAGAATTATCTCCTGCAAAATCTTTTTTGCTGTCCGTCTTGATCGGTATTATGTACCACACCGAACCTACATTACATCCTTGCCCAACTTTGTGCCTCTGTTTCCAACCATAGCCTTATGGCTCTACTTTCAGGAAGTGTCCATGCACCCAGTCACAATCTCCTGCTGCAGTTCTTGTACTGCTGTATCATATCCCATCTGAGGCAGGGCTACCGCCACTACCCAATACACTATTTGTGCTCATGAGCAGTTAATAACTCTTTTCCTGATTTGATCCATTATAAATGGTTTTTGAAAGCCTGTGACTGTGAAAACAACCTTCTGCTACCAGTCACGATTTTCTTTCACTTTTCACACACATTTCGGGAAATGATTCCCATTCTCAAGTGCGTTTTTTGTGTGTATTATGCCATTTGTGTTGATGTTGGCAATGCGTGAAAATCTGCTTCATTTTGTTGACTTTTACTGCAATATATAAGAAACAGGTGATTTTTTTTAGCTGGTTATTGTTTCTTTTGGTGACATTAGTGGCGAAAGAATCTATAACCAACAAAAAAATCGCGTGTTTCTTATATATTGCAGCAAAAGTCAACAAAATGAAGCAGAAACGCACTCATTGACAACATCAATACAAATGGCACAATACAAGCAAAAAATGCTCCTGAAAATGGGAATCATTTCCCGAAACCCATTGTGCGAAAAGTAAATAAAGAAAATCATGACTGGTAGCAGAAGATTTATTTATTAACCAATCTGTTATTACCAATTGTTTTCATTGTGGAGTTCAGTTGCTAATCAGTGGCCAGAGACAAGATCAAATACCTGGCTCCAATGTGTGCTGTCCAGGATGGTTAATTTCATCGGCTGTGTAACAGTCAGTGCTATCTGGATTCTTACAGCGTTAGCTTCTCTGAATTGTGCATGTGTGAATTGTGCCTTCAACCCATCCTACAAGTTGAAACCTCAGTCCCCAATGATGTGTATCCTCTACCTGCATCTACCACATTCTATGCCACTCCAAAACACCATGTCCCTTGCGTCATACTTGTCCCAGCTGCCGCTATTTTTCTTTTCATCTCACTATACCCTTTGCAGATTGTTTTCTCATCTGTATTGCAGTTTGACACCTTCAACTGTGTTTTGGTACGCCACTACACTTGCTTGCATAGGTCATTATCACGACTGGGACTGTATTCAACAAATCCTTTCATTTCATTGCTTTCATTTCAAAATTAGGGTGTCCAGTTCTTAAACAACTTTTTTTGTTCATAATTCTGTATGAAATGCTTGCATTTCACTCACTTATATATACTGTTTAATTCTATACATATTCTATTATAATGATACACATGTACATTATTCGATAAATATTTTCAATTCCAGAGATCAAGGAACTGACGGGAGTCCTTAGCTCAGCTGAAGATATTAATTGCTCTCCTTTGGGTACTGTGGAGACACAAATTAATGGCAACAGCAAAGGAGCAGGCATTCCCAGCTTTGTCGTTGGAAGTGATAATTATGGCAGCTTGCACCGTGACAAAACAACTCGGACATTTTACCCTCGTATTCCACCTTTGAGTCGCACATCTGGACTTTCAAGTAGTGAAACAAAAGGAAGGGAACCTTCAGAGTCAAAGCTTAATGTCCTCTTTGACCAGTATAGAGACAGCAATGAGGATTCTATTCTAGCTGATGGAATTGAGCGACTCTGCAATGATCTCTCTGTCTCGCCAGATGATTTTAAAGTGCTGGTGCTCGCATGGCGTCTAAATGCTGAGCAGATGTGCCGATTTACCAGATCTGAATTTGTGAATGGATGTCGTGCAATGCGAGTGGACTCTGTACGTGCTATTCAAGCAAAACTCCCAGAATTGGTTGCTGATGTTCTGAAGGACCCTGAAATGTTCAAAGATTTGTACCGCTTTACGTTCAGATTTGGCCTAGATGCAGAGTCAGGTCAGCGTATATTACCGTCCGATATGGCCATTTGTCTGTGGCGTTTGGTGTTCTCTGCCTGTGAGCCACCGATTCTTTCGCGGTGGCTTTTCTTTTTAGAAAATCATCCCCATGTGAGAGGAATTCCTCGAGACACTTGGAATATGTTTCTTAATTTCTCAGAAGCTGTGGGTGATGACCTCAGTTCATATGACGACACTGAGGCTTGGCCAAGTCTCTTTGATGATTTTGTTGAATTTGAAAATGATAAACTGAATCAAAATATATCGAAAGATAAAGAAGAAATAATTAAACAAGACTGTGAATAAGCAAGTAACTTGTTTTATTACTGAAAACTTTGGATTATTTTTTTATTAATTTATCACATGTAAGACTGATGTTTGCTTAGGATGCCATGCTAACTCTAATTTATGGTATCCAGTCAGTAACTGTTTGAAAAAACATAGCAGTTTTTCTAGCAGCACTGTTTAATGCTTGTTGATATGCTGTTGTTTCAGGTATATGAAATTCGGACTCTTTCCACTCACATGAAAATCAGTTTGCAGATATTTATTAATATTGAGTTTCAAATATGCAGTAATATAATTATTGTACTGGTAGCAAGAAAATGCAAATAAGAATGCCAGGAAAGCATCAGTGCACATTGTTTGCATCACCACATTATATTTCCTAATATGTTTATACATTGCTTGATCAGTTTTTAAGCCAGTTTCAACTTGAGAAATAACAGACAAGGTGCTGCAGTGGTCAGTGAACAGTGCATTTACTTGGAAAATAAAGGTATTTGATATTTTTGAGAGGATGCCATTTTTTAAATTAGTTTCTCTCATCACTGAAAATAAATGTAAATATGAAGATAATTCTAGTTTCCTTGTTTTAAAACTCCAATCAGTATCTATAATCATTCAGGCTTCAGAGAATCCCAATATCAACATTACCATTCCCGAATTTTCACAGATTCAGCATACATGAAATTTTCTCTCTTCCTCTCCCTATTGAAGGTTATGAGAGAAAAGGACTTCTGCTTACTGTCAAGTGTATGAAATATTTTCAGCTCTAAATGTATAACTCTGAACATGTTTGTTGTTCTATATGAAAGTCAGTTGATGAAATAAGTATGTCATTGACTGCATCATCTGACAAATGAAGGCAATGATTTGATCTGTGGCAGAAGCAGAGTATCAGATGGTGAGCTTCTCCTTTTTCAATTACTAACAACAGAAATGGGAAGTCAGAAAAGTGTAAAAAGGTGACACAGACCACTAAGGGAACAATATAGTACATCAAGTCACACCACCTGCAGCTCTCATAGTTCTCAATGTCCCCTTGAGTTGCCATTGATGTTTGACTATTAAGAAATTATTCATTCCACACACCATTTGTACAAGAAAATAAGGCAGCACACTATAAACACTCAAGCTTAAACAGTGCCTATGAAAATTAAGGTACTGATGTGATTGAGAACACTGTGTGAATACATTCTGCAGTGACATGGTATCCTTTGTAGGTAAATGATGGAGGAATAGGAAATGTGTTCTGAAAATGGTTAGTAAAATACTAAATGGATGGGGAAAAAAGATTTAATATACAGTATTATGGAACTATCAAGTCCATAACAATATTCTTCAATTATTTATTTACTATATTATATTTTCACATGGTTTAGTCTGTTAACATATCCCTGTATTTTGTAAAAGATGTCTTAACAATTGTTCATATGAAGACCTTTAAATATCAGTGACCAAAAGTACAGCACTGTAGCATCATTTTTAAGGAATTGAAATGAGACCTGGAAGATATAAATTACTTATGCTGAATGTAATGTTGACAAAGACACAGCCATGTGAGGTGAGAAGTCCCAACAAGGATTCAATGTATGTAATGATCGAACTAATACACATGTAAATAGAAAAGAACCAGTGTTTATGAAAATTTTCGACTATACTACAGACCAGCCATTATGTTGCTGTTGACTAGATATTATTTCTGTTGACTTTGAAAAGAAAATTTTAATATTTTTACCTGAATTACTAAAAACTGATTAATTATTTTCAGAAGACTGATTGTTTGGTCAAATAATGCAGGTTTACCAGTTTATTTCTCTATTTTAAAAATACAAATTTATTTATTTATTTATTTTACAAGCATTAGTCTTCATGCAGCAAGGGCTTTTTTTAATAGCCATCGTTGGTGAAGTGGGCTATATTATCACACTTGTAACAGGCTGTTAAATTGCATCTTCAGTCAGGTTTTACTTATGTGTCATTATGTTAAGGGTACTGTGGGACAACTATAATTATTTGTATTGGTTTCTTTGTGTTAAAAAAGCTGTATAAACTTTCTGTAAAACATATGATGTATGTGGTGATGCAACCATGTCAGTCTTCCACTTAATTTGGATAGTTTCTTTTCTTTTTTTATTTAAATTAAAACACCTCAACAATGTTTTTCAAATGGAGACATTCATATGTATTTTCATATTGTAAAGTGTTTATGCTGTTGGCTTCTTTAAATTAATGAAGGACGTTAAATGAATTTGCTGCTACATTGCCTAAACTTACTTTGTTCTGAAATGTCTTATGCTATGGACTCAGTTTCTCACTACGTAAAAATTTCCTTTGTCAGTTTATTGTAAGCTTTGGAAATTAATTTTTTCTCTTTTGAGTATGCAGAAATTGGTAGCCCAAAAATTATATATATATATGTGTGTGCAATAATAATTATAACACCACAACTGCATCCTGGCTGATTTCTTGCATATTTCCTGTCTAAATGATATACTCTAAAATCTTGTATAGTGAATCCTGACTTGTCAGTATTATACTCAGACACTTATCCATCATTCATTGTCTGTTGGTATTATTAATACTAAAGTTTGCAAGACTGATTCACATACTAAAATTATTTTACATTCTTCTTTGTTGATCTTGATAATTTGTCGCTTCACAGTAACCTTACATGAACAATAATTACAATTTTATTAATACTTTTGAATTTCTCTAAACTGGGCCTTATAAGGTCAGTGGTAATATAAGTTTCAGGTATCTACTAATGAAAGATAACTAATAGAAAATCTGCAGATTCATTTACAGATATGTTCTACAGGATGTAAACATAGATATTCTTTTATGTAAACATCATCTGGTAGTTTTTCTGGGCTTAACATCACTGATGAGATAGTCTCATAAAATGTTTCTGTGAGCTTCCTGTGACATTAGTTAATTTCACTATGAAATAACTTTTTGATAAGTGTGTGCCACCTCTAATTTGCTGTAAGTTCTCACAAATATGTTTTCACTTGAGAGTTTTGATATAATGTGTGAATATTATTGGTTTTAATTGTACAAAGCATTGAAAAACTGTATATATGTGATGCCTTGCATAATAATTCTCCCACACAATGATCATAAACTTAATATATTTCCATAAGGAGCTACTATGCCAAATGAAAGTTTTGCACTCCATCCAAGGTACTTGCAGTCTTGGACTTCTAAAGAGAAGATGTACAAAATAAAATGTTTATACACGCAAATCTAATGTATTTTATGCAGAAGACTGTTTCCTTCCAAATACTACCTGATTACATATCGTCTTGTAAAAATAGCAATGTAAGTTGATAGATTTCTTTCATGTAAGCAGTATTAACTCAGCTGTTTTGTGGATCTGGGTGATCCTGTAAATATATCCAGCAGAGGGCAAAATGTATCACTACAATTATATGCAGAACTCAAATAGGTTTGTATGAACATCACCTATTCTCGAAGCGAAATGATT
Organism: Schistocerca americana; assembly: GCF_021461395.2. Classification (NCBI taxonomy): domain Eukaryota; kingdom Metazoa; phylum Arthropoda; class Insecta; order Orthoptera; family Acrididae; genus Schistocerca; species Schistocerca americana. The sequence continues at coordinate 543,909,073 of NC_060120.1, read as the reverse complement.
TTTCATAGACTTTATGTTTAATTATTCACTGGTTTTTCAGTATGAGAAACCTCTTATTTCGTTATTATATGCTGCACACATATGAAGACTGACTGGCTACTGGTTAAAATCTGCTATAAAACACAAGTGTCTATGTCTTTCATTCAGTGTACCACTTTTATCATTATCTCAAACAAAGAAATGTCAAATGCACTACAATGGGCAAAGTTTTCAAACACAGAAGTGTATATTTTAAAATAAAGCTTTCTTAAGCCACCTCTCTAATTATCTGGAAAGGGGTTTCTAATCTATAATCATCAATATAAAGAAAGTACCTTTAAATAAAGTTGTGAAGTAATTTACGTTATTGTAGTCAAGGAATTTTGTTTAACTTAATCCAACCCAATTATTGAATGGACATTATGCACTCAGTCAACATTTCCTTTTATTCTCTTTGAAAATTGTGAGTGCTAACTTGACAGTGTGATTGTTACACACGACACAAATGTAAATCAAATTGCTTAATTTTTCACTACAGCTAATCATAATGAGTCAATCTAGCAGTCTCTCTCTTTGGGTCAAATCAAAATTTGGGCAACTGACAGTAGCATGAAATCTAACAGTGAACACCCCCCCCCCCCTTTTCCTCCAAGAAAAGTTACACAACTATCAGCCTTGTTTTTGAAAGTTAATTAATCTGTCTCTATTCTTGAAAATTAGTAAAGCAGTGAATACTAAGAAGTATTGTGAAGTTCGAAGCATTTCAATTGAGGGAAAGGAAGTTTTGTAACAGTGCAAAAGTTAAGCAGTGTGCACTACACAGTGATACTTGTGTGTGCTACTTTTAAATGTATTTGCAAAATATACTCAGGGAGCAGCTATTGAAAACATAGAACTGCTGTTAGAAATTCCATATAAAATGTCAACAAAATCACATATATTGGAACACTATTCTTTTGGACATGTCTGAAAGAATGGACACCACATATTTACATATTGAGATTGCCAATGGTTTCTTCAGTGCAGTTGTACACCAGGCTCAAACTCTTATGGGAATCTGCGAAATGCCGTGAGTAATGATGATAATGGGCAAGAGCCACTACATTTGTAGTGCGTGGATAAGTTTAGAATTTGGGTCTGATGGAAGGCGTGCTAGGGTAGTTGATGCAGTTGCAATGAGCACCGTTTTTGGATGGCTTGGTGGTTAGAGCATCTGCCTAGTAAGCAGCAGACCCATGTCCGAACACCAGCAAGACCAAATTTTCAACTGTCCCCCCTTGATATCAATCAATACCAGCTCGCAGACAAGATCTGTAATGCCTTTTTGAATCAACAAATTCAGTTATGGAATAACTCAATGTATCACAGTCTATTCACCCCCTTCAACTCCATGAGAGGTATGGATACAGGTTACCAAGAGTGAGACAGAAGATGCTAAATACTTTCAACTGTTCATAATTACTCCAAACGCGGCTGCTTAGGGTTATCACTCAGATTTCATTTTGTTTTCCACCCACAAGAATTTGGTGGTATCAATATTAAAATAAAGACTGGGGTTAGCAATAATATTAAGGATCATACAGCTCATACAAGGAAAAATACTAATCCACTAATATTGAATGAAAATATATTTATGTTAAAATATGGTTCCATGTCTCACATAGGCACATGAATTAGTCAAGGATGGATTATATTTTATTTCATTATGTATTTTTCATGTTCTAAATTTATATAAAATAATGTGTACAACTTCCAAAGAACTTTTCTTGAGACTGAAAATATTCTGGTTGTCTCCTGAAATAGTACAATGCTAGAAAATAATCACTGTGAATGAGGTTCCATAACTGCAGTGGTATAATGAAGAAGATGGAGGTCCTGTACGAGCTGTGTGAGACGCCTGAAATGTCGCTCTGTGTATGGAAGCAGTCCTTCCACAGATTCAGCTAGATGAGGAAGTGTCAGGCTACCACCAATAACATCTTCCAGCAGCACGGAGATAACTAACTGTATTAGACAAAATATAAAAACAAAGAATTAGTTATGAAACTCTAATGGGTGTACATGTGCATAATTGTAATGTAAAGCACCCAAACACTTACAAATTACTCAGTGCCATGTTGTGATAATCTCAGATTGTAAAACACTATAAGAACAACAAAGATTATTTGTAAAGTTGTCCAGGGCATAACAAAATACACAGCATCTCTCCTACTGTCCATCCACCTAATACATCAATTACACCTAATGCACCACATTTCACAATCATGTTAATTTTCACACGAGTTTTATGCTGTTGTAGTGTATGTCAGCTTAAATGTTACGAAACGCGTACAACAGAGTGCCAATGGTAAAGAAAGCGTCCAATGCCCAATGGTTGGCACATTTATTGATGAAGTGTCCTGTCCTCTGATATTTTTTTGATGTATGTTTCAAAAATAAATGGAGACCTACCCAAACATTAGACAAAACTATCATCCTACATTGATATGGCAGCAGTATTCATGTCACTGTCAGAATAAATAGAACTCAGGCTCTCATAGACAATACGTCACCACAAAAGTTCTCTGCAGTCTGTCTGAATTTTTACGTAATTTGTATCATTAAGACCAAGCAGTCAAGTTGCCTTAAACCAGACCTGTCAACCACATTCTGTTTTGGACTACAATCACTTGAGAGATGTATCCAAATGTGAATCAACCTACAAAGGAATGCACCTGCTGCCAATTTATTAAAGTGAAACTTTACTGTATATGAAAAATGTGTCAATTGACACCACTGGCACCATACATTTTCAGTTGATTGAATAACTGATAGTTACAGACACTCCGTGTTATGATAAAACTTGCCTGAGAGACATGGCAATTCTTGCTATTGCAATTCCATGCAGATACACAATTGAGCAAGTTCTGCTTTTGGTCTTGATTTAATAGCCTCAGTGTTTCCTCAAGCCCAGACTGACCTTTCTTCAAAACATCTGAAAAATATTAAAACAGAGATGTCAAAATTTAATTATGTAAATACTCCAAAATTAATGTGTAATAAAGACTACTGAGAGAAACTACAAAACTTTCTTATGAATAATCTGAAAATGCAACAGCTCCTGAAAAGTTTATCCAGGCCAAAGCATAAATTAATTGTAGCTAGTTCCTTTCTATGAGTATAACCAGCTGATCATTCATTTTCATATCTTCCGAGAGGACAAGATAACTCAAGTAAGTGGTATAAATGAGATATGAACGTACACTTATTTCCAAATTTCAGTGAGCTAAATTTTATAAAATTTCCTGCAACCTTTTTCCCCTTTCTAACTCTGCTTATTTCTGCATATGGACTAACTTTGACAACATCAGAAGGCAAACACCCAAAATGTCTTAAGTTGTTGTATTTGCAGTGTGTGCAATGAAATGCAAACTGTCAAGCACTTGGTGCATTAGCAGAAAACTGAAACAAATATAACCAATCCCTTGTGAAAACTCAGAACAATCAATACATAATCAATAAAAAGAATGGTTGGAAGCTAAGAGTACAGCCAATCTAAGGGCAGATGCAAAATAAATAAATGTATGTGATTTTTATTAACTCATCATTTCAGCATCACCTATAGTAATAAAACTTCCTAACATCTTAATAAAATTGAAATTTTTCAATCCTGCCTTTTATACATGGTTGCTTGCTGTGTTAAAAGATGATTCTGAAGTTGCAATACAGAACAATTTATTAACAGCAAAAGTTCACAATGACAAGTGCTGAGTGGAGTAACATAGCAGCAAGATGATGGTGTGAAGCAAAGCAGTGTCCTGGCTTGTCTCAGCAAATTGAGTTTGATGAGCTATGAGTGTAGCCGGCTCCTGCCCCACAACTGCGACACCAATTGAACTCGCCTGCTGGAGGCTGTACTAAGCCTTTTGTAGCCATCAGGAGGAAGTATGTTTGTGAATGTGTGATGTGCAGCCTTTGCTTGTTCTTTGATAGCAGCACTACCGGTTTCCTGGTGCACGTGCTGCATGGAAGTGTAGCTGGTGCTCCCTGGAGGAGTCTGAAACAAATGGCATATATACGTACTGTTTGTCTAGAGTACTGATACTCTTCTTGTATGAATACTCAGTCTCCAGAAGAGACACTTGTGGGAAAGGGGTAGATGTATGTGCTCTACAGCTGATCTGCATCATCCCTTCCTCCTTTACAATGGAGATGGCAAAGCCATCTTTAAGGAGGCCAGTCGTGGCTGCAGCTGTGTGTGTCGAATGTGTGAAGCATCAGAATTGCATTAGGCGTGGATGATGAGAGAGAACCTGGCAGCTGAGCAGGACGACCCAGTTGAAAACCCCTTGAGGAGCAGTGTACGGGCTTGAACAGGAAATGGTGCAAGAGCCACCAAAGGCACTGGATGAGGTGCTGGAGACTGGCGAGGAGGTGCTGGGCTGGTCCAGGCACATAGGCGAGTGATGGGAGCTATCAGTGTTGAATCATATCCCTTGACATTGTTTCATCAGGCAAGTGGACATCAGTGATGAACTGTCTACCTTGACATTGTTTCGCCACTGGTAGCAATATCCGGAAACATTACACAATACCAAACACCCAACTTGTACTCAAGTCCACAGCAGTGAACAAGACCAAAAACCATGTACATAACGAGAAGCCTTGAACCGATCTAAACTCCCGAGTGCAAGATACAATGAACAAGACTGTTCAGCACAGGGTGCATAACCTATGGCATCTGATATTGAACCACTAATTAACACATGAAAATTATGCCAACAGAACAAGCATGCCATGTCCGTGCAGGGCAACAGTGAATGGCTGTAATGGGCGGGAACGAGGAAGGCCAGCTGTCAGCATTCTGCGAAACTTCCAAGAAGGTGCAATCCAGGGCCCAGAAGAACTTACAATGGGGGGGGGGGGGGGGGGGGGGGATAAGCACTCCCAGCTAAGAGGGTGAAACAGGTGACAAGGCCAGCAGTAACAACATGAGCACGGACTCACGAGCAGTCATAGCTGCGCTACCTAGGATGACTGGGCCAGCTGCAGCAGCAGCAGTGGGAGGACAGACCATGGCATGGCTGGCAATGAACAGACTGACAAAAGACAGCTGGCATCAACATTGACAGGGCTGGCGACAACAGGCAGGCTGATCACAATAGGGCCAGCGGCGCAAAGACTGAGGAACAGACCAACATTGTCACATACAGATGTGGCAACAACTGGAGGGCCAGCGTCATGTGAAGACTGACTACTGGAATGATGTCATCTCTGGTAAGGTTTGTGCCAACAGGAGGGCCGGTGACACGCAGCTGACAGACTGAGTGACACCATGGCGGCCAGTGACCTGTGGAAGGATGACAGAGCAGACGTCGCCGCTGACAGGCTTGGCAAAGACAATAGGCCCACCCTTAACAGGGTCTGCCAATAGGAGAGACAATGAGAGGAGGGCCGGCGATAGCGGGGCTAGATCCAAAAGAATTGAAGCCAATGATGAGAGATTGGTGCCCAAAGGCGTCACAGGCAAATGCTGGGCCAAGAGTGGTGGTGCCGCTACCATTGTACTCTGAACACAAAACTGAGTGCTGCACAGTACAACACTGCAAACAACATGACGAAGTGTTGCCACAACCAAAATACACATCTAACTGCTACCCCAATAAGTCATAGTCTATGGCCTCCGGATGAGAGTTAGGGAAAACTGACAACACAAATGAAAGATTTCTGCACCTGTACTTGCAAGATAGTGAGCAATGCACCGTAAATTTCATACGCCATAGGCTGTGAAGTGCAACTCAAACTGTTGACAGTACATGGCACATTTCTCCTCCTGGCAAACAAATACCTGAAACTTTGGAGCAGAAATGGGAGCAAGCATGCCAAGATGTGGCTTTTGCAAGCAAAACCTGAGTGAGCTATATTATGATCTGCAGCAGTTCCTGAATTTCCTGCTCCTCGAAGTGAAACAAAGACAGCTCCACTGATGGGGCAGACATGACAATAGAAAAGGTCACTCAAACTGTAGGCAAAAATACACTGCCAATCCTAGAACTTGAACTGACACAGAAATAGGAGAAAGGCACTAAATAACCATTGAAAACAATACAGACCTACGGCATTAACTAAGAGAATTCCTTTGGCAACAACATAAGAATGGAAGACAACAAATGTGACACAAAGATAAAGTCGAAAAATTCACAAACTTTGACTAACACCACTGAATACAGACTGTGAAAACACCAAAAGCAGGAATACGCTGCCCTGTCAAAAAGAACTGACACACAAGCAAAAATCCATTAGCTTGTAAACCTCTCAAACAATGAGAAAATGTAATGCTACTTCAGCAAACAAACTAACAAATCACACATGAAAACTTTCTGTTTGCCAATGTCCTCTATGGCGGATGAGGAAAGAGAAAACAACTTTAACATACATGGACAAAAACTCGTCACCACTTTTCTATACAGTAGATGAGGAGTGAGAAAAGAAATGCAAGAATGAACACACTTTACAGGTGGGATGCTTGCTGTGTTAAAGGGTGATTCTCGAGATGCAATACAGAACACTCTACGAACTATACAAGTACACAACAACATTCATCTGGACAACAACAACGAAAAGATCACCCATGATCACTTGAGAACAACAAACATATCAAGTTCACTGGCGTGATATCAGATCTGGGGCAAGCATCATCCGTGAGGGACCGCGCCGCATGGAGTAGTGTAGTAACACGATGACAGTGCGAAGCAGAGGGGAGCATCCTGGCTTGTCTCAGTGAGTTTCACTTGAGTTATGAATGTAGCCAGCTCCTGGCCCAGAACTGTAAGAGCAACTGTACTAGCCTGCTGGAGGCCGTGCTTGGCTTTATGTACCCAGCAGGTGGAAGTACATTTGCATACATGATGTGCAGGCTGTGCTTGTTCTTCAATACCAGCACCAACAGTTTCCTGGTGCATGCGCTGCTTGGAATCATAGTTGGTGGCCGCCCCCCCCCCCCCCATGCAGCCTCAAAGAAACAGCATATAAACATAATGTTAGTATACAGCACTGTGTTCTGACATGTGATGCCCGTCTTGTATGAATATACAACCTCCAGAAGAAACACTTGTGGGCAAAGGGTAGGCAACCCTGCAGGGTGGAGAAGTTGGACTGGATTTGGACATACGAAGCCTACGGCCGACATACCATGCAAGTCACTTTTGCAATTAGGCAACCACTCTCACTTCTGTTCAAGGTAGCTGAGGAGTCTAGTCACAGACAGTACTATAGAGCTACAAATTGCCACTTTTTTCTGCATAACTTGGTAGTATATCACTTCACTAATCTCTACAATGTTGGAAAAGATAGATTGCTACTTACCGTAAAGAAGACATATCAAGCTGCGGACAGGCACAACTAAAAAGACATTTATATACAGATTTCAGCCACAATCTTTGTCAGTAACCCCCCTCCCCCTCCCCATCAACTCCAGAATCTTGGATCAGAATGTAACATAATGTGCAATGCAGCCAGCAATCTGGAAGAGGTGGGGAAAGGCAATGAATAGTACTGCACGGGTTGGGAGAGAGAAATACTGTCTGGTGGAATGTTCAGGAAGTAGACTGCCAACAGGCGCAGAGTCAGGAGGTTGTGGGGGTCGGGGGGGGACAGAGGAGCAGGAAAAGATGGGTGGATGCCTTGGCAGGGGGCTGCAAACAAACAGTGGAAGATGAGAATGGGGAGGAGATGATACAAGAGTGGGGGTAGAAACTGTTGGGTTGAGGTTGTGGGGACAGTATGTCACCGTAGGTTAAGGCCAGAATAATTACTGGAGTGGAGAATGTGTTGTAAGGATAACTCTTATCTGCGCAGTTCAGAAAAGCTGTTTGTGGAGGGAAGGATCCATATGGCTTGGGTAGTGAAGCAGCCATTGAAATCAAGTGTGTTATGTTCAGCTGCATGCTATGCCACAGGGTGGTCCACTTTGCTCTTGGCCACAGTTTGGTGGTGGCTGTTCATCCAAGTGGACAGCTAGTTGTAGTCATACCAATATAAAAGCTGTGAAATGATTGCAGTAGAGCTGGTAAATAACACAGCTGGTTTTACAGGAGGCCCAGCCCTTGATGGGGTAGGATAAACCAGTGACAGGTCTGGAATAGGAAGTGTTGGGTGGGTGGATTTGGCATGTTCTGCACCTGGGTCTTCCACAGGGATATGATCCTTATGGACAGGGTTGGGGTGGGGGGCATAGGGATGGACTAGGATGTTGTGGAGAATGGATGGGCAACTGAACGCCGCTTTAGGAGGAGTGGGAAGTATCTCGGATAGGATTTCCTTTATTTCAGGGCATAATGATAGGTAATCAAAGGCCTGGTGAACGATGTGGTTCAATTATTCCAGTCTGAGGTGTTACTGGCTGAAGAAGGGACACTCCTTTGTGGCTGGTTCTTGGGGGTGGTGGGAGGATTGGGGCCGTGAGGGGAAATGTGAAGGGAGATTTGTTTGAGGACAAGGTCTGGGGGATAGTGCATGTCTGTGAAGACCTTGGTTAGACCCTCAGCATACTGAGCAAGGGAGTTTTTGTCACCACAGATACACTGTCCCCAGGTAGCTAGGCTATAAGGGAGGGATGACAGCTGTCAAAATGAAGGTACTGTTGGTGGCTGGTGGGTTTAATGTGGACAGAGGTGGGGATGGAGCCATCAAAGAGAAGGTGGTCCACATCTACAAAGGTGGCACGCTGGATTATGGAGGGCCACGTGAGGCGGATGGGAGAGAATGTGTTGAGGAAGGATCGAAGATACTTTGTCTTGGCCTTAAGTCCTGATCGTGAAGATATCAATGAATCTGAACCAGACTAGGGGTTTGGTGGTTTGGGAGGCTAGGAAGGTCTCCTCTAGATGGCCCATAAGAAGGTTGGCATAGGAAAGGATTTGTTTATATACCTTCCCTTCTAATGAGAAGTAGTTGCTCCACTTTGACTACACTTTCAGTTCCAAGTTCTGGTAGAGTATGCAGTTTACATCCCTGCCAATTCGATCACATGCCCATGGCTGTATGCTCAGCACTTGGATACAATTTTCATTGATCTCATTCAATCTAATTGAGTAGAAGTTAAACTTTTAAAGAGCTAATGGAGGTTATAATATAAGGAAACTGCCTGAACCAGCATTTATTGTATTAAGAAATTGTCTGTTTCATATGAGGCTTATAAGTGTATTTCAAAGTGCTTGGGTGCTGCCGAAGATTGTAGTTGCTGAAATATTACACAAACTGAATCCCTTAATTCAACTGAATGTCATGGAAAAGTGTTCTTCTTAAAAAAAGTTTTTTGAACTAACTGGTATTTTTTTTATCATTCCCAGACAAAAAATAAAATAATAAAAAAACCACTTACCCCTCCCACCTTCAAGATGGTCCTCCTACCTAAAATATACGGGAACAACAATACTGGCTGTTCTACTGTGGCAGCTGTCAAGTTCCAACCAAATCTATCTCAGCACTGGTGCACGGGTACTTCCACTCTATCATCCACAGCCACCCACCCTACACCAAAGACAACACCCACTTTATGGAGCATCTCAAACCCATTGTCACTCTTCTCCCACTTTGACTTTGCTCAATTGATATGACGTTGTTTAGCACCATCATCCCACACGCAACATGGTGTTTCAGCCCTCTATAACTACCTTTCCCTACACCCATCTGGAAGTAGCCCAAAAACTGAAATCTCATTCACTGTTGCAATAGCCACCCTCATTGTTACCCATAAATGTTCCACCTAAGGCCAAACTTACAAACAAATCTACGGATGTCTATACAAACCAGGATAGCTCTCCATTCTATACCAATCTTTTCACGCAGTTTTTCAACATGCATTCACTGCACAGCTTTTTATGTAATGATGACCCCCATCAAACTGACTCAATAAATAAATGTGTGCAAAAGAACTGCCTGCCTTGGGAACATCCAGAACTGAGATGATGAGTATGCTCTTCACAACATATCTGTGTTACTTCTCTATCACACAGCCCATTTGGATCCTCCCCTACAGAACTAGTCTCACTGAATTCTATAAATTGGTACTACTTTTCCAAAATATGCTCTCATCCCACTATTCTCCTGGACTCAATCTATTAATAAAACTCCTCCCTTATATATGATAGAAACTCATAAGTTATTCATTTATTTTTATTTTCACCCACTCCTTCCAAGCCTCTCTCTCCCCCATCCCCTATTCTTTTCAATCCTTACATGCATTATGCTCTCCGTTTTTCATTTTCACTTCCTCTCTTGTTTTGTCTTTGTTAGTCACTATACATCATCATCTCTGAACTATAGTTGGCTTGGTGCTGACCAGTGAAGTCCCATTCTCTGATGTCTTTCCCTTCATCACTGATTCCCCTCATCCTCACAACAAATTGATCCATCTCAACACTGGGTGCCTTGCCACCCTTTTCCAATCCCCCTTCCACAAACACACACACAGTTATGCGAACCCACCAACCTACAGTTGCAGTGACAATGACTGTTTATGAGTGCCTGCTCATGCTTGAATAGACAGAATGGGAGGAGAGGAAAGAGGAAATGTCAGTGCCGACTGAGATGAGGTAAAATGCTCAGGGCAAGTAGCAGGGTGCGGGGAGTTAATAAGATGCACAAACAAATGGAAGACAAATGACTGTTAATTGAAGCAACAAAATGCGGACTGAAAATTGACATTCATGAAACAGAAAAGGGGAATGAGCTTAGTAACAGGTCTGGACAAAGAAAGAGTGGGGTAAAAATAACAAGAGTGGATATGTGAGGATAAGGGCAGGTATGAGAGTGGGAAAGGGACCTGTGGAGGTTTAGGTCTGGAGGAATCACAAGGAGGAAGATTTGCTGGAAGACCATCAGTCCCGCCCTCCCCAACATAGATCAGAGGAGATAGAGCAGAGGTTGAGTACTCAAAACGTACAAGTACGAATCTTTTTAAGACATTGGTGTAGTGGTGTGCAGCATGTTCAGTAATTGGTTGTCGAGTTTGTGGGCAGCTACAGCTCAAGTGAGTAGACAACTGGCTGATTGGCATTCCTAACAAAAAACTACACTGTAATTGCAACATAGATACTGTACAATGTGGCTGGTTTCACATGTGCCCCTACTTTTCACAAGATAGAAACAGCATTTGATTGGACTGCAGGAAGGTGGTGGTGATGGACCTGTAGGAAAGATTTTGTGACTGAGTCAATGACACAGGACAGAAATAGGAGTAGATATGGCACAGGGATGGACTAGGACAATGTGTAGGTTAGGTGGGCAACAGAGTACTGGGTTGGATGGGCTGAAGAATACAAGTTTGGGTGGTACGCAAAGGATTCTCGATATGATATCACTTATCTCATAGCATGATGAGAGGTAATGCAAAGTGCTGGTGAATGAAGTGGAGAAGTTCTTCAAGGCCTGGGTTATGAGGCAAGTACTAGTCCCTGACTGGTTTACAGAGGTGATGTAATTGTTGGTGTCTCAGGTAGAGATGTCATGGAAAATCTGTTTCAGGGCTGGCTAGACAGGATACTGTCTGTATGTCTCTCTCTCTCTCTCTCTCTCTCTCTCTCTCTCTCTAAAGGCTCCAGCAAGATTGTTCCTATATTTGACATCACCTGCTTCCCAAAAAATGCAAGAGTTTTTATGGAGTCATATGAAAAGTGAAGATTAACATCTAGAACAGTAGCTCTTTCAAGTTGAGAAGGAATAGGTGAAATGGATTTGGGTGTCATTTTCAGTGTTCCCGATAATGAAGATGTTATCAATGAATTTAAGCCATGTAAGGTTGAGTTCTTCAACATGTCCCATAGAAGTGATGTATAGGATGGTTTCCTGGGGATATCCATGGAGGGTTGTGAATAATTTGATATGTGTCAATTCCAAATCCAGTATACTTGTACACAGATTTCTTCTATCAGTCTTTAACGACTGTTTTACCAAAAAACAGTAAGTGTGGTACTAAAAAGACATAAAAGCACTGGATTATAAAAGAAATCAAACTATCCTGTGCAAGGTTCAAATGGCTCTGAGCACTATGGGACTAAACATCTGTGGTCATCAGTCCACTAGAACTTAGAACTACTTAAACCTAACAAACCTAAGGACATCACACACATCCATGCCCGAGGCAGGATTCGAACCTGTGACCGTAGCAGTCGCGTGGTTTCGGACTGAACGCCTAGAACCGCGAGACCACTGCGGCCAGTTCCTGTGCAAGGAAAAGGAAACTGTCTGAAATGATTAGGACAAACAGAGAAGTAGGACTCATTACGTATTACAACAAACATGTGCTGTCTTAACGAAAATGATCAAAATATCAACAAATATCTGCATAATGTCTGAAATCAATAATTCAGATACTAAAATTAAACCTATATGGGCAAATACTAAAATTAAACCTATATGGGCAATATAAGAACAGTTATAAGAATCAATGGGCAGGAAAGTGAGGCAGTGGTTGAGAAGAGAGTATGACAGGGTAGTAGCCTATCCCCAATGTTATTCAATCTGTACACTGAGCAAGCAGTAAAGGATCCCAAAGGAAAATATGAATTAGGTATTAAAGCTCACGGAGGAAAATAAAAACTGAGGTTTGTCAACTACACTGTAATTCTGACAGAACGGGCTTGGAAGAGCAGTTAAGTGGAATGGACAGTGTCTTGGAAAGAGGATATAAAATGAACATCAACAAAAGCGAAACAAGAATAATGGAATGTAGTCAAATTAAATCAGGTGATGCTGAGGGAATTAGATCAGGAAACAAGACACTTCAAGTAGTAATGAGATTTGTTATTTGGGCAGTAAAATAACTAATGATGGTGGAAGTAGAAAGGATATAAAATGTAGACCGGCAATGACAAGAGAAGCGTTCCTAAAAAAGAGAAATTTGTTAATATTAAATATAGATTAAGTGCTAGGAAGTCTTTTCTCAAAGTATTTGTATGGAGCGTAGGTATGTATGGAAGTGAAACATGGACAGACACAGTGCCGGATTAAGCAAGCACGGGGCCTGTAGCAAATTCTGACAAGGAGCACGTGGTTTGTTTAGGTTGTATGGTTTAGGCTATAAAATACAACAATATTGTTAAAAAATTAACTTTTCTCAATTTAATTTCGACAAATTTAGAAATAATACAAGTTAGCTCAATGTCTCTGAGCAAATTATATTCAATTTTCACTATACTGAGATCATTTAGACGTTCCTGTCCGATTGTATTCGTCCTTTATTCTGCTAATGGCAGCAGTGATATCCGTTTTCAGCAGTTCAGCTAACTGTACCAGTTTGTCACCTAGTGACTCTTCTAAATTGTCTGGTAAGCATTCACAATATTAGGAGTTCTTTTAAAGATTTCTTCTGCTGTAAGAGATTTAAAATCCCGTAATATTCCAAAAACATTAGTCAGGTGATGCTATTTTCGATGCGGTTAGCTAATGCAGCCAGTACATTGTCAATCATCACAATAAACACCTGAAATTCATAATGTTCTCCAGGTGTTTGATTTTCTACAACTATAGCGAGTGCAGTTGACCCACTACGAGTAGTACTATCATTTTTCAGTGCTTTCGAAAGAAGATCCCATTGATAGGTAGAAGTGAAAAAAAAAAAAAAAAAAAAAAAAAAGGTATAGAGGCTTTCAAGGAAATCAAAGAAAATGGATGCTTCTGTACACCATTCTGCAGCACACTTGGTGACCAAATTTAGTGAATGTGAAGAACAGGGAATATATTCAGCGTACTTATTTATATTTCTAATTTGTGCTTCTAAGCCGGTGTACCTGCCACTCATGTTACTGGCATTGTCATAGCTTTGCCCATGACAATCTTTGATATTAGTGCCATTCCCTGTTAAAAGAGATGGTAAGCTTTGGGAAAGTTGTTCAGCAGTATGACCTTCTATATCAAAAAACTTCACAAATATTTTCACTGGTCCAGATGATAGGACATAGCGCACTATCAGAGTCAGTTGATCTACATAAGATATATCAGAAGTAGAATCCAATGAGACTGAACACTACTTGAATCTCTTAATTTCGCAAATAATATGATCCAGTATGGCTGATGCAGTTAGCTGGATAAATTACTCATACGTTGTTTTTGACAAATATGACGTATATCCCTTTCCTTTATTTGCATAAATATGTATATGTTGGGCCAGAAACGCATCAAATTTGGCTAGTAATTCTAATAATCCTATTTCCATTGTGGGGTGAACCAACAATTTCACCACTACCTCGAAATTCTGGCCCTTGCTCTGCTGAAAACTTATAACTGCAACAATTTGTTCTAAGACTGTTTGCCAATACTTTTGTTTGCTCTCAATTTGGATTACAAGTTGAGGATCGACAGGTGCATCCTTGTTTTTTATGACTAACAGGGAAATTATCACTTTCATGCAAACTGCTTTCTTCATGTCTCTCCAGCAAAATATTTTCATTCTTCCAGTCATCTAATCCATCTTTCATAAGCCGTGGCGCGCCGTCAGAATCTACCACTTTACAAACAAAACAGAACAGTCGCTCACTGCTTTCTGAATATCGCAACCAATCTGAATATCGCAACCCATCTCTCATGTATGTTTTATTTGTTAGTTTATGTTTATATGTCAAAAATGACTTTCTACAAAATCTTGGCTTATTTCCCTTCTCATATATTTTCATTGAATACAAAAAACTACTGTTCATGTGCTGAACTTCGCTACTTCCTTTCATACTCCAATAATCTATGTCAAAGTTGTTTGGCCACTCACCAATATTGTTAGAATACATTTTACTTTCACTTTGTGTTTCACTTGTACAAGATACAGTAACATCAGAAGTCTGTAACAGTTTTTCGACTTCTCTTTGTCTTGAAGATGAGGTCTCTGGGCCGATGGGACTTCCTATGGTTTTCCATTCAGTTTGGTTTAGAGATGATATGGCTGAACCGGGAAGACTTGCCGTCTGTTCAATTGCTGTATCACTTGTGGAAAATGTAGCTACATCGGGAAAAAGTTGCATAGTCTGATGAATCTTCTGTAGTTTAGCTATCATCCTTAAAATCAATTACAGCTTTTGTATTTTGTACTTCATTCTCTGTATATTTAGCAAAATCATTCTTAACATTAAAAAACCCAGACAGTTTATGTAATTTAGATATAAAAGTATATGTCTTTCTCTCCTTTTCATCGCTTTCTTTACGCTTTGCACTTCCAAAAGCATAGTGGTGTCAGGTATCTCTCTGTATGCTGCTTATGATGGTTAGCTCGATTTGTGTGTAAGGGAAAATAAATAACAAAATAAAATGGAACACTACTATTTATTTGGATTGCGTGACATAAATACATGCATACCATAAATAATATATGTCCATTTTCTATTGAAGCTAGTGCCAGTTTACTGTGCAAATGCTAAGCTACATACTTGGGAGTTTTTCAATCATAGAGCTTTTGCGAATGTATGTGCCACGTAAGCAAAAGCACAGCCTGTGGCAGAAGCGAGTGTCTGCTCACTAGCACTACACATGAGTGGGGCAAAACTGACAGTTACCTTCCAAGAGTTTAGACAACTACAGCTTCCTGTCTATCGAGATCTATTGAATCTCTGCCCATAAAAATTATGCAG
The DNA here is from genome assembly GCF_021461395.2 of Schistocerca americana. Classification (NCBI taxonomy): domain Eukaryota; kingdom Metazoa; phylum Arthropoda; class Insecta; order Orthoptera; family Acrididae; genus Schistocerca; species Schistocerca americana. Next base: position 543,893,501 of record NC_060120.1, on the reverse strand, counting down.
GAAGAAGAAGAAGAAGAAGAAGAAAAAGATTTGAGAGAGAGCTTTCGGCTGTTGTCTACTGATCAATACAAACTCAGACACATCTTTAAATTATTTGTAATTAGCGCTCTCAACAAGACATCATCCACTTTACTTCATGTTTTATATTTAGTAGGGGAAGCACGCTAGTAAAATGTCGGCTCCCACAAAGGACCTAACTTGAGAATGTGGGCCATATAGTGAAAGTATGCAGTTAAGACTGGACAACTGTATCCATTGGTTGTTCATCAATGATGGTCAAAGCTGCGCACTATTAAAATTATTGCTCAAATTTTGATATAAAATCAATTGCAGGGTTTTATTTCATCAGTGTTCTGTTTTCCTCTTTAAAATATGACTTTAAATTGATGAAGTTCCATTGTGGTATTAAAAACTCTCAAGTATAAACCAGTACTAAGAGTGAATAAATTCTAAGCGCTAAATGAATGTCTACTGTATTTGAAATCAACCAAATAAAAACTACAATGTTTTATGATGATATTAAACACAAATAGCTGATTTCCACATAGTTACATAATGAGAACCAACATACTTCTTTATTGTTTAAACTTCGGGGTACTTATTAACAAACAAGGACCCTACCCTATGCTCAGTCAGCAACTTTGCATCACTAAATAAAATCGATGTCACCCACATAATAATGTTCTTCTTTGTAAAAGAAGTTGACAATTGGCCTCCAAGCACTGATTGTTAGATGTCTGTACCTCTCGGACTTGCCCTTTTTGAATCGCTGTTGCCACCGTACCTCTCGGACTTTTGTCGATTGCCCTTTTTGAATCGCTGTTGCCACCATCAACACTCCCTTGCTTTCACATCTCTAATTGTTGTGCTATGTGGCGTTGGTTACATGCAAGGGGTAGGTTGCATCAACTAAATGTCACTAAGAAGCCATTGCTGCCCATCGAGGTTAGTTCCAACAAAGCGATTATCCCGTTCTTCACCGTGACGCCAGAAACATTATTAACCAATTGGTAGAATGTTGAGAACTTCACCAAATGGTGAGATAATTCACCTTTTCACTAGTCTACTTGCAACAAATAAATGCTATACTTGAAATGACAGTAAAAAAAAAAAGAGAGAGACAGAGAGAGAGAAAAGAAAAGAAAAAGGGGAAAAAAAACCTCTAACTTGATAAGAGCTTTTGCGCCCAGGTGCGGGGCACATAGCATTTGCTAACTCCTGCTACGTGGCTAATCCGGCACTGTCAGACGATAAACAGTTTAGACCAGAAGAGAATAGAAGCTTTTGAAATATGGTGCTACAGAAGAATGCTGAAGATTAGATGGGTAGATCATGTAACTAATGAGGAGTTACTGAATACAATTGGGGAGAAAAGAAATGTGTGGTGCAACCTGACTAGAAGAAGGGGTTGGTTGGTAGGACACATACTGTGACATCAAGGGACCACCAATTTAGTATTGGGAGGGAACTGTGGGGATGCAAAAATCGTAGAAGGAGACCAAGAGATGAATACAGTAAGCAGATTCAGAAGAATGTAGGTTGCAGTACATATTTGGAGATGAAGAGCATTGCAAAGGATAGAGTACTGTGGAGAGCTGCATCAAACCAGTCTGTGGACTGAAGAACAAGACCACAACCACAAGAACAACATGGGTAATAGCTGAAATTGAAAGTGGGCAATAGTTGAAATCGAAATTAGGTCCACAGTTACGGAATGAAATATATTTGTTATTACAGAAAACAGTCAAATAATAAATTGTAGCAATCAGCTAGCCAACATATTTCATAACAAGTATCTGGAAGTAGCTCAGAAAACTGTAATGGACAATTCAAGAGATATGTTGTTGTAGTCTACAGTCCAGAGACTGGTTTGAGGCATCTCTCCACGCTACACTGTCCTGTGCAAGCTTCTTCATCTCCAAGTCCCTACTGCAACCTACATCCTCCTGAATCTGCTAAATGTATTCATCTCTTGGTCTCCCTCTACCATTTTTATCCTCCACACTATCCTCCAGTACTAAATTGGTGATCCCTTGATGCCTCAGAACATGTCCTACCAACCAGTCCCTTCTTCTAGTCAAGTTGCACCACAAATTCCTCTTATCCCCAATTCTATTCAGTGCCTTCTCATTAGTTACATGATCTACCCATCTAATCTTCAGCATTCTTCTGTAGCACCACATATCAAAAGCTTATATTCACTTCTTGTCTAAACTATTTATCATCCACGTTTCACTTCCATACATGGCTACACTCCATACAAATACTTTCAGAAACGACTTCCTGACACTTAAATCTATACTCAATGTTAACAAATTTCTCTTCTTCAGAAATGTTTTCCTTGCCATTGCCAGTCTACATTTTATATCCTCTCTACTTCGACCATCAATAGTTATTTTTCTCCCAAAATAGCAAAACTCATCTACTACATTAAGCGTCTCATTTCCTAACCTGCTTCCCTCAGCATCACCCGACTTAATTCGACTACATTCCATTATCCTCGTTTTGCTTTTGTTGATGTTCATCTTATATCCTCCGTTCAAGACACTGTCCATTCCGTTCAGCTGCTCTTCCAGGTCCTTTGCTGTCTCTGACAGAATTACAATGTCATTGGCGAACCTCAAAGTTTTTATTTCTTCTCCATGGACTTTAATACCTACTCCAAATTTTTCTTTTGTTTCCTTCACTGCTTGCTCAATATACAGCTTGAATAACATCAGGGAGAGGTTACAACCCTGTCCCACTCCCTTCCCAACCACTGCTTCCCTTTCATGCCCCTCGACTCTTATAACTGCCATCTGCTTTCTGTACAAATTGTAAATAGCCTTTCGCTCCCTGTATTTTGCCCCTGCCACCTTCAGAATTTGAAAGAGAGTATTCCAGTTAACGTTGTCAAAAGCTTTCTCTAAGTCTACAAATGCTATAAACGTAGGTTTGCCTTTCCTTAATCTTTCTTCTAAGATAAGTCGTAGGGTCAGTATTGCGTCACGTGTTCCAACATTTCTACGGAACCCAAACTGATCTTCCCCGAGGTCGGCTTCTACCAGTTTTTGCATTCGTCTGTCAAGAATTCGTGTTAGTATTTTGCAGCCGTGGCTTATTAAACTGACAGTTCAGTAATTTTCACATCTGTCAACACCTGCTTTCTTTGGGATTGAATTATTATATTCTTCTTGAAGTCTGAGGTTATTTCACCTATCTCATACATCTTGTTCACCAGATGGTAAAGTTTTGTCATGGCTGGCTCTCCCAAGACTGTCAGTAGTTCTAATGGAATGTTGTCTACTCCCGGGGCCTTGTTTTGACTTAGGTCTTTCAGTGCTCTGTCAAACTCTTCACGCAGTATCATATATCCCATTTCATCTTCATCGATGTCCTCTTCCATCTCCATAATATTGCCCTCAAGTACATCGCAAAAAGATAAAGCAATAGAATATATACAAGAAGCAATGCCTCATACATACAAGAAAATTAAAATTACTCCATGATCTTGCAAATAAATTAAGAATGTAATTAACTCCCTCCAAGCCAAAAACTCTCAAGGAGTTGACAATATCTCGAATAAAGTACTAAAATCCTGTTTTTCACAAATATATAACGTTTATAGTGATGTATGGAATGCCTCACTATCACAGGTGATATTTGCAGGGAGACTGAAATACGCTATTTTCAGACCTCTTTTACATAAAGGTGGTAAGACCGAAATTGATAATTACTATCTTCACTATTTATCTCAGTTTTGAAGGTACTAGAAAAAATTATGTATGCAACAACTATCACCACCACCAACATGCTAAATTCAGGATGTCAGTTTTACAACATAGTCCTGAACTGTCACACTTCCTGTAATATCTGTTATGGCATTGAGAAAATCATCATCTTCTTTTATTGATACTGACCCAAAGCTGGCATCTGCAAATCAGTGCAACAACAGTTACAGCAGTCTAGGTAGCAACAAACATGTGCATATCCTGCAAAATGTTCATTCTCATAATGTCCTTTATTTTGAGGAATAAAATTGACCTCTGCACAACAGCCTTCCTCTGTTTCACTGTTACAAGATGAATTATGGCCATGTCTAGAAGCTGCAATACAGTGAACCGGAAGAAACATGACAGCATTCCAAGAAAGTAGCTCATAACCGTTGGGTGTACAGAGTATGTGTCAATATTAAGAATGATCTCTCTCCTCCTGCTGCATACATCTTGACACCTAAACTACTAAGAAATTTTGAACAAATTTCAGCAGTCACCCAGGCACTGCTAACTAAATCATAAGTGCATAATAGTTGTTTCATATTTTTAAATTTTCCATTATTCAGGGCAGCAACTTTTCACTGCCATCACTATTAACACACAGCAGAGTCACGATTCTTTTTTTGCTATTTTGCTTCCACGACATTTATTCCCCTGAACAGAATGGACTTGCTGAATTTACAGGAAGTAAATTACAAAAGATGCCTCAGCTCCATCTGCAATGAAAACATTTCTGGACTCATGTACATCATCAACTGTGGCAAAATACTCTTCTACCAATATTCAATAGTTTCCATGTATACTTAAAATTTTGATAACATGTTTGACTTCTGCCCAAGAGATCCTGCCAGCCATTCAAAGCACTGAATCTCGGTTTTCTATTAGTAGTCCAACGATGGAAAATTCAGGATGGAATGTAACAATATTATGAAAAGGAAAGTTGTTACTCACCATATTGCAGAGATGCTGAGTTGCAGACAGGCACAACAAAAAGACAGTTACAAATAAAGCCTTCGGCCCATAAGGCCTTCGTCAAAAATAGACACCCCCCCCCCCCCCCCCCCGCCACACACACACACACATATGCAAAAACGTTTCTTGGATATGTTCAGAATCTTCTTGAATACTGGGATATAGAATGTGTTCCACAATCCAGTTTGTGCTGTAAAGAGTGTGGATGTGTACAAATGTTTTAAAATAAAAACTGAAATTTCCTGGTGTGACTTGTGCTACAGCAAAGAAAATAAACAACCTTCAATTTGCTTTTCAGAAAGAGTTAAACAAGCAACACAGGTTCAACCACACAACAAACTGCACATCTTTTTTGTTTCCTATTGTCACTTTAACATCACAAATAATGTACACAATGCCAGAACTGAGCGATCTGATGGCGAAATCTGAATGTAGCTTACATATCTTTCATTCAGATCTTGATTTGGATGTATAACAACACAGCTAAACCGCAGGGCTCTGTGTTAGCTCCACTTCTTTTCAGCTTATATATTGCCGATATGCCATCAACATCTTCCAGGAAGTTTGGGTACGCAGATGATTGGGTCTTGGCAACACAGCACAAGAACTTTGAGGTCATGGAAACAACCTTAACATCTGACTTGGAGACATTAAGTACATACTTTCATAAATGGAGATTACAGCCAAATTCTACAAAAATTGAAACTAAATGTTTCCATCTCAATAATAAATTAGCAAGCAAACAACTTGACGTTCGTCTCGAGGGAAATCGATCTAATGAGCATCCAAAGTACCTTGGAATCACTTTGGACAGAGCACTCACTTATATATAACATCTCGGAATAATATTCTCCAGAAGCTGTGCGGCACTACTTGGGGCTCCTCGGCTGACACGCTACACATGTCGGCACTCGGACTGGTCTACCCGGCCACAGAGTAGTACACTCCGGTCTGGATGAATAGTGTTCACACAAAGATAATTGACGTGCAGCTGAATAGCACGATGCAAATTGTCAGCAGAACTATGAGATCAACCCCAACACATCGGCTGCCAACTCTAAGCCACATACCACCTGCAGACCTACGTCGGAAGAACGCTCTTCTCCAGGAATATAGGAAGATACGCGACATCATCCAGCTCCCTATACACTGAGACATGCCTGACCTGGAAAGAAACAGACTTCGGTCTAGACATCCAACAATGATAACAGCCAAGGAATTGCAAAGTATAAACTTTGATACAATAAAGACCTGGAGGGAACAATGGCGAGAGGTGTGTCCTCCCCTGCATCACTGAGAGACCACCTGGATATGAACTACCATGTAAAATATGGTCATCCCTTAACAGAATACAGACAAATCACAGAAGATGTGCACATACTCTTTACAAATGGGGAAAAACACCAACTCCCAGCTGTTGACTGTGGAGTCAACAGACAGACCATCCACCGCATCGTCCAAGAGTGCGACAGAAGAGCATACAGTGGCAAGTTCAGTGATTTTCTGATGGCAACAAATGTCGCAAAAGACTTTATACATAATCTTGATGTTTGTATTTAATTGTATTGACCATATACAATCTTGATGTGTCTATTTAATTGTATTGCCCATTATCTGTATGTTTTATACTTCTTATATAGCATATTTTATTGTGTTTTTTGTGTGTATCTTTATTTAGACATTTGTAAGAAGTGTAAAATGATGTGCACTGCCATAAGCTAAATAAATAAATAAATAACTGAATATGTGTAGGCCCCTTTATATGATGAAGCATGAACGTTCTCCTTTTTAAATGAAGTGGAACTGCGAGTTACAACACTGAGAGATGCATCCTTATTTTTCAGTGCATACTGCATAAAGAAGATGGCACCAAATCATATTTGTTTGCCATATTGAAGATTAGATTAGATTAGATAAATTATTCATTCCCATTAAAGAGGGAAACATCCTGGGTTTTGAACATGTCAGATAAACACATTACAAAAATGTAATTAGAAAAATTTGAGTTTCATTAAGTTTAATGATCCTCAGGCAATAACCAGTAAAATTATGTACATGAATTAAATTTAAACTTCTAATATTTACAGGTTTAATACTTACATCTGCTTTCATTAAATCCATCATTCAGCCATTTGCTAGTTTCCTGGCTATTACAACCAAGTATTGCCAAAAATTAAATTATTCATTTCAGTGGTCCTCAGTTAAGAACAGTCCGATTATGTACAAGATTTAAACTTAAACTTCCACTATTTACAGACTTAAGACTTACATTTGCTTTCCATACACCCATCATTCACACAGTAGGTAGTTACTTGACTGTTACAACCAAGCATTTTCAAAACTTAAAGTATAATAAATTTTCATTAAAATGGTCTACTGCACTTGTTCACTTGTTGAAAAACTCATGGAGGAAATAAAAGCAGTTGGCCACCAAAAATTCTTTAAAATTATGTTTAAATTGCGCGTTGTCCGAAACTAAACTCTTAATGGTTGCTAGTAACTTACTGAAAATATGCACTGCTGAATATTGGACTCCTTTCTGGACAAGAGAAAGTGATTTTAAATCTTTATGTATATTGTTCTTATTCCTAGTATTGATACTGTGTACTAAGCAGTTAGTTGGAAAAAGAGCTGTATCATTTACAACAAACTTCATTAAGGAATCAATGTACTGAGAAGCTGTGGTTAATATGCCCAATTCTTTGAGTAGGTTTCGACATGATGTTCTTGGATTTACACTACTCATTACTCTTATTATTCGCTTCTGTACTCTAAAAATTTTTTCTCTTTTTGTGGAGTTAATGGTTCAAATGGCTCTGAGCACTATGGGACTTAACATCTGTGATCATCAGTCCCCTAGAACTTAGAACTACTTAAACCTAACTAACCTAAGGACATCACACACATCCATGTCCGAGGCAGGATTCGAACCTGCGACCGTAGCGGTCACGTGGTTCCTGACTGAAGCGCCTCGAACCGCACGGCCACACCGGCCGGCTTTGTGGAGTTACCCCAAAATATGATACCATATGACATAATGGAGTGAAAATAAGCAAAATATGCCAGTTTTTTTATATTTATATCTCCTATGTCTGACATCATTCGCATTGCAAAAACAGACTTGTTTAGGTGCTTTAGCAGTTCGTTAGTATGTTGCTCCAAACTGAATTTATTGTCAAGTTGTAATCCCAAGAATTTTACACTCTTAACTTCTCCTATTTCCATGTCATCATATTTTATACTATACACACACCAAAAGGAAATCTCTTGGAAGTTCTGAACTGCATATAGTGGGTCTCTTCAAAGTTTAATGACAGTGAATTGGCTATCAACCACTTATTAATGTCAGTAAAAATTTGATTAGCTGCCCTTTCTAAATTTATATTTGATTTACTATTTACTGCAATGTTTGTATCATCTGCAAATAAGACAAACTTGGCATCTGGTAATGTAACAGATGACAGGTCATTAATATACACAAGAAACAGTAGTGGAACCTTGGGGGACACCACATGTAATTTCTTCCCAGTCAGACGATTGTTTTCTATTAGTAAGATATGACTGAAACCACTTTGCAGCACTACCAGTGACGCCATAATATTTTAATTTACTTAAAAGAATGCTGTGATTCACACAAACGCCTTTGACAGGTCACAGAATATGCCAGTTGCCTCTAATTTGTTGCCAATGAATTAAGAACATTTTCGCTGTAAGTGTAAATAGTTTTCTCAATATCAGAACCCTTAAGAAACCCAAACTGTGACTTTGACAGTATGTTATTTTCACTAAAGTGTTTAAGTACACGCTTGAACGTAACCTTTTCAAAGATTTTTGAAAAAGCTGGCAAAAGTGAGATCGATCGGTAATTTGACGGCATTTCTTTGTCCCCTTTCTTGTGGAGAGGTTTAACTTCAGTATATTTAAGCCAGTCCAGGAATGTTCCTGTGACAAGTGATTGATTACACCAGTAACTTAAGATATGACTAAGCTCACATGAACACTCTTTTATTAACTTTGTTGATATGTTATCATAACAACTAGAATGCTTTGATTTCAAGTACTTTATGATGGATTCTATTTCTTTGGGTGAAGTAAGTGTCAATTCCATTTTACTGAGATTGCTTGTGTGCACTGGTCTCAGATATTCCATTGCATTATTTACTGAACCTGACAACCCCATGCTATCAGTAACAGAGACAAAATACTTGTTCAAATGATTTGCAACACAACATGCATTTGTTACCAGGGTTTCATTTATTTTTAGAGCTATTTGTTCCTCCTCATGTCTGGTTCTATCTGTCTCTGACTTAACTATATCCCATATTGTTTTTTTTAACTATATCCCATATTGTTTTTATTTTATTGCTGGATGTATTTATCTTCTTCTCATAATGCAGGTGTTTAGATTTCTGGATAACCTTCTTCATTATTTTGCAGTAATTTTTTAAATGAGCAATAATGCTAGTATCAAAGGTGTCCCTACATATCAGATAGTGTTTCCTTTTTGTCTCACATGATATCTTTATCCCTTATGTGATCCATGGTTTCTTATTAGACTTCTGCTTACTTTGAGTTACCTTCAGGCGAAAACAATTTTCAAATAAGGTGCTAACTTTATTAATGAATGTTTTGTATTTTCCATTTGTGGCTTGGATGCTGTAAACATCCATCCAATTAATTTCTTTGAGCAATCTCCTAAATTTCTCAGTTTTTGACTGTTTTATTGGCCTTCTGTATTCAGTTCTGATAGATGTTTTACCCTGACAATTTTCAAAATTTAATGTTAGGTGTTGCATGTCATGGTTAGATAGCCCATTTACTACTGGAATGAGATTTTCACTCTGCAGCGGACTGTGCACCGATATGAAACTTCCTGGCAGATTAAAACTGTGAGCCGGACCGAGACTCGAACTCGGGACCTCTGCCTTTCACGGGCAAGTGCTCTACCAGCTGAGCTACCCAAGCACGACTCACGCCCCGTCCTCACAGCTTTACTTCTGCCAGTACCTCGTCTCCTACCTTCCAAACTTTACAGAAGCTCTCCTGCAAACCTTGCAGCACTAGCACTCCTGAGAGAAAGGATATTGCGGAGACATGGCTAAGCCACAGTCTGGGGGATGTTTCCAGAATGAGTTTGGGAGGTAGGAGACGAGGTACTGGCAGAAGTAAAGCTGTGAGGATGGGGTGTGAGTTGTACTTGAGTAGCTCAGTTGGTAGAGCACTTGCCTGTGAAAGGCAAAGGTCCCAAGTTCGAGTCTCAGTCCGGCACATAGTTTTAATCTGTCAGGAAGTTCCATTTACTACTGGTTTTGTAATGTGGCTTAGTTGCCTAGAATTGTCTATAAATATATTATCAATGGCAGTCTTACAACATTTGTATAGCCCAGTTGGGAAATTTACAGTAGAAATTAAATTGAATGACAATGTAACTGATTTCAGGAACTGTTCGCTGACAATGTGTTTCAGGACATCTACATTAAAATCACCAGCAACCACTAGTTCCTTGTTTTTTTTAATTTTAGATGAGATAATAAATCTTCAAGACCGTTTAAAAACAGGTTGGAATTTCCTGAAGGTGCTCTGTATATGGCTACTATTATAAAGGACCTATTATGAAATTCTATCTCTGTTGCACACACTTCTAAGTGCTGCTCTAAGCAATGTCAATATTCTTAAATTTAAAACTGTTTTTAACAAATGTGGCAACTCCTCCTTTCTCCATCTTTTGTCTACAGAAGTAGGAGGCTAACTTAAATTCTGTAAGGTTTAACATATCTATGCCACTGGTCACATGATGTTCAGAGAGGCAGATTATATCAACTGGGTTGGATGACTCTAATTCATCAATGCACATAAGTAGTTCATTAATTTTACTTCTAAGCCCTCGAATATTTTGATGCACACTAAAGATAGTTGGCATTTCACATTTACCGAGATGAAATCAGGTGGAAATAAATTTTCTGCTGATTGCTGTAAATTTTTAACCAACAGCTGTGTTCGCTGATCCAATGTGCCAGGATTATGCTGTTTGATTTGTTTATTAAACTGAAAGTTTGTTTCAATCTTTACTTCTCTCAGAACTTGACTTCGTTCTATCCTGCCTATTCTAAAAAAGGTGCTGCTCCAACACCTATGACCACTGGTATTACCACTCATTGCAGTGCCTCCCCCCCCCCCCCCCCCTTTACATTTCCTGCTATTAGCCCAGCCAGTTTACCCTTCCCTTTCCTGTTGAGGTGTAGCCCATGTGTAGTATAATCCCACCTACTGAGAGAATCAACAGGAACCAGACCAATACGTGACCCCGCACTCGACCCAAGCAGCCGTTCCAGCTCCAAATTAACTCTCCCGACAGAAGAGTTCTATTGCCCGGCCCACCCAGAATAACCACGGTGTATTCCTTGGTAAAATCTTTACAAAGTGAACCTAAATCCTCTGTCACCTGACCCAGGCCAGCACTTGGTTTAAAAAAATTTGTGACCTGGTATTCTGATCCTAACTGAACCTGCAAAAGTTGGCCTACACCTCTGGCATGTGAACTACCTAACAACAAAACTTTCTCTTAACTGACTTCCCTACATTCTTATTCAATGTTCTACTGAAAGTTTGTTGTGCCCTCTCTACACCTACCTCTGTCTGAGGCTCATCAGCTTCTAACTGAAGCGACAGGTCAAACTTATTCTTCACATTCACCACAAAGCTGTCTGACAAAGTTCTAGGTCTGTTACTCCTGTTACCTGTTGCCACTTCCCACCTCTCCTTACCTTTCTCCCTCCTTAACCTGCTCATATCTTCCCTAGCCTGCTCTAACTGTGCCTGAAGGGCAGCAATTTTCCCCTCCTGTTCCACTATTTTCCTATCTCTACTGCATATCCTACAGAACCACTGATGAGTCTGATCCACTTCCCCATTTCCCACACCGCTACAGTCACCCCAATGGAAAAAACTACTGCACCCATCACACCAAGCCCCAGAGCTAACAATTCTGTGGCATGTCAGGCACTTTTCACTCACGGTAAAAATCTTACTTTAGTGAGAATAAGTCAAATTAAATTACAGGAAAACAAGAAAACACTTTTACGAAAGATTAGGTCTAGTCTCAATCGTATGTAAACAAACTTACTTTAGTGACAATAAGTTAGATTACTGAAAAGAAAAGAAAAACACATTTACAAAAATTAGGCCTAGTGGCAACTGTACATAAACAAAGCTACTACCATATGTACAAAGTTTCCAGATACCGGAATTTAAAATTTACGCTGTGTTTCGCAAAATAAGAGTTAAACAACAAAGGGATATGCTTTTCTTAACTTGCTGGAACGGAACAGAACAATTAAATGAGATTCTATAAGTTTTACTGCGCTAAAATGTATGCAAGAATACGATCGTAACCCTACTTTATGTTCCTTTCACGTTTTCTAGAATAATACGCAAAGAGAAGTGAAACCTTTAATAGTAAGCTTGCAAAACACACTAATACACGTATTAAACTGATTTCCTGAACTACACAGAGTTTTATTACACTCTAAATCACTTACCTGTACGGCAGCACAAAACACACCCGTCTCGCCAGGTGCAGGGCTACCAACTTGAAGAATTTAATGTTCCAGTTGTGTTGGATAACAAAAAAAAATTGTCGTTTCTACCTAAGCTTTCTTCTTTTGCTGGCAACAACTACACAAAACCTACACAGTGTAAAATTCAAAACTTCGATGAACAACACAATGTGATAAATCAGTGAACTTGTACCCAATGGTAGCATTTTCTGTGTCATCAGAGGAAATGACCAATCTGTAGAAATTGACACCTGTTTGAAATTATTTACCAGAAGTTACATACAATCTACCTATCAGTAATAAGAATCAGTTGTGAATTACTGATTATTCTCTATCAGTAATTTAACACTACTCATTCAAAAATAAAAGGAGCAACAGCAAACTCTTGAACATGATAGGAATTTCAGCATAGCTGGGTTTCATATTGCAAAATGTTTAATATTTATTCCATAAAAGCAGACTTTGCAACATTAATTAAAACCAAATATCAGTAACATTGTACTTATATCAATTTCACTGGAACCAATGGAAGTATTTGCTGAATAATGGAACTCCTTAAGAGTGGATTTGTCAATACATTCTTTTACTGTACCTTGTACAATTGATAGCACCTGTCTTGGACGATTCAGTGACAGAGCAAGCTGCAATGCTTCAAGGAGATGGTCTGCCTGTAACAAATTGTTTAACTGCTGCTCCTGCAAAACCAACTTCTGGATTGCCTCTTCAGCAGCAGCTCGCTTTTCATCACTTACATCACGCCAAACCACCAATGTTGAATCAGAACCACCTGTCACAAGGTGGCTTTCATCACTGGACACTGGAGAGAGTAAGAGAGAGACAGAGAATCATTTACTTGACATCCAAGACTCAAAACAAAGACATATACGAATAAACTTCTAGAGCACAAAGTAAAATATGTGAACAGTAATGATTTAATTTATAACATAGTACTATTTTCACTGATTAGATTTACAAGTTAAGTCTTGTGTAAAGACTTTTTGGTGTTGGACAAGAAAGCCATATTTCAAATACACAAATTATTTGTTTGACTGCTGTGGAGCTACTTCATTATTTTTAATGAATGATAGTAACTAAGACCAAATTAGCTGACTGGTCAACCAGAAATTACAACTGTCATGACAATTCAGTGTGCCATCTGGTAGGCTAAGATATTTACAGTGGTGTGTAGAAGGAGTTTTTTGGTACTTACTAAATCAATCCAATAACATTTTAAGCTTAATATATAGTACTGTACTAAGATAATGCATGTATTAACCCATAAACATCATAGTAAAATGTTCAAGCACCGAACATTACATCATTTTTCATATAGTTACGGACTTTCAAAAGTCAGCATGAAAATCATATGTCAAAAAGTCATCTTTGCTTCCACTGTCACCACAGGAGGAATGAAAGGATGAAATGACAGCTCTGTTGCAGAGAAATGTTGACTCAGTCTTCTTGATATTAAGAAACATAACCTAATGATTCGAATTGCACTTCCTACTTACAGGAATATAAAGAACAATTCAGTAATTTAACAGGTGTAAATTGATCTAAGCTTTCAAAAGCATAATTAAAATTGGGGTCAAAATGAAGCAAGAGTAAACATGTCCCACAGATAATAGAAAACCTCTTTAACAGTCATAAAATGTTATTTTTAAAATGGTAAACACATAATATACCCAACTTTAAAGCCACCCTAACCATGCAACTATTTTCTCAAGGAACAACATATACAATTATATAAATATGGTAATGACATGTCCAGGCAGAAAGCAATGTTCGGGTGCATTAGCAGTAATACTCCGAATCAACAAATTCGCTTTTAAGGAACTCCTGTTCTTAATAACTGTTTACGTTGGACCTGGTAAACCTCCCATAAAAATGATTTTATTCCTCTCTTGTTTTAATACACCCCACTTTAGGGGAAAGTCTACTTCTAAGGTACAAACATGAAATTAAAGTCCAGTTTTCATGCAATTCCTAAGATATCTGAGTGGTTTTCTGATTTCTTTCAGTTTTACACAGGTTGAACTTTGGGCCTTGCGGCACAATAATGGTAACTGATTGTTTTGATTGACACATAGCTAGATCATAGTTTCTTTTTTTTTCCAATAACTCAGTTACCCTTGTAGCAAAACCATGAAGATGTGTTGAATGAATCAGAAATTAATTTCTGCCCTGCCTACTGTGCAACTTGGGTCATGTGATCTGATGTCACTGTCACTTAGTCTACGAAGTGCAAGAAGGGTAACTACTTCTTTATTGAAATGCCAAACGTATCGGTGTCACTTTGTGGAGTTATGGCCTGCAAATGCAGAAAGATTATAATTCAGCAAAAACTGATCATCATTAAAGATGTCCAAGAAATATAATGCTGAAGAAATACAATTTGGCTTCATCTACGTTGTTGACATACAGAAAATAGGGAAGCATTCTTGAATGTCAAAGCTAATGATTCCTACAGACCTGAAACGAGGAACATTTATATGTCTACATTAAATTATGAGGAAAATATTCTGTTAAAGTGGTTGGAGGTACTGAAACATCCAATATCTGTCAGTCTTGATCTGAGAAGTCATCAAGATGGCAGACACTGCCATTTCGCCCTTATACAATATGGTGACCATGACATCACAAATTAAAGATAGAAACAGACAAAAATAATGCAAAATATATTTAACTGGATAAACTGCGTGACACTAAGGAAACAATTGTGAGAATTAGGATACCTCGGGTGAAGACAAATTAATTATATGACATTTCTAATATTAGAGACATAACAAAACAAAAGATTACTCAAAAAACCAGCAAACAAAATCCTCAATAAATGTAAAAAGAGAAAGTGAACTCTAAGATAACAAGACACAAATGATCTGCAAAGAAGTGTATCAGAAATTTCACTTAACCTGCAAGCTCATTAAAAATTCACAATACCGTAAAAGAACAAATCGCTCCAAAAATTGGTATCAGAAATTTTGCTTGACCTACACAGCTCAAACCAAGTCCATGATGCCAAGAAACCAAAACTCACTTGCACAGCTGTTACTGAACACCTAACCTAACTGAAATATCTAGAATAAAATCCAGTATATCCACCAACCACAATCAAAATAGTTAAAACATAACACCAAAAAAAAAAAAAAAAAAAAAAAAAAAAAAAAAAAAAAAAAAAAAAAAAAAGACATTAATATCAATTTCAATATACAAGCAACACACAATTAAGCACATAAATAAACATACCATACACACTACAATGAAAACAAATAAAACAACGAAAAGATTTTTGTGCCCCCCCACCCCCCCACCCACACACACAGACAGGGAAACAAAAACTGCTGATGCAATCCATTTCTTCCAAACATAACCCCTCTTAAACCACCACCCACCCACCCATATGAAACACAAAACCCAAGTAAATACATAATTTAAAAAAATTACATCATTCATACTTGTGAAATAGAAAACATAAAACACCCCCAAAAAAAACAATCTAACACAACCCCCACCCCCTCATCAAATCTTCCAGAGAAACTAGAAACTACACCAAGAAAACACACTAAACCCAAACCCAAAATTGACCCTAACAAACTAACCTGAATCAAATTAACCACTTACCTCCATCCATTAATTCAACTTAAAACATTTGGCCTACACATTTTCCCAATAATGTTTTACAAATTCATAAACAGACAAAAATTATCTAACAAAATCTTCCTCCAGCAGTACTCATCTAAGTGAGATTGCAAGGTGAATGTGTACTTCTTCCCTCTGTCTACCACAGATTTAATGATCGCCCCAGTACCCTTCTGTTGTATATGTACAAGACCCATTTGAAAATTTTGAAACTCCACTCTCTGACTGCCAACTAAATGCTTAAACCCCCACTCCCTAAATCCCTATAAGATGACTATGAATCAGAAACAACTCCCAGAATATGACTCACTCTCCCACATCTCACCTTAACAAATAATACAGATACATCAATTTCAACAACACCTCCCCCCCCCCCCCTGTCCTCCCAACTGTCTCATACTTGGTCACTGAACAAACTCTTCCCTACAAAAAGAAAACGAATACCTCAACGTACAATCACTAACACCAGTCTCAACGGCACAAAACTCAATAGAGAAGTGATATCAAAAACAGTATGTTCACAACAAAATCAAACAATAGAAAATCCACAAAGGAATATCAACAATGTTGCAGCAAATAGGTTGCTACTTACCATAAAGAAGACACATTAAGTTGTAGACAGACACAACTAAAAGACACTTACATAGAGCTTTCAGCCACAGCCTTCATCAGCAAAAGAGAAAAAACACAAACAAACAAGCAAGCACACTCCATGCACACGTGAGCACTAACTTTGGCAGCTTAGGCCAGAATGCAAGTGTTACATGGGATGGCAGCAACAATGTGGAGGGGGCAGGGAAGGGGATAGAATAGTAGTGTGAGGGTAGGTGGGACAGAGGAACGCTGTCTGGCAGAGTGTGCAGGGACCAGAATGCCAGCAGGTGCAGTGTGAGGAGGTTATGGTGCAGGGAGGTTGGGAAAAAGGGAGCGAAAAGGAGAGTAGCGGGGGAAGATGAGCAGGTGCTTTGGCAGAGGGTAGCAAACAAAGAGGCCGGAACACAAGAATGTGGAGGAGATAGTAGGACTGACAGTGTGGAAACTGTAGGGTGAAGGGTGTGGGGAGAGTATGTTCTGTAGGTTGAGGCCAGGATAATTACTGGAGCTGAGAATGTGTTGTAAACTCCCATTTCCAGATTTCAGAAAAGCTGGCGGTGGAGGGGAGGATCCAGATGGTTCACATAGTGAAGCAGCCATTGAAGTCAAGCACATTATGCTCAGCTGCATGTTGTGCCACTTGGCAGTCTACTTCGCTCTTGGCCACAGTTTGGCGTAGGTCGTTTATCCAGGTGGACAGCTGGCAGGTAGTCATCCAATATTAAAAGCAGCTAAGCTGGTAAACGACATGGCTGCTTTCGCAGGTGGCCCATCCCCTGATGGATTAAGATAAACCTGTGACAGGACAGAATAGGAAGTGCTGGGTGGGTGGAGTGGGCAGGTCTTGCATCTGGGTCTTTCACTGGGATATGATCCTTGTGGCAAGGATTGGTAGTGGCATAGGGATGATCTAGGATGTTGTGGAGGTTGGATTGTCGACAGAACACACTTCAGAAGGGGTGAGGAAGATCTCGGGTAGGCGTCCCTCATTTCAGGGCATGATGATAGGTAATCGAAGACCTGATGAAGCGCGTGGTTCATTTGATCCTGTTAGGGGTGGTACCGGGTAATGCAAGGGGGCACTCCTTCGTGGCCAGTTCTTGGGGATGGTGGGAGGATTGGGACTGTGAGGGGAAAT
The DNA here is from genome assembly GCF_021461395.2 of Schistocerca americana. Classification (NCBI taxonomy): domain Eukaryota; kingdom Metazoa; phylum Arthropoda; class Insecta; order Orthoptera; family Acrididae; genus Schistocerca; species Schistocerca americana. The sequence continues at coordinate 543,875,847 of NC_060120.1, read as the reverse complement.
GACACAGGAGATCTGTTTGTGGACTAGGTCTGGGGGATAGTGCTTGTCTGTGAAAGCCTTGGTGAGACCTTCACATACTGAGCACAGGAGCTTTTGTCACTGGAGATATGCCATCCCCAGGTAGCCAAGCTGTATGGGAGGGATGTTTTGGTGTGAAAGGAATGACAGCTGTCATAGTGCAAGTACTGATGGTGATTGGTGGGTTTAGTGTGGACAGAGATGCAGATGGAGCCACCAGAGAGGAGAAGGTCAACGTCTAGAAAGGTGGCACGCCGGGTTGAGGAGGACCACATGAAGCAGATGGGAGAGAAGGTTTCGAGGTTGTAAAGAAGTGAAGATAGGGTGTCTTGGCCTGAGTCCAGATCATGAAGATATCATCAATGAACCTGAACTAGGCTAAGGGTATGGCAGTTTTAGGAGGCTATGAAGGTCTCATCTACATGGCCCATAAACAGGTTGGCATAAAAGGATGCTATGTGGGTGCCAATAACTGCACTGTGGATTTGTTTGTGTACCTTCCCTTCAAAGGTGGTCTCCTCTAGATGGTCCACAGACAGGTTGGCACAGAAGGGTGCCATGTGGGTGCCCATGGCTGTGCCACGGATTTGTTCGTATATCTTCCCTTCAGAGGAGAAGTAGGCGTAGGTTACAATAAAGTTAGTAAGGTGTGGGCTTGAGGGATGCTGGTGTAAACGGAGGTTGCATCAACAGTGACAAGTACAGATCCAGGAGGTGAAGGGGTAGGGATGGTGGAGAGTTGGTGAAGGAAGTGGTTGCCATCTTTGATGAGATTATGGGCAATTGGTTGGAGGTGTTGCTCAACGAGGGCCAAAATTCTTTCAATGCGGGCACATACCCAACCACAATAGGGCATCCAGGATTTTTGAGTTCGTGGACTTTGGGGAGCATGTAGGTGAGTGCCTGTGGCCATCGCAGTGAGGAGGGAAATGGATCCAGAGGAGAGGCTCTGGGAAGGGCCTAAGGCTTTAATGCCTGTTGGCATTCTGGCCCCTACACACTCTGCCAGACAGCATTCCTCTGCCGCCCTCTGCTCCCCCCCCCCCCCTCCCCCTTCTCCCCCCAACTGTACACTACAATCCTTTTTCCCTTCCCCGCCGCCCCCAGATTGCTGCTTCCATCCTACATGATAGTTGCATTCTGGCCTGAGCTGCCAGAATTGGCAGTCATGTTTGCATGAGGTGTGTTTGCTTGTATGTATGAATGGTGCGTGTTTCCCTTTCTCTTTTGCTGATGAAGTCTGTGGCCGAATGCATTGTGTAAGTAACTTAGTGTGTCTTCTGCACGATAAGTAGCAATCTGTCATTTCCTACATTGTTGATATATTAACAACACAAAATCTAAAATGGCCAGCCTAGAGTTTTGAAATCAGGAACCTCTCTGAACTGAATGCCAAATATAGTCTCATCAAGAACGCCACATATATTCATCCCTGGTCTGAGAAGCAGCAACTTTGATTAATCCCGTAACATTGCCACAGCCGAGGTACTTCGCATATTTGGCACTCAAACCAAAAAACTACAAAAATTTAATAGTTTTCACCATATTGTAGCTCATAGGGGCACACAATGACCTGCTGATAAACTTCGTAATCATATCCATAACTAATAACAAGCAATAAGCAAAATTAAATCTCCATTCATAAACAACACATTGCACTAAGAGTTCCAGTCCAGAAGCAAATCTACAGCCAATAACTGCCAACATAAAAGTAACTCACTAGCAAACTGCCACACACACTTCCAATAATATTCCTAGTAAATGGCACTCAAGCAGTCCGATGAGTCCCTAACATCACTCAAAAACATTTTGAAACATCTACATTCAACACTAGAGAGTGTCACCAAATACTCCACCGTACTCTTCAAACATGATCCCTTTCATTACACACCTTCTACTTCCATGCATGCCTCAATGATTTCAAACAACGCAGTTATGTCACGGGTCAAATCCAGCAACTGGTACAGCAAGTTTTGATTGACCCAAGGGGTGTCAACAAACACAAAGTGGCAGCATTTCTGTAAGTGGAAACAAACTACAAGAAAAGGCTCATGAAATCAGCATTGAAAACTGAAGTCCATCGACTGGCTGGTTTGGTCTTTTTAAAAAACATCATAATCTGTCATTCCGAAGTGTAAGTGGAGAAAGTGTAAGCTACAGTAGATTGCCACAGGGTTTTGGGCCCAGATACATTTTCACCACTGATGAACCTGACGCCTTTTAAAACTTATTTCCTGCAAAAACATGTTCTGTTAAGGGGCATAAATGCCACAGAGATAAAAAAAAGTAAAGAAAGGCTGATGATGTCACTGTGTACAAATAATGACGCAAGTGAAAAGCTGCCTTCCACTAATACGGAAATTTATAACTCCCAGGCATTTCAAAAACGCAAAAGCTCTACCTTGTATTTACAAGTCCAATAGTAGAGCCTGGATGACACCAGATATCTTTAAGAGAGTCCTCAGATATTTAGATGCCAAAACAGGTACAGGAGGGAGGAAATTTGTACTTATTATTGACCAATAGCCTGGACATCCCAAGAAAACATCATTTCTGACTAATTTAATTGTTGTGTTCCTTCCTTAGAACTATACAAGCCACTGGATTTGGGAATAATACACTCTGTCAAAGCCAGATACAAAGTAGCATTTGTGCAGAAGCCAGTTTCCTTCCTTGGGAGGCAGGAAGTGATGAGACTCAGCAGTTGAATTCTACAGGTTATGCATATTTTTGTTGCTGCTTGGAGTCCTGTTACACAATGGACTGTGTTAAATTGTTTCGCAAACGGTGTCTATGGTATAGCCAGTTGCTGCTGAGGATGGCATTACTTCAGAAGACTGGAGTAGGATCAATGATATTTCTGAAAATGTGTAATTCCAGAAATAACTTTATTGTGATGCTGACATCCTGAATTCCACAACAAAGATGGACACAAAAGAGATGTGTGAAGGAGCTGGTGGTGACAATGACAACGAAGTGGAAGCACAGGTTGAGGAGGAGGTGAAGGTTGTTTCTTTTCCTCTTTGAATGTAGATGAGTATATTGTAATGAATGTAATAGAGAGAAACATTCCACAACACAAGCAGACATTTGTAAAGGCTTGTGTCTGTGTATGTGCGGATAGATATGTGTGTGTATGCGAGTGTATACCTGTCCTCCTTCCCCCCTAAGGTAAGTCTTTCCGCTCCCGGGATTGGAATGACTCCTTACCCTCTCCCTTAAAACCCACATCCTTTCGTCTTTCCCTCTCCTTCCCTCTTTCCTGATGAAGCAACCGTTGGTTGCGAAAGCTTGAATTTTGTGTGCATGTTTGTGTTTGTTTGTGTGTCTATCAACCTGCCAGCACTTTAGTTTGGTAAGTCACATCATCTTTGTTTTTTTGGTATATTGTAAGTAATATCAACAAACTAGAATGACAACTTTTTTATTACAGTACTCAGGAAAGGCAAAACAAACCACTCTCATTGATTTTAAAACACAAGAGGTGTTTCTACAATACTGTATTTAAATTTGTAGCACAGGATATTGGTGAATACCTCTTATATCACCAAAACATGTTTGAATTATGAGTCTATGTCATTCCTATGTACTCAGACAACACCTCCATTTCGGGAAAATGCCTTTCCAGGGGGAAAAAAAATGTCTCCAGCGATTCATTAAAATGGTTCTACTGTAACAACTTACAGAATAGTAGAGGCAGGCACATAAAGCAGACTGTAATCATTGCTAGCTTTCGGACAAATCCTTTTTTGGGCTAGAGAAAACTCTCACTTTTAGGGCTACATAGTGTTGCTGGATGCACGGTCAATGTTTTTACTGCAGGTCAACCGTGCAGAGATCCATTTGGGATGGGTTGATAGTAGGGAAGAGAAGGGAAGGAAAGGTATGTAAACAACACCAGTGTGTGATGGGTAAATGCTACGAGTGTATTGGAGGTAAAACTGGGTGGTAAATGTGAGAGAGGGGGAAAAAAGTAAAAACAGTATAGTCAAGAAAGAGACACAGGAAATGGACAAACAAAAATGTTAGATGGTTGCAAAGGGAACTATGAATATCAATTTGCAGGTTTTTGCTATGAATACGCGGAAGGAAATTCGACAGTAGGCTGCAGGATAGTTCTATGACAAGAGGAGATTCATTTGTGCATTTGTGATCATCCATGCTGGAAAATAAGTGTCTGACAAAAAATGATGATGGGAGCACACATTCAGGAGTTGGCAATAACATTCAACAATTGGCAACACCACCCAAAACATAACATCAAAACATGCATTCAATCCCTAATGTTGGAAGAAAAAAAATTCAAATTGCAATTACCAGAAGAACAACAGACATAACAAAGGAACAAGAACACAGCATCATAATATGTAGATCACCATCCACGAAATCTGTGAGCAGAACTTTAAATTCCTACTACGTCACACAAAAGAAAAAGTGTCAGGACTGTTTGTAATCATGTATATAACATGTTAAATGTAAACTAAATAGTATAAACAAAAATATGTACATATTTTAGGCCACTGAAGATGTGTTGCAAAGAATAAAGGCAAAATGCATATGGTACAAAAATTGTGTTTTACTCAGTTGTCAAGGGAACTAAATAAATGAAATGAATTTATTTAAGTGGGGTTGTCGCATGGAAAACCGTTATTTCATAATTTCAAAAGAGAACATACCTGCCAGTGCCCAAACCCTCCCAGCATGCTGATCCATAGTTGCAACACAGTCACTGGTTTTCACACTCCATATCTTAAGAAGTCCATCAGCTCCAGATGAAACAAGCTGCATACCATTATTCAAAAACTCAACACGTAACACAGATGATTCATGACCTTCCAATGTCTGCAAATAAAAGAACATGTACATTTAATTAACAAAAATTATTATAGGCAGAACCGACCTGTGAAAAATCCACTATATGAATTAGCATAGATTGCTACTCACTTCTGTTGTCTCCAGGCACTTAGGCTCCAATGCCAAATTTGCAAGGCTGGCACCCAATACCTCCACTATGTGGTGTATAGCAATATATCCTAATTTATATTGCTGTTAAAAATTGTTATATGTAATACAAGGGACCTCTGATAAGTTAGAGCCTTTGACACAAGTTGCACATGATTTTTATGTTTCTTTTTATCTTAGAGGCATAATTTTTGTTCACAGAAGCTGATCTGCTTGTTTAAGTGCAATTTATTTGACTGATTGTCAGAGTGAAAGAGATGTAGTGCCTTCTAATTCTGATGCCTCGATTACACTGGGGCAACATCTCGCAACGAAGTGGCATACTACGTATGTGTGCCACGCTACAAAAGGCAACATCTTGCTGCTATGCCGCATGCCACACTAAGTCAGTCTTGCAGGAGAATGGGAAATCAAGTGATTGAACCAGCAGCTTACTTGGTCACTACACATGCCTCCAACAATGAAAATGAAATTCAGCGGAAAAGAAAACAATACTGGAAGAAGAAAATATTTAAAGTAGCCCCACGAACTAATATACTAGATATAGCAACCGAAGATGGTGCCTTATTTAATAATTCTACAAGTATGTCCAATGGAGACTTTAATTACCAACTACCAAGACAGTATTTCACCACGAATTCAACTTGGTACCATATTACGATTTCATACTACCCCAATGCTGCTTTGAACAGCACATTCACAAGTAAGTGCTTCACATATGTTTGGGTTGTCTAGGGGCATTTCCTCGGACATCTTCTGAAAAATTAGGGAAGGTAATGATTATGTTTCACTTTCCAGGTTCCGTAGGATACTGAGGAATGGAAGAATGTTGCCAGAATTTTCAAAGTGAAATGGAACTTCTCTCATATTATAGGAGTGACAGATGACAAAAATACAAATTGTGTGTCCCACTAAGATTGGAAATGAATATATTAGCATGAAACCAACATTTAGCATTGTGCTTATAGTAACTGTAGGCACAAATTACTGTTTTCAGTCCATACATGTCAGATGTCATGGTTACATACTTGATGAAGGAGTTTTCAAGAACACTTCTTTTCATAAAGCGTAACAGAAAATAAATTAAAATTCCATCCCACATAATCTCCTCCAATAAGAGAGAAACTGAGTCTATATATTTTAGCATTTCCATTGACCACTAATATCAAGAAACCACATGCTCGGGAATTACCAAAGTCATAGGAAAGAATATTTAATTACCAACTTCCTCAACCAAGACATTTCGTTGAAAATGCATTTCGAGCAATGTCCTCTGTTTTTACAGATTTAGAAAGCCTGTTGTTGTTGTGGTCTTCAGTCCAGAGACTGGTTTGATGCAGCTCTCCATGCTACTCTGTCCTGCGCAAGCTTCTTCATCTCCCAGTACCTACTGCAACCTACATCCTTCTGAATCTGCTTAGTGTATTCATCCCTTGGTCTCCCTCTACCATTTTTACCCTCCACGCTGCCCTCCAATGCTAAATTTGTGATCCCTTGATGCCTCAAAACATGTCTTACCAACCGATCCCTTCTTCTAGTCAAGTTGTGCCACAAACTTCTCTTCTCCCCAATCCTATTCAACACCTCCTCATTAGTTACGTGAACTACCCACCTTATCTTCAGCATTCTTCTGTAGCACCACATTTCAAAAGCTTCTATTCTCTTCTTGTCCAAACTAGTTATCGTCCATGTTTCACTTCCATACATGGCTACACTCCATACAAATAATTTCAGAAACGACTTCCTGACACTTAAATCTATACTCGATGTTAACAAATTTCTCTTCTTCAGAAACGATTTCCTTGCCATTGCCAGTCTACATTTTATATCCTCTCTACTTCAACCATCATCAGTTATTTTACTCCCTAAATAGCAAAATTCCTTTACTACTTTAAGTGTCTCATTTCCTAATCTAATTCCCTCAGCATCACCCGATATAATTTGACTACACTCCATTATCCTTGTTTTGCTTTTGTTGATGTCCATCTTATATCCTCCTTTCAAGACACTGTCCATTCCATTCAACTGCTCTTCCAAGTCCTTTGCTGTCTCTGACAGAATTACAATGTCATCGGCGAACCTCAAAGTTTTCACTTATTCTCCATGAATTTTAATACCTACTCCGAATTTTTCTTTTGTTTCCTTTACTGCTTGCTCAATATACAGATTGAATAACATCGGGGAGAGGCTACAACCCTGTCTCACTCCTTTCCCAACCACTGCTTCCCTTTCATACCCCTCGACTCTTATAACTGCCATCTGCTTTCTGTACAAATTGTAAATAGCCTTTCGCTCCCTGTATTTTACCCCTGCCACCTTCAGAATTTGAAAGAGAGTATTCCAGTTAACATTGTCAAAAGCTTTCTCTAAGTCTACAAATGCTAGAAACGTAGGTTTGCCTTTTCTTAATCTTTCTTCTAAGATAAGTCGTAAGGTTAGTATTGCCTCACGTGTGCCAACATTTCTACGGAATCCAAACTGATCTTCCCCGAGGTCCACTTCTACCAGTTTTTCCATTCGTCTGTAAAGAATTCGCGTTAGTATTTTGCAACTGTGACTTATTAAACTGATAGTTCGGTAATTTTCACATCTGTCAACACCTGCTTTCTTTGGGATTGGAATTATTATATTCTTCTTGAAGTCTGAGGGTATTTCGCCTGTCTGATACATCTTGCTCACCAGATGGTAGAGTTTTGTCATGACTGGCTCTCCCAAGGCCATCAGTAGTTCTAATGGAATGTTGTCTATTCCCGGGGCCTTGTTTCGAATAAGGTCTTTCAGTGCTCTGTCAAACTCTTCACGCAGTATCTTATCTACCATTTCGTCTTCATCTACATCCTCTTCCATTTCCATAATATTGTCCTCAAGTACATCGCCCTTGTATAAACCCTCTATATACTTCTTCCACCTTTCTGCCTTCCCTTCTTTGCTTAGAACTGGGTTGCCATCTGAGCTCTTGATATTCATACAAGTGGTTCTCTTCTCTCCAAAGGTCTCTTTAATATAGGCAGTATCTATCTTACCCCTAGTGAGACAAGCCTCTACATTCTTACATTTGTCCTCTAGCCATCCCTGCTTAGCCATTTTGCACTTCCTGTCGATCTCATTTTTGAGACGTTTGTATTCCTTTTTGCCTGCTTCATTTACTGCATTTTTATATTTTCTCCTTTCATCAATTAAATTCAATATTTCTTCTGTTAACCAAGGATTTCTATTAGCCCTCGTCTTTTTACCTACTTGATCGTCTGCTGCCTTCACTACTTCATCCCTCAGAGCTACCCATTCTTCTTCTACTGTATTTCTTTCCCCCATTCCTGTCAATTGTTCCCTTATGCTCTCCCTGAAACTCTGTACAATCTCTGATTCTTTCAGTTTATCCAGGTCCCATCTCCTTAAATTCCCACCTTTTTGCAGTTTCTTCAGTTTCAATATGCAGTTCATAACCAATAGATTGTGGTCAGAATCCACATCTGCCACTGGAAATGTCTTTCAATTTAAAACCTGGTTCCTAAATCTCTGTCTTACCATTATATAATCTATCTGATACCGTTTAGTATCTCCAGGATTCTTCCAGGTATACAACCTTCTTTTATGATTCTTGAACCAAGTGTTAGCTATGATTAAGTTATGCTCTGTGTAAAATTCTACACGGCGGCTTCCTCTTTCATTTCTTCCCCCTAATCCATATTCACCTACTATGTTTCCTTCTCTCCCTTTTCCTACTGACGAATTCCAGTCACCCATGACTTTTAAATTTTCGTCTCCCTTCACTACCTGAATAATTTCTTTTATCTCGTCATACATTTCATCAATTTCCTATATTGCTTAAAGTAGAGAAAGTTGAAAAAGTAACAAAAGCTTGTAGATATCTACACAATTCTTTAAAGCAGAGTAAAACTTCCAGAATAATTCACTCACCCCAACGATTTTCAGGACAGAAAACTTAGACAAAGATACAACTGATCTTGGTGACTCTATGGAAACTACACGAAATTATATGAGTATAAGCATTTTAGGGAAGATATCTCTAACACCTTCCAATGACGGACGAGTAGCATGAGAAGCATTCAAGGAATATTTTCTGACACCACACTGGAAGGCCGAATGGCAGGACATAATCATGTATATTAATTTATGTAAATAAATAGAATTATACAAACTGACTCACTTTTTAGTTACTTTACTGCTACAAATGTGATCGTGTGGTGTACTATCGTGAATGAATTTTGAAACTACAATTAATTTTTTTACTTCTATCAACCTATTCAAATGCATTTGGTAGAAGGTACTATGTGTAGTCTATTGATTACAAGAAATTGAAAAAAGTGAGATGTTTCACAAACAGAATAAAATTTCCTGATTTAAAAGTATAATTATTCATAATTTTATGACCACTGATTGGTGCACTATTGTAGTTTGCACATGTACCCTTAATGTTATAAAATATGTATAGCTACTGAAATATTGAAACACTTAACAATTAAGCTGGTATTTCCTGGATTTGGATCCGTACATTGAGAATGAATTTTAACAATTCACATGCAAAGCATTTCCTGTCAATCATATTAAGGGCTGAGCGGCATTTTTTACTGGTCACACAGGAGTGTTCTTACTGAATTGCACTTCACACAGTCTTTATCTTTTTCTTTACGGTACTCTTTATCAATTTCATATTTTATTCCATCATTCCATATAAAATCTCTTTTTATATGGTTATTTTGTAGTTAGTTCCGCGGCACCTCAGATTATCTGCAGCCCTCAAGAAATCTTAGATACTTTTCATTAGACCACTTCATGTTTCAAATCTTGCTCTGCTGCCCAGAAAATGCCACACAGGAATCCACAGAGCCAGAGAGCTTCCCATGGTACACTGCGGCAGCTTATAACATAACACCAGGTGTTACTTCGTCATATTAATCATGGGACAGCATGCGTCAATGTAGCTTGAGGCAGTGCCGCTTACCAGAATGTTGCAAGATGGTGACCCGGTGTAAACAAGGCTTTACACAAGCAACAATCAAAGCAGTTGGTTTCTCCATGGGAAAAGTGCAGCTTTTCTTATAACTGAAAATGTCTCAGGAAGTTTTCAGCAGTTCAACAGTGTGATTAACTACCCAAGAAATGATAAACACTTACGGGTTCATATTTGTGTCTTTTTTTTATTCGCTTCATGAGATACTGATGTTTGTCCTGATGAGAAAGGCAACCCACAAGCCTTAATGAAGAAAAAAATTGTTTCTTATCAGGACAAATGCACAGCGCACCTGCAATTGTCATGTCCACAATTGTCAAAAGACACTAAATATTACTGTTCTCTAGATTTAACTCGCTGAAGACATGGATTGGCATGAGAAAATTCATATCAAATTAACAAATCATGACTGAAATAATTCAGTATTTTGCTGAACTCATTAAACTGATAATAGATTTCAATAAATTAGAAAATTAATGGATGTCATTTAATGAGCTAAAAGGTAAATATGATTCAAAAGAAATTTAATTTTATTAATCAAACAAATAACTCCTTTCATTATACCTTGTACTACCACTCCATTTTGTTTAGAATGGGAATGGAAGGAAACAAATACACTAAAAACAATTTAATATCTTGTTTAATAATGTAATTCAAACTTCTTTGAAGTGGAGAAGTAATTAATCTAATCTGCAGTCATTGCACAATGTAACAAATGGTATACCCACAAAACTAGATACAATGATGACAATCTGCAACCAAGAAAACTGTCAGGAGTTTGTTTCACCTCATAAGCAATACATAATCAGAAAACATTAGTGGCAGAACAATACCTTGATGCAAGACAAATCCGAGATAGCCCATAATTTGATAGAGCAGTCTGCAGATGACGACACAATAACTTTATCAACAGGCGAGAACTGCACACACCACACTCCTTTCCTGTGTCCATTCATGACTCCTAAGAGGGATAAATCAGCAGCTGACCATAACTGGAGAAGAAAATTGCATATTTTTTTTAGTATATATTTTCAAGAAAATGCACACAAGCAGCATTAAATCTCATTCCTCATGCTTCAAAAGTCAGTCAACCTGTATATAAATTCCACAAATCTAGTTATCACATTACTTGTGTCATTGATAATAGCCACTGGTTATTTCCATCAAGGTTGACACAGCCCTACAAGGTCATAGTTATTTTTAACCTATTTCTATGTCATAATATAACATAAAATTTTATGGTTGAAAATAGCATGTAAAACAAAACTGCAAAAGCACAATGAAAACTGTTACACCCAAGTGTAAAATGCCATTTACAGAATTTATAGAGGCAGCATTACACAAAGTCAATCAAAACACGTTGTAATGTGACTGGACACAGAGCATAAGTGAAGAAAAAGATACCAACTGTGTAATATGATGTGAACATGGTATGCTTTATATGTACCCCAGCACTGGGCCTTGTTATTAAATTAATTTGCAGACCAGAAATGTAGTAATCACCAGAGTTGCAAAAACATACTATCACTCTCCTAGTCAGCTGACATGAAAGATTGAAATGCATTGTTTTCCATGCAGCATGAAAACAGTTCACCTCTGGACCAGGGGCCCTATTCCAAACATTGCCTACCTAGCACCCTTTACAAGTGTCACATAACTGTAAAAAACATTTCAAAATTTAAAAGACATAAACATGAAAATTATCTATATACTCATATACTGATACACAAAGCAATAAATTAGCCATAAAAATGGTATCCTCCTTCAATGAAGATGATGTGGATGTTTACTAACCCTTACCCAAATATATAGTACATATGCAACCCCACAACACAGATTTCTTTAAAAGATTTAATTTTGACAGCCAAACTTAGAACAAAAAGTAGACTCCTTCCATACCCTCACTTTCTAGGTACCAACACTCTTTCTGTGACAAAAATAGAGATAGAAGCAAAATGTTATGTTTCTAAATAATACTCACCCAATGCAGTTTTCACAAAACTGCAGTGACTACGAGTAGCTGGCAATATTGTAATATTCACATGGCAGATTTGTGACTTTGAAACCTCCAAATTATTACTGTTCTAATGCTCATACACCACTGACTCTACAACTGGTGCAGTAACTATGAGTAGCAATACTGTAATATTCACATGTCAGATTTGTGACTCTGAAACCACCAAATTATTACTGTTCTATTACTCATACACCACTGACTCTAAAAATGTCCAACTACAAGAGTGAGTTTTCAGTCCACTACAACTCACTACAGACAGAGGATACATTACAAACTCACATGAAACATGTGGACATGTTGGACATGAAAGGATTGTTGCCATGTTAACAGGGAGTTTATCAATCTTTCCTGAGTTATCCTGGCAAACAGAATTTGGGTTCTTCTATCGAAATTTCGCTTGAAGACTGTTGTACAGTTATCAGCTGAATTACAGATAGAAGAAATAATACTGTCCCTGGAGGATGCCCAAAAGATGATGGACTAAGGGATTTACTTTATTGCCAGAATGTACCAAACATTCAGGGTACTGCTCAACACCATATAGTACTCTGCAGCACAATCTTTCAACGTGATAAGGGCTGTGAAGCATCATGGTATGGACTCCATGAGCTACCTTGATGCACGAATCATCAACCACCACCCACAACACAGAGAGGTTGGTTGGACAGGGGCCATCTGTAGAGAGGTGAAATAATTCTGTCACAATAAGGAAGTGATGGGGTGATATATGTTAGTTATGCTGATGGTACAGGTTGCCCTTGGGTTACAAAAAAGGACACACATGACTAGACATAAGGTTCTTGTATCACTTGTCAGAGAAAGACAATTACAGGAATGGGTGTATTGGGGATAGGAATAGTGCAAGCCATTAATTCTTACTGCACAAGAGCTTTTAGTATGTGTAAATAGCTCAGCTTGGATATATTCATTCAAGTGTCATTTTTTGTCAACTAAGACTCAAAACTCTGAAAAATGCTTTTCAATAAATATTGGGGGTACATGCCATGCCCCCCGCCCCTCCCAGCTGTGATGCCCATGATTACAGGCATATCAATCATTCACATGGTAGTACCTACACTACTTGCCTGAATGGTACCCTGTGAACAGGTGTGATACATCATTTCATGTGATTCTTGATCCACTGATAAAATGTCATTGGCATGTACTAATGTGTACTGAGGCTCATCAGTCAAAGTGATCTTTATCCAACATGCTCAGAGTGTCTAACAACATGTTCCCACGCCAAAACTAAGCTCTACACCCCATGAAGTATGGTAATCCGAGGGATAAGGACTTCATTACTCCATAGGGATGTAGTGGTTCTGAATGATACGGCACTTCAGTAGTTGTTGCTCAGCAACCGAATGGATGTATGATAAGCTGCATTTTGATACATATACAATCCATGACAGTAAATTGTGACCCTTGTAATCAACATGTTGTTGCCCATGTCAGATAACTCAGGTGGCAACAGTTTTTCAAGAATCAGGATACTCAAGGTGCATGCTTTACACAGAGGCATGTGAAACACCCAGAATCCGTATTACCTGAGATGAAAATTCCTCTGTGTCTAGCACACTATAGTTTGATACACAAGAAACTCAAACCACAGCAATTCTTTCCAAACATTTCAGTTTATACAAACAGTGCTGCATAAAACAATGGCATCCTATGACCTAGGAGCAAATCCAGTTACATGAGTCAAATCTGTATACTCTGAAAGACAAAATTAAAGATCAGAAACATATACTATGTGATCAGGAACAGTGAAGAAAGTGGAAGAACATGAGAGAACTAGATAACCACCACCCAACAAAACAACAAACAACTGGACTGCTCGTCTACAAAGCCAAACAATTATACAAATTCATGACAACTTGTGACAAAGCAAGCTAGGATATTTTTACTTCCCCTCTTGTTTTGCCATCTGCCTCCTTAAAATTCATTTTTTCATTTTTGAATTAATTACCATTAACATACGCGAGTATAATTTGCATTTTCATAAAAGAGAAAGGTTGGCCCTCGGTTTTAAAGAATATAACACCAGATCTAATTTAATAGTTTTATGTATGTAACTGATTTTCTAATTTAATTTGATTATTCCTCCTCATTAGTATCTTTTGTTATAGGGTGATATCAGTAATTGTTTCACAAATTAAATTCTATGTATAAACAAATATGGTTGGTTTGTGGGGGTGAAGGGACCAGACTAGAAAGGGCATCGGTCCCTATAAACAAATATAGATTCTGCACTAAATATATACATTTGAAGGAACAACTAATAGTATTCTTAAAGGATCTATTTGGCTCTATTTGAAAACATATTAGCAAAGCCAGCCCTTAATTAATTCCAAAGTAATTAACAGTTTTGTCAAAAGTATTGTTTGCATAATGACATCTGTTAATTTCATCATTTAAACAAGTAATTCGGCCTAATTCTTGTAGTAGAAGAAACTGTTAAAAAAAAAAAAATTTCGATGTGTACAGTTAATCAAATGAGTTAAGTTTTAATTGTAATTACTGTAAATTAAACATCAAAAACTGTGTAATTTCAGTACTTATTATGGTGAGGATACATGAGGGCCCAATTTTTGGTTCTGAGATAGTCAGTCCACGACCGAGTTTCAGACGAGGAACCTGTATTTGTTAGATCAACAACAATGCATCTGTGAAATAAGAGTAACACAATTAGGCCATGTGTTAAAACAATGACAGTGTCTGTTCCATACGTACCTTGTTATTCTTCAAGAACTGTGTGGTTAGGTTTTTACTGCTCCTGAATGTTCAACAGTAAACTATTGTAGCAGAATGTGGATGTTTGCCTTTTAAAGAGGCTTATCGAAAGTGAAACAATAGTGCACTGGCCATATTAAATGTGTATATGGGGAAGTTTCTTGTCATTCATAGCTTGGTTCTAGTACAAGAGAGAGAGAGAGAGAGAGAGAGAGAGAGAGAGAGAGAGAGAGAGAATGTGTGTGTGTGTGTGTGTGTGTGTGTGTGTGAAGAGGTGCTCAACAATGACGTTATCAGTGCCCATACAAAATTAGTAGAAACAAATATGTATAAAATAGGGAAAAAGTGAGAAAAGAGATACAAAAAAACCTCAGATAAAACGTCACTCACTCTCCCACAATCTCACCCGTGATCACCCGCACAATCACACTAGCTCAGGAAAGTAGCATTAAAATTATCCAAACGTTCTAAACCTGTTAAGAGGAAAACTAATATAAATTCACAGGAATATGTGGCTGACTGTTCACTTGCAAAAATCACGTATGAGCCAGCCATCCGGATAACACAAGCAAGTCCCACATTTGTATAATTATCAACTCAAACAGAGGGCAAGTTTGTCAACAAATGAGCTGCTACCTTTTGGTCTGAAAAGAAAACACAGCCTAGTAATATATGACACACTGTGACCTGTACACAACAAATGACACACATAGGAGAGTCCTCTCGCCAGAACAAGAAACCACGCAACATAGGGCTGTGGCCTTTGTGAAGACAAGTAAAGAGGCTCCAAGAAAATACGCTGCAGCTGTGTTGTGGGTTTCACTACACGCAGTTTATTGTCTGTAACTTCCGGCCTCTCTTCTTCTAGCCAATGTATGACTCTGCTTCTCAATAGTGAGGCGATAATATCTAGGAGGCTGGCACACTGAAGTAGCTGACAACTGGCTGCTACGTCTGCCCTTTCATTCCCCTTAATACCCACATGCCCTAGGACCCAGTAGGAAGACACTTCCTTCCCCAGCCTTTGTAGGTCTAGGATGGCTTCCTGGATATTCCGGACTACTTTATCTGCTGGGTAAAAGTGTTGTAGAGAGTTAGGGGTGTCAAGGCAGTCAGAATAGAGAAGGAATTTAGCACTTGCATCACACCTCATCTGCTCCAGTGCTTACAAGATCATGTATTATTCTGCATCGATGACAGTAGAGTCTTGTGGCAGTCGGATCTTGAGGACAAGATGATGGAAAAGGAACAGCTGCCAGTTTGCAAATAGCAGTTCCCCAGCCTGAGCACAAAGACCAGGTACGCAGCTGGTCCTATAAGCACCAGTGGCCAGCCTAATCCCCTTTTGGAGTCAACAATTTTTAGATAAGATGGCCTTGCTGAACCATACACTGTTCATCCACACTCTAGCCAGATCATACAAAAGCCCTATAAAATGAAGCAGATGAGCAGTGTCCATTCCCCAAGATCTGTGACTAAGGCACTTTAAGATATTCAACACCTTCTGGGCCATGGCTTTCAGATCAGTCAGGTGTGGTAACCAGGATGGTTTGGAGTAAAAAATGAGGCCCATAAACCTCAACGAATGTTTAAAATGTAGAATAGTGTCCCTCATATTAAAGGCACATAAATGAAAATTATAATGAGAACATTAAAATGAACACACACACACACTTACCCGCAGAAAACTAAAAACCCTTCTCTGCAGCTCACTTCTCTAATGACTGCACTATAAGTTGCAAATTCTGAGTCATTATTGCAGCACTGGAGGAGGAACAGGAAACAGCAAAATTGTCCATTCCGTACAGTAAACGTGATACTGTTGACGGCTATTGCAATGAGGATAACACTTTAAACATGGCCTAAGAAATGCCATTCGCCTGCGAAAACAATCCAAAAGCAAGTTATCAGCTCAGGACCTAAAAAAAGTACTTAGATACAAAGAACCATATGAAGATGAGGTTGTGGCCACAAAAGCACCAATGGTTGAGCTATCCTAGAATAATTTATATCCAATTAGTGTCATATGCCTTACTAATGTCAAAGAATAAATCAGCAGAATGATGTTTACCTAGGAACGTCTGCCTGATAGTCACCTCTAGCAGGGTCAGGTTGTCGATGGAGCATCGAAATCTCCTCATTCCGCACTGAGAGTGGCTAAGGAGTAACCTGGTCTCTAACATCCAGACCAGACATTGGTTAACCATTTGCTCCAAAGTTTTACCCACATACCTATTAAGGTGATGCTCTGTTAACCTACTGGGATACATTCGGTTCTTTCCTGGTCTGATGTAAGGTATCAAAATTGTCTCTCACCACCAGTTGGGAAAGTGGTCTGCCTGCTGTATCAAATTAAAACATTTAAGGAAGAGGTACTTTGATGCTGCTTGCAAACATCAAAACATGTAGTACTGGTTTGGTCATGACCAGGTACAGTATCATGAGTTGCAGGTAGTGCCAAATCCAGCTCCCACACGGAGAAAAGGCAGTTATAAGATTCAGAATTGTTGGATCTGAGTCCGATCCACCCCACTCCATTGTGGCACGTTAGCAGCGAAATGCTGGATCCTGGCTCTGCTATTGTCTGGGCGACATCTTTGGAACTGTGCAGAGACACGCCTGTTTCAGCATTGCTGCTACAGGCGAGCAACTGCATTTACCAGAAATCCTCCTGATAGCTTCCTATACTTTTGTAGAACAAGTGTAACAGTTGATAAGAGTCCGGAAACACTTGCCATGACCTTCCCTTGCTCTTCTTAATTATACATGTTGAGCTTTGGCTATAACTAATCAAAAGACTGCGAGATTGTGTGCTGCTGGGCAGCCACATGCTTGACGCTGATGGCACTCAAAGCCCACCAAGGTACAGGTTGCCTCCTAAGATGATATGCGCACTTTACAATAGATAAATCAGCAGCGCGGTGGATCACTTGTATGATAAGGTCCACCCATTCCTGGAAGCTGCCTCGGTGTTCAAAAACAGCCAGCTGGCCAAACAGCATCCACTTAGCTCTGCTGTCAATCCATTTCAGAATTTCCTTTTAAGTAATGATCCATCCAATAGGTGCATCCAAGGAGGGAAGTGGTCACTGGAACGAAGGTCATCAGTTGCTTCCCACTGAGAGGAGTCTGCAAGGGCCGGAGAGCAGAAAGAGAGGTGATGGCTGAGGATGACCCAGTAGCAGCCAAGAAATGAGGATGTACAGGCCCTGAGACATCATGAGGCACACCAAAACTCAACCACTAGGGCAATTATCCATTGAGTCCCATAATAGATTATGGGCACAGAAGTTTCCCAGTAGGAGGAATGGGTGGGGGAGTTGTTCTGTAAGGCCTGTGAGAGCTTCAGAGTCTCTCGCATCCTGTGGAGGTAAAGAAATTGAGCAGATAGTTATCTCCTGACCCACATGAACTTCAACGGTTCCTGTTTGAAGGTCAGTAACCAAGGAGAGAGTAGAACTGTGGTGTGTGCGAGAAACACAGCAACCCCTCCCTTGGCCCTTTCTCCAGTCAGGTCATCACTGTGGTGGATGTATAGCCCTGTGAGCACAGCAGTGCCAGTAGCTTTAAAATGTGTTTCTTGTAAACAATCACAGGAGTGTGCCTATGTTAGGCTGCACATGAGTCCTGAACCCATCAATATTCCACTGAAGTATGGGAGTTATTTATGGGGGGGGGGGGGGGGGGCTGCACTTTAAGCCTGTCTCTCTGCTGGGGTGGGGAGCCTACAGTGGATGGTGGTTCCATCTTGATGTGAGATGGTTTCACCAGGCAGACATGACACTTCACTGGCTCTGAAGCAGAAGCTGTAGAGCCACCAGGCAACGGACAACAACATGGTCTGATAGTTTATTACCTGTTTTTGCCTGTGGTGGAAGCTCCCACTTGCTTTTTTTGCCTGGGAAGGCTTTGTAGGAACCACCACAACAGTGGTAATAAGAGTGAGGACCGTTTACCAGACTGCCTTTGAAGGTGCTGGGAGGGGGACTACAGACTCTGAAATAATGGAAGCTTTACAAGTTGACTGACAGATGCAGGCATAAGTCTGACACCAGCAACCTCTGTTTGTGTAGAGGCATCAACTCTTGGAAGAGGCTTTTCAAGAACTGAAGGAAAAGATATAATGAATGTGGGAGGCTACATGGCCTTAAAGATCTCGTGACAGGTCAAAGGAATACGTTCTAGATTAGTTGTCGCCATGGTAGTTCTGTCATCTTAAAATACTGGTGCAGTAGCTGAGTTTTTGATGATGTAGGTTGAATATTCATCATTAATTATTTGTAATGTTACTAACATGTGTTTGTTCAAAAATGTTGTCGAGTACCAATGCAGAAGCGATGAACTGTATTCAAGGTTCAAGCAGCAAAGATCATGCCTAGATTGGTGGCAGACAGCAGTAGCAATTTGAGCTGCAAAGATCTTACAATAGTAGCAGCCAGCCACAGGAAAAAAAAATTGCCACTCATGTGAAATAATGAGTTAATTGTTAAAAGTGATGATATCACTGTATGTTTGTTTGTGTAAGTGGTTCCAAAATGGTTTAAGATGGATCTTACAGTTAGCTATCATGTAGGAGCTGTACTGGACAGTCAAGTTGACATGGACATTCTCAGTGTAGGTGAGTGCTGGCACTTACAATAAGCTGAAGAATGGATAATCACAGTGGGGTAGAGGAACTTGCAATAGTGGTATATTCTCAGTACTTAAAGATGAGAGTAATTACTGGCTCAAGACAGGGGATTGATTTGAATACGCAAGTTTCCACCAGTGACATACTATCCAGTGGTTCCCATTGTGAATGGTTAGTTATGGAGATACTGCTATCTAATGGTAAAGAGTGGGCTTAATTAGTTTCTTGGATGATGAAATGAAATGAAATGAAATGAAATGAAATGTCGCGTGGCTAGGGCCTCCTGTCGGGTCGGCCAGTCGCCTGGTGCACGTCTTTCTAATTGATGCCACTTCGGTGACTTCCATGTCAATGAGGATGAGATGATGATAAGAGACAACACAACACCCAGTCCCTGAGCTGAGAAAATCCCCCACGCAACCGGGAATCGGATCGGGGCCCCTTTGCATGGCATTCTGCCATGCTGACCTCTCAGCTATCGAGACGGACCTCTTGGATGATAGAAATATTTCATAGTCACTAATGTACTGGGATCAAGTAGTTATTGTTTATATGTGACTGAATTTAAGCTCAGATTCTGATCCGGATTGTTCCATATTTTCTATCCAGTGTTCCTGTTTGCCTAAAGTCAGAAGTAATTGACTACTGCAGTAATTTTGTACCTGAGGTTAGTGTACTCTGAGAGTATCAAATGTCACCTGTGTCATTTGGAGGATTTGTGCACACTAAGAGGATAGTGTGGTGTGTCACTGGTGTTTAGAATGTGTTTGCAGGTGCACTGAGTGACAGTGATTCAATTTACAACATACTTGGTTAAACAGGCACTAGGGAATTCAGAATAAATCTACATATCGCTTGTACAGTGTCGATCACCACAAAACTGCCAACATTTTTCCCATAATGTCCAGTAGTATCCCATTGAAACCACTACTGCAGGAATGTTACAGTATTATCATTACTTTCAAAGTGTCTCTCTCTCTCTCTCTCTCTCTCTCTCTCTCTCTCTCTCTCTCCCCCCCCCCCCCCCCCCTTTTTTTGCAAGTGACCATTTAATTAGAAAATGATAGTGCAATGTGATTCACCAACACATCAAGTGGCTTAAATTTTGCTTTGATTATATAACTTCGGGGACCAAAGTGGTTGTGGCATGAACTTTTTTTGTTTGCATTTCTGATGGTGGATGTTCAGTCATTATACTGGGGGATAGAGACTTGTTGGATTGTTGGCAGTGGTCACTGCAGTCAGATTGTGAAGTACACACAAAAAGAAAAAAGAGGAGAGAGGGTGCTTCAATAAATCAACCAAAAAATAAAGTCAGTCCCAAATATTATTTAAAAATAAGTGAATTCTCCCCGAAAATAACTTGAATCTCATTGAGAGAGACAGATAGATAGATAAAGAGAGAGAGAGAGAAGTAATGACATTAACTCATAAAGAGTCAGTACTTTCAGAATTCATACCCCCATGAACCATGGACCTCGCTGTTGGTGGGGAGGCTTGCGTGCCTCAGTGATACAGATGGCCGTACCGTAGGTGCAACCACAATGGAGGGGTATCTGTTAAGAGGCCAGACAAACGTGTGGTTCCTGAAGAGGGGCAGCAGCCTTTTCAGTAGTTGCAGGGGCAACAGTCTGGATGATTGACTGATCTGGCCTTGCAA
This sequence comes from Schistocerca americana, assembly GCF_021461395.2. Taxonomy (NCBI): domain Eukaryota; kingdom Metazoa; phylum Arthropoda; class Insecta; order Orthoptera; family Acrididae; genus Schistocerca; species Schistocerca americana. The sequence continues at coordinate 543,854,855 of NC_060120.1, read as the reverse complement.
CACTAACCAAAATGGCCTTGCTGTGCTGGTACTGCGAACGGCTAAAAGCAAGGGGAAACTAAAGCCGTAATTTTTCCCGAGGGTATGCAGCTTTACTGTATGGTTAAATGATGATGGCATCCTCTTGGGTAAAATATTCTGGAGGTAAAATAGTCCCCCATTCGGATCTCCAGGCGGGGACTACTCAAGAGGACGTCATTATCAAGAGAAAGAAAACTGGCATTCTACGGATTGGAGCGTGGAATGTCAGATCCCTTAATCGGCCAGGTAGGTTAGAAAATTTAAAAAGGGAAATGGATAGGTTAAAGTTAATTATAGAGGGAATTAGTGAAGTTCGGTGGCAGGAGGAACAAGACTTCTGGTCAGGTGAATACAGGGTTATAAATACAAAATCAAATAGGGGTAATGCAGGAGTAGGTTTAATAATGAATAAAAAATTGGAGTGCGGGTAAGATACGACCAACAGCATAGTGAACGCATTACTGTGGCCAAGATAGACACGAAGCCCATGCCTACTACAGTAGTACAAGTTTATATGCCAACTAGCTCTGCAGATGATGAAGAAATTGATGAAATATATGATGAGATAAAAGAAATTATTCAGGTAGTGAAGGGAGCCAAAACTTTATAGTCATGGGTGACTGTAATTCGAGAATAGGAAAAGGGAGAGAAGGAAATATAGTGGGTGAATATGGATTGGGGGGAGAGAAATGAAAGAGAAAGCTATCTGGTAGAATTTTGCACAGAGCATAACTTGGTTCAAGAATCATAAAAGAAGGTTGTACACATGGAAGAATCCTGGAGATACTAGAAGGTATCAGATAGATTATATAATGGTAAGACAGAGATTGAGGAAACAGGTTTTAAATTTTAAGACATTTCCAGGGGCAGATGTGGACTCTGACCACAATCTATTGGTTATGAACTATAGATTAAAACTGAAGAAACTGCAAAAAGGTGGGAATTTAAGGAGATGGGACCTGGATAAACTGAAAGAACCAGAGGTTGTACAGAGTTTGAGGAAGAGCATAAGGGAACAATTGACAGGAATGGGGGAAAGAAATACAGTAGAAGAAGAATGGGTAGCTTTTAGGGATGAAGTAGTGAAGGCAGCAGAGGATCAAGTAGGTAAAAAGACGAGGGCTAGTAGAAATCCTTGGGTAACAGAAGAAATATTAAATTTAATTGATGAAAGGGGAAATATAAAAACGCAGTAAATGAAGCAGGCAAAAGGGAATACAAACATCTCAAAAATGAGATCGACAGGAAGTGCAAAATGGCTAAGCAGGGATGGATAGAGGACAAATGTAAGGATGTAGAGGCTTATCTCACTAGGGGTAAGATAGATACTGCCTACAGGAAAATTAAAGAGACCTTTGGAATAAAGAGAGCCACTTGTATGAATATCAAGAGCTCAGATGGAAACCCAGTTCTAAGCAAAGAAGGGAAAGCAGAAAGGTGGAAGGAGTATATAGAGGGTCTATATAAGGGCGATGTACTTGAGGACAATATTATGGAAATGGAAGAGGATGTAGATGAAGATGAAATGGGAGATACGATACTGCGTGAAGAGTTTGACAGAGCACTGAAAGACCTGAGTCGAAACAAGGCCCCGGGAGTAGAAAACATTCCATTGGAACTACTGATGGCCTTGGGAGAGCCAGTCATGACAAAACTCAACCATCTGGTGAGCTAGATGTATGAGACAGGTGAAATACCCTCAGACTTCAAGAAGAATATAATAATTCAAATCCCAAAGAAAACAGGTGCTGACAGATGAGAAAATTAATGAACTATCAGTTTACTAAGTCATAGCTGCAAAATACTAACGCGAATTCTTTACAGACGAATGGAAAAACTGGTAGAAGCCGACCTCGGCGAAGATCAGTTTGGATTGCGCACGAATGTTGGAACACGTGAGGCAATACTGACCCTACGACTTATCTTAGAAAATAGAGTAAGGAAAGGGAAACCTACATTTCTAGCATTTGTAGACTTAGAGAAAGCTTTTGACAATGTTGACTGGAGTACTCTCTTTCAAATTCTAAAGGTGGCAGGGGTAAAATACAGGGAGCGAAAGGCTATTTACAATTCGTACAAAAACCAGATGGCAGTTATAAGAGTCGAGGGACATGAAAGGGAAGCAGCAGTTGGGAAAGGAGTGAGACAGGGTTGTAGCCACTCCCCGATGTTATTCAATCTGTATATTGAGCAAGCAGTACAGGAAACAAAAGAAAAATTCAGAGTAGGTATTAAAAATCCATGGAGAAGAAATAAAAACTTTGAGGTTCACCGATGACATTGTAATTCTGTCAGAGACAGCAAAGGACTTGGAAGAGCAGTTGAACGGAACGGACAGTGTCTTGAAAGGAGGATATAAGATGAACATCAACAAAAGCAAAACGAGGATAATGGAATGTAGTCGAATTAAGTCCGGTGATGCTGAGGGAATTAGATTATCAAATGAGACACTTAAAGTAGTAAAGGAGTTTTGCTATTTGGGGAGCAAAATGACTGATGATGGTCGAAGTAGAGAGGATATAAAATGTAGACTGGCAATGGCAAGGAAATCGTTTCTGAAGAAGAGAAATTTGTTAACATCGAGTATAGATTTAACTGTCAGGAAGTCGTTTCTAAAAGTATTTGTATGGAGTGTAGCCATGTATGGAAGTGAAACATGGACGATAAATAGTTCGAACAGGAAGAGAACAGAAGCTTTCAAAATGTGGTGCTACAGAAGAATGCTGAAGATTAGATGGGTAGATCACGTAACTAATGAGGAGGTATTGAATAGAATTGGGAAGAAGAGGAGTTTGTGGCACAACTTGACAAGAAGAAGGGACCGGTTGGTAGGACATGTTCTGAGGCATCAAGGGATCACAAATTTAGCATTGGAGGGCAGCGTGGAGGGTAAAAATCGTAGAGGGAGACCAAGAGATGAATACACTACGCAGATTCAGAAGGATGTAGGTTGCAGTAAGTACTGAGAGATGAAGAAGCTTGCACAGGATAGAGTAGCATGGAGAGCTGCATCAAACTAGTCTCAGGACTGAAGACAAGAACAACAAACAACAGAGATTTAAATACAAAGGTATTACTGGTTTGCTACTGGAACAAAAGAAACAAAGTTCAGGGATGTAACGACATAGGACTATGCCTGACTTGATGATATTATTTGAGTAGAATTTTATACAAAATGAAAATAACTACAGAAGGAAATATTATTCTTAGAGGCGATTAATATTTAAAGAAGTACTTCGTAGTAAAATACTTGAGGAAAGAAAAGAAAAGACAAGAAAATATTTATTTTATATCAAGACAAAACAAATATAAACAGTGTTGATAAAAATTGCATCACTTATTTGAGGTCAATTATCCCTTTGGTTTAAAATGCTCAGCATTCATTCACAACCTAAGGAGAAGCCGTGCCTTTATGTATTACAATGTGTCATAAGTAAAGGAAATTCCTTAAGCAGTAGGTCTGCTGAGGATTAATTAACTTTGGGTGATAGGTGGTTATTGGATTTTAAATTTAACTAGAGACATATCTAATTACATAACACAAGGTTCACAAAGGTAAAGATATAACGACTGTTGAACTGCACTTTAAGACGCACCTTCTTATTATAATTTAATTCAAGGAAAATACCAATATTACTAATAATAAATTTCAAGCTGGTTAATATTCCAAATAAATCAAGTGCAGCTACATCTTTATAAAACAGCATAGAAATCATTCATGAATACTTTTGTTGAGCGCAACTAGTTGATAATATGCAGCCAATATTTTGTGTTGTATTTTATTCTATCTATACAGATTGCTTATCTCTGCCTGCATGTTGCTTTGCAGAACATGAAAACAAAGGTTTGGCAGTATTTATTTGTTATTTTTAAACGTCCAGTTATGTACTTGCAACTTTCTAATACTAGTGATCAACAGACAGTTTAAATGCTGTATTATGCACAGTTGTTTGTACAAAATTTAAATTAAGCAAAAATTAAACTTGTGCACAGATGGAATAACATCAAATTTATGAGCAGCACCTATATAATTTAAATTTCTCCTTATATGTATTCACGTAATGTGCACTGTTTCTAATTCAGGTTGTGAAGCATCATTTGCTACCAGGAAGTATGTAACGCAAAATACTACAAGAAGAGCTGACTGCTGCAAGGACTGCTTAATTAACCACATTACAAGAAGTGGCAATCCAGAGCTACCAATGCATAAAGTAGTGATTGTCTGAGATGTAATTACGTAACTACTCTTCTGCCACAGTGCAATTTTTTCGACCTCACCAGACAGGACGAGCTTTGTTGTTTTAAGCCCCTGTATCTTCTTTTCTTCAAGGTAGACTTAGTAATTCCAATCCCAGAAAGGGTGATATTGATAGCAATTTACACACTTCAGAGAAGTGAAACATTCGTGGATGGCCTTACCGTTTTTGCTACAAGTGGTGTCCCCCTTACATCCTAGAGTGGTTTGCCTAAAGTGCTGGCATTTAAAACAGTGCACTGGGTTGAGGATATAAAGCTGCATGCTTAAGCAAAGGAAACCTGCCTTGATGTGTTCTGGGAGTTCAATGGTATTGAAGGTAAGGAAAAAGGAGTTGGATTTTACCAGATCCTCAACTTTTCATTACATTTTTCTCACCAACAACACCTTCTTGAGCCCACTCATCTTTCATATCTTCTTTGGGAATATCTGCTAGATCTCTACATAACACACCTGTGCTGTACTTCAAGCAGTGTTGTGGAGCTTGTTTCGATGGCATGTTCCTTGAGACATTTAATTTTCTGGCAGTTCGTCACTTGTTGGAAGCTAGAAGTGTCAACCAACAATATTCCATTTCACAATCACTTAACCTGAAATGCCCTCTAAACCTCTTTGAATATAGAAAAATGAAACTTTCTCGAAGCTGTCTTCTTCGTTTTAACTATTAAAATTGCATTCTCACCAGCAGCAAGCATTCTGTTGCAATAAACTGAAGTACTATGAACAATCTCTGGGCCAGGAGTATTGGCTACACGAGGACTCTTGTTGGATTGGGTGTCGATACCCACCAGCGGTATACCCATTACATTGGGAGTTGATGAGTTTTAAGTTCGAGGGTTCCACCTTGATCCTACAAGCAGCCAAAAGATGTGTCCACTGAGACACAGCCACACTTATCTGAATAAGCCTCAGACAACTCTGGTGCAAAAGTTTCCTCAGTGGATGCCTGTTAATGACTGGACTGTTTTGACTCAACAGTCATGCACCTCATCAGTGTGCAGCACACATTGCATACTGAGATTGAGGAGTTTGCTCTTAAAGATTTTCACCATTCTCGGGATCTGGGCAACTAAGCCAAGATCCCTGGTCCCAGTGACATACAACGTTCCACCACCCCACGACCCCACTGTATGGTGGTCACTGAACAATGTCCAGGTCTTACAGTTACCGAGGTCTAGTGGTGCTTACCAGTCCTCGGATCAGGAAACCTCGGTTTCCCAAGAAAGTACCGAGCAAATGAATGCTGAGCTCTCTCAAGTGCTTGCCATTCAGCGTGACCTGGGAAGCATACGTGGCTTATCGAATGCCGCAGACGTGGCAAGATGATGAACTGCTACACAAAGCGAGACAAGAATGTTCTGTATCATGTTGATACAAGAATGTTCTGGATCATGTTGAAAGATCACCAATAACCAAAGTACCATTACGTATCAATACTAAACAAATTTCAAAGATGAGTAGATGGAGTGTATCAACAGCCTATTAAATAAACCCCTATCATAGACTAAAATCAAACAGTGGAAAATCCAGGATGGAATGTAACAATATTATGAAAAGGAAAGTTGCTATTCACCATATGGCAGAGATGTCGAGTTGCAGATATGCACAACAAAAAGACTCTCACAATTAAAGATTTTGGCCGTTAAGGTCTTCGTCAACAATAGACACACACACACACACACACACACACACACACACACACACACACACAAATGCAACTCACACACACAACTGCAGTCCCAGGCAACTGAAACCACACTGTGAGTGGCAGCACCACTAGATGGTGGCAGTGGCAACTGGGTTGACGTAAGGAGGAGTCTGGGGTGGGTAGGGGGAGGGACAGTATGGTGGGGGTGGCGGACAGTGAAGTGCTGCAGATTAGACGAAGGGTAGGGGAGAGGTGGGGAGGGGGATGGGGGAACGTGGCAGTAAAGGGGAGAAGTAAAATGACTTGACTGTGATGGTGAAATGATGGTTGTGTAGTGCTGGAGTGGGAACATGGAAGGGGCTGGATGGGTGAGGACAGTGACTATGGGCACCCGCATGGCACCATCCTACACCAACATATTCATGGGCCATCTAGAGGAATTCTTCCTGAAAATCCAGCAGCCTAGACCCCTTAACTGGCTCACATTCATTGATGAAATCTTTGAAATCTGGATCGAGGATGAGGACACCCTATCCACATTCCTCCAGAACCTCAACAACTTCTCTCCCATTTGCTTCAACTGGTCCTACTCAACCCAACAATCCAAGTTCCTAGATGTTGACCTCCACCTCAAAGATAGCTACATCAGTACCTCCGTCTATGTCAAACCTACTAACCACCGCCAATACCACCACTTCGACAGCTGCCACCCATTCCACACCAAGAAGTTCCTCCCATACAGCCTATCCACCTGTGGTTGTCGCATCTGCAGCGACGAGCAGTCCCTCTCAAAATATACTGAAGGTCTCACTGAAGCCTTCACAAACCATAATTTTCCCCCAACCTTGTACAAAAACAAATCTCCCATGCCTTATCTTTCCAGTCTCCCCCCACCTCCCAAAGTCCCACTGTGCAACCACAGAGGAGCATTCCCCTCATAACTCAGCAACACCCAGGACTGGAGCAACTGGATTACATTCTCCGCCAGGGTTTTGACTACCTTTCGTCATGCTCTGAAACAATAAATGTCCTGCACATTATCCTTCCCACCCCTCCCACAGTAGTATTCCGCCGTCCACCGAACCTACAAAATAAACTCGTCCATCCTTACACAATCCCTGCTCCCAACCCCTTACCTCATGGTGCATAACTCTTTAATAGACCTAGATGCAAGACTTGTCCCATACATCGTCCCACCACCACCTACTCCAGTCTGGTTACGAACATCACCTATCCCATCAAAGGCAGGGCTACCTGTGAAACCAGTCATGTGATTTACAAGCGAAGCTGCAACCACTGTGCTGCATTCTACGAGGGCAGTTCAATAAGTAATGCAACACATTTTTTTTCTGAAACAGGGGTTGTTTTATTCAGCATTGAAATACACCAGATTATTCCCCAATCTTTTAGCTACACAACACTATTTTTCAACGTAATCTCCATTCAATGCTACGGCCTTACACCACCTTGAAATGAGGGCCTGTATACCTGCACGGTACCATTCCAGTGGTCGATGTCGGAGCCAACGTCGTACTGCATCAATAACTTCTTCATCATCCGCGTAGTGCCTCCCACAGATTGCGTCCTTCATTGGGCCAAACATATGGAAATCCGACGGTGCGATATCGGGGCTGTAGGGTGCATGAGGAAGAACAGTCCACTGAAGTTTTGTGAGCTCCTCTCGGGTGCGAAGACTTGTGTGAGGTCTTGCGTTGTCATGAAGAAGGAGAAGTTCGTTCAAATTTTTGTGCCTACGAACATGCTGAAGTCGTTTCTTCAATTTCTGAAGAGTAGCACAATACACTTCAGAGTTGATCGTTTGACCATGGGGAAGGACATCGAACAGAATAACCCCTTCAGTGTCCCAGAAGACTGTAACCATGACTTTACCGGCTGAGGGTATGGCTTTAAACTTTTTCTTGGTAGGGGAGTGGGTGTGGCGCCACTCCATTGATTGCCGTTTTGTTTCAGGTTCAAAGTGATGAACCCATGTTTCATCGCCTGTAACAAACTTTGACAAGAAATTGTCACCCTCAGCCACATGACGAGCTAGCAATTCCGCATAGATGGTTCTCCTTTGCTCTTTATGGTGTTCGGTTAGACAACGAGGGACCCAGCGGGAACAAACCTTTGAATATCCCAACTGGTGAACAATTGTGACAGCACTACCAACAGAGATGTCAAGTTAAGCACTGAGTTGTTTGATGGTGATCCGTCGATAATCTCGAACGAGTGTGTTCGCACACTCCGCCATTGCAGGAGTCACAGCTGTGCACGGCCGGCCCGCACGCGGGAGATCAGACAGTCTTGCTTGACCTTGCGGCGATGATGACACACGCTTTGCTCAATGACTCACCGTGCTTTTGTCCACTGCCAGATCACCGTAGACATTCTGCAAGCGCCTATGAATATCTGAGATGCCCTGGTTTTCCGCCAAAAGAAACTCGATCACTGCCCGTTGTTTGCAACGCACATCTGTTACAGATGCCATTTTAACAGCTCCGTACAGCGCTGCCACCTGTCGGAAGTCAATGAAACTATACGAGACAAAGCGGGAATGTTTGAAAATATTCCACAAGAAATTTCCGGTTTTTTCAACCAAAATTGGCCGAGAAAAAAAATGTGTTGCATTACTTATTGAACTGCCCTCGTATGTGGGCCTGACAACCAACAAGCTGTTGGTTCTTCCCACCAACACCAGCTGTTCTGAATTGCGCAGTTGGGAACTTTCACCGCAGTACATCCGACGTTCCCGTAACCCTCCTGGTCTCAACCTTCATTAGTCACTGTCCTCACCCATCCAGCCCTTTCCCTGTTCCCATTCCAGCCCTACACAGTCATCATTCCATCATCACACTCAGTCTTTTTACTTCTCTCCTTTTCCGCTAATTCCCCCCACCCCCACCCTCTCTCCCTCTGTCTAATCTGCAGCACTTCACTGTCTGCCACCCCCCTCCCCTCCCCTCCCTAGCCTCCTCCTTACACCCGCTCAGCTGGCACTCCCATCATGCACTGGTGCTGCTGCTCGCAGTGGTTTCAGTTGCCTGAGACTGCAGTCATGTGTGTGAGATGGGCTTGTGTGTTTGTGTGTGTGTTTGTTTGTAGGTAGGTAGGTCTATTGTGACAAAGCTTTATTTGTGACAGTCTTTTTGTTGTGCCTATCTGCGACTCAGCATCTCCGCTATATGGTGCATAGCAACTTCCCTTTTCATAATATTGTTACCTATCATAGACTACATGGACAAGCAGTGGGAATAAATGATTTAGAGCCCAGAGTTATACTATGTCACTGCATCATCCAGCAATTTGTTGCCATACAAAATTTTCTTGAGTGGCTTTTGGTTCATGGCCAAGTCTTCTTCCAACCAAGATTGTTCCACACTCTTGACCCCATGTGCATGAAATAGACAGTAGCAAATCTCAATTTTCTATCTCAAAGTACATAGTCTGGAACCTTATTTCACCAGGAGGTGGGAATACGCAGTGTAGCAACCAATATCAATAATAGTCTTGACTTATTTTCATGTTGGAAATGTAATGTGATGTGTTACTAAGAAAAATGAAGCAATATTTCTAGCAGATGTGAGCACCACTCAAGTACATTAAACAGTGGGAAAGACAATGATACAGAGAATTAAAGACAATAACTTAAGTTACAATAAGATTTGACATACCAAAGTAACCATTAGAACTACCATCAATTTAAAATTTTGTACAATTTGTTGTTCTTCACACTACAGTAGCAATTCCCCACTCTTACCAATTGACCAGATTCACATCTTTCCCATCAAACTAGATTACTATGGGAGCAGCTGAATCTGCCTTCACTCATGGCTCTAGTACATGGCTAAAAGAAGTAGTCAATTCAAAAGTTTGTGATGTAAATCAGCACATATCATATCAAAAACAGTTTGTTCATTTATAAGAGTTTTTGCCAGTATACAATATTGCAGTGCAGCCTAGTTTCACTCTACAGAGCCATTACAACATTCATTAAAAGTTTTAAAAAAGTATACTTTACCTTCACACTTTTGTCTTGCGAGCCTGTGGCAACCAGCTTATCGTTTGGTGAAATGCAGACACAATTAATGTCTTTTTGGTGTGCCTTCTCGGTGTGCGTAACATTCAAAGAATGAGAGGTCCCTGAATTAAAAACAATGCTAGTGCACTCAACCATAAGAAGATGATAAATTTAAATATATTTACTTGCTCTGCCATACAAATAGATTTATTCAAAAATAATCAGATTAAAGAAAACCAAAAACGTAAAAACCTTCAAAACTCAAAACTTTTAGTTATAATAGTTTAAACTACAACACAATACAAGAAGAAAAATGATACCTTCTTTGGGTGCTAAAGGTAAAAATTTGAAGTCAAGAATATATTCAGCCAGTAAATTCGAACATTCAACTGCAATATGCTTTTTGGTAAAGAAAGGGTGTGAATTAATAATCACACGTGGTGAGAATGACATTAATGACATGACATTAAACAAATGAGACAAAGCACCAACGAAAAACCTACAAGAGAGTATAATTATCAATATGAGAATAGACCTTTATTCAACAAACTCAAGAGGCATTGAGCAGCAGACCGACATGCAGAAAGGACAACAATATGCTAAGATAAAGTCATGCTGAAACGCCAGAAGAAAATGGTGACTCTCTCTCTGTGTGTGTCTGTGTGTGTGTGTGTGTGTGTGTGTGTGTGTGTGTGTGTATATGTGTGTGTGTGAACTCTAAAGACAGTCTTTATTCAAAAACTAAGCTGTTTATTTACCTTTCTGTATATTGGTGCACTGCTCAGTGTCACTTCGATTTGGTGAACAGTCCTCACAAAGAGAGAAAAATATAAGAAAATCTAAGTGTATTAGTAAAACATCTGGTATGTAAACACGCCCGAAAAGAAAATAGAACAAGTTAAAATGCTAGTCAAAAGACCTATAGAAGAATGTCAGTGTTCAAGGCAGTTCATCAACCTCCACATGATTACTCTGCAATTCACAATTAAGTGACTAGCATAGGGTCCATCGAACCACCTTTAAGCTACTTCTCTACCATTCCATTCTCAAAAGTGCATGAGAAAAACAAACAACTTAAACCTTTCCATGTGAGCTCTGATTCCTCTTATTTTATTTTGATGATCATTTCTCCCTTTGTAGGTGGGTGCCAACAAAGTCTTTTCACTCTCTGAGGAGAAAATTGGTGATTGAAATTTCATGAGAAGGTCCGATAAAGTTAAAAAAACCTTTGCTTTAATGACTGCCACACCAATTCATGTATCATATCTGTGGCACTCTCTCCCCTACTTCGCAATAATACAAAACAAGCAGCCCTTCTTTGAACTTCACGAGCAGCCCTTCTTTGAACTTTTTCAACGTACTCTATTAATCCTATCTGAAATGTATCCCACATTGAGCAGTAATACGCCAGAAGAGGGCAGACAAGCGTAGTGTAAGCAGTTTCTTTAGTAGACTTGTTACATGTTCTAAGCATTCTACCAATAAATTGCAGTTTTTGGTTTCTTTTCCCCACATGTTATATATGCGATCGTTCCAATATATGTTATTCATAATTGTAATCACTAAGTATTTAGCTGAGTTTACAGCCTATTAGTGTATGTGATTTATTGTGTAGCTGAAATTTAGTGGATTCTTTTTAGTGTTTTTCATGGTTTAGTGTCAATTGCCACTTTTTGTCCAATCAGATATCTTGTCTAAATCATTTTGCAATTCATTTTGATCATCTGATGACATTACATGACAGTACTTGATGGCATCATCTGCAAACAATCTAAGAGGACTGCTCAGGTTGTCTCTTACATCGTTTTGCAGATCAAGGGCAACAGAGGGCCTGTAACACATCCTTCTGGAATGCCAGATATTACTTCTGTTTCACTCAATGACTTTCTGTCAAGTATTACAAACTGTGACCTTTCTGACAGGAAATCACAAATCCAGTCATATACAACTGACACGATACTATGCGATATTAAATAGGAGACACTTATGAGGAATAGCCTTCTGGAAATAAAAAAATATGGAATCAATTTGACACACCCTGTTGATAGCACTCATTACTTCATCAGAATAAAGAGCTCATTGTGCTTCTCAAGGACAATATTCTGAATCAGTGTTGGCTATTTGTCAATAAATCCTTTTCTTCTGGAGATTCATAATGTTCAAGCACAGTATATGTTCCAAAATCCTACGGCAAATTGACATTAGTGATATGGGTCTGTAATTCAGCAGATACTCCTATTTCCTTTCTTGGGTATTGTTGTGATTTGTGCAACTTTCCAGTCCTGGGTACGGATCTTTTTGCGAGCAACTGTTTGTATATGATTGCTAAGTATGGAGCTACTGTATCAGCATACTCTGAAAGGAACCTGACTGGTATAAAATCTAGACCATGAACCTTGCCTTCCTTAAGTGTTTTATGCTGCTTCGCTACACCATGGATATCTACTTCTAAGTTATTCCTGTTGGCAGTTGTTCTTGATTTGAATTCTCGTAATTTTTTGTTTTGTCTTCTTTTGTGAAGGAATTTTGGAAAAACCGTGTTTAGTAACTTTGCTTTGTGGTGCTGTCATCAATAATGTCGCCATTGCTATTGCACAGTGATGGTATTGACTGTATCTTGCCACTGGCGTAATTTACATACGATCAATTTCTCTTTGCGTTTTCTGCCAGATTTAGGGACAGAGAATTGTTGTGAAAACTATTAAAAGCATGTCACATTGAAGTTCATGCTAAATTTCAAGTCCTGTAAAATTGCCAGTCTTTGGGATTTTGCACTCTCTTAAATTTGGCATGCTTTTTTCATTGCTTCTGCAATAGTGTTCTGACCCGTTTTGTGTACCACTGGGGATCAGTACCATCTCTTATTAATTTATTTGGTATATATCTCTCAATTGCCATTGATACTATTTCTCTGAATTAAAACCACATCTGGTCTATGATCTCTTAGGAAGTTCTCAAGAAAATTTTATCTGCTTTTTTTTAAATAGAGTATTTTGTGTTTATTTTTGGTGGATTTGGATGTTACGGTATTTAGTCCAGCTACAACAACCTTGTGGTCCCTAATCCCTGTGTCTGTTATGATGATCCTTATCTGGTCAGGATTATTTATTGCTAAGAGGTCAAGTATGTTTTTACAACCACCTACACTCTGAGTGGGCTTCTGAACTAGTTGTTCAAAATAATTGTTTGAGAAGGCATTGAGTATGATTTTGGACAATGTGTTATGCCTATCACTGACTTTAAACATGTATTTTCATCTCAACATATCGAGGGTAGATTAAAGTCACGGACTACAATTGTCTAGACAAGCACCTATTCGAAATGAAATTCAAGTTTTCAATGAACTGTTCAGCAACTGCATCATCTTGAGTCTGGGGGAGGGTGGGAGGGTTTGGAAAAGGAACCAGTTATTAACTTATTCCAGTTGCCAAGTATAACCTCTGCCCACACTAACTCACAGGAACTATCACTTAAATTTCACTACAAGGTAAACTGCTTCTGACAGCAATAAATAGTCCACCACCAACTGTTTTTAATCTATCCTTTCTGAAAACAGCTACGCCTTTTGTAAAACTTTCAGCTGAACTTATATCCGGCTTTAGGCAGCTTTTTGTACCTATAATGATTTGAGATTCAATACTTTCTATTAGTGCTTGGAGCTCTGGTTCTTTTCCAACAAAGCTATGACAGTTCACAACTACAATATTGATTGTTCCTATGTCTCTTCCTCTTCCTGCTTCATCCTGCACCTTTTGAAGCTGAAGCCCTCCCTGCACATTCCTGAGACCCTCTAACCTAAGAAAATCACCTATGCCCTTGATACAGCCCCCCTCCCCCCTCCCCCCCCCCCCCCCCCAACCAACAAGGCCATTTCCTGCACTACAGAAGGTGAGCTCTGCCTTCATCTCGCAAGCATGACTGGATGACTGGCAGTCTTTACTACTTCAGCTATCTGTCCGGAATCATAAGGAATCTCTTCCGATCCTAAGTGACGTACATTGTTAGTATCAACATAAACCACAGTTTACGGCAATAACTAAATGGAGGGGGAAAGAAATAAAATGACCTCGAGTGCTTTTGATACATGAAACAGAGTTTTCCAAATCAAACATCTTATGTCGCTGAAACATAAAGTTTGTAATCAGTATGTATTATCAGTATGTGTTATGACTCTACCACTAATACGGACTTTAAATGCAAAAACCATTCAAAAACAGAGTTGTTCAGAAAAGAATGGAGGAATACATGTTAGAAATTGTTAGAAAAACTTGAGAACAAACAAACTGATCAGGAAACACGCTGGAGTAGAAGCAGCGCAAATAAAAATGGAGGCGTGCAGGACATGTAGCCAAGTAACTTGGTCGTAGGATTCGGTTTGCTAGATTCTAAAACATATGAAAACATTGGAGTGATGACATAAATCAACGTGATTAGATGACAATGGAAAACACGCAGGAGCTACATGGACATCTGTACCTGAAGATCGTAATGTATGAGAAAGTCTAAAGGAGGTCTTTGTGGAACAGTGATGCCAAATGACTATTGTTATTGCTGCTGCTGCTGCTGCTGCTGATGATGATGATGATGATGATGATGATGATGATGATGATGATACCACAGGTTGGATCAATACTTGGTTTCAAATTAACTCTATAAATCCCAGCAAACCTGTAATTTATACTCACTGTCCCATTCTATATTTTAAATCATGTCCGTAGTGAAACCAACTTGTGTCTTTACTTGCTTAATATCCAATGTTTTTTCAGTGCCAGTAGTGGTAATTTTTTGTAAATATCTTCAAGATTACATTGAGGATTACATGGAGGACACTGGTACCTCTGTCTTACGCACTTCCATTCTTGTGAAGTAGAATGATTACATCTTTGTTCCTGTTTTGAAGAACTATTTTCCTCCACAGATATTTTATACCCAATTTTGCAAGTTATTTTTGTATTACTTTATCTCCAACTTTATTCATGTATACTGAAGCACCATCCTATATGGCACCTTTTGTTTCCTTGTATTTCAAACAGAATTACTCAAACCATCATTATTACTTCTGTAACATCACTGTTTTCATTATTAATAATCTGTGTTTCTAATTTATCTCTCAAACACCATATATATCAAAGAAATCTAGGAATGGTTGTACAATTTTGCTTTCTGTTGTTAGAAATTGTGCCACCAGCCATCTTAACTAATGAAATGTGATGTCTATGCAAGATAAATTCTTGTACTGTTTCTCAAACCCTTATTGTTTTCAATTGTTCCTCTTATTAAATTATCACTGCACAATTTCACATTCTGCAAGAGACATTTTGAAATAGTTTTGATTAGTTCATGTTTCAAATTTAATTCATGTCTTCTTTTCAATAGCTGCCCTGCTTTATTTAACATTTTCCTGCTTTTTTGTTCCAGCAACACCGTTTTGTGTTTGCTAGTCTCTTTGTTAAATACCTGTCCCTTCCAAAAGTCTCTTTGTTAAATACCTGTCCCTTCCATCTAGAATAATAATCATTTGCTAAGAGGTTGAATTGTTGCTTGCATTGATCTGGTATAGCTCGCTATTCCTAAATAAATTGTCACAGTCCACAGTCCTGATTTCCCACAAGGTGAATTTCTTTCTTTCTAGTCTAGTGTATATTTTCACTCTTGATCTTAGTAACTTACGATCACTTGAAAATGTAAAGTGATTGGAGAATGTCACACTTCGTTTTATTTCTTCCTTGTTTAATAAAATATAGTCAATTTTATTTTTAGTTCCACTTTGTTGAAAAATCCACATTTTAATCCTCCCCCCTCCTACCCCCCGCATCCCACCTCTCTCTGAAAGAATGTGTTAAGAATAAACATATTACTCCTCTCAGCATATTACACTAATGTGTAACCTTTCTTCATTTCTACATCATAAGCAAAGTTTCCTACTGGCAAATAAAACTTCAGTTTCTGTGGATACGCTATCCTTTACCAGTAACTCTTCACATCAGTCGTCCTTCTTCTCTGTCAGTGTGTCAGCACATTGCTGAATAGACTCAAATGATTTATCTTTAACACAAAATATGATTTATTCTAAGATTTCTCCACCATCTGTATTATTGTTCTCCCTACCATGTTTCCCTACAATAAAACATTTGACCTGACAAAAGAATTATAAGCGTACCAATCCGCAGAGCTTCAAGTTCAATCATCTTTTAGTTGATGTCACTGAGTCTAGAAATAAAAAAAAATTAATCAGGATAAAGTACACTTACCAAATTCCAGTTTTTCGGGTATTTTCCACAGTTTGAGACATGAATCTTGACTGACTGACAGAAAAAAGGAGTCTGACAGGCGAGAGAATACAACAGAACCAACCGATGCTGTATGTCTCACTGCTGAACCAACGCATGTCATGTTCTGTTGCTCTGCATCCATAATCCACAGTCTCACAGAATTGTCCTGTTCTCATTGTTACATAAACAGAAAGGAAACAGAATTATAATCTCACATATATATAAGTAAAACTGGAATTGGGTGTAGCGCATTTGGCAAGTACTACAAAATCTTTTATATTGTAAAAGGGGTACTGAATAGAATATATACATAATATGAAACTATAAATTAAAATTAAATTAAATTTAGAATTTATAAAGTTTAATATCCTAAAAAAGTCACTTTATTACCAGAAAAGTAAAACCTCAGCATTTACAGGAATGATAAAAAAACTCAGTCACAGCACTTATGCCATCTGAGAACAGGTGACTGTAATCAACAAAAGTATTGAAGAAACATCCACACAGTGACCCCTAAGCAGTGAAAGTATCACTCAATAATTCCTGCAGCAAGGAAACACTGCGTCAAAATGTGATAGGATGTCTTTCTAAAGACCAGCTGTGACAGTGATGCCAATCAACTCTGAGGGATTCACATCATTCAAAGCTGACATACTATGACCACTGTCTGTGACTGCCGAGGTCAAACTCGAGCAATTGCTCATGATGGGAGAAGCAGTCTAGGTGGTGAAAGTAAGGATGAGGCTGTGGTGGGGAGGCAGAGGGAAACCAGGGTACAGGTGGAGGACAGTAAAGTGCTGTTTTGGGGTGGCATACAAGGACAAGATAGAGATAGGTAGGACAGCTATGTGCAGTCAGGTGGTTAGAAGAAGGGCGGGAAGTGGGTTGGGCCTTATCTCTCTAGTCACTCACCACCTCTCAAAAGTGCCACTGTCTGGTCCATCATGAGTCAGTACCATCCAAGAGTGGAGCACTGAATCACATTCTCCACCGGGGTTCTGACTACCTCTCATTGTACCCTGAAATGAGAAATGTCATACCTACTTTTCTCCCCAACCTCCCACAGCAGTATACTGCCAACCAGTGAACCTACACAATATCCTCGTCTATCCTTATGCAACCCCTGCCCCAACACATTCCCTCATGCCTGATATCCCTGTGATAGACATAGATGCTATATCAGTCCTATTCATCCTCCCAACAGCACCTACTCCAGTCCCATCACAATCATCACCTGTTCCATCAAAGGAAGGACTACCTATGAAACCAGTCATGTGATTTACAAGCTAAACTTCACTCAACGTGGGCATGACAACCAACAAGCTGTCTGTCTGCATGAATGACCACCAACAAACTGCGGCCAACAAACAGCTGGACCACCAAGTTGCTGAGCATGCTGTCCAACACAACGTTCTTCATTTTAATGACTGCTTCACAGGCTGTGGCATCTGGACCCTTCACAACACCACCACCTCATTGCAATATATTCCATGTTCCTATAACCTTCCTGGCCTCAACCTTTGTTAGTCATTGTCTTCATTCACCTATTCCCTCCCTCATTCCCTCTCCACAGCCTTCTATTCCACAAGCGCTTCCAGACTTTTTACTTCTCTCCTTTTCTGCTGCCCCCTCCCTCACCCCAAACCTCTCTCTAACCACCCAAATGCACCTGCCCTACTCTCTCTCCACCTCATTCCTGCATGCTCAACCAAACAGCACTTTACCATCCCCCACCAATACCCTGCTCTTCGTCCACCTACCCGTCTCAGCCTTGTCCTTACACCCTCCACCCAGATTGCTTCTAGCATCATGCGCAGTTGCTTGCAATCTGGCCTCAGCATCATGTGTGTATGAAATGCATTTGCGTGAGTGTGTGTGTGTGTGTGTGTGTGTGTGTGTGTGTGTGTGTGTGTGTGCGTATGTGTGTGTGTGTGTATGTGTGTGTGTTTTGTCTATTTCAAAAGAAGTTCTTCTGACCGAAACCTTGTGTGTTTAGTAGTCTTTTTGTTGTGCTTGTCTGTGACTCAACATCTCCCACTACATGGTGAGTAATAATCTATCCTTTTCATAAACTGTCATCATTCCATCCTTTTCTACTGTTAGAAGTTATCAATTAATATTCACTTATGGACCAGAACTGTAGGCCTGTGGGCTACACTGGTAACATGTTTTTAAGTTTGCATTGTTTCTCTTCACACTTGGCTCTCTTATCCACAGATCTAAAATATGCAATGTTATAACCTACTTCTTAATGGTCATTGTGCTTCAATTTGTGCTGTTTTAGGTTTTAAAATTATCTATAACAACTTACCTTCGCACATGATAACAAAAGTCTAGCATTGGCGTGGCAGGATGCAAGGCCAAGTACAAGATCAGAATGACCTCTCAAAAGTTGGCAATCCATGTTCAATCGCCTGTACAGTTTTATATCTATACTATTAGTGGCTACAGCCAAGTGGGAATTTCCTTCCCCTACAAAGACTACATCCAGTATTTCGTCACTAAACCCTGCCAACTACAACAAAAAGACACATTATTAGATCTCACTTGTCTCATCATACAAAACTGTGCGATATCATGCGGCAAGAGCAGGTTTCGCTCTATGAAGATTAATACTACCCACAATAGACATATGCAGGACAATACAGTCAAAAAATTTCATCTTTGTGTAAAACATAGACAAGTAAACAAACTGTGCTACTGATATGTTACATAAGCATAGCTACAAAAAAAGTCAAGTCATACTGGTGACTATAAACATACGTTCTTCCCACTTATCACTTACAAATGGAACAGGGAAACAGAGAAATAATAGTGCTACAAGAAGTATCCTTAACAACACACAATATAAGGTAGCTTGCAAAGTACAGATGCATTAGTTTAGCAGTGCATAGAGTTTGATATCTAATCACTGATTGATGCAGTATATCTTGGGCACTTAATATGAGTTCAATGCCTGTTAATATTTTGCATCTGTGGAAAATGTAAGCTTCACGGTGGTTTGGATTCTATAACAAACTGTAGTTTCATATCTGACTGCATGGGTGATTGGTTTGTAAGTCAGAAAAAAGCAAGGGGAAATCCATTCCCAAAATTCCCAGTGAAGTGGTGATGTGATCAAATTAATATTCAGATTGGTGAAAGCTTTACTTTTGTTTGAAGTCACTGAATTTTAACAGCAAAAGAATTAATGTTAAGGCAGGGAACAAAACCTAGCAATGAGCTAGATCACAAGTAGCTACAAATTATGATACACGGAACTAACCATAGTTAACTCTGAAATTAATACCATGCAGATATTGTTTACAAAATGAAAAGGAAGTATAGAAGGATAGACAGCATGAGCACTACAGAGGGATGAAGAACAACAAACATTGTACACACAATCAGTGTAGTACCAACATAAAAATATGGAACTGATTCTCAATCTTGTGAGACATAATGAAAATAGAAATCACACAAAAAGGCTATAAAGCATGTAAAGAGACAGACTCATACTGTTAATGATATGGCATTTTGTTACAAATATTTGTTAATTTCTTAAATTTTTCTCTTCACTTATTTCTTTGTAGTAGTACAAGAAGACTTTGTTTCTAAAGAACAGTTTCCTCTTTGCTGGAAACCAGGAAACAGCAGTTCCTCAGTATTCAAAGATAAGGGTCATGAGGCATTCAAAATCAATTTATACTGAATACCATGTATGCAAGCAATACAAGCTAAATAATAACAAAACGTTATTTTCACAGGACTATCATTGAGGAGCTGTCACAGTTTGCATACGGCTGTTTGTACAGCTTTAGTAATTTTGAAAAAGTAAATTTTCAATGTTTTTAAGAAAAAGACACACGAAAGGCACTGATTTGCAGCTTACAATAGAAGGTACAATAAATTAAGCAACAAGGTGACAGGATGCCAAAGTCTCGCAAACTGAATTACTGAGGGAAGTACTTGCAATTATACATTCCTTCAGATTTGACATTAAATAGCAAATATGTGTGAAGCCTACAAAAAAGAAATTTATGAGTCTATCAGGTACTCTACATACTGGAGCATATTTTTGAACATATTTAGTTTGATGATGATGATGATGATGTTTGGTTTGTGGGGCGCTCAACTGGGTGGTTATCAGCAGCCGTACAAATTCCCAACCTTTGCTCAGTCCAATCTCGCCACTTTCAGGAATGATGATGAAATTATGAGGACAACACAAACACCCAGTCATCTCGAGGCAGATGAAAATCCCTGACCCCAATGGCAATCGAACCCGGCACCCCATTAAAGCAAAATTTTATATTGAGTAGATTTTAATACAGAGCAAGCACAATATCTTTGCCTGAATGCAATAATTTATGTCTAAGGAATTATGTTAAGCGCAGATGTGTGGTTATTTGCAAATCGTATCTTAACTCAAAAAGTTTTCATGGGTACACTTTTACATGTGTTTTGACAGTATCTGATTTCTTCTATACATCATAATTTAGAAGTGTTGCAGTAACAGTGGTATCTATGCAAGACAAAGCACAATGTATTTTGTGGTTTCATGCAACATGGTATCTATTACAGTTCAGCAAGAGCTCCAAAGAGCTTATGATCAAGATTCACCATATGCAAAGAGCATCACAAAGAACCATATGAAAAGTAATAATGACAAGACAAGAAGCGATACACATGGACTTAGTGATGACACTATTGATACCATGTGTTCAGCATTTTAACACAGTCTGCGGAAATTGATATATCCAAAGAAACAGGCATACATCAGAGCAGTGTGATAAAAATTTTACATAAACAGCTGCATTTCATTGCATACTTAGTGGAACTCACGCAACCTCGGGTGCTGCATTTTAACACAGTCTGTAGAAATTGATGCAGCAGGTTTCCAAAATAACAGGCATACCACAGAGAACTGTGATAAATATTTTACACGAATAGCTGCATTTTCTTGCATACTTAGTGCAACCCCTGCAAGCTCTGCAGCCAGACGACAGGCCCACAAGTGATGAGTTGGCTAGGAACATGCTGGAATAAATTGATGCGGGTAATGATTACCTAAATAAAGTTCGATTTTCTGATGAACAGTTTTTCATATCTCCAAGAACGTAGGAAAACAGGCATAATGTTTGGATCTGGGGGTCAGAGAACCCACACGTCGTGGTAAAGATGATTAGAGACAACCTGAAAAAGAATTTGAGTTGTGGCTTGCTGTACAATAAATGTGCAGAAATTTCATTTCTACCATGATACATGAGTAACTGTCACCTTTCCAATGGACTGCTGCAATTTTTTAAGAATCTTTCTTCAATAGCTGGTGAAATGAGAAACAGTATGGCTTTGCAACAACGTAAGTGCAGAAATTACACATTTATTTTTATACCGAGAATGTGATTTTTCGTAAGCTTCTGATCTGAACTGCCCTCAGTTCCTCACTTAATAAACCACTGTTTCAGGATTCTGTCACAACTGCAACCGTATTAGAATGTTGGTGAGGTAACAGTGTGCAATCTCTGTTTTGTTTGCCAAAAGAAGCAAATTTTAATATGGCAACAAGAGGAATGTAAATGTTATTCGAATTTCACCACTGATGAATGAGGGGCTTTCATGTGACAGTAAGTTTTGGTTGCTACAGGGGCTGGACCAAAGACCACATAAAAAACCTTATACGATTGTATCGTGAAATATTTTGTTTACGAAAACTGACACATGAGCATTACACAAACAAGAATGTGAAAAATTATGGCATACAAAGAGATAGCTGAAATATTTCTAGACTGTATTCCAGCTGCAAACCATACTGTTATAAAAACTAAAATACAAAATGCGAAATGAAGTTCCACAAAAAAATCTTTGTTTATGAGACCATACTGTCGATAGGTGTATTATAAGAATTTACGACACATCAGGTTGCACACATACACAATTAAAAGATGTTTATGTAAAGCTTTCAGTGGCAGCCTTCATCAGTGAAACAGGGACACACATGCAAGTAAGCACACCTCATGCATACATGACTGCCAAATTTAGCATCTCGGGCCGGAATGCAACTATCATGTGGGACACAAGCAGCAATCTGGTGGAGGCTGAACAGGGGATGGGATAGCAGTGTACTACAGGCGGGGGGTGGGGGGTGGTGGAGAGACAAATGCTGTCTGGTGGAGTGTGTAGGGACTACACTGCCAACAGGTGCAACATCAGGAAGTGTTGGGCAGGGAGATAGGGAAGAAAGGAGAAAAAATGGGGGGGGGGGGGGGGGGGAGGAAGACAGGCGGATGTGTTGGCAGAGGGCTGCAAATAAACAGGGTGGGAGATGAGAATGGGGATGAGATGATAGAACAGAGGAGGTGGAAACCATTGGTTGGAGGGTGTGGGGACAGTATATTACTGTTGGCTGAGGCCAGGATAGTTCCACGAGCAGAGAATGTGTTGTATGGATAACTCTTATCTGCACAGTTCAGAAAAGCTAGTGGTGGAGGGAAGGATCCAGATGGCTCAGGTAGTGAAGCAGCCATTGAAATCTAGTGTGTTATGTCCATCTGCACATTGATCCACAGGGTGGTCTATCTTGCTCTAGGCCACAGTTTTGTGGTGGCTGTTCATCCTGGTGGACACCTAGTTGTACATGTACCAATATAAAAAGCTGTGCAATGTTTGCAGAAGACCTGGTAAATGACATAGCTGCTTTCACAGGCGGCCTGGCCCCTGATGGAGTAGCATAAACCTATGACAGAACTGGAAGTGCTGGGTGGATGGATTTGGCAGGTTTTGCACCTGGGTCTTCCACAGAGGTATGACCATTGTGGCAAGGGGTTGGAATTGGAGTAGCGTATGGATGGACTACAATGTTGTGGAGGTTGGGTGGGTGATGGAACACCACTTTAGAAAGGGATGGGAAGTATCTCGGATAGGATGTCCCTCATTTCAGAACATGATGATTGGTAGTCAAAGCCCTGGCAAAGGATGTGGTTCAGTTGTGCCAGTCCGGGGGTGGTACTAGGTTATGACGGTGACACTACTTTGTGGCTGATTCTTGGGGGTGGTAGGAGGATTGGGGGTGTGAGGGGAAATGGCACCTTCACAGACAGGCACTATCCCCCAGACTTAGTCCACAAACAGATGTTCTGTGCCATTTCCGCTCACACCCCCAAGAACCAGCCACAAAGGAGTGTCACCTTCATCACACATTACCACCCCAGACTGGCACAACTGAATCACATCGTTTCCTAGGGCTTCGATTACCTATCATCACGCTCTGGAATGAGGGGCATCCTACTCGAGATACTTCCCACCCATTCTAAAGTTGTGTTCTGTCGCCCACCCAACCTCCACAACATCCTAGTCCATCCTTATGCCACTCCCAATTACAACCCCTCACCACAATGATCATACCCCTGTGGAAGGCCCAGGTGCAAAACCTGCCAAATCCACCCACCCAGCACATCCTGTTCCAGTCTTGTCACAGGTTTATCCTGCCTCATCAGGGGCTGGGCCACCTGTGAAATCAGCCAAGTCATTTATCAACTCTGCTGCAACCATTGCACAGC
The DNA here is from genome assembly GCF_021461395.2 of Schistocerca americana. Lineage (NCBI taxonomy): Eukaryota > Metazoa > Arthropoda > Insecta > Orthoptera > Acrididae > Schistocerca > Schistocerca americana. The sequence goes on along the minus strand of NC_060120.1, from coordinate 543,831,100 downwards.
TTTTAATATTGATACGATTACCAAAAAGCTGTCTACCAGGATGCACGGTCACCACCAAATTATGGCCAAGAATGAAGCAGACCACCCTGTCATAACATACTTCATTTCAATGGCTGCTTCACTACCCGAGCCATCTGGATCCTACCCTCCACCACTAGTTTTTCTGAACTGTGCTGACAAGAATTATCCTTACAACACATTCTCTGCTCGTGGAACTATCCTGGCCTCAACCTGCAGCCCTCTGCCAACACATTCGCACATTTTTTCCCCTCTCCTCTCCTGTTTTCCCCACCTCCCTGTTAGCTCCTCCACCAGACAGCATTAATCTCTCCCCCACCCCCCCACTCCCCACCCATTCACTGCTATCCCATCCCCTTTGCAGCCTGCACCAGATAGCTGCTCATATCCCATGCGATAGTTGCATTCCGGACTGAGATGCTGAATTTGGCAGTCATGTGTGCATGAGGTGTGCTTGCTTATGTGTGTGAATGGCATGTGTCTCTCTTTTACTGATGAAAACTGTGGCCAAAAGCTTTAAGTAAATGTTTTTTAATTGTGTCTGTTTGCAACTTGACACGTCTTCATTATTGAAAGGAGCAATCTGTCTTTTCCTACATTGTTGATATTCCTAACTGGAGTTTCCAGTGTTTGATTATAATAACTAAAGGTATTTTAAATCCATCTTTGCAACTATGGTACAAGAAACAACAGTCCCAAACATAAAAATATCTAAAGAAACATACAAGCTGACACCGTTTCCTGATGATTGAAAACTGGACATAAGAAATAATAAGGAACTCCAACATCTTTTGTAACAATCTCTTTTTAGATGTAGAAAGCAAGCCAGATTGTAAACATGTTTCATTATAGACCACTGATGATATTTTATTTCAATAAAACAAAACATATTTGGTAAAAAAAAAAATACCAATTTGCTTGTAGTTGCAAGGATGGATTTAAAATATCTTCAATAATTTCAGAAATAAGCCCAGAAAGATGTTGGCCTCTTGAAAGAAATACAAAAGGGGAGGATGAATTGTATAAAAACACTATGGTGAATGCTAATAAAATAATCCTTGTACTATTTTCATTACTGTAGGCTATTACCTGCTGTGTTATGTCCATAATTTGACAGGTATGTGCAATTTTTCTTTTGAGAATTATATGAGTACATAGCATGCAAACTGCCGGTGACTGCCACAATTTTCTTCCTAGCACTGTCCATACTTTCTCTCGAATACATGAACTACTTTCTAAGTGTGAAAACATATTACAATAAACAAAACGCCTGTAAAACACCACACTGTAAATGTATTTGCAGTGAGACAGAGTTCCAACTTCTGATATCCGTTACTTGTGGCCTCTGGCCTGTGAAGATGCATTGGAGTTCTAAGGCTGCAAATAAATCTTGAAAATCTGCCAATGTATGCCATACATGAACAGATCCAGCCTGCGGGCAGATCGGACAGACTTCATCCTGGACATTAGTGGGAAACAATGGACCTTACACTGACGAGCCTGATCCATCAGTACCAGCCCGCTGTTCTGACCTGCAGTTCAGGCCCACCATGGAAATCCGCTCACATATGATCAGCTATTCAACCACATAGAACATTGGTACAAAGCACCCTCAGTCCTGCAACACTGGTACAAAGTACCAGCTACCACCATGGAACAATGGTATCAGCACACTTTGCCATGCAACACTGGCACAAAGCACCCTCTGCCCTGCAACAATGGTATGTATCTAGCATAGTTCCTTAGAAATAAATTTTTGTAATCAGTAACAGATGTTATGCTCACCCTCCACATCATTGCATCACAAGACAATATTTTTCATTGTTATCAAGTGTTGTTCGTATAAAATGCCACAAAGCTCATCGGTTCACACTAAAACACAGGTCTAAATGTTTTAAATGAAGTGCTGAGAATGAAATTCAGTAAACTGAGCTGTGACTAATTTTTACCAGGCAGAAACTCTAGTGACTGTGAGAGACTGTGTCAAGCAAATACCAATAATGAAATTTGGCACTGCATTGTGCTTACCTGTTTCTCACACATGAAGGTATTCAAACTATGCAAAATAATATTATGATCATATGATATGACAGCCAGAGTGCTTGTAGTATGGCAAAACATTAATTTAATGATGGAGAGGCCACCATCTTCAGATGCAGCAGATACTATAGGGTTTTCTTGACAGTAAACTTCACAGCCCCGCTCCACATCCCAAACACGTACTTTTCCTGAAATTTTAAAAAGAAAAAAGATTGCATCCTTGTTTCCTAACTATTGCATTTCATCAAACTGAAAATCAATATAGTTGCATTTCATCAAACTGAAAATCAATATAGTAGATATATTCTTACCTTTTTCACCTGCTGTTGCAATATGAATACCTTTCTCAATCACCAGATTAGGTAGTGAAAATTTCTGAGGTAAGAGAACCAAACTTTCAAGGGATTCATAGACAGGTACTGTACGAACAGAACATTTCTTATCCACGTCCCAAAGAATAAGAATTTTATCACGGCCACAGCTGTAAAGAAGATACTTTAATTGTTAAAGTTACTACTACTACTACTATTATTAATAATAATAATATCAATATTTTATCATTATTAATATTATGAGAAGGAAAGTTGCTAATCATCATATAGCGAAGATGCTGAGTCGCAGATAGGCACAACAAAAAGCCCCTCACAATTAAAGCTTTTGGCCATTACAGCCTTTGTCAACAATACATACATACACACACACACAAATTGCATTTGCGTGAGTGTGTGTACGTGTGTGTGCCCGTATGTGTGTCTATGGTTGATGAAGGCCTTAATGGCCAAAAGCTTTTATTGTGAGAGGCTTTTTGTTGTGCCTGTCTGCGACTCAGCATCTCCGCTATATGGTGAGTAGCAACTTTCCTTCTCATAATATTGTTACATTCCATCCTGGATTTTCCATTGTTGGATTTTATCATTATTAGGTAAAGTAGATTTCCAGTGTGGTTTAGATAGCACAACTGAAGAGCATTACGGTAAATTTGTTTTTAAATTATATTTTGCAATATATCTTCTCTCATTCTTGAGTCCATTGCAACGTAATTCCAGTTAACAAAAGTGTATGTGTACAATATTTCAGTCCAGTTGAGAGGAAAGCTTTACTTTCTACTGAATGTCTACGTAAAAAAAATATATTCAAGAGGGTACAGCTGAGAGCAAGCATACAAATGTAAATGAGCTTTACTTTTGGGCATTACACTGTTGACATTAATTTTGGACAACTGAAGTGGAAGATTTTGTTTTGTTTTCCATCACTCCAATAACAGTTTCAAGAATCTCAACAAACAGCCAGAAACATGCTATTTTCAGTGGTTAAAAATTAGTATATTATCATTCATAATATTTCTCCAGTTCCAGTAGCTATGTAAAAAAACTGTTCCCTTCAATATCACAAATTTTGGTTACTCAGTGTTACAACACTTTTGCACAGATTTGTTACCTACTAATTCATTTGTTGTTGTTAGATGTCTCATTTGTTGTTGTTAGATGTCAGCATCTCTGAAATATACATTCTGAATTCAATTGTCCAAGCTAAAACAAACATTCTCACTATTAGTAATGAACAACAATGTTCTTCTACATTACTGAATGTAAAATATCTGAAATTCAGAAAGCTACAAAAGAGATGTTAGAATTTAATTGTTTTCCCTAAAGAAATATTCTGGCATTTGCTAAAATTGGTTTAAGTTGTGGTAACCCAATGGGCTACTACCTAGATCCCCTGCACCAGCCATCGTCTCCGACATCAGATGTTGTCACACAACTGCCACATATGGTGCAACAGTCACTCCGTGTACACTAATGTGAAGTATGCCCACCTGGAGGAGACACCGCAGGCAACAGACCATACATGACAGCTGCGCAGGCACCTCCCAGCACCACTTGTGACATGCCACCTACATATGCGATCACCCTCAGCATTTGTCCTCAGTCAACTCTCACTCATCATGCTATTTACTAAGCTCACTAGAACTGCACTGTAGCGGCTCATCATACGGCTACACCATGCACTGTATCTGTCGAGAATTACTGTCCTGTGAGATTGTTAAATATACATGTTCTGGAGGTGCCGTCTCATGTTTTTTATCTTGTTAATTACAACATAACTAGAGATGACGATAGGATTGTTCATGTTTGTTACATACCCATGGACCCTGCACAATAGGCTGCCTTACCAGGTGTGTGGATATAAGTCATGCTCCAGCAACTTGGGCAACAGCAGTTAGATGGACAGAAACACCAGGAAGCCTTGTTATCCCCATTGCTGTCGACTACAAATTTGCCACCACTCCCGCCTTACAAGACAGGAGAATAGTAGGAAGCATACGAGAAGTGTCTATGGTAGCACTTTGCCACATTCCAGGTAAATGATGAAGCAAGTGATTTTATCAATCACTTTCCTGTTGTGTATCTCACGGAGTACATACCAGCTAAGGTGCAAACTGGCCCCTCTCACAGAACTGGCACATCTGCTCTTTGACAAATTAACTACCCACTTTTACTGACACTGCCACGTCATTGATCTGAGGTGGAATTTTATCATTGTCGTAAACGGCCAAATCAGTTATACAAACTTGGACGGCTGAGCTGCAGGGAGTCAGTAGGATATGTCATTTTGTAATTCCAGTAAATAATGAATCATATGCAGAGGTGATGATTAGAGGTGTGATCATTCGGGCAGTTCTGGATAAGGAGGTATGTCAGAAAGCTCTACAATTGAGGACCCTCCTTGAGAAGAAATTTTAAAATGGGCCCAATCCTTAGAAGTTTCCCAGGATGCAGGCCATCAATTAGAGTTCCAGGACAAGGTGGTGGCTCTTGCAACACACTCTGGAGAGGGATCCAATTTTGCTGACACAGAAAATATAGCAACAGTGAAGTCTCGCCGCCGCCCTGCCCCCCCCCCCCCCCCCCCCCCCCGCCCCCTCCCTCCCTGACCGGTGCTCGTTTCCATCATGCCCAGACTATATTTCAACATACCAGGCACTACTGCCCTGACAGGTGGGCACAGTGTGAGGCGTGCCGGAAGGAAGTACATCTCATGTCTGTCTCCCATACTCTGGACAAGAAACAATCGCCTCGACAAGACCCAATGGACAGTAATGTGATTTCATCAGGGTCACACACTGCAGTGGTGTCACAAAAGAAACTGTTCACCATGCTCACTTTGTGCAATAAACAATTTCAGCTACAGCCTGACATCCCTGTTAAACTCTTAAACATATCTCCAGCTGAGAGCACCTCACCTTCAAAAAAACATATCTCCAGCTGGGAGCACATTTCCTTCAATTCATAGCCCACTGCTTCGTGGCATATAACAAACAACACAATCACAGCAACATACAAAAATGTCATAAGACACTTTCTATTTGGCATTGATACTTTTTCTGCTTTAGAATTTGTAATACGTGACGTGGCCTATGTAGTCTCTGAACAAATACCATGCCAAGAACTGGAAATCCTCAGCAAGCGTACCTTGACATTTTCTCCGGTGGTCTAGGAAATGGGAAGAACTATAAGGTGCACATTGCACTAATGAAATCAGTGCAGAATGCTGTCAAGAATGAGCTAGATAGATTTGTAGCCTTATATGTCATTGAACTCCTGTCTGTAACTGAGGGGGCAACATCTTTGGTTCTTGTGAAAAACCCATCAACGAAACTGCACCTGCGTAGAAACTTAAAGGTTATGATTAATTCCCCTACAGAGATCTATATATATCCCATTCTGAAACAAAACGAGCTTTTTTCCGCACTCATGGGAAGCCAAATGCTTAGTTTTCAGAGTGTCCTAAGGCCCATTGATCTTTCAAAGATTCCTCAAGCAGCTCCTGCAGGATGTCCAAGGCTGAATACATTATCTACACGACGTTGTGGTGATAGGTGCCCCAAAGAAAGAACACTTGGGAAAGTTGTGGCACCTGTTACAGGTTCGCAGGCCTATAATGCAATCTTGAAAAACCTCTGTGTTTCAACTGTTGCTTTAATACAGAGGATACATCATCACTCATTAAGGTATTAAGCCCACACAGAAGCTGGTTGAAATGGTCACTGTGTTTCATCACTCCACAGATTGAAACATATTCCAGCAAAAATAATGTACTATTGGAAATTTATCACAGATGTGGTGTCAACAGCGCACCTGCTCAACAATCTGTGGAAGAAGAGTGTGCCTTTTGTATGGTCGGAGGCAAGTGAAAAAACATTCAAGATCCTGAAGATGCCCCTCCTGTTGGTACCATATCTCACCACATTTCAACCAGGCATACAGCTAGTGGTGGCAGCAAACACCTCTGAACGGGGCCTGGGATCGAAGACACTCAATGCTGTACAGAAGAGGTACTCATAAATCGAAAAAGAGACCCTCATGTCCATCTTTGCACTGAAGAAATTTCATGTATTCTTATTGGAACAAAGTTTCACCTCTTTATAAGGACTATGAGCCGTTGATGTCTCTCGTCAGTCCTGCAGCAATGCTACCTGAGAGGACTGGCCACCGATTCCAGTGCTGTGAACTCTTTATCAGCAGGCACAATTATGAAATTCCCTTCTGTAATACCACCCAATTTGACCATGCAAATGTTATCTCCTGATGGGGCCAGAACCAAAGTGGGACCAAGACAAGATGATCTGCTTCCAGTTGTATGTAGAGGCTCAACAACCAGTAGATGATTTTTCCATCACGGGGACCCATGTGGCTGGGGCCAAGGCCAAGGACACCGTAAGACAACACATACAGTGGTACATAAACAGCGCTGGCTGAACTGTATTCCCAACTGCGCTTCCAACCTGTTGCAGGACTACTTCTGCTTCCAACATTGGCTAATCTAGTGGATGGAGTTATGCTACTGAACACGGATCAACAGTCTCCCCATGTTCTCCTACAGGAAACTCTGCGCCCAATAATCTTATAGCACTTGCACCAATGTCACTGAAGTGAACTAAACTACTTGCCCCAAATGGACGATGAATGTGGAGGCTATGGTTGCATCACTATGCGGAATTTTCATTATTGAAGGACTTCCTATCATACTGGTGTCAGACAATGAACCACAGATTCACTTCCAGGTTTCCAGACAGGTTTTTCTGCAGAAATGGTATTCAGCTCCTGCTGTTGCCTTCTTTCCACCCTCAATCAAATGGGGAGATCAAAAGACTCATGCAGATATTTAAAACGCAGATGAAGAAATATGTGTCCAACACTCACAGAGATGAGGCACTAACAATTTTTTGCAAATCCTAAAGGTTGACGTTGATAAGTCAGATGAGTCCAGTGGAACTATTTCACGCCCGTCATCACTGCATGCTCTTCCAACTCATGTTGCCAGTGTCTCTGGGGCTGCCTACAGTATTGTCTCCATGCTTCCGACAGAGCATCAGAGTGAGTGTGGGTTGTTTTTCTTTTTTTTTTTTTTTCTTTTTTTTTTTTTTTTTTTTTTTTTGGGGGGGGGGGGTAGGGGGGGGGGGGCTTCAAATGCCAGGACAAATGCATTGCAGCAGTATGCCAGTAGCAGTGGAGACACCACATATTCCCTCTGATCTTGGGTATCAGACAGTGACATGCCATCAAAACCAACTCCTGTGGCAGGCATGCAGCCACCACCGCCTCTGGGCCAACCAGCAAACACACATTGCAGTGACACCACCTTTCATTTCTCTTTCGCCGGACCCTCCATTATCTCCCCTCGTGCTCCCCAGCTGTTCGTGTTACCTCTGGTTCTCAGCATCGTTCATTAATCATTGCCATTCTCTCAAATCCGTCTGTAATGGACCAGTTGTCTGAAAAATATTGAACTGCAGTACTGGTCCCAGTGGCACTGCTCCTACCACTGCAGCTCCAGTCCATGCCAGGACCTGATGGGGGGCTTCCACTAACAGTGTCACACTCACCAAAACTCCAACTGCACCACCATCCAGACGTACACTCCTGCTATGCTGAAAGGGAGCTGGTAAAACTGGAGAGGCCATTTGACAGTTTTGAAGACATCGGTACACTGCCCGGCCACTTGGCTGGGTGGGAGTCAATTTACCGAGAAGCAGCTTGCCGATTCCCCATGAAACAAGGGATACGGCAACCCACAGAGCTGCAACCTAGACATTGGGCACCAGCCATCATCTCTGACATTCACTGCATGACTGACACATACAACGTGACAGTCATTCCTTGTCCATTATTGCAAAGGGTGTTCAGCACGGGGAGACAATGTGGCCAAGTGGCCATGCACAATGGCTGAGCAGGCACCTCCCAGCACCACCTGCAATATGCCATCTATGTATGTGATCGCTACTGGATGATCATTGTGCTACAATATATTATATCCTTCAGATAATACAAATTGGTGTGAAACTTAATTTATGATTATTATACACAAAATATGAATGACAACAAATAAATATTCTCAAAAATCTAAGTTAGAACAACTTTGTACATTATAGGAGTTTCTTCTCTCCCTTTTTTGAAGCATTTCTTGTTATTTTAATTATTGACTGTATTAGTACAATCATATCAAGGATAAAGCAGGCAGATGCACTAATATTTATGCATAGAATTTATTATGGTGCAAAGTCAAGCGTCTTGACACTTGTCACAAACGAAAGAGCAGAGAGGGTTATGAAGAAGATATCAGCCAATTGCACGCTGACCAACCCCTCTCCAGGACGACATGACAGCAGCGACCTCTTCACTTAGAGGACATAAGCACCGTGCCGACTGATTGTAGCCCATTTCTACAGCAGCATCAAGATTACGCACTTCAAGACCAGCGACTTAGGAATTGTACATACTGAAGAGATTTCTTATTTGCATGTCGCCCTTTGCTTGTGACACTTCTGTGTTATTGTAAAACTTAAGTATTGTCATTGTTCATTTCATAATAAAACTCATTAATGCGATTTTTTTGTATGTTGTCTAGCGATCCGAGAAGGCTGGTTTCCTGCACCCCACATATTGGACAAGTAGGCAGGATTGAACAGAATTCATCTGGCAACTGCTAACTATTATGATAATTATCTGCTTTCTTCTAAATCTTCAGAATTTACACCAACAACTTCATAGTAGATTTCTCTCAGCTATGTTGTAACTCCGCAATACAGATGTAAATGTTACCTTAACAAAATTTCCATACTGGGATATTACACATTGTCTGTATCTGTTGTTGTGGTTTTCAGTCTGAGAACTGGTTTGACACAGCTCTCTACAACAATGGAGCACAAGTCTTTACATCTCCGCATAATTACTGCAATCTATATGCACTTGAACATGTTTAATGAAGGCAAGCCTTGGCCTCCTCTACATTTGTACCACTCACAGTTCCCTCAATTACCAAATTAACTATTCTTTGATGCCTTAGGATGTCTCTCGTCAACTTTTTCCTTCTTTTAGTCAAGTTGTACCACACAGCTCTTTTTATCCCCAGTTTGATACAGTACCTCCTCTTTAGTTATATAATCTACCTGTCTATTTTCAGCAATCTTCTGTGGTATTACATTCCAAAAGCTTTTATTCTCTTCTTGTCTGCACTGTGAAGTATCCACGTAACATGTTCACACAAGGCTACACCTAGACAAATTAATTCAGAAATTACTTCCGAACACTTAAATTTTTATTTCATGTTAGCAAATTTATCTTTCTCAAAAACATTTACCTTGCTCTTATGTCTGCATTTTACATCCTGTCCACTTCACCCATCATCAGTTACTTAGCTGCCCAAACAGCAAAATGTACCTACATTTTCTGTGCCTCACTTCCTAAGACTCGCAAGTCTCGCTGGAGAGCTTATGTGAAGTTTGGACAGTAGAAGACAAGGTAGAGCACTTGCCCACGATAGGTAAAAGTCCTGAGTTCAAGTCTTGCTCCAGCAAACAGTTTTAAAAGGTAGAGCACTAGCCCGCAAAAGGTAAAAGTCCCAAGTTCAAGTCTTGCTCCAGCAAACAGTTTTAATCTTCCAGGAAGTTTCGACTTATTTACAAATTACATTTAAAACACACTGTATTTCATACCACTTGCTTTCAATTTACTTTTGTGAATTAGTTTCCCGATTTTTTTTCTTCTGTTTCTGTTTTACATTCTCTTTCTTGCTAACAACATTACAAGACAGATGCGCAAATCAAGCAATACAAATAATTAAAGGATGTATTTGGAGTACAATCACTCTCTGGCTTTCTGTTCTCAGCAATACTCACTTCCAGCTCTAAGAAGATGGCAAGTGTTCCTAAAGATACGAACAAAATTCTGAAGAAACCTCAGTCACCCATTCATTCATCAAATATTGCATAAGCAGAACACCAGTGCCTAAAATGAAGGAAACCATCATGGCACACAGGAAACAACCCTGCTGTGTGCTAATTTAAGGGTCACTGTGTGAGGGGTAACTCGTTACACACTGCAGTAGCAAGTTCAACGGAACACTTGTCTGTGGCTTGTCGTATCACTCACAAATCAATAGATTGTAAAAAAAAAACTCTGTTTATATAGACACACACACACACACACACACACACACACACACACACACACACACACACACACACACCTTCAGAAGGGGAGACGGAATAAAATTGCCACTTCTGTATAACTAAGTTGGTAGATTTAGATATGTGTCATGCCACAAAAACAAAACAGTACAGAAGACAGAAAGTAATGCAACTGACAGCACAAAACAAGACAGTTGATTTGGGGTGCAGATTTCATTCCTTCCAAGTTATTGAGCTTGCTGTTGTGCCACATCAAAAAGAAAAGTGGGGAAGAAAGCTGCTCTTTTGTATCATGCAGACTTTCATAACTGACTTCTTTGCATACTGCTGTCAAGCTGACTACAAAGAATGGACTGACAGTTGGACTAATCAAATTTCCTGCACTTTACATCACTAAATCATATTAATAAATATAGTGTACGCCCTACACCCTAAATGCTTTTTTCATGTTTCAATTGTCTGCTGTGCACATATTACATATGCACTTGCAAGAAGATTGTTAGCAAGGTAGCTAACAGGACTACTTGAATCAATAAAAACCAAATGACATTGACCAGTATCAACCGATTTCTAACCACTGCTAATGTGAAGTAATAGACAACTTTTTGTTTTAGTGCATCTACACCTATGACAGCAGGAATGATACACTGAGTTAACAGACATTGAAATATTATGTGTAACAGATTCTGGTATCTTGTTTCTTGACATGTTATACCCACTAAAAACAGTGTTGTGTCGGTAGCAATTAGAAAAATGTCAATACCGATTACCAGCACCAGTTTCAATCAAGGTTACCATCCAGTGGCATGGGCAGCTCTGAACAAGTGTGTACAGCTGAAGACGTGTGATGTATTATGGGTCCCACCTGACATGAAGTCTCACACTACTCTCCGCCTAATAGTTACTATAATGTTGGGTCGAACATACTGATCCAGGGCCACCGTGAGCTCGACCTATTCTGTGCAGAGAAACCCACATCTGAGTGTTCTTGGTAGTGGTTAAATGTAGAAACAAATATTTTTGAAACACAGGTGCATGTTGGCTCTGTTCAGTGGAAGACCTAGTGCTAGTCACTTGCACCTATGACCAGAATTGGTTAAGTAGCACAAAGACGTCACAACTGCAGACTTGGGTCTGATAATCAACTGCGTCCATTGTGACAACTTCAAACCTCTTTCCAATTACCTGGCACCAATACCAGAGCCACAATGTTAAACACCACAGTTCTGTCTCCACTTACCTGATCTCCTGTTCAAAATTCTACTTAGAGAAAACCTGAGCTACCTGAACGCTACACTGGATTTAACCCTTTTCAGTTCCGTATACCAAATGTTGTGCTGCCCATAATGGTCTTTTTTCAGTGGAGCAACTGTTTTGGGATATAAGACAGCAAGATAGCAAGCACCAGCACAGACTCATTGCATGGGGAATCTCCAAATAAGTCATAATCATGATTTTATCTGTGATAGGCACTGTCTGCTTCTATCTCAGGCTTAGAGTTGCACAGACCCCACCACTACCAAGCACCTGCATGCTTATACTGATATTGTCGACATCAATGACAAAGATGCTTGACTGTTGAAACGTTACAGGATTTCTACAGATATTGTAGACCAAAGACTAACCAAATACGTATGAAATGAACTGTGAAGAATTACTAGTTCCAGGTGCAGGAACAGCGAAAATTCAGAGGACTGAATTCTTCAAAGGGGAGAGGACTGTTAACAGTGTGGGCCTAGGCAATAGGGCTTAATGCCTTAAAGAATCCCACTTTCAGTATACACTAACATAGCACTGTGCAACAGCATCTACTAGGTTCCGCCATCCACCTGCTGGCTTGTTACTGAAATCAGGCACACAGGCATGTGGCTTATGTGACATTGCAGCAGCAACACAACAAACCAGCTTTGACGAGCACAAATACTGTCCATCCAGCCAGGCAGGTCATCACACCAGTTACCGACAGACAGTCAACTCGTACTCCGCATGTTGTGTCAGCCTGCTGCATCAGCCCCGACATAGCTTGGCCAAAAACCAGGGATGCTGACTACGCCACGTCATGTCACACCTGGTCTGCACTGAGCACAGCAGCTGCTGGTCACCTACTATAGCACTTCACTGCTGGGTCCATCGGTTGAGGCTCACCATCCAGTGCAGAAAGAGCTTTCTGTATGAATTACTGCAGTAATAAACGGTTCATACTCCATTCGGATGACTTCTGACTCACCCACCATCCTTCATCAAATCCCACCTACATAGTAAGTCATCCATAGTATTCCTCACTGTGGTCATACACAATATGCTAGAATTGCCAAAATCTGTGGTTTAGCAGAATCACAATCAGTCGTATTTCTCATAGTGGCCATGCACAATATGCTGGAATTGCCAAAACCTGTCATTTAGCAGAATCACAGTCAATCAATTCTAGCAATTCCAGTACTGAACCTTGTGTAACCATTCTATGAATTCCACAATATTTTAGATCCACACAATCAAAGGTTTTGGCAACCTGCCAACTGAATCTTTTCCTGTTTAGCTCGGTCAGGACTTACTTTTTGAGACACCCATATGGCTTCCTCCACTGAGAATTCTTTATGAAAGTCAAACTGAGTGGCAGTTAGTTAACAATTTCTGCTCAGGAAAATGAGCCCATATTTCATGACAGATTACTTTCTCAAAAACTTGAAAAGGCTGGAAGAAACAACATAACTCTTTATTTATACGAGGGTTGGAACTTAAATAGTGGCAACTATTTATTCAAAACCAAGACAAAAGAGTTTCATGTTTGCATCTGTTACTGTCCTTCAAGGTAGTCACCAAGATTGTGTAGAACCCATTGCCAGCAATGTGGAAGGTGCAGTATACCATTAGCAGAGCGTGTTCTGTTGATGGTGTGAATGGAGCGGTCTACTGCCCGTCGAATCACTGGAACAGTTCTGAATCAAATGCCATGAAGTGGTTCCTTCATCTTCAGAACCAAATCAAAGTCACAAGGACTTCAGTCCGCTGAGTATGGTGGATGATACAGTACTTCCAGTCCCATGACTGCTGTATGGACCCGTGCATTGTCGTGCAAAATGATGGGTGGGTTACGCAGAAAGTGTTGCCGCTTCTTTCGCAAAGCTGATCGCAGGTGATGCTAGAAAAATTAACAGTAATACTGTGCATTTGATTCCGAAAATGAAGGAACCACTTTGTGGCATTCGCTTCAGAGCTGTTCCAGAAATTCGACACGCAGTAGACTGCTCCATTCACACCATCAATAGAACAGGCTTTGCTAACAGTATACTATGCCTTTCACATCGCTGGCAACATGTAGTCTACACAACACTGGTGACCACTTTGAAGGACAGTAACAGGTGCAAACATGTAACTCTTTTGTATCAGTTGTTAATAAGTAGTTACCACTGTTTAAGTTCCAACCCTCATATTTGTTATTGTCTTGTTATTTACTTCAATCCAGGAGGCACTGCCTTATTGTAGTATGTCCATACAGGCAGGAGACTTTGTGTGCTCCGGTGAAGCTGAGAGCTATGCCTATGGTAGCGTAGCTACTGGCAGGTCTAACCTAACCAGACAGGACAGGTCTCAGCGGAGGAGCCAGACAAAGACCCTACATATTCCCTACCCTCAGTTACCACTCCTCTCGTCATCTAATTATCTTACTTACCACTGCCTTGCAGTTAGTCTTTGGAGGGATGAAGGATAAGGAAGAAAACCCTGAAAGAAAATTTGGAGTGGGACCCCAAAGGCAGTAGGAAGGCGTACTACGTCCCCTCCCAGTAACTCCTGCAACCGAAGTGCTACCAGACATATTGGCTTGCCTTTCCTCTGGACACTATCATTTAGGTTGAGAGGGAGACCGTGATGCATGGGCGACTAACGTTTCTTCATATTTATCGCCCAGGCATGTAGCAACCTGTAGAGGACGCTTCAGCGACGTCTAAAGACATCGGAACAACACAGGAAGAGGCAGTCACTGGTTATAAGCTCAGTCTGATTGGCATAAGACTTGAGTGCCAGGGGCCACTTACAAGAGTGGGAGAGATCGTTGCACCTCACTGGACAGCTACCGCACGCCTCAAGCTGGGCAGCCCCCAGCCAATAAGATACTGTCCCACCACTACCCGCCTGCTTCATAGGGTGCGTGGAGCTTAGAAGTGGTCTTCAACAAGTGGGCAGATAAAGTACACCTACAAAAAATAAAAAAGAAACCGCCATTTCATATTGCTACCTGCAAAGTCAGGACCATGTGTTCAAGATACACTGACGATACCCAAGAGGTTGATTTCATTAGTAAGACTGCAGTTATTGATAGGGAGCTCCATCGCTTGAATTTGGACATTGTGGGACTGCAGGAGATGCGGCTACCAGACAAGGATGCTATTAGAGAAGCTAATTACATGTTCTTCTGGCAGGGGAAGTCACAAGATGAGCCAAGACTTCACGGTGTAGGATTTGTGGTTAAAAACACCCTCCTGAACAGTATTGTGCCACCATCTGGTGGAACAGAGTGGATTCTTACTTTACACATATGCTCTTCAAGTGGAACTAGCAACATCTTTAGTGTGTATGCTCCCACCTAATCATCCAGTGTAGAAGAGAAGGATCTGTTTTATGATTTACTCAGTGACAGAATAGCCAGAGTCACTATATATTCTAGGCGACTTTAATGCTCGAGTTGGGTCAGATAATGACGTGTGGAGGACTTGCCTGGGTCATCACGGAGTGGGTAAAATAAATGATAAGTGTATCACAAACACATATTTCCAAATTAAAATATCGACACAAGGTGATCTGGAGACACCCCCACTCTCATCATGGCACCAATTTGATTTTGTCATAGCTAGGTGTACAGATCTAAAAAATGTCCTACAGACACGAAGCTATCATAGCGCTGACTGCAACACTGACCATGCTTTAGTGGCAAGTAGACTGAGGCTCACCCCTAAGAAATATCATCACACTAAATGGAGAGGTCAACTGCGGATCAACACATATCATGTTCATAGCTCACAACAAAGACAAGAATTTGCCAGTAGTTTTGAAAGTGCTTTACTCAAATGCACAAACAGAAGTGAATATTGGTAACAAATGGGAATAACTTTCTGACACCATGTACAACTTGGCAGTATTGGCCTATGGAATGAAAGAGAATAGAAACAAGGATTGGTATGAGCAAAATTTGGAGGAGAAGGAACAAGTCACTGAGGTAAAACGGAATGCCCTGCTTGCTTATAAAAGAAACCCAAATGAAAGAACTCGGGATGACTGGCAAGAAGCAAAGAATAGGGCACAACAAACATCTAGGAGATGCGCAAATAACTACTGGTGAAACATACGTGCAGGTGTACAGGAAGCTGCTGATTTTGGGGACATTAAGGCAATGTACGATGGTAATAAGAAAGCAGTTGGTCCAACTGCCAGAAAAACAGCTCCTCTGAAGATGAAGACAGGAGAAGTTATCACTGATGAAGGCAACCAGATGGAGCGCTGGGTTGAACACTACCTCGAGTTGTATGCAGTTGAAAATGAAGTAAGCAAGGATGCACTTGATGCCATCAAACAAATGCCAGTTATGGAAGAGCTTGATGCAAAGGTCACTATGGAAGAACTTGTCAGAGCAATAGATTGCCTAGCTAATGGAAAGGCTCCCGGTGAAGATGGGATCCCTGCAGAGATTATTAAGTATAACGAGCCTGTCCTTCTACAGCACCTAAATTCACTTCTCACAACCATCTGGAAAGAAGGCTATGTCCCACTAAGTATGCAAAATTCAAAGATTGTTACTTTGTACACAGAAAGGCGACAGAAGTGATTGCAACAATTACTGAGGCATATCACTGTTGAGTGTAGCTGGGAAGGCTTACGCAAGAGTCATCCTAATGCGATTGCAATTCCTAGCATCTAGAATCTACCCAGAATCTCAATGCGGCTTCAGACCTGGTTGATCAACCGAGGACATGATTTTTTCTCTATGACAACTGCAAGAGAAGTGCTGTGAGCAGCAGAGACCACTGTATATTGCTTTTGTTGATCACAGCAAAGCATTTGATTTAGTGAGCAGAATTGGGCTCTTCAAGTTGCAGCAGAAGATTGGATGCCCACCTAAATTACAGTGAATAACTGTCTCTTTCCATGAGAAAATGCAAGCAACAGTCTGTTTCAATGGGAAAACATCGGAATCATTCCCCGTAAACAGCGGTGTAAAGCACAGATGTGTGTTAGCTCCTACTCTGTTTGGCATTTTCTTTTCCTTTTTGCTTTTGAAGACTGTAAGGAGGGAGTGTATTTACATACAAGGTCTGATGGAAATCTCTTAACATGGCCCGTCTCAAGGCCACGACCAAAGTCAATGCAATTGTTATTCGTGAGTGGTTATATGCAGGCGATGCAGCTTTGGTAGCAGACTCAGAGGATGATCTGCAGTATCTAATCAACAAGTTATCACATGCATGTGGAAAATTTGGTCTTACCATTAGCCTCCAAAAGACTAAAATCATGGCACAGGGAACCACCAATCGTCCATCCATCAGCATTGACAGCAATCCTCTCCAGGTAGTTGATGGTTTTACCTACTTGGGATCTACAATATGTCCCAACTTATCTGTGGACACTGAGATTGCCAACAGAATTGCAAAAGCATCGGCTGTCATGGGTAGGTTGAAAAACAGAGTATGGAAGAATGGACTACTCACATTAAAAACTAGATAGCAAGTATATAACACTTGTGTTATCATCATCCTTTTGTATAACTGTGAGACATGGACAACTCTTGTTAAACACAAATCCCGACTGAACAGCTTCCATCTCCATTGTATCTGGAGAATCCTTCAGATCTCTTGGAAGGATAGAGTACCCAACACTGAAATATTACGGCTCGCAAGCACAACCAGCATTCATGCACTCCTGAGCCACCAACGTCTAAGGTGGCTGGGACATGTCAGGCGTACGGATCCTGAGCAAATACCGAAAAAAGTGCTGTACGGAGAACTTCAAGAGGGTGTGAGGCCAGTAGGAAGACCACACATACACTTCAAGGATGCCTGCAAGAGCGATCTGACCAAGGCCAGCATCGATCCAAGGCAGTGGGAAAATACAGCTGGTGAACGTGTCAAGTGGCGACAAGCTGTGCACAATGGGGTTGAGCTTGCAGAGAACGAACACATGCAAGAAAACATCAGGAAGAGGGCAAGACGGAAGGAGAGAGCAACATCTAGTGCAAGTCCTTCACATTTCAAGTGTCCAAACTGCAGTAAAGACTGCCACTCTCGCATGGGACTTTTCAGCCATAGCAGATGTTGCAGAGTTTGAACCAAATATGCTACACTATCATCCTTTGAGGATGGACAGATGCCATTAATTCATTGTCCCCACTCCAAAAAAATGAGATCTCAGTATCGTCTACCAATCTGATAACTGAAATAATGCCTACTTCACAAGTTCTGTTCTGTGATCTTTGCTTTAACTTTACTTCAATAACACAAGTACTGTAGCTCAAGATTCTCAGCATAAATGTTCGTAAAATTGCCTTAGCACCACATAAAAAGTTATTTAAAAATGCTAAGAATAATTCTGGTACTTTTTTTCTATTTTCACTTTATTATATTATTGGTTTTTGTGACTGACTGCCTTTACCTTGCATCAGCTTGGTGTGCAGCATTCCAGCATTGTTCCCTCATTCTGAGTGCTAAAGTATTGGTAAATATTATTCTGATGAGTAATACCTAAATTTTAAGTCAGAATAGGCAACCCATATTTCTTTGGGTAAGGCTTAATGTGATGTTATGCATTTGGGTGGTTGATACATTGTGTCCAATTTTCAGTAATCATAGTACTTTATCTCAGCATTACCTTTTCCCAAATAAGATAGTATTTTACCCTGAAAGCCATAAAATATTTTATTTCCTGCAAGATTATTTTTGATCATTATGCATACATTCCAATTATGGCTAATGGTTTGTACATAGTTCTAAATTATGCAAATTCTTGTTCATGCTGTAGCGCTGTAAGGATGTATGAATTTGTGCGTGCATGGTTATTTCTTTCTTTCTTTCTTTCTTTCTTTCTGTTAGCTTGGAGGAGGGCACTGTCCACAAGACTGGCTTGTTCATGCAGACCCTGAACACTCAACAGCTGGTTCCCTTTACTCCTATTATTTATATAAATTACTGTTAGAATAATCAATTGATTAAACAGTGAAGTTGCCCACTGCGGAATGGAAAACATTCTATTTCTTTAAATAAATTACCTCTTTCTTTTTAAGCAACTTGTGAGAATTTTAACACTTCAGTTTTGTTTTGAATTTATACTATGATTACCCACACAAATATCTTCACAATCAGTTTGAGAAAAGAGAGGAAACTTTGTAGAATACTTCCCCTTTCAAATTAGACATGTCATAGCAGACTCATTACACAGATAGAGACAAGATTTTACAAACATGGGAAGATGTATCTTTTATTTTTTTTTATATTTTATACAACCATTCAATATGGTTTTACTTCTGGAACCCCCCCCCCCCCCCCCCCCACACACACACACACACGCACACACACACAAAACAAAACTTAAAGTAGCTGGAATAAATAATAATATATGCTATATTAATAATAATATACTAAACGTAGTATATTTACCAACATTTGCTTCTAA
Organism: Schistocerca americana; assembly: GCF_021461395.2. Taxonomy (NCBI): domain Eukaryota; kingdom Metazoa; phylum Arthropoda; class Insecta; order Orthoptera; family Acrididae; genus Schistocerca; species Schistocerca americana. The sequence continues at coordinate 543,811,917 of NC_060120.1, read as the reverse complement.
TAATTCTGTACGGTCCTCATATTTGGGAAGGAAATTGCAAAACTTAAGAGCACACAAAAATCTGTTGAATGAGACAGCATTCCAAAACAACTCACAAGGTAAGGATATTTACGAAGTGTAGTGAATGAATTACATATGGTATTAATAACATGAAACATTGGTGTGAATTACAACTAGCATATAGCTGTCAATTGTGTGATTTTTACCTGATAAGGTATTTACTATTATGGTCAAATGTCATATCCGTTACTTTACTGAAATGGCCGGTTAATGTCACTTCCAACAGCCCACTCTGCAATCCCCATCCATGTATAACTCCATAATCAGATGCTGCAAACACCTGGGGTGAAGTTCTCAGTGGACGAAACTTCAAAACACTGAAAATGTACATGTAGTGTTAACATTTTCATTCTTTGTAGATCCATAGTTCCATATAAATTCTGATAACAACAATCTCAATAGATAAAAATGTTTAGTTCTGCAAATAAGATACACGACATTTCCAAATAAGGTACTATTCACAGCTAATTAAGCCCAGCAAATTCAATAAAAAGTATTTATGAACCGCAAAAGTTCACTAAAAGCAAGTTTAAGTTAGCATTCCAACATCTATCACTTCTCACTTAAACCTACTACTCTTATAAATTCATTAAGAGGATTTTTTTATTTTTTATTTTTTTAAATTCACCACATCAGCTGTACAGTACAACAGATAGAGGACAAAACACAGGTATTTATCACCTTATACTGTGATTTAAACATATGTTTCAAGGAAACAGGTAAATAGAATCTGTAAGACTAAACCCTACCGGTAAATAGAATCTGTAAGACTAAACCCTACCATTTTTTCTCAGTTACATTCAATGTAATTTGTATACAGTTGTACCGAAAATGGAAATTTCAGATTCCATTTCACAGAACACAGCTTCAACATATGATCCTCCACTAAAGACCAGGAAATGTAGAAAGGGGTGCAAACAGTTTTACAGGTAAATTGAGATATTTGTAGCATGGGTCAAGTCACAGATTCCCAGTACTGATTTTAAGTGCTGGAAACAATAACTTTATTGCAAAATAAACATCCTTCAGTGGTCAAAAATAGAGATAAATGTCATCAAATATCAAGCTTCAAATCTGGCATTTTATGTTCTCAGATACTTTTTTTTTTGTTACCTCTAAATCACTGCACGCAGAAGTAAGAATGTTCTTTCAAAATGATAAAAGGCATTTCATTTCCATTTTGCATGTTCTAATGTCATAGTTGACCTGTTTACTATGAATTAAATACTCAAAAAACTTAAAACTTAATTTTACACAAACAATCACTACTCGGATATCTTATGAACCTTAACTGTGATAGTGACCAGTGCTTTCTCTCCCGCAACTATCCTGCAGACCTGGTCCACAAACAGATCTCCCGAGCAATACATTCCTCCCCGTCCAACAACAATGTTCCTACCCCCAGACCACACAGAAGCATCCCCCTTGTCAACCAATATCATCCTGGCCTCGAATACATCAACAAATTACTCTGCCAGGGATATGACTTTCTCAAGTCAACCCCTGAAATGAGATCATCCCTTGACAAAATTCTCCCCACACCACCCAGAGTTGCCTTTCGACGCCCCCCTAACCTCCGTAACATCCTTGTCAAACCCTGCAATATTCCCAGACTACCTTCTCTACCCAGCGGTTCCTACCCCTGTAACCGACCCCGCTGCAAAACCTGCCCCATGCATCCCCCAACAACCACCTACTCCAGCCCCGCTACTGGTAAAACATACACAATTCAAGGCAGGGCCACATGTGAAACAACACATGTCATTTATCAGCTGACATGCCTGCACTGCACAGCCTTTTACATCGGTATGACAACAACTAAACTGGCTGAGCGCGTGAACGGACACAGACAAACTGTCCGCCTAGGAGATGTCCAATACCCAGTAGCAGAGAATGGCCTCCAGCACAATTCTAGGGACCTAGGAACCTGCTACACCGTATGTGCCATTTGGCTTCTCCAACCCAACACCAGTCCCTCGGAACTGCAGAGATGGGAACTTGCACTCCAAAACATCCTTTCATCCTGCCATCCCCCTGGACTGAACCTATGTTAAACAACCTCACTCCCGTTTACTCTTCAGTCTTCTCCTCTTTCCCTTTCCTCTTTAGCCATTCATGCATCTTTTCATCCTATATAGTTGTGTTTATCTTTATACTATACCTCTTTACTTCTGTATGCATCCTCTTTGGTTTGAAGCTGGCAGAGTACTTAACAGTAGAATATCTTTGGCTTCCCTCTGACAACCATGACTCCATCCTTGCTACCCTCCCTGTTTTTCTTTCCCTGTTGCTTCATAACCTGGGTTGTGAGTAACTGAATCCACTTTCCCTTCTTCCCCTTCTTTCCCCTCTCTCCTCCCTGATGAAGGAACTAAGTTCCGAAAGCTTGGAATGTAAATTTTCTGTTGTGTTTTATGTATCTATCGGCTGTACTGAGCTGAGGTAAGTACTGGCCAGCCCCTCTATCTCTTTGTTAGTATTTGTTTCACATCTTTATATGAGATTTTTCATTAATCATTTAACTGTGATACTGTTAGACAAATAACTCCCATGCTTTCAGATTGAAGCCACAGTGTTGCTTAGTTAAGTAGGTTTCATTAGTCGCATATCTATGAGAGCCAACCCTCCAGTAATCAGAAACCTGCTCAGTTTTGCATTTATAAATCAACTTAGCACTTCTACGAAAGAAATCAATATACCAGAAATGTAACACAGCCTTCAATTAAATTATTCTTTTTCTGCCATATTTGTGTCACCCCCTTCAATCCTGTAACTGAGATTGCTGCCTATACTATTACCACAACACCCATTGTTATCACACACTTTCTATTGGTAACCAGACTCCCTAATCTTTAATAAGCAGAAGGCAAATGACTTCAGTGTCAACCTAGGCAGTCAAGTACCATTACCACTGGCTATCTACATGTGGGGTGCAGTTTGCTTCATACACTCCTAGCATCCCAATCACAACTCGTAAAAAATTGTCCAACTGTACAGGATCCTCACCACAAAAAATCTAAATTATTAGTGATTTCTACATCTATACTCTGCCAACAACTGTGAAGTGCATGGCAGAGGGTACTTCCCATTGTACCACTGTATTGGGATTTCTTCCGATTCCATTCACATAGGGAGTGGTGGAAGAATGATTACTCTGTGCATGATTTTACTAGTCTAAACTTGTCTTCCTGGTCTCTTTAGAAATTACTGGCAAAAAGTTATAGTTTATTCCAAACTCCTGACTGAATACTGGTTCTTGAAACTTTGTAACTAGGCTTTCACAGGACAGCTGACGTTTTATCATCAAGTGTCTACCAGTTAAGCATACTGATTACACTCCCATGTGGGTCAAACAATCCTGTGACCATTCGTGCTGCCTCCCTCCACATACATTCAGTATCCCCTGTTAGTCCTATTTGATATGGGTTCCACACACATGAGCAACATTCTAAATGGGTAACACAAGTGTCTTGTACGGAATCTCTTTTGTAGACACCAGAGCATCACGAGTGCTGCAGGGTGCCTATTAACACATTAACATTTCCCAGTAGACATCTAGCAGAACACATGATAGAAGGTAGTTGCTCCAGTCGATGGAAGAAGTTGTTGGGGTTTCAACAGTGCCATAAGATTGTGCAGAGGACTGAACATAAAATAGGATACAGACTGCTTAATCCAATTCTTTTACTGTTATTTTATGTTGTATTTTAACAAAGTACACTGACAGAAAAAAATCCCAGTACCAAGAAATAGTTAATGTTGAGTAATGAAATTTTCGAAATACATTTGTCTAGGTATATTTAAATAATCATTGTTGCAAGTTCACAAGTTAATGTAAGTGCAATAAAAACTATTGAAAATATGAAACTCTGGTACATTAATAACTAGTGTTAACTACCAGAACATGAAATCAAACACGTATGCATTGTGTCACACAGGTGCTTGATGTCAGTTTGTGGGATGGAGTTCCATGCCTGTTGCACTTTGTAGGTCAATAAAGGGATGGTTAATACACTTGTGGATGACACTAGAGTTGTCATTCGATGATGTCCCATATGTTCCCAACTGGAGACAGATCTGATGATTGAGCATGAAATGGCAACAGTCATCAGTTTGTAGAGAGAGCACGTGGGATTAAAATGGCGGTATGTGCGTGAGTGTTATCCTGTTGGAAAACACCCCCCTGGAATGCTGTTTATCAATGGCAGCACAACAGGTCAAAACACCAGATTGACGTACAAATCCATAGTCATGGAGCATGGGATAACCACGAGGGAGCTCTTGTTATCATACAAAATCAGAGCACAACTCCAAGTGTAGCTCCATTTTGTCTAGGCTGCAGACAGGTTGGTTGCACGTGTTCATCTGGCCTCCTCCTAACCAACAAATGGTCATCACTGGCACCAAGGCAGAACTAGTTTTCATCAGAAAACACAACAGACCTCCACTGTACCTTCCAATGAGTTCTTGCTTAACACCACTGAAGCCACAATTGCTACTGGTTTGGCACGCTACAGGGTGTTTGGCTCAGAGCTGTCTCTGAAGAAACCAATTTGTACCAGTTCATTATGTCACTGTGATGCCAACTGCAGTTCAAATTGCTGCTGCAAACACAATATGATGCACCATGGCCATACGCTGAGCACAATGGTCTTCCCTCTCAGTAATGCCTCACAGCAGTCCAGAGACTAGTCCTCATGACCACTGCTGCCAGCAGTCATGCACAGTGGCTATATTCCTACCAAGTCTTTTTGCAATACTGCAGAAGGAACATCCAGCTTCTCACAGCCCTATTACATGACCTCATTCAAACTCAGTGAGCTGCTGACAATGGTATCATTGCCATCTTAAAGATATTCTTCACTAATATAAACTCACTACATCTGATCTGGTAACTAATGCTCATGACCATTGCAACACCTACAGTGCCTCTCGGTGTTGAAAAAACAAAAATAGCTCCCAAATTAGCTCCCATGTCCTTAAAATATCAATTCACAAAATGACCTCAAGTCCCTCCATAAGTAGTAATTAGAAAAAATAAATAAAAAACAAACAGAGGGAAATATCTAGTATAGAAAGCAAAAGAAAAGAAAAGGAAAATTGAATCATAAATTTTAGAAACATGGGAAGGGGGGAAAATATCAAAATATTAGTTATTCCAATATGTAAGAAAATCAATATTATAGTCATAGAACGTAGGTCTGCGACACCAAAGATAGTGTTTATTAAAGTATAAATAGCCATATGTTGTAATTACGATACTCCAGTCTCTAGCCTGTTCTAGTTCGAAAGTTATTTAGAACATACAGCTTTAGAGAACAACAATTGGGACTTTATTAAATGGGGATCAAGAACAGATTGTGACGAGATTGTTTTTGAGGATTGTCAATTCAAGACTTTAATTTGGACATTTATCAGATTAGATAAATGGGAAGATGAATAGTAATCTCTTTGGCTTTAATGTCAATTTGTGTGAATATTTAAGCGCTTTACTGAATAGAGAATTTTAACCGGATTCGGACTTTGAATTGTGATAGTGGGAAACTTTAATTTCACGTGACTAGTGATCATAGTTAATGACAGTTTGCGGATATTAAATAGAAATAACTTATTTACCGAAAGTGACAGGATATTATCTAACATCTCTGATGCTAGCGGCAATCCTACTTAGACATCTAATTAAAGAACTTCTTTGAATGAGATCGTATGAGTGAACCTATTTATTAATAATTCTTGTCAATAAACTGACGTTGTTAATTTGAAACATAATAAAAGTCTTGAACATTAATTTAACTTAGATTAATAAATGTTAAGGTTATGTGATCTATGCCAAGAACAAACTAGCGAGTCGTAACTAAAACAATTGAACGAAAGGTTAAAGTATCATCGTCTGTAAACATTGGTTGTAAAGCTACTAAAGATTTTTTCTCTCAGAGTTGGGTTTTAAAAGTAATCAAACTGATACTTAGCCGGGACAATATTAAATAAAAGTAAAACCCTCCAATGACAGTCAATGTGTAAAAAATAAAATCAAACTTTCACCTATTAGACGAAAAAGCGAAAACAGAAAAAGGGCTGCTACACGATTCCATAGTTTACTTAAAGCAAACCTGACTTGCATCCTCATGATCATGCTACTAATGCCACTCTTATACATCTGGAACAAAATTTGAATAGAAGTCATCTTTCAGATGTAGAAACACGCCTACCAACTTTCATTTATCTTGCATAACTCTCCTTGGTGTTGGGATTTTTTCTTCTGTCAGAGTATTTACATTTTTTAAGGCTCTTGTACATTTTCCCTGAAGATGGGATCTTGTTCTCAAAATGGAATGAATTTTATGCTATTGACTCTAATTTTAATATAATACTTTCACAAGCATATTTTTGAGCTTTCTCACTTCAACTACATGTCTTGTGTCTTTAACAACATGTGTCCTATGGTGCAATCCCCAACAGTCTAATTCTGAAAGTATATATCTCTGCATATAGTCCAATATCTACCAGTTTCCTTTATACTTCTATGGAACCATTCTCCCTCTTTGCTGTCCTGTTGGCTCCTGCTTCACCTATGTCTCTTGGCCTTTTTCAACTTATCTTCAATCATATCTCTTCCTTTTGCCTGATGATTTCTTTGGGCCCAAAAATTGGAAGTTGTTTCGATTTCTGTGTCTCCAGCCAAAGAATTAGGGGTACATTAAGAAAATTAAGAAGGAAAAAACAAAATAAGCAGATGTAGCTGCAATGCTTAAGGTTAATAAATAAAATCATCATTATGTTACATTAATGTAAGGTTAATATTAAATCTTCGAAATCTAAAATCATAATCTTCTTTGCAGCCATATTAACGTTATACTTTTTGCATCTTATACTAGATAAAAAGCTCAAAAAAAAGTTTTGCATCTCCTGCATATCTTTGAATCTTTGTGTAACAAGGAAAACAGTTAATTTTTGACAATATATCTGATTGGACAGGTAAAAAGTCTATTCACCAAGCAGCGGCAGGAGAACACACATATAAAAAAAGGTTTTAAGTATGCAAGCTTTCAGAGCCAGTGGCTCCTTCTTCTGGCAGATGTGTTCAAGTGGAAGAAAGAAGGGTAAAGGAAAAGGAGTGGAGAGGTTTAAGAAAAGGGGAAGAGTTCGAAAAAGTCACCCTGGGTTAGGGGAGACTTACCATTCCTTCACCCCTCTTTCTTCCCCTTCAACCCTTCTTGCCAGAACAACGAGCCATTGGCTCTGAAAGGTTACATGTGTAAGACCCTTTTTCTATATGCGTGTTCTCCTGCCACCGCTTGGTGAGTAGATCTTTTGAATTTTTGTGGACACAGATTCAGGGGAGAGTGTAGGTTGGGGGGAGAGGGGGGAGTGGGGGCTAGAGATTGGAATAATAAGCATAATGAAAATTAATTGTTCTAACTATTCAAGGAGTCACATACTAGTTGATTCCATAACAATGTTACAAACTTTTACGGATGATGGAGAAAGGTAAATGCAACAATTTGAGGTTTGGAAATGACTCGAGTTGAAAGTTGTAAGTGAAAACTGTTCTGATACCTCTGACTGTGAAATACTTGGGCTAGTACTGGTTGTTGCTAAGATCATAGAGTAGGTACCTTTCAGACATGGCAGTATAGACCAAATTTTAAAAAATGTCTAACAAATATGGGCTCCAAAAAGCATTCCTTAAGAGCTATGAGCACTTATTCGACTTTACTACTGTGAAACACATCTCTTCTACCGAACAAAAAAAATGGCTCTGAGCTCTATGGGACTTAACATCGGTGGTCATCAGTCCCCTAGAACTTAGAACAACGTAAACCTAGCTAACCTAAGGACATCACACACATCCATGCCCTAGGCAGGATTCGAACCTGCGACCGTAGCGGTCACACTTCTACCGAACAAATTGGACTCTAAAATGCATTCCTTAAGTGCTATGAACACTTACTCACCTTCACTAATGTGAAACAAGTCTCTTGTATACTCATAGCTCTTAAGGTATGCATCTCAGAGCCTATGTTTCTTAGACATTTTCTTGTTTATGTTCATATTAGCACCTCTGAAAGTTACCTACACTACAATCTTAGCAACAATAGTACTGGTACATCTTTTCCACTGATAGAGGTATCAGAACGATTTTCGCTTATGGTATTCAACACGGTCATTTCCAGGCCAGAGTCCCTTACCTCATTTATTCTTGTCCACTATCCCTGAAAGTTTGTAACATTATCACTGAATCACGCTGTATAATCACTGCATGCATCCAAGCATAACATATGCCATACAGCGAACAGAATCGAAAGTTACATCCTTAAGAATCCACCAAGTATTTTACACAATAATCAGTCTCCACTGACTTATTTATTTATTTATATGTGAAATCATGTTTATGATATGTGATACAAGTCACGGCAATTGTTGAAGAGGGATATACGCTTTTGTTAAATTAATGTTTTAAAAATACACATGCACTGTAAAGGACAGTAGTTTTTAGCAGTGATCTCCATTTTTCAATATATGTGTACTTACAGGACAAAGCATAAGTTAACTAACATAACATAATATGTGGCTGGTTACACTCTTCACTGAAAAGATTAATGGCTGCAAAGTCCACGAGATCCAGCATGGATAAAATTTCGTTCAAGATTATTAGTGTGTATACAAAATTAAACTTATATCTGGTCTAAACTTATCTCCATAAATTCAGCAACAGGATAAAAACAATTCTGGAGCATTATACTGGTAACTTTCTCTCTTGTAATTTACACTATGTGTTCAAAAGTATCCGGACACCTGGCTGAAAATGACTTACAAGTTCGTGGTGCCATCCATCGGTAATGCTGGAATTCAATACGGTGTTGGCCCACCCTTAGTCTTGATGACAGCTTCCACTTTCGCAGACATACGTTCAATCAGGTGCTGGAAGGTTTCTTGGGGAATGGCAGCCCATTCTTCACAGAGTGCTGCACTGAGGAGAGGTATCAATAACGTTCGGTGAGGCCTGGTATGAAGTCGGTGTTCCAAAACATCCCAAAGGTGCTCTATAGGATTCAGGTTAGGACTCTGTGCAGGCCAGTCCATTACAGGGATATTATTGCCGTTTCACCACGCTCCCACAGGCCGTGCATTATGAACAGGTGCTCGATTGTGTTAAAAGATGCAATCACCATCCCCGAATTGCTCTTCAACAGTGGGGAGCAAGATGGTGCTTCAAACTTCAATGTAGGCCTGTGGTGTGACAGTGCCACATAAAACAATAAGGGGTGCAAGCCTCCTCCACGAAAAACATGACCACATGCTCCTTACACCAAGCGATGCATCATTTGGCATTTACCGGCATGATGTGTGGTTTATGAGCAGCCGCTCGACCATGAAATCCAAGTTTTCTCACCTAACTGTCATAGTACTTGAAGTGGATCCTGATGCAGTTTGGAATTCCTGTGTGATGGTCTGGATAGATGTCTGCCTATTACACATAGCAGCCATCTTCCACTGTCAGAGGTCTCTGTAAGTCAACAGACAAGGACAGCCTGTATGCTTTTGTGCTGTACGTGTCCCTTCACATTTCCACTTCACTGTCACATCGGAAACAGTGGACCTAGGGATGTTTAGGAGTGTGGAAATCTCATGTACAGACGTATGACACAAGTGAGATGCAATGACCTGACCACATTTGAAGTATCTGAGTTCCGCGGAGTGCCCCATTTTGCTCTCTCGCGACATCTAATGACTATTGAGGTCACTGATATGGAGTACCTGGCAGTAGGTGGCAGCACAATGCACCTAAAACTTATGTTTTTGGGGGTGTCCGGATACTTTTGATCACATAGTGTATTATAGAGTAGGCTACCAATGTGCCTCATCCTATTGTGGCATTTACTCAGTCTCTGTATGATACCACTTGTACGGTTGTGGCCATCATGCACATTATTTGTTACAAAGAGATTTACAAGTGAAACAGTCCATAGTATGTATATATCAGAGATTTACAAATGACACAGTCTGTGGGATAAATAAGCATAAACAAGCTCCTCAGCAGGTCATGAAGGCCCAAGGGATATCTATCAGCCACCATATCATTCTTTGCCTTGTGGTGTCATGCGGATGTGGTACGGAGGGGTGTGTGCTCAGCACACCTCTCTTCCGGCCGTTTTGCAAACTTTCCAGACTACGGAGCTGTTACTACTCAGTCAAGTAGCTCCTCAATCACTTTGTGAGGTTGAATGCAACCCGTACCAATTCTGCCACCAAGTAAAAATCCTTGGCAGTACTGGGAATCGAATCTGGGCCCCCTGCATGGCAGCCACCTGCACTGACCAATCAGCTACAGAGGCGGACTTTTATGCCTAGGACAGTTAGAATTCCCCTTCTTTGAAGGTTGGCTTGGGGGGTGCATTTGCTACGAATGTATAATTATCCTGTCAATTTGCTTTTGTACAACAATTATTTTCTACGTCTACATTGGTACTCTGCAAACCACTGTGAAGTTCATCGCAGATGGTACGTCCAGTTATTTGGTTTTCGTCTTGTTTCATTAACATATGCAGCATAATTAATGTAATCTTCCCCTCAATGATCCCTAGAGGAGTGATGTGTAGGGGGTTGTAATATACTCCTAAAGTCATCATTTAAAGCTTGTTTTTGAAACTTTGTAAGTAGAAATTCTCACGACAGTTTATGTCTGTCAATAAGTCTCTGCCAGTTCAGTTTCTTCAGCACCTCTGTGACACTCTCCCACGGGTCAAACCAAACTGTGACAATTTGTGCTGCCCATCTCTGTATACATTAAATATTCGCTGTTAATCCTGTCTGGTACAGGTCCTGCACACTTGAGCAGTACTCTAGAATGGGTCACATGAATGATTTGTAAGCAATCCTCTTTGTAGACTGATTGCATTTCCCCAGTATTCTACCAATAAACAGAAGCCTACCACCTGTTTTACCCACGACTGAGCCTACATAAGCATTCCATTTCCCCTACCAAATGTTACACTCAGATATTTGTACGAATTGGCACATTCCAAATGTGACATTCTTTCATTTTATAAATTGTACAATGTTGAACGTTTAAAGCAAGTTGCCGATCTTATCAAGATCTGACTGAATTTTTATGCAGCTTCTTTCAGATATTACTTAATTATAAATAACTGAAACACCTGCTAAAAGTCTGCAAGGTCATTAAGTATAAGGGTGCTTTGAAAAGTTCTCAGAACGGAATAGAAAAAAAGTACTTACATCATTGAAACGTTTTTTTATTCTTCAATGTAGTCACCTTGTAAATTAATGCAACTGGTCCAACGAGGTTCCAGTGCTTTGATCTCATCTCGAAAATTAGTTTATTCCAGGCCTGCAAAATAGTTGTCAACTCTTGCTATCAGTTCTTTGTTTGAAGTGAATTTTCGTCCACCAAGAAAAATTTTCAGTTTTGGGAAGAGATGGAAGTCTGTCGGAGCCATATCAGATGAATAGGGCGGGTTTGGCACCAATTCATGGGTAATTTTGCCATGGCGACTGCACATGTGTGCGGCCGCGCCAAGAGTCGCAGCACCCACATTGCAGATAATATTTTTATTTCTAATTCTTCAGTTAAAACGTGATATACTCTTTCAGATGACATCTTGGCACACGCGAGCAATTTCAAGCACTTTCAATCAGCGATCCTCCATGACCATCTTGTGAACTTTTGCAATGATTTCTGGAGTAGTGACAGTGACACATCTTGGCCGACCACTGCGCGGATCTGCATCTAAGCCCTCCCGACCAAATTTAAATTCATTTGTCCACTTGGTGACAGTTGAATATGAAGGAGATGTCCTTTGCTTTCATGCCTTTCTTTATGAAGTACTTAATCACTGTTCGAATCTAGATTTTTACCATCTTCATAAATCACTGTACAGGAACACCAACAGAGCCATGTCGTAGATCCCTTGAACAAAAAACTGTGTCCAGTGGCTGGAAGAAAACACTGGTCTTACCCATCTACAAAAACAATCTCCTCCAAGAGCACTGCATGGCATGTGTTTAAAGGCAACAGTGCAATGAATATCACGCTAGCACTGACCTCTCATGATGATTCCAAGAACTTTTCAAACCATCCTCATATACAACATGAACAACACAGATACCAACAGACTTCCCTGTGGCTCACCCAAAGTTACTTTTATATGTGACAATGACTCTCCATCCTAGATAACACACTGTGTCCTCACCGCCAAAAAATCCTCAATCCCGTCACAAATTTCCCTTGATACCCCATATGACTGTACTTTTCACAATAAGCATAGATGTGGTAGTGAGTCAAATACTTTTTGGAAATCAAGAAATACTTAATCTACCTGACTGCCTTGATCCAAAGCTTTCAGCATGTCATGCGAGAAGAGTGAAAGTCAGGTTTCACATCAATGTTTCCAGAATCTGTGCTAGTTGGCATATGTTCCAAGATTCTAAAACAAAGTGATGTTAAGGATGCTGGACAATAGTTTTGTGCAGCACTTCTATGATTCTTTTTGTAGATGGGTAAGACCAGCGTTTTCTTCCAGCCACTGGACACAGTTTTTCATTCAAGGGATCTACGACAGATTATAATTAGAAGAGGGACTAACTCAGTCCCAAATTCAGTACAGAATCTGACAGGGGTTCCATCAAGACATAGAGTTTCGTTCAATTTCAACAATTTCGGCTGTTTCGCAACCACTGACACTAACACTAATTTCACTCGTCTTTTCAGTGGTATGAGGATTACATTGGGGCAATTTGTAAAGAAAAATTTCGAAATGGAGTTAAGCATTTCAGTTTTGGATTCACTACCCTCAATTTCAGTTCCTGTCTAATTTGTTGGGGACACTAGCGTGGGTGTCACTAACAGCCTTTACATATGACCAGAATTTCTTTGGGTTCTGTGAAAGATAATTTAACAATATTCTGCTACAGGCATTACGCATAGCTTTCTCCATATATAAACGGGTTTCATTCAGCATCTCTCTACCCATAGGCCTATCCTTTGTTTTAGACCTATTATGCACTAATCCCTTTTTCTTTAAAGTTTCCTTACGGTGACTGTATACCATGGAGGAACTCTCCCATTATGGACTGTTCTACTGGGTACATATCTATCTAGTGCAAGGTCAACTATTCTTTTAAGCTTGAACCATAGTTCATCTATATGAGTTGAAAGTTTCAAGTTCCTCATTGAAATATGACACTACTGATATTTTATCTAGTTTGTCTCTCTACTTGTTTTAGATGTCCATTGCAATTTGGTAATCATTGTTGCTACAATCATCTCATGGTCACTGATGTCATTTTTGATGCAGACATCTTCAAAGTGGTCAGGTTTATTTGTTGCCATTAGATCCAATCCGAACTATCTGTTTTTGGTAGTTTTCAGAGAAGACATTTAGTAATGTTTCAGTAATAAAACTGTAATTTTACCAATTGATTGTTGGATGTAATGCTTCCATTGATGATTATGTTATGATTCAGAAACTTATGTACAAGCACACTAAAGTTTTCACTGAAGTTTTTTGTTACATCAGTACATGAGTCTGATGGGTGATATACGGATCCAATTACCATTTTATGCCCATTGCTGATACTGAATCTTTGCCAAACAATTTCACATGCAGCTTCAATTTCGATCTCCGAGGATGTGATTTTCTTGTATACTGTGACTAATACATCACCTCCATTTCCCACTGGCCTATCCTTTCAAAATACACTTAAATTTTCCTAAAAAATCTCACTGCTACCAATTTTAGGTTTCAGTCAATTTCTGTACCTAGTAATATGTATGCTTCATTGCTTTTCAGAGTTTTTCAAACTTTAGCACTTTGTTAGTACTCTCGCCTGTGGGGGGCATTCTTTTCGATCTTACATTTAATATTTCTTCGTCTCCCATAGTAGTTGTTATCAGGACTGGATGGAGTCGCTAATCTGAAAAAGAGCCCTTGTGTGCACGCCAGACACAGTCAGCTACATGGGAGGCAGCCTCTGATGTGTAGTACACATCTCGCCTGTTTAGTGGGTTCCTACAGTTCTCTCCTCATAGCACAAGTCCAGAAAGTCACAGCCAAGATTATCACTGAACCTTCAAAGTCTCTGGTCCAGTCCTACCACTTGGCTCACAACGAGGGGCCACAATCCAGCTTGGGGCAACACTGGAAATTGTGAGCTTTGCTGAAATTCCATGTGCAACGCTGATCTTCTCAACCTTCTCTGTCAGTCACTGGAATGATTCAAGTATGACCTTGGAGCCCAGATGACAGGCATTGTTTACTCCAATGTGTGCCACAATCTGCAGTTGGTTGCACCCTGTTCCTTCAATGGCTGCCAGAATAGCCTCTTCAACATGCTGAGTAAGGCTCCCAGGCATACACACTAAGTTTATCAGGTGTTCCTTTCCACCTTTGCTGCCATTTCCCTTACGGATACCATTACCTGCTATGCATCTGAACTGCCAATGATTGATAGGCTCCTACCCATTTGTGTTTACCTCCGCTTGACACAAGACACAGCAAATCCCCAAAACAGGTGAAGTGAGTCCCATGGCTGTCTCAGTGAAAGAAGCACCATGAACCTGTTGGTTAGGGGATCAGTATAACACTCTTGAGTCCTCCCTGGTCCCCATCTATCCTGTACAGTACACCTAGATCTACCAGTGACATGTCACTCGCAGTCAAGTGGACTAGTTATGACAGATCCTGTAGTTCCTGCGCAGGAGACAGGGTCCACAAGAGAGGATAGTACCTGAGATACTTTTGGCACTGGTACCACATGTGTATGACCCTCAGCAGTTCTTCCAGCACACTGATTCACAGTGGTTGCCAATCGGCTGACAGTAGTCAGAGTGATTTCCATCTGCTTACGAATATCAATCAACCCATCCCTTGTTTGAGAACAGCATTCACAGTGGAGTTGCATTGTGCCTGGTGTAATGTATTACAAGATCGAGAGCAATTAATTCCCTATAAGAACTGAAGCAAATACACAAAATGAGATTTCCATTAGGCAACAGAAAAACCTATGGTAAAAATTACTAGTTTTCTAAAACTTTTTTAGATTAATTAGTCATTAACAAAATCAAAAATACTGTTAATTTACAATAACTGTAGGTCATGTACACCCCTCTTGAAGGAAAAACTAAATGTAGGACAATACATACAGTAACAAAGCTACAAATACCAAATTAGATTACACACAGGACAACAATCATTTTCGAAAATTATCAAAAATGTATGTTTATTTGCATTGATATACACTGAAACTTGGGGTGATCTATTGTTTGGCAGTATCTGTGAATCACTAACGCTTATTTACTACTAAATAAGTTATCCAAAGCACATGTACAGGAAACTTAGGAAAATTTTCAAAAATATAGTTTCTTAAGTGACTAAAAATTTTCAAAAATAACTTATTTCTCATGTAATTATACAATGAAATTAGAGAATCATCATGCTGCATGAGGACTGGCTTATTGTTCTCAAAAATTTTTGAAGACCACAAGTAAGTCAAGCCTACAGCTGACAATAACAGAAGAAGTTTATCAGGCACTCATAAATGTTCAAAATTTCACATCTCAATGAGTTTTGATGCAATCAGTGAAAGATTATGCAGAAGTGATATGAACAGCAAAACATGTGAATTTAGAATTTCAAATTGGCACACGAATCTGGCACACATGGCCTCACAAAAAGACAAATTCTGAAGTCAGCTTTCACATGTAAATAGACATGTGAATTGCGTGGATTTTTTGTGTAGCTCATTCTGTGAAAACTTCTACAGTGGCATGTTGGAGGTAAACACTGCAGCATAAGTTTATCTCAGCGACCCTCCAGAAGAAATGCTATACAAAATGACTGAGTTAATCAGGGCGAAGTACACAGTTCTAATGCCAGTCAGGTACCACATTTGACTGAGAACTCCCAAAGCATAGCAGAGAATACTCATTTTGCACAGCCATGTATTTCTTTGGAGTGGACATGTCACTGTAATGTTGTATCTACACTTGGCTCAAGGAATTTAGTCTCAGTGACCTGTCCAATAACTCTACTGCCTACGGATAATGCTTCTATATGTGTGCTGTACAGTTCTTTGATGAGCAGAAGATCACAGGAGTTGTGTTGTTAAAATAAAGCCAAATTACGAGCCTTTCACAGTTAACTAGCCTTCATCTGCTGTGGAGAAATGTTACAAGAGAGGAGGTTTGTATCATCAGTGAGTAACACAGGTGTTGTTAATGTAGATTTCCTGAGGGGTTATTAATAAAGAGAAGGAAGGGAAGGGGGCCGAAGACTGAGCCTAGTGGGACTTCTGAGATGACGACATATATCTGAATGAGTTGTTCTTCCATCACGTGTTGTTCTTTCTATCAACTGTCTTCTGTTTGAAAGATTTGACAAACTCATTATAGATCTCTCTTAAACAAGAAGTTTCCACACCGTGCATAAGCAGAGTGTGGTTACCTAAATCAAGTGCCTCTGTAAGATCAGTAAAAAATCCAGAAGCAAGATTTATCATTAAATGCATGTGCTATCTGGTTAGTAAATGAAAAGAGGGCCTCACTGATGGATTTATTTTTTCGAAATTCGAACAGCTGTGCCGTTAGCAGGGAGTCAATTTCATGAAAGATCATAATACCTTAAGTATACATTTTTTTCTGTTATTTTGGAGACAGTTGGGAGGAGAAGGATATGTCTCAATATTTGTTGATCTCATTCCTGTCACTTTCTTGTGTAATGGAACTATCAAGCAGGTTACAAGTGGCTGAGGCAAAATACCAGTATTCATGGAGCAGGGGATTATATTGCACAAGGGGTTTATTATTTCATTGTCAGTGCCAGATGAGAAGGAACTTTTCATGTTCCTAATAATTATGTGAGCCTTCTTCAAAGCTGCAGGCATTAAAAATGTGATTTCTCAGCTTACAGACATTGGAGAGAAAGATTTTGTCAGCGGAGGACAACCAACTGAAAGAAATGTTGAACCAAAATGCCTTCTGCTTTATAAAGGTGGACGTACTGAAACCAACTGAAAGGCTGCTACCTAGCTAGACCACAAAATTATTAAAGGTATCAAATATTGAGAAAATTAATTATAAATGCCATGGCTTAGGGAGATATACTGGTAATTTGGGGTAATATCTAAGTGGAAGTGAGTAATAGAATTTATTTTCTGTCACACACATTTCACTTGAGTTTACTGTGTCATATACTCACTGGTGAAATTTGCTTTAGCTGCACAATATGTGTGTTGGTTTTACTGGAGCTGAAAGTGTTTACTTTAAAGCACTTTAACCACTAATCAGTAATAGCATACAAAACAAATTAACACTTTTCAAGGATGTTTTTTGGCTTAAGATAGACTTACTAACTAATAATCACAATATTATTACTAGAAACTGGGGGTGGACAAGTCACATATAGAAAAGATTACCTTACAACACCTTGTCCACCTCTGAGAGTATCTGAGCATGTGTGGTGAGGAACATCCCATAGACGAACACTAGCATCTGACCCACCACTAGCTAAGATACCTCCGGCATTGTCCAATGCAAGGCAAGAGACAGGCCCTTTGTGGATACTCTTCCAAACCTTTGTTAACAGCTTCTCTACAATATAATAATATTCATTTAAGATTTGAAACAAAAATCTGTGCAGATAACATTACATGTATACAATACGAGGTCAGAAAAAAGCTAATCTATCACCATGAAATCTTATAAAAAGTAATATACAGGGTATTTAAAAAAGAATGACCCGATTTCAAAACTCCATATTTATTGATAAAAACATACTACAAACATGTGGTAAATTGCTCTGCTGTGCGTCCACCAGCAGCTGCATGAAAAGCATCTAGATGATAGCTAAATTTGTCATAAACTTTACACAATGTATGTGCTTTTACAGAAGTTACGGCAGCTGTTATACTGTTCTTCACTTCTTCTAGGTCACCAGGTAAAGGGGATATGAACATACTTTCCTTCACATAACCCCACAAGAAAAAATCGGATGGAGTCATGTCTGATGATTTTGGAGGCCACGAAAGCAGGGCATTGTCTCAGGGTCCAATGTGCCTTAACCTGTGTCAAAGCATACTGTCACTGAGTAACTGAGATACATTATTGTGCTAGTATGGTACAGTTCCATCCTGTTGAAAAATGAAGTCATTGGAGTCCTCCTGAAGTTGTGGGGAAAAAAAACAATTCTGCACATTTGAAGATAGATCAACATTCAACAGGGCGCATGGAAGCCCGAGGCACTGCTCTGTATTCTTGGCCTCCAATATCGCCAGATTTGACCCGTGCGATTTTTTCTTGTGGGGATATGTGAGGCAAAGTGTGTTCATCTCCCCTTTACCTTGTAACATTGAAAGAGTGAAGAACAGAATAACAGCCACCATAACTTCTGCAAAATCAGATACACTGTGTTCAGTTTATACCAAATTCAGCTATCATCTAGATGCTTTTCGTACTGCTGCTGCTGGAAATACAGTGCATTTATAATAGCATAGCTAAAACTTCAAGATTTGGTCAGTATTTTGCTATTCATTCCAGGTTTGGAGTGTGTTTTTATCAATAAATACGGTGTTTGGAAATCAGATCATTCTTTTTGAAACGCTTTGTATAATTCCCCATGCAATCCTTAACCAACTGGTTATAATCACTTTCTCCTGCAGAAAGATAAAACCACCTGAAATTTAACCCACATAGGTGCCAGAGTAACCAACAGAAGATTGTGGAGACTAGTATTAGTTTTTCTGAGCCATGAGTTACTGCATATCTATATTTGCACTCCATAAGTGAATTTACAATGGAGGGTACACAGCATACACTGTAACATAATAATTAGTTTCTCCTATATTTCCACTTGCACATGGTGTTCCTGAAGAATGACGATCTCTGCACCTTATAAAAATCTCCATGAGTTCAAATTTCTCTATATGCCCAGTACTGTCAGTATGTGATAAGAATGAATCTCACAGAAGGTTTCTTATGGCATCTCACAATGGCATTTATTCAGTACATTATACCTGTAACCCCTCTGACTAGCCAAAATGGTCATGAATTGTGCACCTCTTTTCTAAACTTTCCCTCTCTCTTCTGTTAATTCAGTTTCAAAATGATACTACACAGAGGAGCAATACTCCAAAACGAGCTCTATACATAGGCATGAATTGTGTTTTCTAAGAATTCTTCCAAAAGCTGTTACTTTTGCATTCACTTTCTCAACATCTTTATGTATGTGATCATTCCATCTTAAGATGGTGTGAACAGTAACACTTAAGCAGTTCATTATTGGTGCTGCGTAACTGTTTATTGCATACAGTGCAATCAAACGAAACAGATCCTATCTACCTGGCCACGTTCATTATATTGCTTGTTTAAATTATGAAATAGTTGCCAATCTCTACAGCAAGTAATGTTGTGCTGTACAAGTAACAGGTCAGGTCCATGACACAGTCTGCCCTGTGAGAGGTAGAGAATATTTTGTGGCAGCACCAGTGTTTTCTCTGTCTCTGTTCCATGCCACACACTCCAGCCATTGCCCACTCAGCCAATTGGTAACGCTGCGGTGAGTGCCACATTGGGCCACTGTTTCTGCTTCTAACTCTCCCTAGTAAAATTATGTGCTTGTTAATGTAACTCTTGAGCATTTGTTTTATGCTACCCGTAATCATCACTAAACGGGTAAGCACTGTGACTATACCAAAAAATAACATGATAATCAATGCAAAATGTTCCATACTACAAACAGATGAGGCAGTGCTGGCTGTTGCATCATGTGTTACACTGCCTATTACTACCGCATATCGTCCCATCTTCTCACTCTAATAGCATGTGAAGCTTCCCAAGTTTTACATAAATTTCCCTGATTAAATATGGGATGTGAAAACGTGATTAGCTCCCTACTGTAATTTCAAACATACATTATAAACATCTAAATTACAAAAATCACACAAGATGGAATTTACATAAAACAAACCATTGACATACACTATAAATCTAAAAACAAAGATGATGTGACTTACCAAATGAAAGTGCTGGCAGGTCGACAGACACACAAACAAACACAAACATACACACAAAATTCAAGCTTTCGCAACAAACTGTTGCCTCATCAGGAAAGAGGGAAGGAGAGGGAAAGACGAAAGGATGTGGGTTTTAAGGGAGAGGGTAAGGAGTCATTCCAATCCCGGGAGCGGAAAGACTTACCTTAGGGGGAAAAAAGGACGGGTATACACTCGTGCACACACACACATATCCATCCACACATATATGTGTGGAAGGACGGGTATACACTCGCGCACACACACACATATCCACACATATATGTGTGGATGGATATATGTGTGTGTGCGCGAGTGTATACCCGTCCTTTTTCCCCCTAAGGTAAGTCTTTCCGCTCCCGGGATTGGAATGACTCCTTACCCTCTCCCTTAAAACCCACATCCTTTCGTCTTTCCCTCTCCTTCCCTCTTTCCTGATGAGGCAACAGTTTGTTGCGAAAGCTTGAATTTTGTGTGTATGTTTGTGTTTGTTTGTGTGTCTGTCGACCTGCCAGCACTTTCATTTGGTAAGTCACATCATCTTTGTTTTTAGATATATTTTTCCTACGTGGAATGTTTCCCTCTATTATAACCATTGACATACACTGTTACATATGTAATTGGATATGTGTAATTCCAAGATTGTGTTGTCATAATAATTATTTTGTTTCATATCACAGTTGCATATATATACTTCAATGGTGGCTAGTGTCAAGAAATCTACTCATTTTCGAACACCTGTCTGTGTCTTTATCATGTGATTGTAAAATATGTCCAGTGTAATGGGAAATCTACCTCTTGATTCAACTGGCAGCAGCAGTGCACCGATGCAATGAACCCGAGTTGCTGGGATTCGCAAGCTTGCTTATACTGTGTCCCTCCCACTCCACCATCACAAACCCAGAACACTGTCTAGCCGACAATGCGTCACTGCAATCTACGGTGTTAGTGAACTTGAATTGAAAGTCATTTGTGTTACTGGTAACAGTACAATAATTTTGTTAATAGCTAGTTTTGTAACAGAAAAAAATACAAGGTATTCACATTATGGTGGCTATAAATTGAAAGTAATAGCATATGAATAAGATCACGGAAACAAAGCAGCTGATCTGCATTTCAGCTCTCCACTAACAGAAAAAACCATTCGTGATTCGTGGGCTGGAAAAGAAGAACTGAGAAAAATGAGAAAGAGGAAGTGTGCAAATAGAGGACTGAATGCAAAATGGCAAAACTGGAAGATGATGTATTGAAATGGATTGAAGGACACCTCCAAAATGGCATTGGAATTAATACAAAAATGATTCAAATATGTGCTCATAAGCTGGTGCTACAGTGGAACTTTAAGGGTGGAGTTGGTTGGTGCTACAGATTTATGAAGCATCATAGACTTAGCATGTGAACCAAAACCAAAATATCTCAGAAAATGCCACAATAGTACAAGAGAAAATATTCTCTCTCCATCACTTTATTATTCAACATTGAAGGTAAAAAGTGTGGAACTAAGCCAAATAGAGAATACTGACAAAACTCCTCGGACATCTGATGTGCCGAGTAACATAAGTGTTGCCATGAAACGTGCTAAAATTGTAACTATAAAAACAAGTGGACATGAAAAAATGCACTAAACTGTTGACCTTTTATGTTGTGCTTAATTCAATGATCATTTTCAAGTATAAAACAATGCCAAAACCTCCTGAAATACCATCAGGTGTTGTTGTTCACATACATGATAAGGGTTAGATGGGCAAGGATGGTATGAAATTATGGATTAACAGAGTGTGGGAGGGAAGGAACGGTGCTTTATTGAGGAAGAGTTCTCTTCTTGTGCTAGATCAGTTTAGTAATCATTTGAAAAATTCTATGGAAATGAAATTAAGACTGGGAAACACAGAGATTACTGATGTTCCCGGAGGACTTACTTCACAACTGTAACCTCTTGATGTCTCAATAAATAAACCATTTGAAGTGTTTACGAGAGAGGAATGGGACAAATGGATGATAGCTGAAACCCAACATGAATTCACATCGAAACGATCTTTAAAATGACCAACAATCAAACAAGTGTGTCAGTGGACTGCAACGTCTTGATGTCTCAATAAATAAACCATTTGAAGTGTTAACGAGAGAGGAATGGAACAAATGGATGATGGCTGAAACCCAACATGAATTCACGTCGAAAGGAGCTTTAAAACAACCTGCAATCAAACAAGTGTGTCAGTGGATAAAACAGTCGTCTGGAGTGAGAGAAGACATTATTGTTAAATCTTTCAAGAAGTGCAGCATAAGTAACACTCTCGAAGGAACAGAAGACCATCTTATATATAAAGACAATGACGACGATGATGAAGAGGAAGAAGACAGTAGAAATGACGATTTTCAGGGATTTTAAAGGTCAGTTTGGGTTTATAAACTAAGTATTTTTAGACTGGTTTTACAATCTAATAATAAAAATGGTAAAAATCTATTTTTTTTTAAATTGCTTAAAAATTAAGGTGTATATTATAGCCTGTAAAATATGGCAAAATTTGTTCTCTTCTTACAGTACACATGTTGTCTGCCCTTGTCACAACTTGTAATCAGGGTCAGTAAAGAAAGCCCAATAATAAATCTGCTTGTATAGAGTTTATTTAAACATGTAATAGCTTACAACTCAATGGCAGACAACAGGGAGACACACAGAGACTAAATAAAAACAAAAAGCATCCTAGAATGGAAGTTAACATAAACTAAAAGAAGCCACCTTAAAACAACATTAACACTGTACCACTAACACCTCCCCCCACCCCCCTCCCTTAATGTTAATTATCAATGCTACACAAACAGTATTACAAGATTTAAATAAGTCATAGCAAGGCTCTAAATGTTTCAAATTTTATTTTACCAAGTGGCGTCCTCAGAACATGCTCATCTGTGCTAATATGCTTTAACACAACTTTTTAAGCACAAAGTTACTTCCTAACAAACAAAATTTTGACATTTGTATGCTTAAGTCTGTGATGGAACCATGGGCTCTTGCAAAGGCTTATTACTGGCATATTATCTTCATAAAGTACAACAGCTCTTTTTCTGCCAGAAAGACTATAATACAAATTACTGATCAAAAATGCTTTCAAAGTATTCCACAAATCCAGACTCACATGTAATGGGTACCTGCTTAGAATACTTAATGCTACACAAATATCTAGTCTGGAACCTATCATGGCATACGGCAATGACCCTAATTTTCTAAATCTTTTCTGAATGTCTCCATTTTCAGATTTTTTTTTGTTTAAACACAATGTGCTCAAAATTTTCCTCTATGGGAGTCGACACAGATTTACGTTCAAGCACACCAAAAACTTCTACTACTTTTTCAAGACAGGTACTTTGACAAATAGTAATAGTTTCTGCCATTTAATTTTGAACAATATTCATTTCACAGAGTACCCACTCAGTCCTAAATCCTTCATTGTAAAGTTACCTTCATTTTGAAGTTTCACTTAATAACAACTTTATCGTATATTTCACTCTGAGAAGCTGAAACGACCAGCAGACTGTCAATGTATGTTTTATTGCTATTTTCGTTATAGGAAAGTTCCTGTGCAATGTAAATACTTTTGGATCAAAGAAGATCACTCACCAAAAAGCAGAAGTGCTGAGCTGGCGATAGGCATACACAAAAGAATGAAAACTTGCTAGCTTTCGCAGTTATCCTTTGATGAGTTAGAGTATAAAACACACACACACATCTATGCCCCAACAAGGAGTCAGCTGGACTAACAGAGTCACATATCGACTGTGCTGCAAACTCTGCACAGCTTTTTATGTTGGTATGACTACCAACCAGTTGTCCACCAGGATGAATGGCCACCGTCAAATTGCTGTCAAGAAAATTTGATCATCCTGTAGCACAGCATGCAGCTAAACACAACACCTCTCTGAACTATGCAGCTATGAAGTTACCCTTACAACACATCCTCCGCCCCACTAATCACCCTAGCCTAAAATCTCTGGTAACCCACTGTCCCCACACCCTCCACCCAAAAGTTTCCCCTCCCCCCCCCCCCCCCATCCTGTCACCCCCTTCCAATTCACCTTCAGCATGTGCCACTTCTCACCAGCACCACGATTGTGCCAGCCGATATACCTGCCGCCTGTCCCTCCCGCATTCCTAGCTGACAAACCAGCTGCCTCCCTCCGAGCCATTAGCCACCCACCCTCCCGTCCTCCTCCCTGCCTCTCACCTCCCTCTCCATCCACTCACCTCACTTGACACTACCTCTACCACAATCAATCCGCCTGGTGAAAAACATCACTGACATTGATGGTCTAGCCTGCACCACGTAGCGGTGTGTGTGTGTGTGTGTGTGTGTGTGTGTGTGTGTGTGTGTGTGTGTGTGTGTGTGTGGGGAGGGGGGGGGGGGGGTGTTTATGGGCTGGTTTTATACTCTAACTCATCATAGGATAACTGCAAAAGCTAGCAAGATTTCCTCCTTTTGCATGTGCCTATCGCCACCTCAATGCCTCTGCTTTTTGCTATTTTCACCTTTATATACAAACAATATTAAAAATCACTTCTTACACATCCTAAGCCAGTTATTACTGTGTGGAACTGAACATTCAAATATTTCGGTGAGTCCTTTAAACTATACAGAACCTTTCTAAGCTCAGAAACTTTACCATTCATTTTATTGCAAAATCCAATTGGTAATTTAACATACAAATCTCCAACTACCTCTCCATACAGAAAAGCATTGCAAATGCCCAGTGATAGATAAGAAATTTATTCCTACAACAAAAAAACAGAAAAAGGTTCTCTTAAGCTAATTCTGTTACTGGACTGTATATTTCTGAATAAATAAATCTTCATTGGAAACATTCAGCTACAACACAAGCTTCATAAGAAACAACATTATCTTTCTCACCACTATTTTTAACCTAAAAACATACTTTGTGTCAATAACATTACAATCATTTGGCTTACATACATAATCCCCTGTATTATTTTCTTCCAGAACTTGCAACTCTCTTGCTGTGGCATCTTTCTGATTTTCAGCATCGTTACAAGACATCATTTCAGTGTAGACAGTGGGGGTCAGCAACATTCACTGCTGTCAACAGGCCCAGGTCATAACTCTCAAGTAATTTGGATATTGAATATTCCTCTTTGGTCTCAGATTGTATGGCCTTTCACCTAGTTTCTCCTCTGCATTCTTAAAAGAGTCTTCTTTGTTTTCTCTGTCTTCACTGATTTCTTGTTGTTCTTTAAGCTGACTTCTATTTTCTTCCACAACCTCAATCCTGATTTCTACTTCTTTCTAACCATTTGATTCTGAAATTTTATCTAAGTTCTCTTCTTCACAACAAACCGTATCTGATTCTATTACACAACAAACAGCATCTCATTCTATTACAGGGAAACCAGTTTTCTTCTTCCTTTCGGATACTGCTGGCAGGAAGAAAACTACATCTCGATGCACCACAATTGTCTTTATGGAAGATATGAATATTCTGTACACCTTCCCATCATTATCATAATCCATAAATAAACCTATTTTATTTTGGGGCCTAGTTTAAATTTCTTTTCTTTGGGTAAAGGAACAGACACAAAAACACCAAATATTTTCAAATCGTCTATGTGTATCTCTCTGTCATAAAAGGCTTCAAAATGAGTTTTAGCTCCTACAGGACTTGAAGCAGTTCAATTTAGTATTATCATTCCTTAGAAATTGAATTTTTAGGCCGGTTTCTCACTCAGTTTTTGCAATAAAGTTCTTCATCAAACCTTTGACCTCATCCTTTTGTTTCATAAAGAATACTTTGCAATAACCTGAGTAGTCGTCCTTCGAAAGCAAAAAATATGTCACTCCTCCAAGTCAATGCGTCTACATCGATCCACAGACATTTGCATGAACCAGTTCAAGGCAGGCATTAGCTCCTGATGGACTGATGGGGAAAGGCAAGTGATGATGTTTACCTGCCAGATACTCTTCACAAGCGACAAAGTCAGCAATGAAGCCACTCCTTTACATAAAAATAACTCTCTCACATGCGTAATGCTCTGATGGCACAATTTTTTATGCAACTGCCACAAACTCAAGCTTTCAATACCTTTAGGCAAATTTAACAGACCAAATTTCTTAACTCACATGCAGTATCAATATTGAGCAGTGAGAAGTCTCTAGTTTGTTAATAGTGCATTTGTTAGAGTGCATTTTATCTGTGCATGTCAAAATAACCATTGACAGTACTTATTGTGTTCCGTTTAAGGAAAAAACATACAATAAATTTTATTCACACATTTGGATAATGCATGAACTTCACTTTTACTGTTCATGAATTCACACTGTTCCTTGTTTGATACTAAACACATACCTTTGTCCAACACAGTTCCTCCTGAAAGCAGATTGAATTTCGGTTCAGACACATAAAGCACTCTACAAGGTAATGTTTTGATAAACTAAACCCCACTCCCTGCATACAGTTCCGTAGTACCACACTAATCACATCAAGAAGTTTCCCATCAACCACAGCAACCTGCAAGGAGCTTCACACACAGTCCAGTTTCTTATTCTTAAACAATTCTCTCCTATTCCACATGTGCTCACTAACACCTGTATCCACAAACCAATTATCATCTGGGTCAACTCACTGACTTACAACATGAACCTTTTTGCCTTCCTTGTACTTCAACAATCTGCAATCTCACATCAAATGACCCCTTTCCTTACAATACTTGCAGCTTCTCATTTCTCTCTCACTTTATTTTTACATTGTATTACAGAAGTAGTTGAATGCTTGCCACGGACTCACTCTCACGCATAGTTTTCAGTTTAGCCCCCACATCAGCTGACATTTTACACGAGAGTAGGTGAGTGAGTTGCATTACCTTCATCCACATCACAATAAGTTCCTGCACCTCTGAGTCCTTTTCCAGCCATGTATTTGCCTCACCTTCTTTCTCATTGGAGGCTTAATAGCTACACCACTGACAATATCTACAAAGCCTTTTCCTCTGAATATCACTTCAATTTTGAATTCCCACACTGCCCACTTGTCCCCTCCAGACAACTTAAGCACTCATGCACAGACTGTTCCACCATGTCACACCTACAGTATGCCAGTAACGAAAAATTTGCTGTTACTCACGATGCCACCAAAAGGCTATGCCATTATCTGAAAAACAGACTTATGCACTTGGGCCCAAAACCTGTAATCAGTGGCAGTAAATTAAACTTGATAATAAGTCTGTCATTTAAATATGTAATAGCTTATAACTCAACAGTGGATGACAATGACGCATATAGAAAACAAATAAAATTAAAAAGAGGCAGAACAGAAATGAGTGCAAACCGAAAAGGCCACCTTAAAACAACATTAATACCGTACCACTATAACAGTTAACTTTCATACACCAGGTGCAAACACTAAGTTGATCTGGTATAAGGAAATCAGTTGTACTTTTTACAGGGGGTTCAAGTGTACACCCTAAGAGCAGGACAAAACTTTTATATACAACATTGGAATTATTTGACAATCATATGATAAAGACGCAGCCAATGGTCCAAAAATGAATGAATTTATTCAAAAGTAGTCATCACTAAGGAATATGTTTGCAACTGTGAGAGAAAATTAATTAAATAATATTACATTTGTCCTAAGCTAATGTTTTGTAATTTGTGACTGTAGCTAATTTTGCTTAATTTGCAAGCTCCTAACAGGATCAGCATAATGCCATAGATGTATTTCAAAACCCACCGTATCATATGGTAAGTAATATACAACAGTGTATTATAGGATCTAACGCAGTGGGCAGTGAGGACGGTACAGCAGCTAGAAAGGAATGTAGCATAATCAGTACTTGGAGAACCTGTACTGATTCTAAAAGAAGAGATGATGATGTTGATGATGACCAGAGTGACTGCCGCTGAAACTGGGTTAGAAAAAAGATAATTTACTGCAGAAAATCCAGAATGGAATGTAACAATATTATGAAAAGGAAAGTTGCTACTCACCATATATATTGTTATAATTTACTGTAGAAAAGACAGATGAACTCTATGGACTGGCTCATGTTTCTTATGCTGTATTGTAAAACACTTTGCCAAAAAGGCAATTGGTTAGGGTAGCAAAAATGGTTAAGTTTGTATAATGAGTACAGTTAATTAATGAAATTCAGAATTTCATCAGCGTGGAACACAACTTCAGCTGTAATAGTAGGCAACATGTGCAGCTGCACAATGTCAGTGTCACACCCCACTGCAGGTAGTTTGCTATTGTCATTTATAAATTCTTGACCCCTCTCTTCTCAGTTGTTCCCCATTAGAATTAGAACATTACATCTCAACTGTAGTGGTGCAACAAAATTACATAAAGACCAAAACATACATCACAGAAAAACGTAAACAGAAATATAGTAAACCAAAACTGAGATTACAGAAAAATCAAAACAGAAAACAATAAAAACCCGGAAGTTCTCTGCTGCTTTCCTGTGGTCTATCTCATTGCAGAATAAAACATGCAAGTTAGGTAAACACATACATACCTTTCCACTTCCACTGTTTGAACAACCCACTTCGGTGACTTGTTACAAGTACCTCATTATCTGAACTAAGTGTCAGAGCTGTAATGGGATCCTCATCTTCATCCTCTACTGACTCTCCAATAATGGATACGACACGACAATCCTCAACATTTAGAACATTTATGGAGCCACTGCTCTGACACAAAAGCTGCTTGCCATCAGATGTCCACTGGAATACAAATAATTAACAATGAACATTCATGAAGTAGAATGTAATGTATTTGGACTTATCAACACAAGAAATTGAATGGTACACTTTAAACAAATTTAAAAATATCATCGAATCTCTGTATTTTCTTATACCTCCTTCATCCAGGACAAAAAATGGAAATAGCATAAAGAAAGGGGAAAATGAATGAAGGTCATAGGGAAGGAAAAAAGTACCAACTCTGAAACTGACACCATGCAAAGCAGTGAGCCAGGCTTAACAGTAGAGTAACACAAAAGACAAAAATTCCACAGAACTATTAATAAATATGTACAGGGCTATTACAAATGATTGAAGCGATTTCATAAATTCACTGTAGCTCCATTCACTGACATATGGTCACGACACACTACAGATATGTAGTAAAACTCATAAAGTTTTGTTCGGCTGAAGCCGCACTTCAGGTTTCTACCGCCAGAGCGCTCGAGAGCGCAGTGAGACAAAATGGCAACAGGAGCCGAGAAAGCGTATGTCGTGCTTGAAATGCACTCAAATCAGTCAGTCATAACAGTGCAACGACATTTCAGGACGAAGTTCAACAAAGATCCACCAACTGCTAACTCCATTCGGCGATGGTATGCGCAGTTTAAAGCTTCTGGATGCCTCTGTAAGGGGAAATCAACGGGTCGGCCTGTAGTGAGCAAAGAAACGGTTGAACGCGTGCGGGCAAGTTTCACGCATAGCCCGCGGAAGTCGACGAATAAAGCAAGCAGGGAGCTAAACGTACCACACCCGACGGTTTGGAAAATCTTACGGAAAAGGCTGAAGCAGAAGCCTTACCGTTTACAATTGCTACAAGCCCTGACACCCGATGACAAAGTCAAACGCTTTGAATTTTCGGCGCGGTTGCAACAGCTCAGTTCAGTGCGAAACTTGTTTTCAGTGATGAAGCAACATTTTTTCTTAATGGTGAAGTGAACAGACACAATGTGCGAATCTGGTCGGTAGAGAATCCCCACGCATTCGTGCAGCAAATTCTCAATTCACCAAAAGTTAACGTGTTTTGTGCAATCTCACGGTTTAAAGTTTTCGGCCCCTTTTTCTTCTGCGAAAAAAACGTTACAGGACGCGTGTATCTGGACATGCTGGAAAATTGGCTCACGCCACAACTGGAGACCGACCGCGCAGACTTCATCTTTCAACAGGATGGTGCTCCACCGCACTTCCATCATGATGTTCGGCATTTCTTAAACAGGAGATTGGAAAACCGATGGATCGGTCGTGGTGGAGATCATGATCAGCAATTCATGTCATGGCCTCCACGCTCTCCTGACTTAACCCCATGCGATTTCTTTCTGTGGGGTTATGTGAAAGATTCAGTGTTTAAACCTCCTCTACCAAGAAACGTGCCAGAACTGCGAGCTCGCATCAACGATGCTTTCGAACTCATTGATGGGGACATGCTGCGCCGAGTGTGGGAGGAACTTGATTATCGGCTTGATGTCTGCCGAATCATTAAAGGGGCACATATCGAACATTTGTGAATGCCTAAAAAAACTTTTTGAGTTTTTGTATGTGTGTGCAAAGCATTGTGAAAATATCTCAAATAATAAAGTTATTGTAGAGCTGTGAAATCGCTTCAATCATTTGTAATAACCCTGTATAGTAGTCAGTAGGTTAGAGATTACAGTTGGACTCTGAAGAAACAACAAGCCTCATATACAGATACAGAAACAACACAGGGAGACTATGAAGGAAGGGGTTACACAGAGTTCTGAACAAGGGGACAAAAAAAAATACAGTACACTTTCACTAATCCAACCTTCCTTTGCACATATTGGTGCCTGATTAGAAGAAGTTCCAGATTACTAAGAGTCACTGACATTTAGTTTAAACACACAGGTACTATACTTTATTAAATCCAAAGACAGAGTCATTCACATAGAAAACTTAGTCCTCCAATGTGTACACATAAAGAAGTATCACTCACTATAAAACATCCCGAATTTTTAGTTGTTGCAATGATGACACATGATGGCGGCTTTATCTCACAACCACTTGGTGTGACGTGTATTTGATTGTTGCATAATGTACTCCAAGAAGACATCTACAGCTTTAGAACCAGCAGTGCGAGAAATCTTCATGCTTTCTGCTCCTATGCCTTCTTCTTCACTGTTACAGTTTCATTTATCTCACAGTTTTCCTCATTCAGCCACTTACCAACACAATCTTTAGCATGATAAAATCTTGCCAGGTGATCAACTGAGTGACAGCATTGTCTTGTCGCAATGTTTCAATGAATTCATACCCGTCACCTTCAGGCGAAGTGCTGGGATGCTGTGTTCTGCATATATGTATAGCTGCTGGACTGATGACCTCTTCTTTGTGCAGGCCAACCACCCATCTCCAGACGAGGGTGCTATGTTCATGGTGGGGGTATTCAGTGTGGCCGGTTGTGGGACAATGCAGCACAGCCCTGGTCCAGGCACTGAGTCCTGGTGTCTGTCCATTCTGTCAATGGACACCACCGCCTTCAGGACTGAGCATTCCTGTAGTATTTTCATAACTGCAGTATCCCACACTTTGTCAAGTGGAAATTCACTATCCCAATATCTACACTGGTGACTAAAATTAAACCAACAAATGGAAATTTTGCAAGGCTGCGTTTATTTTGGCACAAAACAGTGTGAACAGGTGACAGTAAAGTAGTAGCAATGTAAATAATACAGAACATAATCAACTGCAACATGCATAATGATAGACAAAAATGTTCTTCATTTTTTTCCAACAACAGATTTGCACACACATTCTGACAATTGGTTAATGTGCTTAGTATGGGGTGTGACCACCTTTGGCACCAATACAGATCTGACAATGATGAGACATGCTGTGAATGATGTCATTAATCTCATGTTGAGCCAATAATGCGCTTTCTTCCTGCAGAGCTGTTCACAAGTCTTAGAGAGTGGTTGGTGAATGCTGAAATGATGCAACCCATCTCCTTAGTACATGCCAGACATGCTTTATGGGATTAAAATCAGGAGAGCAAGCAGGCCATGCCATGCGTGCAATATCTTCTGTTTACAAAAAAACACCAACCACCCACGCTCTATTAAATGATAATTAATCGAAACCCTCAGCTGCCGACAAGTGTTGTTGATATTCCTCAATGGGGACAGCTGAAAATGTGTGCCCCGACCGGGACTCGAACCCGCGATCTCCTGCTTACATGGCAGACACTCTATCCTTCTGAACCACTGAGGGCACAGAGGATAGCACGACTGCAGGGACTTATCCCCTGCACGCTTCCCATGAGACCCACATTCCCAACTGTCCATAATCTAGATTAGTAATGTATTTGCCCATTCACTCATTACTCGCGCCAACTAAGGTGACGATTCCCGTAAGAGTTCAGGCAAAGTGTGCGCATTCGCACTGAAGAAGGTCAATGGCCGGGTAGCCTTTAACTATATTCTCACATAGAAGAAGGTGTGATTAGATGAACGACGAACACTAACTTCACTTAACAAAGGTTTATTCAGCACTTGCACATGCAAGAGTGCAGAGTGAACTGCCTCCCGACAGAACACATACAGTATACAGGGTGTTACAAAAAGGTACGGCCAAACTTTCAGGAAACATTCCTCACACACAAATAAAGATGAGATGTTATGTGGACATGAGTCTGGAAACGCTTAATTTTCATGTTAGAGCTCATTTTAGTTTCGTCGGTATGTACTGTACTTCCTCAATTCACCACTAGTTGGCCCAATTGAAGGAAGGTAATGTTGACTTCAGTGCTTGTGTTGACATGCGACTCATTGCTCTACAGTACAGGCATTGTTGATGATGTCTTGATTGGGCCCCATGTTCTTCCACCTACGCTCAATGGAGCACGTTATCATGATTTCATACGGGATACGCTACCTGTGCTGCTAGAACATGTGCCTTTACAAGTACGACACAACATGTGGTTCATGCACGATGGAGCTCCTGCACATTTCAGTCGAAGTGTTCGTACGCTTCTCAACAACAGATTCGGTGACCGATGGATTGGTAGAGGTGGACCAATTCCATGGCCTCCACGCTCTCCTGACCTCAACCCTCTTGACTTTCATTTATGGGGGCATTTGAAAGCTCTTGTCTACGCAACCCCGGTACCAAATGTAGAGACTCTTCGTGCTCGTATTGTGGACGGCTGTGATATAATACGCCATTCTCCAGGGCTGCATCAGGGCATTAGGATTCCATGCGACGGAGGGTGGATGCATGTATCCTCGCTAAAGGAGGACATTTTGAACATTTCCTGAAACAAAGTGTTTGAAGTTGCGCTGATACGTTCTGTTGCTGTGTGTTTCCATTCCATGATTAATGTGATTTGAAGAGAAGTAATAAAATGAGCTCTAACATGGAAAGTAAGCGTCTCCAGACACATGTCTACATAACATATTTTCTTTCTTTGTGTGTGAGGAATGTTTCCTGAAAGTTTGGCCGTACCATTTTGTAACACCCTATATATACAGCTACAGAACATTCCAATACAATGAATCTTGACATTTGTGGACACTTCTAGAATGTACTCTAACCGAATATAGAAATTAAAGTGGTACAATCCAGGTGAGTTTTGAACTCACAACCCTCCATTCAACAGCATAGTATCATAACCACTATACCACGCTACTACTCAGCCTCTTCTGCAACATTGCTCCCTCCTTAAGAGAACAGCGTCTCAGTGTTACGTCGTCCTAGTCTGGGAATGAGTCATCGGTCCTACATACTCTGACTCCCGATGACTGATGCTCGCCCTGGCGGTGATCTTCTTAGAACTTCTTTTGCCGCTACACTCTTCGTCACCTTTCCACTTGCTGCCTGTCGCCAGAGCTTTGAATTTAGCCTGGGTGGCAGGATTCTTGTAGGACTTCATTCGAAGTACGTGGAGCATATCTCTGATCTTGCGTCAGGGTCGAAATCTTCAACTTCATAAGTAACATCAGACAACTGTCTTACAACCTTATAAGGTCCAAAGTAGCGCCTGAGGAGCTCCTCAGAGAGACCAACTTTCCGAACAGGAGTGAAGATCCAGACGAGGTCACCAGGCTGGTAGACAACAGGGCGGTGGCTCGCGTCAGACCTTCGGTGATCATTTTCTTAAGCCTTCAGCGTGCGGAGTCGATCTAACTGCCGAGTTTCCTCAGGTCTGGTTAACACCTGGCCGATGTAGTTGGCGTTTACGTCATCAGGATGTAACAGAAACACAGTGTCCATCATCATAGTCGCCTCACGCCCATGCACCAGGAAAAATGGTGTAAATCCTGTGGTGTCTTGTTTGGCGATGTTGTAGGCAAACATCACGAAAGGTAACACCTCATCCCAGTTGCTCTGTTCAACACTGACGAACATTGATAGTATGTCGGCCAAGGTCTTATTAAGGCATTCAGTAAGCCCATTAGTTTGTGGATGGTAGGTAGTCGTCATGTGACAAGTAATGTTGCACCGACGGTTTGTCTCTGTCACAAAATTCTATTGAAAAATTTTCCCTCGATCCGTAATTAACGACCTTGGGGCACCGTGTTTAAATACAATTTCTTCCATGATGAATTTGGCTACCTCGGATGTTTTCATGGCTTTTGTAATGGCATAGCGTGTCAGATAATCAGTGCAAACAATAATCCATCTATTGCCGCTAGCAGAAGTTGGAAATTGTCCAAGGAGGTCAATCCCAACATGCTGGAAAGGTGTTTCGGCTGGTGGAATTGTTATGAGTCGGACAGGTGGTTTCTGAGGAACTGCCTTTCTCCTCTGGCACTCTCTACAGTGTGACGCATAGTGACGGACACTCCTAATAAACCTGGCCAGAAAAATCTCTTGCGGATTCTATCGTAAGTCTTAATAAATCCTAGATGTCTGGCCTCAGGTGTGCCATGGAATTTCTGTCTAACATCTAAGTGCATGTGTTTAGGAATCACTGGTAGCCACCTCTTTCCAAACAGATCAAAGTTTTTCTTGCAAAGTAATCCATTAACTACCTTAAATTGTCCTTTCACATCCTCTGACCGATCTAAGGCAAGCATAATTTGAGATATCTTGGCGTCCTCCTCCTGCTCAGCAGAGGTCCTGGAGTCCAGCGAGACAGTCACTATCTTCATCAAAGTCTTGATGGTCTTGCATAGGGTTTCTTGAGAGACAGTCGGCATCTTGGTGTTTTCTTCCACTTCTGTACACTATGGTAATGTCATACTCTTGAAGATGTAGTGCCCATCTGGTAAGTCATCCAGTTGGATCCTTAAGAACTGTCAACCAACAATGTGAATGATGGTATGTAACAACTGTGAATGGCCTTCCCTTGAGATACTGTCGAAATTTCACATGGCCCAGATCACGGCAAGACATCCTCTTTCTGTGGTTGAGACTTTCGGCTTTTGTAAGTGTCCTAGAAGCATAGGCTATAACCTCCTCTTTTCCATCCAAAATTTGCACCAGAACAGCACCAAGCTCATACCCACTGGCATCTGTGTGTAGTTCTGTAGGTGCTCTCTCATCGTACAGAAAAAGAACAGGGTCAGTCATCAGAGTTTTTCGCAGCACATCGAAAGAATCTTGTTGAGCACCACCCCAGATCAGCTTTTAACAACTCTTGGAGTGACCTGGCTTTGATACAAAAGTCTTTGATAAAACGACGGTAATAAGAACATAATCTGAGGAAGCTTCTCACATCTCTAATACTTTTAGGAATAGCAAATTCTGTTATAGATCTCACCTTTTCTGGGTCTGGACGCACACCTTCATTTGACACACGGTGTCCAAGTATTTTGATTTCTTTTGTTCCAAAGAGACATTTTCTTGGATTAAGTTTCAGTCTGCCTTGTTGGAAACACTTAAGAACGACCCTCAGTCTTTTTATATGTTCATAAAATGTCTCTGAGAGCACTATAATCTTATCTAAATAACAAAGACACATCGTCCACTTCAGGTGACGTAGAAGATTATCCATCATCCATTCAAAAGTTGCTGGTGCATTACACAAACTGAACAGCATTACCTTAAACTCATACAGGCCCTCAGGGGTGATGAATGCAGTTTTCTCACGATCAGCCTCATGTATTTCGATTTGCCAGTATCCCGAGTACATGTCCATGGTTGAGAAAAACTTAGCCCCCTTCTGACAATCTAGAGTATCGCCAATTCATGGAAGAGGGTAAACGTCCTGCCAACTGTCATCCTTCTTCCTGATGAGGACCACTGATGATGACCATGGGCTCTGCAAAGGCTGAATAATGCCATTCATCATCATTTTCTCTACCTCGTCGCAAATTAATCAACGTTCCGTTGCTGTCACACAGTATGCTTTCTGGTTTATTGGTTGATGGTCTCCAGTGCTAATCCGCTGCTTCACCATCGATTTGTCCAATGTGCTCTTCACCTGTGGATCAAAGCATTTAGAGACCTCTTGAAGAATGGCAAGTAGCTTCTTCTGTTGTTCCTTGGTGAGTTCTGGTGATAGTCGAGCTAGAAGATCTTGTCTCATAGTGGTAGCACTAATTTCGCCCACAGACTCGGCATGGGAGGTTTCTCAGATGTTCTTCAATTAACAGCTCAGCTGCTGCTACGCACATGCATCTTGGAAGGATCTGCAGTTCTCAGCAATAGTTAACTATCCACAATTCACCGAATCCATTCTTAAACGAGACAATAGAAGCTGGGATGACCAAGTTATTCTTCAGTGGTATGCTTCTCTCACATTCCACTACAAGATCCATGGGTTGATGCATAACACGTGACAGTTATCTTTCTAGCACTGACTGCAGGAATGATCACTTCCTCCAGCACACATAGTCTCAACACACTAGGATGTGCATCTTCCCATCCACAGTGTCTCATCTCGTCTAGCATAATCTTCGCATGACCACAATCAATAATTGCCTAAGAAGCTTTCAAAAAGCCCCATCCGAGAATGACGTCATGACTATACTCTTGTACGACGATGCATTCTAAGGGCTGTGTATGGCCACTTATACCCACATGAATGGTACATCTTCCTGTAGGTTTTACATATTTCCCATTAGCCATCTTCAGCAGAGATGTTTTGCTATCGATGAATACAGTTTTCTGCAACTGGCGACGATACTTCTCCGAAATGACTGACTGTGATGCTCCAGAGTCTACAAGAGCATGGGCTGATCGGCCATCCATGAGGATACCAATGTAGTTTCCTACCATTTTTGTAGTGATCAGCGGCAGAGGATCTTTCTCTTCGGAGGCCTCACCTCCAAGGAAGGTCGCACCCTTTAGTCTTCCAGGTTGTGGCGGCCGGTGATCGGCTAGAGCTTCCAAACAGCGATGCAAACCTTGATCAGCTGTTGGGGAGCGTCCTCTACAGCAGCTAGCTTGCGGCAATGGTGACCTATGTCGTCCTCCACCCACATCTTTTTGTTCATCTTCGTCGTCCCGGAGTTGGCATCGGCTAAGATCAGTCTGCTGCCTTCTGGCACGGGTGCCATCAAATATCCGCCGCCTTTCTCGACAATAGTGCACCACATGTCCCGGTCGTCCACAGTAGAAACATACTGGTTGGTTATCCTGGGTCCTCCAGACGTCAGTCTTCCTTGGTACCCAAACAGGTTCCTCATGCAGCATTGTAGGAACATAACTCTGCCTGGGTCTTGACTTTTTCACCGTTTTAGAGGGAAATGAAGAACGAGAGATTGGGTTCAATGTCTGTTCCACTTCCTACCTTATGACCTCTTGAAGCGTCTCCGTTTTTTGCTCGCCGTGCAATCCGAGTACCTTCTGAACTTCCTCTCGCACGGAGAATACTTGTGAAATCAGTTGCTTCCTCCATCACAGACATTGATACGACGTTTGGAAGCCGTTCAAACTTCTTGCATGTAATTCTTTTTTGATGCATTGTCTCGATACACTGGCACCAGTTTATGAAGTTGTCTGCTGTCAAAACCTCCTTCAGGAGTAGGGCCTGATACATGTCCTCAGCAACACCCTTCATGAGATGTGCAAACTTATGCCCCTCCTCCATTCTAGGATCCACTATTTTACACAGCTCCAAGACGTCTTTAATGTAGGATGCTGTAGTTTCTCCTGGGCACTGTGTCTTGCACTTTAATTTATGTTCAGCCTTGCACTTCTGTCGTGTGTCGCCGAAATACTTGCACAGTTCCGCATGGAATATTTCCCAGCTTGTGAACTTCTCCTCGTTATTCTCATACCATTGCTTGGCAGTGCCCTCCAAGTAGAAAAATACGTTAGCCAAACACACGGTGTCATCTCATTTGTTAAATTTGGCTATACGCTCATATACCTTCAGCCACTTGTTTGGATCTTGGCCATCATCACCAGAGAACCTGGAAGGACGTCTCATGTGGTGGCACACAGTTGCTGTCATCGTAACGTCCTCTTCTTGTTCTGTCTCCGATAGATTGCAATCTGTTGAATATGACTCAAACTCTGTCGTGACCTGATGGGACCCACTGTGTTGTCGATAATGTGCACTATCACAAGTTCCAATACACAGTGTCTCCACCCCAGAATAATGACACGTAGAAGAAGGTGTGATTAGATGAATGACGAACACTAACTCCACTTAAAGAAGGTTTATCAGCACTTGCACATACAAGAGCACGGGGCAAACTGCCTCCGGCCAGAACACATACAGTATATATACAGCTACAGAACATTCCAGTACAACGAGTCTTGACATCTGTGAACACTTCTAGAATGTACTCGAATCTAATATAGAAATTAAAATGGTACAATCCAGGTGAGCTTCAAACTCACGACCCTACATTCAACAGTTTAGTATCATAACCACTACACCACACTACTGCTCAGCCTCTTCTGCGACAATATGAAGATAGTAATTGTTCCGAAAGAACTGATACCAATAATGACAAAGCAGCTCCTCTAGAAAGAAATGATAATTAATCAAAACCCTCAGCTGCCGACAGGTGGTGTTGATATATCTCAATGGAGACAGCTGAAAATGTGTGCCCCAACCGGGACTCGAACCCGGGATCTCCTGCTTACATGGCACACGCTCTATCCATCTGAGCCACTGAGGGCACAGAGGGAAGCGTGACTGCAAGGACTTAAGCCCTGCACGCTTCCTGTGAGACCCACATTCCCAACTGTCCACAACCTACATTCGTAATGTTCCTACTGGATATTTGCCCATTCACTCATTACTCGCGCCAACTAAGGTGACAATTTCCGTAAGAGTTCAGGCAAAGTGTTCGCATTCGCACAGAAGAAGGTCAATGGATGGGTAGCCTTTAACTATATGAAGAAAGTAATTGTTCCGAAAGAACAGATACCAGTGATGATCATGCAGCTTCTCTAATCCTTAGGAACATCACAAATGTAGGTTGTGGGCAGTTGGGAATGTGGATCTCATGGGAAGTGTGCAGGGGATAAGTCCCTGCAGTCACGCTATCCTGTATGCCCTCGGTGGCTCATATGGATAGAGCGTCTGCCATGAAAGCAGGAGATTCCGGGTTCGAGTCCCAGTCGGGGCACACATTTTCAGCTGTCCCCACTGAGGTATATCAACAACACCTGTCGGCATCTGGTTTCGATTAATTATCATTACTTTCTAGAGAAGCTGCATGGTCATCATTGGTATCTGTTCTATTTATTTATTTTATTTATTTATTTATTTATTTATTGTTCCGTGGGACCATATTAAGGAGAAGTCTCCATGGTCATGGAACGAGTCAATACATGAAATTTTAACACGATTGTAGAAACAGATAAAATGAAATATAAGAAACATATTCAGTTGTAGATTGTAGAAACAGATAAAATGAAATATAAGAAACATATTCAGGCGACACGTCGTTAGCTTAAATAAAGAAAATCAAGAATGTAACACTGGAATTTGCTTAATTTTTTAGCTCTTCCAGGAGTTCCTCGACAGAATAGAAGGAGTGAGCCATGAGGAAACTCTTCAGTTTAGACTTAAAAGCGTTTGGGCTACTGCTAAGATTTTTGAGTTCTTGTGGTAGCTTATTGAAAATGGATGCAACAGAATACTGCACTCCTTTCTGCACAAGAGTCAAGGAAGTGCATTCCACATGCAGATTTGATTTCTGCCTAGTATTAACTGAGTGAAAGCTGCTAACTCTTGGGAATAAGCTAATATTGCTAACAACAAACGACATTAAAGAAAATATATACTGTGAGGGCAATGTCAAAATTCCCAGACTATTGAATAGGGGTCGACAAGAGGTTTTCGAACTTACACCACACATAGCTCGAACAGCCCGTTTTTGAGCCAAAAATACCATTTTTGAATCAGAAGAATTACCCCAAAAAATAATACCATATGACATAAGCATATGAAAATATGTGAAGTAGACTACTTTTCGTGTTGAAATGTCACTTATTTCAGATACTGTTCTAATAGTAAATAAAGCGGCATTTAGTTTCTGAACAAGATCCTGAACATGGGCTTTACACAACAGCTTACTATCTATCCGAATGCCTAGGAACTTGAACTGTTCCGTCTCGTTTATAATATGCCTATTCTGTCTGATCAAAATATCGGTTCTTGTTGAATTGTGAGTTAGAAAATGTAAAAACCGAGTCTTACTGTGATTTAGCATCAAATTATTTTCCACAAGCCACGAACTTATTTCATGAACTACATTATTTGATAATGTTTCAATATTACACACAAGATCCTTCACTACCAAGCTGGTGTCAACAGCAAACAGAAATATTTTTGAATCACCTGTAATACTAGAAGGCATATCATTTATATAAATAAGAAACAGCAGTGGCCCCAGCACCGATCCTTGGGGAACACCCCATTTAACAGAGCCCCATTGGGACTGAACATCATTACCACTCTCAATACTGCGGAGAACTACCTTCTGCTTTCTGTTCTTAAAGTAAGAGGCGAACATTATTCCATAATGTTCCAACTTCTGCAGTAATATTTTGTGGTCAACACAGTCAAAAGCCTTCATTAAATCAAAGAAAACACCTAACGTTCGCAACCTTTTATTTAATCCGTCCAAAACCTCACAGAGAAAAGAGACTATAGCATTTTCAGTTCTTAAGCCATTTCTGAAAACCAAACTGTAAATTTGACAGCAAATTATGTGAATTTAAATGCTGCAGTAACCTTGTATATACAACCCTCTCGATAACTTTAGCAAACACCGATGGCATAGAATTAGGTCTATAATTATCAACATTATCCCTGTCTCCCTTTTTATAAAGTGGCTTCACTACCGAGTACTTTAATCGGTCAGGAAACCGACCACTCCTAAAGGAAAAGTTACAGATATGGCTAAGTACTGGGCTAACATACATGGAACAATACTTCAGTACTCTGCTAGATACCCCGTCATATCCATGAGAGTTCTTGGTCTTTAGTGATTTAATTATTAACTCAATCTCCCTCTTGTCAGTATCATGGAGGAGCATTTCAGGTAACAGTCTCGGAACACTTTTTTCTACGAGCGCTATATGATTCCCTGTTGGGACTAGGTTTCTATTTAGTTCACCTGCTGTATTCAGAAAGTGATTATTAAATACTGTACACATATACGACTTATCAGTAACACGGACATTCCCACTACGCACTGATTCTATATCCTCGACCTGTCTCTGCAGACCAGCAACTTCCATTACGACTGACCATATGGTTTTAATTTTATCCTGAGACTTAGCTATTCTATCTGCATACCACATACTTTTTGCCTTCCTAATAACTTTTTTAAGCACCTTACAATACTGTTTGTAATGGGCTACTGCATTTAGATTATGACTGTTTCTAATGTTTTGATATAATTGCCACTTTGTTCTACAAGATATTCTTATACCTTTAGTCAGCCACCCAGGCTGCCTGTTTGTGCTAGTACCCTGTTTTGAACGTTCTAACGGAAAGCAACTTTCAAAGAGCACGAGAAAAGTCTTGAGGACAGCATTATATTTATTGTCTACTGTATCAGCACTATAAACATCTTGCCACTCTTGTTCCTTGATAAGTTTTACAAAAGTCTCTACAGCAACTGGATCAGCTTTCGTAAAAAGTTGGTAACTATATTTAACATGTGTTGCAGCACAAAAATCTTTTAGACTTAAAATCTGTGCATCATGATCTGAAAGGCCATTCACCATTTTGCTAACAGAATGCCCTTCTAGTAATGACGAATGAACAAAAATATTGTCTATGGTTGTTCTACTGTTCCCTTGCACTCTCGTTGGAAAGAATATGGTTTGCATAAGATTATATGAATTAAGGAGGTCTACCAGCATCCTTTTCCTGTTCTTTCGGAACAGTTTCTATCTTCATATAGTTAAAGGCTACCCAGCCATGGACCTTCTTCTGTACGAATGCACACACTTTGCCCGAACTCTCACAGGAATCGTCACCTTAGTTGGCATGAATTATGGGTGAATGGGCAAATATCCTTTGCGTCTGCCATGTAAGCAGGATATCCTGGGTTCGAGTCCCAGTCAGGGCACACATTTTCATCTGTCCCCATTGAGGTATATCAACAACCACTGTCGGCAACTGACAGTTTTGATTAATTATCATTTCTTTCTAGAGAAGCTGCATGGTCATCACTGGTATCTGTTCTTTCGGAACAGTTACTATCTTCACATGCTCTATGATGTCGACCATTATCGTCCAATACGAGTCTGGGCCCACAGCACCTCACAACATGCAAGAGATCCCAACATCTCCTCACAGTACCTGACAGCAGTTAAATCTTGATGATTAAGCCATACAATTTCATGAATAGGTGTTAAAGTGCTCAACACAATCCCTACCCACACCATTAGGAATCCTCATCAATATCAATTTCTTACCACAATGTTTGGGTCCCAAAATCATGTTCCACGTGCCCCCCAGATGCGTATGTGTTGAGAATTACTCTCTAGGCCAAATCGTGACTCATCAGTGAAAAGAACATTGGCCCTCACTTCGACCTTCCAGGTGGCATATTGATGGCTCCACTCTAGATGTTCCCTTCTGTAAAGACACACCAGAGGTAAACAGACAGCAGGTCTCCAACAATAAAGGCCATTCTGCTGAAGCCTTCTGTACACCATTTGTTTTGGTACAACACATCCAGGGGATGATGCCAGTTGCTGTGCACTACTAAGGAGGTACAGTCATGCTCCTACAGCCAAATAATGGTCCACTCTTTCTGAAGTCACACTTTCTTCCTATGGTCCTCCACAGGAGTGTGTCTGTAGGTATCTTCTCTGTGCCATACTGCACCATCTATGACTGTGTACACAGCGTTTGTGAATGTGCAACTACCCTGCAAACAAAGCCCTGCTTGATAGCTGCCCTGACGTCATCACTGGGGTGGCTGTCTGTTGATCCAAATGCCATCTTCTGTGCAGAACACAATTGTAACGACATCTGTTGACAGTTTGTATGATTATATGGTGAATTATAACAATATTATGAAAAGGACAGTTGCCACTCACCATATAGCAGACATGCTGCATCGCAGATTGGCACAACAAAAAGACTGTCACAAATAAAGCTTTAGGCCATGAAGGCCTTCAACAACAACAACAACAAACACACACACACACACACAGACACACACACACACACACACGCGCGCAAATGCAACTCGCACACTACTACAGTCTCAGGCAACTGAAACCACACTCACAGTACGGTTTCACAGTTGCCTGAGACTGCAGTTTGTGTGTGTGTGTCTATATATATATATATATATACACACACACACACACACACACACACGTCTACTGTTGACGAAGGCCTTAATGCCTTCCCTTTTCATAATATTATTACATTCCATCCTGGATTTTCGATCATATGGTGAATTAGATGTAAAACAGGGAAATAGTAGTCTGTTGCTTTAATTTGGACACCAGTGTATATAGCTGCTAGACTGATGACCTCTTCTTTGGGCAGAAGAGGGTTGTATGTTGGTGGTGGAGGAATGCTGTGCAGTCATTGGTGAGAGAACACGGCATGTCCCTGGAGTGGACATTGAGTCATGGAGTCTAAAAATGGTTCAAATGGCTCTGAGCACTATGGGACTTAACTTCTGAGGTCATCAGTCCCCTACAACTTAGAACTACTTAAACCTAACTACCCTAAGGACATCACAAACATCCATGCCCGAGGCAGGATTCGAACCTGCAACCGTAGCAGTCGCGCGGTTCCAGACTGTAGCGCCTAGAACCGCTCGGCCACACCGGCAGGCCAGTCATGGAGTCTGTCCATTCCATCCACGGACACTGCCACCTCCAGAACAGAGCATTCCTGTAGTATTTTCGTAACTGTGGAATCCAACCCTGTGTCGAGTTAAAATCCACTATCCCTGTATCCACATAGCTGCTGGACTGATGACCTCTTCTTTGGGCAGGCCAACTCCACATCTTCAGAAGAGGGTCGTATGTTGGTGGTGGAGGAATGCTTTGCAGTCATTGGTGAGATAACACAGCATGTCCCTGATGTAGACATTGAGTCATGGTGTCTGTCCATTCCATCCACGGACACGAACACAGTTTCCCCATCCTGCTACTACCAACTGCTGTCGCAAGAGCAAACACAGTTTTCCAATGTGCAGTAGTGGACTGATGCAGTCAACGCTGTCACTAATGTGGAAGGTGACAACAACAGGCAGCTGCAAGGTGATTATGAAAGTAAAGAAGGTCAAACTGAACCACCAGTGGGTGAGTTTATGAAACCTTCTCAGTGAAAGGAATAACAAGAAGAGACCAGATTAATTATTTCTTTGTTATAAGTTAATAGCTAATGTAACTATAAACAGGACCAGCAATGACTTAAATGAAATAAAAAATACAGATTTAAACAAGGAATTATGCTGTAGATATTAAATAAAATAAAAAAATTGTTCAAATGGCTCTGAGCACTATGGGACTCAACTGCTGAGGTTATTAGTCCCCTAGAACTTAGAACTAGTTAAACCTAACTAACCTAAGGACATCACAAACATCCATGCCCGAGGCAGGATTCGAACCTGCGACCGTAGCGGTCTTGCGGTTCCAGACTGCAGCGCTCGGCCGGCTAAATAAAATAAATAGTTGAATCTCAGAAGAGATAGTTTCAATAAATAACTAAATAGTCAAGATAAAAAGAAAGACCGAGAAGTTTCAAGCT
Organism: Schistocerca americana; assembly: GCF_021461395.2. Classification (NCBI taxonomy): domain Eukaryota; kingdom Metazoa; phylum Arthropoda; class Insecta; order Orthoptera; family Acrididae; genus Schistocerca; species Schistocerca americana. The sequence goes on along the minus strand of NC_060120.1, from coordinate 543,766,959 downwards.
GCCATTGAAGCTTCTAACCAAAAAATGCAGACAGATATGCTGAATTAAATGCTAGTGTTATGAAACTTGACAAATTAATGGAAGGAGACACAGTTAAAATCAGATATTAGTATGGTTAATGATCAATTAAATAATTTTAAAACTATCATTAGAAGAAGTGGAAAAAAGAACAAATGTTTGAAAGAGGAGTCCAACAAAAATTTAGAAGCAATGTGAACTGAAGTCATAGAAGTGATGCGGGAAGCATCATCTAATATAAATACCCAAAGAAAATCACAGGAAGAGAATGTCTTGAAAGTAGTACTGAGTTAAGGGAAACACAATACGAATTAGAAACTCTAGAGAAACACGTGGACTGTAACAGTCACTTTTTTACTGAAGCGAAAGAAATATTTCAACACAACCCCACTTGGGAAATGGGAATAGTATCTGTACCTGCAAATTTTGTACTCAAGAGAACATACTGAAAGTTACCCCCCCATGAACCATGGACCTTGCCGTTGGTGGGGAGGCTTGCGTGCCTCAGCGATACAGATGGCCGTACCATAGGTGCAACCACAACGGAGGGGTATCTGTTGAGAGGCCAGACAAACATGTGGTTCCTGAAGAGAGGCAGCGCCCTTTCAGTAGTTGCAGGGGCAACAGTCTGGATTATGGACTGATCTGGCCCTGTAACATTAACCAAAACGGCCTTGCTGTGCTGGTACTGCGAACGGCTGAAAGCAAGGGGAAACTACAGCCGTAATTTTTCCCGCAGCTTTACTGTATGATTAAATTATGATGGCATCCTCTTGGGTAAAATATTCCGGAGGTCAAATAGTCCCCCATTCGGATCTCCGGGCGGGGACTACTCAAGAGGACGTCGTTATCAGGAGAAAGAAAACTGGCATTCTACGGATCGGAGCGTGGAATGTCAGATCCCTTAATCAGGCAGGTAGGTTAGAAAATTTAAAAAGGGAAATGGATAGGTTAAAGTTAGATATAGTGGGAATTAGTGAAGTTCGGTGGCAGGAGGAACAAGACTTTTGGTCGGGTGATTACAGGGTTATAAATACAAAATCAAATAGGGGTAGTGCAGGAGTAGGTTTAATAATGAATAAAAATATAGGAGCGCGGGTTAGCTACTACAAACAGTATAGTGAACGCATTATTGTGGCCAAGATAGACACAAAGCCCATGCCTACTACAGTAGTACAAGTTTATATGCCAACTAGCTCTGCAGATGATGAAGAAATTGATGAAATGTATGACGAGATAAAAGAAATTATTCAGGTAGTGAAGGGAGAGGAAAATTTAATAGTCATGGGTGACTGGAATTCGTCAGTAGGAAAAGGGAGAGAAGGAAACATAGTAGGTGAATATGGATTGGGGGGAATAAATGAAAGAGGAAGTCGCCTTGTAGAATTTTGCACAGAGCATAACTTAATCATAGCTAACACTTGGTTCAAGAATCATGAAAGAAGGTTGTATACCTGGAAGAATCCTGGAGATACTAAAAGGTATCACATAGATTACATAATGGTAAGACAGAGATTTAGGAACCAGGTTTTAAATTGTAAGACATTTCCAGGGGCAGATGTGGATTCTGACCACAGTCTATTGGTTATGAACTGCAGATTGAAACTGAAGAAACTGCAAAAAGGCGGGAATTTAAGGAGATGGGACCTGGATAAACTGAAAGAACCAGAGGTTGTACAGAGTTTCAGGGAGAGCATAAGGGAACAATTGACAGGAATGGGGGAAAGAAATACAGTAGAAGAAGAATGGGTAGCTCTGAGGGATGAAGTAGTGAAGGCAGCAGAGGATCAAGTAGGTAAAAAGACGAGGGCTAATAGAAATCCTTGGGTAACAGAAGAAATATTGAATTTAATTGATGAAAGGGGAAAATATAAAAATGCAGTAAATGAAGCAGGCAAAAAGGAATACAAACGTCTCAAAAATGAGATTGACAGGAAGTGCAAAATGGCTAAGCAGGGATGGCTAGAGGACAAATGTAAGGATGTAGAGGCTTGTCTCACTAGGGGTAAGATAGATACTGCCTACAGGAAAATTAAAGAGACCTTTGGAGAGAAGAGAACCACTTGTATGAATATCAAGAGCTCAGATGGCAACCCAGTTCTAAGCAAAGAAGGGAAGGCAGAAAGGTGGAAGGAGTATATAGAGGGTTTATACAAGGGCGATGTACTTGAGGACAATATTATGGAAATGGAAGAGGATGTAGATGAAGATGAAATGGGAGATAAGATACTGCGTGAAGAGTTTGACAGAGCACTGAAAGACCTGAGTCGAAACAAGGCCCCGGGAATAGACAACATTCCATTAGAACTACTGATGGCCTTGGGAGAGTCAGTCATGCCAAAACTATACTATCTGGTGAGCAAGATGTATGAGACAGGCGAAATAGCCACAGACTTCAAGAAGAATATAATAATTCCAATCCCAAAGAAAGCAGGTGTTGACAGATGTGAAAATTACCGAACTATCAGTTTAATAAGTCACAGCTGCAAAATACTAACGCGAATTCTTTACAGACGAATGGAAAAACTGGTAGAAGCGGACCTCGGGGAAGATCAGTTTGGATTCCGTAGAAATGTTGGAACACGTGAGGCAATACTAACCTTACGACTTATCTTAGAAGAAAGAGTAAGAAAAGGCAAACCTACGTTTCTAGCATTTGTAGACTTAGAGAAAGCTTTTGACAACGTTAACTGGAATACTCTCTTTCAAATTCTGAAGGTGGCAGGGGTAAAATACAGGGAGCGAAAGGCTACTTACAATTTGTACAGAAACCAGATGGCAGTTATAAGAGTCGAGGGGCATGAAAGGGAAGCAGTGGTTGGGAAAGGAGTGAGACAGGGTTGTAGCCTCTCCCCGATGTTATTCAATCTGTATATTGAGCAAGCAGTAAAAGACACAAAAGAAAAATTCGGAGTAGGTATTAAAATCCATGGAGAAGAAACAAAAACTTTGAGGTTCGCCGATGACATTGTAATTCTGTCAGAGACAGCAAAGGACTTGGAAGAGCAGTTGAACAGAATGGACAGTGTCTTGAAAGGAGGATATAAGATGAACATCAACAAAAGCAAAACGAGGATAATGGAATGTAGTCAAATTAAATCGGGTGATGCTGAGGGAATTAGATTAGGAAATGAGACACTTAAAGTAGTAAAGGAGTTTTGCTATTTAGGGAGTAAAATAACTGATGATGGTCGAAGTAGAGAGGATATAAAATGTAGACTGGCAATGGCAAGGAAATCGTTTCTGAAGAAGAGAAATTTGTTAACATCGAGTATAGATTTAAGTGTCAGGAAGTCGTTTCAGAAAGTATTTGTATGGAGTGTAGCCATGTATGGAAGTGAAACATGGACGGTAACCAGTTTGGACAAGAAGAGAATAGAAGCTTTCGAAATGTGGAGCTACAGAAGAATGCTGAAGATAAGGTGGGTAGATCACGTAACTAATGAGGAGGTATTGAATAGGATTGAGGAGAAGAGAAGTTTGTGGCACAACTTGACTAGAAGAAGGGATCAGTTGGTAGGACATGTTTTGAGGCATCAAGGGATCACAAATTTAGCATTGGAGGGTAGCGTGGAGGGTAAAAATCGTAGAGGGAGACCAAGAGATCAATACACTAAGCAGATTCAGAAGGATGTAGGTTGCAGTAGGTACTGGGAGATGAACAAGCTTGCACAGGATAGAGTAGCATGGAGAGCTGCATCAAACCAGTCTCAGGACTAAAGACCACAACAACAACAACACTAAATTACTAGGCAAATGGAAGATATGGCTAACCACACAAATGTTAAATGTACTGCAAGGACTACTAGTATAGAAAACGGTGACAGAGATTGTAGGACACGCACAAATTAATCGAAGGAAAAGTTTGAGGAATCTGAAAACATAGGAGAAATGAAAATATCATGCCTTCACCTACTGACCATTCATCTAAGAACTTCACTCTTGTTTGGTGCCATTCAAAGTATTTCAGAACCCACCCCATTTAGGTTTGTGTGGTCTTGGGTCCAGTAACTGATTAGTTTCTGCTGCTTTCCCCCAAACCAATATTTCTCTTTAAATTACATCTCAAAAGTCTTCCAATTCTGAAATTTCTTCACATTAAGGTCTCCGCATTCTCCAGCTTTGGCCTTTGGATGCCCTCATAAATTTGCTTTTGATTTTGACATTCTGTGTTGGTGTGAAAGCATCTTCAAATGTCCATAAAAAGGCTACAGGATGTAGTTCCCGTTCAGGCTCGGAACACAGAAACTTATTTGAAGAATGTCTCCTACTTATTAGACAAAATTCCTCCAACCAATCATTCATCTTTCCTATCATCTTTCTGGGTGACGTCTGACTGATCAGTAGACTGTGGACTTTTAGGTTAAAACCTATTCCTTCCCTGATTTCTTACTTATAAATAATATTGCACTTTTGCATATAACAACTAATTAAACTTGATATTGTTAATTTTATAACGCCTAAAATAGCCTACTTTCACATTACCACCTATTTTTGCCTATTTTACCTTTAAAATCCCAAAATATGTATTTTTTTAATGTGACATAAAATTCTTGCATATTGAAAGATTGTAATTGCTGGCTAACTGCCTGTTTCCACAAATATTCGTAGGTCTTGAACTGACGTAAGATGAAAGAAGAACTAAGAACCCTAAAAACATAACAACTAACCTCTTTGTTGCATGCCTGGTAGAATACAATTTTTCCACCTGTTGTGTAGAGCGGAAACTCTGGCACCACTGTTGTTTATGACTAGAATTGGAACTAGCTGTTTTCAGCATTTTCTTCGAATTGCAAATTTCTTCTCACATCATCAACACCAGAGCATCTTTGAAGCATAATATTTTCTAAATACTGCTTAAAATTATACTAGAGATACTGGGATTCAACTGTTCACTTTTATTATAATTTTTAAGTTACAGATTTCAATTTTGATATAAAGTAAGCAGTGTGAAAATGTCATACATGAAGGACTAATCAGAAATGTTTTTAAAATGATGCACCAAGTTCTAATTCTTTTAAAGCCTTGAGTTGTAACAAAAATCTATTCAGTGACAAGATATCTGAAAAACTGCTAAACTGTACTGCATGTTTTGTTTTATTTTATTTCTTTTATTTGCTAAACTTAAGCATCGTTGTCCCTTAAAGTGTCAATACTTTTTATATGCCCTTCTATATAGCATCTTGTAACTTTATTACATTAGATTTCAAGTGTGAGTTGTGTCATGCTATTGTGGCAGCAAATCTCTCTTCAAAAACTAAAAAATCCGGTTTTCAAATAATTTCTTGAGAAGTACTGCCATCACTCTGTTCCTGTAGGTTCAACACTGAGCAAATATTATGTGGATTCAGCTTACACAGATGCATTGTATAGAATCCGAGAAGAAATTGTGGAATCTTACATATGAATTACTGTTGATGGAATCTTGTCCAGTACATGGCAAATTTGATTGTTGGAAGAAAGTTGGACCCAGATGCTGAAGGTGTTATATACAAATGGCATGGATGTGAACAAGATGCTTCTGACCTTCACAGATTCCACCGCATATATGTATTTCAGGTGCTTCAAATTTTCTATTCTTCCAACCTGCATTTAACTTCTGTTGCATGTGGTACCAACCGTATAGCAGAACAAGTTAATCAATCTCTATTGTAAAGAAAGCTTTTGTTAAGGAACCATCAAGGATATAAGCATTCAAAGAACAATTTCCAGATGTCCCTTGGAACCTGAATCTGTTGTTATCCACTGAAGCATTCGTTAGCAGCAGTGGAATGCTACAGTAAGCATCACCCAGCAGTCCAGAGAGTAACTGAAAATCTACCACAGGAAGCTGCCCCTGTAACTTTAGCAAAACCATTACTCAAAGATCATTCAAATACAATGGGGTTTAGCATATATTAGAGTCAACTACACATTTCTGCCAAAAATTATTTTCAAATTACAAAGCTCAGGGAGACCTAGCTACAGGAACATATCTTTACTGGGGTAAGTCAAAAAGAAAGTTAATTGAAGTGCCAGGAGAAGTGGGAGAAAAATTATGAGCAAATATGTAAAAGGTTTTGCAGAAGAACACCAGCAAGCAGCATACATATTTAACAGAAAATCCAGCTCCCCTCACTGCAGCATTCCTGTCCAACATGAGCCAAAAGCCAAGTATGTCCCTGGCACATCTGCTGACGTAGAATGTTTTCCTGTTTTTTGCTTTTAAATTAATACTGACTGATAAAAACCATAGTTTTTCTATGGAAAACCTAGAAAAGGTTTTAATTATTCTGTGAGGCAAACTATGGCCCTTGTCTCAAACCACAAGTTTATCTGTAACATATTAAATTACGTATTACATATATTTCAACATATAGCTGTATGTGTTTGATATTGCATTTTTATCTTACAAAAACTTGAAAGGTTTGGGATGAGTTTGAACATTAAAGTGTTTGGGTGTTTGCTGTGTTGTGCAATTTGGACATTAAGATGGTAGAATATATGCTCTGTTGAGCAACTGTGCATATTTTCATTTTCCTTGCTTTTAATGAACAGTAATATGCTCATGTCGACACTGTGTATTTTACATTATATGCAGTTTCTCTGCATAATACTTTTAGGGTCTATTTTAAATTTTATATAGCAAAAATGGGGTACTGAAAAAGTCTATTTTAGCCACCTAAAATGTACTCTTTATGGTCAACAAATCTGCAGTCTACTGATCAGTTAAATATAAACTTCTGCTTGTTCAGAAAAAAAAAGAATGCCAACATATAGATTGTTAACTATGATGTAAATAATAGTTGATATTTTTTATGAGACTGACAATTATTGTTCATTCATGTATCTAAATCTATTGCATAAACAAACTGACACTCTCGATTACTGTTAAACAGACGTCATTACTTGTGATTGCACAGCTGGAGCAAAATTACTGCTACCAACATTTGTACAGCTAGTGCTAGCACAACCACATTTAGCTTGTTTTGTATCTATATGATACAGTTAACAGTTACCATGTTTTAATACACCATTATTCATTATATTTAATTTTTCTTTCACAATGATTTGATTCTTGTTGATGTTGTTTTTTATTATTTTATATGGGACCAAGCAAGTGCCACGTCCGACTGGGGCTCATCCACTGTGCATCATAGACTGTACACTGTGGCGCCTATCACACGGGCTACAGATGTTGAGAGACACCAAGTCCATGATATCGCAAACACTGTTCTTTGGATTTTTTAATAATAATTATTGTTATTTTCTTCTGTCTTTATTGAGAGATGTTCGTCAGGATGGAGCCAACAGCCTTGCCGCAGTGGTAACACCAGTTTCCGTCACCGTCAGATCACCGAAGTCAAGTGCTGTCGGACTGGGCTAGCACTTGGATGGGTGACCATTCGGTCTGCCAAGTGCTGTTGGCAAACAGTGTGCACTCAGCCCTTGTGAGGCAAACTGAGTAGCTATGCAATTGAGATGTAGTGACTCCGGTCTCATACACTGACATATGGCCAGGAGAGCGGTGTGCTGACCACATGCCCCTCCATATCCGCATCCAGTGACGCCTGCAGGCTGAGGGTGACACAGCTTGCTGGTCGATACTGTTGGGCCTTCATGGCCTGTTCGGGTGGAATTTAGTTTTGTTAGAATGGAACAGAAGCATGTAAATCAGCTGTACCAAGCAGTCTGTAATACAGATGAAGAAAATACATCAGCAAAAATTTACTGTACTTTACAATTGTAATTTGAGAAACTGCAATTGAATTTATATCAAGTTAGCTTCTTGCTATATAAAAAAAAAAAAAAAAAAAAAAAAAAAAAAAAAAAAAAAAAAAAAAAAAAAAAGTCATTGAACATGCTAATTCAGAAAATGTGAATGTGTGTGTGTGTGTGTGTGTGTGTGTGTGTGTCAGAAACCCCACATTGATTGAAAAGTTGGGGAGCACTGGAGATGAGTTTAATGAGAGACTCTTGGTCTCATCTATTTTGCAAAACAGGTGGAGGTTACCTTCGTCAGCTTAAGCGGAAGTGCTGGCAGCACCTCAATGCTCTCTGCTGCCTGAGCGACACCAACTGGGGTGCAGATCGCTTTACGCCGCTGCAGCACTTGTTCAACCCCCCCATGGTTTATGGTTTGGCGGCGCCCTCAGCATTGCATTTACTCGACCCAGCACACCACTGTGGCGTCCGGCTAGCGGCAGGAGCTTTGAGGACAAGTCCAATGATCAGTGTAATCCTGTTATGCACATTGACTGATACAGCCACTGTTTGTTGGTGGTGCGGGCCTGTACCATAAGTTCCATTGCCTATGTATGTGTCCTGAATCCACTAATATGGGAACCATCATCGTGCTGGTGTCTTTATCATGGATAGGATGGTCATCATTTGGTCAATTAGTCCGAACTAAGGCACATACCCTATCACTTTTGTATCAACCCTTTAATGTCTGTTGTTAATACCTCACTTCAATTTTTGTGATAATGGTAAATCTCTCTTATAATAAGCATTATTTTGCTTTTCTGGGTCTGCCCTTTGAGAGATTGTGTTGTTCTTGTCAGCACAACAACCTAATGCTACTTTTTTTCTGTCCTAGGTGTACTTGTTGGTACAGATTTGCAATTCCTTGAGCAGATGCAGATTGTATTGTTTTCATTAAATTTTACTGTTTGAGTGGAACACTGACCTTTAAAACAGTCTCCTTCATTACAGGAAAAGGGAGTGACTTCATTACAAAGAAACTATGTGGCTTAATGGTCTTCAATGTCTGTTTCACATGAGAGTACTGAGTACATTGAGTAACCTTGATTTCCTATACTTTTCTCCTTGAAGCCCCTACATTCATTGTCACAAAAATAATTGTTTTCCAGAGCAAATCAAATGCGTGGGTGGAGCAGTACATTGTGTATTTGGTTCATGGGCAGTTGAAACAAATTGCCGCATGTCACTAGCCTTTGCCAGAAATGTTGGCACTATGTTGGCACTTGAGGCTATGCACTTTAACTTTTAGTAAGATGAAATAAGTAGCTATGTACTCAGCCCCTTTTTAAGGATGAAACATAAAGCTACATACTCAGGTCTTGAATATAAAACTGAATATAAGAATAGAGAGTTCTGTCTTTCAGACAAAACTATCCACTCTTCATAGTATTTTTAATCACACACCATCAATTTATTATCCTTGTTGGTATCAAGAAAAACCCTCTTACTGTAATTCAGAGCGGCATGTAGTTCGGCAGTTACAGCAACACGTAATCAACATTTTACTTACTTGAGCAACCTCAGTTAGAAGTGAGCCATTCCAGGGATTCTGCTGATTTTATTGACTCTGAAAGTTCTACTACTACTTTCTAAATAATACACAGGTGGCTATTTCCTCACAAGTGCATTCATCTCGTGTAACATCTCATGAAATCTATTGTTCCGGTGTGATAACTGTCAAACAGACCAACCAAACTGCTGAGAGTGTTCCTGTTATAAACTATAGATTCCACTCATACCCCACAATCAGGGCAATAATAGTGAATCCAGACATAGCTCAGCATTATCTGACAAACCTAATACTACAAAGGTCAGTATGTGTCCTATATGTTCCCACAAACAACCATATCAGCTCGAAAGCCAACTACTCCATTACCACTTAGCATGCTTAACATGTTGAGGAATTTATTTAAAAGATTTACCACTTTTGTAACATGGGCGGTGAAGTCAGGATTCCCAGTCTCTGTGGTATGCAACGTTTCACTACCATGTTCCACTTTGACAGCTGAAGAATATCCAGAGTTTACAGTTACAGGTGACTAGTAATATTCATTTATGCCCATATGAGGAACCACCATATGCAGCCAACGCAGTTTCCATGAGGCACACATGATCTGGCACAACCTTAAGGCCTGTATGACTTAGCATGGGCCGACAGCAGTTCTGCAATGACCAATACTTGTACATCCCTCAAGATCACACCAACGGCTGTTACATTACACTTGAAGATGGTGGCAATTCCCATTTACCAAACTGCATGAATAACCAACAAATTTATCTGGCCTAAAATACTTTAATGACATTCCTGCAGTTTCTTCAATCATATATCAAACATTTAAGTTCCATGTTTTATGGAACATAACTATAAGGTCCACTCTCTTGTGCAACATATCATATGCTTCACCAAAATAATACATTTTCTGAGCGAGAGGGATTGATTACTGAATAGTTATTTTTCAACCAGAAAAACATATCTGTATTAGAAAATCCAGTTGGTGCAGGTACTACCATCTACTGCAGGAAGAGGATGTACACCTCATAACGAAATACATATATGCAAAGCAAACAAACAGTTTTAAAAAATACAACAGGTATAGTATCGGCAGGACACGAACATGTTGGTGAGGTTTAGAAGTATGCATTCAAGTAAACCAAATGTTCAAAATTGCAGTTATAATAATGAACGCTTATATCCTCATGACTGGACCAGGAAGAGTGAAGACTTTGGCAACACTACCAGCTAAAATTTTCATAGTGAACTCACCTTTCACTTTTTTAGTTTATATATAATATACGCATATAATATGCGTTAAAGTAATCGCTGGACACTTGCCCATTATCTAGTACAGATTTTCTGAATTTACCCTGCCATTTTAATTTGTATAACATAAAACGCATAAAATATGACAAATTGCTTTAATTATGGCACTAATGTAGGCTACAATACAGATCAATATGTTACCACAACCCTTACTTAACATTCATACCAATTGGCTTTGCTATCTTCAGGACCAAACTGTCACCTTTTTTTCTAAACTAACCTACAGCTAGACCTACACTTCAACTCACATTGTCAATTAGAGGTGATGGAAGGAGGAGGGGAGGAGCAACAATCACACTCTAGCCCCAAATGATCTCTAGTATAGAAAAATGCCTATGTCTGTGCCATACTAAATGCGCTTTTCACTATAAAACCTAAAATTTCAAAAGCTCTACTGCTTATTAGACAAATTTGGGACAACAGAAGATCGTTGTACCTGCGACGTCACTAAGATGGTGGATACCCTTATTTCAACCTTATGCAACACGATGATGACCACAACATAACTCAATACAGAAGCGAACAGACACAAATAATACAAAAAATACTTAATTTCAGTTGTGGGAATTAGGAGGTTTTAGGTGGGATGAACTAAATACATGACAATGCTAATAATCAAGATGGACCAAAGCAAATGCTAACTCAAAAATCAAGTATATAAAATGCTCATAAATAAACTCAGCCACAGTGAAAAAACGGTATTGGAGACTTGACTTGGCCTATATAGCTCACATAAAGTCCACGATATCACAAACTCACACACAACTCCAAAATGTTGGTTGGTTTGTTTAAAAGAGGGGGGAAGGGACCAAAATGCTTGGTCATTGGTCCCCTTGTTCCAAATAAGACAATGCCACAAGGGGGAGGATAAAACAAACAAGACATACAACACAAAACGGAAAGAAAAGAAAAACCACAAGAATGAAGGAAAGGTAACAAACACTAAAAGGAACAAAAGAGGACAAGAAAACAACAGAGACACGCAAGAAGAGAGTAAAACAAGAAAGCAGATTACAGCGGCTGGCCGACTACAAGCTTAAAAAGGAGATACCAGCCACTCTGCAACACATTAAAACCTCCACCCTAAAAGCGCTATGGTGGAGGACACAGAGGGACAAAGGACATGTGCGAAAACTTAGATCAAATGATAAAACCCACCCTCACAAATAAAATGTAAAACTAAAGCTGCTGTTGAGGTACTGTTGCCCAACACCGAAGGTAGGGTGCTGGGAAAGTTAAAAGTCTGCCACAGAGCGGCTAAAAGTGGCCAGTCCAGCAAGAGGTGGACAACCGTAGTTTGTGAGCCACAGCGACACCGATGTGGGTCCCCGTGACAGAGCAGGTAACGATGTATTAGCCATGTATGGCCAATGCGAGGCCGGCACAGTCCTGTGAGAGGACTGCATGGAAGACTTTCACACATTCATAGTCTCCTTAATGACACACAGTTTGTTTGCATACTGTTATGCCATTCTGTCTCCTGAAACCGAAAAACCCTGTGGCGTAAGACAGAACGCAGGTCAGGTTCAGAGAAGCCGATCTCCATAAGCGGTTTCCACGTAGCCTGTTTGGCCAGCCTATCGGCAAGTTCATTGCCTGGGATTCAAACGTGACTTGGGGTCCAGACAAACACCACTGAACAACTGGGCCATTCCAGGGCATATATGGACTCCTGGATGGTCGCTACCAAAGGATGACGAGGGAAGCACTGGTTGATAGCTTGTAGGCTACTCAAGGAGTCAGTACACAGAAGAAATGAATCCTCAGGGCATGAGCGGATGTGCTCAAGAGCACGAGATGTAGCCACCAGCTCTGCAGTGAGAACACTGCAGCCATCGAGCAAGGAATGCTGTTCAATATGTCCTCCATGGACATACTAGAAGCCGACATGACCATCAGCCATCGAGCCACTGGTATAAACCACTTCATGCCCTCGGTACATGTCAAGAATCGACAGGAAGTGGCAGCAGAGTGCTGCGGCATTAACTGAATCCTCAAGGTCATGTGAAAGGGCCTTGGTGTACACCATGGAGGTGTACAGGAATGGACCTCAAGTATAGGTGGTAAAGGCAAGGGCTCCAGTTTGAATAGAAGGGATCGGACGCGAACTGCAATTGTAACCCCTGACCTGGGCCACTGATGCGGGAGATGAACCGCCATGGGTAGGAAAAGGAGACGGTAATACGGATGCGCAGGAGAACTACAAACATGTGCAACGTAACTGGCAAGCAGTTGTGCATGCCTAACCGTCAATGGAGGGGCCCCAGCTTCCATCAGGACACTGATCATTGGACTTGTCCTCAAAGTTCCTGCCGCTAGCCGAACGCCACAGTGGTGTGCTGGGTCAAGTAAATGCAATGCTGAGGGCGCCGCCAAACCATAAACCACACTCCCATAGTCAAGGCGGGATTGAACAAGGGCTGCAGCGGTGTAGAGCGATCTGCACCCCAGTTGGTGTCGCTCAGGCAGCGGAGAGCATTGAGGTGCTGCCAGCACTTCCGCTTAAGCTGACGAAGGTAAGAAAGCCAAGTCAATTGGGCATTGAAAACTAGTCCTAAGAATCGATATGTCTCCAATATAGTGAGTGGATCGTCATTAAGGTAAAGTTCTGCTTCCAGAAGAATGGTACGACGCCAACAGAAGTGCGTAACACAAGACTTTGCCGCCAAAAACTGGAAACCGTGATCTAGAGCCCATGACTGTGCCTTGTGGATGGCTCCCTGTAGGCTCGGCAACACCAGTACTGGAGGAGCAGTACAAATTGCAGAAGTCATCTGCATACACAGAAGGTAAGACTGACGGCCCTACAGCTGCTACTAGACCATTAATGGCCACTAAAAATAGAGATACACTCAATACAGAACCCTGTGGGACCCCATTCTCCTGGATACGGTAGGACCTATGGGAAGCACCAACTTGGACACAGAAAGTCCGACGCTACAGAAAATTTTGGATAAAAATCGAGAGCGGCCTCGGAGACCCACTCGGATAATGTGGCAAGGATATGATGTCACCAGCTTGTGTCATACACTTTTCGTAAATAAAAAAAGACAGCAATAAGGTATTGGCGTCTGGAAAGGCTGTTCGGATGGCAGACTCGAGGGACACAAGATTATCAATGGTAGAGCGACCCTGGCGGAAACTGCCCTGGCATGGAGCCAGTAGGTCATGTGACTCCAGGACCCGACCTAACTGTCGACACACCATACGTTCTAGGATCTTGCAAAGAACGTTGGTGAAGCTGATGGTAACGCCAAGGACACCTGCTTGGGGTCTGGTACCCAAAACCACGTCTGATCTTCATCCAGACTCGATGTGTGGCAGGCCTCTCCCAACACTCCTGTTTCCAACTTTTGATAAGCTGGCGAACATGGGCACAGAGCCGTTTAAAGGCTATTAGGTGCTCTAGGGAAGGGTGCTGCTTATGCCGCTGTAGAACTCGCCGACACTCTTTAATTGCCTCAGCGACTTCCGGTGACCACCAAGGTACCGATTTTCACTGGGGGCACCCCAAAGAATCAGGGATCGCATTTTTCGCCACAGAAACGAACGTTGTAGTTACCTGCTCAACCACAACATTGATGGCACCATGTGAGAGATTCAACAGTGACAGCAGAGGTGAAGGCTTCCCAGTCTGCCTTGTTAAAAGCCCATCTGTGTAGGCGTCCATGGGCATGACACTGGGGGAGTGACAGGAACATGAGGAAGTGGTCACTACCACACAGGTCAAACTGAGACAGGAAAGTTTCGACATCTCTGCCTCAACCAGTAAGCACGGTGCCACCACATGAAGGGTTATGAGTGTTAAAATCTCCCAAAAGTGGGAAAGGTTTAGGGAGTTGAGCAATCAGTGCAGCCAATGCATTCAGGGGTACTGCACCATCTGGAGAAGGATATACATTGCAGACAGTCAATTCCTGCAAGTAAGTATCCTGACAGGCACTGCTTCAAGAGAGGTTCGAAGGAGTACAGGCTGACTACATACCAAGTTCAGGACATAGACAAAAACTCCACCTGACACTCTATTATATTCACTACGTTTCTAGTAATATCCCCTGTAGCCGCGAAGGGCAGGGGTCAAGCTTAACAACTGCTGTAGCTCAGCCAGGTGGCGCAAAAAACTGCCGCAATTCCTCTGGAGGATAATGTGATTGTGAGGCTGAGAAGGCACGGAACACTGAAGCAGCTTACGAGTCACCTGCTGCCACCGACTTATTTCCTGAGCAGTCTATGTCCATTGTGTCTGAGGGTCCGGCGAGATCTACGTCCTCAGCAGATGACAGAATCTCCACCCAATCCTCAGATGCTGAGCTTGTAGGTAGCAGTGCTGTGGGTGCCACCACAATTCATTTGGTCTTGGTGGTCATCTTTTTGGGTTTCTCTCACTGCTCCTTGGGTTTCTCTTGTTGGGAGGCCTTCACTGCTTCAGCCTCAGAGACTGAGGATGATCGTGAAGCCCTACGACAAGCTGCTTTGGGGCACTTCAGCCACTGGCGGGTGTCATCTTTCCCACTAGCAGAAACCTGGGAAGGGAGTGACCCAAGGGACCCCTTCCAAGTGAGAGGAGCCGAAGAAGACTTAAGCTTCTCCGGCTGAGAAATGGGGACTGGTGTCCCCAATGGGTGGGGGCAGTGCTCCTGAGGTAGGTGGTGCGGGAGCAACAGGGAGGGAAGTGCCCCCCACCATCAAGGGGGCAGGTGTGGTCTTCCGGCTCAGAGAGCCGACTGGAAATCGTGGAAGTGATGGGGCTACAACTGTTCTCATAGCAGCAGCGTATGAGGAGGTCATAGCCACAGGATGGAGGCGCTCAAATTTCCTCTTAGCTTCAGTGTAGGTCAGTCGGTCCAGGGTCTTATATTCCATGATTTTCCTTTCTTGCTGTAAAATCCTGCAGTCTGGTGAGCGAGGAGAATGATGCTCTCTGCAGTTGACACAGATGGGAGGTGGGCCACATGGAATATTGGGATGCAAAGGACGTCCACAATCTTGACATGTGACGCTGGAAGTACAGCGGGATGACATATGGCCGAACTTGCAGCACTTAAAGCACCGCATCGGGGGAGGGATATATGGCTTGACACCACAGTGGTAGACCATCACCTTGACCTTCTCAGGCAATGTGTCACCCTCGAAGGCCAAGATGAAGGCACTGGTGGCAACTTGACTATCCCTCGGAACCCTATGGACATGCCGGACAAAATGAACACCTCAGAGTTCTAAGTTGGCGCGCAGCTCATTGTCAGACTGCAAAAGAAAGTTCCTGTGGAATATAATACCCTGGGCCATATTTAAGCTCTTATGTGGATGGATGGTAACAGAAACAGCCCCCAACACGTCACAAGTAAAGACCCTGACCACATTTTGGACAAGCCCTCCACCTACCCAAACTTGTCCTCCAAATGCGCAACAAAAAACTGAGGCTTCATTGAAACAAAGCGGTCCCCATCAGCTCTCATACATATGAGATAATGGGACAATAAGGTTCGTTGCCATCCTTAGCATGGCGTTCCTCCCATGGTGCGGCCAGAGAGAGGAATGATTTAGGGTCATACTTGCTTGCGTTGTACTGAGACCTGGAACACTTAGAGACTACTGGTGTGTGATCACCAGCAAGTAATGACATGGTACGCTTCATCAAGCGGCATCCACCCTAATGCCACCCAGTGACCATGGGTCCTCCCCATGAGTGCCACCCAGCCGCAGCAAAGGCCACCTGGCAGGATGGCCATTGCCAGGAGTCATGATGCCCCAGGGTGACGGGCATCTACTCCTTGGCATACGTGGGGAGTTAACGGCGCTGGCATCAGCACAGTGATCCCTGAGTGGTCAGGGGGCTACAACCAACAGGGTACTTGGTGGCCCTAACACAACAGACTGGCTACAGTGCTGGATATCAGGTGCAACCAAGCAAACAGGTCCATTATCATCGTCAACGCAGAAAACAGTACAGCACAGTGGATGGAGGAAAATGCCCAACAGCTGGAGAATGAGCAGAAGTGCAGATCCACGTTGACAAAGCATGCAAGAGGTCTCTGTGCATGACGGACAAGATGCACCATGTAAGGTGCTCTTCCGCAACTGGCTCACTCTACGGGAAAACTTGGAAAAATGGGGGTCAAACCCGAAAAGGGACCATCACATAAAGGCCGAAATGTGTGAGACTCCTTTTAGTCATCTCTTACGACAGGCAGGAATACCTCGAGCCTATTCTAATCCCCGGATCCGCAGGTGGACAACTACAAAACCCAGAACCAGAAATTTCACTTGGCTTATATAGCTCAAAAGAAATCCACAATTCCACAGTTTTATATATAACTCAACAAATCTGGTACCCAAACCTTCACTACATAGCTGAAACAAAGTCCTCGGTACCACACAACCAAAACTCACCAACATGATATCTAAAACTTGACTTCACCAATGTATGTAAAACAAACTCCACAATGCATGCCAAGCACAATCCAACATAATTACCAACAACTAACAACACAACCTCATAAAAATGCATTAATATCAGTTTTTATACACAAGAAACAATTATGCATGTCAACAGATACACCATGCATACTTCGATTTAAAAAATAATAAAACCAAACAAATCACTCTTACCAACCAAAGCCAGCTGACACACAAATCTAGCAATAGCAAAAATGTCACTAACATAAACTCTGAGATGGCCAGCCTAGACCTGTCAAAACGAGGAACACTCTGGATACAATGCCACACACGGCCCATCGACAATGCAACACTCCTGGTCCCTAGTCCTAATGCAGTAATCTTGTTAAGTTCTCCCAAAAAATCTCCAGCCATAAACAACAGACCACATTAATAATTCCAAATTTGAAAATGACTATAGCCCGTAATTGCCAACATCAAAATAACTGACCAATAAGCCGCCACAACTCTTGCAATATTATTCTCACAGACAGCATTACAGCGGCATCCACCCTAATGCCACCCAGTGACCATGGGTCCTCCCCATGAGTGCCACCCAGCCGCAGCAAAGGCCTAACAGCACTCGCAAACAACTTAGATAAAGAAAAGGCATCCCACAGTACAGGGTGCCACCGTGTATTCCCAACATACCCTCTGTAAACATGATATATTCCAAATATGCCACACCACCATTATTTCACACAGTTATGTCACGAGTCAAAGCAGGCAGGTGGTACGACAAACTTCAGTTGACCCACATATTTCTGATAATTATTTTGGTGCACATTAGATATACCACATTACGTGAATAGAGTTGTGGCACCTTAACCTTTGGAGCCCTTGTGCTTGTTCCCCTGACCTCATTATTCCTCCACCAATCACCTGATTAAAAATGGAAAAAAAGAAAAACCTTATACAGCTCCCTCAAATGACACTACAGAGCGACAAGACTATAGATGCCTTGATCTCCCATATTTCTGTAAACAACGGGATACAGACCCTCTGGCAACCATATCACACTATGCTTTCTACTTTGCCATAGCACTGTTAAAAACAGTTGAAACTAAGAACAATGCTTACTAACAGAAAATAATTTCAGTATTCACATTAAACTGCACTTGGGTAACAGTCCACTTCCACCATCAGAATCTGAAATAACAGCATCTCCACCCTCGCACAAAAACATTAAAGCTACATTTATACTAAAAAATCAATGTAGTTCAATAACCATTTCCCAGGTTAGCAGTAACTGCCAGCAGACTTAAAACTATAATTAATTAAAGAGTGAACCTGAATTCTACTGACAATTTTGGAGGTTATTAAGGGATTTTTCACAGTATTTTGGTACAAGAGACCCTGTGTCTATGGTGGCTCATTGCAGAGTCATTGCTTTTCTCTTTAAAACCATTCTAATATATCATTTAATTTTCAGCCCCAGTTGCACATTTTTTAACACGACATGTTTCAATATCCCTGGGCATATTTAGATCAAAAAACAAAGTTAAACTAATCATGTACTGTCTATTACTGTACAAAAAGTATTCTACATGAATGTAGAATTTGTCTACGCAGTTGTGTCACCAAATGTCATGTCTTTGCCAAAACCACACATGCAAGTGCTGTGATATGCAACTGTGATCCACATTTTAAATTGGCAATTGGTAAAGGGAGGTGGGGCGAAGGGTGACGGAGAAATGTGGGGCAGGGCGGGTTGGGAGAGTGAAAAGAAGGCAGGGGGAAAGGGGGGGGGGGGTTGGATTTACAATAAGTATTACACTAACTTGTGTAAAAAAGTGTGTCTTACCGTACACTAAAATTATAAACAATAAAATTATGTAAAATATTTTCATGTTAAAATTAAAGGTACAGAACAAGGAGGGAGGAATGTCATGAGCACACTGGATTACATTTGGTAAAACATTATAGTAAATTTTTAAACGTAGGTAATAAAATTGCAAAAGTAAAATTATGTAAAAATTCTCATTAAAATATTAAGAGTGTAGCACAATGGATGTGTAAACTGTACAAGGCATAAAACAATAGAATTATAAAAGTGAAATTATGTAAAGTAACTAAAATCAAATTAAGTGACTTAAATATTAAAAGTTTAAGACATTGGAAGTGTAAAGCCATGACAGGTATAAAATAATAAAATCATAATTAAGTGAAACTATGTGTGTAACCATAGTTACAGGGAACAGGATGTGGCAGTTATGGTTAAATTCAATTGATTTCACTTAGTGGCATCGTATGACATGCAGTTTTACAGTATGTACGGAAGCCAGTCTACACACTCGTTTACTTTCGGGATGGTGTGTGAGCCAACACACTGCTGCTCTCTTTAATCGGTGAGTGGGACTGTTGCTCATATGAGCGCTGTGTAGAGATATACAATTGGGAGAGGCCTTCAAAGTTTCTAAAAAATGCTTAGTCAACAAAAACATTCTGTTAATTTAATAAGCACCCAGGTTCCTCTAAAAAGTGTTTGACAATCTCAATTTCTTCTGACACTGTAAGGAAGTATCCCTTAGGTTCATTGTGTTGCACTTCCAAGCACATATCAATGGATAAATTCTACGCCTATGTACCATACTTCTCTGCTTTATTTAAAATAAGAAAGTAAATGTTTATTTTTACTTAGTTTCTAGATGTGAAGAAGGTCCACAGAGATGAAAACATGTCATGTACAGTATTAAAAATGTGTAACTGAGTCTGAAAGGTAAACAATATATTAGAATTGTGTTAAACATTAATACAGTTGTTGTTCTTTCACAACTTACATTCCAGTACAGTGTCATTACATTGCATTGCATTTCATACCTCCATTTATCTTTCCATCTATACTGCACCAGAAATTCATGCACAACAGGGCAAATACATTAATAGTAGGGGCTATTAGCTGTATTGCTCATTTCTGTCTTAGATTTGTTTTTAAGACGATGTCACTTATATGCCACAGTTATGCACAGCAGTATGAATAGGTTTGTTAATGAAGAGATGGTCATATGCACCTTGTGAATGCGATGGGAGAGCTGTTCCAGTAATGACAATAACCACATCACAACACTTTGTGCCTGCACATAACTGCAGTAGCAAAATCAAATTCTTTTGTGTCTGAATGGAAGAGAATGAGTTGGAGACAAACATCCTCCAATTAGTCAGCATGTTGCAATATCTCTGAACTGAACACTTGTAAACAACTGTTTTGAAAATCTTACATGGACAGTAAATGCACCTGAACCACCGACAGGAAGTGCACATATTGCAGCCAGCGAACTTACAAAGCCGAGGGAGTTTTGTAAATTAGTCCATACAGCAATATGCAGAAAACCACTATTTTCCTGTTGTTTACAGATGACGCTATGTTTACAAGAGAGGATGTTTTCAAGACGATGGGATGGCGCAAACCTGAACGCACTGGTTTGTCGATCCAGTTCGCTGTGAATGTTTTTATTATTGGGGTGGTACTGTCAATAAATTTCCCATCATACTGATTGCGTATCACAGATTTTTTCGCTGTTGTGAAGGTATATTCACTGTAAGAAAGGCAACTGGAGGTAACTGTGTGACAAACCGGCTTTTCAACAAAATACTCAGGAATTAACTCTAGACAACATCCGAAATTTAGTCGGTAGCGAAAGGATTTACCATGTACAACTCTTAATATAACAACATTAATCCACAATAGACATAACAGGAATATCCATTGAAGTTTACTATACCGACCTCAACAGAGCCACCAGTGAAAAAGGCACCGTGTTTAACGTCGACGTCAAACCTAAAACAATGAATAAAATATAATTTTCGAATTAATTTTCAATGTCACTGTTTACAGTATCGTAATTTACTTTCACTCTAAATAACTGCACTACTTTAAAACATATCTCAATTGTTGCACTCACGCATCCCTTATTTTCTTGCTGGCAACCATACTAAAATCGACGACGGACTTGGTGTGACCCCCAAATTTACCTACTACTACGACTGACACATTGTCATTATCTCAACGCTGCACACCACTATGTTTACTATTGCGCAAAAACCGTATTTCGCGTCCGACAACCACGTGTTTGTCAACACACTTTCAAAGATTATTCCTGCAAGATATGCTACAGAAAGATGCATTACGGGGCAGACGGAATTCGAAACGGCTCGTTGGCTAGAGTCGACTTTAGAGACAACGAAAACTTGCACACACATGCTCCAACAATCTTCCGCGGAGGCCATGGTCCACAACAGCGGATTCTGGTTTTCTAATGCTGCTGTATCCATGAACTGAAATAAGTCTTGCAAGGCTAAAAACAGTTTAGCGTAAGAGCTCACAGCAACGCCAACAAAAGAAAACAGCTCAACAAATATGGGATACAAGAATAGGTTTCTCGTATGAATCGTTTGGAGGCGCCAAACACTGTAACATGAGGTTACATGTCCAAAAGTAGCCCATTTCTACTGCAACTGCTAAGAAAAATAGATGTGTCAGAAAGTTTTAGCCTTAAAATTCTCATTTCTTCGCAAAAGTCCTGCATCAATCCACAGTTCATTGAGTACTATAACGAGTATAAGAAAACATGAAAGAAAGGTTCTGCTTGAGGCAAAAATCATTCAGTGACAACACGATACTATATAATGCAGAAAATAAGTGTTGTGGCATGTTATAACACAAGAAATGGAAAAGGCAGGCCCAAGTATAATACTTCATTTTATTTCTTTATTGGTCCTTTTAATCATCTATTGTACAAGGCATACAACATGATACTGGACAAGTCGTAGTGATTTACAATACACATTTAAATCCTACAAGAACTTTTACATTGATTTACGCTTAATTTTATCACAACTGAAATTTCAGCTTACAGACATGATACTTAACACAAGTAATTCAATCAGTTCTTATACATAAAACATTTGATTAACATTTCACTCATTCTCTTTTTAATATTTGGAAATAAATTTTTATGTTTGAAGATGTTCATCTATATTATAAAACACTTTTGCAATAAATATCTATGGACTGCAGTTTTAAATTTTGAAATGTATTTTTTGTTTTAATGTTTCAAGATAGGTTATTGTTTTAGTGTTGTGTATGCATGTTGACCATGTATATCCCACATTCTCCCTGTGTTGTTCAGATGGATATGCTGGTTACTTGATACATGATTGTAGCTATTTTCTAAGGTTTTTCTAACAAACATTAAGACATGTAAAATATATAGACAAGGTAGTGGAAGGATGTGGAATTTCTTAAATAAGGGGTCACATGAGCTTCTTGAGGCGCCATTTTCTATGTCTCTTACAGTTATCTTTTAGCATATTAAAGACCATATGCTAGCAGTTGCTTTTCCCCAAAAGATTATGTCATATTGCAGTAAGGACTCTGCCTGTGTGATGTATAAAGCTTTTAGTGTCTCTTTCGATGTGCAACCAGAAATAATTTCGATAGTATAACCAATGGTATTCAAATTACTTGCAATGTATTTTGCATGTTGGACCCATTGTAGATCTTCTTGAATTCATATTCCAAGAAATTTTGTAGAGCTTACATTTTCAAGGGCTCTGGTAAACAACTTTATGTCTGGTGTTAGTGTACATTTATTTTGCATTATGCATAAGTGCATTTTAACTGTCTTTATGTGTTTATTATTAAATTGTTTCCAGAAAACCAGTTTGTAATGTGCATGGTACACTTTTTAATCTCTTGCAGTAATTCTTCTCTGGTCCTTTCTTTTAGTATCACATTTGTGCCATCTGCGAGTTTTATGTAATTGTGGTGTGGACCGGTCTATTCCAAGTCATTTACAAAGAGTAGAAACAGAATTGCTCCTAGAATGCATCCTTGTGGTACATCGTACTGCTTTTCTGGGTAGTAGTACTTTATCCTGTTCCCTTCTAGGATAGCAAGCTCAACTAATTGCTCTCTACTTTGCAGATTTGATTTTAACAATTCATGAACCGGGCCCCTAGAACCCACAGATTCCTGTTTCTTAAGCAAGGTGTTGTGATGACATCAAATGCTTTAGAGCGGTCTAGAAATATGGCTGAGGTATACTCTTTGCTGTCTATTGCTTTTAATGCTTCATTTAGGAATGCAAAAACAGCAGCCCCAGTAGATTTAGATTTTCGGAATCCGTGTTGTGTATTTGAGAAGTAATTACTTTTTCTATAATACTGATTAGTCTTTTATAATAGATTTTTCAGTTATTTTGGAAAACTCAATAGTAGTGAAATAGACCTGTAGCTTTGTACTTCTGTTTTTATCCCTTCTTGAACAGGGGTTTTCTTTTTACTTTCTTCAATTTTTATGGGAACACCCCTTCTGATAGAGAACAGTTACAAATGCCGACAAGTGCCCTGTCCATGAGAGGAGCACATTTCTTCAAAATGTGGTCAGTGATATTGTTGGTACCAACAGAGAAATTGGGTTTCAGTTCTCAGATTACAGTATGTATTTCATTTTCATGGCTGGGGTATAGAAAATGAGATTTATTATTTATAGTACACCTGGATTGATTTCTAGGAGTACACTGATTATTTTGTTTTATAAGATGTTCAGCTATCTGTGTAAAATAGGAATTAAATCTATTTGCAATTTTTGTAGGTTCAGTTACCACAGTTGACTTCTCCATTACACAGTTAATATTATGTAATTTGTCTACTCTGCTGCAGTTCCCTTAAACAATATTCCATATGGCTTACATCTTATTGGCGGAATTTTTGAGGATATCAGAATCCCAGAAGTGATCCATTTTGTTTTCCTTTTGTATATTTTCTTCTGTGTTGGAGGGAAGCGCAATTCAAAAAAGTAGGAAAACTTTCTAATAAAGTTAATAAATCTACCATCTGTGTGTTTGTAGTTATAAATCTCTTGCCACTTTTCTTTGCTCCAGTAATGGAAAACTGGTTTATATTTTCAATACTGTAGTTTCTACTTGTAACTGTTACACAGTGTTTAAATTGCAGTCCAGTTTCCATACTCAGAGAGAGTTTTTGAGCTATGTGGTCCCGAGAGCCCGTGTTCAGTGTTTCTGTTTTAAGGTTCATTCTACATTTACAAATATATGATCTGTGGTAGCAGATGAAGTCTTTGCGATATGAGTTGCTGTTTCTATGGTAGATTTCATGTTAAAGGTTTGCAAGAGATTCAGTAATTGATTCTTTTCTCTCATTTCCAAATTGAATATTAAAATCACATACATATCAAAGGTAGGGATAGCATAATAGTCCTTACTAAAGAAAGGTCATACAGAAAGCATTGAAAGTTACAGGCCACTTTCACTGCTATCTTCATTCTCAAAAAATAATTGACGCAACCATGAAATCAAGACTGAGTTACGTGAGTAAATACAGCCTCTTTAACAAAGTATAGTTTGGTTTCAGAAGTGGAAATAGTATGATATCGGCCTTGCAGACATCGCAAAACTGGTACTTGATCTTGATGGGAATGATTTGTGTTACAGGAATTTTCTTAGACTTAACCAAGGCTTTTGACACTTATGACCAAAAAAATACTATTGAACAAGCTAGTATCATTAAGTATAAGAGGCAAATGAGTGGTTTCAGTCTTACTTGGACAGCAGGGTGCAAAAAGTGGAGATCGCTCATACATCTGCTGACGATAAATTTTTAGTAAAACAACTAACAGCAAGAAATATATAAATGTAGGTGTTCCTCAGGGAAACGTGTTGGAGCCACTTCTGTTCATAATACACGTGTAAATGACTATCCAGATAGTGTAAGACACAGAGAAAATGTTCCCTTTGCTGATGACAGCGAACTCATAGTCCCAGATAGAACATCAGATCTCCTATTACAGAAAGTAAAGGAAACCACCAAGAATGTTTGCAGTTGGACAGTATGCAATACATTGACATTGAACATAAAGAAAATGAAAAGAATGCACTTCAGCATAAAGAGGTGAAACAAACTTGTCACTTTAAGCATACAAGAGCGAAAAGAATGCCATCATTATGCTATGTCTGTAGAGTATTACCACAAGTTTGTAACAATCATTGTCTTGTGGTGACATACCATGCCTACCTACACTCAATTTTCAGCTATAGGACTCTTTTCTGTAGATCAAAGTCACAAAAAACAGATACAGTTTTTGAACTGCAGAGAAGAACCATAAGAATAACAACTGTAAATAGTAGTTTAGCGCATTATTAAGAGCTATTTAAAAAAAGGACATCCTTACTGCACTAACTGAGTATATCTATCAACCTGTGGCTCATATCAGCGAAAATATTTCTGTTTACTGCGCTAATAGTTCTATTTATAATCATGGAAAAAGAGCCAGTTTGGAGCTCCATTTACGTAGAAAAAATAGCCACAAAACAGCGTTCTGTATCAGGGGATAAAATTGAATAATAAATTACTGAAGGAGGTTAAAAATATTACTAAATCTTTCTTCATAAGTAATGCACTCACACATTTGGAGATTACTTAGAGGACTCAGAGCAGAGATTAGTAATGAAAGAAGATAACTACTCATACATCACCTAGCCACAGTCCAGTGCACAATTATGGTTTATTGTTTGCACAAGGATCGTGTCTGATGATGTAAAACGCACAATAGGAATGTTCATTGGCTTAGTTTTCAAGTGGACAGTGGCACATAGTTTAAAATAGAGTCTGGACTTTAGACAAGAAGCACAGCAGAATCTTCACATTCCAGGAATTCTCGGAGAGAGTCGTAGTTTGTGCAGCAGTGAAGATCAGAGTTATGTTTTACATTACAAATTTCTGGAAATATTCCAGGAGTCATTAGCAGATATCCTCATGTGTGTGACAATGAAGAACTAAACTATGTTTTAAATTGTATGTTATCTGAAACAAATTGTGTGTAAATCAAGGAACACCATACAAAAAGTAATTACTGAATGAGGCTGTGCAGCTGTTAAGACATTGTTCTCACATTCAGGAGGATGCAGTTTACAAAGGATTTCTTACGTTCGTGCGTGCGATGCACCAATTTTTATGTACTTTAAAGAAATGGTTCAGAATAGGGATGTCACTCGTACTTTAAACATGAAGTTCAAATTTAAACCTTCAATAGATTTTTATTGCCGTTAAGCAAGATCATCAGCCCACATTTACGAAAATTACTAAAGTTTCTGCTCACCATGATCACTATACCTAAAACAGCCAGAACTTTTACCTTCCCAAATTCCGAAACCAATTACTTGTAACACAGTCAATGATCGGCCAATTACTTCTGCACACGATATTCAGTGGTTGTCTTTAGTAAAAGTTTATGCTCGCCATAAAATACTCAGTAAGAATACACTCAGTTCCGCTACGCTATATAATTCAAAGTTCACCCGCGATTACCGAGCGAGGTGGCGCAGTGGTTAGACACTGGACTCGCATTCGGGAGGACGACGGTTCAATACCGCGTCCGGCATCCTGATTTAGGTTTTCCGTGATTTCCCTAAATCACTCCAGGCAAATGCTGGGATGGTTCCTCTGAAAGGGCACGGCCGACTTCCTTCCCCATCCTTCCCTAATCCGATGAGACCGATGACCACGCTGTCTGGTCTCCTTCCCCAAAAACAACCAACCTACCACCCGCGATTTTCGTCGGAACGAATTATCACAACACTCTAAAGTTTTCATAAACACTTTCTGGTCACTACCAGATACCATTAACACTGGACCATAACGCGGAAGTCATCCCAAGACTTCATCTTACACATAATGCGAAAAGTCACATGCAGCATAACCGCCTCCAATCAAAGCTAGCACGCGACTCCCTTCTCACTCTCCCCCACTCAAAACTATACCTCCTCGCTGGGCGGCCAACCGTCTCGCTTCTCATTGGCTGTCAGCACTTACGACCAATGAGAACTCACTTCTAGGTCGCGGCTCGTGCCAAAATCTAGCAAGCACCAACCACTTCTCTAGGCTCATTGACGTCTTCAAATTAAGTAACACAATACTCTCTAATTAAATAAACAAAACAAAATGAACTATAAGCTTTACTCTACATCTGGAAATTTATTATATATTCGCGAATGTTCTGGCTGTCTTATACATAAGCATACATACTTGGACATCCGAATTCACTAGTAGGGGAACCACAAGTGGATTCGTTCCCACGTTACAGAGTTGGAACACTTGCCAGTTCCTGTAGAGAATTACATGAATGATTTTTAATAATGCCGAACGTCCCACATACTCTCACGCACGCATTCTCATTCACACGTACCCTAACACACAATACACATACTTAGAATTCTTGAAATTATTATTATAGAAAAGTCACAGAGGTTCTGAAACTAAAAACTTTCCGAATTTATATATGAACACTGAATTACCTCGAGCAATTAAACAGAGAACCGACTCGTGGAGATAACATATTGGACCTACTGATAACAAACAGACCCGAACTTTCCGAATCTGTATGTACAGAACAGGGAATCAGTGATCATAAGGCCGTTGCAGCATCCCTGAATATGGAAGTTAATAGGAATATAAAAAAAGGGAGGAAGGTTTATCTGTTTAGCAAGAGTAATAGAAGGCAGATTTCAGACTACCTAACAGATCAAAACGAAAATTTCTGTTCCGACACTGACAATGTTGAGTGTTTATGGAAAAAGTTCAAGGCAATCGTAAAATGCGTTTTAGACAGGTACGTGCCGAGTAAAACTGTGAGGGACGGGAAAAACCCACCGTGGTACAACAACAAAGTTAGGAAACTACTGCGAAAGCAAAGAGAGCTCCACTCCAAGTTTAAACGCAGCCAAAACCTCTCAGACAAACAGAAGCTAAACGATGTCAAAGTTAGCGTAAGGAGGGCTATGCGTGAAGCGTTCATTGAATTCGAAAGTAAAATTCTATGTACCGACTTGACAGAAAATCCTAGGAAGTTCTGGTCTTACGTTAAATCAGTAAGTGGCTCGAAACAGCATATCCAGACACTACGGGATGATGATGGCATTGAAACAGAGGATGACACGCGTAAAGCTGAAATACTAAACACCTTTTTCCAAAGCTGTTTCACAGAGGAAGACCGCACTGCAGTTCCTTCTCTAAATCCTCGCACAAACGAAAAAATGGCTGACATCGAAATAAGTGTCCAAGGAATAGAAAACAACTGGAATCACTCAATAGAGGAAAGTCCACTGGACCTGACGGGATACCAATTCGATTCTACACAGAGTACGCGAAAGAACTTGCCCCCCTTCTAACAGCCGTGTACCGCAAGTCTCTAGAGGAACGGAGGGTTCCAAATGATTGGAAAAGAGCACAGATAGTCCCAGTCTTCAAGAAGGGTCGTCGAGCAGATGCACAAAACTATAGACCTATATCTCTTACGTCGATCTCTTGTAGAATTTTAGAACATGTTTTTTGCTCGCGTATCATGTCATTTCTGGAAACCCAGAATCTACTATGTAGGAATCAACATGGATTCCGGAAACAGCGATCGTGTGAGACCCAACTCGCCTTATTTGTTCATGAGACCCAGAAAATATTAGATACAGGCTCCCAGGTAGATGCCATTTTCCTTGGCTTCCGGAAGGCGTTCGATACAGTTCCGCACTGTCGCCTGATAAGCAAAGTAAGAGCCTACGGAATATCAGACCAGCTGTGTGGCTGGATTGAGGAGTTTTTGGCAAACAGAACACAGGATGTTGTTATCAATGGAGAGACGTCTACAGACGTTAAAGTAACCTCTGGCGTACCACAGGGGAGTGTTATGGGACCATTGCTTTTCACAATATATATAAATGACTTAGTAGATAGTGTCGGAAGTTCCATGCGGCTTTTCGCGGATGATGCTGTAGTATACAGAGAAGTTGCTGCATTAGAAAATTGTAGCGAAATACAGGAAGATCTGCAGCGGATAGGCACTTGGTGCAGGGAGTGGCAACTGACCCTTAACATAGACAAATGTAATGTATTGCGAATACATAGAAAGAAGGATCCTTTATTGTATGATTATATGATAGCGGAACAAACACTGGTAGCAGTTACTTCTGTAAAATATCTGGGAGTATGCGTACGGAACGATTTGAAGTGGAATGATCATATAAAACTAATTGTTGGTAAGGCGGGTACCAGGTTGAGATTCATTGGGAGAGTGCTTAGAAAATGTAGTCCATCAACAAAGGAGGTGGCTTACAAAACACTCGTTCGACCTATACTTGAGTATTGCTCATCAGTGTGGGATCCGTACCAGGTCGGGTTGACGAAGGAGACAGAGAAGATCCAAAGAAGAGCGGCGCGTTTCGTCACTGGGTTATTTGGTAACCGTGATAGCGTTACGGAGATGTTTAATAAACTCAAGTGGCAGACTCTGCAAGAGAGGCGCTCTGCATCGCGGTGTAGCTTGCTCGCCAGGTTTCGTGAGGATGCGTTTCTGGATGAGGTATCGAATATATTGCTTCCCCCTACTTATACTTCCCGAGGAGATCACGAATGTAAAATTAGAGAGATTAGAGCGCGCACGGAGGCTTTCAGACAGTCGTTCTTCCCGCGAACCATACGCGACTGGAACAGGAAAGGGAGGTAATGACAGTGGCACGTAAGGTGCCCTCCGCCACACACCGTTGGGTGGCTTGCGGAGTATCAATGTAGATGTAGATGTAGATGTAGAAAGTGTTATCAGATCATCGTACATAGTCACTGAAGATGAACTATTACATCACTCTATTTATTTAAATTCTTGACTGTCGGAAAATTACGTTTTTTTTTTTTAATTTTACTAACTTCCAAAATACAACAATTTTTGCTTGTTTTCACAACAGAAGGTTGTACATCAAATATGACGTTCCTCAGGTTATTCCTTTATTAGTTATTAATATTTTTAGTTTCGTATAAAGTAAGTGGCCCGCCAGCACTACTCCACTGCTTTCACACACGCAGCTGCAACAGATGGTCGTGACGTCAGTCCGCAGGACGCAGCTCGTCCGTTACTGACCGTATAATACTCTACCGGCTTACATTGCAGCCCACATACATTCTGAAGTAAGCCTTTTAATAGACAAATGATCGCCCACTAGTTGCGACACCACAAGCTACTCTGCCCAGCCATCCTGATTTGGGTTTTCCATGGTTTTCCTAGATCACTAAGCCAAATCCTGGACGATTCCTCAACCAATGCAACATCTGACCACCTGTCCTGTTCCTGTTGGCTACCTGACCTATCCTTATAAAGCATACTAGCGGTATATGCTTTGTGTTATATATTTTGGCTTATTGGTTTGCATTGTGTTACAGTGACAGATCCCATATCATTGTGATATGATCCTTGAGTTAATAGAGGTAGATAAATAAAATCATAAAATTGTTTTTGGAAGGGAAGAAGCCATTCAAATGAGTGAATAAAACTACTGTGCTTCTGAATACCGTTTGAGCTATCTCCTTGCTGTAAACAGAAATCAGTGCATGCATGTGAGATGACATGACAGCTCACTTTAAATTACAAGCAACACTGAGATACCTGTCAACTAGAGGCCTCTGTATAATCATTTACTGTATTCCTAAAAGCACAATTTCAAAACATTTATATGAATTTCTGGCTGTTACTTATAATTTCTTCAAGGTATATGAAAAAGTCAGGCTTGCGTTTAAACAGCTCTGCTTTTTTTTGTTAGCCTTAGTCAAGATTCTTATAGGTCAATGGTGCAGTAAATATAATGTCCCTCTTAAATACTTTGTAAACAAACTTTGAACTACTGTGCAAAACAGTCATCATTCACTGATGATGTCAATAAGAACATCTCTGTACTCATATATACTCAGAGTTTTAATCAGGTCAAGAGTAGCTCCAAATAATTGGAAACAACAATAAATCTTTTATTTCAACTTTATTGTAATTGACTAAAGAAAACAATTATTATCATTACATAGAAATTAAAATATCTTTACAATATTAACCATTGTGCAGCAATATGAACCTCATTAGTTCACATTGTTTAATTTCCTTTATTAGGCTCTCTTTCTGTTCTTCTAATTATCCTTTACTTTCCTTCCTCTACACTTCATACTTTTTCCATAAGTTTTCTATGCCAGTATTCTGTGCTCAGAATTATTGCTTATTAGGTTTTGAAAAGTGCCTGACACCCTGATCTGCTCAGACATCTATTGAGTGCTGACCATCTCCCTCCATCAGAATCTGCAATGGGCTCGTTCATTATGTGGTGTATAGTTCAGTGCTCAAAAATTCTGCCCCAGCTTCTCTTAATCACATTGTGTCAAATGCCAAAGTTATTTTCTTCTGGGAACCGGCTTCCCTGTTTTTCGCACATTCATCACTATGTTCTCTCATTAAATTTCTCTACGTTCACTCCTCAACTTGGAACTGCTCTTCGTTTGACACCTATTGTATATATGTATAACTGGAACTGAACCATAAGCAAGTTATCTTGGTCAGCAAAGAAAAGTCCAGCTTGGAACAAGTAAAGGTAAATGTTCCACATGGATCTGTACTGGGCCCTTTCTTGTTTCTAATAACGATTAACGATGTGTCATCAATTTTTATATCCACTTCAGTGCTTTATGGAGATTATGTAATTTTTCTTCACAGTAGTAATGATTTCAGTAGCCTTAAAACTTGTGTTACAAAGACAATTGCTCAAGTATCCTACTGTTTTAAAGAAAATGGTTAATTGTCAAATGAAAACAAAATGCAGTAGATGGTTTTAGTCTAAAAGACAAGCTTTCATCAGATGATGCAAATCATATCAAGTTTTTGGGCACATATTTGGAGGCTAATTTATCTTGGTGTCAATATGTACAAAATATTGATGGTACTTTATCAAGTGTCATTTATTTGCTATGGTAAATTTTGGATTTTGTACCTGAAATATATGTTAGTACATTCTATTTTTCAAGCATAATATTATACGGTATCCTACTACTTCAGAAGCAAACTATTAGGGTAATTACAGGCTCTTGACATTATGACAATGTGAACAAAAAATCATGTTTGTAATAACATGTATACTATGTTTTACTTTATACAAAGAGAAGTTACTGGAAGCAAAATTCAGAGAAAATGTGCATTGTTACATCACAAGAAGTAATAGAACGATTAATACTCGACACCACAGACTGTCAAAATCATTTAACAGCTATGAACTCACAGGACAGAAATTATTTAATAAGCATTTACAAATTGTACAAGATTTACCAGAATAAGCATTCAAACAAACACTGTATGACTGGTTAGTTGCCCACCCATTCCGTGATATAAAGGAACTTATCAACTGTAATGTAATGTAGCACTATTAACAACTAGCCTCTTGTCTCATTTAACTAATTAGTTTCATCGTACTGTGTGCATGATGTTGGCTATTGGTGTAATGGTCTACTAGTAGTGACAATGAAATTGTTATTCTAGCTCTATTATAAGAGGCCATGATAATATTATTTAGGATCAAGATATCTAATGATACCTGCCCACAAAGACATTCAGCGGTTCATGCATTATGTTATGAAACTTAAGCCCTCTTTCCACACTTGCAAATGATTGCCCCCCCCCCCCTGCCACACTTGCCAGTCAATTAGCTCATGGAAACACCATACTTACCACATGTCTTGTCAAATGACCTGACATTCAGAAAAGTTTTAATGGCTGCTTGGAGCTTCCTTTAGCACTGTCCAAGCAAGAACTTCAGCAACAGCCACTAAGTGAATCTTCTCTCATTTCACATTCGTTCGTTCGACAGTGCAGATCCTGAATAATTCGTAAGTGTCATTGAATAGTTACTAATTAACCTCATGGGAAAAATGCGGGGTTTGTCTTAAACTGAGTGAATAAATACTTTGTAAATGGTAAAATGCTCCTAAACTTTGTCATTGGAATCTCAATATAACCTTCACTACACCCTTATCATCTCTTATTTGAATAAAGTAACGGTGAATCATCTGAAACGATGTAACACATTCCAAAAATGTTGTGAAGAATATGAACCTGATGAGGTTCACATTACTGTAGAACATTTAATATCATAAAGATATTTTAATTCTGTGTAATGATTATAATTGTTTTCTTTAGTCATATTACAATAAAGCTCAGAGTGTCATTTATAGAAGCGCTAGGGGAAAAGACTGAGATGCAAAACACCAAATTAGATACATTTATTGACAAAAAAGGCACCACAGAAAAATCAGAAGAGAAATAAGCGAAGTCATGGCAGGATTAGAAACAGTGAATCAGTGGCATGAAGAAGTGATCAATAAAGTAACCGAGGCGGCAGAAATCCGGCCAAGCTGGGTGAGGGGACAGAGAGTCATATGATAATTTTGAAAGGATAGTAGCCTTTGTGAAAGGATGCTGCACCAGTAGGTCAAACGTAAGTATGCAAAGCTGTAAGGGAAGTCATTTGAGAGCAGGTTCAACTGCTAAAGAATATGTTTCAGCAAGTTCTACAGCATGATGAAGGATTAAAGCAAAGGAGAGAGATCAGGAAGTAAAAGTTTTGGATAAGCTAGGGTTGCTATCCATTGCCGATGAAAGAGTTACTCACTGTACAGAAAAGAACTCTGATCGTACTTGTCCCGTCACACTAAGTGAAACCCCAGAAATCCAGTCACAGCTATGATTCAGATACAGTCAAACAGAAATACGTAGAAAGCAGAGAGAAGCTGCACGCGAGCCCCACAAACAACATAACACAACCAACATGTCACAAGGGATAGTCTAAATACTGGATCTAGTACAGGAAACAAGGAAATGCATAGCTAATCAGAAAATCTGAATGAATTACAGGAGAAGTTACGTCAGCTTCATGATATGCCCACGCCAATTAAAACCAACAAACCATACCAGCTCATTGACTTAGACAAGGACAAGATCCGACATCATTTCATCTCAGCCCAGACGTATGCCTTGTTCCTGACCCTGCAACTGACCAACATCCATGTATGTGGCTTGATCAGTTTGACAAAGTATTCCCTTCGCCTTGGTCTTATGTAGTGAAGATAAATTTCGTTTGTGGTCACTCACAAGACGAGGCAGCCATGTGAATGCACTGAATCATGTGGGACTGTAGGACATACGAAGATCACTCACAAGACGAGGCAGCCACGTGAATGCACTTAATCATGTGGGACTGTAGGACATACGAAGATTTGAGGTGCGGATTTCCATCTGTTTTCTGTTCAAAGTGAATCAAGGACCAGATAAGAAAGAGTATTTTCGTTATGGAGGCATATAGTGAGTGAAATTGCAGTGATTCAATTCAGTACTGCAAAGATATCAATAAGTCTAACAAGTATCTTGATTTATTGTATGATCCAGCAGAGATAGAAGGATATGCTTGATCAAGCTGCCTCCTCGTCTCCCACGCGACATACTCATAGCTGGGAGGAACATGAACATCGTAAGGACATTATGATGTGTCTTACAAGAGCTGGTATGTCAAGGACGCGTGAGCATAGGTACAAGAAACTATAAATAGATCGACTTTGCTCCACCGTTTAAAGGGAAGGAGAGACTGGCGTCCTCGCTATTCATCAAATAGGAATGACAACAAGAGGAACTGTCGTCCTAGGAGAGGTTGCTGGTCTCCAAGAAACTCCTATAACTATAGATGTGACTCTGGAGGATATGAGAGAGGAGAGATACATGACATGTCACCAGAAATTATATAATTAGCGTTGGTCGATCCGAGAAATACGGAACAAGTGTGATTGAAACCAATAATCAAAGGAATAGATAGCAGGGATCTCTGCCACGTGACTGCGTAAATAATGGGCAGCCATCTGTGTCACTGTACATTAGTTTTAAGGAATTAAGGTAAGTATTATTAAGAGACGAAGGTTACCTTGTATTTAGAGTAAGAATTATCAGTAAGGAAGTTCATTGTATTCTTGACACTGGCAGTTTGGTGTTCCTGATTAGCAATAGTGTTTGCAAGGACTGTCTTTGGGAGGAAGCATCACCTGAATTGGTGATGCAGAAAGTGAAAATCAGAGGAGTAGTAACAGGTAAGACAAGCTAGGATCGGTTTCATGTGCCAGTCATGAACAATTCGGGTAACCGTCTTGATTGTTCTGTCTCTTACAGGAGATGCGATTCTAGGGCTGGACTATGGAAATAACCATAAAATTTTAATAAATTTTCATATGAGATTAGTTCTAGCCGGTATTGAGTGACAGTCATTCATATTGCACTTCGAGGATTGTGTGGAAAAGGGCGTTCTAGAAAACGACTATTCCGCAGGTTTTGCTGATGTGACATGAACATAAAATGTGTGGCACAAGATAAATAACGGGAAGTCCGGTTTCCATAGAGTGGTGGATGATTAATTAGGACACACTGACTCAACCGAAGAACAGCTTAGTGATACTTCTGTAGACCATCGTGTCATGTTTTCAGAAACATCAGATACAATTGGGGACTTTTGTTACCATTTTAAGATGAAACCACACCAACAGTTTTCTGTGCAGCCATACTCAATCCCCTTAAAATACAAGAGAAATGTCGAAGAAGTGAATCGAGCTGTTGTTGCACTGGGCGTTCTTGGAAATTCCACCAGTTCATACAACGATTTGAAGTTATATGTGCTGAAGAAAGGTACATCAATACACTTGGTACTTGACTCACTTCAGATTGACACTATTAAAGAGCCAGAAATGGGCCACCCTGAAACCTTTGAAGAACAGTTGCAGTGTTTCCAGCATGTAAAGGTACTCACATCTGTGGATTTGCATGTGGGTTTGTAACCTCCCCCAACATAACCGGCCTGTTGGATTGTGATATAACTGAACTTGGAAATTCCACCAGTTCATACAATGATTTGAAGTTATATTTGCTGAAGAAAGGTAGATCAATACACTTGGTACTTGACTCACTTCAGATTGACACTATTAAAGAGCCAGAAATGGGCCACCCTGAAACCTCTGAAGAACAGTTGCAGTGTTTCCAGCATGTAAAGGTACTCACATCTGTGGATTTGCATGTGGGTTTGTAACCTCCCCCAACATAACCGGCCTATTGGATTGTGATATAACTGAACATGATTGCATACTCCAAATGAAATTTTACAGTGAGTAAGACTACCATTACCGAAGGAAAATAACGCCGGTTAGTTGGAAGAAAGTGTACAATAGACTCCACTGAATTAAGAACCGATTCTAAACTTAAGCTAAATACTGATGATAATTTTAAAATGGGTGGAGTATAGTACAATTGTTCACGAACCACACAGGAGGAAAAAATGGGTACCACATAATATTTACTATAAAATCTCTGACAACACAAAGAAAACGCTGATTAGCTAAATAAAAAGAATAGTTAAACGGTGCCAGCCCGGTAGGGCAACAAAACTCGAGAATCTTGAGAAAGGTAATGGCAAAGAAATTTAAGCAAATAATCACTGGCATGCCAACAGGAGGTTGTCACGCTTTTCCACAGCACAACAGTTCACGAGAGAAAAAAAACAGAAAGCACTGAGTTTGCAGTTACTTATTCTGAAATACTAAATTTTGAAAGTAGAATTAAATAGAGTTACTGGTTAAATGAATGACTGGCTTAACTTATACTCTGTTATCTAAAAAAAAGTTACTTTCAGTAACCTCATTGTAACATAATACAAAATTTAGAAAAAGAAAAACAGCTTGCTTTTGATCATTGAAAGATTGACTGAATTTATTTTAAGCAAATGAGCAGTTGGTTTTACTTTTAAAATTGTTGTTGTTGTGGTCTTCAGTCCTGAGACTAGTTTGATGCAGCTCTCCATGCTACTCTATCCTGTGCAAGCTTGTTCATCTCCCAGTACCTACTGCAACCTACATCCTTCTGAATCTGCTTAGTGTATTGATCTCTTGGTCTCCCTCTACGATTTTTACCCTCCACGCTGCCCTCCAATGCTAAATTTGTGATCCCTTGATGCCTCAGAACATGTCCTACCAACCGGTCCCTTCTTCTTGTCAACTTGTGCCACAAACTCCTCTTCTCCCCAATTCTATTCAATACCTCCTCATTAGTTATGTGATCTACCCATCTAATCTTCAGCATTCTTCTGTCGCACCACATTTAGAAAGCTTCTATTCTCTTCTTGTCTATACTATTTATCGTCCATGTTTCACTTCCATACGTGGCTACACTCCGTACAAATACTTACAGAAACGACTTCCTGACACTTAAATCTATACTCGATGTTAACAAATTTCTCTTCTTCAGAAACGCTTTCCTTGCCATTGCCAGTCTACATTTTATATCCTCTCTACTTCGACCATCGTCAGTTATTTTACTCCCTAAATAGCAAAACTCCTTTACTACTTTTAGTGTCTCATTTCCTAATCTAATCCCCTCAGCATCACCCGATTTAATTTGACTACATTCCATTATCCTCGTTTTTCTTTTGTTGATGTTCATCTTATATCCTCCTTTCAAGACACTGTCCATTCCGTTCAACTGCTCTTCCAAATCCCTTGCTGTCTCTGACAGAATTACAATGTCATCGGCATACCTCAAAGTTTTTACTTCTTCTCCATGAATTTTAATACCTACTCCGAATTTTTCTTTTGTTTCTTTTACTGCTTGCTCAATATACAGATTGAATAACATCAGGGAGAGGCTACAACCCTGTCTCACTCCTTTCCCAACCACTGCTTCCCTTTCATGCCCCTCGACTCTTATAACTGCCATCTGGTTTCTGTGCAAATTGTAAATAGCCTTTCGCTCCCTGTATTTTACCCCTGCCACCTTCAGAATTTGAAAGAGAGTATTCCAGTTAACGTTGTCAAAAGCTTTCTCTAAGTCTACAAATGCTAGAAACGTAGGTTTGCCTTTTCTTAATCTTTCTTCTAAGATAAGTCGTAAGGTTAGTATTGCCTCATGTGTTCCAACATTTCTACGGAATCCAAACTGACCCTCCCCGAGGTCCGCTTCTACCAGTTTTTCCATTCGTCTGTAAAGAATTCGCGTTATTATTTTGCAGCTGTGACTTATTAAACTGATAGTTCGGTAATTTTCACATCTGTCAACACCTGCTTTCTTTGGGATTGGAATTATTATATTTTTCTTGAAGTCTGTGGCTATTTCGCCTGTCTCATACATCTTGCTCACCAGATAGTATAGTTTTGGCATGACTGACTCTCCCAAGGCCATCAGTAGTTCTAATGGAATGTTGTCTACTCCCGGGGCCTTGTTTCGACTCAGGTCTTTCAGTGCTCTGTCAAACTCTTCACGCAGTATCTTATCTCCCATTTCATCTTCATCTACATCCTCTTCCATTTCCATAATATTGTCCTCAAGTACATCGCCCTTGTATAAACCCTCTATATACTCCTT
Source organism: Schistocerca americana (assembly GCF_021461395.2). Taxonomy (NCBI): domain Eukaryota; kingdom Metazoa; phylum Arthropoda; class Insecta; order Orthoptera; family Acrididae; genus Schistocerca; species Schistocerca americana. The sequence goes on along the minus strand of NC_060120.1, from coordinate 543,728,698 downwards.
CCACCTTTCTGCCTTCCTTTCTTTGCTTAGAACTGGGTTGCCATCTGAGCTCTTGATATTCATACAAGTGGTTCTCTTCTCTCCAAAGGCCTCTTTAGTTTCCCTGTAGGCAGTATCTATTTTACCCCTAGTGAGACAAGCCTCTACATCCTTACATTTGTACTCTAGCCATCCCTGCTTAGCCATTTTGCACTTCCTGTCAATCTCATTTTTGAGACGTTTGTATTCCTTTTTGCCTGCTTCATTTACTGCATTTTTATATTTTCTCCTTTCATCAATTAAATTCAATATTTCTTCTGTTACCCAAGGATTTCTATTAGCCCTCGTCTTTTTACCTACTTGATCCTCTGCTGCCTTCACTACTTCATCCCTCAGAGCTACCCATTCTTCTTCTACTGTATTTCTTTCCCCCATTCCTGTCAATTGTTCCCTTATGCTCCCCCTGAAACTCTGTACAACCTCTGGTTCTTTCAGTTTATCCAAGTCCCATCTCCTTAAATTCCCACCTTTTTGCAGTTTCTTCAGTTTCAATCTGCAGTTCATAACCAATAGATTGAGGTCAGAATCCACATCTGCCCCTGGAATACTTTTAAAATAACTGCAATAAAATTCATGCCAACACAGATGCAGTCACTCACTGAGTTAAATACAGAATAAATGACATTGCACACTCTTAATTTGTGCTGTATGTTTAGTTATTAGTTTTGCAAGTGAAATTTTAATTTACTATAAGCAGCCTCTGTCATGTAAAATGAGAAATAACAGTAACTGAGGCAGAAAATGTAGGCTGAAACTATTCATTATCAAACACATAAAACTGGCAGTAAATAGTTGATCAGTTTTCATATTCTTACGACACTCGGTGATTTTATGGGAAGGAAAAGGGACCCTGCTTTGTAATAATGTCTGAGGGAAATGATAACACAGATGCCCTACAAGTTATTTTTCAATATTCAAACTCTGTGAAAGAAATCAACTGGGCAAAGCCTCTACATTGTTACGTCTGTCACTGGACAGTCTTATGATGCTGTAGCTGTGTGAACGACGAAGAATGCAGCTGACGACTTTGCTCAGCTGCTGTTGTTGCTGCTGCTGCTGCTGTTTGAGAACCCCGAGTCGTCTCCAGAGCCACAGACAATTATGGGACAGGCAAAAGTTAGAATTGCAGCTTCCCTCGGCTATCCACTCCTACCATACTCTCAATACTTGCAAGTCAACAAATCAGGCGCGTCTTTATTGGTACGAGCAAAACTGTACACCACGGCGGCGGGAGTGAACAACAAACAATTCCGCACTCTTTCATAACTCAAACTGTTCTTCCTCCTCTTACTATCGATACATTCCACTAAAGTTCTCTTGGCTATTACCCAGCAATTTAGAATATTTTCATTATAATTACAATTAATTACATGCAATCAAAAGTAAATATGCTAGTACATCGATTAGGCATTAAATATAGTTTCTGTAATACAGGTTACAGCTTCAGAATGAAAAGCACAGTGCAAGTTATCAACGGCTATTAAGTGGCGCAAATTTTGGATGGTGCAGAAAGTATTTTATCTGCATTTTTTGTGTTACATGTTACTTGCAGGTGGAACTGTACCCATTGTGCCGCCAATATAGTGCAATCCTGTGTTTTGGCCGTTGCTACCAGTTTAAAAAGTTACCTTTAGGCTGAATGTGTCATCACACATTTCACCAGAGCCTCAAACACAGTAATTCCTGAAGACATAAGGAAGAAGCTGACACTGTACATGGACGATATTCTGAATGTGGACACATCGTGGCAAGAGCATAATAAGACCTTGTTTTCCCTGCTGCGAGCATCGAGAGAGCACCGAATAGCTGTGAACCTTATAAAATCAAAGCTTGGGCATAAGGACATCGATTACGTTAGGCAAGTTATTTCTCCCAGAAGGAATCGTCCAAAGCTGGAGAAGCTCCATGCGATTAGAAATTATCCAGTACCAAGGACTAAGCTACAAGTTCACCTCTTTAGGAACTGTAAATTGTTACAAAAGATTCATCAATATGATTGTACCTATATTGCAGCTCTGTCTCCTAACGGGAAAGAATATTGTTTGGAATTGGGTCGAAGAAGCATAACGAGAAATCGTGGTGTTGAAGGAGCCGTTAATCAAACCCCCAGTACTATGACATACTGATGTGAAGAAAGAGTTCTGTCTTGCGTTGGATAGCTCCATTCCTGGCATTGGTTTCATCTCTCTGAATAGGCAGTGTGTGGTTTTGTAATGGTGACTCAGACGTTCACATTCGTGAGTCAAATTTTGTCCATATCCAAACGAGACTTGGAAGGTCTTGTGATTGTCTTTCGTTTCCTCCTGTTTGGTCAGTACAGGAAGATGCACTGTGACCAGAACATAAGAGTTTTATGCGTTGCTATCATTTTTTGTGATAGAAAATATGAATTATGGATGCAAAGAATTGGTTTACTGATTTTAAATGCCAGTAGCTAAAATAGTGGTGTGCTGAATTTCGAGATGAGTTTCTGCAAATAGATGCAGAGGTGAATGAATTTGTGTAATTGCAGTGATGGATTTCCTGCCAGAGCAGCAGTGAATCAAACAATTGAAGTGGACTGAAAAATTATTATTAATATTAATGTACTTTTTACAGAGCTTTTAAAAGTATGACTATGTTTGAAAGGTCATAGAAAAATCCAAAGTTAAGGGTGTTGGTAATAATTGATAAGTAGAAGTTATCCATGGAATGATGATGACAGAATTAAGGGTTGTCTACCCAGATCTGTTGATGAGGTATCAAGAAGGGAAGAGAAGATACACCAAGAGAAGGAGTCTGTTACAAGGAAAGGAATGGATTTTGACAATCTTCAGCCAGGTTTATGTTACTATCTTTATGTCAGTGTGTAATTTTATGACCCAGAATTCTTTGTGAGTTTTTGTTGCACCTCATCATATATGTAGCTTTGTCTGAATGTCATCAGTATCAATCAGCCAAGATGTAAATGGCACAATAATGAACACAATGTTTACTTTTTTATGTAACTTTTAGTGTTCTTTAGCCATAACAGCTTTAAAATGCTTTTTTTAAATATTTGTTTGTAAATCACGGCTCACTGTGTGTGGTGGTGTAGATGAGCTGGGTCATTGAGGTGGAGGATGAAACACAGTAGCAATAGCTATGTAGTTTATTATGCAGTTGGTAATGTAGTTTGTTATAGTATGTTAGTACATAAGGTGCAAGGAAAGTCAGGTGTAATACGATGGTAGTCTGTGGGAATGTTTACGAAAATATTTTGTGTTTTGTTTGTATGATGAGCTGAATGTTACTGTGGTTATGGTGTTAGTCTTGTAAACTACAACGACCCATTGTTTCTCCTGAATGGGGCTTCAGCAACTTGAGCGTTGAGGTGTCTGTTAGGTAAAAAAAATAGTTGTTTTAGCAATATATTGGAAAATTTTACTTAGAAAACTAGAGATTGTAAACAGTTAAACAGGGGACTGCCTTGGTCATGTATAATACTGAGAGCGAGGGAGAGATAAAAGGGCTCTCAGACACAGATTATAAAAAAATAAACTTTGTGACTCACTGGAACATGCTGAAGATTTATGTGTATAAATATTTTCTTTTGTATGTAGACTAACGATTATCTTTGTATGTTGAGAGACATTTAGCATCCTGATGGGGACATGGCGCCGATCTAGAGTACAGCAGCTGTGTTCTCAGAGAACAACCTTAGCTGTGTAAGAGGAAGCCAACTTGCACGGACGAGGTGCTGACCCTGCTGCAGACTGCTATGGAGGGTGCTCATACCCCTCTCCTGCTGGAGCCCTTTCTTGGCTCTTAACACGTTCCCTGCAAATGAAGATTTGATGTCACGACTATACTGTGTATCAGCCCACTGATGACCTGACAGAAACGTTGCTGAAACGCGGTCGAGGTCACCACAAGTGTGATTGCACCTCTGTATGACGTCACTCCACCACACTGGTACTTCCTGAGCTTTCGATAGTGAAGGGTCATATCTACATAAACTGCTGTAGTAGGGCCACGAGCCCCTGAAATAACCTCAAAACATTTTTACTGTACTGTTTTCTTTTGTTACCGCATATCTAACAGGAAACAATACAAAAAAGTCGTTTTCACATAAACTTCGCACTATTTAACAACTGGAATCTTAGAAACACATTCTTGGTTTAATTATCTCCTGCTTTTTTTATTTTTGAAGGACATTTTGCGCTACTAATTTATTTGAAAAACAAATAAATTGTACAAACAATACAAAAAATACTTATTAGTGTAACCTTTGCACTACTTATATTGCATTTTTAAAAAGCCATTTGTGGCTTTGGTTTTCATGAAACAACTTATCTACATTGAAACGTCCCCTTTGAACAACTATACATGACTGTGCTTATACTGACACACAATATTTTGTTAGCGCAACGCAATCTGACTTTCAAAATTCCCTACAAAAGAATGGCCCTGACTCACATTAAACTATACCTTTCACAAATCACTTACCTCACAAAAATCTTCGCTGCTCAAGCTACTGCAATACAGCGAGCGCCACTACTGCCAGCTAAATAAAAGATTCAAACTATGGAAGGCACTAACTACTGATAGGGATAGTTAGCAAATGAAAGATATTAATAGAGAACGAACAATGTATTTACCTTGATATCATCATATATAAATATAGCAGTTCATGACAAATTACAAACCTCCGCCATCTCTCTCCCCACATCCACCACTGCTGGCGGCTCACCTCCAACTGCGCAACGCTACGCGCTGTTCACAGCCAGCTGCCTAACACTACAATGGCGAGTATTACAACAATGCAAAGCAGCCACAGACTGCACACAGCACAGCCAGTGATGTTCATACAGAGGTGGCGTTACCATAAAAAAACCTAAACAGCCTACTTACATAGAGAAAGCATAAACAGCCTACTTACATAGCCCCCATGCTCCCCAAAAAAAAATTTACAAATTGGTTTGGGCAGTGCCCAATACAGATTTGAAAAAAATTTTCATAATTACAATAACAAAGATATCAAATGCACACACTTATTGATACAACGTTGGTCAAAAGCTAAAATTTTGTCACAGTCCATAAAGACAGTCCTGATCATTCATTACGGTAAAATATAGTGTTTTTCTCAAAGTCTGAGCAGTAGAAGAAAATGCACACGGAAGTAGTGGATTTCCATGCAGTCTTGAAGAAGTAGTGTTGTCCTTCCAACGGAAAGACAGTGCTGACTCTCGACACGCAGACAAGTATTGGGTCACAACAGAGCAAACCCACAGCAGAGTCATTCGAAGTTTGGAAGAATATTGGTAGGCAGGTCATCACAGAGCAGACCCACTGTAGTCCTGGTAGAGATTACGGTATTGGTGGGCCACCAGAGGTGCAGACCCACTGCAGTCCTTGTAGCAATTGGTGGGCCATCAAAGATGCAGACCCACTGTAGTCCTGGTAGAGACAGCCAGCAGCCATCTGTTGCAAATGTTCAGGTGCACAATCACCATCGAAGAGTCTTGCGGACAATATAGCAAGTCCATAAACCACCACTTGTGCACTCACAAAGTTTCTGGAATTGTCCTTAGATCCAGCAATGCTGTTATCCAGTCCCTTGCTGAATCATTAACACACGTGCAAACACTATCAGTCCCTACTTCTCACATATTGTCCATATACTATGACCAACAGAAACATGTGCAGTGAAATGTAACTAACAAGTTAATAATATCATGAACTGGTGACAATTACAATTTTATAACATAAGAATACAATAACAAAGGTACAAAACACATCATTAAAAACATAATAATACAGATAACGTTTGTAGTAATAGGGGCTTTACAAAAGAATAGAAATAAACATATACATCAGTGTTACAGGAATTATGACATAAGTAAATACATAAAAGATCAGAATAACTTTTGAAACATCAATTTTACACATGAGCATTAAAACAAAACAGAATTAATAATGTCTAACATCTTTACAAAGTAAATAACATATTATTAACGCAAATTATATTTGAGGATAACAGTATTCCTCATTTTAGTTCATGTAGCTGAGTATGAGAAAAATTCTACAACAAAAGTCTGATGAGGTAAACATATAAAGACAGGAAGAACATATATACACAAGGGTACCCAAACACATAGTGGGATAACACAAAAGGAAAGGACAGGGTTTGTTTCATTGCAGTATTTTGCAAACAAAACTTTCTTTGCTTCTTGGAGATCTCCCTTCATTCATCATTATTCCCAAAAGCCCTATCTAAGCCTGCCTTCTGTATTTCGTTCACATCCTCTGTCAAAAATAGTTTTTCTCTCTGCTTTCTGTATTCTGTTCACATCCTCTGTCAATAATAGTTTTTCTCCACTGTACAGTATCCTTTTTATTTTGCCAGACCATTTTCTGATAGCTTCTCAATGCATTTCTTATAAATTTATAATAGTTAGTTTCTTATATAGTCTCCTCTTAAGCTAACTTAAATCTACTGAGCTCAGATACTAAACTAAGGGACGAGGCAATGCAGCAGCACATAACAAATTAACACAAAAAGCAATGCAAAAAAAATGGAAAATTGTAAAGCAAGCTACAGTAAATATAAATTACCAAGCAATGCAACATTACAACTAATATGAGCCAATGTACAGTAGCAAGAAAAATAAGCCAGTAGTAAAATTAGCTTAACAGAGTAACACAATTTAAAATTCAGTAGCACTATGCCTGGCAAACAGCAGCAGCAAATATAAAAAATATAAAAAATATAAAACTTATATCTATACATGACAAAGCTCAAGCAGAAAAAATATTACAGTAAAAACAACAATGCAGATAAGGGAAATGTATATTCACATCTTAATATCTATGTAATTAAAGTGGTGCACCACAACAACTGATTGTAAAAAGAAATATTACCATGTACTTGAAAAGAAAATTATGTGTTACTGTTACTAGTTCCTTCTTATTGTTCTTTCCTTTCCAAGTGCTCCTTTTTTAAAGAATGTGGATCATAAAATAATTATTTAATAGATCTGTTGACAGAAAGTGTTCACATTAGCAAATGCATTTTATTTTATAAAACAATGCTGCAACACAGCTGGAAACCAGATATCAAGTGAAATAAGCAACTACGAAAAGCAAAGCATAAAAATATCATTTAATAGTCATGTGGCATTTCGTAAGTCAGTAGCTCTCAACTCTCATAGAAAGACACTTGTCATAATCAGGTGTGCAGATGTACGAATATTTCCCATCAATTCATAAGCATTGCAGTAATTAGCACAAAGTACGAGTAATCATATGTTTTCAGGTAATGAGCGTGTAATATTTGCGATGCTTTCTACAAAGGAATGTCAATAGCAAGGTTAATGGAAGTAATGAGGGTGTCGCATTTGCAATATTTTCTCTAAAGGAATGCCAATGGCGAGGATAAAGGCCTGCCTTTTTTCTTTTTTTTTTTTCTACCTGTGCTTCCGGAAAGCCACACCCTAATGGCTTGTTCTCCAGGTGTTTGACACAGCTGCGTGCCCACGACGCATTACGTGCAGGTGGTCACTTAACTTTCTTACGGAAATATTTACGACACCAGTTTCCGCTACAGTGACAGTCTCACATAAAAATATTTCACAGGTCAAGAATTAGCGTTGCAAATCTGTAGAAAGAAAATCCTATGAATATAACGTTGTCCAAAAAATTTTCGCCGGCATTGTGATACATTCACGCATTTACACACATTTCATAACTCTTAAAGTACGATTCTTGGTTTCCAACATCATTTTTCACAAGTCAAGAGTCCCTACCCACTATTCATTACTCCTTACCTTATTACACATATACGTATCCATCGACACTCGTCAATATTTCGTCATTATAAATATGAAGCATAATCAAATAACTCATATAGCCTCAGCCTATTAATCGTAAACATACCTTAGCAGCATAATACACATCGTCGTCGTAAAAATAACATCATAACACCTCAGTCAAATCTCAAAATCGTCGTAGCTTCCTCCAATAATTAAAAAAATTCTCTGCTCATGTCAAAAGTGTCATCTGCCTCAAACGTACTTTAAAAATCATGAATCCATACCAAATACATCATTCAAAGCTCTCATAGTATCACAATGGTTCCGAAAAAATATGAGCATTTCACAAAGTACAGACAAAATACAATTTCATAAGTGTGAAGTTATCCAACTGTGTAATTGCGTAAACATCTGTCACTGATGTAATAAAAAAGTTTATCTCTCAGTTACATGATCAGATAGCTGTGTAATTTGTGTGTTAGAGAAATATGGTACCGATGTGTAAAGTTGTATAAGCAAATACCATATTAGCTAGGGTTCCTTGTGGTTGCCAAACACATGGTACACAAAGTAGGCGTATACCCCCCTGAGGATTAATGTAATTATACCCTCAGGTGTTACAGATTACAGCAATGGAATGAAATGTATCACGGAAAACTTTCTTTGTAATTCAAAAATCTTTAAAAATAAATGTTTTAAGTACAAAATTAATCACTCAAATACGTGTACTGTAGCGCTAAATGTGCGTCTTGTTGCAACATAATCTGTGTGGAAGTGTCGTAGTTATCGTCCTCCGAAAGCTAAGTTCTGCAGAAGTCAATGTACTTACCTCATGATAAACAAAAGTGAAATGCTTTGCGTATAGATATCGTAGTTATTATGCTTATTGGCGTGATGAAGAAAGTACTGTACAGTAACGTATTGTTATGCCACGAAAAAGGCTGTCTCATTGTTGCTATACCACAAAAGTTACTACTAAGACATGTTTTACTTTCCAGAAGAATTCAGAAAAACTGTGCAGATATAAAACAGATACACCGCAAAAGCAACAATTTAAATTATGTCACACATTAGTAGTGTCGTAATATAGCCGTGCAGCTGTCAAAGAAACCAAATACTAAGTCATCTTTAATCTCACAGAAAGTACTTTAAATCCCAAATGTATTTTCAAGTAAACCAAAATGTTGCATTAAAATCTCATTAGCAATACTGGTAAATGTTCTAAGTATGTGAGCCTTATAGTCGTTACGTAATCGTGCAACAAACAAGCAAGAATGTACACACACAATAACACTGTAACGTCTGTTCACTATAACAATGCATTCGTAATTTCTGTTTAAAAATGTTCCCTAGGTTCTAGACTGGATATTTAACTTCAAACGTTGTTGTATGTTAACAGTTTCTTAAGTCTGACACAGCATCCTATTAATGTAAAGTGAAAAGTTTTATGGCAAAGACAAAGTTAAAAAGCAGATTATGTTTCGATAAACGGTTTTACATGTGAAATGTGGTGTAAACCTTTACTCTTCCTAGTACGCAGAGTTTCAACCGGAACGTAATTATCATGCGGTATACGTCGATAAAGAACACTGGAATTTTTCTCAAGGTTAGCGTCTATGTTATTTTTCTCTGAGCCAGCCGGCGCACGCGGCTGCCTGCGGCGCGAGTCATTGTCTGTCTCTTTGTTGGCGCGCGTTGTTATTGGGATTAGGAGACCTAACTTCTACAAATTCGCCTTGCCGAGAGGGCCCAGCTCTGTTAGAATCCCACCAGTTCTGATGAAATTCACGTCTGTCGTTTTGTCGGTAGTTTACATAGTTTCTTGTTTGTCGGTCATGTGGTGGAGAATTTCTCCCTGAATCGTAACTGCGCGCTGGACCGTTGAGTCTGAAATTATTCTGTCTCCCTTGATAATAACAGTTCTGGTTACCATATTGTCTGTTTCTATGATTGTCTCTGTCATATTCATTACTACGGAAATGTGATCTTTCTTTGTAACTATTATTACTCTGCCAGTGGTTGTCATATGGGTGGTGTCTGTTTTGGTCACGATTTGCATTGTAAGAATAGCCTTGTCGTGTCCAGTTATTGTTTCTGTCATCGCGGAATTGTGACGTATGTGACCTGTAGTGATTGTTTTCCTGTTTTCGCATCCCACGACGGTCTGTGTCAATTTCCAGTTCTTGTAACAGTCCCTGAAATGCTTCAATGTCGTCTTTGCAACGTCCTGCTAAAATAATGTGTCGTAAATGTTCAGGCAATTTGAGTAAGCAAATGCGGATGAGTTCTAAGGGGCTGTATGGGTTTGAAAGATATTGATTCTTATGCAACATGTCTTCAAAATATTTGACAAGACTGGAAAATTCAGATTGTTCAAAGTGTTTCATCATCATGATGCTATGTTTTACACGGTCTTGTGTAGCTTGAGACCAATATGCTGAGAGGAAGGCATGGTAAAACTCTCCTTCACTGTGGCAATCGTGAATTACCGATCGCATTCTTACAGCTGGTTCATTCTCCAAGTAGCCACACATAAATTCTAATCTGTGCTCTAATGACCAGTTGGGAGGAAAACAATGAGAGAATTGATGGAGCCATGCTTGTGGATGAATGTCGTTGCCAGAATTCTTAAATGTTTTGAATTTACGTGTAGTAATGAACAGCTTATAGTCAAAGTCGGCGAGTCGCATATCGGTCATTGTTACGTCGTTTCGGCGGTTCCATTTCAAAATTCGGTGCACCTTGCCAATTTCTTTCATAACTTCCGAAATGCCCTGTGTTATTATTTTGTGGCTGTTCCGTATTTCTGTGTCCCTCTTCCCGTATTGGGGCGCGAGTATCCTCTGAAATACGTAATTCTTGTATTACCTGTGTCAGCTGATCTTGTACTTCTCGGATTTCTCTTTTGTACTGTGTATTGATTTGATTTTGATTCTGTTTGAATTTTCTAATTTGTTCATACTCTTCTGTGTCAGTGAAGGCTACAGGTCTTGTGTCATTCAGATCATCATCTACCTTTGTAGATAAGTTAGTGACCTTATCCGAAAGTTCGGCTACTTTCTCCGATAGTGAACACATTTCCTCAGCGTGTTTTTCTGAACCAAGTTTCAGAGTGTCCATTTGTATTGAAATCGTATCTACTGTGTCCTTTAAGTTTTCTTGAGTTTTTGCAAGTTGCGTAACCGAATCGGTAGATGCAACTGAGTCAATTTTAGCTTGCAAGGTGTTGTGATTTTCATGAACAATGGTTTGCAGTTCTTTTATGGCTGCTTCGTGATTCTGTAACACATTTTCATGCCGCGAAAAAATGGGTTGAAAATGCTCACAAATTTGTGTTTTTATGTCATTACAGACTTTTTGACATTTCGATTCAATGTTATGTAACTCACTAGTTAAATCTTCACGTGTTTGTTCAAGTGTGGTGTCTAACTTTTGAAGATTTTGTCCCATTGCGTCTAACTGTTGCTGTGTTTGTCTCTGGTGTTGTTCCATTGTGTCTAACTTTTGAAGATTTTGTTCCATTGTGTCTAACTTTTGCTGTGTTTGTCTCTGATTTTGTTCCATTGTGTCTAACTTTTCAAGCTTTTGTCCCATTTGTTGCATTAATTGTAATAACAATGCACTGGTGTCTGAAACATGTTCCTCAGTGCTTTTCGGCAGTGAATTTGCACCGGCAACATTCACATTTTGACAAGCGGAAAATGTGTCTTGACTCATTTGAGAAAACGGTGAGGACGCAAAACCTGAATCTACAGTATTTGCAAAATTGTGTCCTGTCATTTCGGATTCCTGAGGCGAGCTGTTGCCGACCGATCGATCGATAATGCTTCCCTCTTCACTAATTGTTTCACTGTCCACGCCATTGTTTGCCGCCCGCTCCATTTCCCTATGCACAATTGCCAAATTACTACTTTGAACATCAGTTAATTCATTACTCGGTGGCGCTAACACACTGCTTTCATTTTCACTGTCATTTCTCAGTTTACTTTGGAGCCTAGTATTACGTTTTTCACACGCCATTATTGTCACAGTATTTCACACGACAACACAGAAAAACACAATTTGAAGATCAAAAATAAGAGAACACATTAACATAGCACTGAAAATAATATCTAGTTAATTGCAAGCGCAGCAGCGAAATACTTGGTGCAAATCTACATGCATGCCACAACTGTTTTACTGTACAACAATGAAAGACTGCAACTACAAGGAGATTTTCTCTACAATTACGCGCTAGCAATAAACAAAATCTACACTAAATACACAAACTACAAGAAAAAATCAGAAGATTCCAGTGAGGTATCCTAGGCTAAGGGTCGACATATGAAACGTCCCCTTTCAACAATTATACATGACTATGCTTATACTGACACACAATATTTTGTTAGCGCAACGCAATCTGACTTTCAAAATTCCCTACAAAAGAATGGCCCTGACTCACATTAAACTATACCTTTCACAAATCACTTACCTCACAAAAATCTTCGCTGCTCAAGCTACTGCAATACAGCGAGCGCCACTACTGCCAGCTAAATAAAAGATTCAAACTATGGAAGGCACTAACTACTGATAGGGATAGTTAGCAAATGAAAGATATTAATAGAGAACGAACAATGTATTTACCTTGATATCATCATATATAAATATAGCAGTTCATGACAAATTACAAACCTCCGCCATCTCTCTCCCCACATCCACCACTGCTGGCGGCTCACCTCCAACTGCGCAACGCTACGCGCTGTTCACAGCCAGCTGCCTAACACTACAATGGCGAGTATTACAACAATGCAAAGCAGCCACAGACTGCACACAGCACAGCCAGTGATGTTCATACAGAGGTGGCGTTACCATAAAAAAACCTAAACAGCCTACTTACATAGAGAAAGCATAAACAGCCTACTTACAACATTTTAAAGTGTCCTGGGAAGTCATTGCAAAAGGCGTAAATTTCTTGGTTTTGTTGTATGTTGCTTTTTTTCCTTCCTGAGCGAAAATACTTTTGTAGCAGAATGTGCAGTGTCACCGAAATTTCAAGGCTGTACCTCGATTTTCCCAAAGTATAAGCTTTCTTTCATGATGGAGAAATGGCACAGGCTGCATATCCTAATAAATGCAAGACAATGAACTCTTTGAAAACTCCAAGTGACATTCTCCTCCTCGAAGAGCTCCTTTTCCAATCCAAGCGTTTGCTGTAGAGATCTCAGTAGAAGTTCCATTGCAACTTTTCTCTACCATTTTACTCCCTTTCTCAACTGTAAGTAATACAAAGACACCTGGTCACTGAGATCAAAACCTTTTGTTTCATCTTGTTGTACTCCAGCACAGCCATTGGTTTCATTATAACTTCCACTTTTCTGTTCTTTTTCCCAGTGTCCTTAAAATATCAGTTTGCCCATGAACCGTTGAAATCATTAGAACTCTCATTTTATGCATCTAGCCAAAAATTTTGATTCCATTATTGTTCTCTGCTCCATATATTTCCTCATTTTTAAGCCTCTTCTCCACAGTATACTAGGGAGGTCCTGCTCTATATGGAAGAATTGTTCCATAACGAAGTACATTTTTACCTAACAACTTACACAGTAGAGAAATGCTTGTATAGAAATTGTCAGCAAAAAGAATGTACCATAGTGATAGTTTCAGCATGACTTGCGCCCTGCAGTACGTTGTCTTTCCCTTGGTAGATACTCAAGGCAAAAGTGTAGCCTTCCTCTGCACAAATGTTGTATAGTTTTACACCAAATTTATGAGACTTCGGTGGGGACATCCTGCCTAAAACAATCAATCTTCCTCGCCAAGCAATCGTAGATTCATGAGTTATCAGTCTCTTCCAAGGGGTCAGAGCATTTCGAAAGTTACTCTGCAGATGTTCAACTAGCAACTGTACTTTGTAAGTTCTGTCCTTTACTTTTCTAGGGTCAGCATTATCAACAAAAAGCCTGCAAGATAATAACGCTGGAAATCAATCACAAGGTACACTGGCTTTTATATCTTTATTTTTGTAATTCTTTGACTAATAAATAGAAGTTTCTGGGACCTCATTTAACCCCATAACTAGCATTACGCCAATAAACTTGCCTATTTCTGCCTCAGAAGCGTCAACCCAATTGGCTAGCTGACATCTTTTTTTGCCTGGCATGTTGGACAGTTTCTGTGCTGCATATATGTTTGTTTCCGACATCATATTGTTAAATATGTCTTGTGTTACCAACATCTTGTAAGCATCAGAAGACATTCCAAAATTGGTGGAAATATTCACTTCTCAATCCCGATTAAAAATTACTCTTCTTATACTTTATCCAATAGGTTTCCATACTTGGATATCACTTTCATCAATGCCATTACCAGAGCTACACATGGTACCATGAAGCTAATTAGGAGTCATCATCACATACATTCAGTTCTGAAGAGGATCTTCAATCTTGGGGCTTGTAATCTGGATCACCATCAGATGCAGGAGAGACGCTATAGTCAGTGAAGTCACTTTTATTAGGTTGTAATTAGGTTGTATTTCAGATAGTAGCGTGCCCCCCCTCTTCTAATTCTATACCACACCATTGTTTTCTTGTTACTGGAAGCACTGAATTAGATGTATCCATTTCTAACTAAACGAACACTGAAACATGATTACAACTGGTGGCGAACCATAATTATTATAGAGGGTAAACAATAATCTCGTAACTGTAAACAATAATTTACTACATGGTTTAAAGCAGCTATTCTTGGCTGCTGGCACTAACAAATTTTGGACAGTGTATTTCAAAGCAGCTATTCTTGCCTCTTTACACTAATAAATGTCGGTGTAGTATTTTAATGTACAACAACGAGTTACCTGTTTCCTGTAGCGTTTGTCGCTAAAAGAGCGCTGTACAACAATTGGGACACAGAGTGACCCGAACAATAGAAAACCAGCACAAAAAAGTGGTATCATGTACTAGTGGGCTGAACGGAAGCAGTAAAAAATTTGATTTTATATGGTAAATAAACATACCTTTGGTAGTTTAGAACAAGACTTAACAATCGCTTCCACAATTGCGGAAAGTCGCTGAAATGGAAACCGATTGGATGAAAAGAATTGCATTGGGACACGTGGTGGGCTGCGCCATAGGGAACACGTTAAACCACATGAGAGAAGTTCTTCCTGCAATCACCTGATTTCAGATGGACATTGTCTATGACACGCCAGCTGACCTAGGGCAGTTCCTGCAGCTTTTGGGCATTGACAAGTCCCTCCATCCCTGCAGTCGTTGGCACACTACACAATAGACTCCCTCCCCAATGGGACAGCTGAGGACCTTATGCACCATGACTGCATGTCCAGGTTTAGCTAAGGAGAACTGGCGAATTTGTTGATAAGAGGCAAGCCCTTACTAACAGGCCCATGTGCTGATGGTGGACCGAAAAACATAGTGTAAATAGGAGACTTGTATTGACCTGTGGTATTTTGCAGTTATGCCATCTTTTTACCAGGTCCACTGATGGTGTGATAAGAACAGTAACTGACTGTCTCTTACATCATGCTCTAATGCTAGAAGCTTGATTTGATAAAAATGAAACAGGCATATTGTCAAAATCAAGAATTCTAATAACTATTTTCCCGCTACCTATCTAGAGGAAGTAGCGATTGCTAATTCATGAGTTTTTGTACTCGGAAGTCATGGATATGTTTTAGAGGGTAGTGGCATTGTGGAACCCCTGAGGTCACTTATTCTTGTGAAGACAAGGGATAGTCCATTGTAAAGTGCATGTCTGAAGACTTAGACAATCAGTCATTATGGAAACGATAACAAGAAATGATAGAGCTTACTGAAAGGCAGTGAGATTTGATGGATGAAATAATTACTTCACTCTCTTCTAGCATAGCAATAACTTTCTAATGAGACATTTTCGTGTAGTTTTGTGTTATCTGCATCCTCTCATTCCCAGTTTTCATGCTAATGAGAATTATCATTTCTAATGAACATTATCAACATACCTCCCACACTTCAAGTCTATGAAATGCATGAAAGTAGTAAGTGAGCCTGTTCGGTGCACTTGAAGATTCTTCAATGATCGAACCCAACCACCCACAAAAAATAAATATAAAAATTAACTCAATGAAATTATATTTGAAAATTGAAACCTGAGGCCACCCAGGGATTAAAAATTTACTCATATAATCACCCACAAAATAAATATAAAAATTAAAACAAAAAAATAAATATAACAAAAAGATATAGAAAAATTATTTTAACCTTATTAAAATTTATTAAATAATAAATAAATTTTAATATCCATAAGGCACTGTATCATAATTGTCTAAAACTACTCTTTTATCATACTGGAATGAGAATTCTTTTTTTTTTTAGTAACTATGTCCTTAGTTATCTGACTGGATCGTAATTGTATCTTTTAATTCACTTCAGTTCCAATTCATCTTATCATACATTCAACATTCAGCTTTTGTATATGTTATTATGAGTTGTTTAAATTGAATCCCTTTATCTTCATCACTGTGCTTTTATCATTTTTCTCATAATAATATCTTTTAGGTCCAGTTGAAGTCCAATTTGTTATCCATTTATTATCTCCTATCAGTCAGTTCAACCAATATGTAACCCTTTTCTAAATTGACTTTGCCATCATCAATATACACTACATAATCGGTATCAAACTATATAACATTTTTTCCTAGGTTATTTAGTCTGTCATGCAATCTAAGCCTTACATTTTATTTAGCGAATACAGCTATAAAAATACTTTCGACATAATAATACTTGAAATTGTACTTCATCTGAACCATATTGTCATTGAGAAAAGTTATATCTATATTATCTAAGCAATCATCCAGTTGTATCTCACAAAGTCGCTGCAAATTTATTTCATATTGCGTTTGAGTCATATTTTGCATTTGCCTCAATTTGTCCCTCATGAATTAAGAGATGTCTTAGCAACAGCTTGTTTTCCATTTCTTTACTAGGATTTCAGTCAATATCTGATTTCTCTTTAGCTGTTTTGAAATATTCTTCAATTTCAAATCATGTGGAATGATTTCTAACTTTATTTTTATAAAATCTTTCGCATAAATTTTAAACAGCATGCTGCTTTTATTTCTAAAATCCCATACTTCATAGACATCTAAAATTTTATAGCCCATTTCCACAGCCAACTTTATTTGATACGTTAACCAACCCAGTAGAACTTCTTCCTTCATCATTGTGATTGCATTTACTCATTTATTTATGCACATTTGACACACAAAGGAAACAACAGTTTTTCATATATATGCTTACAGGCAAAACTGGGTGACATGATCTTCTAGGTGCCAATACTTTTCATTTTATAAATCCATATCATTTTTAGAATTATGTGTTGGTCTATGTATTTCTGGTTCATATCGTTTGGGATCATAATCATAATATTGCACAGTAGGATAAAGACTCCATGCATCATCACTTCTTATTGTTGTGTTAACACCATCAGCTATAACTCTTAATTTTACTGCATTTATATGACCACTATAAAATTCATCTCTTGGATTCAATGGTTACCGTTTTAATTTTTTAAGATTATTATACTCTGGGAGTTAAGCTAATCACATTCCCATATCTCCACTAAATTATATCCGGCATTTCATATTTCTGCAGTTCTTGTTAAAGTCTTTAGATAAATGTCATCCATTGTTTCCTTATTTTTGTTGATAATCACCTCACTTTTAAAACAGTTTTTACAACCATGCCAAAAGCAACCATGGTATTGATAAACTCTGTTAGCTTCCTTATCAAATCCATCTGCTTTTGTTCTGGCTACTTTTGCATCTCCTCCATTTAAGAGCATGCACAATATTATTATTGTTTAAACTGTTTACTATACTCATATTCCCACATCTCCACTAAAATGTGTCCAGTATTTCGTATTTCTGCACTTCTTGTTACAGTCTTTTGATAAAGGTCATCCAGTATTAGTTTCTTTTCAATTCAATTCAGTACAGTGATTGTATTTTCAGGTAAACATTTAAATTTGTAAATAGCCATACAAACACCTGCAATTGTTAAATCACAGAGTGTTTAAAATCTTGAAATAACAGAGTGCATCGGTATTCGTTATCTCTAGAAATTGTTTTCTTAATTCCAGACAACTTCTTCTCAAATTACCTATATCAAAATTACATTACTCATTCATTAGTTTCTTCATATTGAACATAATAATTTTTTTTAACTCTGGAGCTATGCCATTTGAGAAAAGCTTCTGTATCCTTCAGTTTCATAATGTTAACACAATAATACCGAGTATCTGGAATTGGGCACACAAAATTTTCACTTTCCTATGTATTGAATATGTATGGAAAATATCTACTCTTTCAAATCAAATGTTTTTGGTAAACTATTAAGAGGCTCTTGTACAAATTTGCTTCTGTCTATAACTATTAGGCCCCACTGTTTGATCTCCAAGAACATCAATTACATTCATGTGTAGATAGTATATGGTTTTATTGTATTTTCAACAGAGTACTTATAAATGAATTGTGAATCATATTCTTTAGCATAGTGAGCTGTGAATGTATAATACTTGTTTTCCTCATTTATCGTCCAACTACAGAACTCTTCATTTGTCTTAAATTTATAAAGAGTATCTCCTTTAAAATTGTGGACTACCATGAGATTCGGAATATGTATACCAGTTACTTGTTGAGCTTCATAATCAGACTACATGTATCTTTCTGTATAGGGAGCAAAAGAAATACAAACAAAAGACCAAGAATTTCTACAACTAAGTAATATAATTTCAGTAATATTAATTGAGAGATGAAGAAAGAACAAATTATTTACATTGCCATATCTAAGCAGTATGCCAAGAAAAATTATTTTACAGTTGGTGGCGTATTGTACGAAAATCATCTTTCAGAAAGACCTAAACAAGACAAAATAGTTTACCTCAGAAAATATGACTATACAGATCTAAAATGCAGTGCCTTATGGTCAATAAAAATTATTTATTATTTAATAAATTTTAATAAGGTTAAAATAATTTTCCTATACTTATTCTTATATTTATTTTTATTGTTTCAATTTTTATATTTATTTTGCGGGTCATTATATGAGTGAAGTTTTAATCCCTGGGTGGCCTCAGGTTTCAATTTTAAAATATAATTTCATTGAGTTAATTTTTATACTTTTTTATGGGTGGTTGGGTTTGATCATTAAATAATCTCCAATACAGTTTGGCATACAGTTTGAATTACATGCTACTAGAAGCAAAAACGTCTCAGTAAACATAGGCCCGAAAATGCATTCCTTAAGAGTTATGAGCAATTTTTCATCTTTAATACTGTGAAACAAATCTCTTCTACTGCAAGCCATTTGCTTTCCATATTTTGGGAAGTGGCAGTATGGATCAAAACAAGAAAAAAGGTCCAGTAAAAAATGTGCTCTAAAATGCATACCCTAAAAGTTATGAGCATTTGTTTATTATAAGAGTTATATGTCAGAGTAGGAAAGATAAAAGAGTGCTGATAGCACTTAACGTATGCATTTTAGAGTGCATGTTTACTGTCCATCCTTTTCTTGTTTTGGTCCATACTGCCACTTCCTAAAATATGGAAAGGGAAGAGTTCGAGGTACAACAGATTTGTTTCACGGTATCGAAGATGAAAAATTGCTCAGAGCTCTTAAGATATGGATTTTCGCCTCTATGAGACGTTTTTGCTTCTAGTATCATCTACTTTCAACTGTAAGGGTTTATGCCATTAATTATGATACACCCTATATACTACTGGCCATTAAAATTGCTACATCAAGAAGAAATGCAGATGATAAACAGGTATTCACTGGGCAAATATATTATACTAGAATTAACATCCGATTACATTTTCACGCAATTTGGGTGCATAGATCCTGAGAAATCAGTACCCAGAACAACCACCTCTGGCCGTAATAACAGCCTTGATACGCCTGGGCATTGAGTCAAACAGAACTTGGATGGCGTGTACAGGTACAGCTGCTCATGGAGCTTCAACACGATACCACAGTTCATTAAGAGTAGTGACTAGTGTATTGTGACGAGCCAGTTGCCCGGACACCATTGACTGGACGTTTTCAATTGGTGAGAGATCTGGAGAATGTGCTGGGCAGGGCAGCAGTCGAACATTTTCTGTATCCAGAAAGGCCCGTACAGCACGTGCAACGTGAGGTCGTGTTTTATCCTGTTGAAAAGTAGGGTTTCGCAGTGATCGAATGAAGGGTAGAGCCATGGGTCCTAACACATCCGAAATGTAACATCCACTGTTCAAAGTGCCGTCAATGCGAACAAGAGGTGACCGAGACGTGTAACCAATGGCACCCCATACCATCACCCCGGGTGATACACCAGTATGGCGATGACAAATACACGCTTCCAATGTGGGTTCACCGCAATGTCGCCAAACACGGATGCGACCATCATGATGCTGTAGACAGAACCTGGATTCATCCGAAAAAAATGACGTTTTGCCATTCGTGCAGCCAGGTTCGTCGTTGAATACACCATCGTTGGCGCTCCTATCTGTGATGCAGCATCAAGGTTAACCGCAGGCATGGTCTCCGAGCTAATAGTCCATGCTGCTGCAAACGTCGTCGAACTGTTCGTGCAGATGGTTGTTGTCTTGCAAAGATCCCCATCTGTTGACTAAGGGATCGAGACGTGGCTGCACGATCCGTTACAGCCATGCGGATAAGATGCTCGTCATCTCGACTGCTAGTGATATGAGGCCGTTGGGATCCAGCAGGGCGTTCTGTATTACCCTTCTGAACCCACTGATTCCATATTCTGCTAATGGATCTCGGCCAGCGCGAGCAACAATTTCGCCTTACGATAAACCGCAATCGCGATAGGCTACAATCCGACCTTTATCAAAGTCGGAAACGTGATGGTACGCATTTCTCCTCCTTACTCGAGGCAACATAACAACGTTTCACCAGGCAACGCCGGTCAACTGCTGTTTGTGTATGAGAAATCGGTTGGAAACTTTCCTCATGTCAGCACATTGCAGGTGTCGCCACCGGTGCCAACCTTGTGTGAATGCTCTGAACAGCTAATCATTTGCGTATCACAGCATCTTCATCCTGTCGGTTAATTTCGCGTCTGTAGCACGTCATCTTCGCGGTGTAGCAATTTTAATGGACAGTTATATATATATATATATATATATATATATATATATATATATATATATATATATATACTGCGTTCTGGCAGATATTTGCTATTTTGTTTTTGCATTGTGCAGCTGGAGTCAGCCCAAACAATTGCTGCTTGCCACGTCTTTAATGTGACGCCTGTGTCAAAACAAAGCGTTTGTTTAATTTCCATTACAAGCAAAACTATTTTTAAATCGGAAATTTGCATGCCTTTCCGATACAGCACTGCCAAATTTAATCTAGTACAATATTTGTTGTATCAACATGTACAAGAACAAACAGCAGTCCAGTAGCAACTTAGTAGCATTCTATGCTTTCGACGAGAGACAAACTTATGTTTTCCGTTAACACTGGGTGTCACATGAAAGATGTGATGAGCGCTATTTGTTTGGACTGACTCCCACTACACAATGCAAAACCAAAATTACAAATATCTGCTGAAACAGAAGATAAAGTTCCCTTCATGACTCTTAGGAGAAACACCTTACACACATACACTCACACACACACACACACACACACACACACACACACACATGCACACACATCTACACACTTATGACGCGGAACATTATGACCACCTACTTAATGGCCTTTGGGACAGATAACAGCAGTGACATGTCACAGTGTGCAAGCAGTTATGCCTCTCCACGTATGTCAGATGTAAACAGGGACTAAGAGACGCACAGACATTTGATGAATAGAAAAAAAAGGCTTGCTACAAATGTACAAGAAGCAAAACAGCACGAGGTGTTTTTGGTGAGCAGTTTGGTAGTTTGTCAAAGAAGCATTATGAGTCGGTAGAATATTTTGTAGAAAGACCATGTGATGTGCAGACATATGAATTAGGGGAAAGTGATGCGGAAATAGATCATGCCCATGAAACAGAACAGACAGCATTGGACGCATTTTTAAGGGGATATGCGCCTGATGTGTCTAGAAGGGTAGAATAGGAAGGATTTATAGTCTGCAGTCAAATTACTCATGGAATTTGCAGGAACTGATGTACTACACAAATAGCGGAATAAGAGAGGAATATTCTCCACTAACTTGAGATGTTATAGATATGGGAGAATGCGACATGTCCAGAGGCAATGTCGCCAACCTTAATGTCGTAGATGTGGTATGGTTGGGCATTGCTATTGTGACTGTGGGAATGTTATGGGGAAACAGGAGACAAATAAGCAGGTGTTAAATGCAAAAGGGAACCTCAGGTCCACTGCATTGAGTTCCCAATAAATTTTGATGCAACAAATAAGGTTGCAGAGGGAAATGGAGTATAGAGCAGAATAGAAAGCAAAACATTTTATTGGACATAGGGTTTAATGTGTCAGTGGCATGTATGGACCTTGTGCGTCAGAGATGATAAAACTCTCCACACTGCAATTTATGCGGGGTTGAAAATAGTGATTGGGTTAAGGAAGGCTACTCATAGATTTTCAGTTAGGGATGCAGCTTTTCAAACAATGTGTAGAAGCTATGTCCTGGGTAAGTGATGGTTACTGCATGACCTTAGAATTATGCATTCTGATATAGCATGCCAAAACTGACTTTAGGTGACATGTAGTTGAACTTAGAGGGACGGCATTCCAGCTAGAATAGGCGGTCGCTATTGATGGATGGACACAAGGTTCGTCAATCTTAAGTGATGAACCACTTGAACTGTAGTCAACAACACAAAGGATTAATACACATGTTATGGTGCCACAAGGTACAAGGAAGCTCATCTGGGTAAATGGGACACATCACATTGCTTTGGAAGGAGAAGCATAGTATGCATATACAAGGAATTGGATGGAAAAATAGTGTCTGTGAATTTAGAACATTTTGGCAGTGATGGAGTACATGCCAGCAAAGGAATATTGCTAGATGTCATGGGTTATGTGTGTAGGGATTCAGTTAGTGTGCAACAGGGTAACATGCAAACTGCTGATAGAACTGAATTGTATAGGAAGTTGGAGCATGGACAGAGTGGAGATGGAGAAATTATTGTCTGAATTTGAGGATTTGTTTTTTCCTCAAGGACCTTTACCAACAACTCCTACTGCACAGCATTGTAAACCTACAGGTACAGTTGCCAGTATGTCATAGATCTTACTGCATACCACCATGTTTGCAACCAGTATTAGAAGAATTTATTGATCAACAGCTGGCGGTTGGGGCAATAGTCAAAATTAATAGTTCATGCAGTGAAGCTGTTGTGGTTGTACCAAATAAGTCATTAGATGGGACTAGAAGATATAGATTCTGTTATGACTACAGACATGTTAACAGCGAAACCATAATTGATGCATATCCAGTCCTGAGCAACACCGAAAATATTCACAATCTGGGGCAGTGGAAGTATTTCCCTATCTTAGAACTAATGAGTGGGTACCGTAAGATAGAGTTTTACGTAAGAAGGACCATCCAGAACAGTGCTCTCTGTCCCCTACGACCACTTTTAGTATCATAGGATGGCGATTGGGTTAAAAAATGCTGCAACAATGTTTAAACGTTTGCTTTATGGAATGCTGAGTGGACTGAAATTTCACCAGTGCATGATACGCCTAGATGACATAACTGGTTTTACGAAGGATATGGCAGAACATACACATTTGCGAGAGGTTGTTAGAAGATTATGAGCTGCAAATTTAACATTATGCTTGGAAAAACGTCACTTTGTATTGGAATAAGTTACTTATTTAGGGGATGTTATTAGCAGTGAAGAGGTCAAGATGGATCCAAGGTTGATAAAGACAGTACTGGAATTTCTACTATTTATTAAAGGCAAGGAGTTACAATCTTTTTTAAGGATGGGGAATCATTATAGAAAATTCATTAAGGGGTCTGCAGATACAGTGGGACAACTTACACAATAGTTAAGAAAAGGAGTAGATTTTGGAGTGCCATGACATGTTCAAGGAGTTAAAGAAAACATTGACATCAAGCTCAGTACTAATTTTTCCCTACTGCAAGAGAGAGTTTATGTTGTTAGCCGACTCTTTTAATCAAACTGAAGGTTCTATTCTCAGTGAAGTAGTAACCAAAGATGGGCATCCGGTACAGTATGCCTCTAGGGAGCTGAACAGAGCAGAGAGGAACTACTCTATTACAGAAAAAGAGTTGCTTAGCGTGATGTATAAAATCATGTATTTCTGATTTTATTTGTGCAGGAAGAGGTTTAAAGTGGTAAAACTGACCATGTAGCTCTTACGTGGTTGTTGTGGTTGAAGGAGCCTTCTAGTAGGTTGATTAGGTGGGCACTGAGGCTAAGGGAGTTCGATTATGATGTCATAAACAAGCCTGGCAAAGGGACACAGAAATACAGATAAATTAAAACAAACAGCAGCATTGATATGCACTCCTGGAAATTGAAATAAGAACACCGTGAATTCATTGTCCCAGGAAGGGGAAACTTTATTGACACATTCCTGGGGTCAGATGCATCACATGATCACACTGACAGAACCACAGGCACATAGACACAGGCAACAGAGCATGCACAATGTCGGCACTAGTACAGTGTATATCCACCTTTCGCAGCAATGCAGGCTGCTATTCTCCCATGGAGACGATCGTAGAGATGCTGGATGTAGTCCTGTGGAACGGCTTGCCATGCCATTTCCACCTGGCGCCTCAGTTGGACCAGCGTTCGTGCTGGACGTGCAGACCGCGTGAGACGACGCTTCATCCAGTCCCAAACATGCTCAATGTGGGACAGATCCGGAGATCTTGCTGGCCAGGGTAGTTGACTTACACCTTCTAGAGCACGTTGGGTGGCACGGGATACATGCAGACGTGCATTGTCCTGTTGGAACAGCAAGTTCCCTTGCCGGTCTAGGAATGGTAGAACGATGGGTTCGATGACGGTTTGGATGTACCATGCACTATTCAGTGTCCCCTCGACGATCACCAGTGGTGTACGGCCAGTGTAGGAGATCGCTCCCCACACCATGATGCCGGGTGTTGGCCCTGTGTGCCTCGGTCGTATGCAGTCCTGATTGTGGCGCTCACCTGCACGGCGCCAAACACGCATACGACCATCATTGGCACCAAGGCAGAAGCGACTCTCATCGCTGAAGACGACACGTCTCCATTCGTCCCTCCATTCACGCCTGTCGCGACACCACTGGAGGCGGGCTGCACGATGTTGGGGCGTGAGCGGAAGACGGCCTAACGGTGTGTGGGACCGTAGCCCAGCTTCATGGAGACGGTTGCGAATGGTCCTCGCCGATACCCCAGGAGCAACAGTGTCCCTAATTTGCTGGGAAGTGGCGGTGCGGTCCCCTACGGCACTGCGTAGGATCCTACGGTCTTGGCGTGCATCCGTGCGTCGCTGCGGTCCGGTCCCAGGTCGACGGGCACGTGCACCTTCCGCCGACCACTGGCGACAACATCGATGTACTGTGGAGACCTCACGCCCCACGTGTTGAGCAATTCGGCGGTACGTCCACCCGGCCTCCCGCATGCCCACTATACGCCCTCGCTCAAAGTCCGTCAACTGCACATACGGTTCACGTCCACGCTGTCGCGGCATGCTACCATTGTTAAAGACTGCGATGGAGCTCCGTATGCCACGGCAAACTGGCTGACACTGACGGCGGCGGTGCACAAATGCTGCGCAGCTAGCGCCATTCGACGGCCAACACCGCGGTTCCTGGTGTGTCCGCTGTGCCGTGCGTGTGATCATTGCTTGTACAGCCCTCTCGCAGTGTCCGGAGCAAGTATGGTGGGTCTGACACACCGGTGTCAATGTGTTCTTTTTTCCATTTCCAGGAGTGTAGATGCTGGGTCAATATCTTGCAGAATGGGAAGCAGCATAACGTGCTGGTGCAGAATGTAAACAATATGCATCGCAAACACAATTCACTATGTGGGAAGGGGATTACTGCAAACAATAGTGCCAGTGAAGCTAAAAGAGGAAATGCTGAAATAAGTGTGTGACAATGTATTGTAAGGATTTGGGGATTGTAGAACAATGAATAGGTGACTAGTGGAATGCTACTGTTGGAAATCTAGGAAAGAAGATGTGGACTGGTACATAAGGCATTGTGGAAAATGTGAACTAGAAGACACCTATGAGCCATAAGTTAACACCTTTGCAGAGGTTCTCAGAAGTGATGGAACCTTTTGAAATGATTAGGTTGGACGGTCTTGGGCCATTCAACAGGACTTCAGCTGAGAACCGATTTGTGCTAATTATTACTGATCATTTTTCTAGATATGAGGAAATGATTGCAATATCTACCCAACTGGCAGCAGTTATAGTGAAAGCATTGGTCAACAGTTGGTTGCTCAGATCTGGAGTGCCAGAAACGATGGTCACTAATCAAGGGAGAAATTTCATATCAGATTTCTTAAAGCAGCTGTGGTATTTGCTAAAGATTAGGAAGTTAAGGACAAGTCCACTACACCCTAATAGTAGGATGGAGAGGGTTCATCACACAGTAGGAAGCATGTTGATCCATTATGTGAATGCACACCATAATGACTGATATGTGTATTTATCCTTTGTTGCAAGCATGTCTAATTCAGAAGTCCATTCTGAGACAGGATTATCATCATATGAAATTATGCAATACTATGTAGGCGTACGCTGTTGCCATTTGACAAAATATCGTCAAGAGTAGGCAAGAATGGTGAGTTTGTCAAAGACTGTGCTAAAACGGTGAGGGAAATTTGGAAGTATGTTCAGGAAGCAAATACCAGAGCCCTGTAACACCAAGAGCGATTGGGAAATCGTGTGGAAAGATGGTCAATAGGTAATGTTATCAAACATATATATTTCGAAAGTTAAGACAAGGGAAGCAGTAACTCATTATAAGGGCCTGTATCATGCAGCTGAAACAACATCACCAGTAAAAGTCAAGCTTCAGTTACCGTCTCGTACAACTATTTTTTGTATTGGAGATCTGAAGCTGTTTCAAGAGTCTCCCAATGTGTTGATGCAAGTGTCGTCGCAGTTAAGGGTAAAAGAGATTCTGTACGGATTAAGACCAAGGGAGCAGGAGAAAGTAATTTATGTTTGTGTTAGAATGCATTTATTATTTAGGAACGTAAGTGATTAGCATATCAGTTGAGGATGTGTGAGGATTTGTAGTATTATACTTCTATGTTCATGTGCGTGTAAGCTACGTATTTTAGGGTTGAGTTTTCTTTTCATGTGTTTATGAGATGGCAGACCTTTCCCAAGAGGGGGAGAGGAATGATGAGAATTCCCTGTTCCCAAGTTACTTTAAGTCGAAGTAAAGATGGAGGTAGTCGTTACCTTGGCACTGCTGCTCCTATTCATCAGGAGCGGAGTGGGGGCACTGTGGGTACTTTTCACAAGGAAAGAGGACGTAGTACTCACAAGCCATCGTTAGACACTGAAGTCGTTTCTGAACATCGGGTTAATGCGTACTGGGGTGGGACATTTGGAAGATGTATTTATGGAATTACGGCGGGGGATGAAGGAAAAGATGAGCTGAGGAAATTTAGGAGTGCGTAGGGTGAGTTGCACCAAACATATGAGCACTTGCCACGCACAGTGTCACAACGTGAGGTTTGTTAGATGAAAGTTATTGTAAATGATTTTCAAGACAGCGAAGTCAGTGACATCTTGGAACAGAATGGTATGATAGAGAGAGTGAATGATTTAGCAAGGATAAATAAGATCACCATGGAACGGTACACTACACATTTAACCAGTTTGGGAAAAGGGGTATCAAACAACATATAGGTTTTATAAACGTCAGTAATAGGGGTAGCCCATCTGGTGAAGGCAACAGTAAATACTGTGAACTGTACTCTTTAAGTTATGCAGGTTCAAGTGGATACTTTGGATAAGAGAATGTCAGTAGCAAGACCGTTGTAGTCTTTAGCTGATAGCTTGTATGATGTTTGGGTAGTGGTAGCAGAGTTGGAAGAAGCAGTCTTACGTGCAGTACATAGACAGCTAGGTCCATCTCTATTAATGCCGGATCAGTTCTTGGCAGGCCCACAGAAAATGCAGAAGGACTTGCTCCCAGAACTGGAACTTGTAGTTGGCTGTACTGCCATATGGCAGTGGTCGGCATCAGGATGGATATAGCACGAATGTGTATATTAGTCCTATTTCCGGTTAGCAACGAGTGAGCCAGGTTCAAATGTTACACAAAACGTGTAGACCTGCTTCAGTGGGGAACTTTGGGGAAATTTCTCCAGACAAAGACAAGGGGGTACTTCTGATCATAGAGGACAGTGGTAGTCACGTGGTGAACTCGACCTTTGTCAAAGAGAAAGGGTTACCATATGCCTGACCCATATGGCACATATGGGTACTGGCAATACTAGATGCAATAGTGCTTAAGTAAAGCACAAGTTCAGGTGCTGTGACTATTTCCAGCAAATGGGTTTACACTCGATTTAGTCTGTAAACAGTACTGAGGTTGTAGTAGCAAACTGCTACGACTGAGGTACGTTTGCAGAGGTTAAATGTTTTAAACTGCATGGGAGTGGAATAATTATTAATGGGGCGGGCTTAGACATAATAGGACAGAGCTTGCACCTCTCAGCCTTTGTTGCAGGGGAAACCACATTGATCATTATTCAGCCTCAATTGTACTGGCCAGAGAAGCCAATAGTGACCCTTCTAGTGGGAAATCTGACCTACCTGAAATAGAGATATTGGATCCTAAACTAATTCTATCCTTAAACCAGCTAATCGACATGCAAGAAGCATGTGTTTCAATGGAGCAAATGCTTTATCATGTGCAGTAAAGTCGGTAGGAGCTGCAACACATGATCGAGAGCATAAGCATCAGAACCATAGGCACCGTGTTAGTGTTAACTCTGTTTTGCATAGCCTTTGCCTACCTGAGGCGGAGGGCCACTCATCAATTCGATCCTTCAGTGCATTCGATTTTTTTAAAAAAGGAGGGCTGAGACAGTAGTGGTCCAATCCTCTGTTGGTTACCCTTCTTTCTAATTGATGTAGGTATTCCAACATTTTTGCTGTCTCTCACAATCCTGTCGATTTCGTTTATGTAATGATAAGAACTTTCAGTTCATTTCAAAGTTAAAATAATGAGGATTTTAAGTAATAACTGCAATTCAAAAATATTTAATTACTTTTCCGTGAACAGACTTAAAATAGCACATTTTTTTACATTAGATAATAAAATTCATGTTAACTTGCCTGTAGCAACTAAAATAAAGTCAGCTGACAAATTCCAGTATGGCAGCCATAATAAGCTGTCATTCAGTTCTTATAGAAATGTACTGAGCCAGTAACACCAAAGTCTCAAACCTCCCCTGGTCTCAACCCTCCCCTTTCACTCCTAGTGTCTATAAGCCCATTATTCCTATACTCTTTTTTTGTATTTACCTGTCAATATCTTTGACAACCTTAATTTGGCAACCATTTGCATAAGCAAAAAAATTTATAGTGGCCCATTCCTTATTAACGACTTATTTATTAAGAGGGAGCTTGTGTAACCTGTGAATCATAGATCTTAAGGCCGCCAGTTTGGTGTTCATTATGCCACAGGGTTCGCAGTCTTTTTCTGTTAATTAAATGTATTTTTAATTAGGTGGCTTAGAATTTTATTTGTGACAATAGCTTATTTACTGTAATTTAGGTAGTAACGCTAACTTCAATGCATACTGATTTATATTACATACATGTATTATGCAGAGCATTTGTGCATAATTTGTATTAATCTGCGATGGTATTTGTATTCTGTGGTTCTTTCATTTTCAGTTCAGGCTTATTACATGTTCCATTAACCACGGTCACATCCCATAACAGTTCTGACAGAGAATAAAATGGGTCCACACACTGTACATGATATTTTCTTTTCGTATGCACATTTGTAATACACTCAGGGACTTTCTTATTAGTGTAACAGAAGTATGGTCTGTAATATTCGATGTTATTTACTTATAAGAGCGTGTTCTCACACTAATGGCCAATTCAAGTTGGACATCAAGTCATGTCACAGTACCGCCATGTCAGGGTGTATTCACACTGTCAGTCACGTCATGTCAGTTTGCTTAGGTCAGTGACAAACAGTGAAAGTGAGGTTATGAGTTACCACGCATGGCACAAACTGTCATAGTATAGTATTGGAATTGAGGAAAGAACAAGGATACAGTTTATTTTTTGCTGAGCGAAAATATATACATACAAAGACATCATACAATATTTATAATACAATAAATAGAGCCTGTTTTTCTTATCCATTATGTTTTCTTTCTTACATAACTCTGAACATCATAAACAATTGTATTTTTATCCTTCATCACTTAATGTATTGTTTAATGAAAATTCCCCCCCCCCCCCTTCCCCCCACAAACATATATTTTATGGCTGTAATGGTCCTACTACATCGAATTGAACATGTGTGAATTTTGCAGCTGTGTCAGAGAAATTTCCTGCTGGTGCATGTACATGGCAGGACACCTTATATATATACTGCTTCACAGGCTGAGAAAAGCTGTTGTCCAATTGATTCATGAAACATGAGTGCAGCTTTTAATGGACAGTGCTAGCGGTCTACCACGCCATTATTTGTTGGGTCATGGCCTGTAGTTTTGTGTCGTGTCGCACCACATACACTCCTGGAAATTGAAATAAGAACACCGTGAATTCATTGTCCCAGGAAGGGGAAACTTTATTGACACATTCCTGGGGTCAGATACATCACATGATCACACTGACAGAACCACAGGCACATAGACACAGGCAACAGAGCATGCACAAAGTCGGCACTAGTACAGTGTGTATCCACCTTTCGCAGCAATGCAGGCTGCTATTCTCCCATGGAGACGATCGTAGAGATGCTGGATGTAGTACTATGGAACGGCTTGCCATGCCATTTCCACCTGGCGCCTCAGTTGGACCAGCGTTCGTGCTGGACGTGCAGACCGCGTGAGACGACGCTTCATCCAGTCCCAAACATGCTCAATGGGGGACAGATCCGGAGATCTTGCTGGCCAGGGTAGTTGACTTACACCTTCTAGAGCACGTTGGGTGGCACGGGATACATGCGGACGTGCATTGTCCTGTTGGAACAGCAAGTTCCCTTGCCGGTCTAGGAATGGTAGAACGATGGGTTCGATGACGGTTTGGATGTACCATGCACTATTCAGTGTCCCCTCGACGATCACCAGTGGTGTACGGCCAGTGTAGGAGATCGCTCCCCACACCATGATGCCGGGTGTTGGCCCTGTGTGCCTCGGTCATATGCAGTCCTGATTGTGGCGCTCACCTGCACGGCGCCAAACACGCATACGACCATCATTGGCACCAAGGCAGAAGCGACTCTCATCGCTGAAGACGACACGTCTCCATTCGTCCCTCCATTCACGCCTGTTGCGACACCACTGGAGGCGGGCTGCACGATGTTGGGGCGTGAGCGGAAGATGGCCTAACGGTGTGCGGGACCGTAGCCCAGCTTCATGGAGACGGTTGCGAATGGTCCTCGCCGATACCCCAGGAGCAACAGTGTCCCTAATTTGCTGGGAAGTGGCGGTGCGGTCCCCTACGGCACTGCGTAGGATCCTACGGTCTTGGCGTGCATCCGTGCGTCGCTGCGGTCCGGTCCCAGGTCGATGGGCACGTGCACCTTCCGCCGACCACTGGCGACAACTTCGATGTACTGTGGAGACCTCACGCCCCACGTGTTGAGCAATTCGGCGGACCGTCCACCCGGCCTCCCGCATGCCCACTATACGCCCTCGCTCAAAGTCCGTCAACTGCACATACGGTTCACGTCCACGCTGTCGCGGCATGCTACCAGTGTTAAAGACTGCGATGGAGCTCCGTATGCCACGGCAAACTGGCTGACACTGACGGCGGCGGTGCACAAATGCTGCGCAGCTAGCGCCATTCGACGGCCAACACCGCGGTTCCTGGTGTGTCCGCTGTGCCGTGCGTGTGATCATTGCTTGTACAGCCCTCTCGCAGTGTCCGGAGCAAGTATGGTGGGTCTGACACACCGGTGTCAATGTGTTCTTTTTCCATTTCCAGGAGTGTATTTTGCTCAGCTGGGCAAACATTTCAGACACTAATTATCAGCTGTGGTCTGCTTTGATATGTAGTGGACAACAGTAATCCGAAATCCGGAGTGAACAATGGTGGAGGCTAGTGTTTCTGCTGAAATATTGTTGACTGGAATGGCTTTGGGCCAGCTGGTAAAACGGAAGATAGCTGTTAACAGGTATCGTTCATCATTTGATGGCTGCAATGGTCCTACTACATCGATGTGAACATGTGTGAATCTTGCAGCTGTGTCAGAGAAATTTCCTGCTGGTGCATGTACATGGCAAGACACCTTACTACATTGACATTGAACACATGTGCATGTCCATACTTGACAGTCCCTTTGCATGCCGGACCATACGGAATGGTAAGCAATCGGTTGACCTATTGATCTGATGTCAAGGTGGCATAGGTTGGGAAGGCTCTCGTAAGTGTGTCTGCGGAATGCGGAAAATATAAACAGGAGGGATCGCCCATTTGAGTATTTTCAATAAAGCTTTACGTTTGTGGTAGGAATGTTGATCAGTTTCAGCTGAAGGTTGGAGAAAGCATCTTTCAGAATGTCCTGAAGCTACTGGTCCACCTCTTGCGCTTTAGCGAGTTTAGTTGTGCCTATTGCATTCGTTGTGCTGTTTACGTGGGATAGGAAGTTTGCTAAGACGTTATCACTGCCTGATATGTATCGTGCATCAGTGCTAAATTGAGTGACAAACCCCAACTGACTGTAGTGGTGTGGTGAAAATGTATTGTTCATTTGTGTCAGAAGGTGTAGACGATTAGTTTGTGGTCAGTGGGAATTGTAAAATCTCTTGTCTCCGAATGTATCCGAGAGTATTTAATAGTTCATACACATTAAGAAGTTCACAATCATATACAATCCACTTTTTGTGACGGAGAGACCTTGTGCAAATAAAATGCAAGTGGCTGCCATTTACCATCTATGTATCGTTGGATTGCTGCATTGGCTGTAGTTTAACTTGCATCTACCACCAGCATGAGAGGTGCCTCTAATGCAGGATGTGCAAGGAGTGTCACATTTGCTACACCTTGTTTAGCTACTTCAAAAGTGGAGCTCATAGCGTCTCTCCACTAGACTGGCATTTCCCTCTTGATTATAGGACCAGCCAATAGGTGATGCCATTAAAAATTCATTATTCCTAGAAAGTGATACAATTCTGTTGCTGTTTCTGGCCATGCAATCCTCTGTACTGCCTCTGCGTTCTCTGGAAGTGGTAATAAGCCTGCTGGCGAGATCAAAAATAAACTTGCAGTATTTAATACAACCCCTTATTAGTCCTTGCCTTTACAGATTTCGCCCAAGCGTTTTTGATGTTGATATTCCATGGCTGAAGAGACAAGGATATCATCAATGTATATGAAACAAAGCGACAAACAAGTGTTCTCCGAGCCAATAAATCTCTGTCAAGTCTGCGCAGTGTTGCATAAGTCAAACATCATGAAAAGAAGCTCAGAGATGCCACATTGCATTCTTACAGCCACTTCCAGTTTATCCTCGTCAGCCGCAGGAATTTGCGTGTAGGCCTTCTCACAGTCTAGCAATAATTGCTTCACATAAAGTGTAATTATAATCTCTCAACAATGGTGCAATATAACGATCTGGTATCTTTCTAGAGTTAAGTGCGCAGCGATTTCTGCATGGAAGCCATGCGCCACATTTTTTAGGCATTAAGTGTGGAAGTGATAACCATAGATCATTAGAAGGGCGAATGATGCCTTCCTTCGGCATAGTACTGAATTCTGCCTTGACAATAGCATAATGGTTGGCGGAAAGGCTTCATGGACTACATGAAATTGGTGGGCTTGAAGTAGTCTTAAAATAGTGCACAGTGCTGTAATGTAACCCTTTTGGGGGGCCCACAGGTTGTGTAATACCCAGAAACTGTTCCAGCAGATGTTGAATGGAAAAACTTGGCGCGGTGCATTGCTGCACTGCATCAAAACCGGGCAGAAGCTAGGCTCGTGTTCTTATCAACACGATATGCATCGACGACGACTGCCAGGAGATGGTAATGCTCCAGGAACACAGCTCTAATGATGGGTTCAGTCACACCCACTGTGGTCAAGTTCTAAACAAAGGCGCAGCATAATTCCAAATCCAGTTTTGTGTATTGCATGCCGCAGGTCGCTGTTGTTGAGTTGTTGGCCTCAGAGGTAGAAAGAAGTTGGCTGTCGATACTTATGCAGTGTTGCATCCACCAGAAACTTCCAGCCTGTCTTCCAATCCTTATGAAGAGCTACAGGAACAGTGACGAGCAATCTGGTGCGCCCATGTCCCATTGCCATTGCTGTTTGGGAAGGAACATGGTGAAGTGCATTTGCGTGCCTGATCTTCAAATTTCTGAAGATACCAACAAATGTTTGGCGAAGCCTGTACTGCGCCACTCATGGCTGAGGAGTCCATGGAGGAACGACTTTTTCTGGCAACAGAGAAGGTCACTGATTTGTTGGCACGGGCATCAGCCTTTTTTGTGAGGTAATCGTAATCGACAAACATTGCTGTAGCTGTCGATGTGCTACTGCACGCCGATGTTGCTACATTGCATGGGGTAACACACTGCACCCTGAATTCTATCTGCCAGGCCCACTATGGCATCTCTGTATGGAATACTATAATGGCCTTCACTTGACCTGGCAGGTGGCTGCTCCACAGCATGTGCAGCAGTGTGCCTGGTAGCATGCCCATATCGACTTTGGTGCACAGATGTCGCAATAACTGACGGCTTTCTGACTCTGATGTCTTCCTGTGTAAGTAATTGCCTCACACTCTCTTTCTGTGAGGCGGACACCATGCATATCAACTCTACCTTGAGCTCCTTGTAAGACTGTCGCAGGAGGTGTGGGTATTATATCCTGGACTTCTGCAGTATACCCATGGTCTAGTGGTTCATGAACCAGAGGGAATTTTATGGAGTCTGTGATAACTCCACAGCAGAGAAAATTTGCCTCAACTTGAGTAAACTATAGCGCAGGTCTGTGCGGCCAAAACAGGGGTAACTGCACTGCAAGTCTTGACACAGTGGGCACGTCTATCATCTCAGATAATTTCGACTCTTGAGACATCGGTCGTAATTCCTCTGGTATTGCAAGTACACACTTCAAAAAAGTTTTGTATCACCTTGGTTCCGAGAGTTCCGCAACCTGTACAGAAAACTGGAATAGAGATCAACATAAACATCATTTCCGCCCTTCTTACTGCTCATGAAAACCACACATTGTATTTTGTACCACCATGCAGCGATACCTTCAGAGGTGGTGGTCCAGACTGCTGCACACACTGGTACCCCTAATACCCAGTAACACATCCACTTGCATTGATGCATGTCTGTATTCGTCATGGCATACTATCCACAAGTTCATCAAGGCACTGTTGGTCCAGATTGTCCCACTCCTCAACGGCGATTCGGCGTAGCTTCCCCAGAGTGGTTGGTGGGTGACGTCGCCATAAACAGCCCATTTCAATCTATCCCAGGCATGTTCGATAGGGTTCATGTCTGGTGTAGTAGTTAATAAAAAAGAGAAGAAAAATAAGAGAGAAGAAAAGAGGTTGAAAATGTGGAAGAAATCGTGAATAAAAAGGGGGTTTTAAAATCGTAAATGACCGCGAAAAAAAAAGGGAAAGAATGAAAAGCAAATCGGACTTCGTATTACAGAAAAGCTATTGTTGGGGTGGTCCTTGTGGCGTTTTTGAGCAAAAGTTAAACCAATTTCCACTACAAAAAGTATTGAAAAAGAACAGAGAATAACAAAATGTAACTGACAGGGGGAAATGACGTAGATAAGAGTTCATCCTTTACCAGGTAAACTTGTCTTCTTTCGTACGGCGTCCAGGTCTTCAAAAATCTCCTTCAATTCTGCGTGAAAAGTCTGCTCCGAAATCTTGCAATTAGTTTCATTGTCCAGGAATTTGTAATGTATACAAAACCGTCTTGATCTTAAATACAATTTATTTTAGTTGCTTCTCTCCATCCTCCGAATTTCATAACAACTTCCACAATGTCTACACATTACAATCAGATCAAGACTAGCTATTAAGTTTTTTACGTCAGCATCAGATCACGTCTGCCTTCCGCTTCGGCTATCAAGAGACAATTAAGAAACAAATAGAAAACAAAAAAGAGAGTTACAATTTTAGTAGTTTCTCTGCCGTCGAGCGCTCATACCGTTGCGACGGGATATTTTTTATCCGAGGGAACGAGTGTAGCGCGGCGAAATTCAAAGTCCCGCTACATCGCCCCCTCGACTGTCACGCTAAAACATTTAGCGTGGCAGGCTAGCAAACCTAAAAGTCAATATATGCATATTTTCATTGGAAAGGCCACGTGCATCCATAGGGGATAATCTTTCCCAACACCTATTTTCAAAACCTATATACTAAATACAATTATTACAGTTTGGATCCTTTGTACACAATTAATATATATATTTACATACAGCTTGTTTGAACAAGCTGCTCGCCAGCGCAGCTAATGTTGTATGCTCCCAGCGTTGGTTTCCCAATGCATCTCTGGCAGCATGTAGTCTTTGCGCACGAGCAGTAGCATCCACAGTTTCAAAATCGCTGTGTTATGACAGTCTTGAACAGTATTCACTCTCACATAGTGTTCATTACAAGTTGTTATTCCAGCATAAATGGCGTGTTAAGTCCGGTGACACCATAAGATTGCGCGTGTGCGTGATCTGAATCAATGTCTATGTCTTCTGTTACGACACAACACTCCAGGTCCTTGTGCGTTTTCATGACTATTGTTCCCGGGGCATATATGGTCGATGCAGTTTTTAGCCTCCACATCGCCTACGACAGGTGCTGAGTTTACTGTCTCCAAAGCATCTGAAGGCCGGCCAAGAACAACGGCGACGATGTTCGCAAAGGTAAGTGTATCATCAAGATGTTTACACTCGCCAACAAACGTTCAATTGCAGTGTGAAAATCCTCATTATCGTCGAAGTAAATTGCAGTTTATATCGATTTACAAACAGTTATTTGGTTTATGCACCGTAAGTTTCACAAACAACACAAAATTCGTCGTTTATAACGTTCACAGTTTGCAACACTTTTTTGCAATATTTACATTTTAACAAAGTTCACTGCGTCCAGCATGTTTACATCGTTAATTATGAAAGCTTACATCTCGTGGTCACATTTCGAAATATGTTGACAATATGCAAAGTTTTAACACATACACAAATACATATAAATTTACAAGAATATGCATGCGAAATATTTACACAAAAAATTATACTAAGTCCCATTGGCTACTTTCTTTTGTTGGTGTTTATGGTCATTTTGATTATCTTTATTAAGATTTTGGCGTGCCAAGGGTTATAAGACTTAATGTTTAAAGCACGGGCTTTCCTTCATTTATTATTTATTTATTTCTTTTGATTCCATATCTTGGCTGGCTAGTGGTTGACCAGGCTTGTAATTCCATCAATATTCATGTCTTTTTATTCATACCTGAAAGTTAACTGTCACACAATATATTCTTACATTCCATAAACAAACAATACCCGGCTGCAGGAGGTGGTAGGATAATGGATAAAGAAAGAAAGAAAGACGGGAAGAAACTATTCACTATCTGTAAACTACCAAATCCTACAGCTACTACATAAAAAGAGAACACAATACATTATAACGTTTGCATCACCTTCAAGAGGTGTGTGAAAGGAGGTGCTTACAATTTACCAAATCATGGGTAAATGTAAGTGTCCTTACGTCAAGTCTGTATAGTGTAACATCATGACAGATTCTCTGTTTGTGTTCTGACTGTCCATATGACTAAGTGTATTATACATTAACAAATCCTTGCATGAGTAAATCACATAGCCGCTCAGTACTTCCTCGATATCTCCACTTCTTGTGGATACCGTCTATACAAATGGAAAATATATCTCACAGATATTCTTTCTCTCATAATGTGTATCATATAATAACATATCAAATTCCCTGTCAAGAGTTGAACCATGAACTTTCTTCTACTTTAATGAAGGTTAAACACCATGTACGTTGTGTATGTATATCATTTCTTTCTGTAAAACATAAATAAAGAACATAGTATTATAATTTACAGTAAAATGTCTCTTTCTCAGTGTCCGTTGCTCGACGTTGGTTGCACGGGTGCTCACTGCTCCTTTGCACTTACCTTGCATTACCTGAAAAGTCAAACGTTGTCTTCAAAGTAGATGTAATTTTGTCATCTGTTCACTTAAGTGGAGGTGTTGTACGAGTCGCAAAAACAGCCTTAATAACTCTCCTATCTTTTGCTTCCTCAGGGTTTTCTGTTGTGTGTAAGTATAATAAAGGCTAACATGGCACTAAATTTCACTTTCGTAAAAAAAAATTTTTATACAAATGTATTCACATGAGGGCTGCGTAAAATCTATATTTCTTTCAACTTAAGTTCCTTAAAATATCATTCTCCTGTCTGAACACGAACTATAAATGTTTTCTTCCGCACAATGGCTTAACAAAACTTAACGAAAGGTTACTAAGTTACACTTCTGAAATTAATTAAAGCTTATGTGTTTACGAGTCACATTCTTATTACACTTCTTTCAACAGCTGTAATCATCATTATGTTCACTCTGCTTTTCTTGCATTCGTTCATTTTCGAGGGCACTGTAAATAGATTCACCTTTAACGCCTTGTACTCACGTGTTCTAACTCATCACAAATGTTTTCTTTCAAATTGAAATTCTTATGTAATCTTAAAGATGTAGACTGTTTACTCACTTCTCTATGTAGCACAATATTACCAAAACATTCTCACAATATATATATCCTTATACATTAAACATATTCCTCATCGAACATTAATATATCACATACGTGGGGCCATTTGGCACGTCCATTCTCATAAAACTCCAATAATATTTTCCTCAAATAATCTCTTGTCTCCATCAACTACTTCACAGTAACTTACCTTCTTATATTAACCTAAATATTAACTCATTCATACTGATCATTCATTCTTACGTCCTCATTCATTCTGCTACATACCTACGTCATCACTGATCTCAATAGCTATTATTTTCTCTCATTATAGTGCCTTGAAATAACTAACTAGTTGTTGATTCACCTTATAATTTACAATTAACAACCAATGTAACCTGCGTAGGCCTCATTCCTATATGAATATCTTTTCTCATTCAGTAAGTGTACTCACCTGGATTTACATTTTCTTCATAATTATGTGTACAAGTGTAACTGCAGTATATAATTTCAATAAATTAACGTGTGTTCTTAGGCTGTATAACTTAATGTTCGTGTATTCAATACAAATATTTATGATCTCGTTTTCACAGCGACTTGCTCATGTTCAAATTAGTTGTCGTTATATTATGTTGTTTTAGCGCACAAAGTGTTTCAAATGTCTGTGGGGATGCAGCCCCCTCGGCTTGTGAGATAATGGGTATTCTAGGGAGTAACAACCTGGGTGAGGTATGCTTGCTATTCTGAAAGGACCTGAGTATAATAAATTCTGCTCAATCTCCTGATAGTCTGAATCTTCAAGTGTTCAATCACATACACTAACTATTGTAGGATATACCAATTGAAATTGACTTACTTCGTAATGTTTTTGTCGTGGTTCAATCGTCTTGTTAAGTTCAACATTAATTAGTTGTTCTCCTACAGATAATTGACATATGCCATTACTTAAATCTATGATTGCTTTGTGTTCATTCAAGAACTCCATCCATAGGATGCAGTGTACAATAAGCTTGTCTACAATCAGAAAATTACACTTGAACTGTGTATTGGAAAATGTGAGGTTAGCGAGGGCTTGCATGCATAAGTTCTTAGATTTAGTACCTGTGGCACTAACCATGTGGCAATTCTGTATGGGTAAAGTAGGTATGTTCATAATTTGTTTCAGTTCATTATAGAATGCGGTTGACATCACACTTGCAGCAGCACCAGTATCGAATAAAATTTGTACATCATAATCGTTAAACTTAACCCATGCCGTAGCTTGTATGAATTCTTTAACACAACTGTCTGATTTAATGTTTATCTCGTCGGTTAATTCCTGTTCTGCTGTCATTTTGTCATCGTACCTGAGGAAACAAACCGTCTCAGCCGTTGCGCTCTTACAACACCTCACGAGCGCTTAGCTGGGTCGTCGACTGTTTTCCGTCGTCTGCTGTGTTTGGCCGGGTTCATTGACCAGCTCCACTATGTTTACATTCCGGCCGGTTGGCGCCCACGCGTCAGCTGATGGCGCGCCGCAATTGTTATTGCTACTTCGTGGCGGGGAGTGCATAACTGTACTGGGGAACGGCGGCGGATTCCGTGGAGGGTTATGATTTGTCATGCGTGAATGTTGTGTGTTCCACATATTCGGTCGGTGATTGTTGGGATTGTTATTGTTTTGGTGGTAATTATGTCTGTTATATGTCATGTTCCTGTCAAAGTAGCCCGGGTTGTACCGGTTACTCTCACGTCTCCTATTGTTGTTGTTGTTGTACTGTCTGTAATTTTCATTTTGCTTGTAGTTACCATTTTGATATGGGTGATAATTATTGTTGTTATTATTATTCCGCGAATTTCTGCGGTTGTTCCTACTGTCATACACGTTTCCATTTGAATATGTTTCGCGCGCAGGCCTCGTATTGTGTTGCGGCGCGGACGGATGGTTCCACCAACCACCGTCACTACGGTTCCTTTGGTGTGGGTGCTGATTTTGGTTAGTAATATGAGTAAAATTTGAATGGCATGAATCGCCTCTGTAAACTATGTCCATTTGATCTAAGAAGTTTAAAAAATTCTTAATGTCATTCTCCGGTACTCCTATTAATCTGTCTCGGTATGGAAAGGGTAAGTGGCACTTTAAAGTGTCAATTATCGCTGGCAAGTCGGCTGGTTTGGATCAGTACAGTGTCTTGTCTAGGTATCTCTCAAAGTATTGTCTTAATGTCTCTTTTTTAGGGTCATAGGTCTCGGGGTTGCACACTTCTCTCCTTAGACTCTGTTGCTCATTCTCGGACCAGAATTCGTCCAAGAAGGTTTGTTCGAACTGTTCAAACGTAAGGCACCGCCGTTTCATAGCGGCACCCCACTTAGCTGCTCGTCCTCTCATGAGATTGGTGACATATCTGATTTTATCGACTTCTGACCAACTACATGGAAAAACACCGTCAAATGATCTAATAAACACAATAGGATGGACTTTGTGCTTGTCCTCACTGGAAAATGTCTGGAAATGCCCATGTCTTACAAACGTGTCAGCGGCCATGCCGGTTGGCATAACTGTATTGACGTAGTTTGTGTCACTTGCTACTCTAGGTGTCGTATTGTAATATTGCTCGTTTGGTGGAAAAGAAGGCGGCACATTGTAATTTTGATTGGAAATAGGTGATTCCACAATAGGTGTTCTATCTGTGTCATTAGCCATGATTTTAGTTGTTTTGTCGTTCCCTGACGATGCGTTAGCACCAATCACCAAACACGGCACAACATTGTCTCAGAATTTTGTCACTTCATCTTCTACGTGTTTTGTCTCGTCTTTAACATATGTCTTTGTTTTTGAAAGTATGTCCTGTGTAATTGTTTCAAGTTTTTTGTCCAGATAGTCGTCATTCAATTTACATTCATGTTCAATTCACTCGGCCATGTTGGTGTCGTTGTTTAGTGACGCGAGGTCCGCTCGATCTTCTAATTTTTCTATCTTTTCTTTGAGGTGGGTTTGTTCAAGAACTACCATTGTGAGCTGTTGGGTAATATTTCCCACGTCTTCAGTCAGCTTTTCTTGGGTGGAGCTAGCTGAAGTGTGGGCCTGAGCTAACTCTTCCACACGAGTGCTTACTTCCTGCTGCACATTAACTATTTGAGTTAACTGATTCTCACATCGGGTGATATTGTTTTTTGTTTCATGTGTGAATGTAACAAAAGTTTCTTCCTGTTTAGTGACTCGATCAGACAAAGTCTCAAATCGCTGGCTGAGCTGTTGAGTGGTGTTGTTTAATTCTGTCATCTGTTTTTTCGTCCGTTCAAAATTTTCGGTCATAGTATGGTTTAATAAATCAATTTTCTGACTAACGTCTCGTTTCATGTCTGCAAATAACTCTAATAGTCGGTCCAGTTTGTCAGCTTCCTGTGTCCGATTTGTGTCACATTGCTGAATTTGTCTCATATTCGGTTCTG
The DNA here is from genome assembly GCF_021461395.2 of Schistocerca americana. Classification (NCBI taxonomy): domain Eukaryota; kingdom Metazoa; phylum Arthropoda; class Insecta; order Orthoptera; family Acrididae; genus Schistocerca; species Schistocerca americana. Next base: position 543,686,584 of record NC_060120.1, on the reverse strand, counting down.
ACATTGATGTTAACAATGGCGCTGACGGTCTGGTCTCGCGTCCATTCCACATTTCGTCATTTAAAGTCGCCATCTGTGTATTATCACAAATGTTGCGAGTTTGAGGGAAAATCATTGCATTGATCTGTGAACTCGTCCATGGAGGGAAACGCGGACTTTCTTGTTGGTTGCACGATGAATCTAGTTCACTTAACTCATCTGCCGAAACTCTCTCTACCTTACCACGTTCCATTGAAATAGGATGTATAATCATAAGTCAAATGGTTCAAATGGCTCTGAGCACTATGGGACTCAACTGCTGTGGTCATAAGTCCCCTAGAACTTAGAACTACTTAAACCTAACTAACCTAAGGACATCACACACATCCATGCCCGAGGCAGGATTCGAACCTGCGACCGTAGCGGTCGTGCGGTTCCAGACTGTAGCGCCTTTAACCGCTCGGCCACTCCGGCCGGCAATCGTAAGTCAAAAGGGAATAATATGAGTCTGATTAATAAAGATTTGACTCAAATTTAGGTTGAAATATTTTCTCGTCAATGTAAATGATTGCTCTATTGCAAACAATGGTTGAGAAAGATGCAGCAGGGCGGACAAAATTTTTCGTAACAAATGACTGTTTGGCGGTCAAATTCACGATCTTCATATGCAGCTACAACAATACTATAATTACCACAAACTACAATGGAGAGAGATAATTTTGGAAACATCTAGAAGAAAACTACAGGATGTGTGGAAAGGGAAAAATGGATTCTGCAGTTGGCTATTGAATGCTTGAATGAAACATAACTGTGTGACTCACCATTAAATTTTCTGTCCTGCAGCGGCTGGTCAATCACTTCTGCGTAAATCGTATTCGTCAAAATATGGATTTTCTTAATACATCTCCATTGGATAATCCCCAAAAGGTCTCAAAATAACAATTTTGCATCAATATATGCCATGAAAAGAAAACAGATTGAATTAGTTACAAAAATTCTTTACAATATTGTATAATCATTTGCTTAGGTACAATAAAGTTTGTGTTTTCGTTACCCTTTAAACTTCAGGATTTCTGGTTATGCTCTGTTGGGAAAAAATACAAATTAAAGTTTCAAATTTGCTCAAAAACGACACATCCGAAAATTGCGTCCTGTCACGGTCGCCAGTTGTAGTGGTTAATAAAAAAGAGAAGAAAAATAAGAGAGAAGAAAAGAGGTTGAAAATGTGGAAGAAATTGTGAATAAAAAGGGGGTTTTAAAATCGTAAATGACCGTGAAAAAAAAGGGAAAGAATGAAAAGCAAATCGGACTTCGTATTACAGGAAAGCTATTGTTGGGGTGGTCCTTGTGGCGTTTTTGAGCAAAAGTTAAACCAATTTCCACTACAAAAAGTATTGAAAAAGAACAGAGAATAACAAAATGTAACTGACAGGGGGAAATGACGTAGATAAGAGTTCATCCTTTACCAGGTAAACTTGTCTTCTTTCGTACGGCGTCCAGGTCTTCAAAAATCTCCTTCAATTCTGCGTGAAAAGTCTGCTCCGAAATCTTGCAATTAGTTTCATTGTCCAGGAATTTGTAATGTACACAAAACCGTCTTGATCTTAAATACAATTTATTTTAGTTGCTTCTCTCCATCCTCCGAATTTCATAACAACTTCCACAATGTCTACACATTACAATCAGATCAAGACTAGCTATTAAGTTTTTTACGTCAGCATCAGATCACGTCTGCCTTCCGCTTCGGCTATCAAGAGACAATTAAGAAACGAATAGAAAACAAAAAAAGAGAGTTACAATTTTAGTAGTTTCTCTGGCGTCGAGCGCTCATACCGCTGCGACGGGATATTTTTTATCTGAGGGAACGAGTGTAGCGCTGCGAAATTCAAAGTCCCGCTACACTGGATAACATGCTGGCCACTCTAGTCGAGCGATGTCGTTATCCTGAAGGAAGTCATTCACAAGATGTGCATGATGGGGGCTAGAATTAAGACGATTGCCTCACCAATATGCTGCCGATATGGTTGCACTATCGGTCGGATATTCATTACGGCGCCTTCCATGACCACCAGAGGTGTACGTTGGACCCACATAACGCCACACCAAAACATCAGGGAACTTTCACCTTGCTGCACTCGCTGGACAGTGCGTCTAAGGCGTTCAGCCTGACCAGGTTGCCTCCAAACACGTGTCCGACGATTGTCTAGTTGAAGGCATATGTGACACTTATTGGAGAGTAGAACGTGATGCCAATCCGGAGCGGTCCATTCAGCATGTTGTGGAGCCCATCTGTACCGCCCTACATAGTGTACTGACTGCAAAGATGGACCTCACAGTGGACGTCGGGAATGAAGTTGCGTGTCATGCAGCCTATTGCGCACAGTTCGTGTCGTAACACGATGTCCTGTGATTGCACGAAAAGCAATATTTAACATGGTGGGTTCTTCCGAGCCATAATCTGTAGGCGTTCACAAACTAAGTCAGGCACAGACACAAAATATCAATTCCGGTTTTCTGTGATCAAAATATTTATTGAGAACAAACCACAGAAACTTATACAAACGGCCTAAACAGTTGTGTCGAGCTGTAATCTGAACCTGAATTGACACAAGGTCAGATACGACTGCTACACAAGTAAACAGGATCGTCCAAGCTCGAACGACCCGCGTCCAGCCGTCTTAATTTAGATTTTCTGTGATTTCCCTAAATCGCTTCAGGCAAAGACCGGGATAGTTCCTTTGAAAGGTCACGTCCAACTTCCTTCCCCATCGTTCCCTATTCCGATGGGATCGATGACCAGGTTGTTTGGCCTCCTCCCCTGAATCAGCCAATCAACGAAGCTCTAATGGTAACTCCTTGAATTTCCTTACTGTAAAATAAACTGTCACAGAGCATGAATTCCTTTGACAGCTACGAAGAACAAATCAGCTGACGGTTTATTGACGATGTCTGCCGATGTATGCCACTGCACACTGTTACAACATTAGCGAGTGCAGCGAAAATAGTTTAACTTCTGGTGTTAGCATGAAACACCCAAACTTTCTTCCCGAGAACACTTGATGTGATGTGATCTGATGTGGTGGTCATTGACAGCGTGTGTGAATGACGCCATTTAAAATGCATGGTGGAATTAAGAATGAAAATATTGCCCAAACAGGCTGTAATCTATTGTTCGTACCATTATTAAATTTCGACTGTCAATCATTTTGAAGCAGTTTGGGATCGCTGCTGCTTGTAGACATTACGTGATGAAACAAATGCATTCGTTCTTCAACTCTACCGCCTTTATGGAAGTTCTTTGGTATTGGAACATTTTATCCTGCGCCATGCCTGGCAAATTTTTTGGAATTTTGTTCTAGTGGGGGTCCACAGCTTCAATATGTTTTAAGAACGAAAACATGGTCCAAGAACGCTAAGTCTATTTATTGTCCGTGCTATTAGCTGACTTCTTCCGTCGGTCATTTTCAAAACACTTTGGGGTCACTGTTATTTGTAGATGTTTCTCGTTGAAACATATGATGCTTGAAAATAACCGATATAAATTACAGCTTGCTTGGTCCATTTCCTTAAAACACATTAAGTCTTTGAAATCCCGCAAAGACAAAATTCTAATGCACTGTGAAATGTTTTGATGTGATGTTATGTGATGGCCAGTGTGAATTGCCCTTATGTCGCGATTTCCAAGGGCGTGATTAGGCAAGAACCTAAGAGGACATCTTAAATTGTTGCAGCTGAAATGGGCAGCAGTTAGTATTTATAGTTTTGCTTATCACAAATATTGAGCTGCTATCGAATCCTTAAAGACGGCTTCAGGAATTTTATGGACAAAGATCGCACCACACAGCATGAGAAGGATGTTATGTTAGCCGAACGGTCGGATGTAACGTGACCGATTACCGATTTCAGCCGAACATAAACCGCAAACCGAGGCAATTCCTTAGTCTACTTCCACAAGTATAACTACATCTACATTCTGGGAACCATTGTGAAGAGCATGGCAGATGGTAAATCCCACTGTATTGGTTATTAGGACTTTCTCCCCTTTCATCCACATATGGAGCTCGGGAAAAGATTGTTTAAATGCTTCTGTGTGTGCTATTATTTTTATCTTATCCTCACCGTCCCTGTGGGAGCAATGTGAAGGGAGTTGTGGTGCAATGAGGAAAAATAAAATCGAAACACCGAGAAGGAGTTGTGCGACATAAACGAAAGTCGGTAGGTATGTTTCTACATCTGATAGATGATATCTACTTCAGTTTCGTTCCAGTTGCATTAGAGTGGCGCTAATAGTACCACTATGAGGATGTGAATCAGGGCCGGCCGGAGTGGCCGTGCGGTTCTAGGCGCTCCATTCTGGAACCCACAAGACCGCTACAGTCGCAGGTTCGAATCTTGCCTCGGGCATGGATGTGTGTGATGTCCTTAGGTTAGTTAGGTTTAAGTAGTTCTAAGTTCTATGGGACTGATGACGTCAGAAGTTGAGTCCCATAGTGCTCATAGCCATTTTTTTGTGAATCAGGCTTGCTTCAGATACACGCTATAACAATCGTGAGGTTTAGATAACTTTGAGATTGGACTTAGTGAGCTGATGTAAGTCAAGAATACCTTTAAGGTGATAAAGACGCCATTACCAACACCTAACTGAGTTCAAACGAGGTCGTATAATAGGGTTATGAGAGATTGGATGTTCTTTGCGTGATACTCCAGAAAGATATGACAGGAGTGTAGCCACTGTAAATGAGTGCTGACAGCAGTGGTCACATGAGAACTAGGTTGTGGATGGCCAAGTGGCACTACTGAGAGGAAAGACCATCGTTTTCGGCGTATGGCTCTGGCCCATCTTCTACATCGGCAGTTTGAGCAGCAGTTGGCACCACAGTGACACGACGAACTGTTGCAAATCAGTTACTTCAAGGACAACTCCGAACCAGACGACCTGTAACCTACATTCCACTGACCACAAACCACCGCTATTTGCGACGTAGTCGTTTCAAGCGAGAGCTCATTGTATTGCAGGGCAGAGTCTGTTGTGTTTTCTGATGAAAGCTGGTTCTGCCTCAGTGCCAGTGATGGCTCTGTGTTGGTTAGAAAGAGGCCAGTTGAGGGCTTGCAAAGAACCTGTCTGCGTGCTAGACACACTGGACCTACATTTGGAGTTACAATGTGGTGTGCAATTTCGTATGATAGCAGGAGTGCTCTCGTGGTTACCCCACGCATCCTGACTGCAAATTTGTACTTCACTCTGGTGGTTCGACCTGTTGTGCTGCCATTCATGAACAGCACTGCACAGAGTGTTTTCCAAGAAGGTAACGCTCCCTCATACCGCTGTTATAAACCAGCATACTCTACAGTGTCGATATGTTGGCTTGGCCTGCTTGGTCACCAGATCTGTATCTAATCAAGCACATATGGGACATTGTCAGATGACAACTCCAGCGTCATCCGCAATCAGCACTAATGTTCCCTATATGGACCAACCAAGTGCAGCAGGCATGGAATTCCATCCCACAAACTACATCTGGCACCTGTACAACTCAATGCATGCATGGCTGCATGCTTGCATCCAGTATTCTTGCAGTTACACCAATTATTAATGTAGCAGGATTCCCCGTTTGCAATGGCTTGTCTTGTTCTTACATTAACCTATGATCTTACAATGTTTATCAATTAAATACATTATCTAGACCAGGGGTTTTTCTCGAGGACTCCCTCATCTATCATGATTGGTACCTTGTCATATCACAGTATCAAGTACTTAAAAAGCCAAATTAAGAGTCTTTTTATATGTTTTCTAATTTTGGTACTTAGAAAAAAGATTGACATATTCATTATTGAAAAAGTATTGGGCTTAACACTTTTTCAATTTAGCCATCATTGTTATTGTTAAATTTATGATTATTGCTCAAAATCTTTGTCTTCAAATGTGTGTGTTTAGTATAACAAACTTCTCAAAAAAATAAAAATTGAGTATGAACTGAAAATGATAGGAAAAAATTAAAACTGAGTGTATTGGTCTTTCAAGTGTAGTACACTTGAGATTGCATTGAGTAGACATGTGTGAAAAATAAGAAAACACTAATTTTATACAAGATATTAATTATTTGAAAAAATACAGTTACAACAGAGCACTCCATCAGTATACAGTTAGTTTTAATTTTCAGTCCTTAATGAGATGAGTTCAATCCAACCTTTGAGTCCATTATTTCTGAAATATTAGGTTCCAAACTTGAAACTTTCACTCTGAAATCCGATCACATGTCGACCCAATTCCTACATTTGTTTTTTATGAAACACATGGAAGAAAATGCTTGCTCACGCCAATATGAGGTTGCAAATGGAAGGATCTTTTTCACTGCCTTATCCCCAAGTTTCTTGTAGTCCATGCGTGCTGATTCCCAGAAGTCTGTAATTTTATCACCGATGAAAATGTTTATCATCGTACCAGATGAACAGATCGACAAGTTGATCTTGCTCTTCTTTAGTGAGACCTTGGATTTTGTCTATTTCTTCACAGCTGAAGGTATTTCGAATCCATATGTCATCAGGGTATGGTTCAGGGAAATACTCTCTAAAAGTGGTGGCTAGGCCTCGTAGATGCTTGATCTTGATCTGGTCAGGCAAGCGAGAGCACCAGCAGCAGCGAGTACTGTTTGTATAAAGCGTTTATTTTGCATTTTGTTTACGACCTTCCACTAAGGAAGGGATTCTATTTGTGTTTATCTGCTCTGCATAGTAACTAACAGTTCTTGATAAAACTTTAAGTAGTTTTCGTATTAGATTTCTTAGTGTTTTCTTGATCGTTTAGAACAGAAAGCGCCCTAAAACCGTCTTTTGTTTGTTTCGCGGCCGTTAGCCACTAGTCACTTGAATCAGCAGTTGTCTTGTGACAGCCAGAGCGAGAGCACCAGCAGCAGCGAGTACTGTTTGTAGAAAGCGTTTTTGTACTTATTTGCTGCGCTTAGCTTTTAAATAGTTTTTCTGGGAAAACCTAGCGTAGTTTTCGCGTCTCGTATTTCAGTGAGTGTTTCTTGATTATCAGAGTAGCTCATCAGAAGATTATCTTGGGAATTTGTCACCGTATAGAGTAGGGTAAACATAGTCACGTGTAGGGACTGTGGTTGTTGTGAGCGGACGCAAGGAGAATTGGCCACTCTTCGGGGGCAGGTGGAGGCTTTGTCTGTTAGGCTCATCGTGCTCGAGGCGCAGGCGTCGGCTCGTAGTGGCGTTGGGGCAACTGTGGTGAGACCTATGCCTACTTCGGTGGCCTTGGAATCACATGGAACCCCTGATGTCGCTGCGTCTTCCGGCAGTGAGCATCTTACCGGTCAGCCATCACTCCAGGGTGAATGGCGGACAGTGGTGGGCTCGCGCGTGCCTGGCCGAAAGGCGAAGGTGGGATCTGGCCGCGTGGCAGCTGCCTTACCCCTTTCCAACAGGTACGGGGTGCTTCTTAGTGGTGATGACATCGTTTCCGAGCCACCACAGGATGCCTCGCCTGTTGAGCCAGTGGCCGATTCTCCGGCAAGGTCCCGACAGTCACAGAGGGCGGGCCTATTAGTTATAGGGAGCTCCAACGTTAGGCGGGTTATGGAGCCCCTTAGGAAAATAGCGGGTAGGTCGGGGAAGAATGCCAGTGTGCACTCGGTGTGCTTGCCGGGGGGTCTCGTCCGTAATGTGGAGGAGGCCCTTCCGGCAGCTATTGAACGCACTGGGTGTGACCGGCTGCAGATAGTAGCACATGTCGGAACGAATAACGCCTGCCGCTTGGGTTCTGAGGCCATCCTTGGTTCCTTCCGGCGGCTGGCTGATTTGGTGAAGACAACCAGCATCGCACGCGGAGTGCAAGCTGAGCTTAATATCTGCAGCATAGTGCCCAGAGTCGATCGCGGTCCTCTGGTTTGGAGCCGTGTGGAGGGTCTAAACCAGAGGCTCAGACGACTCTGCGACTATAATGGTTGCAAATTCATCGACCTCCGTTATTGGGTGGAGAACTGTAGGGCCCCCCTAGACAGGTCAGGCGTGCACTACACACTGGAAGCAGCTACTAGGGTAGCAGAGTACGTGTGGCGTGCACACGGGGGTTTTTTAGGTTAGAGGGACCACCCCTTGGGCGAAACGATAAAATACCTGACAGCTTACCAGAGAGGACATTATCATCGTTGATAAAGAACGTCCGTCCTCAGAGACCAAAAACAGGAAAAGTCAACGTAATATTGGTAAACTGCAGGAGTATCCAGGGCAAGGTTCCTGAATTAGTATCTCTTATTGAAGGAAATAGTGCGCATATAGTATTAGGAACGGAAAGTTGGTTAAAACCGGAAGTGAACAGTACGAAATCCTAGACACAGAATGGAATATATACCGCAAGGATAGGATAAACGCCAATGGTGGAGGAGTATTTATAGCAGTAAAGAATTCAATAATATCCAGTGAAGTTATTAGCGAATGCGAATGTGAAATAATCTGGGTTAAGTTAAGTATCAAAGGTGGGTCAGATATGATAGTCGGATGCTTCTATAGACCACCTGCATCAGCAACTGTAGTAGTTGAGCGCCTCAGAGAGAACCTGCAGAACGTCGTGAAGAAGTTTCGTGATCATACTATTGTAATAGGGGGAGACTACAATCTACCAGGTATAGAATGGGATAGTCACACAATCAGAACTGGAGCCAGGGACAGAGACTCTTGTGACATTATCCTGACTGCCTTGTCCGAGAATTACTTCGAGCAGATAGTTAGAGAACCAACTCGTGAAGCTAACGTTTTAGACCTCATAGCAACAAATAGACCGGAACTTTTCGACTCCGTGAATGTAGAAGAGGGTATCAGTGATCATAAGTCAGTGGTTGCATCAATGACTACAAGTGTAATAAGAAATGCCAAGAAAGGAAGGAAAATATATTTGCTTAACAAGAGTGATAGGGCACAAATCGCAGAATATCTGAGTGACCACCATCAAACGTTCATTTCTGAGGAAGAGAATGTGGAACAAAAATGGAAAAAATTGAGGAACATCGTCCAGTACGCCTTAGATAAGTTCGTACCGACTAAGGTCCAAAGCGAGGGGAAAGATCCACCGTGGTATAACAATCATGTACGAAAGGTACTACGGAAACAAAGAAAGCTTCATCATAGGTTTAAGAGTAGTCGAATCATAGCTGATGAGGAAAAGCTGAACGAAGCGAAAAAGAGCGTAAAGAGAGCAATGAGAGAAGCATTCAACGAATTCGAACATAAAACATTGGCAAACAATCTAAACAAGAACCCTAAAAAGTTTTGGTCATATGTAAAATCGGTAAGCGGATCTAAATCCCCCCTTCAGTCACTTGTTGACCACGATGGCACCGAAACAGAGGACGACCGAAGAAAGGCAGAAATACTGAATTCAGTGTTCCGAAACTGTTTCACTGCGGAAAATCGTAACACGGTCCCTGACTTCAGCCGTCGCACGGACGCCAAAATGGAAAATATTGAAATAAACGATATCGGAATTGAAAAACAACTGCTATCACTTAGTAGCGGAAAAGCATCCGGACCAGACGAGATACCCTTAAGATTCTACAGTGATTATGCTAAAGAACTTGCCCCCTTTCTATCAGCAATTTATCGTAGATCGCTGGAAGAACGTAAAGTACCTAGCGACTGGAAGAAAGCGCAGGTCGTTCCCATTTTCAAGAAGGGTCATAAATCAGATGCGAATAATTATAGGCCTATTTCGCTTACGTCAATCTGTTGTAGAATAATGGAACATGTTTTGTGTTCTCGTATTATGACGTTCTTAGATAATACAAATCTCCTTCATCATAACCAACATGGATTCCGCAAACAGAGATCATGTGAAACTCAGCTCGCCCTATTTGCCCAAGAAATTCACAGTGCCGTAGACACTGGCGAGCAGATTGATGCCGTATTCCTGGACTTCAGGAAGGCATTTGATACGGTTCCGCACTTACGTTTAGTGAAAAAAATACGAGCTTACGGAATATCGGACCAGGTTTGTGCTTGGATTCAGGATTTCCTAGAAGAAAGAACACAACATGTCATTCTTAACGGTTCAAAATCTGCAGATGTAGAGGTAATTTCGGGAGTACCGCAGGGAGGCGTGATAGGACCTTTATTGTTTACAATATACATAAATGACTTAGTTGACAACATCGGTAGCTCCGTGAGGCTATTTGCAGATGACACGGTTGTCTACAAGAAAGTAGCAACATCAGAAGACTCGTACGTACTCCAGGAGGACCTGCAGAGGATTAATGCATGGTGCGACAGCTGGCAGCTTTCCCTAAACGTAGATAAATGTAATATAATGCGCATACATAGGGGCAGAAATCCATTCCAGTACGATTATGCCATAGGTGGTAAATCATTGGAAGCGGTAACGACCGTAAAATACTTAGGAGTTACTATCCGGAGCGATCTGAAGTGGAATGATCACATAAAACAAATAGTAGGAAAAGCAGGCGCCAGGTTGAGATTCATAGGAAGAATTCTAAGAAAATGTGACTCATCGACGAAAGAAGTAGCTTACAAAACGCTTGTTCGTCCGATTCTTGAGTATTGCTCATCAGTATGGGACCCTTACCAGGTTGGATTAATAGAAGAGATAGACATGATCCAGCGAAAAGCAGCGCGATTCGTCATGGGGACATTTAGTCAGCGCGAGAGCGTTACGGAGATGCTGAACAAGCTCCAGTGGCGGACACTTCAAGAAAGGCGTTACGCAATACGGAGAGGTTTATTATCGAAATTACGAGAGAGCACATTCCGGGAAGAGATGGGCAACATATTACTACCGCCCACATATATCTCGCGTAATGATCACAACGAAAAGATCAGAGAAATTAGAGCAAATATGGAGGCTTACAAGCAGTCGTTCTTCCCACGCACAATTCGTGAATGGAACAGGGAAGGGGGGGATCAGATAGTGGTACAATAAGTACCCTCCGCCACACACCGTAAGGTGGCTCGCGGAGTATAGATGTAGATGTAGATGTAGATGATGACTCCAAGAATTGTTTTAAGGTAGAAAAGTTAATTAGTGACTCATTTTTTCTCCTTGACGCCCAGATCTGACACTTTTTGACCATAGCACTAATCTTATCCTCAACTTTGAACATGTCTACATTTTTTCCTTGTAAACTCAAATGTAACACATTCAAGTGTTCAAACACATCAGCTAAGTACGCAACTGAGCGAAGCCAAGAGAAGTTGGTGAGAAAATGTGCGTACTTTGTGTCAAGAAGGAAGGCACGAACCTCGTCTCTCAGTTCAAAAAATCTTGACAACATCCCACCTCGAGAAAGTCATCTTACTTCTGTATGAATAAGAAGTTGCTCATGCTCACTGCCGACCTCTTTACACAACAAAGAAAATAATATCGATTGTAGATGTAGAGTTTTAATGTAGTTGATGATTTGAACTACTTCATTAAGTATCTTTTGCAAGGGTTCACGCAGTCTTTTGGCTACTGAGGCTTCACGATGGATACAACAGTGAGTCCATTTCACCTCAGAGGCTACTGCTTTGATACGAGCTAGAAGTCCTGTTTTTCTGTCAGCCATTGGCTTTGTTCCATCAGTCGACAAGCATACACATTTTTTCCAGGTGACATCATGTTCATTGAGATAATTATTTAATGCAGTAAAAATATCGTCTGCTGTTGTATGCAGTAGTTCGCACGAAAAAAGAAAATCTTCGAACACTTGGTCCTCCCATAAGAATCATGCGAAAACCAACATTATACCTTTTTTTTTTTTATATGTCTGTGCTTTCATCCATGTCACTCATGCAAAGTCTAGCCAGCAATGTTTCTTAGATGTTAACTGCCATATTAGTAATTCATCTTTGAACAGTATTATTTGAGAGTGGGACAGTTCCTATTACCTTAGCAGCTGCATCACCTAACATTCTCTTGCAAAGTATTATTGCTGATAGCAGTATAAGTTCCTCAGCAATTGTATGATTCTTCCCACATTTAGATACAAGCTGAGCCACCTCCTAAGACGCAAGGATTGCACTTACATTTGCACCACAGTGTTTAGTAATTGTTTTACGAGATGTTTTCAACTCTCCTAATTTATTTTTGAAAAACTCTAATGTCTTACTTTTGTACTGTGGGTGCTTTGTTTCAAGATGGCGCCGGAATTTTGCTGGTTTCATATGTTCATTCGAAAGGCTTCCACAGCAAATGACAGTTGGAGTTTAGGCTGTTGCTCAGGTCCAGTGAATGTAAAACCGATTTCCAAGTAATCGGAGTTATATTTTCTAATTTTTCCAGTAAGCTTAACACTGATGTTGGAAGGGTTAGGTTTAAGGGATGTCGACGATTTGGGTTCAATGGACACTGACAACTTCGGTTCGAGAGTCACTGGATTTACTTGCTTGAACATCAAATGCATTATCTTCCTCTTCATCTGTAGGCCTTTCTCGTTTTCACGCAAACTGTAGCTTCCTCGATAAACAACGCTATAAAAACACTACTGTTTTAATACAGAATATTGAATATGTAAACAACACGGTCTATGAAAGCACTGGCAATAAATTAACAATGGTCGATTGCTGAATTGCGAGTTTCTGTGTAAAGTGACTGTCAGTTGTCAGCTGCAAACAGGCAGTGCGCGCCGTCTAACGGCATACAGCAGAACTATTTGCCTCTATCTAATTCTACTTTTGCGCTAGAGTGTGCTAGAGTCAGTTGGCTCTAGGAAGACGCTAGACGCAGAAGATAGCGTTCGCTAAAGCTCTGCTCATGCAGGAAGCGGCCAAAACAAAAAATCTTTTATCATACGAAATATATTTAATATATTTTTTATTGTAATAGCATCTTGCGGACCCCTCTGTCATAGCTCGCGGACCCCTGGGGGTCCGCGGACCAGCTGTTGGGAACCACTGATCTAGACGAATCTATTCCCAAAATTTCATTCTCTACATTAATTATTTTTTGGTGTTGCAGTTTTTTCAGTCAATGTATATTCCTAGACTCATCATTTAAAGCCTGTTCTTGAAATTTTGTCAGTAGACTTCTTCAGGATAATTTACATCTTGTTTCAAGAGTTTGCCACTTCAATCATTTCAACGTCTCAGTGACACTGTGTCATGGGTGAAACAAACCTGTGGCTATTTGTGCTGCCCTTCTCTGTGTATATTCAATATCACTGGCCAGGCCTATATGATATGGGCTCCACACACTATAAATATTATTGTGGAACATTAATATGTTGTATTCGGGTTATTAATATGTCTATGTTCCTCCAAGAACCAACGCAATATTCCATAAATAATACGAGGGTCACTCCAAAAGAAATGCACACTATTTTTTTTAAACCCATCTTTTATTCTACATGTTTGAAAGTCTTACAGTGTGTTGATACATCCTTTAGGAACAATGTTTTCATTTCTCCACTTAATTTCCATCCCTCTCAACTGCCTTACGCCATCTTGGAACCAGCGCATGTATACCCACACGGAAAAATTCCGGACCAACCTGTTAGAGCCACTCTTTGGCAGTGTGCACAAGGGAGTCATCATCTACAAACCTTGCTCCACGAAGAGACTCTTTCATTTTCCCAAAGAGATAATAGTCACATGGAGCCAGGTGAGGACTGTAAGGCGGGTGTTTCAGTGTTGGCCATCCGAGTTTTGTGATCGCTTCCATGGTTTTTTGACTGACATGTGGCCATGCATTGTCATGCCACAGCAAAACATCCTGCTTTTGCTGATGTGGTCGAACATGACTCAGTCGAGCTTGACGTTTCTTCAGTATCGTCACATATGCATTGGTGTTTATGGTGGTTCCACTTGGCATGACGTCCTTCGGAATCGAAAAACACCATAGCCATAACTTTTCCAGCAGGAGGTATGGTTTTGAATTTTTTTTTTCTTGGGTGGATTTGCATGATGCCACTCCATGGATTGCCTCTTCGTCTCTGGTGAAAAATTATGGAGTCATGTTTCATCACCTGTCACAATTCTTCCAAGAAATTCATCTCCACCATTCTCATAATGTACCAAAAGTTCGCTGCATACCGTTTTTCTTTGTGAGCCACTGTCTAGCATCCTGGGAACCCACCTGGCACAAATCTTTTTTTAGCGCCAGCACTTTCAGTATTCTGCAAACACTTCCTTCCCCTATCACAATGTAGCGTGACAATTCGTTCACTGTGACGCGTCTGTCAGCAGTCACCAATTTGGTAACTCTATGCATATTGTCGGGAGTGTGTGCAGTACGAGGCCTGCCGCTGCGAGGACAATCCTCAATATTGCCATGCGCGCTTTCATCACGTAACCTGCTTGCTCACCGACTAACTGTACTGCGATCGACAGTAGCATCTCCATACACCTTTGTTTAACCTCTTTCCCACTGTCTCGTTTTCACAGCACAGAAATTCTATGACAGCACGTTGCTTCTGACGAACGTAAAGTGTAGCAGCTATCTTGAAGACGTGTTGTAACGGCGCCGCTCACAGGAACAGGTTGAACTAAGTAGGATAACAAGCGGGAAGGATGTATCTACACACCGTAAAACTTTCACACGTGCAGAATGAAAACTGTATTTTTACAAAAATAGTGTGCATTTCTTTTGAAGTGACCCTCGTATCAAATGTGCTAATGTAACTCAATTATCCGTCACATACAACAGGTTAGTGAAATGGAAGTCCAAAGCCACACAACATATCTGCTTCAATCGTGATGATTAAAACTAAACATAACACCGAAATAGTTGATGCTGAAGTGAAGAAGTACCACACTCGCAACCAATAAAGCTGTCTGTGTTGCTGAGAGGTCGTGGGTGAATGAAGAAGTGGTATATCGTGCATGATAATATGTGTTTACATTTTTAAATTGTTCCCATGACAATTACGTCACTCCTACACCCGTGTTGAATTTATGTATTTGATAAAGCAGTCTAAGAAGAGTCGCTTGCCGTAACAAACCTGATGTACCTCCGCCAGAAGGCTAAAATTGAACAGTTATCTCAACTGAAACGAGCCGCAATAACCACTAACCGTCTACGAAACCTTTGGTAGCTTATGACCTAAAAACTGTAAATACAGATACGTTCAAAGCTAGTTGTATGGAGTAAAAAATTTTGTGCACATTAAAGAAAAATATGCCTTTTCAAGATGTGACTATCTGTTCAACATTAAGTCATCTGACGAAGGCCTAAGAACCTGAAAGCCGATTTATAAGGAACTAATAAATATTATTGTGGAAAATTGATAGGTTGTATTCTAGTTATTGATATGTCTGTGTTCCTCCAAGAACCGACGAAATGTTCCACAAATAGTAATTTGACTCAGCAATATGATACTCACAGGATACTATGTTTTTTGTTTTGTGAAGTGCAGAATTTAAAGATTTTGAACATCTAAAGTAAGCCGCCATACATTGCACCACTTTGAAATATTATCGAGGTAGGACTGAATATTTGTGCAGCTTCGTTCAGACTCTCAGTAGATAACTGTATCATATGTGAAAAGTTTTAGGTTTCTATTGATATTGTCTTCAGGATCATAATATACAACATGAAGAACAAGGAACACAACATGGATCCTCGTGATTAATCTGAAGTTTCTTCTGCGTTTGTCAATGACTCTCTATCCAAGATAACATGCTGCAACCTTCCTATCAAGAAATCCTCAGTCCAGTCTCAGTGACACTCTGACATGGGTGAAACAAACCTGTGGCTGTTTGTGCTGCCCTTCTCTGTATATATTCAATATCACCTGCCGGGCCTATAGGATATGGGCTCCACACACTATAAATATTATTGTGGAACATTAATATACTGTATTCAGGTTATTAATATGTCTATGTTCCTCCAAGAACCGACGGAATATTCCATAAATAGTATCAAATGTGCTAACGTAACTCAGTTATCCGTCATATACAACAGGTTAGTACTTTTGATAATAAGCGAGGATGTTGTACTGAGTGAAATGTTTTTCTGAAATTGAGAAACACTGCATCTACCTGATTGCCTTGATCCTTGGCTTTCAGTGTCATGTGAGAAAAGTGCATTTTGGGCTCCAGATTGTCTATGTTTTCGAATTCCATGCTGGTTAGCATGGAGGAGTCGTTCCGTCTGAGACAATTTATTATGTTTGAGCTAGAAATATGTTTTATAATTCTACAAATGTATGTCAAGGATATCGAACTGAAGTTTTGGGGGTCTTCTGCTACCATTCTTGTAGGTAGGTGTGCCTTGCTCTTTCTTCCAACTCCTGGACATAGCTGTTTGCTAGAGGGATCTATGGTAGATTATAGTCAACAGAGGGTTAACTCAGCTGCGAACGGGGTATAGAATCTGATAGGGATTCCATCGAGCCCAAGGACTTTGTCCAATTTTTAACGATTTCAGCTGTTTCTCAATGCCATGGACACTAATATCTATTTCACTCACCTTTTTAGTGATACGAGAATTGAGATGAGGCAATACCTTTGGGTTTTTCTTTGTAAAGGAACCTTTGAAAACAAAATCACTTGTCTGTTATTAGATTGTGGGTCTGTTGATGTTTAGTGTGAATCGATCGGTATGCGAGAAAAACTGTCGATATCTCATATAGAAATGCGAACGTGTATGCGTTGATAGATACGAATGAGCAGCGGTGCAGGTCACGTGGCTTGAAGTTGGTTGTTGGAATTTGATCGCAGCTGAAATGTGATATGAATAAAGAAAAACTTGTAGATGAACCTGTTTCAGTTTCTGCTACACACATGAACCTTGACAGTGTCTAAACATGTATTCTGTTGGTTATATTTTGTCTGCGACCGTGATTGGGTGTTTTCATTTATGGCTCGCGTTATTTGTTTATAAAGATTACCTTATCAAAACATTATTGAACGATTTAATTCCATCAGAGTTTGATTATATAGTTGGTACGCAAAATTAAATTTAGCTTTACACCACGCCTACTGTGTAATGTTTAGACGGTTTTATAATTTTTTTTCGTTTCTTTTTTGTGGTCACATTTATATAGTTGGTGCTGGAACTGCAGGTTCTATTGTTGCTGCTCGTTTGGCACAAGATCCTAACGTACGAGTACTACTGATCGAAGCAGGTGGATACCCGCCTCCGTTTCTAGATGTTCCTCTTATTGCACCTCTTTTGCAGCTTTCGGGCTATGATTGGCAGTACAGAACGGTCCGACAGGAGAAAGCATGCAAAGGTCTCAACCAAAAGGTATTTTTTCGCAATAACTTGTTAAACAGCCAGCCCACTTCTTTATACAATACAGGAAAACAACTCTACTTGAATAATCATTCGGTTTCTGCTCCCAGGAGTTATTTCATGGTATTTACTCAAACTCTCAACTTCGCATTTCATGTTTGCTTTGCAACACAGGTTTTCTGTCATAATCAAGGTGGTACTCTCGTGCTTCAAGTTGTACGGTGTGGTACAGAGATTTGAAGTCCACCTTTCCATTAAATGCATGTAGTGTACTGTACATCATACGACGTCACAGAATTGTGTGGGGTGTACATTGAGCCAATTTATGCAATGACAGAAGCAGTTGTGCAGGCTACTTCTGTAAAGTACACTATCAACCAGTTATAACTAATGATTATCCACTCACGTTGTTAATTGCTAGAATTATTTACAGAGTTTTTAAATTAGGCAATAATGTGCATTGGTAGAAAAGCAGCTACTCTGAAAAAGATGCTTGTTCTTCCTCATGTTTTATCTTTCCATCTACCACCTTATGCTAACTATTTGTGTAAATTGACTGATTTTAGTGAATGCTGTTAACTGTCTATACTGGTAAAACTACAATATTTTTTATTTATTCATTAGTATTATCCAAGAGTTAATATACTTGAGCTCAAATAGTTTCATTAATCGTAGGAGTATTGGGTAGTCATGTAACCTTCTACTTTATTGTTGAATTTCTGGGGATGCTCAATTTCTTTCGTGGTGCCTATATGGTAAAGACTTCAGCATCAAAATATAAAGCTTTGTTCTGAACCCTAGACATAGTCACAAAGTCCATTTGAAAACAGTGTTTACCTTTAGTATTGTAACTTTTAATTTTGCGGTTCATCCTTACTATGAATCACAAAAATTGGTAGGGATGAAATGTATGGGTACATGTTGTTGTTGTTGTTGTGGTCTTCAGTCCTGAGACTGGTTCGATGCAGCTCTCCATGCTACTCTATCCTGTGCAAGCTTTTTCATCTCCCAGTACCTACTGCAACCTACATCCTTCTGAATCTGCTTAGTGTATTCATCTCTTGGTCTCCCTCTACGATTTTTACCCTCCACGCTGCCCTCCAATACTAAATTGGTGATCCCTTGATGCCTCAGAACATGTCCTACCAACCGATCCCTTCTTCTGGTCAAGTTGTGCCACAAACTTCTCTTCTCCCCAATCCTATTCAATACTTCCTCATTAGTTATGTGATCTACCCATCTAATCTTCAGCATTCTTCTGTAGCACCACATTTCGAAAGCTTCTATTCTCTTCTTGTCCAAACTATTTATCGTCCATGTTTCACTTCCATACATGGCTACACTCCATACGAATACTTTCAGAAATGACTTCCTGACACTTAAATCAATACTGGATGTTAACAAATTTCTCTTCTTCAGAAACGCTTTCCTTGCCATTGCCAGCCTACATTTTATATCCTCTCTACTTCGACCATCATCAGTTATTTTGCTCCCCAAATAGCAAAACTCCTTTACTACTTTAAGTGCCTCATTTCCTAATCTAATTCCCTCAGCATCACCCGACTTAATTCGACTACATTCCATTATCCTTGTTTTGCTTTTGTTGATGTTCATCTTATATCCTCCTTTCAAGACACTGTCCATTCCATTCAACTGCTCTTCCAAGTCCTTTGCTGTCTCTGACAGAATTACAATGTCATCGGCGAACCTCAAAGTTTTTATTTCTTCTCCATGAATTTTTCTTTTGTTTCCTTTACTGCTTGCTCAATATACAGATTGAACAACATCGGGGAGAGGCTACAACCCTGTCTTACTCCCTTCCCAACCGCTGCTTCCCTTTCATGCCCCTCGACTCTTATAACTGCCATCTGGTTTCTGTACAAATTGTAAATAGCCTTTCGCTCCCTGTATTTTACCCCTGCCACCTTTAGAATTTGAAAGAGAGTATTCCAGTCAACATTGTCAAAAGCTTTCTCTAAGTCTACAAATGCTAGAAACGTAGGTTTGCCTTTCCTTAATCTTTCTTCTAAGATAAGTCGTAAGGTCAGTATTGCCTCACGTGTTCCAGTGTTTCTACGGAATCCAAACTGATCTTCCCCGAGGTTGGCTTCTACTAGTTTTTCCATTCGTCTGTAAAGAATTCGTGTTAGTATTTTGCATCTGTGACTTATTAAGCTGATAGTTCGGTAATTTTCACATCTGTCAACACCTGCTTTCTTTGGGATTGGAATTATTATATTCTTCTTGAAGTCTGAGGGTATTTCGTCCGTCTCGTACATCTTGCTCATCAGATTGTAGAGTTTTGTCAGGAGTGGCTCTCCCACGGCCGTCAGTAGTTCCAATGGAATATTGTCTACTCCGGGGGCCTTGTTTCGACTCAGGTCTTTCAGTGCTCTGTCAAACTCTTCACGCAGTATCATATCTCCCATTTCATCTTCATCTACATCCTCTTCCATTTCCATAATATTGTCCTCAAGTACATCGCCCTTGTATAGACCCTCTATATACTCCTTCCACCTTTCTGCTTTCCCTTCTTTGCTTAGAACTGGGTTTCCATCTGAGCTCTTGGTATTCATACAAGTCGTTCTCTTATCTCCAAAGGTCTCTTTAATTTTGCTGTAGGCGGTATCCATCTTACCCCTAGTGAGATAGGCCTCTACATCCTTACATTTGTCCTCTAGCCATCCCTGCTTAGCCATTTTGCACTTCCTGTCGATCTCATTTTTGAGACGTTTGTATTCCTTTTTGCCTGTTTCACTTACTGCATTTTTATATTTTCTCCTTTCATCAATTAAATTCAATATTTCTTCTGTTACCCAAGGATTTCTACTAGCCCTCGTCTTTTTACCTACTTGATCGTCTGCTGCCTTCACTACTTCATCCCTCAAAGCTACCCATTCTTCTTCTACTGTATTTCTTTCCCCCATTCCTGTCAATTGCTCCCTTATGCTCTCCCTGAATGAGTGGTACATGAGTGCAAGAATCCCAAAGTCTCTGCAGTAGCTCCTCCTATGCAAAGTACTTCAGCAGTCCAGTCTCTAGGACAACATACTGAGAGAGAGAGAGAGAGAGAGAGAGAGAGAGAGAGAGAGAGAGAACCAAGTGTACAGTAGCCAGAATTAAGCACTTAAACAGTTCAAGCAACAAATTATTATTAATTTGTTTTAGGAATTTTAAACTTCATTTTATGACTCCACGAAGTGTTCAGTATTGTTTCTAGTGCACTTTCAAGCGTTGGCTAGAGCCAGTCCTCTGCATTAAATAAAGCTTTCTCTTAGTGGAAAAATAGATTTGAATCCAGATCCTATCTAGTCGCTGGTTCTCTTAACTTGTGCTGTAATTTTTTCGGGCACATTTGGCAGAAAAACTGGATTTGCAGTGTTATATTAATTAAACTTTAAATTTAATGTTAATGTGTATCCATGAGAAGCTTGTACCCATATTTCAGTCAGTGAATTTTCTCTAAATACAATGACTGAGTCAGCATTTTCGATTTTTAAAACGTACTTTTCCTTCTGTTGACTATAATTGTCTGCAGCTGACTGTTGTGGATAGAATCTTGTGATAGTTGACCTCCAGTGGCATAGTGGTGGTCGAATACTCCTCTTCTTTCTCTGCAGTAGTGTACAATATTTCCAGGGTGTCCACAGTGGAAACATAACAGCATGTTGTCCTATGCCCTCCAAATGTGTATTATTCTGCAGGGCATTATATTTGGTGGAGGAGTTGGTTGTACCTGCATTGATAAGATGCTGGGTTGTTGTTTGATTGCTGCAGTATAGATCAGAGTTGGCTGAGACCATTCTTACTCCGATGTTCGAATGGTGGAAAAGATTGGTGCTAAAAATCTATACTCTTCTTCTTCAACATTCCTCTTGGTGTATGAGTTCGGAATTCATAGCTGCGCTCTATTGCTTACTCAGTCTGACAGTTCTGGCTGCCATAAACTGCTGCACCGTATTACTTGATTTATGACAGATGTGAAGTCATGGTGGTCTTCCACAACTGCTGCAGGAACCAAATTTGGAGATCAGTCATACTTCTTTCATCCATTTCTTCCCTGTTGCATTTCCCCAATGCATTGGTACCGTGTGAAGAATTCTTTGGTAGTTGTGACATTCTGTATCAGAAGAGCTTGATACATGTCTTCTGCAACTCTTTCCATCAAGTGTGGGATTTTGTTGAATTCTGTCATATTCAGATTCACAGTCTGGTAAAGGGAGCTCCTGCTCTATACTTTCATCCATTCCATCAGGTCCTGACGAGCATCTCTGGAAAACACTGATGGATGTCTGATATGGAGTTCGTGTTTTGGAATCCGTTGTTTCCTGAATATTTGGACCTTGAGAATGATGTAATGGTTGTGTTGTGGTTCCTGTTGATGTAGGCAAAGAATTTTAAATTACCCAATTAGAGACACGGCAATGCAGATGTTTCGAAGTACCTGGTGTCTGTGCCAAAGAATGTCACATCATAACCACAGTCAAGTCCAGATCCGAAAGCAGGCTCATCACTGAAGTACAATACTTAGCACTGAAAGTATGTTTGTTTTAAAGACCAATGTACAGCCAGAACTGAACTCCTGCATGAAGACTCCTGCCATTTATACAAACATCAAGTATTACAGAATATATAAACATGAGAAATTTCAAGAATCCTCCAGAAATGACAAATAATTGCTGGTGATTGGGTCTGAACTGGTATCCCACAGCATGCCAGCCAGTCACACATTCTGCTGTGCTGCACTGCATGCAGGGCAGCTCATGGAAATATTTTACTTAGACGGGCCAAACATGATGTCAAACTATTATGACAACTTCCAGTTATATTTTTTATTCATATGCTCAGTGACTGCATTTAACTGCAGATTCCTTCTTGATGTAGAAATTGAGTCATTACTCCATCATTTCATTCTGTTAAGCTGAAGGAATATCTTCTCTTATACAGCTTCAACTTATTTTCTGATCTGAGTATAAAAGCATTGATAGACTGTTAAAAAGGAATTTTACTGCACAACTCAATTGTTATCATCCCTTCATGTAATCATGAAACTTGTTCTTGATTGTAAGTACCTGTTTACTTTCTTGATTGCTGTTTAATTTTTGAAATACCAAAGAACTTATGTGTTACTCTTGAGGAGGATTACCAGGGTTGGTTGCAACAATAATCACACCCATTTAGCAGTAGTTCATTTATTAACTGTAACACATACAAGGATCACAAAGAACTAACTTGAACATGGCGGAACAGCCAAAGATAATGCTTAGAGTCCAAAGATGGACGCATATCGATGTTGGTGTCGATTCCATCGGCGCCACATAGCCCCCCCCCCCTCCCCACCCCTCCTCCCCACACAGTACGGATTACTCTTGAGAGGTCAGGTGGGGGGGGGGGGGTGACTATGGAGTCAGCAGGGGTGGTCCGCGGGAGCCGGACCACGGTCAGCTCGACACCGTTGTCGAGGAGCTATGTGGGTAGATGTCGTGAAGGAAGGTTCGGCCACTGAACTTGGAAGTCGTTGAAGCAAGCCGGGCGTGCTGGTCGAGCGGCGACAGGTAGGCCGGCGGTTTGCGGGTGGAACGGAGTGACGACGACAATGTCTCCGGTGGGCGTGGCGAACACATGAAGCATGTCCAGGTCGACGTCGGGCGGGAGGGGAACACATTTCACCAGGTGGCAGGGAATGGCGGAGGTTGTGTCATGAGCACTGGATGAAGAGAAACACACGACGAACAAAGTATAATTGCGCAGTATTATTGAGATGTCATGGATTGTGTCCGGGGGGACAGCCACCAACACCTCGAGCGAGGGCACGTTCAGGGGGGGGGGGGGGGGGGAGGGGCGTGAGAAACCTCGACAGGGCGAGGCAGGCGACGGTGGAGAGGTTGAAGGGACCGGCAAAGGGCCCGGCGGCGAGGGCGTGATCGTAACCTGGGGTGGGCTAAATTATGCAATGCATTGAAGACAGCTCGACAGAGCATGGTTGGGATGAGGGGGCGTAACATGCCCGTACTGTCGTCGCACCAGATCTCACCAGAAATGCCAGGGAAGGTGGTGCGGACAAAGTTTAGTGAAGAAGTAGAGTCTGAAATCAGGTTTTGTGTTTCCTTGTCGGTGGATCGGAGGTTAGGAAAACAGCGAATGGATGGCATCGACTCGTGAAAGGAAATCAGCAATATATTGTCAGCACTCTTTATGTGTCTGACATTGGTGATGAACTGAGATATGAAGTCCACGTATCTGAAGCAACGAGGAGGCGGGTCAGCTGGTGGGTTTGTAATGGCCGCAGCCAGGGGTTTGTGGTCCATTAAAACATAGAAAGAGCGTCCCTCAACATCAGTCTTAAAATGCTTAATCGCTTCGTAGACTGTGAGCAACTCCCTGTCAAACGCGGAATATTTCCGTTGTGCATTGGTGAGCTTGTGCGAGAAGAACTGCAGAGGCGATTGTCTGGCTAAGGACAGCGCCAGTGGCAATAACGCTCGCGTCTGTGGTGATGAAAAGCTGCACATTGGGATGAGGATGCGCGATGATGCAGGCCTTGGCAAGAAGATTTTTTTAGGGCAGTGAAAGAGTCAGTCATAGCAGGGGTTCATGGAACAGTCCGAGATCCAGAAGTGTTGGTGCCTGCCAAGGCGTCCGTCAGTGGAGCCTGAATCTCCACAGCCCGAGGTAGATGTCGGCGATAATAATTAACCGTCCCCAGAAAGGGCTGGAGCTCTTTGAATGGCGAAGGTCTGGGTAGGTTTAGTATTGTTTGTACTTTCTCAGGGGGCGGTGAAATGCCGTTGGCAGAGACCCGAAAACCAAGAAAAGTGGCAGCGGGTTGATGTAGCTGCAATTTGCCCTGGTTGGTCTCGATGCCTGCTGCCGCAAGAGTGTTCATAACAGTTTGCACGTGTCGAATATTGTCCTCGACTGAGGAGCTAAACACAAGAATGTCATCAAGATATGCAAAGCAGAATTTTAGGTCGAATAGCACTTCATTGATGAAGTGTTGCCAGGTCTGGGTTGCGTTTTTCAGACCGAAGGGCATGAATTAAAACTGAAATAACCCGATTGGGGTGGTGATTGCTGTCTTCTCGATGTCTTCAGGTGCCATGGGGATCTAGTGGTAGGCCCGTTTGCAATCAATGACAGAGAATGTGGTCGCACCTGCAAGGGAACTGATAAAGTCGGCAATGTTGAGTATGGGGTAGGTGTCCATAATTGTTTGTGCGTTTAGTCTATGGTAGTCTCTGTACATGCGCCAGGACCCGTCTTTCTTAGGTGTCATATGTATGGGCATAGACCAGCTACTGGCAGAGGGTTCAATGACGCCGGAGCTTAGTAGTTCAGAAATCTGATTTTTAAGGTTGGAGAGGCGCTCGGGACAAAGTCGACGTGGTTTACTGGAGATCGGGGGACCTGGCGTGAGGCGAAGCTTGTGAACCGTGCCGTTGGTAACGACAAAAATGTTGCCGGTGGTACGGGAGGCAGATTGTTTACAGTGTGTGGCGGGTGGGATCGAGGTGTTCAGAGCCACTTGTCAGATCCGATGGGAGCCGAGGTGGCGAAGTGCACCAGGAGTCAGTGTGACAAGATGGCCACCGGCCCGAAGCAGTGGCACCGCGGTCGGGTTAGCTCGGTAGAGCTCTTGAGCCATAGGGCGCAGCCTGTGGCAACTCGGTTACGGGAGAAACACTTGGCGCGAGTCCACTGTTTGTGTTGTCAGTGGCGGTTGCGCGGCAGTGCGCAGGAGCCGAAGGTGCATGGTTTCAGGTGCTGTCTGCGTGGGGCGGGGTAGGAGCCGTCAGTTTGGGAACACGTGGCGCTTGTCACGCATGCACACTTGTGTCCGGCCGAGTGTCAAACGCTGCCGTGTTAAGAGGGTGTGGCCCTGCGGAACTGTCAGTACTTATTATGGCAGTCTTGATAGCACAGTTGCGGGGGGTAGTGGGAGGTAAACACACGGAGGCTCGATTGCTGGTATTGCAAGCAGAATTGGCGCACTTACTGACCTTTCTTTGTCCTTTCTGATCTGAATATAAAAGCATTGATAGACTGTTAAAAAGGAATTTTACTGCACAACCCAATTGTTATCATCCCTTCATGTAATCATGAAACTTGTCCTTGATTGTAAGTACCTGTTTACTTTCTTGATAGCTGTTTAATTTTTAAAAGACCAAAGATCTCTTGTGTTACTCTTGAGGAGGATTACCGGGTTGGTTGTACCAATAATCACACCCATTTAGCAATAGTTCATTTATTAACCTTAACACATACAAGGATCACAAAGAACTAACTTGAACATGGCGGAACAGCCAAAGGTAATGCTTAGAGTCCAAAGATGGATGCATATCGATGTTAGTGTCGATTTCATCGGCGCCACACTCTCAACCTAATGCAAGTCCTTTCATTTCAGTGGTTTTTGTGTCAGTGTTATTGTCTCCTCAGTGAAAGAGTTCCTCTCAAGACTAAATGGTCACCTTTCCCCTTCAAAAATCTGATGTGACAACCAAGCACCAAATGTTATCATCATCTCATCATATTGTTTTCATTGTCTTCATCATCTCTTTTTTGTCCTCGGTCTTCACACTTAATAATTAATATAAAAATGACCTAAGGTTGGTTTGAACACCATTGCCTTAATAAGCAAGATCTTTAAAGGTGGTATGCCCTTGCCCTTTACTGACCTGCACTGATTTACCCAACCAATTATAGGGGAACCTACAGTTTGACATGGATTCCAAACAAAGGTGCAGCTTGGCATTTTTCACATTAACAAGTGCCATGAGAGGTGAAAGAAGTGGTAAGTGACAGAAAAAAAAAAAATCCTAGGCCTGACTAGAAATCGTATTTCAGGCTGTTGGATCCACAGTTTAGCACTTACCCGCCAAGCCACACCATGACTAACATGAAGTGATACAAAAA
Source organism: Schistocerca americana (assembly GCF_021461395.2). Classification (NCBI taxonomy): domain Eukaryota; kingdom Metazoa; phylum Arthropoda; class Insecta; order Orthoptera; family Acrididae; genus Schistocerca; species Schistocerca americana. The sequence goes on along the minus strand of NC_060120.1, from coordinate 543,660,519 downwards.
CAAACAGTTTCAAGGCTTAACATGGTTTTGAAATGAGGTTGAGATATCAGCACAAATTTGAAAGCTTGTGTCAGAAATTTAGAAAACCCAGAACTGCAAACATTAAATGATAAATATGTCACAACTTGGTATTTCTGACTATGGTTAGAAGACCTTTTCTAGGGACTTCTTCAGTGATGGAATTATAAACAAAATGTTAAAAATGGAAACTCGTTGCTTATATTTAAGATTTAATGTTAAATCATCAGAGGTGACTGAAGAACAGAACAATTAATTATGTATTTTATATGACCAGTATAATTTCACACTCTTCATTATTCCCCCAGCGCTCTTACTCCTATCTGCCTGGCATCAGTTTCTGGGAGCTTCTTTTTTCACAAAGTTATTTATTATTTTTTCAGCTTATATCCTGAACTCCTTATTGAATTTTGATCTGAATTGTGCTACCCCACAATATTACAAATATTTACTATCTGACATAATTGTCTACAGTATCTCTTAATGACAGAACTTGTGTTTTGCATGTGGAGGTACTGTGTTTGATTTCTAATGAGGGCATTAGTTGAAGAAATTGGATGAGCGCAATGGTAAACCACCCCAATAAAAAAATCCATGTGGCAGCAAAGCAGTTTGAGTTGGAACACAGTTAAGCCATGCTGTACAGAAAATGGACCTACACAGTTGTGGTTGATGTCAGTTACTGTGCTTGCATACCCAAGTGATTGTTCCTGATTGTTCCTAAGTCTTCAATCCAGAGACTGGTTTGATGCAGCTCTCCGTGCTACTCTATCCTGTGCAAGCCTCTTCATCTCCGAATAACTGCTGCAATCCTTCAGAATCTGCTTAGCGTATTCATCTCTTGGTCTCCCTCTACGATTTTTACCCTCCACACTTCCCTCCAATACTAAACTGGTGATCCCTTTACGGCAGGGTGGGTTAGAAGATTGTGCGTAATGTTTGTTCACTGTCTTTCGTCATACTTTGCACTACAAAAGTTCTACCTACCTCAGTATGGCCTCTGATCACCAGCCCATTTCTCTCCATACGTAGAAACTGTTCAGATGGTGTTAAAAGCAGCATTGAAGAAAAATCATCGTTTGCAAAGTCTGCATAAACTCTTGTAGCAAACTATCCTGTAATATCTTATAACAATTTTTGGGTGGAGGATGATTGCTTCATCTCTTTAGAAAAATGTCAAAATTCTGTAACCATTTCTTCTATTTCTTTAGGTTCAAAATAAAACTTGCTGTCAACCTGTATTTAATTAACGAATAATATCGCTGTCCTCAGCTCACAGTTCAGACAACCCAGTACACACACAAGGCAGCCAGGAATGTATTTAAGTCCAACCCGAATTGTCACACAATTTACAGTCATTACTCTGCTACAATATACGAGTTTCACATTTGGTCCTTTTTCAGTGGATATCTAATAAAGAAATTGCTCACCAAATATTCCATAGATGAATATGAAACATGCCACACGGAATTTTACAAAGGCCAGAAGTTCACAAGCGGTTCTCTTTCCAACAAAACAAACCAAAAACTACCAAACTTCACAAAACTGTCTGTAAATGCAACTGCTGTTACGGCCACATAATCTGGACGCGAGAAGCCAATTATTACTTCAATAAAGGCGGAAGCGTTCAACATGACCTGCACGTCCGAAAGCTGACTAGCGACTCACTCACTGCCGTTCCTTCCAGGTCCTATAACTACATGCAATGTGCGGGAAATGCTTAACTCTGATTGGTTGTTCAAAATGACCAGCCAATCAAAACAGTCCTTAGAGTTCTTTTTCGCACTCAAACTGTCTTACGCCAATCAACATTCAGAGATACATTTACATCACTTCATCATGCAAATATTAGTAAAATGTTTAACAAAGCCAAATGAAAGAAAACTAATCTTGAAAAAACCTTAGAAAACTATTTCTCTGTAAATGGCCATTCTGGCTGCCTCCTTACAAAAGCAAGTACACTTAGACATACGTCATCAGCAATGTGCGGAAAAGACAGCTTTCCCATGACACAGTTACGTAATGCTGTACATCATATAATATTGAATCTTTACGTATGTCCCACATACACACTCTCACTCATTCTGATTTACTCACACACCAGCATATTAACTAAATAATAATCTTTTCTGAGTTTTATATTACGAAAAATGAAAAGTAGTTAATGTTTTTTAATTATGAAAATCTAAATAAATTGTTCTGCCATTTTGTGAACTTCAGTAATGATTCCAAATGATACTAAAGGACAAAATGTTATGAACCCTAAGTGACTTTAATCTTATAAGTGTTGGTTTGGGGTGTTTTATTTAGATTCTTAGGGGCTTGAATATTCTGTCACTCGAATTGACATGGGTACTGCTTCCCACGGCTAGGCTAGCGACAAGTGCGAATGAGTCACACTAAGATACAAGCGGCTGTTTCTATCACTGCCAACGGCTCCAAAGTTATGAGCAGTACTCCAAGTTCACCAAATGCTATTGCGTATTGACTCACAACGTTACGCACACCCTAAGAACCTAAAATTTCTCTTGAGTATATTTCACGGTTCTTATTGTCATAAATGTTATTTAAGAATGATTTCGACAGCTACACCGACACTGTCAAATCTAAATTGTTCTTACGAAAATCTATGTTGAACTGAAGTCTTTCTAATGTAAACAAAATATCTAAGATTACTTTATAACATTATACAGGGTGTTACAAAAAAGTACAGCCAAACTTTCAGGAAACATTCCTCACACACAAATAAAGAAAAGGTGTTATGTGGACATGTGTCCCGAAATGCTTAATTTCCATGTTATAGCTCATTTTAGTTTCGTCCACCTACGCTCAATGGAGCACGTTATCATGATTTCATACGGGATACTCTACCTGTGCTGCTAGAACGTGTGTCTTTACAAGTACGACACAACATGTGGTTCATGCACGATGGAGCTCCTGCGCATTTCAGTCGAAGTGTTCGTACGCTTCTCAACAACAGATTCGGTGACTGATGGATTGGTAGAGGTGGACCAATTCCATGGCCTCCACGCTCTCCTGACCTCAACCCTCTTGACTTTCATTTATGGGGGCATTTGAAAGCTCTTGTCTACGCAACCCCGGTACCAAATGTAGAGACTCTTCGTGCTCGTATTGTGGACGGCTGTGATATAATACGCCATTCTCCAGGGCTGCATCAGGGCATTAGGATTCCATGCGACGGAGGGTGGATGCATGTATCCTCACTAACGGAGGACATTTTGAACATTTCCTGTAAGAAAGTGTTTGAAGTCACGCTGGTACGTTCTGTTGCTGTGTGTTTCCATTCCATGATTAATGTGATTTGAAGAGAAGTAATAAAATGAGCTCTAACATGGAAAGTAAGCGTTTCCGGACACATGTCCACAGAACATATTTTCTTTCTTTGTGTGTGAGGAGTGTTTCCTGAAAGTTTGGCTGTACCTTTTTGTAACACCCTGTATACAGTTACATAAATACTCAATGGCTAGGGCTTGATGGCATACAGTGAATTCTTATACAAAAAATTTTCAATTCTTTTCTCTCAACATTCTATGCTGTAACATTTTCTTTTAATTTAAATTTATAAAACACTAATGAGGACTCGCGACGTTACACCTTGATGCTTCAGAATGTGTCCTATAAACTGATCTCTTCTTCTAGTCAAGTTATGCCACAAATTCCTCTTCACCCGAATTCTATTCAGTACCTCCTCATTAGTTATGTGGTCTATCTGTCTAAACTTCAGCATTATTCTGTAGCACCACACCCGAAAGCTTCTATTCTCTTCTTGTCTACACTGTTTATCGACAATGCTTCACTACCATACAGATATTTTCAGAAAAGACTTCCTGACACTTAAATCTTTACTCAATGTTAAGAAATTTCTCTTTCTCAGTAACACTTTCCTTGCCATAGCCAGTCTACATTTTGTATCCTGTTTACTTCGACCATAATCAGTTATTTTTCTCCCCAAATAGCAAATCTCTTTTACTACTTTAAGTATCTCATTTGCTAATCTAATTCCCTCAGCATCACCTTATGTAATTCGACTACATTCCATTATCGTTGTTTTGCTTTTGTTGATCTTCATGTTATATCCTCCTTTCAAGACACTGTTCATTCTGTTCAGCTGCTTTTCCAGGTCCTTTCCTGTCTCTGACAGAATTAAAATGTCATTGGCAAACCTCAGAGTTTTTATTTCTTCTCCATGGATTTTGATTCCTACTCCAATTTTTTCTTTTGTCTCCTTTACTGCTTGCTCAATATACAGATTGAATAACTTCAGGGACAGGCTACAACCCTGTCTCACTCCCTTCCCAACCACTGCTCCCCCTTCATGTCCTTCGACTCTTATAACTGTACAAATTGTAAATAGCCTTTTGCTGCCTGAGTTTTACACCTGCCACCTTCAGAATTTGAAAGAGAGTGTTCTACTCAACATTGTCAAAAGCTTTTTGTAAGTCTACAAATGCTATAAAAGTGGTTTTGCCTTTCCTTAACCTATCTTCTAAGATAAGTCATAGGGTCAGTATTGCCTCATGTGTTCCAGCATTTCTACAAAATCCAAACTGATCTTCTCCAAGGTTGGCTTCTACCAATTTTTCCATTTATTTGTAAAGAATTCGTGTTAGTATTTTGCAACCATGACTTATTGAAATGATATTTCGGTAATTTTCACACCTGTTAACACCTGCTTCCTTTGGGATTGGAATTATTATATTCTTCTGGTAGTCTGAAGGTATTCTACCTGTCTCATACGTTGTGCTCACCAGATTGAAGAGTTTTGTCAGGGCTGGCTCTCCCAAGGCTGTCAGTAGTTCTAATGGAATGTTGTCTACTCCCAGGGCCTTGTTTTGACTTAGGTCTTTCAGTGTTCTGTCAAACACTTCATGCAGTATCGTATCTCCCATTTCATCTTCATCCATATCCACTTCCATTTTCATAATAATTGCCCTCAAGTACATTGCCCCTGTACTGACCCTCTATGTACTCCTTCCTCCTTTCTGCTTTCCCTTCTTTGCTTAGGACTGGTTTTCCATCTGAGCTCTTGATATTCATACAAGTGGTTCTCTTTTCTCCGAAGGTCTCTTTAATTTTCCTCTGGGCTGTATCTGTCTTACCCCTAGTGATACATCCTTACATTTGTCCTCTAGCCATCCCTGCTTAGCCATTTTGCATTGCCTGTCAATCTCATATTTGAGAAGTTTGTATTCCTTTTTGCCTACTTCATTTACTGCATTTTTATATTTTCTCCTTTCATCAATTAAATTCAATATCTGTTGCATTACCCAAGGATTTCTATTAGCCATTGTCTTTTTACTCACTTGATCTCCTGCTGCCTTCACTATTTCGTCTCTCAAAGCTACCCAGTCTTCTTCTACTGTATTTATTTCGCCTGTTCTTGACAACCATTACCTAATACTCTGTCTGAAACTCTCTACAACCTCTTTTTCTTTCAGTTTATCCAGGTCTCATCTCCTTAAATTCCTACCTTTTTGCAGTTTCTGCAGTTTTAATCTACAGTTCATAATCAATAAATTGTGGTCAGAGTCCACATCTGCCTCTGGAAGTGTCTTACAATTTAAAACCTGGTTCCTAAATCTCTGTCTTACCATTGTATAATCTATCTGAAACCTCCCAATGTCTCCAGGCCTCTTCCATGTATTTGCTCTGTGCAAAATTTTACGATGCATTTCTTCTTTCACTCTTTACTGCCATTCCTTATTCACCTACTATTTTTCCTTCTCTTCCTTTCCCTGCAATTGAATTCCAGTTCCCCATGGCTATTAAATTTTCGTCTCCCTTAACTACCTTAATAATTTGTTTTCTCACGTCATACATTTCTTCAAATCTTCATCACCTCCGGAGCTAGTTGGCATATAAACGCATACTACCGTAGTAGGCATGGGCTTTGTGTCTATCTTGGCTACAATAACACGTTCACTATGCTGTTCATAGTAGCTTATCCGTGTTCCTGTTTTTTTATTCATCCCTGTTTAGCCATTTTGCACTGCCTGTCAATCTCATATTTAAGAAGTTTGTATTCCTTTTTGCCTGATTCATTTACTGCATTTTTATATTTTCTCCTTTCATCAATTAAATTCAATATCTGTTGCATTACCCTGTTTTTTTATTCATTATCATTGATGTCTGTTTGCAGTAGGGTTTTGGAGCATATATTTTATTCAAACATTATGAATCACCTCGAAGGGAACGATCTATTGATACGCAATCAGCATGGTTTCAGAAAACATCGTTCTTGTGCAACGCAGCTAGCTCTTTATTCGCACGAAGTAATGGCCGCTATCGACAGGGAATCTCAAGTTGATTCCGTATTTCTAGATTTCCGGAAAGCTTTTGACACCGTTCCTCACAAGCGACTTCTAATCAAGCTGCGGGCCTATGGGGTATCGTCTCAGTTGTGCGACTGGATTCGTGATTTCCTGTCAGGAAGGTTGCAGTTTGTAGTAATAGACGGCAAATCATCGAGTAGAATTGAAGTGGTATCAGGTGTTCCCCAGGAAAGTGTCCTGGGACCTCTGCTGTTCCTGATCTATATAAATGACCTGGGCGACAATCTGAGCAGTTCTCTTAGGTTGTTCACAGATGATGCTGTAATTTACCATCTAATAAGGTCATCCGAAGACCAGTATCAGTTGCAAAGCAATATAGAAAAGATTGCTGTATGGTGTGGCAGGTGGCAGTTGACGCTAAATAACAAAAAGTGTGAGGTGATCCATATGAGTTCCAAAAGAAATCCGTTGGAATTCGATTACTCGATAAATAGTACAATTCTCAAAGCTGTCAATTCAACTAAGTACCTGGGTGTTAAAATTACGAACAGCTTCAGTTGGAAAGACCACATAGATAATATTGTGGGGAAGGCGAGCCAAAGGTTGCGTTTCATTGGCAGGACACTTAGAAGATGCAACAAGTCCACTAAAGAGACAGCTTACACTACACTCGTTCGTCCTCTGTTAGAATATTGCTGCGCGGTGTGGGATCCTTACCAGGTGGGATTGACGGAGGACATCGAAAGGGGGAAAAAAGCTCAGCTCATTTTGTATTATCACGTAGTAGGGGAGAGAGTGTGGCAGATATGATACGCGAGTTGGGATGGAAGTCATTAAAGCTAAGACTTCTTCGTCGCGGCGAGATCTATGTACAAAATTTCAGTCACCAACTTTCTCTTCCGAATGCGAAAATATTTTGTTGAGCCCAACCTACATAGGTAGGAATGATCATCAAAATAAAATTAGAGAAATCAGAGCTTGAACAGAAACGTTTAGGTGTTCGTTTTTACTGCGCGCTGTTCGGGAGTGGAATGGTAGAGAGATAGTATGATTGTGGTTCGATGAACCCTCTGCCAAGCACTTAAATGTGAATTGCAGAGTAATCATGTAGATGTAGATGTACTCTTGCATTACTGTTATTTGATTTTGTATTTATAACCCTGATCAGAAGTCTTGTTCCTGCTGCCACCGAACTTCATTAATTCCCACTGTATCTAACATTAACCTATTCATTTCCCTTTTTAAATTTTCTAACCTACCTTCCCAATTAAAGGATCTAACATTCCATGTTCCAATCCATAGAACACCAGTTTTGTTTATCCTAATAATTTTACCTCTGGAATATTTTTCCCAAGAGGATGCCATCATCATTTAACCATACAGTAAAGCTGCATGCCCTCGGGAAAAATTACAGCTGTAGTTTCCACTTGCTTTCAGCCGTTCGCAGTACCAGCACAGCAAGGCCATTTTGGTTGGTATTACAACACCAGATAAGTCAATCAACCAGACTGTTGCCCCTGCAACTACTGAAAAGGCTGCTGCTCCTCTTCAGGAACCACATGTTTGTCTGGCCTCCCAACAGATACCCCTCTGTTGTGGTTGCGTCTGAGGTACAGCTATCTATCTCACTAAGGCTCGCAAGCCTCCCCACTGACAGCAAGTTCCATGGTTCATTTCAGGGGGAAGGGGGGGGGGGATGATTCCTATATGCATTTATTTATTTTGCTGCCCTGACAATTTTCTGAGCTCTTGGTCTTATCTACCAAAATTTATCAAAAATGTCTGTTGTGAAATGAGCTTATTGATTGTCCTAACAAGAGATAAGCTCATTTATATCCTGCAGTACCTCTCAAATTGAGCATGTCTTTCCCAATCACCAATCTACCATTTTTGATCTTAACTTACCATGTATAATTACTGATTTCATAACAGGTTTCCTTAATCTTACTAATAAATAACAATACCTGCATGTTGACAGTCACCATCGTGTCCATGTCGTTCCTTTCTCTCCAGCTTGATCTCCACTGAAAGTGGATCTGTTCAATGCAGAACACTTGATTGGATATAGTCACATCTTTTTCAACAACTGTCTCCAGAAACATATCTCTCATCCCATTTCCAATAGCTGTACTTCTAAAAGTCAGTACTCAGATCACTAGAACACACTAACCCTGAGATGATGCAGAGTTTATTTTTGGACATAGTCACTCAACAGTAAATACCATTCTATGGAAATAGAAGACTGACATGGTGCTCTCCCTATTCATAGAGAATGAAAAAGAGCAAGGATCATACAAAGCAAGTTTTCACAATCATTGTGTACACCTTTAGTGGTGTGAAAACTCTCTATAGCTTGACACGTGTTTTCCTCACGAACATACCCCCCCCCTCTCTCTCTCTCTCTCTCTCTCTCTCTCTCTCTCTCTCTCTTTGGGAGACATTTTCAATTGACAACCTGTCTTCTGCAGCTGAACAGTATCTCTTAGACCCTCAAAAAAAAATCCGAGAATTATTGTGTTGAAATGGACTAAATTTAAACTAAAGAAAGGAGTGGATTTAGAAATTAGGGAATAGCAAATAGGCTTCAGTTTTCCAGATTACTCTGTGATTTACTTCAGAAAAAAATTTGTTCAGAGAACAAGTGCTGTCTGCAATGCATCTCAGGAATGATGAAAAAAAAATCTTGATGAGTGGAAGAACATTTCTATGTTTTAAAATGAGAATCTTGTACCGTATGAAACCTGGGTGCCCAGAAGTAGGTGAAACAGTTTATTTTTAAATGATGACACAGATTATCACAGGGAAAGACAGCAGCATAGTCACAGTTGTCATGTATTTATATTCACTGTTTCCTGCCACCTACTACACACTTGCAAATCAGCAAGTTAAGTTTTTAGCTTTTTCTGGTTTTCTTAGTAGTATACTTCTTAAATTCCATGTTTATTTTTCTATGTATAGGGTGTAATCTCGTGTTTTGTAACTTTAAAGTGTAAATTTAGACAGTCTACAGTGCAGTTGCTATTCATTTGTTCATTTTGAAGAGCCAGCAACCATTTGTTTCCATTAGTCTAGTTCCAAGTATCACCTGCTATGCATCTGCAGAGCAGCAAATTATGTATTTAGCTTTTTCTCTATTTCCATAGTAGTGCTGGGATGGGGAGGACATGTGCCTGCTGTGTGTGAACACAGGAGTAGCTGGTCACAATTCGCGAACAGCTGAAGGTGCTTTAGGCTATGATCAGCCATCCTCAAGCTGCTGCCTCAGGGTATAGCAGTAGTGGAGCATCTGGCACATTGCTTGGGACCCTTCAGGTGATGCTTGTTTTGCCCACAGACTTCACTGCCAAGACACCATCCAATGGACCCAACACAGGTGATCCACTCTCACTGCAGGGTGAGTAGCAAATGGTAACACGTTCACATTACTCGAGATAGAGGGCAATCGTGGGGGTTGGCCATCTCGCCTTGCCCATTCACCCTATGAATGGATAGGTGGCTGCTCCTTCAGCAGAGTCTGAGCGGGGAGGATTTCAGTTGTAAGGAGCTCCAATGTTAGACACAACATGGAGGTCTTAGGGAAATAGTGTTCGGGGCCAGAAAGAAAGTCAGTGTGCACTTGGTATCTGCTGGGGGACCTCATCTGAAGTGCAGAGGAAGCCTGCTTACAGACATTGAGTGTGCAGGTTACAGTCATCTGCAAGTTGTGGCTCACATGGGCATCAGTGCCGCCTTTCATTTGGATTCTGAGGCCATCTTAAGTTTGTATGAGTGACTGGCTGCAGTGTTGAAGGCTGCTGGCCTAAGATGTGAAGTGCAAGCGAAGCTTGCAGTTTGCATTTTGTTCCCTGGGGTTGACCGGGACCCATTGGTTTGGAGCCGAGTGGAGGGTCTCAGCCAAAGGCTTCGTTGACTTTGTGACAGTCTTGGCTGCAGATTTCTTTACCAGTGTTATCTGGTGGAGAGTTGTAGGACTCCCCTTGATAGGCCAGGGGCTCACTACGCAAAGGAAGCAGCTGCCTGGGGAACAGAGTACTTGGGCAGTGCACATAGTTTTTCTCTGGGCTACTTGATAGTTTGAGATACTCTGATGAGTACTCACCAGTTGACACATGGATAGCAAAATCAGACTGCATTCAGAGTAAAGACACTTTGAGTGTCAAAATTTTATCACTAAACTGTTGAACTATTTGTAACGAGGTTTCCAAATTTACTCCCCACAAGAAAATTTGTCGTGCTCAGATTATTCTCAGCACCAAGAGCTGACTGAAACCTGAAGTAGAATGTTCAGAAATATTTAGTGAGTCGTGTAGCATGTATTGGACACTATAAGAGGGGGAGTGTTTATTGCTATCAACAAAAATATTGCCCCTAAGGAGGTTGTCACATACCAAGCACGGGCATTGCCTGAGATTTGATGACAGCATATGTGAGAAGGGAATTAGCTGATCGACCTATGAGAGAGGTCTTGATGTGGCTGTAATGTTAAATCCATTATTACAAAAGGTAGGAATTGGAAAGTTACTTGAAATAATCTCAATTACAAGTGTTCTGCAACTTTCAAATTTATTCGAAAATTTGTTTCAACTCTTGCTCTACTTGCCTCGAAGGAATTGCACCTATGAGTAAGCCAAGTCTTAGTATAGCAACAGTGCCTGGCTAGCACATTTCTGTTTGCTTTGAAATGAGACAGTTGGTGTTAACTGAGTCTGCACTCACTACATTGACATGGAGAGTTACCCAACTATTGACCTACCATTTAATTAAATGTGCTGATACTGCTGTCATTGCTTCTGCCTAGCCCTGTGTAGCTCCTCTCCTGACTTCACCAGACTTTCCCTGACTTTTGTGTTTGGAGCATCCTGCCTTTGCCCCTGCCTTTCCCTGATATGATGCCGAAGACATCTCACCACCTCGTTAGCTACAATTGTGCTTTGCTCTTCAGTAGTTCTCCAGAGGTTAGGCGAGTGGGGAGAGGTATCTCTCCCTATATGGTCACACACTGCATCCTGAGGCTGCCATTGGCTTTCCATGATGTATCAGTGCCTTATCAAAGACCTCGTCTCTTTATCCCTTTCAACCACTTGCTCTCTTTCTAACCAGGAAATGCTGGCCTCACTATTGTTGTCAATATGTGCCAATATCTGTACTGAGTACACTTGGAGCTATGCCTATCAACGGTATTCTGTAATGTCCTTAGATCACTCTGTGTTCATAGCTTGTAGTGTTACTTCTATATATGGCCACCCGACACACTGGCACCTGGCTGACCTACTGGCTGCCCTGTGACTTTTCCTTGCCATGCCCTAAGACTAATATTATTCTCCATTTGTTTCTGTTTTTCAACTAGATTTGGCAGTTTTCTGTGGATATGACAAGGTCAATTTTGCGCGTGACTGTGAAATTACCTGAGGGCGTATAACGAGTCTAGGTGAAATCAAGTTAATAGTTGGATGTTTTTACCGGACACCCAATTTTGCTATGATAGTTTTAGAGCCATTCAAAGGAAGTCTACACTTGGAAGAGCAGAAATGCCCACATTATGTTTCATTAGTTAGAGGCGACTTTAACTTACGTGGTACAGACTGGGACATCTATGGATTCATAGCAGGGGATATGGACAGGCAGTTTTGTGTGGTACTTTGGAACCCATTTTGCTAAAACTGTCTTGAACAGCTAGTTTACCATCCCACATGCAATGGAAATATTTTACATCTTATAGCTACAAACAAGACTGATCTTATCGATGGTGTTAGTGTAGAGACAGGGATTAGTCGTCATGATGTCACTATAGTTCCTGAAGTTAACAAATCAATCAAGAAGGTTAGGAGAGTATTTTTGCTGGAAAGAGGAGATAAGCAGTTACTAGCATCCCGCATAGACAATGCATGGGCATCATTTAGTTCCAGTAAGATGGAAATAGAGGAATTATGGTCAAAATTTAAACAGATTGTAAATCATGCTCTGGAGAATTATGTGATGAGTTAGTGGCTTAAGGTTGGAAAAGACCCCATGTGGTTTAATAACAAAATTCAGAAAATGCTGAGAAAGCAAAGACTGCAGCACTCTTGATTCAAAAGAGAACATCCAAATGAAAATGGGTAAAAGTTAGCAGAGATTTATGCATCTGTAAAAATATTGATGCAAGCAGCACACATCAGCTACCATGATCATGTCATTGCAAAGGATCTAGCCATGAGCAAGTTCTGGTCCTACGTAAAATTGTTACGTGGATTGAAGGCTTCTATCCAGTCACTACTTGATCTATCTGATGTGGCTACAGAAGATAGCCAAAGGAAAGCTGAAGTTTTAAGTTTCACATTTAAGAAATTGTTTATGTTTTATGAGAAATAATTCTTACAAACATACCGTTGTTTGAATATCACATTGATTCCCATGTGGAGGACACAGTAATAGGCATACCTAGCATAGAGAAAAAACTGAAAGAGCTAAAAACAAATAAGTCACCAGGTTTAAATGAAATCCCAACTTGGTTTTACAAAGAGCATTCTACGCCATTGGGCCCCTAGCTTGCATTTAGCATGAATCACCCAGTGCAAAGTCCCAAGCGACTGGAAAAAAAGTGGCATTGACTCCTGTATAAAAGAAGTGTAAAAGAACTAACCTGCAAAATTACCGACCAATACCCTTAACATTGGTTTGCCGCAGAATTTTTGTACATATTCTCAGTTCGAATATAATGAAGTTCCTTGAGACGGAAAAGCTTCTGTCCACAAATCAGCACAGCTTCAGAAAGCATCACTCATGTGAAGCTTAGCTTGACCTTTTCTCTCATGATATCCTGTAAACTGTGGATCAAAGGCAACAGACTTATTACATATTCCTAGGTTTCCAAAAAGTGTTAGACACGGTGCTGCACTACACATTGTTAACAAAGGTATTATTATACAGAATAGGTCCCCAGATACAAATGTGGCTTGGAGACTTCTTAAGAAACAGGACCCAGTATGTTGCCCTTGATGGCAAGTGTTCGTCAGAGACAAGGGTATTTTTAAAGGTGCCCCTAGGAAATGTTGTAGGGACACTGTTATTCTCTACACCCATAAATGAGCTGATGGACAGAGTGAGCAGCAATCCGCAGCTGTTTGCTGATAATGCTGTGGTGTATGGGAAGTGTCTTCATTGAGTGACTGTAGGAGGATACAAGGTGACTTAGACAAAATTTCTTGTTGGTGTGGAGAATGGTAGATAGCTCTAAGTATAGAAAAATGTAAGTTAATGCAGAGCAGTAGGAAAAACAATCCCATAATATTTGAATACAGTATTAGTAGTGTGCTACTGTCCACAAATCAGTACAGATTTAGAAAGCATCACTCATGTAAAACTCAGTTTGTCATTTTCTCTTGTGATATCCTGTGAACTATATGCGCAACATTGCAAAGTGATACGAAATGGTACGAGCGTGTAATGGGGAAGGCGAATGGTTTGTTTCAGTTTATTTGGAGAGATTTAGGAAACTGAAGTTCATCAGTGAAACAAACCATATGTAGAACACAAGTGTGACTCATTCCTGAGTACTGCTTGAGTGTTTGGGATTCCCAATAAGTCAGATTAAGGAAGACATCGAAGCAGTTCAGATGCACATTGCTAGATTTGTTCTGATAGTTTTGATCAACAAGCAAGTACATTGTCCAGTCACATTAACGTGACCACCTGTCAAAAGTCTGAATAACCATCTTTTGCAGTGTGAACCACTATGAGATGTGCAGGAAGGGAGGCAGTGTGATTCTGGAAGGCACCAACATGGATGTGGAGCCATGCCAACTCCAGTGCTGGGGCCAGCTGCACTAGGTTTCTAGGTTGAGGGTCCCTGGCACGAATAACTTGATTGATATGGTCCCTGAAATTCTTTATTGGGTTTAAATCCAGGGAGTTTAGTGGCATGGGAACATAGTAAACTCATCCTGATGCTCTTCGAAGTATGCATGTGCAGTGTGAGTGGTTGCATTGTCTTCCTGGTAGAAGCCATCGTGCATGAAGGAGCCATGGTCCCCAAGGATGAATGCATACTTGGGTTGGTCTGTTGAGTCTACCAGAATGATAAGATCACCCAGGGAATGCCAGGAAAACATTCCACAGACCATAATGCTTCCTCCTCTGACCTGATCTCTTCTGACAATTGCTACAAGGCATTTACTTTCAGACATTTTTCGTCACACATGCCAATGGCCTTCTGTCTGATGAAGCACAAAAGATGACTCATATGAAAAGACCACTTGTCGCCAATCAGTGGATGTTGAGTTGTTGTACTGGTGTGCAGATTCCAGCCTTCATTACCAATGAACAGCAGTCAGCATTGGTGCGTGTTCCAGGTACCCACTGTGAAGGCCCAAAGGCATCAAAATTTACTGAACAGTTGTTGAGGAGACAGTGTTGGTACCCCTTTGTTCATTGGGGCACTCAGTTACTCAACAGTTGCACATTATTTACCACTGTCACCATGGGGCACCACAGTTGCCTCAGCACCATTTCTGGATAGCGCCATTTAGAAATTTATAGTATACTTTAACTACAGTGGCATACGAACAATTTAAAAATTTAGTTGTTTCAAAAATGTTTCCACTGTTGACCAAAAAGCCTGTGGTCACGCCCTTTTGGATGTCAGGTAGATTGCTCCATTTCCATATTACAACAAGGACTGTTTTCCGTGTCCTGTCAGCATGCTTTATACGCCCTCCACCACCCAGGCTGCCACCTGATGTCTGTGAGTTTGCATGTTGACGTTGAACATAGATGGTGAACACATTAATGTGAGTGGACTGTGTAGTACGGAAATACTTCAGGAACTCTAACGGGAATCCGTGGAAGGATTTTTGAGGAATGCTCTTGAGAAATTTAAAACTGGCTGCAGAACAATCCTGCTGCCGCCAATGTACATTTCACATAAGGATCATGAATGTAAGATAAGAGAAATTAGGGATCATATGGAGGCATATAGACAGTTGTTTTCCCCTCGGTCTATTTGCAAGTGGAACAGTAAGGGAAATGAGTAGTCGTAGTACAACGTATCCTGCATTACGCAGAGTGTGTATGTAGATGTAGATGTAAGTAACAAATTAGTAACTGGGCATTATGATAAAGCAAATTTTTCCCTTGCAGCTATTTGATTCTGAGGAGCATACACATGTAACAAGAGAAAACCACACTAGATTTTGAGAAAGCTACTGCACTTTTTCCACTTTTAACGTGCTATCACGCACAGAACCATACAACCCACAGCTGACATGATAATTGGATTATTATTAAAGCACTGCAGATTTGTGTAGATGAAATTTTGATGATTGGTAATGGCTGTCAGCACTATTTAGAACTTGTTACGTATATAAATTATAGATTTGGTGAAAACACTTCATCATCCAACCTAGTGTCAAAGTTTATTGATATGAGACATTCTTATTTCAGCAATGAGAAGACAGGTCTCCATGGACACAGTGCACAGTGGAAAATAATGTAGATGACTGAAGTTCCATTAGTGGCCTTTCCTAAACTAAGAAATGACCATATTGGGTTCCTAAATGTTCAGTGACATTTTAGAAGTGTAACTAGTTGTCATTTTCTACCACACTTGTTATTCTTGTGTGCACCTGCCAGACATCTTCAGGTGAGATGTCGAAAACAGACACTGGTTACTGGCAAAGTAAAATTTATTTGTTTGCTATACGTGTTTTGCATATGCATCATGATGGTAACTGCAAGACTAACCACAGTGCCAACAGCAAGGGACTGTTGGATTGTCACTCATCATGGTTCCTGGTGTGCTCTGTCACCCTTGCCATGAGAGAATTGTAGAAATAATGGGATTAAATGTGTTAACCAATTGATACCTGCTGTACTCGTTAACAAGATTTTCTACAAAGTGTGCATCACCACACTATTTAATGACAGAGCCACAAAATGAATTTACAGTAACCAAATTCATTGTTTTATTATATTTCATTGTATGCCTCTTGGATAAGCAAATTTAGCAATGGAAGATTTCGTGGGTTGCAAAAGGCAAATGCAGCATTGATTTTATAGACAGCATTTGTGGATTGACCTGTGTCAGCCATACTACTTTGCAAAGGTATATAAAATACCTTCAGACAGTTGTTGCAGCGTGTTTACTTTCAGACATTTCATGCTGTGTACACCAATGGCAATCTGCCTGATGCAGCATAAAACATGACTCATCTGAAAAGGCTACCTGTCACAGTGGTTAACGCAGCCTTTGTTGCCGATGAACAGCAGTTATCATCGGTGCATGAACCAGATGCCTGCTGTGCAGCAACATTCGCTGAATGGTTATTAAGGAAACACTGTTGGTAGCCTTGTGGTTCATGGGAAGCTCAGTTGCGCAACAGCTACACATCTGTTCTCCCATATGCATCTCCACGGCCTTCGTTTGCCCTTGTCATCTATGGCTCATGGTACACCACAGTTGCCTCGACACCAATTTATTTTTGTATACTACAGCCTTCTGCAGTAATGTATCATCACTCACCAATCTGAGAAAGTCTGCAACTTATATGGTGAAATTTCAAGAGGCCCCTGCCTATCTTGAACAAGACATTACCAACAAATGGAAGAAAATTATGAACGGTCTTCTGTTCCTAAAGTGTGTACATAACTGCTATTTTATGATAAGTAATTGCACCATGTAAATATTAATCTACCAGTAGGAGATAAACAGCAGAAATTTATTATAACTGATTAAGTAAAAGCTCTTGAGCTAATTTTACAAAGCTGGGAAAGATGGCACCAGATCGGTTATCATCATATTGGCTCCAGCTTCAAATGATGTTTTTGTGCAGCAAGTGTCATTATTGGCAACTATTGTCTGCACCCACAACTAATGGAAGGATCACTTATCCAAGTGCAGATTTTCTGGAAGTGACATTAAGTGTAAACAAGGCACAGTGAGTTTTTAAAGCTTTAAGTGTGATCGGTGAAAGAACCGTCGCTCTCCCACTGGTACAGAATGCGAGTCGATGTTCGTGCTAAGTCAGTTGAGGAGACGCATGTGGACAGTAGTGCTACATCAGGTGCTGTCCTGACCATTTGTGGCCAGCACAAGACGAGCAACACCCAGCACGTATGGCACTGCTTCTGGCAACTCAGAAGAAGGCAGCTCACATCAAATGGTCAAACAGATGCAGTCAGGACAGCTAACTGGAAAGAGATGGCTGAAACTGACATGGCTAATTCCAATGGTAATGCCAAAAAGAAAACTGCAACAATTAGAGAAGTGGTGAATGTACAACAGCCATACAAAAACTTGATGGTATTTATTGTAAATGAATTTTCTGGGCAATGAATGACACAGAAAAGAGCAGGTGAATTACGAGAGGAATTAAAGATGAAAATATCACGATGGACAATAGAGCAGTCGTTATTAATTAGTAAGTTGGAACAACTACAAAAAGAAAATGACAATTAAACAGAAAATTCACAAAAACCGGAGAAAATATATTCATATGCAGTGCCAGTGATGCCTCGTAGTAGAGATGGAGCTGAAGCAGCTCCTGCTGCTAAAATCACTCCCGCATGAAGTATGCAACAAAATAGTTTTTTCTTAAAGCTGTGAACAAATGAAGAGGTAAAGGTAACACAACAAAAACCAACACTCTTAATAAATGCCAAAAACTTGTATAAAGAAGATCAGGCAACTAATAATGTAATCATTCTGAAAACTGCTACAGAAAGTGGCACGGAAAAGATAGTGAGCAACAAAAAGACGCAAGAGAGACTGAGATGTAAGCAACATAAGAAAAAGAGACATTTCATGATGCCGGCCGGGGTTGCCGAGCAGTTCTAGGTGCTACAGTCTGGAACCGCACGACCACTACGGTCGCAGGTTCGAATCCTGCCTCGGGCATCAATGTGTGTGATGTCCTTAGGTTAGTTAGGTTTAAGTAGTTCTAAGTTATAGGGGACTGATGACCTCAGAAGTTAAGTCCCATAGTGCTCAGAGCCATTTTTTTAACATTTCATGATATTGCATGACATCCCGGAGGTCACAGATGCAAAGACACTAAAAGACACAATATACGTGCAGAACCTTGAAGATGAACTGACCAAGAAAAATTGTGACAATGACTTTACAGCATGATTCAGGACAGGACCATTGGGAAGTAAAGCAGTCTATCAAATTATTGAAGTGAGCTATGAGGTTAGAACATCTCTCATGAAGTGGCAAAAAGGGTACTGGTATCATAGATTTCTTACAGTTTCAATAAAAGTCTACCTCGTAGTGAGGTGATGCATGCAATGCCAAGACCTTGGATCACTGGCAAAACATTGTGGTAAATAGGTAGTAACATGTGGACTCTGTGGGGAAGAAGGCCATATCAGAAAAAACTGGAATAAAAGCAAACAAGCAGCATTGTGTGTGTGCCATGTGAATATAGAAGCAAAAAGTGGAGAGGTAATAGAGATGAATGTCACACATATCAAATCCTCCTAACAAAGGAGATTTTAAGGGCAGATTATGGACAGGCATCTCATAACAATAGAAAGTAATGAGGACTGTAATGAAACTATTGTGTGCCATCTAAGCAAAAAATATAAATCATCATCGAGGAGGAGGAGGAGGAGTAGGAGATGGGACACCAAAAAAGTGAGGAATTTCTGGTAAAAAGGAAGCAGTAAGTACCATAAAAAAGAGAATGTGACACAGACCAAAGAAGAGCTTCGTGCACCTCTGAAAAAGTCAGAAAGAATTTTTTGGCGCAAATTCAGAACTATGTGGTTTAATAGAGAAGCAACTTTAGAGGTGGAAGTAAGAGTGATGTATGATAAAGGCAAATTGGCAGCTGTATGTAGAAAGCCTACAGTATTAAAAGATGAATTGCCAATGCAGGATTGAATCTCGAACAAAAACAGTAGAACACAGACTGGACCAGATGCACCACGACTTTATGAAAGCATAGAAAACATTATGCATCTCACTAGGCTGCAAAAGCCAATGATGCATTAAGATATATGGTAAGGAATATGCACCAAAAAAGAGAATATGTTACTGTTCCTGTACTTGTTTTCACAGATAGAGTCCATCTCCAATTGAGCAACCTTCTAACAGAAGTGGAAAAACTGGAGAAGTTATTGAAACAGGTTTCTGCCAGAAGTACTGATTTATTTTCCTTAGATATATTGTACAAACACTTTGTGGTGACGTATGGTTGTCTAATATGGGATTACAGATGAGAATGGCTAGATTGTCTAATTGTCCCCATTTTAAATCATCATTGTTCCATCGTCTTTAACAGAGATGAAAACAGGACAGCTTAATGCCATGAGAACTTCCATTGTATTGTAGGAGGCTAGAAAAGTGGCAGAAGAGTTGAAGTTAGTTGTGGATCTAAGAACCATATACTAAATCAGGAAAGATCCCCAACATGCCAATAACTACCCATACAGTCACCCAAGGGCAACGTCCTATGGCAGCAATAATAGTACTTAACAGGGCCATTGCAGTGATTAAAATATCACAGTATTGTTCAGAACTCACAATCTGTGTGGAAATGTTAACCAGAAAGGAGAGTTGCATCCTCATTTCTGTGTATTTTCAGTTTAGTTGGTTCAAATGTCTCTGAGCACTATGGGGCCTAACATCTGAGGTCATCAGTCCCCTAGAACTTAGAACTACTTAAACCTAACTAACCCAAGGACATTACACACATCCATGCCTGAGGCAGGATTCGAACCTGCGACCATAGCAGTCGCGTGGTTCCGGACTGAAGCGCCTAGAACCGCTCGGCCACCGTGGCTGGCTTCAGTTTAGTGATGAAGTCAAAGAGTATCTGCTAAAGCTAAAGTATGTTAGTCACCTAGGATGAATTAAGCCTCTTGTATATACCAGTGAGAGCAGAGACGAAGTTCGTATTGTGCTGCAGACGCCTGATTGATGATAATGGTAGACAACTAGAAGAAGCCATTATGGAACTCAACCCACAGGTATTGAGTACACCATGCATCTACCAACCTGCGAAGGAAGGGCCAGAGCAATGTCAGATATTGATGTCACTCTAGCAAACATGGCAGTGATGCACTATGTGAAAGGCTGGAAAGCTGGGAGTGGTACAACAGTGAATGATTTGAAACAAGAAGAGCCAAGAAGCTGTAACAGAGCAGCATGGCCTGAGAAGAAAGAATCTGAAGGCTGCATAGATACAACAACGTTTTAAGGAAGACCATACCCTATACCATCACTGGAAAGAAAATTCAAGACACCACAGAAAATGTGCACATAAAGCCCAAATGCAACATCAAGGAGGTTAACTATGAAGACCTGAGGAGGGTGTTACAGTATGCAGGAAGTCCATCACTGAGTGACGATGTAGATGTTAGTGTGCAAGAACAGAATGTGGCTGTACATAGAGCAATGGAGATGTTGATACTTATCAACAGAGGTCCTTTTAGATTTGTTTCTTGTGTCTGCACTAAGGCACTGCAGTAATTGAGATGTGAAACAGGAAGAGCCAGAAAGCTATACCAGAGCAGCATGACCCGAGAAGAAAGAATCTAAAGGGTGCATAGATACAGGTGTGTTAATCAAAGTTTTTAGGAAGAATTATGGAAATCAAAAATGAAACAATGGGAATAAGTCATGCTGACTAACTTAGAAACCAATTCCTGAGGATTACCATGGAAAATAGCCTTTGAGAAAATATGATCACCACCAGTCCTATCCATGGTCAAAAGAAATGATGGTATAATAACAGAAAGTTGGGAACAGTAAATTGCCCTGCTAATGGAAACTCTGCTTCCTGACATCCATGAAGAAGATGAGACAGAAGATCAATGTAGGTTATGAAAAATGTTATGGATGATGCTGCAGTCACAGTATCCACAAAGACCAAGGAAGACTTCACAAGACATTCAACCATCTGTCAGCATACTGTCATCCCAGCTAGACAATATATTCTACAGATGGAGAGAAGACGACAGCTTGGCAACCACTGAATGAAATGATTTCCCATGAATCTACATTGCATTGATGGAAGTGGTCATGGAATTGTGGATTCTAAGATGTAACAGCGAATCGTGGAATTGCCTGTTATAGTGGATCTGCTACTAATGTGCTGCCCTATGCTCAAGGAATCCAGTAGACAATGACTTCTGACCATGGTAGTATGAGTGTGGATCCAGTAGTGGAAAAATCATCTACATTTTAAGTGCACCATGAAAAATGAACAAAAACTGAACAGATTCTGATTACTGACAGCAGTATTACTTGTTGGGTAATTGGTTAAAGATTTTAATGTGGTTTTGTAGTGGTAGAAAGTAGTCATAGTAATAGCATTTTTATAATATTCACTTTTTTTAGCACTAGCATTTTTTAAATTAAGTATCAGATATAAATAATTAATATGTGCATTTATTGTTATCCACAAAAGTGTGAATCGTATGGCCTGTTTTAACTTCTCAGTTAGTGGGCTGTGATTGAGACGAATAAATAAATAATTATGTCAAAAAAATAGTCTGAGAAAGTACAAACATTCAGTAGCAGTTTAATGCTAATTCATTTTCAAGCAATTTCAAACAGCTGCATCTCTTTGTCACCTAAAATCTTTTCTCATTCAGCTTCCCTGAAGGATTTCCATCATGATGTCATTTACACATTCATGCATGTTCCAAAGATCCTTATAGATATAAGGAGAGCCTTCACCAACGTGAAACAAATCAAGGTACACATGGACACAAGACAAAGACATCAAGTTAAACTGTGTGCTGTATTAATGATAAACTATTACTATACTGCTTAATGATATCCTCACTTATGCCATCCAAAATTCAATTAATAAAAAGTGTCTAGGAATGGACAGTGTGCACGCAATGACACACATCATTCCGGAACACAGTACAGAGCTGCATTGCATCTATATCACAACAGATGTTCAAAGTGGCCTACATGGGATAGTAGTGGTTACCATGCTGGATACAAATAATCGTACTTTGGCTGACGTCATGTTGGTGGGCCACTTGCCTGGAGCTTGTGCCAGAGTTCGTCTCAATATCTTGTAGAACCCTGCTTCCAAATCTGGTGTATGCACAGCCCTGCACATTCGTCTGCCTGAAAGGACCTATGATCCCAAAAAAAAAAAAAAAAAAAAAAGGCCGTGGCATGTTGGGTGATGCGTTTGATGTCTGTAAGGGTACTTATTTTGATAAAGCCGTGCTGTCCCTTGACTGTTTCTACCTGCTTGGCTGTACAGAAACAACATCTTGGCTTGCTTCAGAAATGAATCCCATACCAATCTGCTGCTTATAGTGTACTGTATCAATCACACAGACTGCAAAACACAATTAACACACGGCACATGGTCAGAGGAATTATCATCCGTCAGTGGCATCTACTGTGGCAACGATGAATTTCTGGACACACATTCTTAGGAACTTTTTTCCTCCATTTCGAGTCAGGAATCCGCCCCTGCAGTTTGCCAGTTTTATTAATGTTTACCCTGTATGACTGCTGTTTATCTGGAGGTGTCATTGTACAATTATGTGAGAAGTGGGTTATTTTTGAGAATTTTCAGGCGTTTACAAAACTATATTTTTGCAAGTTACAATACGAGTGTTTTGGATACATAATTTATTTTGTAGCAGATCAGTGTTTCTTGTTCGCAGTTCTGCCAAGAATACATTACCCCTGATTTCACTGTATATCAATCCAAATAATAGTGCATTTTTGATAATTTTTGGAAGCTACCATTGTCCTTCGCATAATCCATGAGCAATTTGTAGTAAACTGGCATTTGTGATTTAATTACTGTAGCAGATATTCTGACTAACATATTGTGTTACATCTAGTTTTCCTGTAAAGAGGAGTAGCTCTTTATATTATCTGCATCTATTGTAAATAACTCTGTATTCAAGTTCACAAACAGTTACAGTTAACCTCAGAACATTTTTGGAAACTAGTAATTTTTACCACAGGGTTTTGTGTTGCCTTAACATAAATCTCAGTTTGTGCATTTACTTCAATTCTTACAGAGAATTAGCAGCTTTTTAGCTCAATAGATTGAAACACAATCAGCAGCTTAGTTTAAAGTTATTTTTTCACTGTCCTGTAATACATTGTACCGACCAAAATGTAGTCCCACGGTGAATGCTGTTCTCGAATATGGGTGAATTGGTTGTCATTTGTAAGCAGCTGAAACTGCCCTGACTACTGTCAAACGATTGGAGCTGCTGCGAATCGGTGTGTTGGAAAAGCTCCCTAGTGTCATGTACCTCAAGTACTGTCCTCTACTATAGATCCTGTCTCCTCTGCAGAAAGCACAGGATCTGTCATTACTCATCCACTTGACTCCAAGT
The DNA here is from genome assembly GCF_021461395.2 of Schistocerca americana. Taxonomy (NCBI): domain Eukaryota; kingdom Metazoa; phylum Arthropoda; class Insecta; order Orthoptera; family Acrididae; genus Schistocerca; species Schistocerca americana. Next base: position 543,636,895 of record NC_060120.1, on the reverse strand, counting down.
GGCATGCCAATAGTAGATCTGTGCGTCCTGTACAGGGTCGATGGGGACCAAGAGGACTCAGGGTGTTGTACCAGTCCCTCTAAGCAAGACTGAGTTGCTCTCTCTTACTGGAACTGAAACTGAGCCAGTGGGATTCACTTCACCAGTTTTGGTGAAACTTGTTTTGTCTGGTGTCAAGAGGAGGCAAACACAAAAGGGTAGGGGTCTGTTAATCAGTTCAAACGTACGGTGAATGATGGTACCCCTTAGGGAAATGGCAGCAAGGGACAGGAAAGGACACCAGGTGCACTCAGTCTGTATGTCTGGGGGCCTTATTCAACATGTTGAAGAGGCTATTCCAGAAGCCATTGAGGGAACGGGGTGCAGCCAACTGCAGATTGTGGCATACATCGGAACAAATGACGCTTGTCATCTGTGCGCCAAGGTCATACTCGGGTTATTCCAGTGACTGCCAGAGGAGGTTGAGAAGACCACCTTTGCACATAGAGTTTCAAACAAGCTCATAATTTGCAGCATTGTCCTCAGAACTGATCAAGGCCCTTTGGTTCTAAGTCGAGTGGAAGGAAACCAGAGACATTGAAAGTTCTGTGACAAGCTAGGCTGTATCTTCCTGGGCTTGCACCATAGGTTTGAGAACCGTAGGGCTCCCTTAAAAGGTCAGGTGAACATTACACATCAAAGGCTGCTACTGAGGCAGCTGACTGTCTATGGGATGCACACAAGGTATTTTGTTTTGGATTAGGTGACTCTCCATCCAATCCAGATAGACAGCTGTAGGAAACCCAGAAGCATCCTTGTAAGACTGAAAGAAATACCTCCCACAGGTAAGAGTATTAAAACCTAGTGGTAAACTGGTGAAGCATTCACAACAAAGTTCCAGGGTTCAAAGCACTCATGAAAAGCTGTGAAGCTCACATAATACTAGGTACAGAAAGCTGGTTGAAATGTGAAATTGATAACAGTGAGATCTTCGGGGAAAATTGAAAAGATAGGCAAGTGGGATATGGAGGTGGTGTATTTGGCACAGTAGACAAGAAACTCAAATCCACTGAGATAGAAATTGAAGTCGCATGTGAGACTGACTGGGCAAGACACAGTATCAAGGGTGGGCATAAAATGACAATTGGATCCTTCTGTCACCCACCAGGCTTGTCTGCTGTTGTAACCAAAAACTGTACAGAAAACCTCAGTTCACTTATATATAAGTTCTCCAATCATACTGTAATCATTGGTGGAGGCCTTAATCATCCAACAATTAATTGTGAAAATTACAGTTCTATTAATGGAGGGTGTGGTAAGTCCTGTGAAACAGTACTAAATGGCTTCTTTGAAACAACCGATAACTGAAAGTTAGGAACCCCACTCATGTAGGAAACATGTTGTATTGAAAGTGGTGTAAGTGACCGTGACACGGTTGTGGCAACAATTATTACCAGAGTTCAAAGGACAACTAAACCAAGCAGAAGTGTGTGTGTGTGTGTGTGTGTGTGTGTGTGTGTGTGTGTGTGTGTGTGTATATATATATATATATATATATATATATATAAAAAATAGAGGGAAACATTCCACACGGGAAAAATATATTTAAAAACAAAGATGATGTGACTTACCATACGAAAGTGCTGGCAGGTCGATAGAAACACAAACAGACACATACATACACACAAAATTCAAGCTTTCACAACAAACTGTTGCCTCATCAGGAAAGAGGGAAGGAGAGGGAAAGACGAAAGGAAGTGGGTTTTAAGGGAGAGGGTAAGGAGTCATTCCAATCCCGGGAGCGGAAAGACTTACCTTAGGGGGAAAAAAGGACGGGTATACACTCGCACACACACACATATCCATCCACACATATGCAAACACAAGCAGACATATTTAAAGACAAAGAGTTTGGGCAGAGATGTGAGTCGAGGCGGAAGTGCAGGGGCAAAGATGATGTTGAATGACAGGTGAGATGTGAGTGGCGGCAACTTGAAATTAGCGGAGATTGAGGCCTGGTGGGTAACGGGAAGAGAGGATATATTGAAGAGCAAGTTCCCATCTCCGGAGTTCGGATACGTTGGTGTTGGTGGGAAGTATCCAGATAACGCGGACGGTGTAACACTGTGCCAAGATGTGCTGGCCGTGCACCAAGGCATGTTTAGCCACAGGGTGATCCTCATTACCAACAAACACTGTCTGCCTGTGTCCATTCATGCGAATGGACAGTTTGTTGCTGGTCATTCCCACATAGAATGCATCACAGTGTAGGCAGGTCAGTTGGTAAATCACGTGGGTGCTTTCACATGTGGGTCTGCCTTTGATCGTGTACACCTTCCGGGTTACAGGACTGGAGTAGGTGGTGGTAGGAGGGTGCATGGGACAGGTTTTACACCGGGGGCGGTTACAAGGATAGGAGCCAGAGGGTAGGGAAGGTGGTTTGGGGATTTCATAGGGATGAACTAACAGGTTACGAAGGTTAGGTGGACGGCGGAAAGACACTCCTGGTGGAGTGGGGAGGATTTCATGAAGGATGGATCTCATTTCAGGGCAGGATTTGAGGAAGTCGTATCCCTGCTGGAGAGCCACATTCAGAGTCTGGCCCAGTCCCGGAAAGTATCCTGTCACAAGTGGGGCACTTTTGTGGTTCTTCTGTGGGGGATTCTGGGTTTGAGGGGATGAGGAAGTGGCTCTGGTTATTTGCTTCTGTACCAGGTCGGAAGGGTAGTTGCGGGATGCGAAAGCTGTTGTCAGGTTGTTGGTGTAATGGTTCAGGGATTCCGGACTGGAGCAGATTCGTTTGCCACGAAGACCTAGGCTGTAGGGAACGGACCGTTTGATGTGGAAAGGGTGGCAGCAGTCATAATGGAAATACTGTTGCTTGTTGGTGGGTTTGATGTGGACGGACGTGTGAAGCTGGCCATTGGACAAGGTGGAGGTCAACGTCAAGGAAAGTGGCATGGGATTTGGAGTAGGACCAGGTGAATCTGATGGAACCAAAGGAGTTGAGGTTGGAGAGGAAATTCTGGAGTTCTTCTTCACTGTGGGTCCAGATCATGAAGATGTCATCAATAAATCTGTACCAAACTTTGGGTTGGCAGGCCTGGGTAACCAAGAAGGCTTCCTCTAAGTGACCCATGAATAGGTTGGCGTACGAGGGGGCCATCCTGGTACCCATGGCTGTTCCCTTTAATTGTTGGTATGTCTGGCCTTCAAAAGTGAGGAAGTTGTGGGTCAGGATGAAGCTGGCTAAGGTGATGAGGAAAGAGGTTTTAGGTAGGGTGGCAGGTGATCGGCGTGAAAGGAAATGCTCCATCGCAGCGAGGCCCTGGACGTGCGGAATATTTGTGTATAAGGAAGTGGTATCAATGGTTACAAGGATGGTTTTCGGGGGTAACACATTGGGTAAGGATTCGAGGTGTTCGAGAAAGTGGTTGGTGTCTTTGATGAAGGATGGGAGACTGCATGTAATGGGTTGAAGGTGTTAATCTACGTAGGCAGAGATACGTTCTGTGGGAGCTTGGTAACCAGCTACAATGGGGCGGCCGGGATGATTGGGTTTGTGGATTTTAGGAAGAAGGTAGAAGGTAGGGGTGCGGGGTGTCGGTGGGGTCAGGAGGTTGATGGAGTCAGGTGAAAGGTTTTGCAGGGGGCCTAAGGTTCTGAGGATTCCTTGAAGCTCCGCATGGACATCGGGAGTGGGGTTACCTTGGCAAACTTTGTATGTGGTGTTGTCTGAAAGCTGACGCAGCCCCTCAGCCACATACTCCCGACGATCAAGTACCACGGTCGTGGAACCCTTGTCCGCCGGAAGAATGACGATGGATCGGTCGGCCTTTTTCCCCCTAAGGTAAGTCTTTCCGCTCTCGGGATTGGAATGACTCCTTACCCTCTCCCTTAAAACCCACTTCCTTTCGTCTTCCCCTCTCCTTCCCTCTTTCCTGATGAGGCAACAGTTTGTTGTGAAAGCTTGAATTTTGTGTGTATGTATGTGTCTGTTTGTGTTTCTATCGACCTGCCAGCGCTTTTGTATGGTAAGTCACATCATCTTTGTTTTTAAATATATTTTTCCCACGTGGAATGTTTCCCTCTATTATATTGATATATATATAGTAAACTAGATAAAAAGTCGGTAGTGTCATATCTTAATGAGGAACTTGGAACTTTCAGCTCAGGGCAGGAACCACAACTGTGGCTCAGGTTTAAAAGAATAACTGACCTTACACAGATATTATGAAAATACATTCCATCCTGGATTTTCCATATTTTGATCATGCACCAGATAGATATGTACCAAGTAGAACAGTCCATAATGGAGGGAACCTCCATTGTATACAATCACTGTAAAGAAACTTCTAAAGAAACAGAGATTAAGGCATAATAGGTATAAAAGAAAACGTAGGGCTATAGATAGAGAGATGCTGAATGAAACACATTTGGCTGTCAAGAAAGCAATGCATGAGGCCTTCAGTGACTACCATAGCAGAATATTGTCAAATTATCTTTCACAGAAGCCAAAGAAATTCTGGTCGTATGTAAAGGCTGTTAGTGGCACCCAGTTTAGGTCCCTAATGAATGAGACCAGAAATGAAATTGAGAGTAGCAAAGCAAAAGGTGAAATGTTTAACTCCATTTTCAAATGTTACTTTACAAAGGAAAACCCAGGGGAATTGCGCCAATTTAATCCTCATATTGCTGAAAATATGAATGAAATAAGTATTAGTGGCAGTGGTGTTGAGAAACAGGTGAAATAGTAAAAATTGAACAAAACTCCAAGGCCCAATTGAATCCCTGTCAGATTTTATACTGAATTTGTGACTGAGTTAGCCCCTCTTCTAACTATATCATAGATCCCTTGAACAAGAAAATGTGCCCAGTTCTTTGATAAAGCACGGGTCACACCTGCCTACAAGAAGGGTAGTCGAAGGGATCCATGAAACTACCATCCTTGTCATCAATTTATCGTAGAATCTTAGAACATATTCTGAGCTCAAACATAATGAGGTATCATGAACAGAATGACCTCCTGCATGCCAACCAGCATGGATTCCAAAATCATCAATCATGTGAAACCCAACTTGCAGTTTTCTCACCTAGCATACTGAAAGCTTTGGATGAAGGCAATCAGGTAGATGCAGTATTGCTTGATTTCCAAAAAGCATTTGATGCAGTGCCACTTCTATTCTTATCATCTAAAGTATGATTATATGGGGTATCAAGTGAAATTTGTGACTGAATTGAGGACTTTTTGTTTGGGAGGACACAGCACTTCATCTTGGATGGAGAGTCATTGTCAGAAATACAAGTAATCACGGGTATACCTCAGGGAAGTGTGTTGGGACTCTAGCTGTTCATGCTGTATTTTAATGTCCTTGCAGACAATATTAATAGTAACATCAGGCTTTTTGCAGATGATATAGTTATCTGTAATGAAGTAGTATCTGAAAGAAGCTGCATAAATATTCAATTAGGTCTTGATAAGATTTAAAAATGGTGCAAAGATTGGCAGCTTGGCTTAAATGTTCAGAAATGTAAAATTGTGCACTTCACAAAACAAAAAAACAACAACATAGTATTCTATGACTATAATATGAATGAGTCACTGTTGGAATTGGCCAACTCATACAAGTTCCTGGGTGTAACAGTCTGTAGGGATATGAAATGAAATATCACATAGGCTCAGTTTTAGATAAATCAGGCTGTAGACTTTGGTTTATTGATAGAATTCTGTGTAAGTGCAATCAGTCTACAAAGGATATTGCTCACAAATGACCCATGCGACTGGTTCTAGAATGTTGTTCAAGTGAGTGTGACCTGTACCGAATAGGACTAACGAGGGATATTGAATGTATACAGAGAAGAGCAGCACGAATGGTTGCACATTTGTTTAGTCCATGGTAGAGTTTCACAAAGATACTGAAGGAACTGAACTGGAAGACTCTTGAAGATAGATGTGAACTAGCCCAAGAAAGTCTATTAACAAAGTTTCAAGAACCGGCTTTAAATGTTGACTCTATGGATATACTACAATCCCATACTTGTCACTCACATAGGGATTGTGAGAATAAGATTAGAATAATTACAGCTCGCACAGAGGCATTCAGTCAATCAATCATTCATTCTTCGCGCACTCCATATGTGAGTGAAACAGGAAGAAACCCTAATATCTGGTACAATGGGACATACCCTCCGCCATGCACTTCATGGTTGTTGGCAGAGTATTGCTGTAAATGTAACTGTAGATGAAGATGTTGGTGTACAGAACAGATCTACATACATGGCACACCACTGTACGGTGCATGATGGAGGAATCTTGTACCACCGAGCGAGGTGGCGCAGTGGTTAGACACTGGACTCACATTCGGGAGGACGACGGTTCAATCCCACGTCCGGCATCCTGATTTAGGTTTTCCGTGATTTCCCTAAATCACTCCAGGCAAATGCCGGGATGGTTCCTCTGAAAGGGCACGGCCGACTTCCTTCCCCATCCTTCCCTAATCCGATGAGACCGATGACCATGCTGTCTGGTCTCCTTCCCCAAAAACAATCAACCAACCAATCTTGTACCACTGCCAGTCATTCCTTTTCTTGTTTCATTCACAAATGAAGTTACTGGTACACTTTTGAGCAGGAGACAGCGATATAGTTGTTGGAACCGAGGAGGTTCTAACTTATTCATTTGGTTTTTTGGGTACCACTTAGAGTAATTTCTTGGAATTCAAGGACAATCAGTTCTCTGATTTATTAAAACACATTGACAATATTTTCTCCTTAGCTTCCATATTCTAAAGAATCTGAATCAGTTTTCACAAATAAATCTTGTCTGTTTCTGTATTCAGCTGTGAACATCTTTCTCAGTATTGACCGTCTTCTCATTGACCAGGAAGCTCAATATTTCGGTACATCCAAAGCAACAAATAAAGAATGGTAATTCCACTTTGACCATTGTCATCTTCACTGAATGAAATAGTGTCATAACTGCTACAGCATTAGTAATACATTTATCTGTTTTCTTGCTAATTTACTATCAAAATACACAGTCACTCTTACTACAGCCTTCAGTTCTGTGTGTTATCCCATCTGCTTGTTTTCCAAGTGCATGTTATCTAAATCGATTCCTAGAACTTTTGATTCATCTTTAAAATACCATGGACCGTTGCTATCATTGCATAGTAATATAATAACCTGTAATGCATAATACAAGGTCTGTTCAAAAAATTCCAGGACTTTGTCCACAAAATTTTCCTGCACTTACCTTTTCTTATTGCGCATGGTCTCCTTTGAAATTCTCTCTTCCACAAATGATACACCATCCCAGTGCCATTTCGACTTCCAGAAGCTGTCTTGGTATGCCTCTTACTCGATTGCACGAAATGCCGTCAGCACAGCACGCTTGTAAATCCAACATTTTTACATTAATTTCAAGTAAATCACACTTGAATTTTGGAGACAATTTTTTGAAGAAAAAAGTGTGTCCTATAGTCTGTAACATATGGCATTTGCTCCATCCCAAACATCCTTCCTCAATCTAAGCTTATACTCTATCTCTAATCATAGGTGGAACATTAAGTCACAACGTTCCTTTCTTTGCATCCTACCAGAGAGCTGTACTGTTAGACTATTTCTGAACTTGTCGGACAGTCTTCATTCCTTTGTCCACTGTCTCTAGAGCACTAAAACTATTGGAGATTGGTAGACTGAAGCTAACTTTGTCCAAGTAAAGCAAAACGGGTCTTATTACTCGTATAAAAGTTTATAAACTTACTTGTTTTGCACTGCAATAGACACAGTTATGCACTAGTGTGTTTCCAGTGATAGGCTGCAAGGTGGCTGTGTCGAGTAGTGTCTAGTAGCTAAATCAAACTACTGAACTGCTGTGAAGCTGCAGCTGACAAACCTCAAATCTGATTTGAAGTCAAAGATTGCTACCAACAACCTTGAAGCTGATAACTGTACTGATGGCTGCTCAAAAAGTCTACAAATGGTCCCACAGCTTATGGGGCGAAGGACTACAACGAAGCATTAATAGGTAACTACAGAGAGCAATAGGGTGTTCTTTCTGCTAAGATGCAACCTGGAGTAATCTAGAAGGATGAGACCAGTGAAAACTGTTATAAGTAGACTTAGTTGTATGGCTGTTTCAATCAGGTAGCAAACTGTGACCTCAGACTTTGAAGTATAGCAGAAGAGCTCTCCAGAATACTGCAAATGTTTGCTGTCCCTTCAATTGCTACATAGCCTCATGTATCTCTCAGTTAACAGAAAACACAATGTGGTCCCACTCCAAAGTCCAAATAGCTGCCAGCTGTTCAAATATGGTAGCCCATGGCTGTCTGCTACTGCAACTCCATGAGCCTCCCCCCACCCCTCTTGCTACTGCATAGGAAAAACTACTTCTCTATGTGCCCACTACAGTTGTCATGCAGCCAACTGCAACAGCCCACAGCCCTCTCCTGTTCATTCGGTCATGCACAGATTCAAAAATTGGGTGTCACAAGGTGTCTTTATGTCATGAAGAAAATTCACCACCTAGTTCCTCAAAGCTACTTTTGCAGTTTTGTAAATTCGATTTTATTTTGTTCTAAAATAATAATTGAATGGTTACATATAATCCAAGCCCTAGTATATGACTGCCATATAACATAAGGTTATAGACCTGCTACTCTGACAATTAGTGGAACTTGTGTATGATTGGATAAATTTTGTCCATATTTATGATGCATAATAAAAGTTTCAATACAAACTACAAGATAATGAACACTGCTTTGACACAAAATGCATTGTTTTGACCTTTCCAATCATAAGGCTTCTGAGGCAGTGTCCAGACTTACTATTGTCTTGTAAAATGCAAATTTATCTTCCTAACACAGCATAGATTGAAGGTTGAATACTGATATAATTCTGCGTAATATAAGTTCATTACAGTAGACTGTTGTGAATTTCTTCTTAATGTTGCAGCCTTTGCCTTTCAATGAAATCTCTCTACTAGCTGTTCTCAACAACTCCCTTATTGTTTATTCCATGAAGTTCCAGTGCAGACTTGAATTTTCAGTTGCCATTGTCTCATTGTGCAACTGTTTATATGTAATAAATCAAACAGAACACAGATTAAACATTAATTTAATGAACACTCTCATTCTTTTGTTCTAATCATTACCCTTGTGACTCATCCTACAATACAGCTGAAGTGTGTGGGACTCATATCAAACAGAACTAACAGGGGTATTGAACATACCAGTGTACAGAGAAGGCCAGCAGACATAGTCAGAGCGTAGTTTGAACCATGTGAGAGTGTGACAGAGATGCTGAAGAAACTGAACTTGCAGACACATGAAGATATAAGCAGACTATCCTGAGAAAGCCTACTTACAAAGTTTAAAAAACTGGTTTGAAATGATAACTCCTGGAATGTACAAGGTCTGTTCAAAAAGTCTGGAACATTCATAATTTCACACCAGTGGTGTGTTCCCGAAGTGCGGTTGGCGTCCCTGCACACGCCTGTGTTTGATGCGTAACTACCAGAAGTTTCATTGTTGTGTACCTGTCAGTTATTGTTCAGTGCTGTATTGAGTAGAACATTGTGTTGCACAGTTTGCAAATTTCTAAATGGCAGAGTTAGAGAAGCAATGTGTCTGCATTAAATTTTACTTGAAACTTAAGAAAACCTTGACAGAGACACACCAAATGTTGCAGGAAGCCCACGATGATGAATGCTTAAACCATACTTGGAGTTATGAATGGCTCATACTGTTTAAAAATGGCCAGCCGGAAGTTAAAGAGGTCCCTTATTCAGGGCCCCCTTCGTCTACCAATAACGCTCATGTCAGGAACGTCAACAAAATTGTACATGCCAATTGAAGGTTGACTGTCCGAGAAATTGCAGAAGAATGTAACATTTCAGGTGGAGCTTGTTATGAAATCCTGATACAGCATCTTGGAATGCATCATACTGCCACCAAGTTCGTCCCACGGCTCATGAGCCAAGACCAGAGAGACCTTCACCTCACAATCTGTGAACAGCTCTTGGATCATGCAGATTAGAACAAAACATTCCCTAAGAGAAACATAACTGATGATGAGATGTGAGTCTGTAGTTATGATGTTGAGACCAATGTTTAATCTCCGTAATGGTTCAGGAAGAGTTCTGCAAGATCAAAAAAAGCCCCTCAGGTCAGGTCAGATGTCAAAGATTTCTTTGACTTTGAAGGAATAATTCATCATGAATTCGTACCACAGGAACAAACTGTTAATGAATGATACTATTGGAAAGCGATGTGACACCTGCGATAAAATGTGAGAAGGGAATGGCCTGAAATGTGGTGAGACAGTTCATGGCTCTTGCACCACGATAATGCACCTGCTCATTCATCTCTGTTGGTGCATGACCATTGCACGAAGAACGAGATCACTGTGCTGCCTTGTCCTCCATACTCTCCAGACCTAGTCTCTGCAGATTTTTTTTTTTAATTTCCAAAGTTGAAAATCCCATTGGAAGGATGAAGATTTGCAGAGACAACATAAAAGAAAATTCGCCTAAGACGTTTCGTGCAATCGAGCAAGAGGCATTTCAAGACTGCTTCTGGAAATGGAAATTTTGTTGGGAGCGGTTTGTCAATTGTAGAGGAGAGTATTTCAAAGAAGATCATGCACAATAAGTAAAAGGTAACCTTAGAAAAAGTTTGTGCATGAAGTTCGAGAATTTTTTAACAGACCTCGTACTACAATCCCCCTCCTCTTCCATATTGTTTCTCCAGAGATTATGAATACAAGGGGAGATTAATTACAGTGTGCACAGAAGCATGTAAACAGTCATTCTTCCCATACTCCATACGTGGATGCAACAGGAAGGAGCTCTAATAACTCATACAATGGTAGTACCCTCTGCCACTCATGTTTCACTGTTCTGCTAAGTATGAATGTAGATGTAGTCAGTGTTTTCCAAGCCCCCTTCATGTAGATTATGTAAGAGTTACATAACTATAATCCACCTAGATAAACTTTTGCTGTGCATGTTTGCAGTTACATACCATCAGTTATAGGCTTATCAAGAATCAGACAAGATCTGCAACTGGACACAAGACTTCCTAACAGACAGAACTCAACACTTCACTCTTAATGGGACAAAATAAACAGATGTAAAGGTAATTTCTGGAGTACCCCAAGGAAGTGTGATAGGACCATTACCGTTTACAGGGTCTATAAATGATAGTAGAAATCATCGTAAAATCTTTAAGACTGTTTGCAGATCATACAGTTGCCTCTAAGAAAGTAGGAATGCCAGACGAATGTATCAATTTGCAGAATGACTAGCAGAGGATTAACAAATAGTGCAGGCTGCGGCACTTGACTCTGAATGTGAATAAATGTAACATATTGTGCATATATAGGAAAAGAATTCCACTACCGTACACCTACACTATTGGTGACAAATTGCTGGAAACAGTATCTACCATCAAGTATCTAGGGGTAACTATATATAGAGCAACCTTAAGCAGAATGACCATATAAAACAAACAGTAAGAAAAGGAGATGCCAGACTGATATTCATAGGAAGAATCTTAAGAAAAAGTAACTCGTCCATGAAGGAAGTGGCTTTCAAGGTGCTTGTTTGACTGATTATTAAGTATAGTTCATCAATCTTGCATTCTTACCAGGTAGGACTATAGAAAAGATACAAAGGAGGCACATTTTGTCACAAGATGATTTAGTTTGCACAAGAGTGTTACAGAGATGCTCGACAAACTTCAAGAGAAGTATTGGGCATCGTGGAGAGGTTCACTATTGAAATTCCAATAGAGCACTTTCTGGGAACAGTCAGATGACAAAATACTTCCTCCCACATATCTTTTGCGAAGTGACCACAATGAGAAAAGTCAATAGATTAGAGCTAATAGAGAAGCTTACCAATGATAATTCTTTCCATGTGCCATTTGCAAGTGGAACAGCAAATGGGGACTCAGTTAGTGACACCAGAAGTACCCTCCGCTGCACACTGTTAGGTGGCGTGTGGAGTGTTATATAGATATTGATGTTGATGTTGATGTAGATGTTGATCAGTTATTGTAGCTCTTATTGTCAGCAATGTTCACTCTGTCATATGTAAATCAAAATCCCCTTGAGTTATATGGTCTTTTCATGTTGAGTTGAATGAGAACTTCCTAGCTCTGGAGTGGCAGAAGTCAACGTCATCCAACCCACGTTTTGTGTTCATGTGCTGCCAGCCTCAGTGATCTAATATGTGTAGTGGTCACACACTTTATCTTGACCGCTCTGTGATTGGTGAGTCTTTGTGCCACTGCGGAATATTTACGCTTTGTTGCCAAACTTAGCTATGTAATGGTATTGTGGACCATAGCAATAGATGCTGCCAATTTATTATTTTCATGGCTAAATTTAGCGTGTCTTCAAGTAATGTAGCATGAAAAAAATCAGTTCAGTGTTAGCATGTATTTTAGCAGTTATTCCTGATATGTCAACAGTTGTGTGTTTTTTGTTCAAAAAACAAGATTGTGCTATCAGAAAAGTCTTAGTTTCCACCTTTGGACAACCTACATCATTCAGGAGAGGGTGTCCCAAAAGTTCAGGGCTGAAACTTCCATACGAATCCAGATTGGAGATTGTTTGTTTTGTTGTTCATTAGTAACTAATTAATGTGTGATTGTGATGTCAGATTAGTGATTAGAGTTTGCTGGTAATACTTTGACAATGACTGTGAAATGTAGCCAGCATTATTGTTAAGGGTGCGAGTTTATGTAAGAGTTTAAAGAGTGGCTTCAACCTGTCGAAAATGACTCCAGAAAAGCATACTGTAAGCATTGCAACTGAAAGATCTTTGATCTTCAAAACATGTCAGAGGTTTGGAATCATTGTAAGGTCAAACAAAAACAGATCTCATGGAAAAAAAAAAAAAAAAAAAAAAAATGCATGCAAAGGTTGAAAGCACACTAGCTATATTTATATGTGAGCATGCTTCTATTTTGACCACTGACCACTTATCCCAAGTATTTAAAAAAGTGAGTGTTAGCCAAAGTGCTGACTTATAACTACACAGAGTAAAGTGCACAAATGTAATCAAGAAATATTAACACCACATTTTTATCAACATTAAGAGATGACATTGGTGGTCAAGAATACAGTATGTCAATTATGTTAATAGATAGAAATAAAATTTGCTAGAAGTATTTATTGGTATAGTTATTTTTTGGTGATTAAGGAAATTGCATTTTCGATTTTTTCAGCATTTTCCATAAACTTTGGCATATTTTTGGCATTTTTTAAATGTAAATTTTTTTCTGGTTGGCAGCGCTGGCAGCCAAGTAAAGTTGTGTAGCCATTGCAAAGTGATTCTTGTGCCATGTTTTGTTATACTGAAAATTAGTTCATATCTTGATGAGTGCCAAAGCGGTTCCTGTCCCATAATGAATGGCAACAGATACTCTTTCCACTCCTTGGAGTAGGACAAAGGATAATACGTGGTAGTACTTTACAGCATGAAGCTAGAAAAATAATAATGTCTCTGAATGTTGTAAGTAGGAGAGCTAAAATAAAGAGATGCTCCATTCTCTCTCTCAGCTGTTGAGATGAAGAATGTCATACACAGGCGCAAGTTTCATCTTTGTCAGAGAAATTAGGAACTTCTGCAAAGATAATCCATGGAAATCACTAGAAACTCGCAGTAAAAAACATGAGTTTCAATTCAAAGTTTTCAATTTGACATTGATTAAGAACTACCTTCCCCTGAATTACTTTAAAACGATCTTTTTGTTTGAGTGTGTGAAAAAGCACCATTATTTGTACAGGAATTCTTGGTACTGTTTTCCTTACTGAAGTGACTTTTCAAAATCGAATTTTCAATTATTTAGGTTTGGATCCCAAGTATTATATCACACCTTGCAATAATTTGCCCTGGTGGGTGCTTGTTTGTGAGTAGTAAACAAAAATGAATTTTCTGTGATCCACTAGATGGCTAAAGTAGCAGCAATAATGTCCAATTTGCAAATCCACATCTTAATTTGTAGTGTAGTGGATAATTTGTTTGTAGGTAGTGGGCTCAAGTTCCCTCACATGTCAATTTATTACTATGTATCTATGGAAATGACTGTCATTGTTGTTTTTACTCAATTAATTGTGGCTGCACGGTGAATATGGTGCTCAGATCTTCCTATAAGGGCTGAAGTATTTGCGCTAGCAGAATAGAAATGCACAGAACACAAGTCCAAAAACAATTTATTGGTTTCACTAAAACGAAACAATAATACAATCTCCAAAAGAACAACAGACTCAATCCCAACTGCAGAGTGTCACAAATATAAAATAACAGATAATAATAGAACAGACCTGACTCTTCACGGGGAGAGATCACAATAAAACAATTCTACAATGTCATGATGTTCATCAACTCTACCAGTTTCACCTGCAAGAGATTGGCCAGCTAGAAGAGGTGTCTGGCCATGGTTGCCAGTTCTGTATACTTCCAAGCGGTGCATCGAATTGCCCTTTGCCGGCAGTGCACTGACCTATGAAACCCATTTGGTGGATGTGTCTGCTGGAACTATTTGCGATCACGTGCTTGGTGTTTCAAAGTAGTTCCTGGGCTAGCTGCGACCTCTGGTGAAGTTGTTCTGCAGTCTCCACAAGTGGGTAGCAGTCTCTGGTGGCAATTGGTGGTGTCCTCGCATTGTGGCCAAATGTAAATATTTGTGTTGACAAGAAAAATGATGTACGTTTTCTTGGTGAATATACGCCGTGTGATGCAGGCATCCCGTGTTGGTTGGACGTGAAGTGGGATGCCGATGCAGTAGGTGCTGTGATGTATGAAGTGGACGGCTACAACAGACGACCCCCCCTCCCCCCTTCCATCCCCCCCCCCCCCCAGGGTGGAGTGGAAGGCTCATCTCGACATGGGGCCCCAGGGCTGTTGGCAACAGGAGACCGGGGGTAGGTGCAGGCGCAAGATCCACCTCCATGGGCGTAGAGACCTCTGCCAAAGTTCCGCCTGGGGTGTGACCAGCAGCGACGGCGGAGGCGGCGGTCAGATGGGGAGAGGAGCACCATCATCCCTGAGAGCAGACAGCTATGGAGACGGCAGAGGAACCAGCTGCGGACTACACCGGGGGAAAAGCTGGTTGGTGTGCTTCCGGCACACCGTGCCATCGTCAAGAATGACTGCTGCCATAGCGTGGCCAATGATTGATGAGACCCTGATGGAGACCCACAGAGATGATTCCGGGTGAACACCATCACCCAGACTGGATCCTGCAGAGAAAAATGGGGTTGTGCCGAATGCGGAGGAGCTGGGCGGGGAGAAGACGGAAACAGGAGAGATAAGGGGGACTGATGAGGGCGGCCATGAAGTTTTTCAGCTGGAGATGACCCATCCTGAACAGTGGACTGGTAGGAGGAAAGAAAGACAGTAAGGACGTCGTCCAGGGAGTGTTGGGGACGCAATTTTGACATCTGGACTTTGAGTGTACAGACAAGCAGTTCGGCTTATCCATTAAATGCAGAATGAAACTGGATGCCCAGGGTCGTGCAGAAGGAGGTAAATTCAGCAGCTGTAAGTTGAGGCCTGTTGTCGGACAGCAACGTCTCCAGAAGGCCCTCAATGGCAAAGATGTGGAAAAGAGCTTGGACGGTATGGGCGGGTGCCATGGAGGACATGCAGGAGACATAAGGAAACCCTGCTCGCGTCCACAAGCATAAGCTGGGTGGAACTAAGGAACAGGCCTGTGAAATCCAAGTCCAAACGGAACCAAGGAGAAGGAGAAGGAGCAGGAGGCCATGGGAATGGGTGTCGAGGGGGTGCTGACTGGTGCCATTGACAAGAGGAACATGAGACCACCATGCTGATAATGGCGGCGTGCATCCTCCTCCGGTAGACATGCTGGCAGGCAAATCGTTTTGTCAGGACAATCCCCCAATGACCAACCTGCAGGAGCTCCAAGGCCGCTGGTGGAGGGATGGCGGCAGCACAACCCACCAACGATCATTATCGCCCAAGATTAGGAGGACCCCATCTCTGACAGACAGGTCCTGGCAGTGGTGCCAGTAAGCCCATACCTCCAGCTGCGGCAACTGACAACAGTCTGATGGCCACCCATGCTGAACGGGTCGGCTGCCGTGCGATGTGCGATGAGCTTGGCATCCAGCAGCATATCAGATACTGCCTGGGCAGCAGCATCATCCAGATGGAAACAGGCAACCGGTTCAGCATCGAACTCGGGGTCAGCATCCACCGGGAGACAAGAGAGAAGATCTGCAGCAAATCAGATACTGCCTGGGCAGCAGCATCATCCAGGTGGAAACAGGCAACTGGGTCAGCATCTAACTTAGGTTCGGCACCCACCTGGAGGCAAGAGAGAAGATCTGCATTGGTGTGGAGAGCTGTGGCCCGAAAGCAGATTTTGTAGGAATATTCAGCGAGGAACAATGCCCAGCACTGGAGGTGGTGAGCAGTTCTTGTGACGATGGTGGACATAGCACTGAACAACGAGACCAGAGACTTATGATCAGTGTACAAGGTGAAGCGACAGTCGTAGATGAAATTGTGGATTTCATGATGGCCAAGGCCTTCTACTCAATTTGGCTGTAGTTACACGGAGTTGGGGATAGTGTTTTGGAGATGAAGGCCACTGGGCGCTCAACTCCATCGAGAATGCGAGACAAGACGGCCCCCACACTATAGTCTGACACATTGTCAGCCAAGGTGAGAGGCTTGTAGTGTTCATAAGGGGCAAGGCAACTCAGCGTCAGGAGAGGAGACTTCAGATTGGTGGAATGCCGTATCACAAGATGGCAACCAGTCACAGGTAACATTCTTACGGAGGAGGTGGTGAAGGGGTTCCGCCAAAGCGGTAATAATTGAGTTGACCCAGGACTGACTGGAGCTGGGGGATGTCCTTTGGGGGTGGCAGCTGCTGAATAGCCTCAACATACTGGAGCATCGCTTGAATGCCATTAGCGCTCAAAACATGACTGAGTTATGTCACCTGAGGAACAAAACAAAGACATTTCTCCTTGTTGCAATGTAAGAGGGCACCCTGAAGAACATAGAAGAGGTGCCAGAGGTTCCATGCCAAGTCCGGGGTGGAGACTCCAGCGATTAAGATGTCATCAAGGTAGTTAGCTGTCCACAGAAGGTGAGTGTAATGGAAGAGCCCAAAAGGAGTATTGATTACCAAGATCATTATCGATGACTCATCCAAAGGCAACTGGAGGTAGGCATCACGCAGGTCAATTTTGCCAAACACCTTGCCTCCAGCCAACCTGACTGGATGTCATCAACCTTGGGTATGGGATAGGAGTCAATAACAGACTGAGCATTGACAGTGGCCTTAAAATCCCCACAAAGGCGAAGAGATCTGTTCAGCTTCTCAAGGACCGCAATGGGTGTAGTCCAATGACTATGGTGGACTGGTGTCAGGATGCCCTCAGCCTCTAGGCAGTGAAGCTCCTGCTATAGTTTGTCATGGAGGACAAGCGGTACCGAGTGAGCCTTGTGGAACGTCGGAACCATTGAGGGAAGGCGTGCGATATGGGCTTCTAACCCAGAGACCCCCAGGGATGTGGCAGAGAACACGTCTGGGAAGTCATCCATAAGATGCTGCAAGTGATTGTCTGCTGACAACGACTGGACAGCCAGGCCCGAGTCAAGTATGTCGAGGCCCGGTAAGGGGAAAAGATCCATTCCAAATAAGTTGGTGGCCTTGGGGGCGGCGAGGACCAAAACCTGGACCATGACATGAGTGAGGTACTGGACCCAAGTCAAGAACCACCCCTGTTTTCAGGTGATGTCGTTGCTAAAGCTCTTCAGGGAAGCATTGAATGGACGAAGTAGTGGTGAACCCAACTGACAGTGGAAATCCCCATCGATGATGGTGGCGGAGGACCCTGTATCCATTTGGAAAGGTTGAGGAGTGCCATCCAAGGTGCCCTGGTCCGGGAGGGCGGGTGTGGCCTCAGGAGGGGGCCCTCAGTGCTGCTGCGGTGCCTGCGGTGATGTGAACCGGTGCCACCTGGGGCAGGTGGTGAAGACCTGCGCCAGGGACTGCAGTGTGGAAGCAGAGCGAAAGGACTGCTCATGAGTGTGGATAATAGATAAACAGGTGCCTAAAGAGGGATATTTCAGGTCCAGAAGATCAGTCCGTAAGGTATCATCTGGGGCATGGACAAGAATCATGTCATGAATGAGTGCTGAGCCATAAGCCTGCTTGGAATGGGGTTGCCACATAAAAAATGACAGTCACGGGAGAGACCTTGCAGTGTAGTAATCCATTCCCTGTATGATTACATGGAAAGCTTCTGACAACAGAAGAACCTGTGATGTGCTGCTGCCACGAGAGAGTCAAAATAATCCAATAGGTTAGAAGTCAACACCCAGTAGGAGAGAGTACGAGCTTCTGCATCGGGATGCAACTGTTGCTCAAGTTGGTTCACTAGTTTCCTGCGTTTGCTCAGTTGTTGACTGCTAATGCAGATGGTATTCCAGGTATTGATGAACCATCAGTGCAAGTCACAGCGCTGTTGGAAAGTATGCAACAAATGAATGAGCCCACATAGGTGAGAAAAAATGCGTGAAGCTGAACATCACCAATGACATCATGAGCAATAAAGTGTTACTCCAGACGAGCCACGTAGTTGTCCCAAGGCTCAATGGATTTGTTGAACTTGGGAAATGCAGGAGGCATGGCACGGAGCCCCAGAAGCAGGGAAGCTGGGTGGAACCACCGCATGGGCACTTCAAGGGTGGGGGGAGGGGGGTGGACAGCACCTGTAAATGCTGAATAATGAGCTTGTTCATTTGTTGCATACTTTCCAACAGTGGTGTGACTTGTGCTGAGGGTTCATCAATACCTGGAATACCATCTGTCATAGCAGACAACAACTGAGCAAACGCAGGAAACTAATGAACCAACTTGTTGCCACTGAAGTATCTGCACTAGCAGAATAGAAGTGCACAGAACACAGTTCCGTAAACAATTTATTTGACCCATCAAAATGAAACAATAATACAATCTCCAAAAGAACAACAGACTCGATTCCAGCTGCGGATTGTCACAAATATAAAACAACAAATAATAATGAAAAATACCTGACTCTTCAAGGGGAGGGATCACAGTAATTCTGCAAGAAATCAGCCAGCTAGAAGAAGCAACTGGCTGTGGCTGCCGGGGTGGCAGCTCTGTGTACTTCCAAGTGGTGCATCGAACTGCCCTTTGCCGGCAGTGTGCCGCCCTATAAAACCTGTTTGGCAGATGTATCTGCCGGAACTATTTGCGATAACATGCCTGGCATATCAATGTAGTTCCTGTGCTAGCTGCGACCTCTGATGAAGTTGTCCTGCAGTCTCCGTGAATGGGTAGCAGTCCCTGGCAGCCGTTGGTGGAGACCTGGTGTTGTGTTGTGTTGTGTTGTGGCCGCCGGTAAATGTTTGTGTTGACAACACTGATGACATAGGTTTTCCTGGTGAATATACGCCCTGTGATGCAGACATCCCATGGTGGCTGAACGTGAAGTGGGTTGCCGATGCAGTAGGTGCTATGATGTATGAAGTGAACTGGGCGGCCACAGCAAAGGTGTTGTTCTGGACAATTTTTCACACCATAACAGAAGGATAGACAAATACAGTTTGATACCAGAGTGAGATGATTCAATGGTTGCTAAAGACGTGTGTTCCCTGCAATGAGAGCATGAGAAAGCGTGGTCTGTTCTCTTCAGCTCAAGAATATAGACCTGCTAAAAAGTCATATGCAGTCAACAAATCATCTAAAGAGGAAGGCTGCATGGTTGTCTGCTTGCAGTTGTATAATTAACTGGCATGAGCAAAAGTGGAAAGGTTGTTTAGAGAGTACAACATTTCATGGGACATATCCAATGACAGTGTGTTTAATATTGCAAGCAAATCCTTTCTGTCAATAAATGAGAGAAGTAGCATGGTGTTTAGTGCACTGGACTCGCATTTGGGAGCATGACAGTTCAAATACACATCAGACTTTTCAGATGTAAATTTTCTGTTCCTTCCCTAAATCTTTCCAGGTAAATGCCAGGATGGTCCCTTTGAAAGGGCATGGCTGATTTCCATCCCCATCCTTAACAAATCAATCCGAGCATGTGCTCTGTCTCTAACGACCTAGTTGTCAATGGGATGTTTGGCCCTAATTTTCTTTATTTTATTTATTTATTGTTCCGTGGGACCAAATTAAGGAGAAGTCTCCATGGTCATGGAACGAGTCAATACATGAAATTATAACATGATATTAGAAACAGATAAAATGAAATATAAAAAAACATATTCAGGTGACAAGTTGTAAGTTTAAATGAAGAAAATCAACAATGTAACACTGGAATTTGCTTAATTTTTTAGCTCTTCCAGGAGCTCCTCGACAGAATAGAAGGAGTGAGCCATGAGGAAACTCTTCAGTTTGGACTTAAAAGAGTTTGGGCTACTGCTAAGATTTTTGAGTTCTTGTGGTAGCTTATTGAAAATGGTTGCAGCGGAATACTGCACTCCTTTCTGCACAAGAGTCAAGGAAGTGCATTCCACAAGCAGATTTGATTTCTGCCTAGTATTAACTGAGTGAAAGCTGCTAACTCTTGGGAATAAGCTAATATTGCTAACAACAAACGACATTAAAGAAAATGTATACTGTAAGGGCAATGTCAGAATTCCCAGATTTTTGAATAGGGGTCGACAAGACGTTCTCGAACTTACACCACATATAGCTCGAACAGCCCGTTTTTGAACCAAAAATACCCTTTTTGAATCAGAAGACTTACCCCAAAAAATAATACCATACGACATAAGCGTATGAAAATATGTGAAGTAGACTACTTTTCGTGTTGAAGTGTCACTTATTTCAGATACTGTTCTAATGGTAAATAAAGCAGCATTTAGCTTCTGAACAAGATCCTGGACATGGGCTTTCCACAACAGCTTACTATCTATCCGAATGCCTAGGAACTTGAACTGTTCCGTCTCGTTTATAATATGCCTATTCTGTCTGATCAAAATATCGGTTCTTGTTGAATTGTGAGTTAGAAAATGTAAAAACCGAGTCTTACTGTGATTTAGCATCAAATTATTTTCCACAAGCCACGAACTTATTTCATGAACTACATTATTTGTTACTGTTTCAATATTACACACAAGATCCTTCACTATCAAGCTGGTGCCATCAGCAAACAGAAATATTTTTGAATCACCTGTAATACTAGAAGGCATATCATTTATATAAATAAGAAACAGCAGTGGCCCCAGCACCGACCCTTGGGGAACGCCCCACTTAACAGTGCCCCATTGGGACTGAACACCACTACCACTCTCAATATTGTGGAGAATTACCCTCTGCTTTCTGTTCTTAAAGTAAGAGGTAAACCAATTGTAAGCTACTCCCCGTACTCCATAATGGTCCAACTTCTGCAGTAATATTTTGTGGTCAACACAGTCAAAAGCCTTCGTTAAATCAAAGAAAACACCTAGCGTTCGCAACCTTTTATTTAATCCGTCCAAAACATCACAGAGAAAAGAGAATATAGCATTTTCAGTTGTTAAGCCATTTCTAAAACCAAACTGAACATTTGACAGCAAATTATGTGAATTTAAATGCTCCAGTAACCTTGTATATACAACCTTCTCGATAACTTTAGCAAACACCGATGGCATAGAAATAGGTCTAAAATTGTCAACATTATCAATGTCTCCCTTTTTATAAAGTGGCTTCACTACCGAGTACTTTAATCGGTCAGGAAACCGACCACTTCTAAAGGAAAAGTTACAGATATGGCTAAGTACTGGGCTAACAGACATGGAACAATACTTCAGTACTCTGCTAGATACCCCGTCATATCCATGAGAGTTCTTGGTCTTTAGTGATTTAATTATTAACTCAATCTCCCTCTTGTCAGTATCATGGAGGAGCATTTCAGGTAACAGTCTCTGAACACTTTTTTCTAAGAGCGCTATATGATTCCCTGTTGGGACTAGGTTTCTATTTAGTTCACCTGCTATATTCAGAAAGTGATTATTAAATACTGTACATATATGCGACTTATCAGTAACACGGACATTCCCACTACGCACTGATTCTATATCCTCGACCTGTCTCTGCAGACCAGCAACTTCCATTACGACTGACCATATGGTTTTAATTTTATCCTGAGACTTAGCTATTCTATCTGCATACCACATACTTTTTGCCTTCCTAATAACATTTTTAAGCACCTTGCAATACTGTTTGTAATGGGCTGCTGCATTTAGATTTTGACTGTTTCTAACGTTTTGATATAATTGCCACTTTGTTCTACAAGATATTCTTATCCCTCTAGTCAGCCACCCAGGCTGCCTGTTTGTGCTAGTACCCTGTTTTAAACATTCTAACAGAAAGCAACTTTCAAAGAGCATGAGAAAAGTCTTGAGAAAAGCATTATATTTATCATCTACTGTATCAGCGCTGTAAACATCTTGCCACTCTCGTTCCTTTATAAGGTTTACAAAGGTCTCTACACCAACTGGATCAGCTTTCCTGAACAGCTAATGACTATATTTAACACGTGTTGCAGCAAAAAAATCTTTTAAAGTTAAAATTTGTGCATCATGATCTGAAAGGCCATTCACCTTTTTGCTAACAGAATGCCCTTCTAGTAATGAGGAATGAACAAAAATGTTGTCTATGGTTGTTCTACTGTTCCCTTGCACTCTCGTTGGAAAGAATACGGTTTGCATAAGATTATATGAGTTAAAGAGGTCTACCAGCATCCTCTTCCTTGCACAATCACTTATACAATTAATATTGAAGTCACCACATATAACTAACTTTTTGTATTTCCTATAAAGTGAACCAAGAACCTCCTCTAGCTTTAACAAAAATGTTGTGAAATCGGAGTCTGGGGATCTATAAATAACAACAGTTAGAAGTTTAGCTCCGTTAAATTTAACCACACCTGCACAACATTCAAACACCTTCTCAGTGCAGTACTTTGAAACATCAATTGACTCAAATGGGATGCCGTTTCTCACATACATGGCTACTCCCTCACACTGCAAAGAGCTCCTCGAAAAGCTGCCAGCCAACCTGTATCCTGGTAAAGGAAGCCTCTGAATTATCTCCTTATTTAAGAAGTGTTCAGATATACCAATAATTTCAGAGTCAACATCTATAAGCAGTTCACTAACTTTATCTCTAATACCTTGTATATTTTGATGAAATATACTAATTCCCTCATTACTCGGATACCTAAGCTTTGTCAAAAGTGATTCCCCTGTTAGAGAGACTTCCCTTAAGCAGGAATACCTATCAGCTGACTTCAATCTAAAAAAGATGCAGCTCTAACACCCACTACTGCAGGAATTTTCCCATGAGTGATCCCACCAACCCCACCTATGCTGTCACTTATAAGCTTTGCCAACCTCCCCTTCCCATACCTGTTGAGGTGCAGGCCATGTCTAGTGAAACCCGTCCTGCTGATAGACTCCACCGACACCACTGAAATGTGACCCATGCTTTCTGTCATCAGCGCACCCCCAAGTCTCGTGTTATTACGCCTGACGGCTGTATTAAGATGAGGCAGATCGTGACGCTGAAACAGTTCCACGAAATGCACATTCGTGTTGCCAGCCTGAGTGGCTATCTTTTCCAGGTCACCATCTATGTTATACTCCCCATCCCTACCAATACTATTACCAGCCCCACCCACAATCACTACCTTTTTGTATCAGTAACTTCTGATGACTAGAAAGTGTACTGCAAGATAGCCCAGCAACTGGGAGACGATTACTGGAGGTGCAACGGTGTTTTAAAATTTGTGGTAGATGAAATCTTTATTGATACTGCTGAATCTGACAGTAGTGACAATAATAGTGAATATGATCCAAAGAGGAATATAATGAGACTGATTCTGAGTGTCCTTATGTGTGCTTGCAATTCAGTGTTGCATATGTTATTAAATGTTCAGAACTTTACTATCACAATCTAAGTTTTACTACAGCGCTTTTTAATTTTGAATTGTCTATGAGAACTGATCCAGTATTGGTAGCAGTATGCACCACCATTCGATATAAATCTATCAATTTTGATTTCATGAATCTTGTAAGCTTTTGTTTCATGTGTCTCAGTTTTTACTTTCCAGGTGTGCAATATGCAACAGTTAACAGCTGGTGTGGTGGCCAGTAGATGGCACTGTCCATGCCACTTGGAGCATAAATTGATATGGTGGTGCAAGTGACATAAGCCCTGCTCCCGCTTCCTCTCCTTCCTCTCACCCCTTGGTAGCATATGTGTTGGGAGTCAGTGGATAGAGATGCTTCCTCATCTCCCTGCACCCTCACTCAATTTGTTTTGCTCCTTGTGAACAGACTATAATCTAAAAATACTCTGGATTGTATTGTTTATGTATTTGTGACAGACAGTGTAGTTTAGCTAAAACTGTCAACATTACATTTAAATTCAGCTTCACATCAGCATTATTTTCTTGAAAAACATTTTAGATTATGTATGACTGTCCTTCATGAAGATTGGTTGAACAGCATTATCCTATTGGTGGTACTATCCATGTTTCGCCCTCCAACCTTTGAATTAACTTGCCTTTTATGGGGAATGTGTAGTTTCAAATGGTTCAAATGGCTCTGAGCACTATGGGACTTAACTATTGAGGTCATCAGTCCCCTATAACTTAGAACTACTTAAACGTAACTAACCTAAGGACACCACACACATCCATGCCTGAGGCAGCATTCAAACCTGCGATCGTAGCGGTCGCGTGGTTCCAGACTGTAGCGCCTAGAACCTCTCGGCCAAATGTGTAGTTTAATGCAGAATCTGAACCAAGTTGTGACTTGGCACTGTTTGCATATACAAAACACTGTTAGAGATAAAGTAAGTTGTAGGTAAAGGTGAAGTTCCACATCAGATGCAGCATGAAGGGGCATGTGGTCACCCCACTCTCCCAGCCTTTGCTGGGTTTCTTGACCTTGGAACCACTATTAATCAGTCAAGTAGCTCCTCATTTGGCCTCATAAGGCTGAGTGCTCGCCACTGCAGTCCTCCCACAAAGGAAAAATCCCTGGCAGTACTGGGAAGTAAACCCAGATTCCTTGCATGGCAGTCATCTGCACTCACCATTCAGCTGCTGAGGTGGACAAAGGAAGCCATAAGTGACAGAAAAAGTCTTACCTCTGACTGAGGGTTTAACGACAGACCTTTGGTTTTGTAGTCTGACACGTATTTGCATAGCTGTCAATCCATAAATCTTTCTTATTGATAGTTGATTCTTTTAAACTAATACGGATTAGAATAACAAAATGATTGACAGTTGGGCATAGAAGTTCATGCTTAAACAGCAAACACAGTATGTGGCAGCAGGAGCTGCGGTATTATGTTACAAACCTACCCCACAAGTCCTCCATGTAGTACTGAATTCACTTTACTGGATTGTTATAAGCTTATCACTTTCCTATTCCATGCACTGTGTTGTAAAAAATAAACATGCACCACAAAGAGGAATAAAGCACACAATGAAACAAATCACAGCCATTAATATTAATGTAGTCCCCAATTGATTTTGTTTAGTGGCACCTGGAGCAGCAGAGTGATACAACAACAGTGAACAGAAGGAAAGTTAAGGACGAGCTCATTATCTGGTAGGTTTCTTTTGAATTATTATAATTGTGTATCAGAAAAATGATTCCTAAGGACACCATGTGTATTGAGTTTCTCTACGTTATATACTGAGCAGGGCTATTTCCAGATTTCTCTCTCTGATCCAAATAATAATGACAGAACATTTAATGTGCATGTAATTCAAGTCTTACCAATTACCACAGCTTCATTCCATATCCTTTTCTTACTTCTCAGAGTTACTTTTACCGAGTGTCCAGGAATATAAGTTTTTCAGCCCTTAACCCTCGAGCAGGCACACCCATGTATAAAGTGCACCAACCACAAATAACATTGTCATGTACTGTTCAATTGTTATTTTACAATTGTGAGCCCATACCTATTCCTTCATTATTTCTTCAGCTAACACGGTGATAAGTGTGCTGTCATATGTCCTAGTGAGCAGTAGTAATATAAAATAAACAGTGAGCTATGTGAGGAAAACTGTATGATCTGTGCAAGAAAATGACCCAGATTTTGAGCTAGCAGCACAATTCCACAATGAAGCAGTTATCTATGATGTAAATAACAATCAAATAAGTAGGAGGTTGGAATCTGATGCAACAGCATTGTTTAGTGGGTCGAGTGGATCATTACTGTGGGGCAATGCTTGTATGCAGCAACAGAATGATGTAATGAAAGTTTATTTTATTATTGTTTAATTAAAGAGTGATTTAAATCATGTAATGTAAATTAATTTTATCATTGTTTAGTTAAACTTAGATTAAATTATGATTATTTGCTCATACATGTTTACCTTGCTAACATAAAGACAACTATTCTTTACATGTGTACAAAGTATGCCACATGCCTGCTCATATTACAAAAAACCGCGTGCCCGCTTGAGGCTTAAATGGACTACATCCACTGCTTCATTGCTTCTTTGAAGTATCATACATTTACTGTAACGGTTAGGAGAGTCAAGACATTCCATATCCTGATATTTTCCACAACCACACCTGGCATCATATTCATTTATAAGCCCCCATTTGATCAAATTTGGCTTCACTAGTGCTTTGCTTGTTCCGACACAGTCCAAGCTCCTTCAAATTTCCTCCCACAAGATCTAACTGCTGTGTTTAGTGGGGTTTAAGTGTTCCAGGTCCACAGGACCTGCCAGATAAGATGTGGCATTCAGTGGAAGTATGCTTGAATTTTTCTTTATGTTCATGACCATTTCTTTGGGAATTAGGGTCTATAAGACCAGCTGTTTTGTATAGCTTATTGAGCAGCATAGGTTTTATGCAACTGGTTATTAGTTCTGCTGCAGAGTATTGTGTGTGGTTGGTGGTTCTCAGCAACTTTGGTTTTGGTCTAGTCCCAGATTTGCTGTTGCAATAGCCAATTTTCTCAGTATGTTATTTCTTGCTGCATATTTGTGATATGGCTTCTGATGGTAGTGTCAGGATGAGCTTCATTCCACGGGGTTCATATTATGAAGTCACTGTGAAAGTTCTGCATTTGATTGTTAGTAGATCCATGTTGTTGCATTTGGCCTATTTGTCTTTGACTGTATCCTGTTTTGTGAAGATTGCACTGGTATACTTAGGGTGTGGAGTTTCTACAGCTAAGCACATTCTCTCTGTTCCTCATCTCATTTTTCCTTCTTCCCAGTGCGTTTATTGAATGCACAATATGTCCCATTTTTGTGTGTGACTAAGTTCCAGCAGAGTTTGTTGTTTATTTTAGGTGATTCCCTTGATGTTTAGGCAAGCAGTGATCAAATTTGGCTCTGATAAGTGGCATTTCTCTATTTTGTTTTGCTCTGATTTATGCTTGTGGAAGGATTGCCTGTTGCTTTTTATCACAATGTTTCCAGGCCACGAGGCTACTTGCTCCCCCCCCCCCCCCCATCCCCCCCCCCCCCCCCATGCACCCCCTTTTCTATAATGCAGCTGCAGCTGTGGCAGAAATGATAAAACATTGAAATCAGTGGCCACCTGAAGTGGCTGGTAATGTTGTACCTAGTGATAAACAAATACAGATGCATGAGATACACTTTGAAGTTTTTGTGTTTCTAGCAAACTGTTGCCGACTAGATGGGATTATCCTTAAACTATCTTTGTAGTCATTCAGTGACTTAGGACATATTTCCTGCAAGACTTAAAAATACTGTAGAAACATCTCTTTATAAAACTGGAGATAAGCAAACCATGTATGAGGGTTGGAACTTAAATAGAGGCAACTTTTTATTCACAACCAATTCAAAAGGGTTACATGTTCGCACCTGTTACTGTCATTCAGAGTAGCCACCATCGTTGTGTAGAACCCGTTGCCAGTGATGTGGAAGGCATAGTATACTGTTAGCAGAGCCTGTTCCGTTGATGGTGCAGAGCCTGTTCTGTTGATGGTGCGAGTGGAGCGGTCTAAAGTTATGGTGATTCTTGTGTATGACTGTGATGGTGTTATCCTGACGCATTACATTCCTCCATGACAGACCATCAGTGCACAATATTACTGTTCTTTTTTGGAGCATCGCCTGCAACCGGCTTTGCAAAAGAAGCTGCAACACTTTCTGAACAACCCACTCATAATTATGTGTGACAATGCATGGGCGCATACAGTGCGAGCTGTGGCTGCTCTATTTGGTCGATGGGACTGGGAAGTACTGTACCATCCACCATACTCCCCGGATGTAAGTCCTTGTGACTTTGATTTGGTTCTGAAGATGAAGGAACCATTTCATGGCATTTTATTCAGAACTGTTCCAGAGATTCGACAGACAGTAGACCACTCCATTCGCACCATCAACAGAACACGCTCTGCTAATGGTATACTGCACCTTCCACATTGCTGGCAATGGGTTCTACACAACCTTGGTGACTACCTTGAAGGACAGTAACAGGTACAAACATGTAACTCTTTTGTCTTGGTTGTGAATAAATAGTTGCCACTATTTAAGTTCCAACCCTCGTATAAATAAAGAGTTATGTTGTTTCTTCCAGTCTTTTCAAGTTTTTGAGAAAGTAATCATCATGAAATATGGGCTCATTTTCCTGAGCAGAAATTGTTAACTAACTGCCACTCAGTTTGACTTTCATAAAGAATTCTCAGTGGAGGAAGCCGTATGGGTGTCTCAAAAAGGAAGTCCTGACCGAGCTAAACAGGAAAAGATTCAGTTGGCAGGTTGCCAAAACCTTTGATTGTGTGGATCCAAAATATTGTGGAATTCATAGAGTGGTTACACAAGGTTCAGTACTGGGTCCATTCCTGTTCATGTCTTAATAAATAATCTTCATTTACTTTAAAGAATGATTCAAAAACTGTACCATATGCTAATGAAGCAGTTGTACTGATCTTGGCTGGAAATCAGTGTTAACAGACACAGATCAACAGCTGACAATTTAATTCATATTAATCTCATAACTAATATTATGCAACTTCATGCAATTAAAAGTGACCTGCTAATATCAGAAGTAGACATTAACTGTCACACATTGAATGAAACACCGCATGTAAAATTTTTCTGAGTCACACTGGGTTACAAGTTCACTCCTATAAAATTTAATCAAGGAACTGAGTTTGGCACATTGTAAATTTAAACCCAAGTGTGTTGACTTATTGTGCATGTTTTCACTTACTTTTGTTTTATGCAATTGTCTTCTGGGACAGTACATCTAAAGTTAGCATTCATTCAGCAAAATTGAACAGTAAGAATATTATATATAATAAAGAATTGCACATTTTGCAGAGGCCTTTTTAAGTACCCCCACCAACATAGTGGCACAGTGCTAACTACACTGTACTCAGATTTAGGAGGACAACCATCTTGTTGCCATTTAAATTTAGGTTTTCTGTGAATGGTACCTTTGAGAAGGGCACGGTGAATTTCCTTCTGAAATGGAGTTAGTATTTAGTCTCTAATGACCTCCTCATCAACAGGAAATTAAACACTAATCTTTCTTTTCTCTTTATTGATCTTAGAATTTCAACACACTGTTCCAAATACAGGTACTCCTAATGTTTTCTGTTGCCGATCATAAAAGCTGGGTTCAACTGAATTTTGATTTACAGAATCACAATACAAATTATGTAAATAATTTTTGGGCAAACTTGATCTCCTTGTGCAGGGTTTACAGTGCTGTTGGATACTCAATCTCTCGCCTAATATAACTAAAATATTGTGAATTCCTACCAATGCAAAGAAGAATGATAACTATTTCTTTGAAGCTTATGATTATATACATGTCAATATTAAACTACCCTCTGCAACCCTCACTTTAGGGCAAACAACATTTATTGCACACAGATAAATTTTCTGTAACAACAGATTCCACTATCTACAAGTATTAGTCCATGAAACTGAACAATAATAGTTCTTGATATAAATTAATTTAAAATCTAGTCTTGTCTGACAGTGATATACAAGTAAGTTCAAACATTACTACTTCATTATGCATGCAGAAGGAAATTATTATATTAAGCAAGGTTCCACTTAAGTCTCATGGTAATGGAAACAAATATGCTCATCGGCCAAAGCACTATACAGCAAAAGAGTAAATCAGACCAGGTAAACAGGAGCAGTTGTCATTGTTCACTTGTAGAGGCAAAGTCAGATGATAGCATCTGAGACCAAATCAGCTACTGGGGAGCCTTATATTTACCTGCTATTGAAGTTCACATGACATACCTACACTCATGATCATAAATTAAGGATAATGCAGATACATGGGGAAACAATGCTCTGATGGGTGGCTTGTGGGATTAAATCGCATTAGGGTATGAACATGTGGTGCATTTGAC
Source organism: Schistocerca americana (assembly GCF_021461395.2). Taxonomy (NCBI): domain Eukaryota; kingdom Metazoa; phylum Arthropoda; class Insecta; order Orthoptera; family Acrididae; genus Schistocerca; species Schistocerca americana. The sequence goes on along the minus strand of NC_060120.1, from coordinate 543,606,524 downwards.
CTGTGGTTGTCGCACAGTGTCACTGGCAGCAGTCCAAATAAGCAGAGGAGTGTTGGTGCATGTCAGAGTACAATTTGGTGAGTAAGTGTGCAGACATTTTCAGACGTGCTAATGGTGACTGTGTTTTGAAAATGGCTCAAAGAACACATATTGATGACATTATGAGGGGTAGAATACTAGGCAACTGGAGGCTGGTCAAAGACAGCAGGCCATAGCATGGGCCCCCCATGTGCCACAAAGTTTGATCTCAAGATTATGGCAACGATTCCAGCAGATAGGAAACATATCCAGGTGCTACAGTATGGGACACTGACAGTGTACAGCTCCACAGGAAGACCGATATCTCACCATCACTGCCCACAGACGGCCACGGAGTACTGCAAATAGCCTTGCTCAGGACCTTACCGCAGCCACTGGAACAGTTGTCCCCAGACACACAGTCTACAGACGACTGAACAGACATGGTTTATTCACCTGGAGACCTGCAAGGTACATTCCACTGATCCCTGATTACAGGAGAGCCCGTAAAGCCTGGTGTCAAGAACACAGTACAGGGTCAGTGGAACAGTGGTCCCAGGTTATTATGTTCATGAATCAGTTCAGGAATAGTCTGAACAGTGATTCTCATTCAGATTTTCATCTGGCGTGAACCAGGAACCAGTTATTAACCCCTTAATGTCCTTGAGAGGGACCTGTATGGAGGTCATGGTTTGATGGTGTGGGATGGGATTATGATTGGTGCACGTACACCCCTGCATGTCTTTGACAGAGGAACTGTAACAGGTCAGGTGTATCGGGACATCATTTTGGACCAGTATGTCCGCCCTTTCAGGGGTGCAGTGGGTCGCACCTTCCTCCTGATGGATGATAATGCACGGCCCCACCAAGCTGCCATCGTGGAGGAGTACCTTGAAATAGAAGATATCAAGCAAATGGAGTGGCCTGTCTGTTCTCCAGACCTAAACCCCATCCAGCACGTCTGGGATGCTCTCAATTGATGTATCGCTGCATGCCTTCAAACCCCTAGGACACTTCGGAGCTCCGACAGGCACTGGTGCAAGAATAGGAGGCTATACCCCAACAGCTGCTCGACCACCTGATCCGTAGTATGCAACCTGTTGTGCGTCCTTTGTACATTGTGATCATATCCCAAATTGATGTCGGGGTAAATGCACAGGAAACAGTGGTATTTTGTAGTACGTGCGTTTCAGGACGGTTTTCTCAACTTATCACCAATACTGTGGACTTAAAGATCTGTGTCGTGTGCGTTCCCTATGTGCCTATGCTATTAACGCCAGTTGTGTGTAGTGTCATGTTGTGTGGCACCGCATTCTGCAGTTATCCTTAATTTATGAGCATGAGTGTAGTATACCATCGGCTTTTCTGCCACAGATGACCACCGATTGAAAGTGGAAACATTTGAGAAACTTACACTTACGACATTTTTGAGCATGGACCATAAAAACCAGACATAGATTGTGCAGATGTTCTTCTGACATGCAGCTAGTGAGCATAATATCACCGAGGTAGTTTACACAACATGGAATTCCTGCAATAGTATGTCTAAGAATTCTCTGGAATATGGCAAGAGTGCTAACCACACCAAAAAGCAACATGTTATATTGACAGAGAACAAATGGTATCATCAAGATTAAAACCTTCCTTAAGTCGTCAGCAAGAAGTAACTGATAATATGCATTGGCTAAATCCATTATAGAAAACAGTTTTCCTTTTGAAAGTTAAAAAAAATTTCACCTGGTTGAGACAAGGTATAAGAATCAGTGTGTGCTTTTACATTATTGGTTTGCTTAATGTCACCACACAGTCAAATAGACTGTAGCTCTTCAGCGAGGGAGGGGTCTTACTTTCTTAAGGATTGTGTGTGTGGATCTCCTCATCTGGGGCTAAGCAGATCTTACATCATACATTAAACTTTCCTCATATGACACCTCTTACACACACACACACACACACACACACACACACGTGCGCCTTACCCTTACATTCAGCTACTCAGCCGATCAAAACCTGTGGTTCGAGATACATAGCTACTTACAGGTCTGACTTGTGATGATGCAAGAATCGCATTTTCACCCCTATCACGTGTATTGGGTTAGAAAAATAGTTGGATAATAAAGAAAATATATTAGACAATGGCAACACAGACACATTAACAATGACAATAACTTTTGAACCAAGTAGATACCAATAATAACCTACCTACAGATTTGTAGTCAGCAAAAATGCCCATTGGTATTCTGGACTTTTAACATCACTTGCTTGAAGCTGCAGCATGAGACATTTTTGACATCATCTTGAGCCTTTTTGAATGGCTGGCAGATCCTGTGACTGCTGATGTGTAGAACTGGTTAAGTGCTTGATGATTTCTGATGCTGGTTTAGCTGTCAGTGCCAAAACTCAAGAAATGTTGCATTTGGCAAACCAATTTGGGAACCTCCTCATCACCAACATTGTAACCCTCACTTCAGGGCCAACAACATGTACTGGATACAAATGAACTTCACGTGGGAACAGATTAAAAATGTATATTAGGCCATGAAACCAAACTTTGGTTCTTGATAGAAGCAGTTTCCTGACTGAAAACCATATGAGTCCAAGCACTACTACTTTGTTACATAAGCATATCAAAATTATAATACTAATTCAAATTCCATTTATGTCTTGCGGTGGGGAAACCATTCGCTCATCAGCTGGAGCACCATACAACGCAAGTCAAAATTAGCCCAGGTAATCCAGTTGTAGAGGTGAAGTTAGATAATAGCAACTAAGAGCGAGTGTTGGTAGGTGTGTGCAACACATGCTGTGATGCCAAGATTTCTGCTGATTTTACCATCTGGCATACAATAAAACACAAAACAAATACAAAAGATATGAAAATATTATTCCCATATAAATAATGGACCTTCCTGGAGTACTTGATCTTTTTCATATCTTTCAGTCCTTACTAAATTAGAAAACACAACTGCTTCAACACACACTTGCTCATTTGTAGATGACTAGGAGACATAACATTTCACAGCTTTAATACATATTGAAATTTTCCCAATAAGTAATTATGCCAAATTCTGTATCCTTTCAAAGTGAATAACACAGTTAAGCTACTACAAACAGCATAGTGAACGCATTATTGTGGCCAAGATAGATACGAAGCCCACACCTACCACAGTAGCTCTGCAGATGATGAGATTGATGAAACGTATGGTGAGATAAAAGAAATTATTCAGATAGTGAAGGGAGATGAAAATTTAATAGTTATGGGTTATGGGAATCCAATAGTATGAAAAGGAAGAGAAGGAAACGTAGTAGGTGAATATGGAATGGGGGTAAGGAATGAAAGAGGAAGCCGCCTGGTAGAATTCTGCACAGAGCATAACTTAATCATAGCTAACACTTGGTTCAAGAATCATGAAAGAAGGTTGTATACATGGAAGAAGCCCAGAGAAACTGGAAGGTTTCAGACAGATTATATAATGGTAAGACAGAGATTTAGGAAGCAGGTTTTAAACTGTAAGACATTTCCAGGAGCTGATGTGGACTCTGACCACAATCTATTGGTTATGAACTGTAGGTTTAAACTGAAGAAACTGCAAAAAGCTCTAAATTTATGAGATGAGACTTGGATAAACTGACATAACCAGAAGTTGTAGAGAGTTTCAGGGAGAGCATTAGGGAATGATTGACAAGAATGGGGGAAACAAATACAGTAGAAGAAGAATGGGTAGGTTCGAGAGATGAAATAGTGAAGGCAGCAGAGGATCAAGTAAGTAAAAATATGAGGGCTAATAGAAATCCTTGGGTAAAAGAATAGAAATTGAATTTAATTGATGAGAGGAGAAAATATAAAATTGCAGTAAATGAAGTAGGCAAAAAGGAATACAAACGTCTCAAAAATGAGATCGACAGGAAGTGCAAAATAGCTAAGCAGGGATGGCTAGAGGACAAATGTAAGAATTTAGAGGATTATCTCACTAGGGGTAAGATAGATACAGGCTACAGGAAAATGAAAGAGACCTTTGGAGGAAAGAGAACCACTTGCATGAATATCAAGAGCTCAGATGGAAACCCAGCTCTAAGCAAAGAAGGGAAAGCAGAAAAGTGGAAGGAGTATATAGAGGGTCTATACAAGGGCGAGGTTCTTGAGGACAATATTATGGAAATGGAAGAGGATGTAGATGAAGATGAAATGGGAGATAAGATACTGCATGAAGAGTTTGACAGAGCACTGAAAGACCTAAGTCAAAACAAGGCCCCGGGAGTAGACAACATTCCATTAGAACTACTGATAGCCTTGGGAGAGCCAGCCCTGACAAATCTCTACCATCTGGTGAGCAAGATGTATGAGAGAGGCAAAATACCCTCAGACTTCAAGAAGAATATAATAATTCCAATCTCAAAGACAGCATGTCTTGACAGATGTGAAAATTACTGAACTGTCAGTTTAATAAGCCACGGCTGCAAAATACTGACACGAATTCTTTACAGACGAATGGAAAAACTGGTAGAAGCTGACATCAGGGAAGATCAGGTTGGATTCCGTAGAAATGTTGGAACACGTGAGGCAATACTGACCCTACGACGTATCTTAGAAAATAGATTAAGGAAAGGCAAACCTACGTTCCTAGCATTTGTAGACTTAGAGAAAGCTTTTGACAATGTTGACTGGAATAATCTCTTTCAAATTCTAAAGGTGGCAGGGGTAAAATACAGGGAGCGAAAGACTATTTACAATTTGTACAGAAACCAGATGGCAGTTATAAGAGTCGAGGGGCATGAAAGGGAAGCAGTGGTTGGGAAGGGAGTGAGACAGGGTTGTAGCCTCTCCCCAATGTTATTCAATCTGTATATTGAGCGAGCAGTAACGGAAACAAAAGAAATATTCGGAGTAGGAATTAAAATCCATGGAGAAGAAACAAAAACTTTGAGGTTTGCCGATAACATTATAATTCTGTCAGAGACAGCAAAGAACCTGGAAGAGCAGCTGAACAGAATGGACAGTGTCTTGAAAGGAGGATATAAGATGAACATCAACAAAAGCAAAACAAGGATAATGGAATGTAGTCGAATTAAATCGGGTGATTCTGAGGGAATGAGATTAGGAAATGAGACACTTAAAGTAGTAAATGAGTTTTGCTATTTGGAGAGCAAAAAACTGATGATGGTCTAAGTAGAGAGGATATAAAATGTAGACAGGAAAATGGTGAGGAAAGCGTTTCTGAAGAAGAGAAATTTGTTAACATCGAGTATAGATTTAAGTGTCAGGAAGTTGTTTCTGAAAGTATTAGTATGGAGTGTAGCCATGTATGGAAGTGAAACGTGGACGATAAATAGTTTTGACAAGAAGAGAATAGAAGTTTTCGAAATGTGGTGCTACAGAAGAATGCTGATGATTAGATGGGTAGATCACATAAATAATGAGGAGGTATTGAATAGAATTGGGGAGAAGAGAAGTTTGTGGCACAACTTGACTAGAAGAAGGGATCGATTGGTAGGTGATATTCTGAGGCATCAAGGGATCACCAATTTAGTTTCGACAGCAGGGTGGAGGATAAAAATCAAAGAGGGAGACCAAGAGATGAATACACTAAGCAGATTCAGAAAGATGTAGGTTGCAGTAGGTACTGGGAGATGAAGAAGCTTGCGCAGGATAGATTAGCATGGAGAGCTACATCAAACCAGTCTCTGGACTGAAGACCACCACAACAACAACAACAACAACAACAACACTGAGGAAATATCAACTTTTTAAAAGTAGTATGTTTCATGCCAATTCACTAAGTTAAGTTATCTAGCATAAGCACAAATGATCTTAAGTGTTGTGGTGATAGTTTAATGTTAGTAGTGTATACAGCTTACAGTGGTAAGAGTTGCTTTTATGTTGTTAATGCATATCTTGATTCATTCTCATTCCACATTTCTGAAGGTTCGCCCTCTTGGTGATGGAATGCATGGCACACTTGCCCTCTCTTCTCACAATGTATCAAAATGTAAATTTTACTTAACTGTAATATCTTTATTAGATAGATCTTGACTTTGCCAGTGTATGGACAGCAGATAGTGGTGTGTGTGAAGTTACATAAATGCTCTGTTTAAAGTATTCGATAGAATCACAGCTGAATAGTATAGATGGAGGAGTAATGGCCTTTTCAGTAGTATAGATGGAGGAGTAATGACCTTTTCAGAGTGGCTGTTTTTCTCCTAATATACGTAGGTAATGTAATCTGAAACATTTACAACAATTATCAGTAGATGTAGATTAGGACTATTCATAATTTGTTGTTAGCTCACTTTAGAAAAATAGCCAGCAATGGTCATTTATGTCAGTTAATGTATAACTCCTTCATGATGGAATTTACCAAACATAATGTGTATAGTAATGACAAATGGATGAAATATTTTATTCTCTTGCCTCCTCTCATTTGCTTGTAGCAGTTTTCCACTGGTATGGGACCAGTCAGTTTACTTTATCTTTCTTATTTCTCTGTCTTGTCTTTGTCATTCTTGTTTCATTTGCAAGCTACTGGATAATTATTAATCAATTATTCCTTTTAATTTGTTTTTCAAGTTCGTTTTTTATCGTGCATTTTAATTAACTTTCATCATTTACGTTTATTCCTTTGTAGCTGCTCCTCTTGATTTGTACACTGAAAGCCAAAGGAACTGGTATACCTGCCTAATACTGTGTTGGGTCCCCACAAGCACGGAGAAGTGCCTCAACATGACATGGCATGGACTCAACTAATGTCTGAAGCAGTGCTGGAGGGAATTGATACCTCAAATCCTGCAGGGCTGTCCATAAATCTGTAAGAGTACAAAGGGGTGTTGGTCTCTTCTGAACAGCACGTTGCAAGGCATCCCAGATATGCTCAATAATGTTCATGTCTGGGGAGATTGGTGGCCAGCAGAAGTATTTAAACTCAGAAGAGTGTTCCTGGAGCCACTCGTACCAATTCGGGACATGTGGAGTGTCGCATTGTCTTGCTGGGATTGCCCAAGTCCGTTGGAATGCATGATGGACATGAATGGATGCAGGTGATCAGACAGGATGCTTACATACATGTCACCTGTCAGAGTCATATCTAGACGTATCAGGGATGTTGTGCAGTCATCAAGGGTACACAAGTGGGCCTTCAGCTCTGAAAGCCCATATTGGTGATGTTTCGTTGAATGATTTGTGCTCTGACACTTGGTGATGGCCCAGCATTGAAATCTGCAGCAGTTTGCAGAAGAGTTGCACTTCTGTCATGTTCAAGAATGTTCATCAGTTGTTGTTGGTTACATTCTTGCAGGATCTTTTTCTAGCCGCAGCAGTGTCAGAGATTTGATGTTTTACTGGATTCCTGATATTCATGGTACACTCATGAAATGGTCATATGGGAGAATCACCACTTCATCACTATCTCGGAAATGCTGTGTCTCATCGCTTGTGTGCCGACTATAACACCATGTTCAAACTCACTTAAATCTTGATAGCCTGCCATTGCAGCAGCAGTAACCAGTCTCACAAATGTGCCAGACACTTGCTGCCTTATATAGGCATTGCCAACCATAGCACCTTATTCTGCCTGTTTACATGTCTCTGTATTTGAATGTGTGTGCCTATACCAGTTTCTTTGGTGCTTCAGTGTATTTGCATCTACATATTATTATTGGCTCTCCTTTTTTAGTTTCTGACAGACAACATGTATTCTAGATGTGATACCTGCCTGTTCACATTAGATATGTTTAATTGTCATAATGATTGTGAAAATATGATGTTATTTTCTCCTATGTACCCCCTGAATGGCTTTAAATGATGTAGAATTATCCATTGGTTATCCCTATTCTGATTATATTTTCAGTTCAAATCATGGACTAAATTGTTTTATAGATTTTTAATTGCAATTCTTGACAGTTTTCTTATCAGTTTGCAATATAGGTTCAACAGCCCCCAATTATGTCATGACCATTTTGTTTTTGGTTTTCTTAATTGGATTACACATATAATTACTAAAAATTATAATGCTAAACTGAAAAAATCTTTTTTTATAATAGTCAAGCAATTGGCCAATGGGAAAAGTTGTAGGAGGATCTGGTGCACTCAATTATGCCATGTATATTCGTGGGCATAAGAAGGATTATGATTATTGGGGAGACAGAGGTAATGATGGATGGCATTACAATGATGTGCTGCCATATTTTAGAAGAGCTGAAGAGCAACGTGGGATAAACATAAAAGATTGTAAGTCAGAAAATTAAATTTCCTCCATATCTCACATTTAATGTGTAAAATAATTAATAATTATATTTGCAATCATAATTTATCACAAAAATGATTTGCTCAGAAGGAGTGTAATGATTTGAGGGGATATAAGGAAGTTCACATGGAAGAAAATATGCTAGTCAATGTGACTGAAATATCCTGTCCTCCCCACTACCAGAAATTAAAGCTCCCATTGACTACATAAACCTATAGATGGAGTTCAAATGGCTCTGAGCACTATGGGACTCAACTGCTGAGGTCATTAGTCCCCTAGAACTTAGAACTAGTTAAACCTAACTAACCTAAAGACATCACACACATCCATGCCCGAGGCAGGATTCGAACCTGCGACCGTAGCGGTCTCGCGGTTCCAGACTGCAGTGCCAGAACCGCGCGGCCACTTCGGCCAGCTATAGATGGAGCACTGCTGCTATTGTGAAGGATAGACCAACATTTTTTTGAGTGATTAAAGGAAACCAAGCAAAAATAATTTTTTTTCATCAGGAAGTACATTAAGGCATGTGGAATAAGTTGAGGTATGCATTAACAAAACAGAAGCAACTCAGGAACATAACTGTACACTGTATTTACAACTGACTGTTGCTGTACTGCTTAATGCTAAACATACTCTTGCTGCTACCCTGAAACGAACTGCTGATCCCTCAGATATTAAATAGCTACCGTTTATCTTCTGCCGGTAACTTAGTATTTGTTCAGTATGGAAATTTCTGGAACAATGTAAATAACTTGGGAGCGACTTACACACACACACACACACACACACACACACACACACACACACACAGAGAGAGAGAGAGAGAGAGAGAGAGAGAGAGAGGAGGGGGGGGGGGGGAGGGAGAGTTACTAGTAGGAATATAAAAGGTACAGAAGATAAATGGTAGCTAATTAATATAACTGAGGAATCAGCAGTTCTTTTCAGTATTTTAGCTAATGGTGTGTTGTGTATTTTAACTTGGTATTTACTGTATTACATTGGTATTTTTCAAATAAAATGGTTAGTTACACCTTCACTACCAATATCTGACTGGAGCATGCAACTACTCATCATGCAGACTTACAATGAATTGGCTATGTAGCTAATAGGTATTTTCAGTCTTTGAGTCTAGATACTCAGATAATATGCAGACAGTGTGCCTAATGCGGTGTGTTCTTTATTTTCCTTTGGACTGGCAGGAACACCCAGTTTCTTACTTTATGTTGGAAGAGAGCTAGTTGTGTTGTGACTGTGGGTTCTTGGATTGCTCTGGGAGAAGGCTCATCAAACTAAAACACTGAAATATTAGTTCCTTTTTTTCACATATATGAATAAAAGATATACTTAACTTTGCCACAGTTCTTTCCAACAAAATTGCTTGATAATTTAAAACTGTCATTGGTTATGAAAGCATCACTTGATGCACTAAGTAACAAACTGTTCCCGTGAGGTACAATGGTCAACATTTACAACAGTGTAAGTTCATCTGAAAATATAAAAGTCACTGTCCTATGCAATGATGTTGTCTGCTGTTGCTGAGGTGTCAAACTGGGGTTGAATTCTTGCATGTTCGACACTATGTTGACCTCTGTGTGAGAGTGCTGCTGTGCTGAGAGAGAGATAGGGTCTTCAGGAGCACCTCCCATGTGTTGTTATGGATTGCAGTGAAACCTCCCTAACATCTGTGGTATAGATATGTGTTGCTGGCTTTGATGTGGCACTGTGATCTCTGAATGATACAGCACCACAAGTTGAATGCTGTTGCACCAAAGTATGTAAGTCCACCCAGTCCATAGCAAGGAGGCAAAGTTAAGACAAAAATTATTTTTGTCTCCTGTTATGATATTGTAGATTACATTTCCACTGAAACTGATTTTTATTGTCAGCAATAAAAACCATTCAGAAATAAATGTGTGGGAGTCAATGTAAAATTTTAAGAACCTTGATGAGGCTTGTCAAAGGTGAACACTTCTTTCCTTTACACAATATTCTTATTGATGTATTATCCTGAATAAATACTTCATTTGTGTCAGTTGCATTGCAACAGAAAATAATTCTGTAAGACAACAGGAAGTGTAAATATGTAAAATAACCCAACATGATTGCCTTTTCATTGACAGGCACTTCTTCAAGCTAAACGTGCTGCACTGAGCTTCTTGATTAATTTATCTATGTGTTAATTCTGGTTTAACTTCTTATTGATCTGAATTGCAAGATATTTTACACACAGTTTGTCATTTACTGTATGACCATTAATACCTGCTTCTGGTCCTATAGTTTGAATAAAATAACATTGCATTTAACATATGGCAGTACCAGGGGGAAATGTCAATGTGCAGTCAGCCATGCTTGATCAGGCTCTACAAAACAGGCAAGTGGCACTCAAGAAATAGCTGTGATTGGCTGGCAATGGCTCCTAACAGTTGACATGCAGAAACATTAGTCACAAAGTTATTAAAACTAAGTCATTTTTACTTCTCTGAAATAGTCTTTGCGAGCTTAAGACTTATTTATATGCTGTCAACCAGAAGTAGGTCTATTCATCTGTCATCAGGATTGACTTTGGTAACACTAAGTTTGAAACCTGGCTCATATAATCAGCAAACATAACAATTTCTGAACCGTCCTTTAACATCATGACTATGATATTTAGAATTAAGAATGGAGAATAAAGTGCTTTACCCCAATGAAACATCTTTCAGTGTACATCAAATTTGGTACTTTTATAACTTGCAAGCTGCAAACAGGTTGCACTCACCTTTGACGAGATGTGTTTGTTGCTGTCAAATTATTATTTGCAATGTTTCCATGTGTTTGATCATGCCTTTAGTTCCATCAATGCCACAAGCAACTGGATCAGTCATACCATTTGCAGGTGATGGATTTTCAGGGACTGAGTCAACATTGTGATTTCACCTGCGCAAACCATTCTTGGAAACCTCATATACAGATTCTTGATTTGTGACATGATGGTCCAATTGACGCCCAACCTGGAAGTACATATTTCAGCTCTCAAGCTGGTCATTACTTCCTTGGACGATATTTTGAAAATTGTGCATTCTTTCAAGATCATGCAAATGAAAGCCTTATGGTTCATACCCAGATGACAGTGGTTCAGCCGCCACCAAGGGATTGAAATTCACCTAAGTTCTTTTTCTGATGGCAGTCACTTTGGATATGCCAGTAGCCTCTGAGCAGCCAGTCACATGGTGCCAGTGTAAGCAGTGGGGTCTTCCATCTTGTCTTGACTCTTTCACATCACACAAGTATGCAGACTATCCAGATTGCTGGGAACACTGCATCCTTTGTGGAAAGGATCGTCATCTCCTTACTGCCTGCCATCAACCATTGGGACAGTCAAGCCCCAGTAAAAACTTTGTCAAGGGTCAGTGCATAAATTTCAGGCCATTGTTACCCTGGGCAACCCTCTCACCATCAAACTATTTATTAATCTCACAATTGCACATCAGAGCATTCGTTTCCATGTAGACACAAGGGCGACAGTTTGCCTGGTGAACCTCCCAATACATGCTCGTCTGGATTACCCAGTGTTGGCCCCACCCTCCCGCATGTTGGTTGCATATGATGACTGGCCCTTTCCCCTCAGAGATCAGTTTACAATGACAGCAGTGTGCAAGGAGGTTACATGGTTGATAAGGAATTTGTTGCCAATAGCCACTTGGCTGTAACCCTTATAGCCTGGATGCTTTCTCTCTGTTTGGGTTCTCTATCACGGACAAAGTTCAGGTTGTCTTGGCCACAGTTTCCTTCCAGTAACTTGATGACCTTTGTGCCATTCTCACGTCTCTGTTCAAACCGGACTTGAGGTGCGCCACTAATTTCAAAACGCATATTTCTCTCTGCTCGTATGCAGTGACCCATTTCTGTTGGGCACACCTGCTTCTGCTGTCCCTATGGATGGCAATTAAGCTCGAACTCAGTCACCTTCATGGAGCCAGGATAATTGTACTTGCCAGAACTAGTGCTTGGGCCAGACCCCTGGTGGTGATCAAGAAACCATATGGCTCCCTTTGGCTCTGTGAAGATTTTGGGTCAACAGTTAGTGCCCAGGTACATGTGGAAACCTTCCCCATACCATGTCTGGAGGAACTCCTCACATAGCTTATCAGCAGTAAATATTTTTCTAAGGTAGAGCTTGCCAATACTTATTTACGGATTCCACTAGATAAGGAAACACAATGCATTATGGTCGTCAGGATCCACTTTAGCTTGTAGAAATACAAATGTCTGTCCTGTGGGACCCAGCAATCACCCAGGGATACCTGGAACAGTTAACCTTGTCCATTCCTGCTGATACCAATTGTTTATACGACTTAACAGTTATGGATGCTATACACCAAGACAACCTACGTAACATATAAATGCTCTTTGCTATGTTGCATCTGCTCAAGTGCCACCTACAAAAGTGCCAGTTTTTTCAAGAGGAGGTGGAATACTTTGGACACTTGATAAACAAAAATGAGACTCAACCCACTGACTGCAACGTTTCAGATGTTTACTCTCTCCCATGTCCCCAAAACCTACTGGAGCAGCAGGCGTTTTTTGGCTATAGTGAATTATTATTCTAAATTCCTCCCATGTGCAGCTCAGTTTATGCACCCACTCAACCAGTTGCTGAAGAAGGGAGTTCTCTTCTGGTAGTGGGCTGCCTGTGAGCGTGCTTTCACCCAGATGAAGCACATATTACACTCAGTGCTCTGCCTTATGCCCTTTCTGCCTTCACGTCCCCTTGTTTTGGCTGCTAACACTGGCCTCTGTGGTATTGGTGCAGTACTGGCACAGTGTAATGATGATGGTACTGAACAATCCATCACCTGTGTGTTGAAGACACTGACAGCTGCTCAAAGAAACTTCTCACAGATTGAGGACTAAGTATACCATCATTACTGATCTCAAACTGTTGGTAGTGCTATTTGAGACAAACTCTCAGTTTCCAGAGCTTACAGCTCAAAGGTTCCAGCATTGGACTCTTTTCCTTAGTTCTTACAATTAGACCATTAAGTACAAGCCTACCATGCAACATGCAAACACAGATGTGCTCTCTTGCCTACGCTCTGGACCAGCATTTGACCAACAGGAGATCTGCTGTTTCCATATTGATATAGAATGACAATGCATGTTCTTAGGGTTTTCTGTCACTGCTACTCACATTGCCGCAGACATGTGCCATGATCCTATCTTCTGGCGTGTCACGCACTGTGTGCTACATGGGTGGCCCACTTATTTTTCCAAATCAGCTGATCAGAACTCCAGGCTTGGGCTTGCCTTTCTCATTTTTTGTCTGTTATCTCCAATGTTCTTCTGCTGGATGTGGAGATGGATAACCACCCTGTTGTCATCCTCACTACCTTACACCCTTATATCTTGGAACTCCTCCAGTGTGGGATTAGGATGTGTCATGTTTGAAAGCCCTTGTCAGGTGGCATGCCTACCAGCCACGTCTGAGCAATGATGTGGAGGCCATGGTGTGCAGCTGTTCTCCATATGCCCAACATCAGGCTGCTGCTCCTCAGTCTTTTGCCCCTGGCTCACTCTCCACTGCCCCTGGGACTGCATTTGTCTGGGCTTTGGTGTCCCTTTCTGGGCTCTGTGTGGCTCATTGTCATGGATGCTTATTCCAGCTAACCCTATATGGGTAACATGGTGTTCACCAGTAAAACCATCATACTCAGTACACTTACCCAGATTCTCACCATCGAAGGGTTTCCCTGCACCCTTGTGCCCAACAACAGGTCCCAATTCACCACGATCAGCTTTGAACAGTTCTGCAATGCTAATGGCATTAAACAACTTTTTACCCCACCTTTTCACCCAGCCTCCAATAGCTAAGCGGAGCAGATGGTGTGTATGTTTAAACAGCAAATATTGAAAGCAGTGGGCACATCTACCATCACAGTGGCGGTCTCAATGTTTCTGAGCAACTACAGGACCACACCTCTGCATGATTGCAGCCTGGTGGAGCTCCTCCATGGGCAACAGGCACGTACTCTCTTCCACTTCATGGCACCACATCCTTCAGAACCCTGGATGTGACACACTGGATGATACCCCCCCCCCCCCCCCCCCCCCCCCCCCCCAGGCTCAGCAGTCTGGGCGTGTTCCTGTGGACCAAAACCTTCGTGGATGGTGGCTACTATGGTGGCCACCCATATACAGTGCCTATTTCAGTTGATACTCCTTGGGGTTTGGAGCATTGGCTCACCAGTCAACTTCGTCCCCACTTACTGTTTTCACCACCTCAGTGGGCCACTCAGGAGTTGGAATGCCCACCCTCATAACCCCTAAACCACATGGGTACCGTTTGTGCTCCAGAGCACCGTCAGCAGTCCCCGTGGATGTGGGTTTGGAGGATGCAAACTCACCACAGCATCCATCCCCTCAACAGTTGTCTCCCACACTGATGTTCCCCTGTGCATTTTGGACAGCCCATGTTCCTTCTCCCAGCCAGCAGGCTCCTCTGTCAGGACACTAACTGTGCCACCACTTCACCTTCTGAAACATGGTCATGGGAACTCCAGGCCCTAAGTCCCATGTTGGGGGGATATGGTATCTCCACCTGATGAGTTCAAAAGCCTACCAGAATGCATGGATCTAGATGACAACTGCTAGGCAGCACTCTTAATATTTGCAAATGCTGCTTTCACCATCTCAGCACTAGGTGCAGGTCACACCTCATGTGCTGACCTATCGGTGCCCACAGCCATACTATAAAGCTAGCAGCACAGAGCCCCAGACTTCAGTTGTGTTTCGAATACTTTCTCATATTGTTTCTTGTACCCAGTGTTGCTTGGTTCCAGATATTGCTGTGTCTATAATTTCAGTTTTGGTTTGCTCTCAAGACTTGACTAATTATGTATGCCCTCAGCTGGACATCCAATGTCTCCCGGTTGGGTCAATTTCCAGATACTATAAACAACTACACACATATTGCTGCTCACCCATTCTGCAGTTATTGGCTTCACCAATATTTAAAAATACCATTGCCTACCTCAGCAGCCACATTAGTTACCACTGACATATGCAAAATAAATTAGGTCTCTAAACTATCTCTCCTACAACGGTGGCTATTAAAGTTGACACCAGAAAGGATAGCAAATGACAAAATTTTTATCTTGTGCATATATAATACAGTAGAAAGAATACAGTC
Organism: Schistocerca americana; assembly: GCF_021461395.2. Taxonomy (NCBI): domain Eukaryota; kingdom Metazoa; phylum Arthropoda; class Insecta; order Orthoptera; family Acrididae; genus Schistocerca; species Schistocerca americana. Next base: position 543,591,101 of record NC_060120.1, on the reverse strand, counting down.
AATTTTTGACAAAATAATTTAACTGGATAGATAAAGAATCTACTCACCAAGTGGTGGCAGAACACACACATAAAAGAAGGTTATAAAAAACTTTTCGAGCCAGTGGCTCATCCTTTAGACAGAAGGGTTGAAGGGGAAGGAAAAGGTGAAGGAAAAGGACTGGAGAGGTCTAGAAAAATGGGTAGATTTTGGGAGAGTCACTCAGAACTGCGGGTCAGGGGAGACTTACCGGACAGGATGAGAAGGAAAGACTGATTGTTGCAGACTGCATCGGATGGAAATCTCTATTTTTTATCTATCCAATTAAATTACAGTAGAAAGAAGGTAATTTTGGAGTACATAGGATGTGAAATTTAGTACAAAGAGCTGCCACATCTAACGATATCAGTAGATCTAACCCAGCTAGGCACAGAGCAAACTGAGCTTGGATGACATACCATACTACTTTTACTCTATGCCATAATTCATAAATCATTGTGACTGACTAGTGGTGATGTTGTGACCGGAAGCTTTCAATGAGTGAGAGATCTGGTGAATGTGCTGACCAGGGCAACATCAAACCCACTCTGTATCAAGGTATGGCTGGACTACACTGGCAGCATGCAGTCTTACATTATGTTGTTGACAATAACGTCATGTACTCTTCAAAGATATGGCACAGCCTTGCACCTTGACATGTCAGAAATGTAACAGCTACTGTCCAAATGACCAATTATGCAAACCAGAGGTGCTTGTTTTGTGTACCAAATGGCACCCCATAACACTGTGCCATTGCTGGACCTATATGAGGATGACAAATGCAATCTGGCACCTTTGTTGTTCTTGACTCCTTCACTTTTGGATCTGTCTTTCATGATGTGTACGCATAACTGAGACTCAGCTGAAAGGCAACGTGTGCCGTTCTTCTGTCCAGTGTTGGCATTGAAAACATCACTGATATTTAGAATTGGATGCTTAGGAGTTACTTACTGCAACCTACATCCTTCTGAATCTGCTTAGTGTATTCATCTCTTGGTCTCCCTCTACGATTTTTACCCTCCACGCTGCCCTCCAATGCTAAATTTGTGATCCCTTGATGCCTCAGGACATGTCCTACCAACTGATCCCTTCTTCTAGTCAAGTTGTGCCACGAACTTCTCTTCTCCCCAATCCTATTCAGTACTTCCTCATTAGTTATGTGATCTACCCACTTAATCTTCAACATTCTTCTGTAGCACCACATTTCGAAAGCTTCTATTCTCTTCTTGTCCATGTTTCACTTCCATACGAGGCTACACTCCATACAAATACTTTCGGAAACGACTTCCTGACACTTAAATCTATACTCGATGTTAACAAATTTCTCTTCTTCAGAAACGCTTTCCTTGCCATTGCCAGTCTACATTTTATATCCTCTCTACTTCGACCATCATCAGTTATTTTGCTCTCCAAATAGCAAAACTCCTTTACTACTTTAAGTGTCTCATTTCCTAACCTAATTCCCTCAGTATCACCCGACTTAATTCGGCTACATTCCATTATCCTTGTTTTGCTTTTGTTGATGTTCATCTTATATCCTCCTTTCAAGACACTGTCTATTCCGTGCAGCTGCTCTTCCAGGTCCTTTGCTGTCTCTGACAGAATTACAATGTCATCGGCGAACCTCAAACTTTTTATTTCTTCTCCATGGATTTTAATACCTACTCCAAATTTTTCTTTTGTTTCCTTTACTGCTTGCTCAATATACAGATTGAATAACATGGGGGACAGGCTACAACCCTGTCTCACTCCCTTCCCAACCACTGCTTCCCTTTCATGTCCCTTGACTCTTATAACTGCCATCTGGTTTCTGTACAAATTGTAAACAGCCTTTTGCTCCCTGTATTTTACCCCTGCCACCTTCAGAATTTGAAAGAGAGTATTCCAGTCAACATGCCACAGAGCATTGGTCATGGAGATTTATACAAAAAGAGCTAATAATCAACCAATTGCTTCCTGGCATTTTAATTGTGTGTTCACAAAATGGGTCAACAATAAGGGCACATTAAGTACTTTTCAGACAGCACCGTCTGCAGTAGAGTGGTAACCTTGATTACAGGAAACAGCAGTGGTTGATGCATTTGAAAAGTTCTTCGAGACCATCAAAACCCAATTTTACTATATGCATCCACACAAGATGGGAAAATGTCCTACAAACATGTTACAACCCAGAAAAATATGCTGAAAGAAAAAGGATGATATATGAGCGAAGTGAAAAAATTAAAATGCATTATACTGATCATTACAAAACAGTAACTGATCCCAGTGCGAAGGAAAAGTTTTGCAGCAGACATTTACAGGGAAAAAGATTCTATAGAAAGGATATAGAAGCAGCCAAAAAGAAAAGCATTGATAGATTCATTGAAGGTGTTCACAATTCTATTTAATGCAACCTGGAACCCAATCAACGCATCTCTCCATTAAGCCTGTGTAGCCCAGATGACTTCAACAATTATTTTATTGACACTGTGAGAAAAACTACAAGTGCAATCCCTGGTGTGAATATAGATCCTGAAGCTGCTGTAATAAATTAACTGAAGGGAAAAAAGAGAGAGATAATAAAGACTGTAAAATCTAAAGTGTAACCCAGGCATAGTAGCAAGCTTCAGACCAATATTAATAATTCCAGTCTTTGCTAAAGTCATTGAGGCTGTAGTGAAAGACCAAATCTCAAATTACTTTGAAATTAATGAACTCTACTCAGACACACAGCATGATTTCCAGAAAGGTAAATCTACAACAGCAGCAGCACTAGATCTGGTTGCTAGGATAAAGTACAGTTTTGAAGAAAAAGAATCTTTAGCAGGTCCCCAGCGAGCTCATAGTTCTTTCATGAGTTCATGCGTGGCACACATGTGGTGCCGAGCTATTGCAGTCCATTCTTCCTTCCCTGGCTGTACTTCCTTTGCTGTGCCCCTCCCTCTCTATCCTCGCTCTTTCCCTGCTGTCCCTTCCTTCCCCTCTCTCAGTGTTCTGATTTATGTCGACCTGGCAATCCACTTGGTTCCCTGTATTGCTTCCAGTTTTGTTCCTCCTGTCTGTTCTCTTTCATTCTTTATTGTGTTTAGGTCTCTTCTTGGGGTTTGACCTTCACTTATAAATTTCCTGTTTTTAGAGTGAGCCATTTGGGGAAGAATTCTCTCCCTAGCGTCTGTGGCACGTATTCACCCCCCCCCCCCCCCCAAAATCCTTCCCCTCATCCTTCCCCGCTGTAGCCCCACTCCTCCACGCTATTTCACCAACATTTGTAGCCAGTGGTGGGGCTGTTATGTACCCCTGACAGCACAGGGATCACATTACTGATACCTGAGCTTTTCCGTCCCCATGTATGGCAAGAAGCGATTGCTTGTCTGCCTAGAGCATGAGATCTCCCAGCAATGGTCGTCATGCCAGGTGGCCCTTGCTGTGCCTGGGTGGCACCCATGGGGAGAGCCCCTGATTGAAGTGGGTGGTATCAGGGTGGATGCTTGATGCATGAAACGTATCAAGCTGCAAAAATCTGGCCATCCTCAAATGATTGTCTCTTTGAATGGTAAAGGATCATTGAATGCTGCTTTGTGTGACCTGGCAGCCTACAGGGACACATTCACTGCCAGAAAGCCATTGTTTTTGTGGAGAATATCAAGGACAAGTTTGGTGAAGTGGAGTATCTCAGTAAGATGCAGTCAGGCTCCTTGTTGACCAAAGCTTCTTTTGCCACAGTCTGCAGCACTTCATGGTTGTGATCATCTTGACACTGTCTCAGTGTGTATTACCCCTTACCTGTCTCTGAAATGGTACAGGGAGTGATTTTTCCTAGGGACCTGCAAACTGGTGAGGAACTCTGGGCTAATCTGGAGAGGCACGGCATTCATTTTGTTCAATGTGTGCTGAAGGATCTTAAAGACAACTGCACCAATATCGGTGTCTTTATTCTGACTTTTGAGGAAGATATTGCTCCCAGAGAAGATCAAGGTTATGTGCTTCTGATGTGACAAGAAGCCGTACTTTCCACCACCCATGAGGTACTTTCGGTGCTTGCATTTTGGGCATATATATGTCTTCCCACTGTATGGTGGACCCCTTTTGTGGTGATTGTGAACACCCACTCCATGAGGGAAGCCCCTGTGTTCCACCACCTTAGTGTGTCAATTGTCATGACCACCATTCTCCTTGCTTACCAGATTGCTCAGCTTACAAGAGAGAAAAGAAAATCCAAGTCCCTGGGTCACCTATCTCATACCGAGGCTTGCAAAAAATATGACTGACTCCATCCAGTGTCACTTTCTTCAACTTTTGCCTCTGTTACATCCTTTCCCCTCCTTACCTCAGCCCCATCCCCCTCTCCCCTCCCCCCTCCCCTGCAGTTCCCATGCTGTCCACTCTGGAAACCACTCCCCCCCCCCCCCCCCCCCCCCCGACCGAAGAAGTGCCCTTCTTCTTCGGCACCTGGCGGTGATGGGACCCGGCGTCTCTCAGGCCAGCAGCTTACTATCACAACTCAGCCATTAGACACACTGTATGTGCGCCCCCTTGCTCACTCTCTTTCAGTTCTGGATCTAGCAGAAGCCTGGCCTCCGTCTGAGCCCTGCTCTCTTCCATAAGAAAAAAATGTAAGTCCCAGGTCAAGCCCCCGCCCCCCAGTGACACTGGAGGTCCCATCTGCCCCCTCACAGCCAAGTCCAATATCTTATTATGGATGTCACCCCATCCTTGTCAGTTAAGACCACTGACCAAGTGACATGACCTCCTCTCAGCTTCTTTGTGTCCAACCTGGTCTCTTGCCACACAATAATCCTGTGGAATAGCAATGGATATTATCATCACCCATGGGAAATACAACAACTTGTTTCCTATTATTCTGCATTCTGTCTTGCTCTTCAAGAAAGGCACTTCTATGATGACCACTTTCCAGCATTTCATGAGAATCGAGTGTTCTGTCAGAACTGTGCTGTCCCCAGGATAGCATCTGGAGAGTCTTCCCTTTGGTTCGTCCAAATATCAGTAGTGACTGGATCCCCCTACATACCAACCTGGAAGCAATAGTAGTTAGAGTACAAACAACCCCAGCAATCACCGTTTGCAGTGTCTACCTCCCTCCAGTTAGGCCACTTCCTTAAACTGAACTGTCTACCTTAATACAGCAACTCCCAGCCCCATGTCTCCCTTCTTGGGGACTCCCCTTGGGGGAGTGCCACTTCTATGGGTAGCGGTCTTCTAATTGATCAAACTATTATAGACTTTGATTTGTGTCTCCTCAGTGATGATTCCGCACCACTTCTATGCTGCTCATGGCACCTTTACTGTTATCGATCTCATCACCTCCTCCCCTGCTCTCGCGGCTTCCCTACATTGGTCAGCCCATGATTATCTTTCTGAAAGTGACCTCTCCCTGGTGATTTTATCATCCCCCGGCTGCCACCAGGCAAACAAACCCCCACATTGGGCATTCTGCAGAGCCAATTGGCCTTTATATATGTCTGCTGTGTGATTTGACACATCTCTCTAAAATTGCATTGATGCGGCCATGCAGTACATCTCTGTCACTGTTTTTCTTGCTGCTGGCACTGCTATCCTCATATCCACAAATGTCCCTCGTTGTCAACTGGTACCATGATGAGCCAAGGATGTAGCAGTTGCTGTCCAGGACCACCAATGGGGGCTACAGCAATTTAAACGACACCCTTCACTGACCAACCTCCTCGGTTTTAGCTTCTCCATGCCAAGGCTCACTACCTTATCAAGAAGAGTAAAAAAGAATGCTGGGAGTGCTATGTTTCCTCCCTGGGAATGTATGACTCTTTGTCGCAGATTGAGCCAAGCTCCGTAGCCTTCTGGGCTGCCACCGACAATCAACTGTGCAGGGTCTTGTCCTCCAGAGTGCTCTATGTACTGACCGATTGGTCCTTGCAGATCCCCTCGTGACACACTTTGCGACAGCATTGGTGTCCTCTTCCTATCATACTACCATTCCCTGCCAGAAATACTGAGTTGAACAGACCCCCTCCAAACCCCTACCAAGCTGAATCCTATAATGAACCCTTCACTGAATGAGTATTCTTGCAGTCTCTTACCTCTTTGGATGACGTGACCCCAGGCCCAGATTCTGTCCACAACCAGATGATCCAACACTTGGACGTTCCCCAGAGGCAGTATCTACTCAGGGTCTTCAACTGCATTTGGCTCATGGGTGCCTTCCCTTGCAATGGCAATACAGTATAGTTATCCCCATCCTTGAGCCCGGAAAGGACCCAATGCCTCTTGACAGCTACCGCCCTATTAGCCTGATAAACAAACTTTGTCAACTGCTCGAGAGGATGATTAACTTCTGGTTTTATTGGGTACTCTCGTATCAGTGTGACTTCTGGTAAGGACAATCTCCAACTGACCATGTACTCAGATTGGAAACAGCAATCTGACAGGCTTTTACTAACTGCTGGAACCTTGTCACTTGTCTTCTTTGACCTACATAAGGCGACGACACTGCTTGGTGCCATCACATTTTAGTTACCCTCCTTGACTGGGCTCTTGCGACCATCTTCCAAATTTTTATCATCGAGTTTTTATCCCACCGGCTCTTCCGGGTTCAAGTTGTCACTTCACTCAGCACCCCTCGAATTCAGGAGAATGGTATCCCACAGGGTTCTGTGTTAAGTGTCCCACTCTTCCTCATACCCCTCAATGGGCATGTAAACTCTGTTGGGCCTATGGCTACCTTGGCATTATATGTCACTGATTTTTATATCTGGTGTTCCCACTCGGTAGCATCTGTTGAGCGCCTGCTCCAAAGTGCCGCTGACAGGCCTCTGCATGGGCCGTTTCCCATGGATTCCAGTTTTCTCCTATCCAGGATTTTATTTAGGTGACCAGCTCCTAGAGGTTGTAGCACATTCCCGTTTCTTGTGCATTATTTTTGATATAAAGTTGATGTGGCTGCCCCATATTCGCCACATGAAGACTAGATGCATGCGGAAACTTAATGCACTCTGCCTCCTGGTCCACACATCTTGGGGTGCAGACCACACTACTCTTCTCCATCTTTACCTTGCTCTGGTCTTGTCCAGACTAAATTATGGTAGTCAGGTTTATGACTCAGTGGTTCCTTCCACTCTGAAAATACTTGGCCCTGTTCACCATTGTGGGGTGCATCTAGCTATTGGTCCCTTTCGCACTAGTCCCATTGACAGTCTCCTTGCAAAAGTGGGGTATCCCCCTCTACAAATATGATAGAGCCAGCTCCTGGTTTCTTACGCAATTGCCATCACTGATTCCCTGACCATCCCATGTGCCCTGTTGTCTTTGCAAATGAGGGATGTCTCCCTCCTGATAACTACCCACGGCAGGGATTGTCAGTTGGAATGCATCTCATTTCCCTCTGTCGGGATCCCCATCTCCACTCACTGGAATGTGCCCAGTGTATTCCCTCAACCCCCCCCCCCCCCCCTATGGCACCCAGACTGGATTAGGAATGACCTATTCCAGGGTCCTAAGGTCTCTGTCTCCTCTATGATCTTCCGGCATCTTGTACATTCCATCCTTGCAGAGTTGCAGGGTGCCACCGCCTTCTACACTAATGGTTCTAAGACGATAGATAAGACGGGATAAGCTTTCACTTCTCCACTGGCTTAAAACACCATTTATTGCTGGGATCATGTAGTGTGTTCACAGCAGAGCTGCTAGCCATTGACAGGGCCCTTCATTTTGTTACTCAGGGCACCTTCCACAGTGTTTTAGTGTGTACCAACTCAATGAGGAACCTACAGGCTATCGACAGATGCTACTCTAGTCACCTTTTGGTCTCTTTGCTATTCATGACATTCTCTCTGCCCTTGGCTGTGTTGCATGCTCAGTTGTCTTTCTGTGGGTCCCAAGTCATGTGGGCATCCCAGGGAATGAACTGCCTGATCATTTTCCAAGAGAAGCGGGCACTTACCCCCTCCTCTTTGATGGTGCCATATACATTGATCTACATCAAATCTCTCTTTGCCCAAAAGTGGAATGGCATCTGGTACACTACTGCTCACAGTAATAAACACACAATCAAGGAGACTACTGTGATTTGGTGCTCTTCCTTCCGCTCCTCTCGGAAGGAGTCCACTGTCTTATGCCGTCTACACTTTGGTCATACCAGGCTCACCCATTCTTTTCTCTTGTGGAATGAGCCAACGCCAGACTGTGGTTGTAGAGCCAGACTGACAGTGTCTCATATATTGGTGGAATGTTCCTTCTTTTGGCCTTTCGTACTAAGTGTAGTCTTCCAGAGTCCCTGTTTTTAATATTAACAGACAATTCATGGGTGGTTTAACTGGTCCTCAGTTTCCTCCATGAAAGTGGTTTCTATTTTCAGGTATAAGGTTTTGCTTTACTCCTGGAGCAGAGGCAGGGTAGTTGTGGTTGGTGACTTTCTTCATGTTTGCTCAGTCTGGGACTCATGACTACTCGCCCATGCAAAGACCACTGTTTTCTTCCTCTGTTTTTCCAGTTTTTAGTTTTGGCCTACAATTCTATGCCTTCTACTGTGAGTGTTTTTACTTCCTCATTCTATAGTTTGACTCCCCTGACTGGATTCATCCACTTTTAGGGGGCCCCTCTCTTCCTTGGGTAACTTCGGAATCGTGGGACTGATGACCTTGCCATTTAGTCCCATAACCCCCCATCAATCAATCAATCTTTAGCTGTGAATTTTGTGACCTTAGTAAGATAATTTTTCCTGAGGGCTTGCAGCTTTACTGTATGGTTAAATGATGATGGCGTCCTTTTGGGTAAAATATTCCAGAGGTAAGATAGTCCCCCATTCGGATCTCCGGACAGGGACTACTCAAGAGGACGTCATTATCAGCAGAAAGAAAACTGGCATTCTACAGATTGGAGCGTGGAATATCAGATCCCTTAACACTAGAACTGCCGGAACTAGTACTATACTTAGAACCACCGATGTGGTTAAAGTGACCACTTTCTTTGTAAGTACATGCTGTGCTGTTTAATGTAAATATGAATGACCTTGATAACAATGTATCACTTTAATTACGTTTAATAACAGTATCATTGTATTTTACAACAACAATGGGACCATAATATTACTAATATTAGAGAACATAGTTCACAATATTTATCTCCAACCATACTAATTGTATTGCAGTAGTTTCAAAATTAATAGAAATTAATCTTACTGGAGAAACTAAGTACCCATGAATATGTTCAGAGAAAGACCAATAATAAAATATGACCATGTATAGTACCTAAGAAGAAGAGCTAAAAGAAAAATATAGACAAAGACTAACAAAAATACTGAAAACAGAATTGACAGCAAGAAACAAGACAAAAGCTATAAATACTTATGCTATACCAATATTGACCTACTCATTTGGTGTAGTGAAATTGAGTAACACAGACCTAGAAGCACTCAATACACTTACACAATCACAATGCCACAAATATGGAATACATCACATACATTCAGCAACAGAAAGATTCACATTAAGCAGAAAGGGAGGAGGAAGGGAATTTATCGACATAAAAAACCTACATTATGGACAGGTAGATAATTTAAGAAAATTCTTTATAGAACAAGCAGAAACTAGCAAAATACACAAAGCAATCACTCATATGAATACATCGGCTACACCACTGCAATTTCATAACCACTTCTACAACCCTTTAGATCACATAACATCAACAGATACAAAGAAAGTAAATTGGAAAAAGAAAACACTACATGGCAAGCACCCGTATCATCTAACACAGCCACGCATTGATCAAGATGCATCCAACACATGGCTAAGAAAAGGCAATATATACAGTGAGACAGAAGGATTCATGATTGCAATACAGGATCAAACAATAAACACCAGATATTACAGCAAGCATATTATTAAAGATCCCAATACCACAACAGATAAATGCAGACTTTGCAAACAACAAATAGAAACAGTAGATCACATCACAAGCAGTTGTACAATACTAGCAAATACAGAATACCCCAGAAGACACGACAATGTAGCAAAAATAATACATCAACAACTTCCCATACAACATAAACTAATAAAACAACACGTTCGGACATACAAGTATGCACCACAAAATGTACTGGAGAATGATGAATACAAATTATACTGGAACAGAACCATTATAACAGATAAAACAACATCACATAACAAACCTGACATCATGCTCACCAATAAAAAGAAGAAATTAACACAACTAATCGAAATATCCATACCCAATACAACAAATATACAGAAGAAAACAGGAGAAAAAATTGAAAAATACATCCAACTGGCTGGGGAAGTCAAGGACATGTGGCATCAGGATAAAGTTGACATAGTACCAATTATACTATCAACTACAAGAGCCATACTACACAATATCCACAAGTACATCAACGCAATACAGCTACATCCGAACATATATATACAACTACAGAAATCTGTAATTATTGATACATGTTCAATTACCCGTAAGTTGCTAAATGCAATGTAACATATACCGCACAGTTAAAAGGAAGTCACGCTTGATCAAGGTCCGCGTCACTTTCCATTTTTAACCAGACATAACGTCTGAGAAAGGAAAGAAAATAATAATAATAATAATAATAATAATAATAATAATAATAATATAAGTGAATGTAAGTTACCTTCTTCTTCAGTCTCGGAGCTGTCACTCTCCACATTAGCGACAGGTTGGTAATCTTCATCTGTAGAATCTTCCACAAGGTCGTCAACATCAGGATCATTTTCAGCATCTGATTCATACAAAAGTGTGACAATTTCTTTATCTGAAAGTGGCCGTGGCCGTGGTTTGTATCGCTGTGACATGTGAGCCATGTCTACTGCCCTGAGACCAGTACTTAAATAATCAGTCATGTTTATGCAAAACCCAAAAGCAAACAATAAATGACATATTGCATTGTTGAGCTTTTAAATTCAAACAATGCGAATAAACTTCAGTGACCAACATATTTAGTACATTGTTGACGAGTGCTAAGAATAAATCCGGGCAGTGACGCACAACAATCTTTAAATAATCTGTTTTCAAATATACATGTAATGTGCTCAAAGTGACCACTCGGCAGTTTTAAGTATAAGTGGTCATTCAAATAAAACTAATGAAGATGAAATAAATATTGGACTAATTATGTGATCTTCATAAACATTTAGAAAAAGTCATTAACTCACAACAGCATAGATTAGAAATTGACCGAATAATAACATGTTAAAATATAAAAATTGGTCAAGTTGACCACTCGGTGGTCCTAGTGTTAATCGGGCTGGTAGGTTAGAAAATTTAAAAGGGGAAATGGATAAGTTGAAGTTAGATATAGTGGGAGTTAGTGAAGTTCGGTGGCAGGAGGAACAAGAATTTTGGTCAGGTGAATACAGGGTTATAAATACAAAATCAAATAGGGATAATGCAGGAGTAGGTTTAATAATGAATAAAAACATAGGAGTGCAGTTAAGCTACTACAAATAGCATAGTGAATGCATTATTGTGGACAAGATCGACACGAAGCCCATGCCTACTACAGTAGTACAAGTTTATATGCCAACTAGCCCTGCAGATGATGAAGAAATTGATGAAATGTATGATGAGATAAAAGAAATTATTCAGATAGTGAAGGGAGACGAAACTTTAATAGTCATGGGTGACTGGAATTCGATAGTAGGGAAAGGAAGAGAAGGAAACGTAGTAGGTGAATATGGATTGGGGGTAAGAAATGCCAGAGAAAGCTGCCTGGTAGAATTCTGCACAGAGCATAACTTAATCATAGCTAATACTTGGTTCAAGAATAATGAAAGAAGGTTGTATACATGGAAGAACCCTGGAGATACTAGAAGGTATCAGATAGATTGTATAATAGTAAGACAGAGATTTAGGAACCAGGTTTTAAATTGTAAGACATTTCCAGAGGCAGATGTGGACTCTGATCACAATCTATTGGTTATGAACTGTAGATTAAAACCGAAGAAACTGCAAAAAGGTGGGCATTCAAGGAGATGGGACCTGGACAAACTGACAGAAACAGAGGTTGTACAGAGTTTCAGGGAGAGCATTAAGGAACAATTGACAGGAATGGGGGAAAGAAATACAGTAGAAGAAGAATGGGTAGCTTTGAGGGATGAAATACTGAAGGCAGCAGAGGATCAAGTAGGTAAAAAGATGAGGGCTAATAGAAATCCTTGGGTAAAAGAAGAGATATTGAATTTAATTGATGAAAGGAGAAAATATAAAAATGCAGTAAATGAAGTAGGCAAAAAGGAATACAAACGTCTCAAAAATGAGATCGACAGGAAGTGCAAAATAGCTAAGCAGGGATGGCTAGAGGACAAATGTAAGGATTTAGGGGCTTATCTCACTAGGGGTAAGATAGATACTGCCTATAGGAAAATGAAAGAGACCTTTGGAGAAAAGAGAACCACTTGCATGAATATCAAGAGCTCAGATGGAAACCCAGTTCTAAGCAAAGAAGGGAAAGCAGAAAAGTGGAAGGAGTATATAGAGGGTCTATACAAGGGCGAGGTTCTTGAGGACAATATTATGGAAATGGAAGAGGATGTCGATGGAGATGAAATGGGAGATATGATACTGCATGAAGAGTTTGACAGAGCACTGAAAGACCTAAGTCGAAACAATGCATCGGGAGTAGACAACATTCCATTAGAACTACTGACAGCCTTGGGAGAGCCAGTCCTGACAAAACTCTACCATCTGGTGAACAAGATGTATGAGACAGGCGAAATACCCTCAGACTTCAAGAAGAATATAATAATTTCAATCCCAAAGAAAGCAGGTGTTGACAAATGTGAAAATTACCGAACTATTAGCTTAATAAGTCACAGCTGCAAAATACTAACGTGAATTCTTTGCACACGAATGGGAAAATTGGTAGAAGCCAACCTCGGGGAAGATCAGTATGGATTCCGTAGAAATGTCAGAACACGTGAGGCAATACTGATCCTACGACTTATTCTTAAAAAATAGATTAAGGAAAGGCAAACCTAAATTTCTAGCATTTGTAGACTTAGAGATAGCTTTTGACAATGTTGACTGGAATACTCTCTTTCAAATTCTAAAGGTGGCTGGGGTAAAATACAGGGTGCGAAAGGGTATTTACAATTTGTACAGAAACCAGATGGCAGTTATAAGAGTCACGGGACATGAAAGGGAAGCAGTGGTTGGGAAGGGAGTGAGACAGGGTTGTAGCCTGTCCCCCATGTTATTCAATCTGTATATTGAGCAAGCAGTAAAGGAAACAAAAGAAAAATTTGGAGTTGGTATTAAAATCCATGGAGAAGAAATAAAAACTTTGAGGTTCACCGGTTACATTGTAATTCTGTCAGAGACAGCAAAGGACTTGTAAGAGCAGTTGAACGGAATGGACAGTGTCTTGAAAGGAGGATATAAGATTAACATCAACAAAAGCAAAACGATGATACTGGAATGTAGTCGAATTAAGTCGAGTGATGCTGAGAGAATTAGATTAGGAAATGAGGCACTTAAAGTAGTAAAGGAATTTTGCTATTTGGGGAGCAAAATAAATGATGATGGTTGAAATTGAGAGGATATAAAATGCAGACTGGCAATGGCAAGGAAAGCCTTTCTGAAAAAGAGAAATTTGTTGACATCAAGTATAGATTTAAGTCTAAGGAAGTTGTTTCTGAAAGTATTTGTATGGAGTGTAGCCATGTATGGAAGTGAAACATGGACGATAAATCGTTTGGACAAGAAGAGAATAGAAGCTTTTGAAATGTGGTGCTACAGAAGAATGCTGAAGATTAGATGGGTAGATCACATAACTAATGAGGAGGTACTGAATATAATTGGGAAGACGAGGAGTTTGTGGCACAACTTGACAAGAAGAAGGGATTGGTTGGTAGGATATGTTCTGAGGCATCAAGGGATCACCAATTTAGTATTGAAGGGCAGCATGCAGGGTGAAAATCATAGAGGGAGACCGAGAGATGAATACACTAAGCAGATTCAGAAGGATGTAGGTTACAGTAGGTACTGGGAGATGAAGAAGCTTGCACACTATAGAATAGCATGGAGAGCTGCATCAAACCAGTCTCAGGGCTGAAGACCACAACAACAGCAGCAGCAGCAGCAACAACAACAACAACAACAACAGCAGTAAGGTGGAAGCTGCTCCTAATTGAGCTCAGTCAGTATGGAGTTGGACGCACTGTTCTGGCAACCCTCAAATCTGTAAAACAAAAGGCAGATTGTTTCAGTCAAGGAATGCTACCATGTGAACAGAAGATGGAATACTGCATGCCACAAGGATCAGTAATGGACCCCCTCCTGTTCCTAGTTTTTGAAAATGATGTAAGCTCTCATGGATAGTTCTTGAAATTTGTGGATGACACAACTTTGTAGACTCAGAAGACAACAACGCCAGCAAGGCCCAAGAAAAAGCAGATGATGTGTTTGATGTGACAGAAGAATGGTTTGTTATAACCAAAATCAAAGTCAATAGAGAAAAAAAAATGCAAAAACTGATGTGTAGAATTTTTATTCACCATTGATCATTTTACAATGAAACAGGCTTCATCATTGTTGTATAATACAGGTTGTAGTAATACATATGGCTGTATAGCAATAAAATAAACTAATATCAATTAACTGTAGTATACATATTAAGCACAACAATAATAATATACGTCACAGGAAGGTTTCTAAGAGCTAGTGTCCATACTATGAAGTAGTATAGTACAGATACTGTGCAGTAATAATTGGATAGAGTATACAGGACATAATTGTACAGAACATAAAAGCATAATTATACAGAGCATAAACATACTGCATAATGATACAGTAGACTATGTGAAAATTTGTTGCATGTTCTCCTCAGGCATTTCAGAGTTCTTCAATATGGTAAAATGGGTGATCTGGTAGCCAGCATTCAATTTTAAAACTTTTTAGACACATAGACTGGTAATTTGTTGAAAATTTTGAGTAGGTTCACTTTGTGAGAATTTCCTGTTTTTGCTATCCTGTGCCCTGGTATATCTAAATTAGCCCTAGCCTTGGTGTTGTGTTCATGAGCTTCTCAGCTAGCAGCAAATTTTGAAATATTATTTTTAATGTAGAGGACAGAGAAATATAAGTGTATAATTGTTAGTATTCTGAGCCTGGGAAAAAGAGGACGTCAGTGCTCCGTGTGTCCTGTTTTACACATTGTATGTAGGACCTTTTTTTTTGTATTTTTAAAATATTCTTGATGTGAGGGGAATGTCCCCTACAATCAGACCATATGACATACATGGCTGAAATAGTCCAAAATATGTCACCCTCAGGTACTCCAAGCTCACTAAATCACTTAGTTTCAAAATGAGGTACGTCACTCGAGATATTTTTTTGCATATGAATTTGATATGTTCTTCCCAGCGCAGTCTGGAGTCAGTGTAAATTCCTAAAGGTTTTACTGACTTATTTTCTATTTCATTAGACTTTCCCATTATGACTTGTTGAGTTTTATAGGGATTACACAGGAGTTTATTAGCTCAAACCAGTCCAAGGCTGTATCAAGAGTTTGTTTTGTTATTATATTCAGATCTGAGATTCTCCGATGTGACTGATGACAAAGTATACCTAAACTGTGCAAGGATTGTGGGCAGCAAAGTCACTTGGTAAGACCACTTTGCACATGTATGTGACAAACTGTCATGAGTCATATACTTCCTTAGAAAATTGAAACGTGTAATAACAGGTCAATATCTCGTCGTTGTTTCACAACCATATTATCTATGGCCTGTTACTAAGGAGCCAGTCAGCAGGCTGCAAGAAAGTATTATTACTATAAAAAAGTAATAAAGTCATAACATCAGGTAGAAAACAGGAGCACTGCAGGCAAAAATTAACAAAATTTTGAATAATAACTGTTCATAGCCATTATGTATTTTTGTGCCTCCTTCACATTAAGAAAAATCTAGATTCCTTCAACAAGAGGTATGACATACATGACCACAACACCTGCAACAAGGAGATGATTAACGTACTAACCTGTCAATTGTTTGAAACAAGAAATAGCTTTCTGAACATTACCATGAGAATGTTCAGATCATTACCCATGGAACTGCAGATACTGCCACGAGTTGTTCAAGAAACAAATTTCAAGAGACTTAAAACTACGTCTGCTCCACTCCATCCGGGAAATTTTTTACTGTGAAGAATGTGAATAGATCTACTGAACTTTCTCCAAAACGAGTGAATCTGTCAGAGAACTCGAAATGCATACAGTAAAACCCTTTTTTACAGTTTTCATCAGACTGTACCAAAAAAGTGTAAAATATGGGGAAGCATAGGAAACACAACAAACAAAATGAATGAATTACGGTTATGGTTATTCTATTTATATTGTTCAAAATATGAAATTAGAACAATTTAAATTTTGCCTATTTAAAGAAAGTCTGAAATAATTAATTGTCTTTGTTTCTTTCTAACAGTAGTTAGCTCTACTTGTCTCTCCACAGTATACAAAGCATCAGTCACAAAGACAGTGGAAGAGTGCTGACAAACACAAATGCGAACGTGGGTTTTCCTCTTCATTCTGATCATGTGCGATGATGTGAATAAACAATGGAAGCAAAAGTCTTTCATGAAATCACATTAAAATGTTAAATATCATTTTAATGTTAAAGAAAACTTAAAATGCAAGAAATTTAACATGGAATCGTTAATGACGGGAAAGAATTGTATTGAGGGAATGAGACTTCTGTTGGGGATGACAAAAATGAATGTAAAAAAAGTGGGAAAAAAGTAAAATGTGGTAACATGGAAATGATATTTCATTGTGCATAGTAAAATATTTAATATGTTATAATTTTTTGTATTTTTACGCATTATTTGTATATATAAGTTTTATAGTTTCTAACTCAATTTGTCCAGTCATGGTTGGTGAACGACAGAGACTTGCTAATAAATGTAATCATGTCTCTCTCCGCTGTTCACTCAAGCAAAACTGCAGCACAGGCCACCATGCTGACAGTCCATGGTGCTCTAGATGTCATGCAGTTGGCATGTGGCTACTTGTCTTGCTGCCAACAAGCTGATTTCCGGATTCAATGTACAGTAGAGCGTCGATTATCCGAAGTAATTGGGGGACATGAGTGTTCGGAAAACTGGTTTGTTCGGGTAATCAAACTGGGCATGTTTATTTGCCAAAAAGAAGTACTGTACAGTAAATTTATTCATAAAAACAGGCATCTCTTTTAGTTTTACAAAGTAACATACAAAGGCAACTTCAGTAGGAATATATAGTATGTGGCACAGTTTACTAAACAAAAATATATACCTATACCTTTAAAGTTCGAAGGCCCTCCAAGTTTTTCTTTGAACTGCATTGCCTTCTCACACAGAACGGGACCTGAGATAGGTTCTCTTTCCGATCTGTTTTGTGTAAACCACTTGTAAACAGCATCATCTAGATCTGTGTTAGTGGCGAGCTTCATAGTTTTACGGCTTCAGTAGAATCAATCATAGCTATAAAATTTGCTATGCTCGTCTTTTGTTTTTTTATATCCTTAATTGTCGACTTCCCCACCTTGTACTCATTGGATAAAGTGGTTGCAGATTCACCTTCTTCTAACCTTTTAATAATCTCGCACTTGTCCCTCATAGAAAGGACAACACATTTACGTTTAAGCATTTTGTATCGTCAAGTTCACTTCTTCACACAGCAGCACACAAGTGGTCGTAACAGAGAACAGAAGGTTTGCACCGTGAGAAGCTCTTCTCGGGGGCGCACAATCCTTCAAACTGCGCCGAGCGGCACGCCTCAACTCTTAAGCTGGCGCAGGTGTTGCTGTTAACAGCTTTGATACTGCTGCTACTTCTACTGCCAGAGCCAAGCCGACAGAAGTGTGCTGATTGTTGAAACACAGTGACTGGCAGCTTGGCCAGTCAGCAGCACCTTGTGAAGACCCCATTAGAAGCAATGTTCTGCCAGCGGTGGCCCAGTGCGGTGACTACTGTGGGAAACTTAGTTTGGGAGTGAGGGGGATGATGGACGGTAGGGTGGGAGAGTAACAGGTGCGAGCGAGTACGCAGTTCCAATTCGGTTAAGCGGTCATTCGGTTGACCGACGTTCGGATAATCGACACTCTACTGTACATGATGTGACTATGATCTGCACAGCAGCAAATAAAATGTTATTCTTGATGGATACCAGTCACTTGGGGCCTTTGAGATCCCGCACGGCATTGAGTACAGCACTTTTGAACCCACTGATGACTGTTGTAGGATCTCGACTAACATGAACAGCAATACCATAGAACAATAAACTACAGTCTCGATAGGCTGTTATCCTGCCACTGACAAACTGCAACAAGTACTGATCAAGTATTTTCCTTCTTACAGAAGGTATAACACAATCTTCTCACAAACATACAACATTCAAAAATGATTTCTGAATGATAAACCCACTGTGTAATCTTTGCTTGTATACAGAATGTAGGTGGCATTACTCCTATCTACTTTGTGCCAATACAGCAGTGTGCAATTAACAGTAGCGCTGTTAGCAACATGACTCTGCTGAGACTGTGGCCTAGTCTACACCATATTTTAAATATGTGTGAAGGTGTTAAGTTTGTGTTTATCTTTTGATGATGCCATTGTGGCTTCATTATATTAGGACGTGTTTTAGAACAGGTATGCCTTGTCATATTTAACATGCTTGTTTTCTACATGTGTGTCAGTAATACTTTTCATTATGGCCTGTTATATTGTTTTAAGATCTAGAGAATCCACTAGTTGTATTTGTGTTTTTCCCATGTTTTGCTACAGGTCTGAAGATGAACATCACTGACTGAAAGAGGTAGTCTAAGGACCTAACACTTTTCTGATCATAGTTGGAAATAAAATAAATTTATTCTAAGTTAAGTAAAATAGCATTTTTTGTAGGCAACTTAGACTGAACAAACAAATGTTGAAGTTATATTTGATAGGTTCTTTATTAAATACATTGACATGTGGTACACTTATTGCCTCTAAGGAAGTCCAATTTCAAAGATCATCCAAAAAGACAGTTACCAAATTGGTGAAACAATGAATTTGATAGCATTAGGGGAAAATGTAGTTACTGTAAACATGAAGAAAAATAACTAGAAGAGTGGGAGTAAATGAGCTGATAGAGATGACAAAGCACATCTGAATTACAAATGTTTTCACAAAACTATATTGCTCTATGTGAAATAGGTACCTAATGAAAAGTGTATAGAAATTTCTCCAACAAGAGCAAAACAGTATGGGGGATTATCACACAAGAACACTCATGTGTCAACATAAGAATGATGACTTGAACAAGACAGGTTTGAATGAGGTCTTCTTGACTTCAATGAAAGAAATTGGAAACAGAATCTACATGATTGGCACTTCTCCAAGTGAATCCGCCATTTTAGGAGCAGTGTAATTCTGTAAATGCATGTGTTTCAGGAAATATAAAAAAAATCTTTTTTTAAAAGGAAGCTCAACACACACCAAAATTTGCTTTGTCCTTTTTAAAAGAGTATAGTTATGTGAGTAATTTAACATAAAATATAATCTCCAGCTCCTAGAAGACACAGTCAAAATAGTGATCAAAATGATCAAAGTTACATTTTTTTCTAAAACCAACTCAAATGCTTGGGAAAATTTATCACTAAAATGTGCTATTGTAATCAACTTAATAATAATTTTACTTTCAAAAGCTATGACACATATAAAAATTTAAACAAATGTAGGACATTAGTAAAATATTGCCTTCAACATTAACATTAATTTGAGTCATCTACCTTTTTTTAAAATTAAGCAACAAAAATAATCTTATAATATTGTGACTTGCAATACAAATGCAAGATTGAAAACAGTTACTTAAGATTATCAATGTTTGTCCAAAACTTCAGGGTAAAATTACTGATATTCTTCAGGAATGTACTGCAAGACATTTTTCAGGTCAGCATGTTTAGCTCCAGTGATTGACAGCTCTCTGCTGTATGTCCTTGTTTGCAGTTAAGACACATTTCACTTCCTAGTATCCCACATGATGGGTGTATTTTCCACTGCTGCTGTTCAATGATGATGCAACTACTGCCCATTGATGCCAAGATGAGTATTCGAAATGCCTTAATGTCGATATCTGGAGTGCGGTATGCCTGTCTCTTGAAACATGTTCACTTTCTAGTCAATTTACTATCTTGCTATATGCAGAGGGGCAAGGGCCTTGCCACAGTGGATACACCGGTTCCCATGAGATCACCGAAGTTTAGCACTGTTGGGCATGGCCGGCGCTTGGATGGGTGACCATGCAGCCACCATGTGCTGTTTCCATTTTTTGGGGTGCACTCAGCCTCGTGATGCCAATTGAGGAGCTACTCGACTGAATAGTAATGGCTTCTGTCAAGAATACCATCATCATGACTGGGAGAGCAGTGTGCTGACCCCATGCCCCTCCTATCCGCATCCTCCTCTGAGAATGACACGGCGGTCGAATGGTCCCAGTAAGCCACTCGTGGCCTGAAGATGGAGTGCTTGAGTGCTATATGCAGAGGCGGCCACCAATCCTTGAAGTTAATTTCATCTTCAGTGCCTACCGTAGTAACCATGAACTTCCTAGGGAGTCTTGTCTTTACTATTACCTCACATACTTCTTTAGGAAGATATAAATTCAATCATGCTGTGACAGAAGCCTCTTCACAACACAAAAATCACAGTCATTGGGGAGAAAAGAATGTCCTTTCAGGGAAGAGGTGCAGTTCCCCCCACATCCTTTGGAATGCAATTATCTAAGTAATGCAGAAGAAAAGAAGCTACTTCATTTGGTCCTTTGTTACCCTGGATTTCATCATAGAAGTAAAAACGATCTCCTGATTTTGCAGTATAAATTTAAAAAATATTGAAGGTTAGCTGCCATAGATAAAACAATTCCTCCAGTGGAATATTAGGCAGTAAAATATTTCTACATGTAATTCAAATTAAAACAGCCAGGTCGTCCCTTTTTCTGCACAGATCCGTGGAAGTTTGAAGAGAACTGTAAATTTTTTTAGCTCTTCTTTCATGGATCATTAACACTGCTTCAGCAGCCTTCCTTTCCTTTTGTTAAGGAGTGGAGTCTTTAATTTCTGTACCTGAACTTCACATGTACAGCAAGCATGTACCTAAGGCCTCCCAAAACTGAGGTGAAAATGGTCTTTGAAGTATTTGGCATAGTACTGGTATGTAATGTCTCTGTCAGGATGTTTTTCATGTTCTAATGTGAAACTTGTTATTGATAG
The DNA here is from genome assembly GCF_021461395.2 of Schistocerca americana. Taxonomy (NCBI): domain Eukaryota; kingdom Metazoa; phylum Arthropoda; class Insecta; order Orthoptera; family Acrididae; genus Schistocerca; species Schistocerca americana. The sequence continues at coordinate 543,569,859 of NC_060120.1, read as the reverse complement.
TCATTATAAAATTATGGTAAATAAAACCTGAGGCACAATACTGGTTAAAAGTCTCCGTTCCTTGACGAGAAGGCAATGAAGGTTTCTGAAGCAGAAAATGAGCCACAAAAGAAAAGCTAAAAAATTCCTGATTTTTCACATTTAACTTTGCATCAAGATAATTTTCAGCTTGAAGGAGCAGTGAGTCTGTTTTCTTGGAAAAGACTCAGTATGTTGATGAGTGGGCATCTTAATTTCAGCAGACTTTGATTTTTCTGTGGTTTTTTTCCCCCTATTAAATCAACTGGAGACTTACTGGCTAGCAACAAGTCTCTTAGGTGATGGGTTCTACTGTCACCCTTAAGACCATGGAAAGCTATAAATGCCTTCCAGCAGACTTCCTTTCTTTCATTATTGAGTATGATAAAGTACTTAAAAATTGCGTGGATGACACATTTTTAGATGGATGAGATCTTTGTACATTGTCACAGGGGATGAGACCTTGTAAATATATATCCTTTTCATCTTTGCTCTTTAAAATATTAAATCTCTCTAATGAAGATGTCTGATCAAATATATCTACTGTAGCAAAATATGCTTTCTTAAAATTGCATTTCTCACATGTTTTTCTTTCTGGAATTGTTTGTCCTACATAGTTTATTTATTAATCATCACACTCTTGTATTCAGCTTCATTCCTCAAACCCGTCTTTCGCTTTGTGGAGTTATCCATTCATTTTGTGAAGTTATCCATTATCACAGAACCTTAAAATAAAACTGCAATCAACCTGCACCTTGTAATCACATAAGATAACTAAAACCAAGAATGTTGTGTTCTGTCTAAGAGACAACCATGGACAAATCTTCTTATTAGAATAAATAGGTCACTCAGCACTGCCAACAAAATCAACAGTGCTTCAACATTAAGCTTAGAAACACCAATACACCAAGGATTATGTTGTTTCTAAAACTAACACAAACTTACAGACACAAAAAACATACACAGGTACAAGGAAATTATGTCTCTTCTATACAGAATGCTGCAGCTAACCTTAAAGAAGGCCTGGACATAAATAATTCATTTTGCTTAAAAAGTGGAGTTATATTGTTTCTAAAATGATGAATTCAAGTGAACTTCTTTGTAGGCAAGTTCCAGTAAAACAGATCTTTTAGTAGAATTCTATCACACCCGCTGAAGTCAGCTTGAGAAAACCGCTCATTTGATCTGTCAGCCTTTAGCATTTATTTTTAACAAATATCTAAAATTCGGAATGTTCTCTGAATCACTAAACTTTTCAAAACTTATATCAATTTTTTTTAAATAAGTAAACTCCATGGCAAATCTCAATATATACAGTAATTTCCGGAATATATTAAACCCTTATCTACAATCAACTAAGGGATTATTTTGAAGAGCATATTTCTTTCAAATAATCAGTTTTGTTGTCAATGTGGAAAAAAAATAACATTTCAACAATTCTTATCCAAACCAGATAATTATAGCTTTTAAAAATTAGAATATGGTCTTACTTGTTTTATATGACCTAAGTAAAATTTTTGTTGTACTCTTGGTAAAATATTACTTGAGAAGCTGAGTATTAAAGGGTAAACAATACACGAATGAAAGTAATTGCTTTATGGGTTATAGCGGAAAACCATATATCTCATTGAGAAACAGGCATTGTTCGATGAAAATTGTTGAGATGGGCTTACCTGAGGGATTGGTTCTTGGACTGTTGTCTTTCATAATTGCAATAAGTGATTTGCCACATCATATTCCCCATTCTGTGATATACAGTGTAGATGAAATAACAGTATCTACTACTCGTCAAGATGTGTCAGTATTAAAACAAATGTCATTGGCATCACTAGATGCTGCAGTGAAATGGTTTCCTCCAGTAAACTTTTGTGTAACATAGATGCAACACACTGTATTATGTAACAACTATCAGACTTTTAAGATTTCATCTTGACTCCAAGTTTATGTGCAGAGAACACATCAATCATATTTGCGAAAGAATTCAAGGACAACATAGATAATATGGAAACAGAGAGATGTAGTTACTTCTGAAGATTTAAGATCGGCAGATTATGGATTATTCCAGTTCCACATTTCTTTTTGGCTACTGTTAGGGGGTCAGTCATCACCTATAAGTGATATATTGAAAATAAATATGAAAAAATACACGAGAAGTGTGTAGAGCTGGCCCAAGAAATCACTGCTGGCTTCTATTTAGAAATCTTAATAAACTTTATACTTAGACTTATTTATTTATTTAGCACCTGTATTATCACATTCATAATATTGGACTTGTCAAAGTACAGAGTAGTATAAAATATTACATGTTTATATTATGTACAAAATCTTACCATTGGTATCAACACATCTTTGTACCAAAAACATTATACTGCTTACGTACGTGCAGTTAGAAGGAAAGGTTGCGAAACCCCTTGGTTGATTTTACTTAAACTATTAAGTACCAGTACTTTAGTTAACTAGGCATAGTAGCATACAGCACAAAATCTGGGTGCGTAATTACATACATACATGGATGAAAGAAGTTTGGTTTTATCTAGGTACGGTTGATAATTATGAATTTATGTTTAGAGAGTTATGAAGTAGATCTACAGATCCGAGCAAAATTCTGGGTATTCGTTAATGCTGTAGAATCTGTTGTTTATTAGTAGATTTTTTAGTTCTTTTTTGAATGTTTTACTGTTTGGTATTTTTTTGATACTATCTGGAAATGCACTGTACAGAATTTTTGGTTTGTAAACAGCACAGTCCTGATATATTGATTTTCTTTGTACATCCCTATGATAATCATCCCTTTTCCTTGTTTGATAATGGTTGATCTCACTATTCAAAAGTGAACTTGATGGTTTTGTATGAAGCATATGCTTTCAAATATAAATATAGATGGTAAAGTCATGATTTTTAATTCCTTAAAGATACCGCTACATGGTGCTCTGTAAGCAACATCACTTATTAATCTTAAAGCTTTCTTTTGGAGCTTAAAAGAGGTATTTCCCCAGAACACTATTCCATACTTCAGTAGACTATTCATGTATCTGTAATAAGCATTTAATGGTGTTTCGGTATTGCAGCAATCTTTAAGCACTCTTAATATGTAACAATACTTGCTTAATTTTTTGTTAAGCATTTCTACATGTTTTTTCCATCTTAGATGCTCATCCACCATAATCCTAAAAATTTTATGTGATTCTTTTACTGAATTTGGCTATTTGATAATGTGAATTTTACATTGGTCCTATTTTTGTTCCTTATTTGGTTTAAATTCATCGACACAGTTTTCTTGTCATTAACAACTAGACAGTTATCTTTAAACCATTTTTCTGCCACTTCTGCTGTTTTATTGATTTTTTGCTGCCTCTCATAATCACTCTTCCCTTTTATAATGAAGCTGGTGTCATCAGCAGATAATATAGTATCAGCTGTTGAAAACTGTCGTGGTAGGTCATTAATAAAAATCAAGAATAACAATGGTCCCTATACCAAGCCCTGGGGCACTTTATAATTAACTTTTTTATATTCAGAATGGTACATGTTTCCATCCTGACATATAAAAAGTGTAAAAAAAAAAAAAACAGTGTATAAAATTTTTTGGAATGTTTACAAGAGATAAGAAGACATACCTTTTTATGTGGCAAATCTGTTCAGTTGCATCAATTCCCTCCTGGGGTTCTTGGACTGACATTCAACAATGGTGTTCAAATTGTCATATGATGAACATTGTTCTAGAGATGTTACTGAAAACGCTGTTCTTTTACATTAATACAAATTGGCATCTGGTTGCTAATGATTGTCTAACATGCTCAAAACAACCAAGTGTTCCACGAATAATGGCTGCAGCTTCAGCCAAATGGGCAACCAGATCTTCTGAAATGTTTATCAGTGTCTCGTATCCAAACACTTCATCTGTCCCAATGTGAGTGAAGCTGGGAGAATGTGGTGGTAATGGTGCTGACCGACTCCTTCCAATCCAACATTTGGGGAAGAAACTGTCTAAATGTTCTCTGACATGGGGTGATAAAGTGTGATGAAGCCTCATCATGCTGAAACCGTAATCATTGCCTGGCTGTTAGCAAAACATTCTCCTCCATTTCTGGTAGTACTTCATGGCAAAAGATACTCTTCGCTAAGCATTTTAGACCGAAAATATGACCCAGATGGCCATGAACAATACATGTCCATACATTTATTGTAAACCTCTATTGATGATGGAGGATATGGGTTGCCTAAGGATTTTCCATCTCCCAGCCATCTCACAAGCCATTGTGGCTTGTGAATATTCCTTTACCTGTGAAGCCAGCATTGTCCGTAAACATAATACATATTTGGAAGAAAGAGATATTTACAATTTGGTGTAAATACCATTGTCAGAATTCCATATGCTGGGGAAAGTCACCAGCTTGTAGGTCTTGTACCTTCTCAAATGGACATCCTTTCGTCTTTCCCTCTCCTTCCCTCTTTCCTGATGAGGCAACAGTTTGTTGCGAAAGCTTGAATTTCGTGTGTATGTTTGTGTGTGTTTGTGTGTCTATCGACCTGCCAGCACTTTCGTTCGGTAAGTCACATCATCTGTGTTTTTAGATATATTTTCCCGCGTGGAATGTTTCCCTATATTTTTTTATATATATATGCCACCTCACACACACACCTGACCACCAACTTCAGAGTCTCAGGCCGGAATGCCTTGTGGCCCGAGATTCCGGAGTTGGCAGTTGTGCGTGCGTGAAGTGTGCTTCTTTTACTGATGAAGACTGTGGCCAAATGCTACACGTGAGTGTCTTTTAATTGTGCCTGTCTGTAACTTGACGTGTCTTCTTTGTGGTGTGTGGCAAACTGTCTTTTCCTTCATTGATGATATAACTCAATATCACATAATTTTTTTTTTTTTAGAAGAAAGGAGAAAGGCAATTAAATTGTAACTTTTAAGTAATACATACTATACAGTATATGGTAATTTAGATAGCCTAACATATAAGTTGGTAAAAATGTAACATAATTGAATAATAAAACACCTCCATCACTCTGCAATACTCTCTTTCACTATGCTGCTTTTTTTACCAGGAAGTGGTATGCCAAAGATCTGCAATGGAAAACATGAGGGCATCCTGGAAATAATGCCCCCAAATTTGTTGTGTCAAATCTCTTAAGGCTTTTTAAATGAAACAAATGTCATTAACATTATACAACTTTATTCTTCATGTCAGCATATTTGCAGCCCTCTGCCACCATAGGAATCTGAATTATAGAACATGTCATATTGGTGTGAACATAACTATGTTGATTTGTGAGAAACGGCATGCTATAATCAAGTTTCAAATCCACATAGTTTATCCACAAATGGACACCCTCTTCTTTAACGTGCCATTACCAGACAACACATGAGTGCTGTAACATCTGCAACAATCGGTTGCCTTGGATTCATTTTCATCTGTTCCCAAAACTTAAGGAACACCTTCGAAGACTTCACTTTGATAGTGATGAAGCGGGCAGGCAGAGCTGAGGTTGTGGCTCCATCAACAAAATCAAACATTCTACAGTGATGGTATCAACAAAGGGGTGTTTCTTTGGGTGAAATGTGTTCATTCCCAGGGTGACTGTGTTGAGAAATAAATATGTAGACATGAAGAATAAAGATGCATAATGTTAATAATATTTGCTTTATTTAAGAAGCCATCAGAATTTTCACATAAAAGATACAGAGGCACTAATTTTCAGCACCCCCTTCTACTAATCTCCTTTTATGGGTGGCATGAGTAAATTGTGGTCTTACTGTCAGCTGAAGGGACACATGCATAATATATACAGTGACTATTGTCCAATTAAAATTTCTTGATAGTTAATACTTAATGTGTTGGAGCTGCTTTCCTCCAGTCAGAGCATCAAACTTCATGTCTGAACAGTTTGCTGTTACCAAACTACCACAACAGTTGGTCAGTGCACTTCCAATTCCTTGTCTGGCTTTCTTTCATGCTTTGGTTGGACCCTGAATCCTGGGTCTAGCCCTTTTATTTTGTATTTCATCACACATGATAAATGCAATGAAAACAACACACAAACACACACACACACACACACACACACACACACACATACACACACACACAAAATGATGCTAAAGAAATACACACTTCTCATTCATGGCACTAACCCTACACTACTGGATTTTTCTGCACAAAACATGTTTGAGCATCACATATACAGTTATTATAATTGCAAATATTGAATTGCATTAGATAAGCTTCACACAATGTTGTGTGAAGCAGAATTTTTGAAGGCTACAAGGCCGTACTGCAAATGGGTCACCAGAGACATAAATACAGGGTGTTTATAAATGAATATTGGGGTTTTAATGCTTTATAATATTTATTATATTAAACTTACAGTTATAAATGATATGTCAAATGAAAGAGCAGCTCAAACAGTTTTACCAAGACCCTTATAAATGTTCAATGTGAGCACCATTTGTCACATGGCACACATCAAGTCTATAGCTGAGTACTTCCCAAACATTGATAAGTGTGTCTTCAGTGATTGTAGCAACAGCTGCTTCTGTCCAGTTTCTTAATTCAGGCAGGTCTGCTGGTAGTGGAGGCACGTACACACGATTCTTGATGAAGCCCCAAAGGAAAAAAATCACGTGGCGTTAGGTCGGGTGAACGTGGAGCCCATGCAAAGCAAGCCCTGTCATTGGGCCCCTTGCGGCCTATCCAGTGCTTGGGTACAGTGAAGTTCAACAAATCCCTTACTTCGCTATGCCAGTGAAGTGGCGCACCATCTTGCTGGAAAATGAAGTTCTCTGGCTCATCTTCTTCCAACTGAGGGAAGAGCTATTGCTCTAGTGTATCAAGGTAAGAAGTGCCAGTTACAGTAAGTTCACCAAAAACGAAAGGCCCTTAAACTTTCCGCCAGGATACGGCACAAAAAACAGTCACTTTAGGGCAATCTCGTTGCATTTGTACCACCTTGTGAGGATTTTCTGAGCCCCAGATGTGCACATTGTGTGTGTTAACATATCCACTTAAGTGAAAGGTCGATTCATCACTGAAGACAATATGAACCAGAAAATTTTCATCGTCATGAAACAACATTTTGTTTGCAAAGTTGGCACTTAATCCATGGTCTGCTGGCATTAGAGCCTGTAATAACTGTAAACGGTAAGGACGTAGTTGTATGCATTTTCTTAAAACAGTCAACACGGGAAATTGTAATTCATGACTAGCCTTCTGGACTGATTTCTTTCGGCTACAAGTGAACGACTCTCTCATTCGCTCAACAGTCTCTTCACTAACTCTTGGTCGTCCTATGCTCTTCCCTTTACAAAGGCAGCTGGTATCTTTAAATTGATGATACCATCTACGAATGTTGTTATCACTTGGAGGATCACAACCGAACTTCACCCGAACGTACTTTGCACAGTAACTACACATTTCAGTCTTTGCAAACTGATAACACAAAACGCTTTCTGTTCACTAGTCGCCATCTTCGCTTCTACCACTGTCTAGCAGATTGCTGCGGAAACATTGCGCACTGCGTATGCGCACTGGTGCCTAACACAAATGTTCGAGTTACTCTTTCATTTGACATATCATTTATAGCTGTAAGTTTAATGTGATAAATATCATAAAGTGTTAAAACCCTGATATTTATTTATGAACACCCTGTGTAACATTCAGCCACCACATAGTGGTATAACGCAGTGGTTACCATTTAAACCTGAGATGTAAATGGCCGTGGGTTCGAATCTCGTTGAAAGCAGCAATCTTTTTTATTTCTAAATCTAATCAAATGACTTTGATTACTATTTTTATTCAGTTAATTGGTTTAAATGTAATTTTATTTATTTATAATAATTTTCTGTGTCATTTTCATAACTGTGTTGGCTTTTTCAATTTAGTCTTATTTTTCTTCCTGCCCTTCATTTTCCATTTGGTATCTGCCTTTGTTCCCTATAATTTGCAACCAAGTACCAACCAGGACTGCTCATTGGTTGGAAATTCAGCAGCTTGTGTAGCCGATGTGAGGACAATTTCAGGTTACCAATGATAGTGAGAAAGTATAGTTAAGCATTTAGTAGTGAAACTGAAATTTTTCTGTCTTGTGTTTGCTTGTAGAGGTTGGCTTTAGTCACGATGAATAAAGTGATTGTGATTTTAGTTTTGCCACGGATTGTTGATCCCCATTTCCTCAGATACATTACATGCCACGACATTATGGTTAAGGTAGGACTAGAGTTTAAATTCAAGGCTAAGAAACCCATAGCCTGCCACAGTTCAGTCATTGGTCACTTAATAACCAGCTGTCAACAGAGAATCTTGCATTTCTTCATACCTTGTGGATGACACTTCCATCATAGATCTGATTCACACAATAACAGGATTTGTGAAGTGAACCATCGTGTTTGGCTGTCACTTATAATCAAGCGGTAACCAGCAGCCGATGTGGCAACACTGTAGTAGCAAATGACAGACGTTAGTTGCCAAGTAACCTTAATCAGATTATAGTTACAAGATGTGAATGAATAGTGTAACATAATTTGGACGGTATCAGCTAACTTATTTGCAGGCTATATACATGTAAATTATCATTATACACAATGTGTAAGTCCTTGTGAAAGTAACTTGTACGTATGAATTTGTTGACATTTAGTTTATAAGTTGTTATCTTAACCTGAAATGTCAGATATTATTTGAAAGTGACCTGCCGATGAAAAAGATTTATTTAACTAGCTAGTTGATCTTTTTCTCCATGACTTTTTGTCATTTTGTGATTCCCTTTTATAAACTTTCACATGTTCATCCCCCTCTCCCCTTTCCTCTCTATCACTCTCTCTCCCTTTCCTTGTGGGTTTGTGGATATGTGACTTTCAAGTAATTTTTTTAAATTTATGTAAGTATCTCTCACTTTTTACTTTAGAATGAAATATTAATGAGCTGTTGAAATGACTTTCATTGAAAGGTTTATACTGATCATCTTTTATTTTATCTGTTTATTTTACAGCTCAGTATCATTCCATATTTGGTCGCTTACCTGTAGAGGATCTTAAATTTGCCAGTACCTTTGCAAAAGCATTTCTGGAAGCTGGAAAAGAACTGGGTTATTTAGTAAGAGATCTCAACCAGGAAGAAGCTACAGGTATTTCAAACTTCATTGATTTCATTGTTTTAATATGTCACATATCAAAGAAAAGTTTATAGAAACTGAATATGATTTACATCCAGGTTTTATGCTGACACAAACAACTACTGACCATGGAAGGAAATGCAGTACAGCCAGAGCATACATCAGTCAGTGTCCTCGAAACCTACAAGTCATCACAAATGCCATTGCAACAAAGGTATAATAGATATTGTGGTAATGGCCACACACACACACACACACACACACACACACACACAGTGACACTATATATTTATTAATATTTATCCAGACAGATGAATATGGAGTGCGAGGATTGTAACTTAAAGGGGAAGAGAAAAGGAAGGTGTTGCATGGAAGGAGAGGGGAGACAGGTAGGTGTCTTTCACTAGTGGTGACCAAATTAGGACTAGTTTTAACTAAAAAATAAACAACAGAAGTAATGGAGCATTAGTGAAAGAGAGGAATTTGGATGGAAGGGGGAATAATATATGGGGGAATGCGTAACACAGTGTCAGATCCAGGAAGGAAAGTTTTCGTACTGACAGGAGAGGAAACCCTGACTCTATGTGCACTGAATAGTTGTGGTTAGAAGCAGTGAGAGCCAACAGATTGATGCACAATGTCAGATGGCATCTGTGGTGGTTGAGGTGATTGACCTCTTGCTTTCTGTGGATACAAGAACAGAACAGAATGTTTTGATGGCCATGTAACAGAAAAAAAACATGATTACAGTAGACAGTAGCGTTGTCCATGCAACTGAAGCCATGCCACCCATCCAGATCCAGGTATTGATGAACTTGGGAAGAAAATACACTGTAATTGGGCTACCCAGTGTCTTCATATTCTGTGCCCCTAGTCACAATATACAGTATTCAGTTTATTCACCATTGACCACTTACAGCGGTATAGGTCTGAACATTAAATATACAACTAACAATAACTTTACAGTAAAGTTTTTACAATTTAGTTCCTTTTCTTTTAGGAATATTCTTATATACTAATGTCAATCATTATTTCAAAATATTTTGTTATCTTATAAAATGGGTGTTTGAGTAACCAGTCATAAATCATACGTTTGAAAATATTACTGGTCAGTGACTGAGCAGATGCTGGAAGTTTATTGAAGAGTTTTAAACTCATTATTTTGTGTGAGTTTGCAGTCTTTGTGAGTCTGTGTCTTGGTTGTCGAAGTCCAGTTTGCCTCTGGTGTTGTGGGGATGTATGTTCTCTCTGGTCTCAAACTCATTTAAGTTGCTTTTGACATAAAGCAGTGCTGTGTAGATGTATAGATTCACAACAGTTAATATCATGTGCTCGATAAAGAGGGGGCGGCAGTGTTCCTTGGGCTTAACTTTGCTCATTATTCTGATTACTTTTTTTTGAATTTTCAGAATTTCACACTATTTGAAAGGCACATAAGAGAAAACTGTGCACACTATCTACTAAAGACTTCATTGGTATTTACTCTAACTAGCCAAACCAATCATTGCTTAGATTCTACAAATCAGTAAATTACACAAAATTCAGAGCTACATTTCTGTTTTCCAAATGTGCAACAAATTTGATGGTTCTGAAGGGACCTTGTTGCACAGAAGGTCTTACACCCAAATCTGCAATACAAATATTGTGAATGAGTAAATTGGGTTGCAATCTTCGTGGATTGTTACAAGATCATCTTTGAAAAATCAGTCACTAAGATAAGCATTTTAGGGACAGTGGCTAAATATTATGACTGCTTAAGTTTATCCATGCCTTTTTATATCATTCTTAAATTTTGATTTTCAAAGAAACTTGGTTTTAAATTAAGTATAAGAGAATATTTCAGCCTCAGACTTGACTTATAGTTCGCACTCTTAGGTTTCCAAACTTCATTATTTGTCCTTGATATGGTTTCCACGATGAATACGTCTAACTAGCACAAATAAATTTGCAGTTCATTTATTTTGTAATGTCTCTGAAACTGCATATGGAGGCATCTTGTGTGTGAAAACCTCTGCTACCACTTATTGTTGAGTATGCATAGCCCTTAGCAGGATTGGACTCACACTGGTTAAGAAAGTGACACTGTCCACATTACATTGGCACATAGACAAAATAACTGACCGAAACTTAGTGTGCCCATGCACCTGCCCCTCCAATCGCCGCCACCCCCTCCCCCCCATCTCCCCACTATCACCATCCCTCTCCTCCCCAGTTTACAAAAAGCATGATTGTACTCTGCGACATAGTGTTGCGGGCTTTCAAAAATAAAATGAAATATTGTGTGACGTGGCCCTCAACTATGTACCCACCGACTCAGAGTTGCAATATTAAAAGTTTTGGCTGGTTTCATTGTCTTAGGGGGTGGGATATGTAGTTGCCGCATTACAAGCCAAATACTGCTGAGTCTACAGTACACAATATGAATATACACATGAATCAAATCATCGAAGGTTCCTGTCACTCGGCAATTGCGAATTTAACATAGAAATTTATAAATGAAAGAGTACAGTTAAATAAAATCTGCAGTTGGTATCTTAACAACTTCAAATGATGAGTACAACAGTGGAAGTACTTTTGAGAATGCGATATATTTCTGCAAAACACTTACTGGTGTCGATGGTCCAGCAATTAAATAAAATATAAGTTGAATTACTGAGAAACAATAGATTCCTACTTCACATAATTAGTTACGAACAACAACATAGCTCACGAGATATTCACTCCTAAACACATACTACATCTTCACTGCAGAAGCCATGGAAATCACACAGGAGCACAACTCGGCACTCCGAAATATTTCTATCTCTTGTGACCACGCGCAAACTGCTCCATTGTCCAAGTCTTTCCCCACGACTGTGTGTTCATCCTACCATCGCGTCCCTCATGCTGCACTCCCCAGAACTCCTCATGTCCTCTCCGGAAACGATGCTCTTCTCCCACTTCCATCCAGTCTCCCCATTCACAAGCACTGTGGTTGGCTACAGCACTCCCTCCATGTCTCCAAGCCAATGCATACTCACAAACGTACTGAAACACACATGAAATGTCGGATTTAACATTTAAACAACTTGAAATTAAATAAATATTCCTACGGCTGGACCATAAACACGCTCTAACACACATCATTAAATACATAAGCAAATTAAATAGACATATATCAAAGGAATAGCAAGCAAAAGTAGGTCAGTAGCCTAACATCTCTGTGCTTTCTTAAACACCGTAAATAGTTGATCAATTTCTTCATGAATAGAGTGTTTGGATATAAACAAAGACATAAATGAATAAATATATTTACAAGCATGCTGCTACTGTTTTTTTGTGTAACTGTGGAGTACTTATGGCCTGACACAATCGACAGTAATCGACCACTTTGACCTCCAATAACTCATGTACTATTGGTATGAATTAAAGACATGTAACTTCAAAGTTACATGCCTGTAATTCATACCAATTTAGGTTTACACTAATAGCTTTCTAAAGACACATCGGTCGATGAAATCAGATGAAGTTTTTGATGTTACTTGTATAATTTACCATCAGATACTAAACTTTAAACTAATAAAGATATTGAAAATCTGATTACACCATCAGAATAATTGTGCAAATAATGGCAATGTACATGTTTTTTTTTTTTTTTTTGTAAGTATCATAATTCCTCTGGCTACTATTACTTTCTATACGAACTGTGAAATGTCTGCCATTATGGTTTCACAAAGTCTGCCATCTTTGGCACTCCTGGCATGTCTACTTCATTGACACAACATCACCATGGAATTTCCAGCCATGCGGCTGGACCACGCGCTGGGCTACCTCTTATGCTCAGCTAACGTTCGACACCACGTGGTTGCTGCCGGGCCGTGGCCTACTGAGAGGCCTCCACGCGGCCACGCCAACTTAGAATATTTCCAGGATGCCACAACTCGCTTGTTACCTCACAGTGTTCATCAAAAACTGGCACATATTGAGCAATATCTGCTTGCAAAGGGTTACAACCCACTGTACCAATGCACTGACTTCCGTAAAACTCTGATATGTAGAGCATATGCTATGTCATACACAGATAGTCTTGTCTAACCCAAGAACTCACAGACTTGGCATTTGGATATTCTGAGCAGCAGATTCATGGGGCTGTGGGATCTGGACCATCACCAGAAGTGCATGAATAGTAGCATAGGTCTGTGGCCTTTATTCTTTATGCTTAAGGCCAATCATTTAAGATCAGAAGCATTTTAAGGAGATTTGGTATTAAGAATGTCTTCCATCTACCTGTAAAGATTAGGGCACTACTCAGCTCTGTCAAGGATGAGTTGGGATCAAGGGCACCCATGCAGTAACTTTTAGGGCAGGGGGGTCTAGACTTGTGGCTGCGGTATATTTTTAATATTTCTGATGATGAATGGCAACTTTTAGGTAGCCATAAAAATTCTCAAGCCGACCATGTTAAAAACCACTGACTTTTAAATTGGTTTCACCTGACTGCATTAAATTTTTTCCTTTTCCTGAGAGTCTTTTTTTTGTTTTTTTTTGGGGGGGGGGGGGGAAGGGGGGGGGGGCGCTTGGCCCTCCTTGCTCATAGGTTTTGGCACCCTTGTTTTGAATTTAGGAAGTCTGGCATGTACTAAATTCCATGTCATTGTTTGAAGGTTTATGTTGTGCAAACAATTCACACATTTCAGGGCAGGTCCATGGAACCTCATCATCACGATTCTGCAACAACCTGAAAAATCAGTTGTAGCAGAGCATTGTTTAAACAAGTGGTAATGGATGTATTTTTTATGAGATTCTGATAGTTGCCAGCACATCTGGTTTTTGCAACAGTGTTTATAAAGAGTTGGTTGAAGTTAGATTGGCAGATAACTAGATTTATGGAGAGAAGTGGTTTCTTGTAGCAGGATGTGGAACCATGTATTATCCTGCATCAAAGCAAGTGTTCTTTGGTGTGGTCGGCCATAGTGTTTCAGGAGAGTCTTTTATTGCAATACATTTTTGGCACTGGTGTCTAGTATGGTCGGCACCACAATGCCGTGGTGGGAGCAGCACCATGGTGTAATTGCATGTCCTGTGTATGGTAGGGGGGTCTATATGTAGAATGATGGTTTCCAGTCTGGACATTAGTTTTCACAGGGAGACAGTAGCAGCAGCAGCAGCAGCAGCAGTATTGGCTCTCCTGAAGATGGCAGACACATGAATCCCTGAAACATTGGTTTAGTTTGATGTTTTAATCTGGCTGTGAACCAGAGAGTACTTCCATTGATTTTGTAGGTGAATTACATTTTGTTAACATTTTTTCATGAGTCTCAGCCTGATATCTGCTTACCTGCAGTTAGTTCAGTGTCATTATACCACTTTGTCACTCTGGCGATTTACTTCTAAGTATCTTATGGTTGTTACTGTTTTCAATAATTTATAGCCAACAGCATAATCTTACAGTAATGGGTTTTTTCACCTATTTATGTGCAGTTACCTTTACATATGTTAAGAATCAGCTGCCAGTCCCCACAACAATCACCAATCCTACATATATCTTCCTGCAGTTTGCTACGTTCTTCTGGTGAGCAATCTTCCAATAAACTACAGCATCTTTTGTGAAAAGCCTTATAGTGTTTCTGATTTTATCCACTAGACCAGTTACATATACTGCAAGCAGTAATGGTCCTATAACACATGGGGTAATTCCAAAAATACCTTTACATCTCTTGCTTTTGTCCCCATTAAGAACCATGTGTTGAATTCCTTCTACTAGGATATCATAAATCCAGTCATAAATCTGCCTCAGTATTTGGTATGCTCATACTATGCGCACTAAATGACATCCATGTAACATGCTAATAGCCTAGATACCTTTATTTACACTTCTATGATTTCATAAATGAATATGAATTAGTTTATGAAAACAACTAATGAATATTTTCTAAGGAGAAAAAGTGGCAGATTTACACATAAAATAAAAAAAAGGTAATAGAATTAATTACCATGCTTAACAAATAAATTAGATTAGCACTAGTCATAATTGGTTGTTAGTACACTTAACAGAAATTGTCAGCAATAGTTCTGTCTGTCTGTTAATGTATAACTTGACTCGTTCCTCATTGGTTAGGGCTGTTCTTCGTAATGGATTTGGATGAATGATCTACATCTACATCTACATTTATACTCCGCAAGCCACCCAACGGTGTGTAGCGGAGGGCACTTTACGTGCCACTGTCACTACCTCCCTTTTCTGTTCCAGTCGCGTATGGTTCGCGGGAAGAACGACTGCCGGACAGCCTCCATGAGCACTCAAATCTCTCTAATTTTACATTCGTGATCTCCTCGGGAGGTATAAGTAGGGGGAAGCAATATATTCGATACCTCATACAGAAACGCACCCTCTCGAAACCTGGTGAGCAAGCTACACCGCGATGGAGAGTGCCTCTCTTGCAGAGTCTACCACTTGAGTTTGCTAAACATTTCCGTAACGCTATCACGGTTACCAAATAACCCTGTGACGAAACGCGCCGCTCTTCTTTGGATCTTCTCTATCTCCTCCATCAACCCGGTCTGGTACTGATTCCACACTGATGAGCAATACTCAAGTATAAGTCGAACGAATGTTTTGTAAGCCACCTCCTTTGTTGATGGACTACATTTTCTAAGGACTCTCCCAATGAATCTCAAACTGGTACCCGCCTTACCAACAATTAATTTTATATGATCATTCCACTTCAAATCGTTCCGCACCCATACTCCCAGATATTTTACAGAAGTAACTGCTACCAGTGTTTGTTCCGCTATCATGTAATCATACAATAAAGGATCCTTCTTTCTATGTATTTGCGTTACATTACATTTGTCTATGTTAAGGGTCAGTTGCCACTCCCTGCACCAAATGCCTATCCGCTGCAGATCTTCCTGCATTTCGCTACAGTTTTTTAATGCTGCAACTTCTCTGTATACCACAGCATCATCCACGAAAAGCTGCATGGAACTTCCGACACTATCTACTAGGTCATTTATATATATTGTGAAAAGCAATGGTGCCATAACACTCCCCTGTGGCACATCAGAGGTTACTTTAACATCTGTAGACGTCTCTCCATTGATAACAACATGCTGTGTTCTGTTTGCTAAAAACTCTTCAATCCAGCCACACAGCTGGTCTGATATTCCGTAGGCTACCACCCCCCTCCAGGGGGTCCACAACTCTTTTGTGGATACGTGCGTAGCGAGCACGGGACCCCGAGCTAATGTGGCCCTCCTTCCTTTCCGGGCTGCATACCTTCCTTTTCCGCATCCTTCCCTATCCCCCATCTTCGCCCCCCGTCCCCTCACCTCTGGCTCTTTCCTTCCCTTTCTCCCCCTCTGAGAGTATGGTTTGTGCCTACGTCCGGAGACGGATGCTCGTAAATGCAACGCATTCTTCGTCTTCTCTGCTTGTCTGTCTTCATCCTTCCTTTGTCCTTCTCTTTTCCTTACCTCTTCTCTTTACCCTTTTCTCCGCTGCGGCGTTTGAGACCTCTCTTCTTTCCTTTCCCTCTCTTTGTCTTTCCCTTTCTCTTTCTTCCTCCCTGTGCGTGTCTGAAGGCCGACCCACACATTTTTGTGCGTAGCCGGTGATGGAGTAACACGTAATTCCCCGCCCCGGGTAGACAGGTAGGACACGTACGTACCCCCTGGTAACGGCCAAGCCCAGGGAGGGGTGATTACCCAAGCTGATACCTTCCGAAAGTGCCGATTGGTCCCTCCGTCCGTTTGTCGGGAGGTGTGACCTGAGGTGTGAACAATCACCTAAGGCGGGAGTGCCCTCAGAGAGGGGCCCCCACAAGGGAAGAGCGCGCCATCGGAGACGCCGGTAATCATGGGGGAGTCTTCTGCAATGGTTTCCTCACCTTCCACTATGTCTGCTCACAGGCGTAAGTTCACTGAGTCTCAGCCACAGACAGTTCTTCCATCATTGCCACAGTTCCTTGTTGTTTCTCGGTCTGACGAAGGTCACGACTTCTCCACGGTCAACCCTTTCATTATTCAGAAAGGTGTCGACGCAGTTGCAGGTCGTGTAAAGTCTTGTTCCAGATTACGGAATGGCACCTTGTTGTTAGAAACAGTCAGTGCCCTCCAGGCACAAAAATTGCTGCGTACTTCACTGCTCCACACCTTCCCTGTCCGGGTTGAAGCGCACCGCACTTTAAATTCCTCGTGTGGAGTCGTTTATACACGCTCCCTTGATGGATTGTCTGACGAAGAAATTCAACACTACCTATCTGACCAGGGCGTAACGGCTGTTCATAGAGTTATGAAAAGGGTTGACACGAACATCATTCCAACCCGCACTGTCTTCTTGACATTTGACAAAGTTCAACTCCCAACAAAAATCAAAGCAGGCTATGAGATAATTTCCGTTCGCCCTTACGTCCCAAACCCTATGCGTTGCTATCGGTGTCAGCAGTTCAATCACACCAGCCAGTCCTGTTCCAATCCGGCCAAATGTTTTACGTGTGGCAAGGATGCACACGAGGGTGCTTGTCCACCTCCATCCCCTCACTGCATCAACTGTATGGGTGACCACGCTGCTTCCTCTCGAGATTGCCTCGTCTTTAAAGACGAAAAGCTCATCCAGGAAATCAGAGTGAAGGAAAAGGTGTCGACCTTTGCTGCTCGAAAATTATTCGCCTGTCGCTGGCCCACCGTGCCTCAGACAGGAAAATACAGCACTGTCCTTGCTTCTCCTCGGCCAACAAAGGAGGCGGCCACGCAGACTTGTGACCTCCACTTTAGTGCCATGGTCGTCAGATCGGCCAGTGCAAAGATCGCCCGTTCAACCTCACCACTTTTGCCTGCCCACTCTATGGCTTACCCTTCATCGGGTTCTGCTAAATTTCAAGCCCAAAAGTCAGACAACCGGACTTCCAAAAAAGAGCACACTCGTGAAGATTTTTTACGTACTCCAACTTCGCAACCATCGGTTCCTCCTCCATCTAAACATCATATTTCCAAGAAGGCTACTAAGAAACCCAGTTCATCTCCTTCTCCGCCAAGGCATGTCCCATCTACAGCACCACCTGGTGGAAATCGCCCTCGGCCGTCTTCTGTGTCGCCGAGGCGCACTGCTGGCGGCCGATCAACTGGCCAATCGCTGGTGGCAGGAGCTGCTCCTGAACAACCCATGGATCAGGATCTTCTGCCTTCGGCTGAATGCCATTCCATGCTGTCGGTCGCAAGCTCTGAGCAGTCGATGAGTTGACAGCAACCTTGGTCACATTCCTCCATTTTCTGTTCACCCTATGTCCATTATCCACTGGAATATCCGCGGCATTTGAGCCAATCGGGATGAACTGTCAATCCTCTTACGATCCTACTCGCCGGTCATCTTCTGTCTTCAGGAAACAAAGCTGCGTCCCCATGACCGCTTTGTTCTCCCCCATTTTCAGTCTGTCCGATTTGATCTCCCTTCTGTTGAAGGCATTCCAGCCCATGGAGGACTCATGATTCTTCTCCATGATACTCTCCATTATCACCCAATCCACTTAAACACTTCCTTCCAAGCTGTCACTGTCCGTCTTTCCCTTTCTGGATATACCTTTTCTCTTTGTACTGTATACATCCCATTGTCCACACCAATGGCACGAGCTGATCTGCTTCATCTTCTTGGTCAGCTTCCACCCCCCTATTTGCTGGTTGGGGACTTCAATGCCCACCACCCGCTTTGGGGATCTCCACATCCTTGTCCACATGGCTCACTATTGCTAGACGTCTTCCACCAAGCGGATCTAGTTTGCCTCAACACTGGGGTCCCTACATTTTTGTCTGCCTCCACGACAACTTTCCCTCACTTGGACCTTTTGGTCGGTACTGTTCCACTAGCTCGGCGCTTCGAATGGTTCACCCTTGACGATACACACTCGAGTGACCACTTTCCATGTGTCCTCAGACTGCAGCCTCAACTGCCATGTATGCGCCTGCGATGCTGGAAGTTTGCCCAAGCCGATTGGACACTTTTTTCGTCTCTAGCGACATTTGATGCCCGTCACTTTCCCAGCGTCGACGATGAGGTCACACATATTACCGACGTTATTCTTACAGCTGCAGAACGTTCAGTACCACGCTCCTCCGAATTGCCCCGGCGCCCCCCAGTTCCTTGGTGGAACGAGGCGTGCCGTGACGCAATACGTGAGTGGCGACGTGCTCTTCGCGTTTTCCACCACCATCCTACCTTAGCCAACTGTATCTGTTATAAGCAGTTCCGTGTGCAATGCCATCGCGTCATCCGTGATAGCAAGAAGGCAAGCTGGAAATTCTTTATTAGCTCATTGAACACCTTCACTCCCTCCTCAGAAGTTTGGAGTCAGCTTCGGCGGTTATCAGGCGCGCCTAGTTTCTCCGCGGTCTCTGGGCTCACTGTCGTGCATGATACATTAGTGGACCCCATCGCAATTTCTAACTCATTGGGTCAACACTTTAGTGAGATTTCGAGCTCTTCAAATTACCCGGCAGCGTTTCTCCCGAAGAAACGTGCAGCGGAAGTGCGACCTCTTGCTTTCTCCTCTCAAAATCGTGAAAGCTACAATACTGTTTTCTCCATGCGGGAACTCCAACATGCACTCTCTTCTTCTCGCTCCTCCGCCCCAGGACCGGATGGTATCCACGTTCAAATGTTGCTGCATTTACCAACCCATAGTCTGCGTTACCTCCTTCGCCTTTATAATCGAATTTGGACAGACAGTACTTTTCCCAGACGATGGCGGGAAGCTATCGTCGTTCCTGTTCCGAAACCTGGAAAGGACAAACATCTCCCCTCTAGCTATCGCCCCATTTCTCTCACGAGTAGTGTATGTAAGGTTTTGGAGTGTATGGTGAATTGCCATTTAGCTTGGTGGCTGGAGTCCCGAAGTCTTTTAACACCTGCCCAATGCGGATTCCGAAAGCATCGTTCTGCAGTTGACCATCTTGTTGCTCTCTCCACTTATATCATGCACAATTTTCTCCGGAAACGCCAAACAGTAGCAATATTTTTTGTTCTGGAGAGAGCATACGATACCTGTTGGAGGACAGGCATCCTCCACACACTGTTCTCTTGGGGCTTTCGAGGTCGGCTGCCCCTTTTTCTTCGCGAATTTATGGCAGAGCGCACATTTAGAGTGCGGGTGAACACTACTCTCTCCCGTACTTTCTCCCAAGAAATCGGGGTACCCCAGGGCTCCGTGCTGAGTGTTGTACAGTTTGCCATTGCCATAAATCCAATTATGGATTGTCTCCTTCTTGATGTCTCGGGCTCTCTCTTTGTGGACGATTTTGTGATCTACTACAGCTCTCAATGGACCAGCCTTCTCGAACGACGTCTTCAAGGATGTCTCGATCGCCTCCACTCTTGGAGCATCGAAACCGGCTTCCGTTTTTCTCCCAGTAAGACCGTTTGTGTTAATTTTTGGCGACGTAAGGAGTTTCTTCTACCCTCCTTACATCTAGGACCTGTCAACCTTCCGTTTTCGGACGTCGCTAAATTCTTGGGTCTTATGTTTGACAGAAAACTGTGCTGGTCCTCCCACGCTTCCTATCTTTCGGCTCGCTGTCTGCGATCCCTCAACACCCTCCGTGTCCTGAATGGTACCTCCTGGGGAGCGGACCGAGTGGTCCTTCTCCGCCTCTATCGCGCCTTAGTGCGCTCGAAATTGGACTATAGAAGCATAGTTTACTCGTCTGCTCGGCCGTCTATTCTTCGTCGTCTCAACTCTATCCACCACCGTGGATTACGTTTAGTGTCTGGAACTTTTTACACCAGCCCTGTGGAAAGCCTTTATGCTGAGACTGCTGAACCTCCGCTGTCCAATCGGCGAGCAGTCCTTCTGAGTCGTTATGCTAGCCATCTGTCTTCCATGCCTGCTAATCCAGCCCATGACATTTTTTTCAACGCCTCCTTTGATGTAGGGTATGCAGGCCGCCCCTCCTCCCTACTACCACCGGGAGTCCGCTTCTGTCAACTGCTCCATTCTCTTTCCTTCCGCTTTCCTAAAACCTTCTTGACAACTTGGGGTACAGCACCGCCATGGCTCCGTCCCCGGATCTGCCTGCTCCGTGACCTTTGTCAGTTTCCCAAGGATGGTACCTCTTCACTTGTTTATCGTCGGGCATTTTCTGCTCTATGTGCACAAATGAAGGAAGCCACATTTATTTACACTGATGGCTCGAAAACATCGTTAGGTGTAGGGAGTGCCTATATTGTTGGCGACACCCCAAATCGATTTTGGCTTCCCAACCAGTGTTCGGTTTACACTGCGGAGCTTTACGCTGTTCTCCAGGCTGTCCACTACATCCGCCGCCATCAGCGGATACAGTATGTTATCTGCTCAGATTCTCTCAGCTCTCTCCTCAGTCTCCAAGCTCTTTACCCTGTCCACCCTCTGGTCCACCGGATTCAGGACTGTCTGCGCTTGCTCCACCCGGGGGGCGTCTTGGTGGCATTCCTCTAGCTCCCGGGACACGTTGGTATATGTGGAAATGAGGCGGCTGATATAGCGGCCAAGGCTGCAGTCTCTCTTCCTCGGCCAGCTATTCAATCGATTCCCTTCGCCGATCTATGGAGCGTTTTATGTCGTCGTGTTGTTCTTTTATGGCACGCACATTGGTCGACACTTCCCCATAATAAATTGCAGGACGTGAAAGCTCTTCCTTGTGCTTGAACCTCTTTTTTAATTTTAACTCGACTCCGGATAGGACACTGTCTTTTTAGCCATCGACATCTTTTAAGCGACGATCCTCCCCCACTCTGTCCCCACTGCTCTCAGCTGTGGACGGTAAGACACCTTTTAATTGAGTGCCCCTATTTTACTCCGTTACGCGCCCGTCTACAGCTGTCGCCTGATATATCTCAATTTTAGCAGATGACACGCGCTCGGCCGATCGCATTCTCGAGTTTATTAGTGCTAGTGAAATGACGTCAGTCATTTGAAGCTTTTTTTGGGGACAACCAACCCCTTTCTGTAGTGGATTTTTAAGCCTTCCTTCTGCTTTTAGTTTCTCCAATGTTTTGAGTTTCGTTCCCATTGCTGCTGGTTTCCATTTTCGGTTTTTTACTGTTTCCTAAGTCACGGACTGGGCGTTAATGACCATAGCAGTTTTGTGCCCTAAAAAAAAAAAAAAATTCCGTAGGCTCTTACTTTGTTTATCAGGCGACAGTGCATAACTGTATCGAACGCCTTCCGGAAGTCAAGGAAAATAGCATCTACCTGGGAGCCTGTATCTAATATTTTCTGGGTCTCATGAACAAATAAAGCGAGTTGGGTCTCTCATGATCGCTGTTTCCGGAATCCATGTTGATTCCTACAGAGTAGATTCTGGGTTTCCAGAAACGACATGATGACTGGATGGATAGTGCAGATCACTCGCAATAGGTGTTAATGTGTAAAGTACTAACACAAGTTTCACAAATCACTCATTTACTGATTCTTTCATATTTCATGTTCTGTAAATCCTATTGTGGAGGAGAATGTTCAGGGATGTGCAATGAGTCAGGATTGAAGCAGTCACAGCAGGCTACTTTTATACAAAATAGTAACAACAATAACATGACATTTATTTAACAGAGTTTTAACCAAAAATAAATCAACATGGATGAATGTAGCTTCAGTGAATACACCCACCATGAAATACATATTTCACACAGTAATAACATTTAAAGCTGTGTGCTTCTAGTGTGAGAATCTTTGGTTTGCATCCAGCAGATAGTCTGCATAGAAAGCTATTAGCACTTAATTTATTTACACTGGTGTATGCTATTGCTTCCACATCAAGCCCTGTCTTCTCTACAGCAGCAGGAATTTGTGGCAAATGTATTTGTTTCATCTCTGAATGACTCAGCATCCATACCAGCAAACTCTCTCAGGTTTTCCTTTATTGAAACTGTCTCACTTATCTTGTCCACACACAAATCTCCCTGATAGTTTTATCCTCTGTCATCTATCACTTTCAAAAATCTCAAAATCAACCCCTTGTCACGTAGTACCATCCAGATTTAAATTGCCGCAAAACATTAATATTTCAAGGCCATGGCTTTCTCAAGCCAGATGCTCGAATAAGATCATCCCTCCCTAGTATCCTTCCTAGTGGCTACAGTCACTGTCACCCTTGTAACTATCTTGTCAAACCATATGCATTCCCAGCTCATGCTCCATAGTTCTTACCTCTGTAGTTATTCCTGAGCTAAACTAGCTCCATGCACCCACAAATCACCATGACAAGTAAACCCTACATCATCAAAAGGCAAAACAGCACGTGAAACCACACATGTTGTTTGCCAACTAACATGTCTTCATTATTCTGCTTTTTGCAGAAATGACCACCATTAGAATGACTGTGGGCATGATTGGACACAGAAGAATTGTCCGTCTTGGGAATATATAGTATGCAGTGCCAAAGATGCTCTACAGTCTACAGTATGATTCAGAAATGTGTCTCCAACATATACTCGCATCCCACCACCCTCCTGGAATCAACTTCTGTTAATTACCACACACAAAATGCTCACTTCCCCCCTCCCCCCTCTTTTACCCATTTCTTGGTAGCATTTCTTTCTTTATTTACCAATTTCATCTTCATCTCTCATGAAGCTGGCTGAGTGCTTACAATAATAACTCACACATCACTACACCTCTGCAGCCACTACTGTGGCAAGTGTGACACATTTGTGAGTATCGTGCCATTTGACTGCTCCAGCCCATCACCAAAGGCTGCTGATTGTGAATGGTGACTCAGTCACCTGCAGCTGATAGACAGTGGCTCCTGGAGGGCAAATGTTCTTTATATTACTGCGCGCCAGCTCTAGCCAGCAGTCTTGTACATGTCACTAAATGGTATTGTATTACCCATGTTTACACCGTCATGCTGTGACCAAATAAATAGTTGATGGTTTCTTACAACCATGTATTTTATTGTGTCTGGAGTTAGAACACCTGGCACTGAGGAGAACTTTTGTGTGCTCAACTTCGTTCACTGTTTTTTCACGGAATTTCTCCATTTCTCCATGGAGGTCGTACTTAGTCACTCTTCCACCAGCAACAGCTTACTACAGCTGCATCGAAAAAACTCATGGCTAGGGTGACTGCTAGGTGCACCTGTTGCTATTTTTGTCTTACAGTGACACTGTTCAAGATTGAGAAGCTTATGAAAAATGGCTCTGCCACTACTTTGTTGCATTTAGGATGATGAACTAGGACACTTGTAAGGCCTTTTTTTTATCGTGGATTCCTTGCATGTACCAGTTGTAGTGTCAATTGGCCCCTTTGCAGGAATCAGCTCCACTCTGCTTTCATGAAATGTGTCATCTGTTATCTTCTTATCATTACAAGCACACCCATATCATTGCCACTCACATAGAACTTTACTAGTACCACAACCAGTCACATCAGTGTTATTGGGCTTGGGCAGCAGAACTGCAGGTTTTGAGCCATTATTACTAAAACTTCCAAATAATATTATGCAGTCTCCATAGTTAGAAATATGATCATCTGTCTGGTACCCGATAAGGAAGCTCATCAGAGTGCCCTTCACTGTAAGGATGTGTCCTAAACATTATTCGCTCCATTTAAGTCTCTCGTGCTGTGGCCCACCAAATTGAAGTGTGAGGGGTGTCGCAGTCATTGATAGTGAGCCACGCCCACCAAATCGAAGTGTGAGGGGTGTCGCAGTCATTGATAGTGAGCCATATCAGTGCATAGCAATGGGGTCACCGAGTATAGAGGATGTTGATGCAATTCAAACCAGGAAACCTGGCCGCAATTGACAGCCCCATTGGCAACAACAACAAGCAGCACTTCTGTCATGTCCCTCTTATTTTGTGCAACATGAGAGACCTGCATGCTCCAGGCAGTGGGTGTTGTGCCACGACTGTCACAAGAAAAGCTGCATTGCATCAGTTTGTTGTTCTCAGCCTTCCTCAGAACAAATGGACTTTGGCATTGATTCTGTTTCATCATTGTCTACAGATCAGAATAAGCTCTTTATTGAAGTGTTTATGCTGAATAACCCATTATCCCTGCAAGTGGACAGTTTCACTCCTCAGCTCTCAGACATGTACAAAGCTGGCCTCCATACCATTGCTTCCTGTCAAACGCCATCTGTTAAACTACAGTAGACAACATATTCCTGTTCTTGATCATTTACTGTTGCCAAGACTGAGAAATCTGCCGTCCATTCTATCACATATTTGGTTGTTAATTGTCCTCATAGTGAGAATTTGTTTGGTTAGATGCTTTCATTTCTTTTGACTTTTCTGTTACTGACACTGTACATCTACTATCAGATCATATTCCTTATCAAGACATAGATTCATTGTGTGCTGAATTTTTGGATTTGTTTTTGAGGGATTAGGTTGTGTGAAAAACTTCACAGTCCACATCACACTTAAACCTTCAGCTCAGCTGTGTTATTACTGGGTGTGATCCTTACCTGTGTCCTTATGTGAACAAGTTAAGTCTGAACTGGATCGGTTGACATCACTAGGCATCATTCACCACTTTTAACAAGTGGGTGCGGCTACTTCATTGGTGGTTGTCAAAAAACTGTTGGGTCAGCTCTGACTTTGTGGAGACTTTAAAGTTACCATCAATGCACAGTCTGTTACTGACACATACCTGTGCCTTGATCTGATGAATTACTTGCAAAACTGGCTGGGGGGGGGGGGGGGGGGGGGCAATTCTTTTGCAGGATTGACTTCACTGGGGCCTACCTGCGTTTCATTAATGACATATGAAAATAATTGCTTGTTGTGACATGCCTTTTGATCTTTATCAATCATCATCATCATCATCATCATCTTGGACAGTTTCCAGCCACTGGCTGGGTCTGTCGGGAACACAAGCCTCTCCATCGTGTTCTGTCTTTCCACCATTCCCCCTCTTCCACCTTTGTCCAGTTCTCTCCTCGTCTCGTCACACATTCCTTCACTCCCTTCACCCATCTATCTCTTGGTCTTCCCCTGGGCCTCTTCCCCTCCAGTTGCAGATCAAACATCCTCTTTGGAATTCTTCCCTCATCCATTCTCTTCATGTGTCCATACCACTGCAGTCTTGATTTTTCTATCCTGTCCTGTACTGGTTCCTCCTTTTGTCTTTCCCTCACATACACATTTTGCAATCTGTCTCGTCTTATTACACTCAACCTGCTCCTCTGGAACTTCATTTCACTAGCTTGTATTCTACTTTTGTCGCTTTTGTGCATTACCCATGTCTCACTTCCGTATGCCAATATGGGGACAAAGTAGGTTCGGTATATAATTCCCTTGGATTTCTGTGGCACCTCCTTGCTCCAAATAAGCCCCCTAATGCATTTGAAGAACTGCCCTGCTTTTCTGCACCTTTCATTTATTTCCATTGCGTTTCCCCCCTTACTTTCAATCATGCTTCCCAGGTACTTGAAGTTCTCTACCACTTGTAGTTTTTCCCCTCCACAAGTTATATCCACATTTGGCCTATTCTTCTTCCTTGTTGTGACAATTATTTCACTTTTCTTTGCAGTGAAATGCATTCCATATTGTGCTGCCGTTGCCTCCCATACATCTAACTGCTCTTGCACCTCCTTCTCGCAATTTCCCCATAACATCAGGTCATCAGCAAAAAGCACTGCTTTCATTTTATGATCTCCAATTGCATCTGATACTTGCTGTAGGATTTCATCCATAACAATAATAAACAATAAAGGTGAAAGTGCACTTCCCTGTCGCAGCCCATTTTCCAGCTTGAACCATGCAGTACGTTCCCTCCCCACTTTCGCACAACTCTCACTTCCCTCATACATTTTTCTGATTTTTCGTTTTATCTATTCATCTATCCCTTTTGCGTTCAGCACATCCCAGAGCTTGTCCCTATAGATACTGTCATATGCCTTCTCAATATCTAAAAAGGCCATGATTAAGTCCTTCCCGTACTCATAGTGCCTTTCCTGCAGTTGCCTTACCGCAAATATGAGGTCCGTTGTTGATCTTCCCGGTCTGAAAACATACTCCTCCTCTTGCAGTCTTCTTTCAATACTGCTTCTTATTCTCTTCTCCAGGATCTTTTCATAGATTTTTCCACAGTGGCATAGCAGGGTGCTTCCTCTGTAGTTCTCACATCTCCTTTTATCCCCTTTCTTGAAGATCGGGACTATAATTCCTTTCTTCCAATCCTCAGGAATTCTGTTCTCCTTCCACACCACCCTCAGCACTCTGTATAGCCACTGGGTTCCTACTTCTCCTGCTGCTCGTATCATATCCACTGTTACTTCGTCCCAACCTGGTGCCTTGCCCCCTTTCATCCTCTTTATGGCTTCTTCCACTTCATTCCAAGTTAGATCATCAATTTCCCCACTATTATAATCGTCTGCTGCCTTAGGCTCTCCATCGCTGTTAGTTACCTGCTTGACGACATTCAACAGATCTTCAAAGTACTCCTTCCAAATCTTTTTGAGCTCATGCATTTCCTCCACAACTCTTCCATTATTATCCATGATCCTCAGGCACTCGCTTCTGTCGTTCCTCTTATTTCTTACCATGGTGTAAAGTACTTTTTTGTTCCCTTCACTGTCCTCTTCTAACATTCTTGTCCATGTTTCCATCCACTTCTTCTTCTCCGCCCTTACTATGGTCTGTGCCGCTTTCTTGCTTCCCTTATATTTTACCCTAGCTTCCTCTGTTCGGGTCTGGAACCATTCTCTGAAGGCTTTGTTCTTTCGAAGTACTGCCTCTTTACATATGTTGTTCCACCATGGGGTTTCCTTACTTCTCCTCTTTGTGCTAGTTCTTCCGCACACAGTCTCAGCTGCCTCAACTAAAGCCCTCCCCATTCTTCTTCCACTGTTCTCTGATCTTCCTTTGGCAGCTTCTTCCTGATCAGTGTCTGGTACTGGGTCCTCCGTTCATCCTCTTTCAGCATCCATGTCCTCAACCTTTTCTCCTGTATGTCTGTTGCCCTCCTATCTTTTTTCTCTCTCAGGGTGGCTACCAACAGCCGATGGTCACTGTCTAAGGCCTCAGATGGAATGACCTTAACATCTGTGAGGCTGCTCATCATCTGCCTATCCACTAGTACATAGTCTACTACTGAAGTTTGGGACCAGTCTCCACTGTACCAAGTTATTTTGTGGCTACTTCTCTTCTTGTACCAGGAATTTGCGATTGCCAGCCCATTCCTCTTGCAGAATTCCAGCAACAATTTTTCTTCTCTATTTCGGTTCCCCCAGCCCTCTGGTCCCATTATCTCCTCGAATCCTTTCCTGTCTGTGCCAACATGTGCATTGAGGTCCCCTATTATAATCTGATTACCTCCATTTAGCTGCTTTTGCATGTCATCTTCAAATTCCTCCTTCTCCTTTTTTGTACACCCCACCCGTGGGGCATATGCTTGGATGATTTCAATGCTTTTTCCTTTCACTTGTACTCTGGCTTTTATCATTCGATCATTGATACCTTCCACCTCCTCCTGCAGACCCTCTCTGACCACTATTGCCACTCCATTTCTTCCCCTCTCATTCCCTATCCAGCACAGTTTACATCCTTTACTTAGTGGTTTTCCACCAACTCCTCTCCACCTAGTCTCAGCAAGTCCCAAGATGTCCAATTTCCTCCTTTCCATCATTTCTACAATTTCTTCTAACTTCCCAGTTAGAGTCCTTACGTTTGAGGTGCCCAGTCGTAAACCATCTCGTAATCCTTTTCCATTGCTTGGTCGGTTTCCTTTAAATCCGTTCCGTGATCCGAGGCATGTTCCCTTTTTGAAAGCAGTTGATTTATCCACTACTGGCTTGCTAGGCCTTTCGCAGCTTCACCAGAGCCCCGTTAGCCGTCACGTTTCAGGGTTCCCATAGGGCCTTCCCAGCTACCGTAGCGGTCCTGGGGCACACGAAGTCCCCGCTGTACATCGCCCCTATACGCAGTCCCCTACTTTGTGCCGTTGCCCATCTCCCACGACTTGGACGAGGGGTTGGACTTTATCAATATCAACGTTTAATGTTTGTGGTGGCTAATGTCCCAGCTATTTGCCAATGCTTTTTGGAGCAACTAACATTGGAGGTTCTTTGCTGTATCAACTATCCTGATGATATTGTAGTGATGGACACTACGACAGAAGAACACTTACATAACCTCCATTCTCTCTTTGCAGTTTTGCAAACCATAGGCTTTACATATAATCTTACTAATTCATAATTTTTTCAATCTGGGTCATGAACTTTCCAGGTAAGTTGTTACACCCCTGGAACACTATGTCGCTGCTAAAATGGTTTTGACTTGTCTAATGGATTTACGGGAACTGCTAGTGTTTTTTAGTAAAATAGCACACTATCACAGGTTTCTTCCAGGTGCCATCACTCTGGCTCACTCCCTGCACTAGTTGCTTCACAAAAATATTCCTCTCCAGTGGTCACCAGCCTGTGAGCATGCATTTGTGCAGCTTACAAATAAATTATGCTCCGTGCCTTGCCTCGCAGCTTTCCAACCTGAACAACCTAGTGCTTTTGTCTCCAAAACGCTCAACACAGCTCAGCAGCACCATTCACAAGTTGAAAAATAAGTCCTTGTGATCATTTATGCCATAAAGAAATATCATGTATTCTTATACAGTACAAAATTCCACTTAGTCACAGACCATAAACATTTAGTTTCCTTGTTTCATCCTTCAGTTTCTTTACCTGACAAAGCTACTCATTGCCTTCACCATTGGGCCTTATTTTTATTGAGATGTAATTGAGATATCCATTTCCGCCCTACATTGTATTACACATTGTCTTGGCTGCTAATGGGGGGGGGGGGAAGAACTGTTGAGTTTTCCTTTTGACACAGAAGCAAGACAGACTATTGGTGATTTCCCAATTACTAGTTCCAGGACTGCATCAGCAGTAGCTGTGGACCCAATGCTTAAACAAGTTGTGTTCATGATACAACACAGGTGGCCTGACAGTCAACAGGTCTGGGCATCTGACCCATTGTGAAACTTCTATGCTCTCTGTGGTGCCTTTTCTCATGATGGAGGGGTTGTTGCATGTATACTGGGACTTCGTAAGCGCAACCACAGGCACCTCCTGTGCCTGTCCAGGGACTTCTGATGCTGATGGAGGTGCCTCCTAAACTAGTGCCACCAACAATACCGCTGGACGCTATGGCTCCCCAGCTCACTGTTCCTGGTGTTGAGTCCAATGTTGACATGACCACTGCCCCTGGGGTAGGGGGGGTCTTCAGCTCCTCTCCTGGAGCGGGAGGAAAACATGTGAGACCATGCTCACACCATTACTGCTCCCACTCGCTGGTCCATGCACACCAGGAACTGTTTGCTCCTAGGAGTATGGGTATGTTAGTCATCAGTGCATTGCAGAGGAGCTGTCATCTGATCACTCTTTGCCCCCACCCACAAGGAAGGAGTAGTGTAGTAACCCAAACATTACTACACCTCTGCCACCACTAACGTGGCATGTGTCACACACTTGAATATCATGCTGTTTGGTTTTTCCAGAGCCCCACCAGAGAATGCCAGTCATGGACACTACGCAGTTGCCTGCAACCAATAGGCAACAGCTCCTGGTGGGCAAATGTTCTTTATAGTGCCAAGCACCATGTCCAGCTGGCAGTCTTGTACATATCACTAACCAGTATTGTACTACGTATGTTTATGCTGTCACACAATGCTCTAATAAATAGTTGTTGGATTATCACGAGCATATCTTTTCTTGTGTTCAGAATTAGTGGACTTACCATTTACTATCTTTGACCTCGTACACTCTCTGATACTTGGCTCTTCATCTTTGTGTCCCCACACCCGCAGAAGAGGTGGAGGTCTCTCAGCTGGGGATCTGAATGATCTGTCCCCCTCCTTTCAAAGCTTTCGCAACCTATCCCTCTTTTCTCTGTGAAAAAGGAATGAACAGTTCTAAAAGCTAGTGTAAATGTTTCCAATTTTTTATGTGTCTATTGGCAGTACTTTGTCCAGTCCTGTCTCCTTGTAATATTGTTGTATACTTTGTCTCATTCTGCTTCCCTGTAGCTTTACCTTCTTGCTGGAATTGAGAGAACATGTTGAATGAATGAATGAGTTATGGAATGAATGGAGGATTTATTTATTTATTCCTGTGATTCAGACTGATAGCATGCTTTGTTAATTCAAAGTTTATGCTCTGAATTAATTAAACTGTTGTTACCTACATCGCAAGTAGCCGTATTTCTTAAAAAAGTTGTATAACAAGTAATAATGTTGTATAAATAGGACTCCATATTTGTAGATGTAAAATATTTTTTGGAAAATATTATTGTAATTAAGTAAGCATTTAGCTACTAGTAGCAGATAAACAGCAGTTGTATGATAAAACTAAGGAGACAGCAGCATTTATCAAAGTAGCAGCTGAATTACTAATTTACTAGATTAAATATAGATGGAAATAGTATGAATAGCATTAGCAGTGCATTGATAGTTTGTTGTTAATACGGTATACAAATTAATTTTATGTGATACCTTTCTGTATATTACTATATTTCTTGACTCACTGCATGTCACAGAAGGTTCTCCTCTTTGATGGGATCTGCCAGAGACAGTGAATGAATGATAAAAAAATGTCTCTGAAAGTTATGTTGTACTAACATTCTATAACACTCAGTTTTTTTAGTGCGTCATTAGGTCTTCAGTCATGAATTAAAATTAGCTAAACAGTATGCAGTCAGTCATTTAATGTAATTGGGTAACTGTTATTTTGTAACTTGAGAATTGATGATATTAATTTTTCATTACAGCAGTATTACGAAAAGAGATTGCCACTCTCCATACAGAGGAGGCACTGAATCACAGGTAAGCACAATGAACATTTAAAAATTTAGCAGTCTTGTGATTGTCGCTCAATGCCTCCTCTATATGGTGAGTAACGATCTGTCCTTTCTATAATATTGTTGTTATTCCATCCTGACTTTCCATTTTTTATTTTTCATTATGTTTAAATGATTTCAGATATTATTCAGAATGAAATATGAAGCAAATGCAGTCAAATATGTGCAGTCTAAACAGAACTTCACTGTGAAGGCTCGCAGAGGAATTGTTTTATCTGCTGGAACTATCGGCTCTGCAAAACTTTTAATGTTATCGGGAATAGGACCAAAGAAACACTTGGAAGAAAATATGGTAACATTTGTCTACTTTTTGTGTATACACTTAAGCAATTGTTTTCTTATAACATGTCAGAAATGAAGTCCAGTCTCTTTATCATCTCATTGGTATTTTGAGGTTTATCTATGAAGTAAGAATTAGTAGTCATTAAAAATAAAAGAAAATAAACAAGATATGTTCCTTAACAATGGAATAAGAAACAAAATAATTCACCATATAATGAAGATAATGGCCAGCTGACAGTTATATGAAAAATAATTTGACATCATAGCTCAGGTTTTTGAATTGCAGTCTTCACCAGAGCACAAATACAGAGGAGCATTTTATGAGTTCTTCTGCCTGACTGTGCTAATCAGCTTCTCAACTTCTCTCTTATACAATTAGTTGTTGTCTTTACTCATTCCACTGTATGTATTCCATTGTATATTTATTAGGAAGCTTTTACACTATCTGTTTCCATGTATTTCATTTTCTGATTCATTTATCACTGAAAGTACAAGGCAGTGTCTCACTTTGTCAGTGAAAGGTGGTACATAAAAATGGGTCCAGATATTTCACTGCAACTATGGCTTTATTGGCTAGCAAAGGAATATCTCTATAAAATAATAAATATGAAGAAAACACCTCTTATCAGGTGGCATTAGGTACAGCCAGAAATATAAGATGGCCCACGTGGTACCTTTTGGAGAGTGGTTATAGTCCATGCAAATTGCAGGAAAGGTTTGGAAGAAGTGAGACTATCAGGCTATTTAGGAGGAAGGGCATCCTGGTGTCTTGGCAAAGCTATATACAACATAAAAAAGTTGAGGCAGATTACATAATGGATTAATCTTCTATTTAATATTGTTCTGTTGCACTAGCATTGTCTTGTAGATATTGTCACATGATGACCACACTCAAGTTCAAATCTGAAAGTAGGGTTGTCAACGAAATACAACACTTAGCACTTCATTAAAAACTCCAATGTACAACAAGAACAGAACTGACTCCTGGATGAAGAGTGAAGCTATTCGTACAGACATCAAGTATTCCAAAATGCTGCTCTGTTCCAAAATAAACAAACATAAGATACTTCAACAACCTTCCAGAAACGATAAATACTAAGTAATGTATAATTGCTGGTGGCCATGTTTGAAATAGCAACCTCCAGCATGCCAGCCAGCAATGCCAACCATTATTGTATACACCACAATTTGCAGCAATATCCCTAATAAACTGTCATGAATTGAGTGATGCAAAGACTAACTAGATTTTGTCCAGTTGTTTACATAAAGGGAAAATTTAAAACAAAACTATAGAAAGTCAAAGATCAGCTAAAAATATTGAAGTGAAAGACCAGTGAGCATGTGAATTGAGTCAATGAAACATAGACTAGCCTCATTGTTGATGGAATTTCCATGGAATTCAACATAGGTCATAGTTTAGCTTACAATATATCCATGATGGACTTGGTTATAGAAAGTGTGTAACTGGTGGGTACTGAGGTATCTCCCTGACAATCACATTGATGCTTATCAAACAGGTGTCTCAGGGACACTTGAGCCATTATGCACATGAAGGGGATGCTTGCATGGGTGAAATTATGGCAGGAGATATGTCTTGGATACAATAGACTAAGAAGTAATCAGAGGACTGGAAAATCTCATTATCACCAGTTAAAAACAAATTCAGGGTACTGGTATCCACCAGGAATCTCATGCTGACAATCTTTAGAGATCTCAAGAGCTTTCATCTACATCTACATTTATACTCCACAAGCCACCCAGGCGTATGGCGGAGGGCACTTTACATGCCACTGTCATTACCTCTCTTTCCTGTTCCAGTCGCGTATGGTTCGCGGGAAAAATGACTGCCGGAAAGCCTCCGTGCTCGCTCGAATCTCTCTAATTTTACATTCGTGATCTCCTCAGGAGGTATAAGTAGGGGGAAGTAATATATTCGATACCTCATCCAGAAACGCACCCTCTCGATCCTGAACAGCAAGCTACACCGTGATGCAGAGTGCCTCTCTTGCAGAGTCTGCCACTTGAGTTTGCTAAACATCTCCGTAATGCTATCAAGCTTACCAAATAACCCTGTGACGAAACGCGCTGCTCTTCTTTGGATCTTCTCTATCTCATCTGTCAAACCGACCTGGTACGGATCCCACACTGATGAACAATACTCAAGTATAAGTCGAACGAGTGTTTTGTAAGCCGCCTCCTTTGTTGATGGACTACATTTTCTAAGGACTCTCCCAATGAATCTCAACCTGGCACCCACCTTACCAACAATTAATTTTATATGATCATTCCACTTCAAATCATTCCGTACGCATACTCTCAGATATTTTACAGAAGTAACTGCTACCAGTGTTTGTTCCGCTATCATATAATCATACAATAAAGGATCCTTCTTTCTATGTATTTGCAGTACATTACATTTGTCTATGTTAAGGGTCAGTTGCCACTCCCTGCACCAAGTGCCTATCCGCTGCAGATCTTCCTGCATTTCGCTGCAATTTTCTAATGCTGCAACTTCTCTGTATACTACAGCATCATCCGCGAAAAGCCGCATGGAACTTCCAACATCATCTACTAGGTCATTTACATATATTGTGAAAAGCAATGGTGCCATAACACTCCCCTGTGGCACACCAGAGGTTACTTTAAAGTCTGTAGATGTCTCTCCATTGATAACAACATGCTGTGTTCTGTTTGCTAAAAACTCTTCAATCCAGCCACACAGCTGGTCTGATATTCCGTAGGCTCTTACTTTGTTTATCAGGCGACAGTGTGTAACTGTATCAAACGCCTTCCGGAAGTAAAGGAAAATGGCATCTACCTGGGAGCCTGTATCTAATAATTTCTGGGTCTCATGAACAAATAAAGCGATTTGGGTCTCACACAATCTGGAATCCTACAGAGTAGGTTCTGGTTTCCAGAAATGAAATGATACGTGAGCAAAAAACATGTTCCAAAATTCTACAACAGATCGATGTCAGAGATATAGGTCTATAGTTTTACACGTCTGCTCGATGACCCTTCTTGAAAACTGGAACCACCTGTGCTCTTTTCCAATCTTTTGGAACCTTCCGTTCCTCTAGAGACTTGCGGTACATGGCTGTTAGAAGGGGGGAAGTTCTTTCGCGTACTCTGTGTAGAATTAAACTGGTATCACATCAGGTCCAGTGGACTTTCCTTTGTTGAGTGATTTCAGTTGCTTTTCTATTCCTTGGACACTTATTTCGATGTCAGCCATTTTTTGGTTCGTGCGAGGATTTAGAGAAGGAACTGCAGTGCGGTCTTCCTCTGTGAAATATCTTTGGAAAAAGGTGTTCAGTATTTCAGCCTTACGCGTGTCATCCTCTATTTCAATGCCATTATCATCCCAGAGTGTCTGGATATGCTGTTTCGATCCACTTACTGATTTAACGTAAGACCAGAACTTCGTAGGATTTTCTGTCAAGTTGGTACATAGAATTTTACTTTCGAATTCACTGAACACTTCACGCATAGCCCTCCTTATGCTAACTTTGACATCGTTTAGCTTTTGTTTGTCTGAGAGGTTTTGGCTGCGTTTGCAGCGATGCTCTCTTTGCTTTCGCAGTGGTTTCCTAACTTTGTTGTTGAACCACTGTGGGTTTTTCCCATCCCTCACAGTTTTACTCAGCACATACCTGTCTAAAATGCATTTTACGATTGCCTTGAACTTTTTCCATAAACACTCAACATTGTCAGTGTCGGAACAGAAATTTTCGTTTTGATCTGTTAGTTGGTCTAAAATCTGCCTCCTATTACTCTTGCTAAACAGATAAACCTTCCTCCCTTTTTTTTATTCTTATTTACTTCCATATTCAGGGATGCTGCAACGGCCTTATGATTGCTGATTCCCTGTTCTGCGCTTACAGAATTGAAAAGTTCGTATCTGTTTGTTATCAGTAGGTCCAAGATGTTATCTCCATGAGTCGGTTCTCTGTTTAATTGGTGCAGTACCAGGGAATGAGCTGCACTGCGATGAATGCTTGCTATGGTGACATGCTGATAACGCAGTTGAGGCCTATCAAATCAGTAGGGTGGTTACTTCTCTCTGAAGTACTGCTCTGCTTTAAGAATGCACACCTCCATACAGTTGCACATCATTGCACATTATAAGGATATGATCTGAAATATCACATGTAAAACATTTTCCTTATAGCCTAAACTGCCCATCATCATATTTTCACTTGTTTGGACA
Source organism: Schistocerca americana (assembly GCF_021461395.2). NCBI lineage: Eukaryota > Metazoa > Arthropoda > Insecta > Orthoptera > Acrididae > Schistocerca > Schistocerca americana. The sequence continues at coordinate 543,533,428 of NC_060120.1, read as the reverse complement.
TTTGACTGAATGTCTGTGGGATAAGATGCTTGCAAATAATTGTGAAGTCACTGGGATAGCGTGAAGATAGTTAGGAGCCACAACAAACACTTTCGTTTCGTAGGCATCTGTAAACTTGTTCAAGCCAAGAATGTTGCTAATCAGAGTTATTATGTCAAAAAATAAACTACAAGCATTTCTGTAAGTGTCTCGGAGAAAGATCTGTAATAAGATACACATTATTTAATGACTCACCCATGTTCATTAATAACAGCTCTCTTTGTTGACTGTTCTAAACATTTTTTATCAAAACGTTTTTCTCATTTTCGTTTTATTGAACCACTTATTATACCTTTTACCCAACTGTAGGTATAGATATTCAGAATAATTGCATGAATTGGTTTTGAGGTAATGGATGAACCTGTGGCTAAGCTTGTTGCACTGGTTTAAGGAGAAACACTGTAAGGTTAATTCTATATTGTGTGTTGTGCATTAATTCCATGTGATTCTACAAGGAGGCAGAATTTTCAGCGCTGAGAAGGAAAAATGAATGCCCGGGAGTAACATTTGGTGATCTGGAATTTAATCAGTCTTGTTTGTACTGCACTATTTTTAATAGGTATTCAAAAGACACTATCCTGTGGCAACTTCATTTACAGATGGTATGCTCAGTGTTTTAAAAATAGATTACCTCTGTAATGGAAACAACAGTTAGCACCCCATCCTCCTTCCTTGCACTGTAACATAAAAGACGTATTAAATATTGACAGGTTTTGCCACTGCAGTGTGAAAATGTTAACAATTTGTTTCTGATAGATGATGGTACACCATCTCCTTCCCTTGGGAGGTCAGTCAGTTGTTAATTAATAACTTCCATGGTGACAGATTGGACATGTTGCCCCTGTAATCATATCCTCTTTCTCTGATATCTTGTTCAGCAGGTTAAAAACTATAAGGTGGTGATGTGTGAAGCAGCACACCTCAGTATCTCCTCTACCTGCAATGAAATGATTACAGGCCAGAAACAGGGACTCACAATTGTAGTAGTAGTAGTAGTAGTTTTATTCATCCATTGATTGCTCTTAAAAGGATATTTGGACAGGTTGTGCAGTTGCAGTTTAAGAACAAAAAAGTAACAACAAAATTTACAAACCCTAGTACACAATATGACTTGTTTATACATTCTTGCTGAGAGTTACATCATAATACAAAAAGCTAATGGTGCTCTGTTCATTTAGTCTGCCTTCATTACTGAATAGTATGCATGGCTGACTGCCATGTGGAGGACCTTGATTCCATTCTTGGTACTGCGAGGGATTTATCCTTGGTGGGAAGATTGGAATGGGGTGCACTCAGCCATGTGAGGTCATTTGAGGAGCTAGTTGACTGAGTAGTAGTGGCTCCAGGTCAGGAAAACTGACAATACCTAAAAGAGCAGTTTACTGACCCCATGCCCATCCATACCCCATCCAGTGTCCTATTGGCAGAGGAAAATGTGGCAATTGGTCAGTATCATTGGGCCCATCAGGGCTAACAGATGGAGTTTACATCTTTTCACTCTGTTCATTTATTTCTCAACACAGATCACTACATTCACTATCGGCTGACATCAGCACCATGACGTCCACCTGCTTAACTGAATGGGAATGTGCTTGCCTCCCATGCAGCGGGCCTGGGTTTGATACCTGGCCGGGATGGAGATTTTCTCCACTCGTGGACTGGGTGTTGTGTTGTCTTCATCATCATTTCATCCCCGTCATCGGCACGCAAGTCACCCAATGTGGCGCCAACTGAAATAAGACTTGTACTTGGCAGCCGAACTGAATGGAGCCTCCCAGCCAACAGTGCCATACAATCATTTCATTTCAGCACCTTGATTATGATGATGATGATGATGATGATGATGATGATGATGATGGTGGTTTATGTCCATTTTATCTTTTCCAACTTGTTTGCCTGCAGAGTTGGCATCCCTCCATAATCAGCAGTATGTTGATCGAAGACAGAAGTGTAACATTTTGTTATTTTCCATTACAGAGCTTTGGTGTAAGGTTTTTCAGAGAAAAAGAAAAACATTATGGTGTGAAATTGCTTTCTTTAAACATACATGCAGGCATATTGGAGTATGCGTAGGTTGGTGTGAACCGTCAGATGCGTGGACATAGTGAGCATTCATAAATACCTTTTAGTAAACTCAGTGAGTTAAGGCACGTAACAGAAAAAGGCTTATAATAATAACATTGTTATATTACATGGGAGCTTTTTTTTGAGACTCCACCAATCCTTCTGAATAACACTTTAATCTGAAGACAACATTGAACAACACATGTATAAAACTGATCACAGACCATATTGTACAAACACACATATAGTTTAAAAATATGCCATGAAAAATATACACCAAACTAGCATGTGAAACAGTCATTTGGTTTGTAACTATGCTCTGGTGTACTTGCTAGACACACATGTGCACCCCATTTATTGCAGTGATTTGCTAAAACATTGGAACTTAAATTTTGAACAGCCTGTTGCATAACAGTTTACAATTCAATTAATCTTTTATCATTGTTTTCTTGTCATCAGATTGATGTTTTGCAAGATCTTCCAGTTGGGCACAACCTTCAAGATCATATAGCAACAGCTCCTGATCTGCTTGTACTAAATACATCATTATTGCTTTCTCCACTTGACATTGTTTCACCATCAGCAGCTTGGGCGTATTTTATTAATGGAAAAGGCAAGTAGATGATACATTGAGCACAACAAAGAAAAACTGTTGGAATTATATGAAGGTTTTGAAGCCGTTTTGTGATTTACAATGAACCAACAACATTATGTTATTCTCTCTCTCTCTCTCTCTCTCTCTCTCTCTCTCTCTCTCTCTCAGCAGCAATTTATAGTGTAAGCCTCTGGTAGTTCTTTCTCTTTTCATTTTTAGAAAATGGCAGCTTATATAACTTTATCTGCACTTTGTTAGTAGAAAGTTCTGCCAGAATATAAATAATTTAGCAGTAGAGGTAACAACTCACTGAATGGTAGAGGTATTAATGTCAACGGGCACATAAGCAAGACTGATAACTTTGCTAGCTTTCAGACAAAGCCTTTTAAAAATTTGTACTGTATTTCGACAGCTATAACTGTTCCAATAGTTACAATGAGGGTAAATATGTGAAGTGTGGGGGAACTTTCAGAAACTGCGAGATTCTTTAATAACATTGGGCTCCTCAGTTTGATAATACAGTTACGGATAGTTTAAAAATATTCTACTCTTTTGACCAGCTAAGATTATCTAGAATCTCTAGTTACGGCATGCAGAACATAAATAACATGAATTCATAGCAGTTCAACTTAATCTCTGCTTAAAGACAATATAAAATAGTTACAAAAGCTCAGAAAATAGTAAAAATTTTTAGTTAAAATGACCAAAAATAGTTTGAAATCTTTCGTTGCTGAGAACAAAAAGTGGAATTACAGCTCAACTTATGATGATATTATGCTTATAACATTCACTTCATTAAATGAACACTATTGATGGAAATCATGTAATAATGTGATTTATCTGGAAAATAAAGATGTAAGACAGAGATTATTTCTTAACTTCTCTATTTCCATATTAAGTTAATGTACGGTATATTTAAAACACAACTTTAATTACTTTTCCAGATAATCACAACCCATATCCATACATTAAGCAAGCCTAGATTACAGATTTTTTATTCTGCTGTGAAAGTGTGCCAGGTGCCTTCCTTACCATAGTTGTTGAACCTTGTCATCATCTTCTCTGCAAACTGTTTGATCAACTTTAGAAACATATGGAAATTGTGAAATACGGGTGTTACTCTGGGGATAATAATAAAGTTCACCACCAGGAAGACAGCAATGGTTCCTGGGTGTTTTTGACGGAATATATTTCAGAATTTCAAGCAGTAAACCAATTCTTGAAGACACAATTTCTTTGCATGGCCTAATGTAATTTATCTAGCACCTGCAAGTAGATACTAAAACTGCTTACACAGGCCAACGAAAAATTACTTTTAAAAAACTTTTTTTACTTTGCTAGCTGATCTGTATAGATTTTTATGAACTGAATCCAAATCTAGCCTTAGTTTTTTGATCATCTATAGTTTTTAAGCAATCTGTTTTTTATTATATAGTACAAAAATTTTATGCTATACGGTAAACGGGGAAATTAATGAAAAGCTTTGTTACAACACAAGCATGGTTTGTATTTACAGTAAGCTACTTAAAACAATGATATGTGTTAATAGAGGTTTCACTTGTCAGCTGGAATTGGTTTGTATTTCCTTTTTCTTTGAAGCTTCTTGTGTAGCTTATTCTATGATGAGTCACTTGCTGAACTTCTTGGTGAAGTCACCAACAATAGTGCGCCATCATGTTGGTGTTCCAGTGGCCTTGGTTGCATTTTTCCATCGCTTTAATGTCTTGGTGAAAATGCTCTCCCTGCTCCTCACTAACATCTCCCTCATTGTCCAGGAAGTAATCAAGGTGACTGTTCAAAAAGTTAACTTTCAGGCTCATTAAACATCCTAAAGTTTTAAACTTCTTTAACATTGTAGCCATAATAGAAACATATTCTGGGTCTTTTTCATGTCCAAATAACTTTGTAATGACTTGCTTGAATGATTACCATGCTTCTTTCTCATTTAAGATCATTGTGGATTCAAAGTTAACATCAAACATCAATTTTCTAATGTCAGGTCGGACAAAGACACCTTCTTTTAGTTTAGATTCTGAAAGATGTGGAAGCTTTCGGCAGAGATACTTATATGGGAACGGGATCGGTAATCGGGATATAGAAAACTTGATTCCCATATACGTCGTAGCTCATGTATATTTGCACTTGACACTGCGTCGACAGAGCACTTGGAGTTCACAGATATTAAGTTTTGTGGTCGATACGAACTATTGACACCACACAGCTGCCCCCCCCCCCCCCCCCTCCCCCGCGCCCCCCAAGCTAATGAAATCTGATGTGGGGGGAAGATTAACCTGGGGAAGAATAAGTTCCCCCAGTAGGACCAGATTCTCGCCAAAAAGAAATTCGGGTTTAGTCCCCTGTAGGTTAGGTTTATAAGTTGAGCGTAGGCCAAGTAGCACCCACGGGAGAGCTTCCCACCAGAGACAATCATGGCATCAAAGGGCCGTCTTAAGGGTGCAGTGCCATCTCTGCACCAACCCATTGCTTTGTGGGTGATAGACGGTAGTGTGTATTTGTTTAATACTGCAAATATTGCAGAGGATGGTGAAAAGGGAGGATTTGAACTGTCGACCCTGATTGGTGGTGATAGTGGTCGGGCACCCAAAATGAGCAATCCTTGAGCCAATGAAAGCCTTGGCTACCATATCAGCAGTAATGTTAGGGAGAGGAATGGCCTCGACCCAGTGAGACAAACGGTCAAGAGTTGATAAGATATATCTATGGCCCTCCGAAGGAGGAAGAGGCCCGATGAGATCAATATGTACGTGACAGAGTCGTTCTGCGGGAATGTCGAACTTGCCCAGAGGCAGAGAGGTGTGGCGGCTGATCTTGTTGCGCTGGCAAGTGATGCAGCCGCATGCCCAGGTTTGACACTCCCGTTTGATATTCTTCCAAACAAAACATTCTGACACAAGACGTGTGGTGGCTCGAACACCCGGGTGGGCCACGTTATGCAGGTCGTTGAAAACCTGTCGGCACAGTTTGGATGGGAGCAAAGGGCGTAGGGTGCCAGTCAAAGAATCACACCACTCCTTGTCGGAAACGCCAGGAAATTTAGCCTTTGTGAAAACAAGTGATGTTTGTGGGTCTCATAGGAGAGCCGGACAATCTTCGTCAGAAGCTTGGAGTGAGGCCAGATCGGAAAAATCAGCGATGTGGGAAACAGCACTGATCCGCAAGAAGAAATCTGCAGTGACATTTTCTGCACCCTTGATGTAACGGACGTCCATTGTCAATTGAGAAACCAGGTCAAAGTGGCGGTAACGTCGAGGGGGTGGGTCCTCAGATGGCTTGCAGACGTTTCTGCCAGTGGTTCGTGACCGGTGAGGACTAAAACAAACGTCCGTTGACGTTGGGGCAGAAATGTTTGATTGCCTCATAAACAGCAAGGAGCACTCTATCGAATGCAGAATATTTTCTCTGAGCCGTAGATAGTTTCTTGGAGAAGAAATGAAGGGTAGAAACCACGTCGCCCTTGCGTTGTTGCAACACTGCCACACCACGATGTCGCTGGCGTCCGTAGTGATGAATAACTCGGCCAAGGGGTCGGGGTGGGCGAGTGTCACAGCTTGAGCTAAAGAAGTCTTCAGAGCTTTGAAGGCCTCTAGCATCGGAGCAGTTCAAGAGACGGGTTTGATACCGGAAGTTTGTTTCCCTGATAGCGCGAACGTCAGGGGTGCCTGAACAGCGGTGGTGGAAGGCAGGTGGTGATGATATTAATTGATGGTGCCAAGGAAACAGCATAGCTCTTTGTAAGTAGCCGGGGGTGGCAGAGACGTGATAGCCTACACATGAGATTTGGGAAGCTGTATTCTGTCAGCGGAGACGGTGTAACCTAGGAAGGAGACTGATGCCTGGCACAACTGAAACTTGCCGTTGTTGACCACGACACCATTGGAGTTCAAGGTCTGGAGGACCGTAGACAGATGATTTTCATGTTCCTCCAATGAGCTGCTGAAAACGAGAATGTCGTCCAGATGAGCAAAGCAAAACTCGAACTGTTGCAAGATAGAGTCAATGAAATGTTGCCACATTTGCGCTGTATTCTTTAGACCGAAGGGCATGAATTGGTATTGGAATAACCGAGCAGTATGATAATAGCCATCTTAGGAATGTCTTTCAGCGCCACGGGAATCTGAGGGTAGGCACGTTTAGAGTCAATAACACTTAAAATTGTGGCGCCCGATAACATATGAGTGAAGTCATTGATGTTTGGCACTGGGTAATTGTCCATGACGGTATGAGTGTTTGAGCGTGTGTAATTGCTGCACATTTGAAAAGATCCGTCATGTTTGGGGACGAGGTGGATTGGGGAAGACCAGTTGCTGTCTGAAGGTTGCAGAACACCTACTGCCAAAAGTTCATTAATCTGCTGCCGGGCCACGTGCAAATTGATAGGGTTGAGGCGTTGGACCTTATGCCTAATAGGAGGGCTGGCAGTGGTAACTATCTTGTTTGTCGTTCCATCAGTGATGGAAGAAACTGAGAACTGCACATGAGATTGGTCAACGTCCTGGCGCCGAGTCTTTGGACGAGTAGGGTACTACGAGGCCTAGCTGTTAGTGTGAGTGGGGAAAGGTAGCACGAAAGTCACATGTCTTTTACGGGAGCAAGGCAGGCAATTGTGTGGAGGGGGTGGGTGTGCATGCGTCGCTGAGCGAAAGGGAGTGGACGGCAAATGTCCGCTGTTGACCTTGCACTGGGGGGGGGGGGGGGGGTTGGAATGTCACACACAAGTAAAGTTGGTGGACTAACCTGGTGAGAGTTTGAGCTAGGCTCAGCTGAGGAATCTTGTTTAGGTGGCGGCGCCATGGACTCCAGGTGCAGAAGCGATGTACGAGCCGCGACGAGCTCGCTTTAAGTTGATGCGATGCGTTGTTTCAGCTTCTCGTTGTCCTGGCGGAGTTGCGTCACCGAGTCAAATTCTGATATTAGGTCGGTAACATAGGTCACAATGTTGCCCGCAAGGGCGGAGCACTCGCGTATGATATCGTATGTTGCGGTGGAAACGGAGCATTGGACATAGGTGCGGGTGCATGGTACATGAGTGTTCGTAGGATGGTGGAGCACTGAACCCTGTATGACATTCGGAGATAGTTCATAATGAGACAAAAACTCCATACCAAGGATCGGTTCATAGATGTCAGCAATGTAGAATGTCCACGGAAAACGTAGAGAAGGAGATGGGGTCACTGTAACCTTTACTGAGCCTGAGGTAGGTAACATCGATGCATTGACAGTTCGTAGAAGTGACTACATCTGTGAAAAAGTGGGTGGAGCCATCGAAGTAGGTATGATCGACACGTCAGCACCAGTGTCGACCAGAAAAGCTAGACCTGACACAATGTCAGTCACATAGAGACAACCACTGGGCCGGGCGGACGAGTAAACGGAGTGTAATGTAAGAGGACGCCTGTTCGGTTCCCCGCAGGACCTGGCGTCTCTTAATTCCTGCAGTTGGCATTTGGGTATTGGCATGGCGATCTGCACTTCTTGGTGTAGTCGCCTAAGACTGCAGAAAGGGTGAGGAGGAGGAGGTGGAGACTGCGACAGCGGGGGCGGCGTGTCCTTGTTGATTTGTTCCTGTAAATAGACCAGTACGTAAGGTGCGTGGGCGATCCTGGAGTGCTCGGACAGCGGAGAGAGTGAGCCGATGCTGTCAGGAGAAGTAGATGACGTGAGATGACGTGACGGGGGAGTGAGCCCTGCCTCTGCTGGCCGAAGGTCAGTATGCGGGGGCGACTGTGTCGACGAATGGTGTGGAATGAACCGGCTGATGTTGCTGCAGCAGCAAATACAACTGGTCAGTGATGTGTAGGCGGGAGCTGGTGGACTCGAAAGAGAGTGGTAACAGATGGATCTGTAGATTGGTAGGTAGTTTGGCAGACCACACAGCCCATAGCGTGACGTCAGGCATGGTATGCTTGTTCTGGAGCAATTGAAGGCTGCGACAGAGTTTTGAGGGGGTGCATTCCCCCAGATGCTCCTTGTAGAGAATCTTGATTATTAACTCTTGTGGCGAGCAGGCAAGTCGTTCCATTATAGTCTTCTTTGCAAACTTGTATTTTGGTGCAGTTTGTGGTGAAAGGAGCAGGTCACAAATCAAATCTGAGTGGTCGTGGAGGAGTGTGACGAGGCAGAAAAATTTTGAGTTGTCATCAGACACATGATGTAACTCGAACAGATGCTTGACGAGCGCAAACCACAATGCCGGGTTGTCCTTGTATAAGGGGGGTAGCTTCGGTAGGTGGCCATAAGGGGGTGATGACGGCGACTTTGGTGTCTCCTGGGGTAGTGGCTGAACTGAGATTAAGTCAGAGGCCAGCGCGGTGGGCCCGGATTTAAACCAGGCGAGCAAATCCGTAGTAGCGGCAGCTGGCACAGTTGACTGTATGTCACAAAAACACGGCGTGGCAGGCACGGACGGTACTGTGGAAACGGGCAGATGGATGGCACCCGAGGGGGGTCCGGAAAATGGACCATGCGTGCTGGATGGAGCATTGGAACAGGATGAGAGACTGGCGCGGCAAACACAGGTGGTGCTGTGGGAGCAGCAGATGATTGAGCAACCGGAAACGAGGACCCCTGCAAGTGTGTGTATGTGGAGGGGGGGGGGGGGGGGGGGGGGTTGAAAATGCCACCTGCGTGGAAACTATCCGGTGATCTATCTGGTGCATAATATGCCTGTAGTGCATGTGGCGGGCCACTGAGGCGAGGTAAGGGGTCCATGTTGCGCGAAACACTGAATGTGCATGTAAATTATGTTACGTGAAACACTGAATTGTGCTTGTAAATTAGACACAACTGGAACATGATGTGCACGGAACAGATCCGGTGCGATTTGTAGTAATAGCGGTGAAGCCTGAGTCCATTGTTCACTCTAATGGTGTAGTTGTTGGCCGACGAAAACAGATGAGGTTAGCACATGGCATTGGTTGAGAACGTGAATCACTGTGCGTAAATGATGAATACGCCATTGGCAAAGAAACGACGAAACTCGGTGAGCGGAGTTGTGCTTCCACATCTTCAAACAAGGCATTGTTTGGCATGGTCATTGTGTAGTGCATATAACCTGTTGCATAAACACCGGCATGGAAGATGCAAAACATGAACGAACTGTGGGGTCACCACTATGGGAATGAGATCGGTAATTGGGATATAGAAAACTTAATTCCCATATATGTCATAGTAGCTCGTATATATTTACACTTGACACTGTGTCCGTACAGAATGAAGTATAACAAAGAACAGACTGAAGTAAAGTTAAGATGGTGGCTCGACACAGCAGTTCACAGATATTAAGTTTCGTGGTTGATACAAACCAAGGAGCGTGCATGTTACTTTTAGATCACCTCATATCATCCAGAGCAGAATAGCCTATTTTATTTAGCACTATTTCTAGGTTTTCATAGCTTTCTTTCATATGTACAGAATGTCCAACAGGTATAGATGTATACGGTTACCTTTGTGTAATAAAACAGCCTTTAAACTAGTTTTGGATGAATCAATAAACAGCCTCCAGTCTTCCCTTTTGTATTCAATACCAAACTCATTCATCAGATCAGGAATGTCTGAGCAGTACAATAAATCACCTTCTCGTTGAAAAAACTTGGAAAATTTGCTGCACTTTCTTTCTATACATGTATATGCTGGTTCCAACTGCCAATAAGTTCTTTTATTTTAATCTAGAGCCAAGCAATTCAGCTTTTTCTTTCGTTAAGCCAAGATCCCTAACAAAATTGTTAATCTCGGTTTGAGTAAACGATTTGGGCTCTAGACTTTCTGTATTACAACGGAATGCATCATCATCTGGTTCATCTAAATCACATTGTACACCAGAAAACACGTCTGTTGGAATAGAATTTAAATCATCTTGTGGTTCAGGAACCGGCAAATCTACACCATGCCCTACTGGTCGGATGGCGGACGGCAGGTTAGGGTAGCTTATTACCTTCTTGTTTTTCAAATTATGATCAGTAATATCAACATCAAAAGTAGCAATCATTAGAATGATTTCTTGGCTTCCTCCATATCACAGGAACAGCAAATCTAAAGACTTTTCTCTCCTTTTTGCACCATTTTCTCAGATCTTCAACACACATATAACATACCTTATGCGGCACCCAAGATTTATATTGATCACCAAGTTTAGATCCAAAGTATGATAGATAAACCTTTTTCACAGAGTCTGTAATGTTTCTTTGGAGTTTTTTAATCACAAATTCACCAAAAATATAACAAAAACTGTCAGCAGAGTTTTTACAACCGCTATTAGACATTGTACTAAGCACAGGTACAGGAAATGGGAAAATTAGGTTAGGTTGACAGTATAAACAAAACGCCATCTGTTAACACAAAAATAGAATTGACCATTTTGTGCCAGCAAATGTTTTTCAGCAGTGCTACCAACGTCATCTACATTCACTACATCTCCTTTTTAAATTATTTTAACTATATAAAAGCTGTTGATTTCTTTAAAAAATCGTTTAATTAAATAAATTTAACTATAAAATGTGGAGAAATGGTGGGTGATACAGTTTTTTGAGTATCAGATTTTTTCCCACCCTAAAAAAACATAAGAATAAGGTATTTCAGCAAAAAAGTTGGTCCGTCATTGGCCTGTGTTATTGTTGTCTTGAGACAAAAATTTGATAATTAAAAAAAGCTTTGGTTCTTTTCTGTCTGGAGTTGAAATCTAGATTTTTTCTGTGATGATGAATACAGGGGGTGGATGAAAATATGGTAACACCAAAAACACAGCACTATTCCTAATATGATGGAGGGAAACTGTTGGCATTTGAAACAACTTCTAGTCTTCTCAGTGATAAGTATAAGCCCTGTGTGGTTTTCAGGGGAATCTTATGTCATTCTTCCTGCAAAATAGTGGTAAGTTCAGGTAACGGTGATGGAGGGGGTAGCAGTCATACAACCTTCTCTCCAAAGTAGACTACAGTAATTCAGTAACATTGAGATATGTTGACTTTGGTGGCCAGGGGAGGTGTGAAAATTCGCCCCTTTGCTCAAAAACCAGTTCTATATGATGCGAGCTGTGTGAACATGGGCCCTGTTATCTTTGAACACAGCATCACCACTGGGGAAGAAATATTGTGTCATGGTACAGATATGATCAGCCAAAATGCTCACATAATCCTAGTCAGTAATGCAATCTTGCAGAGTAGCCCTGAGGCCCCTGGAATATCATGATATGACTGTCCAAATCATCTCCAAACCCCTGCTGTATTTCACTCTTGGGACATAAACTTGGCCAGAAGTTGGGAAAAATGTGCAAAGAGACTCATCCAACCAAATGGCATTCTCCCATTACTCCATAATCCAGGTTCTTTGGCTTTGGCACCATATTTTCCTGTTACAGGCATTTGCATCACTGATGAGTGTTTTTTGCAATTTCAGCTCACCCTGCAATTCCTTACTTCAGGACTTCCCTCATATTTGTTTGGTGCTGACAGGGTTCGAGAGTGTGATGTTCATTTCTGCAGTGACTTTTGCAGCTGTCATTCTCTTATTTTTCCTCACAATCCTCTTCAATGACCCTTTGTCATGATCACTCAACATTGACTTTCATCCATTTTGTGGCTTAGCAGATGATGTTTTTCTGCTTTTCCTGTATGCAGTATAGATTTTTGAAGTAGTGCCTCTTGTAACACCAAACTGTTTGACTACCTTGGTTATGGAAGCACCTACAATCTGAACACCAACAGGTGTTTGCCCAAGTTTGACTTCACTTAGCTTTGACATGAGATACTCACAACTACGCACAATGTTGTTTTGAACATGACTGAAACTGACAATGTGTTGAGGACATTGCCCAGGTGCTATTCATGATCAGGTACAACTGCACAATGTGCAGGCTTGGCCAGCATCTGCAGTTATGTTCAAGCATGCATTTCTCAGTAAAGAAAACTTATATTAAACTGACACTTTCCACATGATTACGAAATGTTGTATTCAAGATCTATGGGACAAGTATTAATATTATGTCATCTTGTTTCATTGCTGATCATTTCTTTTCAGGTGTGTGAGCTTACCAAATTTCAGGCCAGCTAAAGTGTAGTACAAAAAAGTCATTTCCTTGTTGCTCTCAGTACAAACTTCACATTTGTCAGAATGTGGAATTTGCATGGCCCTTATAAACATGTATTTCGATTAAGACAGTGCCACAGTTGTGGTCTGGTGACTTGTGGCATGGCATGTATGCATGAGAGAAATAGGAGTTGTTACATATTGTCCAACAATAGCTTATCTTCTATTACTTTTAGAATTTTGTCTTTACTTCCTAAGTAAGTTCCCATTTTGTGGAAAAATGTGGAAATTTGAATTAAGTACTGAGAAATATAAAATCAAGAGTTGTTTTCATGCTGCCAAAAGATTTTACAGTTTTAATCTGTCCTTTTCAGATCCTTTAATGTATGTTTCAGTGATGTACATTCTGCCTTCGTTTATGTTTTTTCCCCAACAATGCCATTGCACATCAGTAATATGGACATAGAAATGTTTTGTTTAGAACTTAACAAGAAAAATTTTTTCAATTTTATTTGTATGTCAAGGTTTGCTAATTGTCCAAAACCATCGACATACCTGCTAACTCTTCTGATTAAGGTGAGAGACTCCTGATTTTCTACTTTTTCTCCTGTCTTCAATTGTTCAATTATTTCTCTCAATTTTAGCTAATTGTTATCATACCTAACCCATTTGTTTTTAAAACCTGCCATTCCAGTTTTTCTTTTTTTTTTTTTTTTTTTTTTTTTTTTCTTTTCAGAAGTTCTTTACTCATTAGTAGTTCGTAATTGATTGCGCTTGACCTGTATCAATTATTATTTTTCCTCTTTCCCTCGCATTCTGCTGAATGTATACTTACAATGCTCAGCATTGTACTCTGTTGAGATTTGTGTTTGCCTGTTGTCATTTTGTATAAGTGGAGTCACTTATATTTATTTATATAACCAGTATAAATTTTTAGAGTGGATGGTTATGAATTTTGTTGCCTGAATCCCTGGAAGAATTTATTTTTGTACAAGAGGTTATTCATCTGCATCTTTTATGTCGTATTTGTAGGATTTTGATTTTATATTTTGTTTTTAATTATGGCAAAAAATATCTGTTTCCCTCTTCTTCACCCATTACAAGACAGGTACTGTGCATGTTCTTATGATTGTTTCTATGTTACTCAATACTTAAGTATACCTTAATATTAATAGGCTACATACAACACTAGAGTTAAATATTATGAGAATTTTACAGACTTTAATGACATTGTTTCCCTGAGAATATATAATACCAGCTAACTTTGGACATACCGCCACATAATGATTGAAATCTTATGAAGATAAAGTGAATACTTTCCCTGAAACTCAAAAAAGGAGGAGTTTTGGCAGAATTTGAGAATATGTCCGAGAGCCAATCAGCAAGCCTTTTTACATGTGTATGTCACAAGACAATATGGAGAACAGTGTTTTATGGCAGTCACACTTTTTTATTTCAAATATTCCAATGTAGTCCCTAATACTAATTACCTGTGCTAAGCTGCACATGAAGTTCTAGTGTTCTTATTTGCATTCTTTTACCTATTATATAGCTTTGTGATGTCATAGGGAAAGACTCACATCAGTTGCCTATGGATTATACTGAAAATGAACTGCGGTTCTTGGTCCTTGGTACCTACTAATTTTTAAAACTGAATCTCTTGAGTTTTTAAGTTTTGCAGGTATGCATGGAGTATTGGGCTCTAGGCTCACAGTGTTGAGGGCAGAATATTGAACAAAGCTCGGGATCTGCACCCATCCAAGATCTCGGCTAGGTTACATTCAGTGACTGAGGTGTATGGGATGTGCCTTCAGAAAACATGGACATCATCATTTCCTGCATTTGTACCTTTAATGTGCTAAACATCCATGTCTCCCTGTAGTTCTACAGTGCGTGGAACGGGGCAGTAGTCAAGTGCTGTATTCTATAGAAGAGGTGGAATGCAGAACTGAGGACCATTGACTGAAACTATGGTGTGGGGAATGACCTCCATGGCAAAAATGCTGGCCAGGAAACAGATTATAGTGTTTACTTAAGTGATTGTAATCTGTACTATTTAGTGGAATTTGAGATGTCCAGCACAAATAGTCCCATAGCTCATTGGGACAGGCCAGCAAAATCAACATGAACTCACTCCCATAGGTGCTCAGGATTTGAACAGGGAGATAAATGTTGTTCTGAATGATTCTGGGCAAAAGCCAAACATGCCCAGGCACTATGTTCAGTCACCTTCTCAATTCTGGGCCAGTAAAAGACATTGTGCTATAGTGTTCTTACTGTCCTTTTTTCAGTTCCAGGCTTGCAACTGGAGGGTCCACAGGTGCAACAAGGGTGGAATAAGCAACCAACATTCCTCTTTCTTGGCTGTTAGGTGCTAGACACCATCAGTGGCATCCAGATGGTGCTTCAATAGGAAAAATGTCCTAAATAATTTAAATCAATTCTGGCTTTTATTAGACTGTTTGCTAAAGTCTTTAAACAAACTTTTGAATGATCTCTCTCTCTCTCTCTCTCTCTCTCTCTCTCTCTCTCTCTCTCTCTCTCTCTCTCTCTCCCCCTCTCCCCCTCTCCCCCGTCCCCCTCCCTCCCTCCCTCCCACCCTCCCTCTGCATATTTGTTTGTCTGGGATCTCCTTCCAAATCCCTGAGTCAATTTCAATCAAATTTGCCATGGAAACAGCAGGCCTTATGAGTATCAGCACTGTGTGTTTTATGATATCTTAGCTCCAATAGAAGTGGAGATGCAGGAAAAAGCATCTTCTTCCCAGCCCTTGGCATATAGGCTACCCTTCATGACAGGCATATTGTGTAGGAAGAGTATCGGCTGCCTGATAGTTGTGCTTTGCTGGGCAGCCTACATGTCAGGGGCAAGAAATGGTTTCTACAGCCACTCAACATGTAGGCAGCCCACACGATAGCCATGCTATGGTGGAGTAGTTTTTGACTGACTTATCAACCTACTTTGCATGACAGCCTATATGAAAGGCTAAGAAATGGTTTTCCAGTTCCTGGTGTGTAGGCTGCCCTGCGTGACAGACATGTTGTATTGGAGTAGTATCAGCATGCATGGAGGGATGGGTTGGGAGAGAGGGAGTTAGAAGCAGACGGATAGAGAGAAGTGCGAAGAAGGGTAAAGACAGAGGGGTTAGGAGCGAATGGGCAGAGAGAGGTGGAGGAGCAGATGGTCAGAGAGAGGTGGAGGCGCATATAGGCAGAGGTAGGGGGGGGGGGGGGGGGTAGGAGATGAAGAAACAGAGGGGGTGGAGAGGTCAACAGAGTGATGGAGGAAAAGGTGGAATCAAAGAAGGGGGGAGAGTGTGTGCAGTATTGTGTCAAACACATATGCAGGTGAAGGCATGGGGAAAAGGCATGGTACATCAAAAAATTCCAATACAAAAACAGTTATCATGAATACACATAGGTCTTAAAGTAGTAGTTTTCTCCTTTGACATGTGCTGTGGCCTGCTCTGTTCATCTGAAATGGCTGTCTTCTTGTGGCATATACATTTTCATCTATTGCTGCTGCTATATGGATTTTGTCGTACACTCTTTAATATTTTGTAAAGAATGCTTAAAATGCGTTGTTTATTACAATCAGCACAAGTGCACACCACAAGTGTCCTTTTGAATTCAACAATGAATTTCAATACTTTCTGTTCAGTCTTCATCTTGTCCCTCTGACTATTTCTTACTGCAATAAAGTATTTTATGCTGTATTTGACATTTCTTAGAATCATATCTCTTACTGACTTTTGCATACATTTAGCACTCTTAAAATAGGCATGAGCAATCTTTTTATTGTGATTTTTGTAGGTTCTGTGACAATTTACACACTTATCATTTTTCTTGTTGTTGATTAGTTTCCTTAGTTAATGTTATTTTTAATTGTACCAGTGAAAAAAAAAAGATTTTTCTTTCTGTCAACATCATCATCATCAGATGACTCTAGTTTCCGACTTATTATGACAGGCCTCTTGCCACTTTCTTTATACTTTTACCGCTCTTACTCATGGATTCCAAAGGAGACCACTTTCAGTGATGTCCTCTGGACATCCAACATATCTTCTTCCATTCTAACCATTTCAAGGAATTTCATGGGTATCCTGGTTGCTTCCATCTCTTTCACATAACCCTACCACCTTAATGGAGATTGGTATAGTTTTCCCAGTACACAGTTTCACATCTGCATCCATTTCGTTCTTTTCATTCCTTAGCATATCCTTTTTTTTTATTGCCTCGGCATAGATATAACAAACTTTGTTTTAACAGCTTTGACCTGATTATTCTCTCTCTCTCTCTCTCTCTCTCTCTCTCTCTCTCTCTCTCTCTCTCTCTCTCTCTCTCTCTTTCTCTGAGCACTGGTCACTGGTCTCCAGTGAGTAGGTCAAAATTGTAATATAGTAGGTACTGAAGATGCCTAGTTTTGCCTTGTGTGGTATCTGGTTGTCCCAAAGTAGGCATCTTACTTTGTTGTAAGACTTAAGTGTGCTTATATGTGCAGTTTAGAATTTCAGTTTGCATTAAGTTTTTGCAATCTATCTCACAGCTCGATGATGGGAAGTGTTATACATTCTCCAGGAGTCTTCCATTCAGCTGTAACTCAGGCTGTTCTCCTTGTCTGCTGACCTTCATGGCTACAGTCTTTGATTCACTGACTTTGATACCAAACTCCTCAAAAAGATCATTCCATATCTTCCATCTTTCTTGGACTTCATTTGTATCTCCCCAGATCATAACATCATCTGGGAACACATGCTCTTTGTACCATTGCAGACATGTAAGACATTATATATTATATCTGTTTTTAGCCGTGAGATAGAACAAAGATTATTATTATTATTGTCACTCAGCCATTATACAATCAATGAACCCATGTTGAATCAATTAAAATGATATAAAATAACACATTGTGTCTCCTAATTCTCAAAACTGATTATGCTGTCATAGTCAGTTATAAATGGTAGTTGTCACCGAGTGAGGTGTCGCAGTGGTTAGCACACTCGACTTGCATTTGGGATGATGACAGTTCAAACATGCATCCGGCCATCCTTATCTAGGTTTTCCGTGATTTCCCTGAATCACTTCAGGCAAGTGCCTGAATGGTTCCTTTGAAATGGCATGGCCGACTTCCTTCTCTGTCCTTCCCTAACCTGATGGGACCAATGACCTCGCTGTTTGGTACCCTTCCCCAAACCAACTAACTAAATGGAAGTTGAAGTGCTAACATTTGTGACTAGTTGTCGTGGGCAGTTAAAAAGTAGCTGTGATTTAAAACAGAAAATTTGCTGCTCTTTATAACTCCATACTTTACCTAGTTATGGCTCTGAAAGATATTTATTTCTTATCTTTTTTTGTATTCTGTAAAACAGCCAGTAGCAGTAAAGTTATCAAAACAAAATAAAAATTGTAGGTTACAACTGTTAAAAACTTAGATTTTTAAGTAATTAATATTTAGAAATTGTATTTTGATTTTGTGCTACTGTGCCCTCTAGTACTTGGATAAGAAGTAATTTGACACATTTTCGATCAATTTTCTAAATTTAAATTTCTTCCTTTATATTTGTGCCTGAGAAGTGAATATACAGAATGTGTGTCCATATTGTCTATTCAACAATCGTACAGTCATGACAGTGGTGGCCTTTTCTGTCTCTTTGTGGTGCTTCTCAGAATATTGTCTTTATTCCCTCCACAAAAGTATTAATTAATAAATACAGCCTTATCACATACCTTATTTTATATTATAGGCCCATTATCAACACCTGGATGTGAAGCACTTGCTTTGCTACAAACAAGGGCTTTAGGCTCTACAACTGACTGGCCAGACATTCAGCTGATGGCAATGCCAATGGGTGTTTCTAGTGACGGGGGCATTCATATGAAGAGAGCGCTAAATATCAATGACACGGTAACAATAGTAATAGTCTTCTATTTTATTGAAACTGGCTTTAGGTTTCCATTGCTACACTATTTATAATTTACTTTCTTTGTTATTTCTTATCACCCAGATGTGCTTTTCTTACTTTTCATGTTTATGTCATTAATTACTGATCACTTGTGGCTAATTTGCCTATATATTAGTGATCTTAAGCAATTAAAAAGCAGGATCTGACAGTATATGAACAGTTTTTGCTTTACAACAGTCTGTTTGTCGTCATCTCTACTGATGTGGTAAATGCTTCAAAATGAAAGTCACTTATTATTGACATTAGAGATTGATCTTGTGATTAGATCAATCTCCCCACTCATCTCTTCTGCTTTAGAACTCCACCTCTGGCCATAGTTAATGATTTCATAGTTTAAGAATAAGAATAAGAATCTTTATTAGCCATTCAATATTTTCTTATACAATGGGCTTCAACAATAAGTTTAATTACAGTATAAAGATGGTTATATTCTCATAACAACGTATATATAAATCATACGAATGTTAGTGTAGTACAATAGCACACATTTGGAATTTTATATAGTGTTAATTTCACAATAAAAAAGCAAACATTATACAAATTTATATTCAGCGGGGAGTATTCATGTTGGTGACACTATGTCATTATCATATACATGTTGATAACACTATGTCATTATCCTAAGATATTGATACAAATATAGAGCACTCGAAATAGGTCTATGCCTATATGTTAGATATTGTTTTTCCAAATTTAGGTCCTACTACAGGCAGAGGTACCTTTCTCTATGTTGAAACAGCAAATCTGCCATATTACAATCTTTATATTCATCAACTGAGTAAAATGCTTTACCTTTGAGCCATTGGCCCAATGTTGTCTTAAATTTATCTTTAGGTACTGTTTGTACAATTTTAGGGAGCATATTAAACAGTTCGAGGCCTACATATTTATAACTATTATGTATCTTGGACAATCTAGAGTATGGCAGATCAATTGTGTGGTTTCATCCTGTGTTATGGGTGTGGACAGCTGACCTAAGGGGATATTGAGCTATGTTTTCTTTTACGTGTAATAAGCAATAATAGATGTACAAACAAGGAACTGTTTGGCATCTAAAAATTTATACTGAATTAGGAGAATTTCCCCAGAGCAGAATACCATATGAAAGATGGGGGTGGATATAAGAAAAATATGAATGCAGCAGTAAGTTTTGGCTGACAGTATTCCTAGGCTTATAAAGTAGGAACATAGCACATGCAAGTTTAGAACAGACGTATATGATATGTTTATCCCAGCTAAGTTTCTGGTCAATCATCATTCCTAACAGTTTAACAGACCTATTTTCTTTGTTTGATACCTTCAAATTAAAGAATATTTCCTCAATTTTTGTTCCATTTATGTATAGGGAGTTTGCACTAAACCAATGAGCCGATTTTTCAAATATTACAATATTTTTTTCTCTTACAGATTCAAGGATCTGTCCTGAATTGATAAAAGTTGTATCGTCCGCATAGAGGACTGTTTTACGGGGTAAATACTGTGGCATATCATTAACATACACTACAAACAGGAAGGGCCCAAGTATGGAGCCCTGTGGTACATCTCTTTTTATTGTTTGTAGGTTTGACAGCTGCCCATTTACACTAACAAATTGTACTCTGTTGTTTAAGTAGGAGTCTAATAATTTCAGGGTGTCCTCTTCCATGCCATAGTGTCTTAATTTCATGATCGAAGTACTATGAGATACAGTGTCAAATGCTTTCCTCAGGTCTAGGAGAGTAGCACAAGAGATTAATTTGTTTTCAAAGCTATCATATATATCACTAACAATATGTTCAACTGCTTTAACTGTGGATAGTTTAGACCCGAATCCATGCTGTGAGTTACTTAACAAGTTATTCCTCTCAAAATAGTGATTCATTTGTTGGTGAAAACAGTCTTCGATTATTGTAGATATTATTGGGATTAATGAGATAGGGCGATAGTTACTTGGATTTGATTTATCTCCTTTCTTAAATATGGGAATAGTTACTGCTATTTTCAAACAATCGGGGAAAATCCCTTGCTGTAATATACGGTTAATGAGAGTGGTTAGAGGGGACAGAAGATCACTTTATATCTTCTTTATGACAAAGTTTGACAGACCACAGAAGTGCTCTGCTCTGAAACTACTTAGTTTGTCTATTGCTTTGCTAACATCATTTTCAGTTACTGTTACCCAGCAGAATTTATGAACTACATTCTTATTTAAACCTAAAAGAGTTTTAACATCAAGCATGGCTTTGGGGGGGGGGGGGGGGGGGGGGAACAAATCTTGCTGTAAACTGAAATTAACAAAGTGAGAGTTTAAGATATCTGGGGCTATGGATATAGCTAGTTGAGTTGTTGGTCTATTTATTTCACTTTTAATTACTTCCCAGGCAGCTTTACAACTGTTTCTAGATTTAAGAATATAGTTATCATTCGCCCTGTGTTTTGCCAAGCTTATTTCAGATCTATAAATTTTTCTGATTCTAATGTACATCTCTTTATCCTTGCTGCTGTTATGAGATCTGTCCTTAAACATAAGAAGCATAACCCTGATGCTGTTGAGGTATGGTGTGAACCAATTATTTAGTCTCTGTGGTTTATGAGCTTGGTTATTATTCTGTTTTTTTACTAATCTGGGACAACACTCATCAAATATTCTTGCAATTTCCTCTATAAATAATTTGCTTGTGTTATTCACACACATATTTTGTATAAGATGTCATTCCAGTTAACTGACCTTAATCTAGTTCTAAGATCTCTTATGTTGCATTCTTTCATAGGTCTAACAGTTTTGTGTTGTTCATCTGTAATGCTGACTGGGACTGCAATCCACAGACTTAGTCTGTAGATATTGAGCAGTCATCATATATATTCACTATATCTTTTATCTTTTCTCATTACACCCACAACCAAGCAAAGAAACATGTTTGTGTCACTTGGGTTCAACTTTTTCCCTTGCTAGTATAGATCCATGTTTCAGCACCATATATGCCACTCTATGGACTTTTAAATATCAGCAGCATTTCCTTCCTTTTCTTATTTTCTGTGTCCACTTATTACACCACAATTTTTGGTGAATTTCTGAATTTTGTATTTAATATACAAGGGAGGTAAAATTGTCAACATTTTCAATAAGTTTGTTATTAATGACCAGCTTATATTGCATTTGCAATGACCACAATTATATTTTTAATTAGTGTCTGTAATTCAAGAGTTTTTGTTATAACGCATATTCAGAGTTGTAATATATTGTTTGATTGTCCACAGATATGAATGCCTAAGTTAAATTGTCACTATTCATGTCATTGTAAAAACCAGTTGGAAAATTTTGTCTCATTGTCAGTGTATAAATTGTATAAAATTATTGGCATAAAGCAGCTTTCTAGTACACCCACATACAAAAAAATGGAAGGTTATTGTTTAACATCCAATTGATAACAAGGTTATTAGAGATGTCACACAAGCTCAGAATGCTTGCTTCAAGGAAGGTAATCAGCCATGCCCTTTCAAAATAACAACCATGGCATTTGCCTGGAGCAATTTATGAAAATCACAGAAAACCTAAATGGGATGGTTGGACATTAAAATTTAACGGGGAGAGAGGGGGGGGGGGGGGGGGGAGAGAGAGAAAGAGAGAGAGAGAGAGAGAGAGAGAGAGAGAGAGAGATACTGATAGCCTCATTCCAGCTAGTAAAGTCTCCAAGCCGTTTCACATTCTTGTGTGTCACAGATGAGAGGGTATCCTTCCACAGTTTTGTTAACTCATTTCCAATAAAATGAAATAATTCTTCCTTTCGTAACTGTTTGAAGAATGTAACATTGTGCCTTGTATTGGTAGTTTTCCATTACCCATTACCACATGCTTTACAGAAAATGACACTGTCCATTGTAGCTTTCAGCTGTTAAGACAGCTGTGCTCTATCTGCATGTAATTCCATTGCATAGAGAAATGATCCTATGCACAGTGTGTATTTTTGTGGCAAGGACTTAATAGCATGTTTATGGATGAATAATATCCTGCTTTTGTTGCTGCTGTTAACAAATGCATGTATATATTTCTGATGATGTTAACATTTTTGCAAGAGTCTTTGAAATTATACTGACACATAGGATAAGGCACCATTTTTTTTCCTAATGGCTTTTCATAATGGCCAATACACAAAAGGGAAAGCTCAGTATTATTGGCCCAATTTCACTTTTTCAGCACTGAAAAGATGAGTGGTACATTTGTTAGTGTCAGTGGTGTAGAGAAACAGCTGAAACTGCTAAAATTGAACAAATTATTTAGGAATAAACAAGACAATTCAACAGAAGGCAGAAATGCTGCATGGCAGAAATGCTGCATTGTCAGTAGACACACAAACAAAAGATACAGAGCTTTGCTAGCTTGAAATTCCTTTTTCAAGCTTGTAGGAGAAACATGCATACATACACACACGCATTCATGCACATGCACACGCCCGTCTCCCTACCTTGTGCTCATTCGACTGCCAGCTCTTTCCTGGCCCACGGTGAATGTATTGGGGTCAGGTGGTGGTGCAGGGTGGGGAGGGGTAGTGGATTGAGAGAGGTGGGTTGCAGGGAGGGAAGGGGTTGGGGGGAAGCATCTAGCGGTTCGTGAAAGTGTGGGGAGCTGTCTGTGGGCTAGAGGGGGGTGCAGGTAAAGGGGCCAGGTGGCAGATGGCGGGGCATGCAATTTCACAGATTAGCACGTAAGGTGGCAGCACACAACTAGCTGACACAAAGTGGCCAGGGGTACTGATACAGGGGATGGTGTTCACACACACACACACACACACACACACACACACACACACACTATTGGGAGGGTTGTGAGGGGGACAGTGATTTACCTAAGGTTTATGCCAAGGAGGTTACAAGAGTCAAGGATGTGCTGTAAGAACGGCTTCCATCTGCAGCTCAGCAAAGCTGGTGGGGTGGTGGGCATGATCCAGATGACACAGGTTGTGAAGCAGCCATTGAAATCTCACATGTTGTGCTCTGCTGCATGTTGTGCTACTGGGTGGTCCATCTTGTTTTTGGCAACAGTTTGGTGGTGGACACTCATTCTTGTTGACAGCTGGTTGGTTGTCATACCAATGTAAAATGCTGTGCAGTGGTTGCAGCAGATGTGGTATGTGACATGGTTACTTTCACAGGCAGCCCAGCCTGGACTGGAGTAGGAGGTGCTGGGCGGGTGGATAGGGCAGGTCTTGCATCTGTGTCTTCGACATGGGTATGATCCCTGTGGCAGGGTATTGGGTGTAGGAGTGGCTTAGGGATGGACAATGATGTTGTGGAGGTTGGGTGGGCAGCAGAACTCCACTTTGGGAGGGGATGGAAGTGTCTTGGGTAGGATGTCCCTCATTTCAGGGCATGATGATTAGATAATCAAAGCCCTGATGAAGGACGTAGTTCAGTCATTTCAGTCCTGGGAGGTATTGAGTGACAAGGAGGGCGCTCCGTAATGGTTGGTTCTTGCGATTGATGTGAGGATCAGGTGTGTGTGAGGCCTTCAGCATACTGTGCGAGGGAGTTCTCATCACTGCTGATGCATGCATTTGCCATGGGTGGCCAGGCTGTATGGGTGGGACTTTTTGGTGTGGAAGGGGTGGCAGCTTGCTAAGTACAAATACTGTTGGTGATTGGTGGGTTTGATGTGGACTGTGGTGTAGATGAAGCCATTTGAAAGGAGGAGCTCAACATCAAGGAAAGTGGCACAATGGGTGGAAGAAAACAGGTGAAGTGAATGGGAGAGAAGGTGTTGAGATTGTGGAGGAGTGAGGATAAGGTGTTCTGGCCTTGGGTGCGGATTACAAAGATATCATCAATCACCCAAGGGGTTCGGAGTTTTGGGAAGCTAGGAATGTTTCCTCTAGGTGGCCGATGAAGAGGGTGCCTATGGCTGTGCTACAATTTTTTTGTATACTTTACCTTCAAAGATGAAGTAGTTATAGGCTAGGATGTAGTTGGTTAGTTATATGAGGAATGAAGTGGTGGGTTTTGAAACTGCATGGTGTTGAGAGGTAGTGTTCAAATACAACAAGGCCATGGGCATGAGAGAAGTTGATGTGTAAGGAGGCTGCATCTACAGTTACGAGTAGGGACCCAGGAGATAAGGGTGTAGGGATGGTGGAGAGCCTGTGATGGAAGCAGTTGGTATCTTTAATGTGCAAGGTTGGTTTTGGACAAGTGGTTGCAGATGTTGGTCAACAAGGGCTGAGATTCTTTCAGTGGGGGCACAATGGGGTGCCGAGTATTGTTAGGTTTGTGCATTTTGGGGAGCATGTAGAAGGTGGGTGTGTGGGCTGTTGTTGGGGTGAGAAGGGAGGTGGATTCTGGGGGGAGGTTGTGGGAAGGGCCTATGGATTTCAGCAGGGATTGGAGGTTCTGTTGGACTTCTCGGATTGGGTCACTTTGTCTGAGCTTATAGGTGGAGATGTCAGACAACTGGCAGAGGCCCTCTACCAGGTAGTCACTCTGGTTCATCACAACAGTGATATAACCTTTATCTGCCAGGAGCAGGCAGTGTGGGGCAGTCCTATCTTCTGCGGAAATGTTGTTGTTCTAGGGGAGAGACCTGAGGAGGGACCTGGGGAGGGATGAATAGACCAAAATGGAAGTTAGGAATTATTGGAAAGTGACCAGGGAATGGTGTTGTGAGTGTGTGGGAGGGTGACAGTTTGATGGTGATACGAATTGGGACAGGGAAAATTCAATGCTAGGCTCGGGTTTGCTTTGGTTGGAGGGTTTGATGGCAAAGAAATGTTCTCACTATAGAGAGCAGAAGATGGAGAGTAGGTCTTTCACAAGACCAACATGGTTAAACCTGGGAGCAAGGCTGAATGTGAGGCCTTTGAATAGGAGTGAAACTACTGTGGGGCTGAAGATTTTGGTGGAGAGGTTAACAACAATGTTCTGGGATTGTTTTGATTCTGGATATCATGGAGTGTTGGTAGGGGTTTTGGAGAATGTTGGAGATTGAAAAGTTCAGTCAGGCAGAGTATGGGTGCTATGAGGGGCTGAGGAGGAGGAACACCGCGAGTAGGTTTGGGGTTGTATAGTGGTGTGTCAAGGTGAGAGTAGGATTTCAGCAGGCTGGATAATATGTGGAGGTTGTGTTTGGAATGTTGTTCCAGGTGTTGGATTGTCAGGATTTTAATTTGGATGGTGAGGTGTAGGTAGTGGGGTTGCACAGTAACAGTATTTTGCAGAGGGAGTGGAAGTGGTTCAGGGATGCCTGTGCCATGGAGACAAGTTTTGTAGAACCAGGTTTATGAGCAAAAGGGACTGGCGGAATCTGAAAAGGTGATGGTCATTGTGGAAGAAGTGGTGGGATCCAGAAATAGGGATTTTTGCAGTTAGGCCATGTGGCCATATGGGCAGTTAGGCCATATGGGGCAGGGTTTTGGCTAGGAATAGGGAAACTTTTCTAAACTGATGCAGATAAACAAAGCAGGGGTCCATTGCATTGCCGGGGAAGGGGGGAGGGAACACTGGGGAAGGAAGTTGGTGTTGAAAGTCGCTGGTAAAGCTTACAGGGAGAGTTGAATAATGTTGATACGTATAAGGAGGGAAAGGATTTGTGTTGGGGTCAGGGGGTAGTATTGTGACTGACTTATATCTCATCTCCACATATTGTCATGTGCGCAAAATAAATTTGATGACATGTGATTTATCAACATACATAAGAGATAAAGAAGAAACAAAGACAGACAGATCAGGTGTGATATGTGAGGGAGGAAAGGATTTCGTGTTGCTGTAAGTGTGTTATGTTGTTATCGGGAGTCACATGGCACGTTGCGTTGTGTGCGTGACCGTCATAATAGGTGCGACTGTAACTATAGGGTGTAACAAAAGTTGCTTGCAACCATGTGTGTCGTAGCTGTCACAGAGTGTGTCATAAAGGCAAGAGGGAAGAAACATAAGAGAAAGAAATGGACGGACAATAGAGATCAGCTAGGTAAAGAAGACAGTAACGACGGACAGACAATATGAGGTTTAGATGGAAGGGAGCCACTAGGCGGTATAATAATGTATGAAAATTTCATTCTCAGTTCCCTGCCACAGGGATCATACCCTTGTGGAAGACCCAAATGCAAGACCTGCCCAATCCACCCACCCAGCATCTTCCTGTCCAGTCCTGTCACAGGCTTATCCTACCCACCAGAGGCTGTGCCATCTGTGAAAGCAGCCATGTCATGTACCAGATCTGCTGCAACCACTGCACAGTGTTTAGCATTGTTATGACAACCAACCAGCTATCAGCCAGAATGAATGTCCATTGCCAACCAGTTGCCAAAAACAAGGAAGATGACCCAGTGGCACAACATGCAGCAGAACACAACACGTGGGATTTCAATGGCTGGTTCACAATCTGTGCCATCTGGACCCTCTCCATCGCACACCATCCCCTGTCCCAGTACCCCCGCCCAGTTTGTGTCAGCTAGTTGTATGCTACCATCTCATGCCCTAGTCTGCAACATGGCATGCCGAGCTGTCTGCCACCTGCCCCCTCTATCTGCAGCACCAGCTAGCCCACATGTGGCTCTCCACTCTCCCATGAGCCTGTAGATGCTTCTCCCCAGCCTCTTCTCACCAATGCAGAGCTTCTGCCTTTCAGTGAGTCATCTCCTTTATTCCTAAATAAGTCATAATTCTCAACTAGAACTTTCTGTACAATAAAATTGAACAAATCTCCACATCCCAGATTCTGTACTGACTGACGGTAAGTGATAACAGCCAAACAGTATCAGGATAAAGATTTATTTTTTTATCCTACAACTGTTTGGCTGTTATCATTTACCATGAAGATTTTTAACAGTTGCTGCTTCAGCCATGTTTAAAATTTTGAGATTCTGTACAGAAACTTCCTGGCAGATTAAAACTGTGTGCCGGACCGAGACTTGAACTCGGGACCTTTGCCTTTCGCGGGAAAGTGCCCACACAGCTTTAATCTGCCAGGAAGTTTTATATCAGCACACGCTCTGCTGCAGGGTGAAAATCTCATTCTGGATTCTGTACAGAATTTGTGAATGAGATAGGTGCTCTTTTAACTGCAATATGCTGTAAGACAAAAATACAAAATGATGCACCATAAAGGAATTACCCGAATGGGACAGAAGGTGATAGATGTGATGCACATGTGCAGACAAAGAAAGATTACAATTTCACAAAAAATGGATGATTTATTCAAGAAAAAGAGCTTCACAGACTGAGTAAGTCAGTAATGTGTTAGTCATTCTCTGGTCCATATGTAAGCAGTTATTTGTCTTGTTATTGACTGACGGAGTTGATTGATGGAGTTGGATGTCCTCCTGATGGATATTGTGCCAAATGCTGTCCAATTGGCATGTTAGATCATCAAAATCCTGAGCTAGTTGGAGGGCCCTGCCTGTAATGCTCCAAATGCTCTCAATGGGAAAGAGATCTAGCAATCTTGCTGGCCAAGGTAGAGATTGGCAAGCATGAAAACAAGCAGTAGAAACTGTTGCCGTGTGCAGGTGGGCATTATGTTCCTGAAATGTAAGCCCAGGACATCTTGCCATGGAGGCCAACAATACAGGGTTTAGAATATTGCGGACATACTGCTGTGCTGCAAGGAAATTACAGATGATAACCAAGGGGTCTTGCTATGAAAAGCAATGGCACAACAAAGCATCACTCCCGATTGTCAGGCCATATGGCAGACAACAGTCAGGTTGATATATCACCACTGTCACAGGTATCTCCAGACACATGCGTGCTGGTCTTTGGGCCTCATTTTGGAGTCGGACACATCACTGATGACAATTATACTCCAGTCAATGAGGTTCCTGGCCAAAGACATGTCTGGGGATGCCCCAGACAGTGGGGGGATACCAACCTGACTGTCATCTGCCATAATTTCCAACAACCAGGAGTGATGCTCTGAAGTGACATTTAATTTCATAACAGGACCCCCTTTGCTTGTCATCTGTGGCTCCCTTACAGCACAGCAGTACATCTATGGTATTCTCTGCCCCATTTTGTTGTCCTTCATGGGATTCCATCCTGGTCTTACATTTCAGCAAGATAATGTCCGCCCACACACAGCGAGAGTTTCTATTGCTTGTCTTCGTGCTTGGCAAACCCTACTTTGGCTAGCAAGATTATCAGATCTTTCCCCACTTGAGAATGTTAGAAGTATTACTTGTGGGACCGGGGCAACCAACTCAAGATTTTGATAATCTAATGTGACAGTTGGATGGAATCTGCCACAATGTCACTCAGGAGGACAACCAACAACTCTGTCAATCAGTGCCAAGCCAAATAATCACCTGTGCAAGGGCCAAATGTGGACCAATGCATTATTGACTTGCTCAATTTGTGAAGCTCTTTCTCTTGAATAAATCGTCCAATTTTTTTGAAACTGTAATCAATTGCTTGCCTGTACATGTTCTGACCATCACCACCCTCTTGTAACTCAAACCTGATTTATTGAATTTGGCCTCTCACAGTTTCACAGCACTTGACACACTGTGATAGTAACACACTACAGAGAGAGGTAGTGATGGTAGAATATGAATAAACGGTTTTCATAATACTCATCTTTTACTCATCTTTTTGTTGTAAGTTGTAGGCTTGTGTTCCATTCTGAAATGTAACATTTTATATTGGTCTAGAGGATGCTAAACTTCATTTTGTTATGTAATATGAACACTGGTGGGCTTTCTGGTGCTGAACACACATATTTTCAGTCATTTCACTTCACAATACAAATCAGTATCAACCACGATGCTAACACAACATGTATAACTTGTATTCCATCCTCACACTTCCAGCTCGTACCACTGACTATTCAAAGATAAAGATTTACCTCTAACAATATGCAGCAAAGAAAATAATATCATATACTGATCTATTTGTGCAAAATCAGCTTTGAAATTTACATTTCAAAAATAAGATGCAAATGATTGTTTATAATTGCTTATCTTCAATTTGGGAATCAGTCATTTCATATGATCCAAGATCAGATAGAACATTTATCTCACCATAACCTGTTTGATTAATATTACCCCCCCCAAAAATTTTGAAAGCATAAAATGTGAGAAAAATTTTGATACAAAATAATAAAACTGGTTATGGCAACAAGGTTTAGAGTATAACAAATCAATGTTCATAGGTTTTTTTCATTACATAATTTACAATATTTTTGACTACCTTGGTGTCATTACTTCATTCAGATGAGGACAAGATCAAATTTTTGCTTCATAAAGGTCTTTTCTCACAAATTTTGAAAACAATTACAAAGTATAGCCTTTTACCTATTCTGTAACTCACAAATTATCATCAAATGTAATATAACATAAATGGGGTAGTCAAAAAGAGTTATGCATAACAAATATTCCTACTTGTAACTCTGTTTTTTGACATAAAACTGCATTCTTTGGTTTTATCATAGTGGCATGACAGTAGAACCGGCATCTCATGAAAATGTCTGTTACCATTTTGAGAAATGCAAAAATTCTGTTATCAACAAATATCTGTTAGTAACCACTACACAAAAACACTTTCTTTATTCTCCTTTATATACCAACATTTATAAATCTGTCTTCAATTAGTGAAATGTTATTGATTGGTGATGCTCTAGGACCAAAAGAAAACATTTTAGTTCACATAGAGTTATTTGAAGTGCTTTAAAGAAAATATAGAAAAATACTCTTGATCACAGAACAAAATTAATGTACTTGGTTAGGAACTTTTTCCTTTTGCTTAGAACACAAATGAAATGTTTTTGCATCAACATTTTACAATGTCTCTTACATTTTTTACTAATACGTATGTGTCTTTCATTATACCTTACATCATCATCAGGTATGTCACTTTGGAAAATAGTGTTTGTCAGATTTTAAGCCCATTTCTGAGTTTACTTATTTATTTATTTTTGTCATCCATTACTAGGATCCAACATTCTCTCCATCTCATTTGCAAGTGGCTTAACAAAATAAATGTGCCTGCTCAACACTTACCTTCATGCAACACGCAACAGAACTTACATCATTAAGCTACATTTCATCGCTTACAGCTTTAGCTGTCATAACAACATCAATACCTTTTCCTCCTCATAAACCTCTGTTATTGCTTTAAAGTAATCACCCTTTTATGTGTTACAATTTCGACCACAACATATGACACAAAAACCACTGCCTGTTTATTATAAATTTTCACGCCTAGAGTGGCGTAAGCACTCCTTTTTGTGCATTACTACCTGTAAAAACGCCAACTTCAGGCCCTCCTGCCCATACTCAATAATCACTGACTTTCACTGAAGCAAACTCCATTTTATTTTCTTCACTATTGTTACTGTTGCCCATCATTAACCTCCTATTACCGCAGTACACATTCATTCTATCAAACTACATGGTTTACTCTACTTTATCATCCAGAATGGATACCAGAACCTTCTTACTTCCAAATTTAACTTTCATACAGGACACTGAACCCTCAGCATATAAAAACATTCTACTACAAAAATTATTTATTGCCCAACTTTGCAAGAATTTTTTATGCACAAAATGGCAGATGCTTCAAGGATAAAACTGTCAGATCACCTCATCCACAGAAGTTGTGGTCACATAAAATAGGATAGGCCATGGATAGAAGAGAATAAAAAAAACTGAAGAACACAATGGGTACAGAACCCAGATTGGAGAGAGTTAGTATAGAGTGCACCAGAAAATAAGAACCGATACACCCAGCTATGGAAGGCACCACTCATCAAGTGGTGTGGCTGCCAAAGTCAGCAGACCTCCTAACTTAATTCTATGTGTAAGACCATCAGTTTTATCACTCATTTTGTCCTTTAGTCTCTGATTGCTACAACCATTTTGCATTCAATAGTTTTCATGACACATAATAAATTATAAGGTAACATATGAAAAATTTCTTATCAAGTCTTTCAAATTCTGTTACAGGATGAAACAACTAGAGTATTCTCATGTGTTTTCCTGAAAACTGTGTTATTTAGTTACTTATGTAAGAGAAAGTTGGCCGTAAATTATGCCAAAAATATCAACAACACTAAAATTTGCTTTAAGGTGCTGTTCATCAATTATTTGTCACCGTCATATTTAAATTCTTCTTTCACATCTACATAAAGTACACTGATTTAATGGGGCGACGTGAAAGTTCCATACATATCAAAAACAATATTAAACATCAGAAAAAATATCTATCATAGTAAACACAAGTAAATTATATGCATCACAAGAAATTGCAGTTGTTTTGTGAGAAACAGCATGGTACTTTCCACACACCTTCCCAAAACTAGTACATGGAAATATCAAAGATTCATTGGATGACAAATAATTCTAGACAGCAAAAAGGAATGCTGTAAAGGTCATTTTTCAGATTCCAGAGGCTTTTTACACAAATATCATGACAAAAAATAACATGTAAATTACACAAGTACTAATTCACCATATAGCAGAGATGCTGAGTCATGATAGGCTCAACAAAAAGATTCACACAATTACAGCTTTCGGCCATTAAGGCCTTTGTCAGGAATAGACACTCAAACAGACAAGCACACAAACACACTCACGCAAACGCAACTTGTACACACATCACACATCTGCATTCTCAGATAACTGAAACCACATTGCGAGCAGCTGCACCAATGCATGATGGGAGTGGCGACTGGGTGGTGGTAAGGGGGAGGCTGGGGCGAGGAGAGGGAGGGATAGTATGGTGGGGATGGTGGACAGTGAAGTGCTGCAGTTTAGATGGAGGGCGGGAGAGAAAGTGGGGGGGGGGGGGGGGGGGCAGGAAGTAGCGGAAAGAAGAGAAATAAAAAGAAATTAAATGACTAGGTGTGGCGGTGAAATGATGGCTGTATAGTGCTGGAATGGCAGCAGGGAAGGGGCTGGATGGGTGAGGACAGTGACTAATGAATGTTGAGACCAGGAGGGTTACGGGAATGTAGGATGTAGAGCAGTGAAAGTTCCCACCTGCACAATTCAGAAAAGCTGGTGTTGGTGAGAAGGATGCATATGGCACAGGCTGTGAAGCAGTCATTGAGATAAGAGAGATCATGTTTGACAGCGTGTTCAGTAACAGGGTGGTCCACTTGTCTTTTGGCCAAAATTTGTCGGTGGCCATACATGCGGACAGACGGCTTGTTGGTTGTCATGCCTACATAGAATGCAGCATAGTAGTTGCAGCTCAGCTTGTAAATCACATGACTGGTTTCACAGGTAGCCCTGCCTTTGGTGGGATAGGTACTGTTAGTGACTGGACTGAAGTACGAGGGTCAGTCAAAAAGTAATGCCTCCTATTTTTTTTTCTACGTTTAATTGTCAGGAAATTTAAATGCAATTACATAGGTTGAAAACCACAACATTGAGGATCATTTTGTCATTTTTCAATGTAATCTCCGCCCATCTCTACAGTTTTGGTCCATCTTTGAACAAGGGCATGTATCCCAGCACGGTAAAAATCACAGCTCTGCTTCCTAAGCCATTGACGCACGGATGTTTTGACGGCCTCCTCATCTTCAAAATGAATCCCACGATGAGCTTCTTTTAGTGGCCCGAACAGATGGAAGTCTGATGGTGCCAGGTCAGGGCTGTATGGGGGATGAGGCAAAACTTCCCATCCAATTTTGACAATCTCGTCAGAGGTGTGACGACTGGTGTGTGGTCTTGCATTGTCATGCAAAAGAAGAACATCTGCCATTGATTTTGTTGGGCGAACTCGCTGAAGATGTGCTTTAAGTTTGTTGAGGGTTGTGACATATTGAACAGAATTTATTGTGCATCCCTGCTCCAAAAAATCAACCAGAATCACACCCTCTGTATCCCAGAAAACTGTTGCCATAACTTTCCCTGCCGATCGCACAGTTTTGAATTTTTTCTTCCTCGGCGAGCTTGTGTGACGCCACTCCATTGACTGCCTCTTTGATTCGGGTTCAAAAAAATGCACCCATGTTTCGTCCCCAGTCACAATTTTTTTCAGAAACTCATCTCCCTCCAAACGGAAGCGCTGCAAGTGTTGGGAGGCTATTGTTTTCCTTGCCTCTTTATTCTGATCGGTTAACATTCTTGGAACCCACCGTGCACAAACTTTTGAGTACCCCAATTGTTTAATAATCGTGATCACACTGCCTTTACTAAGAGAAATAATGCGACACACTTCATCTGCAGTCACCCGACGGTCACCACGAATGATGTCATCAACTTGCTGAATGTTGTGTGGAGTCACTGCACTCACCGGCCTGCCGCTCCGCTTTTCGTCAGTCAACGGTGTTTGCCCTTCAGCTTCCTTACAACGACGAACCCATCGTCTAACAGTGCTGACATCCACTGTCACAACACCATACACCTTCTTCAGTCTTTCATGAATGCGTATGGGCGTTTCACCTTCTGCATTCAAGAATTCAATCACACAACGCTGTCTCAAACGAACATCGATGTCGGCCATCTTACAAACTTTTGCTGTGCTGCCACCTGTTGACACAGAAAGTTACTACTGCAGTGGATTGCAGAAGGAGGTTTGAGGAATGGCGCCAAATTCAAATTTTTCACTTAACTTAATTTCTTTAAGTAGAAAAAAAATGGGAGGCATTACTTTTTGACCGACCCTCGTATGTGGTGGTAGGAGGATGTATGGGGCAGGTCTTGCATCTAGGTCTATTACAGGGGTATGAGCCACGAGGTAAGGGATTGAGAGCAGGGCTTGTGTAAGGATGGACGAGTATATTGCGAACGTTCGGCGGACGGCAGAATACCACTGTAGGAGGGGTGGGAAGGACAGTGGACAGGACATTTCTCGTTTCAGGGCATGACGAGAGGTAATCGAAACCCTGGCGGAGAATGTGATTCAGAAACCTTCACAATATACTTGTCCATCCTTACACAACCGCTGCTCCCAATACCTTACCTCATGACTCATACCCCTGTAATAGACCTAGATGGAAGACCTGT
Organism: Schistocerca americana; assembly: GCF_021461395.2. Classification (NCBI taxonomy): domain Eukaryota; kingdom Metazoa; phylum Arthropoda; class Insecta; order Orthoptera; family Acrididae; genus Schistocerca; species Schistocerca americana. The sequence goes on along the minus strand of NC_060120.1, from coordinate 543,498,813 downwards.
CCCATACATCCTCCTACCACCATCTACTCCAGTCCAGTCACTAACATCACCTGTCCCATCAAAGGCAGGGCTATCTGTGAAACCAGTCATGTGATTTACAAGCTGAGCTGCAACCAACAAGCTGTCTGTCCACATGAATGGCCACCGACAAACTGTGGCCAAAAAACAAGTGGACCCCCCTATTGCTGAACACGCTGTCAAACATGATATCACTCATCTCTGTGACTGCTTCACAGCCTGCGCCATATGCATCCTTCCCACCAACACCAGCTTTTCTGAATTTCACAGGTGGGATCTTCCGCTGCAATACATCCTACATTCCCGTAACCCTCCTGGTCTCAACCTTCGTTAGTCACTGTCCTCATCCATCCAGCCCCCTCCCTGTTCCCATTCCAGCACTACACAGCCATCATTTCACCAGCACACCCAGTCTTTTAATTTCTTTTTTTTCTCTCCTTTCCACTACTTCCTCCCCCCAGTCTCCCCACCTTCTCTCCTGCCCTCCGTCTAAACTGCAGCACTTAATTGTCCGCCACCCCCACCATACTATCCCTCCCTCTCCCCGCCCCAGCCTCCTCCTTACCCCTACCCAGTCGCCACTCCTACCATGCACTGGTGCTGCTGCTCGCAAGATGGTTTCAGTTATCTGAGACTGCAGATGTGTGTGCAAGTTGCGTTTGTGTGTGTGTGTGTGTGTGTGTGTGTGTGTGTGTGTGTGTGTGTGTGTGTGTGTGTGTGTCTATTGCTGACAAAGGCCTTAATGGCTGAAACCTATAATTGTGTGAATCTTTTTGTTGTGGCTCTTGCGACTCAGTATCTCCCCTATAGGGTGAGTAGCAACTTTCCTTCTCTAATATTGTTACATTCCATTCTGGATTTTCCATTGTTTGACAAGTACTAATTCATTATATAACACAAAGAAAGTTATATAAGAACTGAAGAAATGCTGAGGGATTGACAGAGATTCATACTTAAAGCTTCAGCTTTTCAAATGATTAGTCAGTTAAAACATTACTCTAAACATTGACAAATAGCACCTTAAAAAAGCGAATTACTTTTCATGAAAGAACATAATAAAACAAAATCATGACTTCTTTACATTCTGTATAGAAGTAATACAGCATAAGCAAAAATAATAAGTTACCACATTTGAAATTGTTTGTGCAAAAATTTGTGGAAACCTATAACTACATAGTTCTTCACAAATGGTAGAAAACATTTTGTTTCTACAGTTTTTCTTTCTTTCATTCTCTTTTTACTTAATAGATACATTTGACTTTTTTTTCCTGCAACTATTACCATGTTGCTTTCCAGAATGAAAATTGTTACCATTTGCTCTATTGTGTTCATTCTGATGATAATTGTTTCCATTGTGTTTACTATGTTCTCTTTTGCTGCCAATCTTGATTTCTACCTCTTTCAAAATATTTGTGCTTTGTGTGGTTGTACTTCACTGATTTTCAAAAACTCTATCTAATTTATCTACCTGTTTCAAAAACTGATTTATCCTACAGAACAGCAAATAAATTTTTTAGCAAATGTAAAACAACACTCTCAGGTGCAATAGAAAATAAAGAGGGGAAAATGCTGTTTGGTGAAAACATGGTGAAGAGACCGAAAGAATACATTGAGGAGTTCTATGCTGGAACACCTCTTTCAGAGGAAGTAACAGGAAAAGAAGAGCAACTAGATGAAGATAACAAGGGATATGAAATTCTGCAAGAAGAATTTGAAAAGCTCTAAAAGAACTACGGGCAACAGAGCAACAGGTATTGATGGCATCCCTGCAGAACTAATGAAGAATGCTGGTGACAGCATAACAATGATGCTGCTTAAACACATTAGGTCTATCTGTAACACAGGAGAGATACTAATATAATAGAGGGAAACATTCCACGTGGGAAAAATATATCTAAAAACAAAGATGATGTGACTTACCAAACGAAAGCGCTGGCACGTCGATAGACACACAAACACTGAGACTCCTTATCGAAAAGCAATTACAGAAAAATAAACCAATTTATATTGCCTTTGTAGACCTGGAAAAGGTATTTGATAATGTTATCTGGCAAGAGATGTTCACAGTTCTGAGGAAAAGTGGAATGAATTACAAAGACATCTGTGTGATACTCAGTTTCTATAAGAATGAGGTGGCAGTGATTAGGAACTGTCAGCAGGAACAAGAAGCAAATACTAAAAAAGGGGTAAGACAAGGGTGTGCTCTCTCTCCCCTCTTATATTCAGTGCTTACATCTAGGAAACTATAGACCAAGTTCGATAAACTACTGAAGTGGGCTTCAAAAATAATGGGCAGAAGATAGACATGCTGTGTTATGAAGTGGTATTGCCATAGTCACAGTGGCAAAATAAGATCTAGAGGAAGTCCTCAGAATAATAAAAAGGATTCTATGCAATCAATGTGGAATGAGAGTAAACAAGAAAAAGACTAAAGTGATGGTATGCACTACAGAAGCAGAATATGAACCTCTAAGAATGAGAATTGGAAGAGAGGAGCTGGAAGTGATAGAGGAGTTGACCTACCTGGGAAGCAAAATCACAAGGGATGGTAGAAGCCGGAAAGAAATTGTGAGCAGAATACAACGGGCCAAAATTGCTTTTAATCTGAGGAGGAACTTACTAGCAAGAACATCAATTGGAAAATAAGGAAACGTATCATGAAAGCTTTTGTTTGGAGTTTGTCCCTATACGGATGTAAAACACGAACAATGGGAAGAGAAGAGAGAAGAAGCCCTGGAAATGTGGTGCTATAGAAGGATGATGAAGATCAGCCATAGAGACAAAGTAACAAGAGGTGCTTAGAAGAGTACAGGAAACCGTATCTCTGTGGAGGCTCATCCAGACAAGAAGAGACAAACTTGTAGGGCACATCCTAAGACACAACAACATCATTGGAACAATATCAGAAGAAGCTACTGAGGGAAGGAATTGGCAGAGGCGACCAAAGACATCACACATGCAACAGATCATGAGTGACATTGGATGTAACACGTACGTGGAAATGAAGAGGAAGGCAGACAGAGGAATGGCACTCTGCTGCAAACCAAATTCAGAGTTCAACACTAAAAGAAGAAGATGGTTTCAAAAACTGGTCTATTGTGTCATCTGGCCCATAGTCTAGGTCCCACTGTGCCTCAGCTAGTAACCTCCTTTTTAAAGCCTCAATCTGGGTGATTCAAGAGGTTTGCTCAAATGAGCTAAGTTTTTAACTTTACTTATGCAAAACTGTTTCATGTTAATATGCCCTTCCCTGTAATTTGGTCCATTGAGAAATTCACTTTTTTTTCTAGCTTGTTCAGTCTCTGACCAAAATCTATCTAAAAATCCTTTCTCAAAATTTGCATAGGTTGTGTTGTCATTAGTATACTGATTAGCCCAGCTTCCAGAAACAAACTTGATTTTCATAATATCACTCATATTACACACAAAATTATCTCTGCAATGTCACAGAAAATGTACAGGGTGTAAACTACCTTCTTCTGTGAAGTTCTTTATTGGAATGTTGCAAACCATGGTACCAACGTTGTTTATAAGATTTCTGTTGACTATATCATTGGACAATTCTTCAGCCTTTTTGTGCAGAACAGAAACACTACTTTCTAGTGTGCTGGTTCTCTTGTTACTTAATAAAACATTTTCTGTGAATTTGCTGTATGCTGTCTTCACCTGTTCAACAAAACTGCTTTCAACAAATACCAGTTTGGTATCAACATTAGTTTCCAAAGTCGAAATACAACTATTTACATTTTCGTCAACAGTACTTATTTCCCTATGCACTTTTTCAAAAACAATTTGGTTTTTTTCCTATCTTCGGTAATCTTATCTTTGACATTTTTGACTTCAGTGTTAAATTTAAGTTCAATTTCTTTCATTTTAGAATCAACATACTCTACTTGAACATCTAATCTACCAATTTTTTGATTGATATCCTTTAGTTGAGCTGTATTTCTACCTATACACTCCTGTGGAATGACCAAATTCTTTGAACTCATTCTTACTTTCTTGTTTATGATTTTCAAGTTGCTCATTAATTTTTGTGAACTGGTCATTATTCATTTGTATTAACAATGCCAACATGGTAGTTATGTCATTATCATAATCTCATTTTACTAATTTACTGGATTTATCGGCGTCTTTTTCTGTTCTACTGTTTCATCAATAAAGCTTTCCTGCTCCTGTTTCACAACACTACTTAAGTCTTCAGTCTCTGTATTACTCCCCACTGTTTCAGATTCTCATTCAATGACTGTAATTGTTAATGATTTTTCAGTGAAACACTTTACCAAAAAATAAATAAATAAAGAAAATATTTACAGTACTTAACTTTGCTGTTGGATGTTGACATTGTTAGTTGTTTACCTCACTTTTTATTTTTCATTCTTTACTTCTTCTTGCTTGCATACTCCTTTTGGTGCTGTTATTGCTGTTTCATAGCTGTGGTTCATATTTGGCCAATAATTCACATAAAATTTTCACTGTGTGTATACTTTTAATTTGCAACAAGAAAAATAGCCCAACACAGTATTACACATTTCACATTAGGAAAAGTAAGTTAGTAATTTGAGTGCCTGGTCAGATTTTCACAGCACTTGGTACACTGAGACAGTTTCACACTGCAGAGAGCAGTATTAATGGTAGAATTTGAATAAACAGTTTTCATAATACTCATCTTTTACTCATCTTCTTTGTTGTAAGTTGTAGGCTCATAGTCCATTTTGAAATGTAACTTTTTATATTGGTCTTGAGGATGCTTGGCTTCATTTTGTTATATAATATGAACACTGGTGGAGTTTCTGGTGCTGAACACATATTTTTAGTCGTTTCACTTCACAATACCAATCAACATCGACGATGATTCTGACGCAACAAACATAACTTGTACTCCTTCCTTGCACTTGCAACTTGTACCACTAATTACTCAGAGACAAAGATTTACCTGTAACACCATGTAGCAAAGAAAATACTGTCATAATTGATCTATTTGTGCAAAATCTTCTTTGAAACATACATTTCAAAAATAAAGTACAAAAAATTGTTTATCATTGCTTATCTTTTTAAGAAGTCTGTATCATCATCATAATTACATTAAGAGTTTGTATACATTGCGTTTATACATTTTTGTATAACTATATGGTGGTGGATTTCTGGGTTTTGAGTCTTCAACTTGGGAATCCAGTCATTTCATATGATCCATGATTGGTTAGTACATTTATTCCATCATAACCCGTTTTGTTACAATGTACATTACATATTCCAATTTCTGTCTCTTTTGGGTAATTCTTTGATGGTGCATCTTTCCTCATGTCTGAAGAGTGTATACTGTATATTTGTCAAACAAAAAAAACCATACCCAACAGTTGGTAGAAAGTGCAGGTCACACGCATATAAAAGAAAGTAGCAGAAATTATCCAAAAAACTACCATTCAGTATATCTGACATCAGTCTGTTGAAGACTCTTAGAATGAATTCTGAGCTCAAACATAATGATGTATCTGAAAAAGAATGACCACTTCCGTGCCAACCAGCGTGGACTCCAAAAATATCGATCATGTGAAACCCAACTTGCACTAAGACATCATGAAAACATTGAATCAAGACACTCAGAGATGCAGCAGTTTTGACTTCTGAAAAACGTGTGGCTCAGTACCATATTGACACTTATTATGCAAAGTATAATTGTATGTGAGGTCAAACCACATTGAGGAATTGTTGGTAGTGAGGATACAGCATGTTATTTTGGATGGCAAATCATCTACAGATGTAAAAGTAACTTCAGGTCTACCACAGGGAAGTGTGTTGGGATCCTTTGTTTCATGTTGTATATTAATGACCTAGCAGATAATATTACTTATAACCTCAGATTTTTCACAGATGATACTGTAATCTATAATGAACTGGTGTCTGAAAAAAAAGTTGCGAAATGTTCAGTTGAATCTTGATAAGATTTCAAAATGATGCAAAGATTTGCACTTCTTGTAAGAGTTCGTAAATGTAAAATTGTGAACTTCACAAAATGAAAAATTATTGTATCCTATGATTGAAATATCAGCGAATCATAATTGAAATCATTCAATTGATACAAATACCTTGGTGCAACAATTTTTAGGAATATGAAATGGAACCATCACATAGGCTCAGTTGTTGCAAAAGCAGGTGGCAGACTTCAATTCATTGGTAGAATACTAGGGAAATGCAATCAGTCTACAAAGGAGTTTGCTTACAAAACACTTGTGCAACCCATCCTAGGATGTTGCTAAATTGTGTAGGTCTCTACCACATAGGACTAACAAAGGATATTGAAAAAAATGCAGCGAAGGACAGCATAAATGGTCACAGGTTTGTTTGGCCGTTAGGAGAGTTTCAAAGAGATAGTTAAGATACTGAACTGGCAGATGCTTGAAGATGACACAAACTATCCCTGAAAAGCCTACTTACAAATTTTCAAGAGCCAGCTTTACATGATGAATCAAGGAATATACTATAACCACATACGTATCACTCCTATAGGGATTGAACGGACAATATTAGACTATTTACAGCACACAAAGAGGTGTTTAAACAATCATTCTTCCCACACTCTATGAATGCAATGGGAGGAAGCCTTAATAACTGGTACAATGTAAAGTATCCTCTGCCATGCACTTTGCGGTGGTTTCCAGGGTATAGGTGTAGTTTTAGATGCATGTACAGTTATAATTTTGTATTTGGTTAGCAACCAGGTCAGAGCAAAAGGCATTATTGAAAGCAGTGTATTCAATCACGTAGAATACTATCTGACAGCAGAAACTGACAATGGATCAGATATAAGGTAATGCCACATGTAGTGAATGTTCTGTGTATATGACCTAATGTATGGTTGAGTTTACACAGGTTACAGTATTAGTGTCTGTTCTTTTTCTGTAAATGTTAATTGACTATTTGTGTATTTAATGTCTATTTTAAGGATTAAGAAATAGCTAAAAGAATTTTCAGGTACATTGTGACTTTAAATGTGTTGTGTTTGGAATCGGAGTGTACGAAGATGGTATTTAATTGTTGAGTTGTGCTAGACCATATATGCATCACAGCAGCCACATATCTGATTGTGTATTTAATTTTATTACTGATTGGCACTTTGTGTAAGGATACTTGCCCAAAATTAACCAAGAAAATTTCAGCTGTTAAGGAGCAAAGAGGAATCAGTTGTCAGGAAGTTTAAAAATTGCATGTAATTTACTGCAAAGTAGCAGTCATCCCATGGGCTGTGGCTAAGCCATATCTCCATGTTATCCCTCCTCCCAGCAAAATCAATCTTTAGCAGATGTAACAATTTCTAATTGTGGAGAAATTTCCATTCACAATTTCGAACTTAGTAACTTCAGTAGTACCTAATATTTCTGTCTGCTCCATGTAATTTTATATATGGTTGCAGATGTCAACTGTCACCTACTGATGGCATAAGAAGCCAAAAATACTTATTTAATAAATAAAAATTTCTTCTTGCTATCACTCAAGCAGTTCATGTCAAGACAATGTCATTCTAACTTTTAGCAAATTCTCTTTCCTCCTCCTCAAGCCACCTCCTGTTCCTGGTAGAAATTCTCTAGCCTACTGTTCTGATGTTCAGAATCATTTTTACTTGACTCACATCACTTCCATTTGCTATTTGTTCTATCTACCATGTTTCTTTGTCTAACCTAAAGTTTGTCAATCATATAGTATTCCCTGTCCATGTTACAAACACTGTGTAGGGTAGATCTTGTGGTTTCCAAACCCAGCTGGCTTTTCTTTAGAAGCATGCTTCCTAGGCCATTCCACTCTTTCCATTGGCAATTCCTCAACCCCAGCCCCTCCCTGTCACACTTTGAGACCATTGACAGTTATAAATGGTGTATGAAGGTGAATCTGGTGGCATCAATATCAGTGGCAGTCAGTATATTTATTTCGATGTAGAATACTGAAACTAAAGGTGCAATTTGTATTTCCAAATAGAGCAACATTATTCTCTGAGCATACACATAGTATTATATCCCCCCCACCCCACTACTCTTTTATCTGGTGGCCTACACATTCTTTTTTGCCTTGATAAAAAATCAGTTATAAGCCTGAACTGAATGAAGATGAAAAAGTAGCTAATTGTTGCAGTATATTTTCATGTAATTTGAGCACATAAACTTAAAAAAAGTAATCCAGATACTGGTCAACGAACATTTGTAAACATCGAGGATAATAATTCATGTAACTATCTCAGGGATCTTAAGCATGAATTTGTTTGTGAATATGTATAATATAAGTTCACAAGCAAAGCCATTTCACGAAATAAATCCAACTTTGGTTGTAGAAATTGTATTAGTGTAACTCTAAAAATCTATACACATTCTAAATTGTCTTACATATGAAACTGCGATATCTGCTCACAATTCAGATATTTGTTGACAATGTCGGGATTAGCATGATATGAGCTAACTTACCTCTTCTTGGCGTGAACAAAACTGAGTTTGGAGGTTTCACAGAACAAAATTCTTTATTTCGGTAACAGTATCTGCCGAACAGATTGGATAAGTGGTTACCCTCAAAGCTGAGTAAGTTTAACCTGTAGGAGAAATGTTCTGAATGTGCATATCACTCAGGAAGAGGTGAACCAGAAACCAGCCATAGCCAGCCATAGATATTGCATCTCTGAGAGACTGGTACTCAACAAAACAAAAGCATGTAACAAAGAAAAAAAATTTGCTCATAAAGAATAATTAGTACAAAAGAACATAAAACATATAATAAAACACAGTGCCCCTGGTGATTGGCACAGAAACATTTTGACAGCTCAACTCAATTGTTAACACAGACCTCACACACACAACACTGCACCACTGAATACAATTACATCACTGGTTGGCCCGAACATCTTAGGAGATGTGTAGTAACACGGTTCACGTTTTCCGTCACACTTCAGAGTAGACCGGGAACTGTCTCATAGGCATGCCCGATGTGAACTGACTGGGCACAGCCCATGCTGCCTGAGTTGTTGTTGTTGTTGTTGTTGTTGTTCATGTTCCGCTGGCAGAGGTCGCGGCCGAATTGTTGCGTGCCCTCTGGTGGACGGGACTCTATTTGCGGCAACTACCCTCCGTGATGCACTGTGTCGATGTGTGCCTCCCGCGATCTTTCTGGTGGCTACTGCACTCCTCCTCCTTCGAGGGGTGAAGCCACTGTGATCCACTGCGTCGGAAGGTGGAGCGTCGTGCAGGAGTGATGACCTTCACGTCCATCGGAAGGCTGGAGTCAAGGGGATCTGCCAACCCTCGAGCCGGAACCTTCGAATACGGCTGGAAGTGACCCACACGAAGAGGCCCCCGTCGTCCCACCACCGGAGCCCGGGACAGAACGGGAGACAGGCCATCGAACTCTGGATCCTGGTCCACCCCGGGAGGGGCAAGACCCAGTGATGGGGACGATGGGGAAGGGACGACCACAGGTGAACCAGCCTCCTGAGAAACTGGGCCAGCGAGGGGGGGCTGGCTCTCGCTGGGGCATCGCTAACGATGGCGATGCCGGTGCTGGAGCTACTGGAGGCTGCCAAGGCTGAGTGCCATCGCAGTGTGGCGGAATCACAGGGGGGAGGGGTGGTAGCGTCCCCTGAGAAACCAACACAGGTGCCGGCAATGGGGAAGCCGGTGCCCGAGGGGTCGGAGGGTGGGTGCCCAAACGTGGACGTAGCTGATTTTGGTGACGACGTACCTCCCGGTCCCCCATCTGCAAGGTATAGAGCCGGCGGCCATTTCGTGCAGGACCATCACCGGTATCCAACGTGGATTGCGGTGCCCAGACCGACGTACCCAGTGGCAAGCCGGGTACTCCATTTTGCGAAGACTGGCGAGGACCAGGCCGGAGGAGGTGCAGCAGAGTCCTAGGTTGGCGCCCATGGAGGAGCTCTGCGGGGCTGCGTTCTCCCATAGGTGTGGTCCAGTATGCCCTCAGGAAAAATGTCAACGCCTCCTCCGCAGGAAATTCATGCACATACTTTTTCATCTGTGTCTTAAAAAATGTGCGCACCATGCGCTCGGCTTCCCCATTCGATTGTGGAGAGCAAACGTGCCGAATACCAAAGTGCCTACAAAAATCCTGGAAGGTCTGTGACATAAACTGAGGTCCATTGTCCGAGACCAGGGTGACTGGCAGACCTTCCACAGAAAAGATTTTTGCTAGTGCCTGGATTACAACTTCTGAAGTGGTTGAGGAGCAGCGAACCACATATGGAAATTGGGAATAAGCATCAATGACAATGAGCCAAAAGCCATGGAGAAACGGGCCCACAAAATCGATGTGAACATGTTCCCATGCCTGGGTTGCAGGCGGCCATGAAGAGAACGCTGACCTGGGAGATGCCTATTGGCTCGCACACTGGGAACAGGCAGCCACCACGTGCTCAATTTCTCTGTCAATACCAGGCCAGTACACATGTCTGCGAGCCAAGGTTTTAGTACGGGAAACACCCCAGTGCCCCTCATGTAATAACGTGAGGACTTCCCTTCGCAAACTTGCAGGAACAACCACGCGAGGAGCTGTATCATTGGTAGCCAGAAGGAGAACTCCTTCCAAGACGGAGAGGCGGTCTCGTAGAACAAATTAATTACATAGAGGGTCCGAGGCCCGGCCTGGAGGTCGGGATGACCACCCCTGCTGAATGAGGCGAACTACTTGCCGGAGAACCGGGTCAGCTGCCGTTTCCCTGGCGACTCTAGAACTAGTGATCGGGAAGCCATCAACCGCTTGGCGGGACGCCACATCCAAATGAAAACACATAATCTCCTCTTGATCGAACTTAGGATCCGGGCCCACTGGAAGACGGGAAAGAGCGTCTGTGTTGGCATGCTGTCTGGTAGGGCGAAAATGAATGTCACAATGGTACTTAGGGAGGAACAAGGCCCAGCGCTGTAGTCTGTGGGCCGCCTTATCCGGAATCTGAGAGGCGGGGCCAAATAACGATATTGACGGCTTATGGTCAGTGACTAACTGAAACTTCGTGCCATACAAGAAAGGGTTAAACTTGGTAACAGCATAGACAATGGCCAAAGCCTCTTTTTCCACCTGGGAGTAATAGGCCTGTGCGGGACTAAGAGTTTTAGATGCAAACGCCAGTGGCTGCTCGGAACCATCTGCGTTGCGATGGGCCAGGACCGCCCCCACCCCATACTGTGAAGCATCTGTAGCCAGGACCAACGGCTTGTGGGGGTCAAAAGTAGCCAAACACGGCGCTGACATGAGGAGGCCTTTCAACGAGGTGAACACTCGCTCGCATGCAGGCGACCAGTCAAAAGGAACACCCTTGCGCAGAAGGCAGTACAGGGGGCGGGCGATGGTGGAAGCCCTGGGAATGAACCGGTGGTAATAGGCAATCTTGCCTAAAAAAAGCTTGTAACTCCTACAGCGAAGCGGGCCGCGGAAGGTAGACGATACCTTGGACCAAACTTCCTAGCGGCTGGACGCCGTGCCGAGAGATTGTGTAGCCCACATACTCAATGGACGGTTGGAAGAAGTTTGACTTACGCAGGTTGCAATGCAAGCCCACGGACTTGAATTTGAGAAAGAGGGTGCAAAGGTTGTGCAAGTGTTCCTTCGTGCTGCGGCCCGTGACAATTATGTCGTCCAGGTAATTAATACAATGAGGGATTGTCGACGTAACGTGCTCAAGATAACGCTGGAATATCGCCGGGGCACTGGACATTCCGGAGGCCAACCGCTGGTATTGGTTAAACGCCAAACGGGATGTTGACAACTGCCAGCCGTTTGGAGTCCTCATCAAGAGGTATCTGATGATAAGCCTCTGAAAGATCGATTTTCGAAAAATATTGGCCTCCCGCCACAGCGGAGAACAATTCATCAGCACGAGGCAAAGGTTAGGTGTCCACCACCAATTGGGAATTAATGGTGACCTTGAAATCGCCACAAAGACATAATTTTCCCGAAGGTTTCCTGACAATAACGGGGGGCGAAGCCCACTCACTAGAAGAAATGGGGAGAACAACCCCTAGGGCTGTCAGCCGGTCTAGCTCTTCTTTTACCTGAGGGCGGAGATCCAAGGGGATCTGCCTCGCGCATAGAAAATGCAGGCAAGCTGACGCCTTCAACGTTAAGTGAGCTTCAAAGTTTGAAACACGCCCCAGGCCCTCCTCAAAGATATCCGAAAAGTCAGAGATCAAAGATTCTAATGATTGATAGGGAACGTCTTCGGAGACCAACTGTATGGTGTCAGTGATAGAAAAACCGAAAGCTTGAAAGGCATCCAAGCCAAAAAGGTTAGTGGAGCTCACATCTCTGACAACAATAAAAGTAATAGGCTGAGTGACTGATTTGTAAGTCACATCGGTAGTGAATTGACTCAGTAGGGGAATGAACTGTTTACCATAACCGCGTAGACACCGGTAAACTGGCGCCAACGGGGGTGACCCAAGGTCGGGGTAAGTTTGTGCATTCAACAAAGAAACTGCCGCACCCGTATCTACTTGCAGTTGTAATCGGCGCGACCGAACCGACACCTCGATAAAGAGTTTGTGTGCCGATGCGTCGGGAGCCTGGCCCGATGAAACTTCCTGAATATCAATGTCCATGTCCTCTGTAACTGCTTCCTTCTATTCTTTTGAGGCTGAGCGGCAAACTTTAGCAACGTGTCCTTTTTTATTACATTTGCAACAAACGGCCTAACGCTGGGGACACTCCGACCGATCGTGATGTATATACCACGACGCACAGGACGGTAACAGGGGCTGGTGGCCGGAACTCTGTTTACGTGCCGTGCGGGAGTGGCCGTAACGGCCGGATTGTAGGGCTCTCACGTCGTCCACCCCGGACACAGTGGACGCGGCCACGCCGCCCTGAACCGCCGCGACGTCGCACCACGCTTCCAACTGTTGACCGGCGGCGTGAGAGACTTCATACGATTGAGCAATGGACAGGACTTCCTCGAGGGAAGGGTCTTCTAACTGCAGGGCCCGTTGCCAGACCTCCGTATCAGGGGCCGAACGAACAATGACGTCACGCACCATAATGTGGGCATACGACTCTCACGACTGCTCCATGACAAAATGACACTTGCGACTAAGACCGTGCAGGGTAGCGGCCCACACCCGGTAGGACTGATGGGGCTGCTTCTTGCATTGATAGAACTCGACCCTAGCCACCACAACATGCGTGCGGTGGTGATAATATGAAGACAGTAATGAACACAATGCATCAAAAGACAAGGACGAGGGTTCCTGCAACGGCGCTAGCTGCCGCAAAACTTGATACAGCGAGGGAGATATCCAAGACAAGAAAAGAGCATGACATACCTCCGCATCGGCAACATGAAACGCCTGGAAATGCTGCCGAAGGCGATGTTCATACGCGTCCCAATCCTCCGCCGTCTCGTCATACGGGGGAAAGGGAGGAGGGAACGGCGCTGGAGCTGACAGCGTGGAGAGCAACACCGGAAGCACTTGTTTCATGGTGGCCATGAGCTCTGTCCGCTGATCAACCAAAACCCACACTAAATCCTCCATGCCGCGGATAAGCTGCGAAACGGGAACAACAACGCAACACACGAAAGAACGACCCTACTCGTCGCTAATTGTGTAGTATCACGGTTCACGTTTTCCGTCGCACTTCAGAGTAGACCGGGAACTGTCTCATAGGCATGCCCGATGTGAACTGACTGGGCACGGCCCGTGCTGCCTGACTTCTTGTTGTTGTTCTTGTTCCGCTGGCAGAGGTCGCGGCCGAATTCTTGCGTGCCCTCTGGTGGACGGGACTCTATTTGCGGCAACTACCATCCGTGACGCGCCGTGCCGATGTGCGCCTCCCGCGATCTTTCTGGTGGCTACTGCAAGATGCTTCAACATAACCATTTATGCTCTGTTTAAGTTTAGAGTAAATGTGTACAGTTCAGTTTATTGCCTTTTTTACTAATTTTGTGCTTGTGGTTTCCAGTTGTGGACAGAGTATTTCTCACAGCTTCAAGGGCAACAAGTAGCAAGTATAATGCCAGTACTTTTGCATCCAAAAAGCATGGGAAATGTTCATCTTAAAAGCAGAAACCCTCTGGATCCACCAGCAATCAATCCACAGTATCTCTCTAGTCCAGATGACATAAAGGTTCTTTATGAAGGTACAAAACAACGA